>NC_143226.1:8593860-10993860 GCF_030267445.1 Bombyx mandarina
TGCCATGTCCAGGGAAATAAAACTCCTTGGTGTCACCATAGACGACAGGCTGACTTTCAACACTCACGTGGCGAATGTCTGCAGGAGGGCTACTGGAATATATAAGCTACTCTCCAGAGCGGCGAGAGTGAGCTGGGGTCTCAACCCTGATATAGTTAGAATTATTTATACGGCTACTATAGAGCCGATCATCCTGTACGCTGCTAGCGTGTGGGCACCGGCGGCAAAGAAGCTGATGACGATCAAACAGCTTCAAGTGGTCCAGCGTGGGATAGCGCAGAAAATCTGTAAGGGCTATCGAACGGTCTCTCTGAACTCGGCGCTGCTACTGGCTGGGATACTTCCCCTTGATCTCAGAGTGCGTGAGGCGGCCTCACTGTACGAGGCCAAGAGGGGAGTGCCCCGGCTGGAGCTGGGGGACAGGGAGATCGAGCGGGTGGCCCCGGCCATTGAGGCGCCACACCCCGCTGAGCGTATCAGCCTGAGGCTCGTGAGCCTGGTAGATCGGGAACAGCTCAACCAAAACAGTGACTTTGAAATTCGTATATTTACTGACGGGAGCAGGATTGAGGGCAAAGTCGGAGCTGCCTTGTCTGTGTGGAACGGCGAGACCGAAATAAAAGCCTTCAAGCTTGCTCTCCCAGGGTATTGCACCGTCTACCAGGCTGAACTTTTGGCTATATGCAAGGCCACACATGTGATTCTCGGACACCCAGCATCTTCTTTTGGAGTCTACAGTGATTCAATGGCAGCTCTACAAACGGTCATAAATCATAGTTGCCTCCATCCCCTTGCAGTAGAGAGCAGAGATAAATTAACAACAGCATCTCTCCAGGGTAAGGTTGTTACCTTATTCTGGATTAAGGCTCATGCGGGGATGGAGGGTAACGAAAGAGCTGACCAGCTTGCCAAAAGTGCCGCTTTGGGCTCCAAAAGAAGACCTGATTACGATCTGTACCCGGTCTCATTCGCCAAGCGAAGCATTCGACTTGCGACGCTTGACGAATGGAATCGCAGATATCGAACTGGAGAAACCGCGTCGGTCACAAAGATATTCTTCCCGGATGCTGTGACGGCGTACCGGATGATCCGCAAAATAAAAATCGATTGTATAATTACGCAAATTATGACAGGGCACGGTGGGTTCTCGGAGTACTTGAATCGCTTTAAGTGCAAAGAGAGCCCATCGTGCGCATGCGAGCCAGGAGCAGAGGAATCCGTCCCACACATCCTTTTCGACTGCCCAATACCTAAGGTTTGAATTAGGAAATAAAATAAATCAAAACATTGTAAGGGAAAATGTACCATTTTTTTTTTTTCCGGGCCGGGGGCCGAACCTCCTACGAGGTCCCCGCGCATACGGGGCGCGCGGGGTATGTGAGACTCAACGATCTGCAGGTGTTGAGAGCAGATCGCGGGCCCAAGGATTTTAGGACCCACCCACTAAACGACTCCCCTGCACTCTTACACCCGACGTCCGATCCTCTCCGAGGTCAGAACCCAGATGAGGTAGGGGGGTTACCGCGGTCAACACTACAACCAGACGGCGCGGCTCACCCCAAGGACGCCCAGCCGACGGAGCCTTCGAGGCGAATCGAAGGCTCTGAAACGTCGGCCGTCTCGGTACGGCAGCCCGTCAGGCCGCCCAGACAGTGCCGCTGGTGTCCCGGAATACCCCGCTGGACCAGAACCAGCCTGCCGGGTCGGGACGTGATACACCGCCAACCGGTCGCTCTTTCGTAACTCCTTGGCAGCGCGCTAGAGTGCTGGTAGCGCGCCGCGCGGCCTCTCCCCCTCAGGTCGCCCCTTGACCTTCACCGGGGGGAAGCCGCCATCTACAGGGGCCGGAGTCGGGCAAAGGCCCTTCTCCGGCCCCCGGCTCGGCGGCGACGGATAGGTGCGGAGAGGGATGAGCTCTCCCTCTCTCGTTCCGCCGCCTCCTTCTGCGAGATGGTGTACTCGCAGAAGTCGAGCATCGCCTTCCAGGACTCATCGCTGCCGAGCATCGTGGCCACGACGGTCGGCAGCGATAAGTCCGGTCCTATTTGCGAGACAAGGACACGGCGTTGCTCCAGCCATGCGGGGCAATATGCGAGCGTATGCTCGACCGTGTCCTCGTCGCAGTCACAGTGGTGACACTCCATCGTCGGTTCCCTCCGGGCGATGCGATGCAGGTACCGGCCAAAACACCCATGGCCGGTAAGCATCTGCGTCAACCGGAAGGTGAGACGCCCTTGGTCACGGTTCGCCCATTCCGCGAGGACCGGGCGCACCGCCTCGACGGTCCGGAGACCGGCCGACGGGTTCGCCAAGCGGCGAGACCACGCCTCCAGCACAGACCGCCGAGATTGGAGCCTCCGCGCTCTAATCGCTCCTTCTCCGGGACGTGGTTCCCCCCTGTCGCGAAGGTCACATCGCCACGCATAATCGGCGGCGAGCGCCTCCGCCTCCAGGTCCCAGGGAGGCGTCCCAGCGAGAACGCACGCCGCCTCGAAGGAGACGGTGCGGTATCCACGGATCGCCCTGACCGCGATTGCACGCTGCGGGCGTCGCAGGGCCGCGATGTTCCTGCGAGTCAGGGCGCGGCACCACACGGGGGCCCCATATAGTGCCATGGACCGCACCACCCCCACGTAGAGACGACGTACTACTGCGTCGGGCCCCCCAACGTTTGGCAAGAGCCGGCTCAGCGAGCCAGCCGTCGCCATCAGCCGAGGGCCTAACTTCTCGAAGTGAGCGCGGAAGTTCCAACGACCGTCCAATTCGAGGCCGAGGTACCGCAACCCGGTTACCCCAACCTCGACGCGGACGCCTCCAATCACCAGGTGGGCCCCGGGCGGCGGCTCTCTTCCAGCCCTGTGAAACAGCAGGGCCTGGGATTTTTCGAGCGCCACCTCGAGGCCCAACCTCCGAATATTACCGACGACGAATGCCACCCCTGCGCAGGCAAGACGGGCAGACTCATGGTAGTCTTTCCCCCGAGCCATGACTAACGTGTCATCCGCGTAACACACAACGCGTAGGCCCGGGAGAGGGCTGTGAAGGGCACCCCGCAGGACCCAGTCGTAGCCGATATTCCACAGAAGAGGGCCAAGGACCGACCCCTGTGGAACACCGCGCTCGACCGGAAAGCGGAGCACCGCACCCCCGTGTCCGGTGCATACGACCGACCTGTCCTCAAGATAGGATCCGATCAGCCGGCGGAGGTACGCAGGGACGCAGTGATATTCAAGCGCCCCCGCGATCACTGACCAGGGTAAGGTGTTGAAAGCATTGGCAATGTCCAGGGACACTGCCAGAGCCACCCCACCCCGGGCGACAGCTTCATCAGAGAGGGCACGCACGCGCATAATCGCGTCGATGGTAGAGCGGCCCTCTCTGAAGCCGTACTGCTCCGCCGATAGATCGGGACCCGTCCCAGTCAGGTGCCGGACGATGCGGGCGGCGACAACTCGCTCCAACAATTTTCCCGCCTCGTCCAGCAACACAATGGGGCGGTACCCCGCGGGTGAGTCCGCCGGGCGCCCCTCCTTCCTCAAAAAGGGAAAATGTACCAAACATCTTAAACAGTAAAGAAAGAGACACGTTTTTAAAATTCTGTATCGAAATCGCTCAAAATGTTATAAACAGAAATAAAACAGCGTAGCAAGTAATTATGCTATCATAATATAGTGACATATATTATAGAGTAGCATAGAGTAAGGAATTAGAAAATAAAGATGTAGAGTTTAAGAACAAATCGTTAAAAATAGGAAGTAAAAATCACTGTAAATATAAAAATCAAACAATGTACATATAAAAGTTTTGTAAATATTTTAATATATTATATAAGAAATAAGTAGAATAGTAAGAAATGTTAAACCTAGCAGCTAAAGCTCCGATTATGTTGGAGATAGGACGCAACGCCCGGTGAGGACGGGTGTATAAAAAAAAAAAAAAAAAACCTTTTTTTTTTTTTTTTCGGGTAGAGGGCCGAACCTCCTACGAGGTCCCCGCGCAAAAGGGGCGCGCGGGGTATGTGAGACTCAACGATCTGCATGGTGTTGTGAGCAGACCGCGGGCCCAAGGATTTTAGGACCCACCCACTAAACGACTCCCCTGCACTCTTACACCCGACGCCCGATCCCCTCCGAGGTCAGAACTCGGATGAGGTAGGGGGGCTACCGCGGTCAACACTACAACCAGACGGCGCGGCTCACCCCAAGGACGCCCAGCCGACGGAGCCTTCGAGGCGAATCGAAGGCTCTGAAACGTCGGCCGTCTCGGTACGGCAGCCCGTCGGGCCGCCCAGACGGTGCCGCTGGTGTCCCGGAATACCCCGCTGGACCAGAACCAGCCTGCCGGGTCGGGACGCGATACACCGTCGACCGGTCGCTCTATTCACTCCACGGCAGCGCGCTAGAGTGCTGGTAGCGCGCCGCGCGGCCTCACCCCCTCAGGTCGCCCCTTGACCTTCACCGGGGGGAGGCCGCCACCTACAGGGGCCGGGACGTGCGGGCGTATTCCCGCCTCCGGCCCCCGGCTCGACGGCGACGGATCGGTGCGGAAAGGGAAGAGCTCTCCCTCTCTCGCTCCGCCGCCTCCTTCTGCGAGATGGTGGACTCGCAGAAGTCGAGCATCGCCTTCCAGGACGCGTCGCTGCCGAGCATCGTAGCCACGACGCGCGGCAGCGAGACCTATGAACAACCTAACCTTTTTTTTTTTTTTTTTTTTTTTTTTTTCGGGGGGAAATCCTCATGGACTACCTCCGCCTGGGGAAAAGCGAAGGGGCGTGCCGGACTCCTACCGGCTAAAACCACCCCGGTGTCCACCCACACGTGCGCGCAGGGCCGCGGGAATCCACATTCTTCCGCAGCCCCACACCAGTGCTGGCCCGGTCTATCCAGGCCTCGTCTCCTGCACGGAGTAGTGAGGCGTTCAGCTACTCCGTGCATCGCCTCAGAGGCACGCGCCGACACCCGCATGCACCTCCGTCTCAGGTCCATCGAATAGGGGGCGAGGGCTTTCCCAAGTCCCTCGCCCCTGGACCCATTCATGGGGGGCGGAAAAGGGCGTTGTCCGCCCTTGTCCTGCGCCCGGTGCGCCTTCTGCGGCCGGGAAAGGGAGTCGAGATCTCCCTCTCCCGTTCTGCAGTTTCCTTCTGCGACATCACGTCCTCGCAGAAGGACACCACCGCGTCCCACGACTCTGCGCTGCCGACCATCCTCCGCACTACGGCCGGCAGCGACAGATCGCTTCCTACTTCATTTGTGAGGACACGGCGCTGCTCCTCCCAAGCTACACACTCGGCGAGCGTGTGTTGCGCCGTGTCCTCCCCGCAGTGGACGCAGTGGTGGCACCGAGCGTCCGGCTCCCTGTCTATGCGACACAGGTACTTGCCGAAGCAACCGTGCCCCGACAGCACCTGTGTCACCCTAAACGACAGGGATCCGTGCCTTCTCCCGAGCCAGTCGTCGAGTACTGGCCGGATCGCTTCGACGGTTGCGAGGCCGGCGGTAGGGCGCAGAAGCCTTTGCCGCCATTCCGCCACCAAGGCCAGACGGAGCTCCTCTCGGCGCAGCGCGATCTGCCGCTGCACCAGCCTCGAGCCCCGTGCCCGCTCTTCCTCGCGCCATCTATATAATGACGCGAGTACTTTCGCCTCTAGGTCCCAGGGCGGGGATCCGGCCAGGACGCAAGCCGCCTCGTAGGAAATCGTGCGGTACCCGCGGATGACTCTGACGGCCATCACCCTCTGCGGCTTACGCAGAATGGCGAGTGTGCTGGCCGTCATGTCCATCGCCCACACAGGGGCCCCATACAGGGCCATGGACCGCACGATTCCCACGTACAACCGCCTACAGGCGGCGCTCGGGCCCCCCAAATTGGGAAGCAACGTTGAAAGCGCGCCCGCTGCACCCATCAGCTTGGGCACCAGCCGCCGGAAGTGGGGCCCGAATTCCCATCGGCTGTCGAGCACCAATCCCAGATACTTCATGGTGGACTCGACAGCTATCCGGGTCCCACTTACCACGATGTGTGATCCCGGCGCCGGCGCACGTCGGGGGCCATGAAACACCATAGCCTCCGACTTGTTTAGGGCCACCTCCAGGCCCAGACGCCGGATGCGGTTCACCACCAGTGACACCGCAGCCGCGGCTATCAACGTCGCTTCCCTGTGCGAGCTCCCCCGGGCAGTGACAAGCGTGTCGTCCGCATAACACGTCAAGTTGGCGCCCGACGGGAGCTCGCCTCTCAGCACCCAGTCGTAGCCGATGTTCCACAGGAGCGGTCCCAAGACCGATCCCTGTGGAACACCGCACGACATGAGGTGCCGACCGGCACCGTCACGTCCCCGATAAGTGACGCATCTACCCTCCAGATAAGCCCCTACCGTGCGGCGGAGGTAGGGAGGCACGCGATGGTATTTCAGAGCCTCCCGAATACAACTCCAGGGTAGGGTGTTGAAAGCGTTGGAGATGTCTAAAGACACCGCCAGTACCACCCCACCCCGGGACACCGTCTCCTCCGCCAGGGCCCTCACGCGCATGATGGCGTCTATGGTGGAGCGCCCCCGACGAAAACCAAATTGGTTGTCATCCAGGTCCGGCCCCTCCCTGCACAAGTGACTGACGAGGCGATCTGCGATAATGCGCTCAAAAAGTTTGCCCGCCTCATCGAGCAGCACTATGGGCCGATACGCGGACGGCGAGTCCGCGGGGCGCCCCTCCTTCTTGAGCAGGACCAGCTTCCCCTCCTTCCATACACTAGGAAACTGACCCTGCTCGAGACATGCCGTGAAGAGCCCCCTTAGCTGGGGCTCTAGCTCCTTCAGAGCCAGGGCGAGTGCTCGACCAGGAACTCCGTCGGGTCCCGGGGCCGTGTTCTTAGACCGGAGTCGCGACACGGCCGCTCTCATCTCTGCTTGCGTCACCTCGGGGACATCGGTGCTTTCCTCTTCTCGAGAGTCTGTGGCTGAGGGTGAAGCCATCGCCGGGGAAACGTATTCCGCTCGCTCAGGGAAGAGGGCCGATACAACCGCTTCTAGCAACTGGGGTTGCATGCTTTGCGCCAGTGGAGGCGCCCAGGCACGCAACTTGCCCCGTACCCAACGGTAGGGGCGCCCCCACGGATCCCGATCTAGGGACCCCAGCAGCTCCTCCCTGGCACGCGACTTAGAGTCGCCGATGGCCAGCCACAGAGTCTCCTTAGACGCGCGGTACGCCTCATACAGCGCGTCTTCCTCGACGGAATCCCGTCGACGTCGTCTCCGGTATCGCGTGTACCGGCGGCGAGCCACGACGCACTCAACGCGCAGCCGCGCGATCTCGTCGGTCCACCAGTACACCTGGCGCCTTGCGGACTGTTGGTGGACACGGGGCATGGACGCGTCGCAGATCTGCGTCATCGCCCCTCGAAACCACAGCGCCACCGCTTCGACGTCGACGGGACCGTTCATTGTCGACTCCCAAATCCAGGACTGGACTAAGGCAGCTTCCTCGAGTAGCTCCTTGTCGATGCGCTTAAGTGCCCAGCGTGGGCCATCGTTAATCGGGGCTGTTGGCTGGCGGCCGCTCGCGGTCTGGGCAGAGACGTCGAACCGGATATACCGCGTCACAAAACGAAGAAAGGCAAAAAGTTGTTTGAGGAGTTCATGCTCTTATTTTAATGACAGATAGGCCCAATAAGTTTTTCTAAACCACTAACTTACAGCTAATTTTACTATAAGAAAAATACTTCGAATTTTATGATCTTATTAAATTCAGATAACTCGTATATCCGCATTCGCTTTCCCTTACGAGCTCTTTAAGATTGTTCTCCATTTCATATCTGATCTGTTCAGCTTCTCTCATTGTTGCCTTCTCTTCTCCCAACGTGTAGGCAGGGACTTCGGTATTTCTTGGAATCTTGAAAAATGGTAAGGTTCGAAAATAGTCCTTCATTTTATGATCCAAGATTCCAAGCACTGACTTAGAATTGGTTTCGGGTCCCGTGATCAGAATCAAACTTACTTCAAGTTTTCTCGGGGGGATAATGTTACATTTTATGGATAGAATGGATAGTGAATCAAGCACTGACACAATCTGACTTGTATTTTTACACAACGAAGAGAGTACAGAGAGAACTAATAAGGCAGCAATTTTCTCTTTTGGCATAAACGGTATGTAGACCATAGTTTTCTCCTTGAAATCTATAACTTCAGAATTTCTCTCAACAGCTAACAGGCACATTACAAGGTTCCTTTGATGTTTCTTCATCAAGAACTGCTCAGTAATTTCCTCGACTTGGTATCTCTCCCTTACTGACCAGATGCAGGGATGACTTCGAGATTTTATAAATAGCTCGTTCTGAGCTTGCCCCATCATTGTTTTGAGGTAATTTACTCTATTCATACGAGTAGAGAGAAGTTGTGTCTTTTTTTGCTGTAATTTCCATGTAAAGGAATGCAATTCTCCTAGAGTTTGCTGATACGTGGAGTATTCTTCTGAACTAAGGAGGAAAAAGACAACATAAACCTCGTCATTGTGAGGATGGCTTGAGGATGGTTTATGAAAGTTACACGAGTACCCAATCTTTTCATACTTATTTCGGATGTAATCAAGTTCCTTCTCATTCTTAATGAACATTTTGTTAATAAGGATACTTTTCTCTGTCATGTAATCTTTTATCATAGGCAAATAAATGTCAAGTTTGTCAGTATTAGTAAGGTCTGTCTTGAGTTCTGCATCCATACTGAATATAACAATGGGTTTGCTGTTTGTCCTCAGTATATTTTCCATTTTCTTTGCAAACGCATCCTTTGTTATATCAGTCTCTCCGAGACAAGTATCTTCCAGATGGATCAACTTTAATATAGATTCACACTTATCTCCCATAAGTGCCGGAGGAACTATATTTAGGACATTCTCCTTCAACTCTACTATGTCGCTTTGAAGGGTATTGTATATCAGTTTTGAATCTGGGAAAACATGGGATAGATAATGTAGTATTCCTCCAGATCCTTCAGCCAGTGTTATAATCAATCCTTGAGAATTTCGGACTTCTTCATAGTAACTGAGTACTTGATGGATTTTTGAGGCAGACGTACTTATTTTCCCGATTGTTCGAGTACAATGGTGTGCCCACTTGACCCATAAAGGACTTGTTGGACAACCGTTGTTAATTAGTGACTCGAAAGAGAAATGAAAGCACTCTTCTAAATGAGGGCCTAGATGGACCTTTATCTCTTTGTCTGCCAGATCTCTTTGGCGACTCTCCAGTTTCCTGGATAAGGGAAATCTTGACTCGATGTATTCTCCTATCTCATTTTTCAGATCTCTCCACACTGAGATAGCATCTGTCTCGTCAAATTTGATATCGACCGCCAGTCCCTTCGAGAGGTTATAAGGTACCTCGGAATTCCATTCATGAACATTCGATTTCCCACACTGCGGAACTCTAAGAATCCCTCTCTTCTGTAATGCTGTCAATCGTGAATCTTCCCTAACTAACTGTCCCACAAATGTTCTCCATAAGTACGCTTGTTTTGAGATAAGATCAGATTGGAATGTAGTGAATGTACATGCCCTAAAGAACAGATCATTCTTCGATTTAACATACTTCAAAACAGATTTAGCGAGAATCTTTGCAAGTCCACTAGTTTGGGTGATGGACGAGTGTTTTTCTACTGGGACAGCCAATAATTGAAGAAGTTCTTGCATCCTCTCGCTGTTGATTATCAAATAAGCCAAATGTTCAAATATGAAAACAGGATAATCTCTCGAACGGCCTAATACGAAGTCGACTAACTGCTTACTACTCTGCATCGCCCCTACTAGTACATAATCTATATTTGCATTCCTAAATTCGGACATTAGATTACTGCTTGTTCTATCCGTTGATTCTTCGGTTTTGACGCCCCGGAAAGTTTCTAGGTTGTTATGTACATCAGTGTCGTGTAATCTCGATGTTGTAAGTTTTCTTCCAACAGAAACAGACATGGCCAGGGTACAGATCTGGATACTTTCGGTAAGGTTTGTCTTACTCAGTCGTGAAGTAATCTGGTCCTGGATCATTTTTGACTGATAACTCATATGAGGTACGTTAATAGATATCGGGGTATTCAGGATAAGGTACGTGCAATCTGGGCAATTTAGTGGGACGGCATATGTATCCGATATTGGTAACCCTCTGATAGCACATTCGGTGATGTAGTTTTGTATGTATAGGAATATCTCTTGGAAGAACAGATTGTAATCTTCATTCCCTCTCAGTGCCTTCCCCAGCAGATTAGTATTAATTGTTACATGGGTTGCCAAGTTTTCTGTCAATGAGAAGAGTGCTGATCTTTTTTGAGAAGATGCTTTAAATCTATGCTCATAACTTCCTCCATAATTTCGACCACACCAATCCGATAATGGAGTTCTACCAAACTCCACAGGCAAATATTGTAATTTATCGTGGATCATTTTATTTACTAATTCTATTAAGGCACTCGATGGATCCATTCTCTCTAGATAGGTTAAGATGTAATAGAGCTTCATCACCGACTTGATATGGGGGTTTGGATTCACTACTGTCAACTTCGGTCTGACCATCTTTTCTGGGGTGGATGACCCTAGGTAAGGCTCAAAAGGTCCTCTGGCCTTGAAGGCTTCTCTACCTTCTGTCTTTAACTTATAAGATGTTTTTACGACAATGCAATCTCTCTTTAATTCAGTCATGGTCAAGTCAAAATCATCAATCCGGACCTGTTCACACGGAACCGGACTTGTTATTCCTGTTATGGGAAACCCCCATGTTCTTTCTCTCAGCCATTGAGCAGCCTTAAATGTGCATGGGATGGTAGACAAGGCTTGTTCTAAGATGTGGACACCTTGTATAGGTAACTCTGATTTTGTTAACCTTTTCTTTAAGACCTCAATCGCCTCTAGATCCTTCATTTTCCCTAAAGAAAAGATTGTTTCTGTTCTGTTAGGATCTTCATTTATCATTCTGTTAATCGTCTGAAGGTTTGAAAAACTCCCTATCAGTTGTAATTGGACACCTTCATTTGAATTTCGTAATATCTCGTGGGAGAGGTTGGCGACATAGGGTCTCATGGTTGTTAGAATATTACAGAGTGCTTCTAAGTCAGATCGATCAGCCCCTAGTAGTCGTATAACTTTGGGATTTGTTACGTAAGTAGGGAGGAATTCTTCTATGATTTCCCTAGCTTTCCTTTCGAAGTTTGGCATACCAACAATATTCAGACTATATATATCCTCAACTAGTTTGACAGGGTCGTGCTCACTTTTGACGTTGCATGGAATCAAATGGAGAATATTATTATAAATCCTGGGACTGTTTCTTCTTGTTACCTCCATAACTTTAAGCCAAATTGTTAACGGATCAGGACATCCTCTCTGACAGTGTTGGTACATGTTTGATAACGGGAGGCCGCCTAAAATGGATGGAATATTCATTAAAGCGCATAATTTGTCCGCCTCTCTAGATCTCAGATTTAGAATCCCTTTCCTCTTTAGGGTGTTTCCTAGCTCCAACGAATATAAGAAAAATGGGATTACTGGAGATACATAATTCCTGGACATATTTTCAGTAGTTGTCGAGACCCCTGTAATTAAAGATTGTAAGGATGGAAACCCCTCATTGATATCTGGTATCATCCGATTTAGTCTCTTTAAACTATCGTCAATTCTTATAGATTTATAATATCTCACTTTTGAATACTCAAACAAGTTTTGGGAGTACCAGGTTTCCTGAAGCTTGAGAGATAACCCAGCTGATGCGAAAAGATAATCTAAACTGTTGAGTAATAACTTGATGTAATAATGAGGTTGATTTTGTTGTTCAGCATTCAATCTGATATGAATTACTTGATTGTCTCCCTGACCCATAACGTCGCCTTGGATATTACATTCATCAAGGGCTATCTTTATTATCATGATAGTTGTTAGAGTCCATGCCTTCTGTCGCATTCCTTCAAAACCACCGAATTGATTGTAGTGGCAGAAGTCTCCAGCTAGGGGTTCACCATTATCACCAATTTGTGGAGGAGTCAACCTAGAACTTAACAACACCATACATCTGTTAAACCAAAGATGCGAGTCCGAATATAGATTCTTCCTCCCATACAAATCATCAAGTTCTTGGAACAGATACTTGTTAAGATCATGACGATTGAGTTGGTTCCAAGAACTGAGATCTAGATTTAGATTGGCATGTCCTTTTTCCTTTATATGTGAAGCTACTTTGTCCATCCGCTTAGCTACCTCCAGTTCTGTATTTGTCATTGTCTGTTCTCTTATATAAGGTAGTACGTTTTCACTGAGTGACTTCTCCATACAGACTTGCATAAGTCTCATCTCATAAGTCTGTTTGCAAAATACTCGTCCCTTAATATTTAACTCCCTTTCTTTTCTACATAGTTGGACAATATCATCCCGAAGATGATTATAGAAGAAGTTCTCTTGATCGAGGATTTTCTTCGCCAGCTCTCCCTCATCACCTTTCAAGTATCGAGCGAGGACTCTAGGTTCGAAATCAGTCCAACTTCGAGGTTTTCGTTGTCCATAAAGAATCTGGAATGCACATGGGTCATAAGGTCTAAACCATTCTTCTCTAGGGGGTGAACACGCAGTATCTTTAAGTAGTTCCTTTTCGTCAATTTCTAGGTTCATGTCGTGGTTCTTCTCTAGTTTGAGATTGTTCCAAGCTGATAGAGGCAACGATTTTGATTCGTTTAATGTCAGCACTCGCTCATCTTTCAGACATTCTTCTAGTATAGGATGAAGATCTCCAATAACTTTATGAGCTGGGTAATGTCCCTTCTTCCTGTAATAGTTGACAAAATAGGTCCTTCTGAACATCCACAGGGCTTTTCTTGCAATCTGGTCGTCTACACTGATATGCTTCTTTGAATTCAATCGAAGTTTCTCTATTCCCTCTGTCGGATGCAAAACTGGATGCCCATAGTTCTTACTGAGGTTTGAAAAATAGAGCGAAATTGGGACATACACATCACGTCTGTTCGACACGCTAAGACATGACATCAGGTCCAAGATTTCTCGGACATCTCTGGGATTGTACTTCTCTTTCAGTTCTTCTTCAATGGAGTCGCGTAAGGTCCGAAAACCGAGGTCCTCGATACCATCAGCCACAGCACATCCGATGCAGTATGCATCCCAGTTCTTCATGATTTCGAAGAACCCGTTCTTGTATTTCTTCCTCAGCAGTACGAGAGCTTCATGCAATCTATCATAATGTCTTACAAGTCCCGAGACATTTTCGTTCTTTTCCTTCATAGCAACATGGAGACGGATGTAAAACCTGGTCTGTAAGTTGTCTAGAACACACATAATCAAGGTAGTTGGGAATAAAAAATATTGACCATCAGACTTGATTATTGTTAATTCTTTCTCCATCAAGAGATCATCAGAGAGAATATGGAACTCACCGAGAGTTTGTTCAATATTAGTAAGCAGGCTTTTTATATGTTCAACTCTAGTTTTCAATGAATAAAGATCTTGTGTTTTACTGTCTTGAAGTAGTGCTTGGTATTTTGACAGTTCACTTTCAATATCCATTTTTTCTCCGTAGTAACTCTCATGGTGAGTTTTGGTATTCCAAACAGCTGCTTCAGTTAATATTTTTAATGAGAAATCAGGATCAGTAAGCGTAACTTTGAATTTACATCTTGATATGATTTGTTCAGCCAAAGTCCAATAACACCCTTTATAGTCCGAGTAAGAAAGTATCCCCTTGAATTGAGTTTCAAATAAACTCTTAAGCCGTTCGTGCCGTAAACAATAGAACTTGTCATGTTGAAGGATAAACCTAACCTCATCATCAGTAATTGGAGAGTTGAGGTGACCTTCGAAATGACAGGTTTGTCGATCCATAATTATGTCAATTGTCGGGTTTTTCTAAACCGATCACCTAGAGATTATGTGTGTCTGTGTATAGGTAGATATATATATGCATCTGCTCTTATTCACGGGATAGTGTATTTGACTTGAATTCTTGGACTCATCGGGACAAATCTGCTTTCGAAATGGATCCATGTAACTATCAGATCCTTCTTATCCTGCAGAGCTAATGCTAATTTATTAGCTATATCAAGTGCAACTTGTTTGCACTCTAAAGACACTGGCTTCTTATTAACAATATAATCCATAGTGCTAATTGAGTATCTTTCTGGGGAGTCAGAGAGGAGACTAGTTTCCTTAGCAACTCCAGAGATTGAGCAAACAATCCCGACACTGGATATTGCAGAGAGGAAGTTGTGGGCCTCAAGAGCATAAATCGATTGGTTGCCTGTAGTCATGTTGTGGTTGTTGGAGTTGTGTGCCGGTTTGGTTCGGACTGGAATTTGTTTATGTCTTATGTCGCCGGTTTTTTCTAAACTTAAACTTATATCTAGTAAAACATTTAACGATCTTAATTTTAGTCTATGTAATACTGTTATTATCTTAGTGATGCTAAGTGACGGACGAGATTCTCTGTACGCTCGTTAGATGTCTTCTCTTTCCGTTTGATAATGACACTTCTCAGGACTTTAACTGCCCACCCCGCTAATACAATCACTATAAATATGCCTAATATGTAAAGGGCTTTTATAGCTTTATCATCTCTTGCCGCTTGTTCTAGTAGAGCTCTGGAATTCTCTTCATTCTTCCTGGATTCTTCGATTAGATTGTCTATTGTTTGTTTGAGAGATGCAATACTTTCTCCGGTTTGTTTGAGTTGGTTTTCCTTTGTGAGAGTCTTTTCCACTATTTGACTTAGATCATATGTAGGGTGCCTAGCCATCTCAAACAAATCTTGTGTTGATCGTCTCATCCTTTGTTGTTTTTTGAGTTTTCTTTGTGTACAAATATGATTTTCTTCTAATTGAGGTATAGTTTGCAAAATTGAGTCGGATTCACAAAGGATGAAACCAGAAGTTAAGCACGAATCGGGATCAACAAGGAGAGGGTCTTCTATAATCCCATCCCCCACATTTCTTCTGAATGCAAAGTACAGCTCTTTTTTTGGTGAAGAGTAACAAATACCATTCGAAATCAGTTCTGGCTCCCATTTCACAAAGTTAAGGAGTTGAAACTCAGTCCCGGTTACAGGTATTTCTACATAGAGCACAATCTGGTTCTTATCTTCATCTATAGCCTTAAGGGTTGTTTTGAGGTGAGGTGTTATTGTACTTATATCCGTTAAAAGAAGAGATGGCAATTTACTTTCCAACCTAACCTAACCTAACCTAACTCAAACCTAACCTAAACCTAACCTAAACCTAAACCTAACTCAAAACCTAACCTAAACCCAAGCCCTTGTAGAAGAACGACAACGATTGAAGACATTTGGAGCTGATCTGAAGACCTTAAATCAGATCCGAAGAAGGATGAGGTTAAATAACAAATAAAATAATAAAATAAAAAATCTTAAGAAAATAAAAATAAAACATCTTAAGAAAGGGAAAGCCGCAGGAAAGGACGCCATTCCAATTGAAACCATTAAGACATCTGGGGAGTATGGCGTTGAAATTTTCCTTTGTAATAAAATATAGCAGTCTATTTGCAGCAATTACCCTCTCATAGCGTTGCATGCAAGATATTGCTGCGCATCGTTGACGATCACCTTAAATCGTACCTCTCTAAAGAAATTGATCCTGAACAAGCCGGTTTTTGAAGGGTACATACGGGTACACGAGAACAAAATATATTAACCGTTCGACAGATCATAGAAAAATCCTCGGAATTCAACAAGCCTACCTACTTATGCTTTGTGGATTTCTCTAAGGCGTTTGATTCTGTCAAATGGCAAAAACTTTGGGAAACTCTTTTGACCATGGGTACCGGCAAACACTTGGTTCATCTGTTGAGGCGACTCTATGAGAAAGGAACAGCTTCAGTTAGAATAGATGACATTTTATCGCGTCACTTCCACACTAGCTCAGGAGTTCTATATCACCGCTCCTGTTCAATATAATATATACGGAGTTTATAATGAGAATCACCCTCGAAAACTGACGGGATGGAATAACTATCGGAGGTCGGAAGATTTCAAATCTTAGTTATGCAGACGACATCACTTTAGTTGCGTCAGGTGTCAGCCAGATGGAAGAGCAACTCGACAGAGTGGAACGCGTCAGTCTTGATTTCGGACTTAGAATTAACCGCAACAAAACAAGTGTCATGATTGTCGACCGTGCTAATAATAACTCGCCAGAGGTCACAAAAATTGCGAACTGCGGTGTCGTACAATCATACATTTACTTGGTGCACTGATTTCGAACACTGCCGGGTGCGTTGATGAGATCAAGCGGCGTATGAATATTTCGAAGTCAGCCATGGACAGACTGAAGAAAATATGGGGGAATCGAAATATCACCAAAGCCACTAAGATCAGACTTGTAAGAGCGCTGCTCTTCCCCGTTCTTCTTTATGCTGCCGATACCTGGACATTAAGAGAAAGTGAGAAAAAGAGGATAGATGCTCTCGAAATGTGGTGCTGGACAAGAATGTTGCAAATATCGCGGACGGAGTTCAGAACGAATCAGTCAATTCTACAGGAACTTGGCATCAAGCAGCGACTATCCTCCATCGTTCAGGGTCGCATTCTTACTTTCTTCGGGCATGTGTCGCGGCGGGGTGACGACTCAGTTGAGCGCCTTATGGTGCTGGGCATGATAGAGGGTACAAGACCGCGCAGCAGATCACCGTTACGATGGACCGACCAAATAAACGGTCCCGTTAACGAGTGCACAAGAAGGGCCACGGTACGCGAGGAATGGCGACGTCTGGTGAAGCGCACCACCCCCCGAAGTGATAACCACGACCACTCTGCCAAGAGTGCATGCGGCTGAGAAGAAAGAAACCTAAACATAAGCCCTGAGAATATTCTCGATATACGGCCGTTTTCAATAACCTATCTATCCGGAGTTTAGGTTACTAAAGATAGACAAAATCTATCCTTTTATCCTTACTAAGACTTGTGTTTCAAGAGCCTATCGACGGATAGCAGCTCCTATCGAATCTACCTATCTATCGTTGGGATGACGGATAGCCTGCTAAAGATAGAACGCTCATACAAATCGTGCTTACTTCCGTTTCAATATGAGTTTTAAGTAACTCTCGGATAGGCGACGCTATCTCTAGTAAGGGCATTCACTTATCTGTCAACATCGGCCGGTTACATGCTTATTTTTTGAAAGTAAATCGCTATAATTTAATTAGTGTTTCTCTTCGTAATGGCATATTGTAGCAGTGATGAATTGGAATTGAATTGATAGTTTGATGATATGGAATTATTTCAAATGATGATGGATTGCGATGCAGATAGTGGTAGTGATAGTATCATAGGATTCATTTAATGTGATGAATTCATTTTCTTTCATGGTAGCTCTTTAATTATACACGCTTAGAAATTAATTATACACAGAATTATAAACGAAAGTTTTAAAAGCGTTTTGAAAACAATTCACCATCGAGTAAACAATAGAAAGACAAACAAAAGAAACTGACCACTGCTCATTGGCAAACGTGCAGTCAAAACGCTGCGTTTCATAATTTCGCCTAGGCTAAAAATAACAATACGTTCAATTAAAAAAAAACTCATATGTTTTTATTACTTTTTATTATAAACAAATGTATTTATGATGGTCTACGATACGCTGGTTAAATTACAGTTATAATTTAGAATAAAATAAAATAAGTCTTGATCCTGATGTTGTTTCGTATTTGCAGTAGAACGAAACGTATCAAGAGGCTCGGATAGATCAGAGGTTAAAGATAGATAGCACTTATTCGTGATTGTGAAACGCAAACGCTCTTACTGATAAATGCCCACTGAGTTTCTCGCCGGATCTTCTCAGTGGGTCACGCTTCCGATCCGGTGGTAGATTCTGCGAAGCACTGCTCCTGCTAGGGCCAGTGTTAGCAACACTCCGCCTTGACCCCGTGAGCCCACCTACATGTTAGGGCGAAGCTGAAATAGCCTCTCAAGGCTATCAGCATAGGAAGGGAAAAAACATTATAATCGAAGGCCATATGAGTCTAGAACATTTACGAATGTTTTAAACCACGTAATTTTCTATAAAAACTTGATTACGTCCGGGATACAAATGCAAACTGCAGCAGCACGGTGACGTAGGTAGTGGCGAGGTCCATGAACCGCAGCGTGAGAGCGGCCCCCGCGGCCAGCAGCCCCCAGCCGCGCTCTCGGCTGAACGCCGCGCGACTCACGCGACACACGTTCTTGTACAGACGTTTCTCTTCACCTGCAATATATAATTATTATGAAATTGTTAAACAAAATAAATTCGCTATCAGGACGATTCGTGATGTGACGAATCGCACTATAGTACATGTCCCTCGATGACAAATGTGAATATCTTTGAAAGGAATTGAATTGAATAGAGAATATTGACCCAACAAACCCAACATGTTACCCGTATAACATCGCGTTCCGTCCGAGCACTATAGACCTGGCACTGCTTAGGAACGTAACTCTGCGCTAGCGTTCCATCGAGGCATTGTCAGAACTCGACTCAGACCACCGATCTGTCGTTATGCAGCTCGGTGGCCCCCATAACCCAGACATAGTCACGAGGACCATGATGGATTGGAAGAAGATGAGCACCAACTTAGCAGAAGCCGCTCCACCAATCCTCCCCTACTACCCTACGGATTCAAATCTATCCCCTGAGGACACTCTCGAATCCATAAACATCCTGACAGAACACGCCTGACAGAACACATATCTGCCGCGATAATAAGATATTCCAAAGAAGTCGATGTGGAGGACTGCTTCCACCGCATCAGACTCTTCCCCGAGCTTAGGAATCTCTTAAGAGTTAGAATCGCGGCAATCCGGGCTTACGATTGATATCCCACGGAATCAAACCGGATTCGGATGCGTCGTCTACAGCGGGAAATCAAATCCCGTCTAAATGACGCCCGAAATGAGAAATGGGATAGTTATTTAGGAAGAACTCGCGCCCTCTCACCAAGGATACTGGCGACTAGCTAGGACTCTCAAGTCCGAAACTATCGTTACTATACCTCCCCTCGTACGCCCTTCAGGCCAACCACCGGCATACGCTGACGATTACAAGGCAGAGCTACTGGCCGATGCACTGCAAGAGCAAGACCACTAGTACTCAAACCGCGGACACCGAACACACCGAGTTAATCGACAGGGAGGTCGAACACAGAGTTTCCCTGCCGCCCTCGGATGCTTTCCACCCCATTACCACAAACGAAGTTAAGGAAGCCATCTACAACCTTCAACCTAGGAAGGAAGGGAAAATTTTACCAGTCCAACTGATATCAATGTTGTCTACCATTTGAAATGCCACTATAACGAACTGTTTCGAACTGTTAACGAATTGGAAAGAAGCGGATGCTATCGGTATACATAAACCGGGCAAACCGAAACATGAAACCGCTAGTTGCCGTCCGATTAGTCTCCTCCCAGCGATAGGCAAAATATACGAACGACTCCTTCAGAAACGCCTCTGGGACTTCATTACCGAAAAGAAAATATTAATCGACGAGCAGTTTGGGCTCCGCGCCAAGCACTCGTACGTTCAACAAGTGCACCGCCTCAAGGAGCACATCTTAATAGGGCTAAATAGGCGGAAACCAATCCCCACCGGAGCCCTCTTCTTCGATATCACAAAGGCGTTCGACAAAGTCTGGCATAACTGTTTGATTTACAAACGGCACAACATGAGAGTGCCAGACATATTCGTGCTCATCATACCAGACTTCTTGTCGAACCGTTCGTTTCGATATCGAGTAGAGGGAACTCGCTCTCGTCTCCGTCATCTGACGGCCGGAGTCCCGGAGACTCCGCGCTCTCCCCGTTATTATTTAGTTGGTATATCAATGATATACCGCGGTCTCTGGAGACCCATCTAGCGCTCTTCGCCGATGACACGGCGATCTACTGCTCGTGTAGGAAGAAGTCGCTGTTGCGTCAGCGCCTCCAAATTGCAGCAGCCATCATGGGACAGTGGTTCCGGAGGTGGCGCATTGACATCAATCCCATGAAATGCACAGCCGTGCTCTTTAAAAAGGGTCGCCCTGCGAATACCACTTCGAGCAGCCCGCTCCCGAATAGGCGCGTTAATACCTCCGCCATTCGCCCCATCACTCTCTTTGGCCAGCCCATACCGTGGGCCTCAAAGGTCAAATATGTAGGCGTCACCTTCGACAGAGGGATGACATTCCGTCCCCATATTAAAACAGTACGCGACCGTGCCGCCTTCATATTAGGACGTCTGTACCCTATGCTTTGCAAGTTTGCTTAAATTAAAAATCCATAAGATTTATATAAATGAGTTAGTTACGGCATCGCGTGGTGGAGGCGCGCTGTGTCTGGCAGGCGGCGACGGCCTGCTCCACCGCGAGGTAGAACTTTTCGCACTCGACGTTGTGAAGCGTCATTATTATCATGTTCTTGATCGTCCACGTGAAGATTGAAACGATCATCATCAGCTGCTCGCTCTGAACAGAAACATTAAACGTTGACGCCCCGCATACCTCTACTATACCTCTACTAGCCAGCGAGCGAGCGACTGTGAAGCACGTACGAGATACTCACAAAACGTCCGGATCTACGGATGGACTTGCAGATCTGTATCGCGACCTGTACGTACAGCAGGCCGTGCAAGAACGTTTCCAATACATAGTACGTGATCTGCAAATTAAATACGTACATTTATGTAGCTACATACAATACATTATTTGATGTCGTGAAAATATGTGAATGAGCGACGTCCAACTCCGTGAATGAGCCGAGACGGTGCTGGTCGCTTGCCAGTCGACGCACTCACTACAGAGTCTGTTCTGCAGAAGGACACTCTGAGCGAAGGAATTGAACCAACGCGCGGAACCAACCCATTCTCAGCCCGACCCATCACAAATTACTTACAATTTTTTTAAAGAGAGTTGTGTAGACCTCGTACTCTTGCAAAATATCCAAATAAGCCGTGAACATGTTGTGGTGCACTGGATTGAACGCCTTCTCGTTAATTTTACGCGTCCAGAGCTGAAGGTAGCACCGGAGCAGTGCCAGCATCCTCGTCGCGTAAAGTACGTTCACGTCGATGCAGAAGAGCAGCAACAAGTACAGGGTGTCGGGCAACGACTGCTTCAGCACCACCACGTTAAGCAGCCCCACGACGGCGAGGTACAGGGCCGTCACCACCGCCAGGTGCGCCCAGTTGCTCCGAGCGAACTGCTCTTGCTCCCGCTGGTTGCGTCGCAGGACGGTCTGCAGCCGCTGCAGCCGACACACGAACTCCACGTTGCTCTTGCTGTTGACCACGTTGCAGATCAAGCTGAGCGAGTAGTTGATCACGAACGAGACCAAGTCGGAGTACAGGGTGAAGAGGTGGAGGGAGGAGAGCCGCGTCCCGTGCATGATCGCGTTGCGGTAGACGGAGACGGACGTGAACAAACAGAAGCCGAGGAGCGAGTAGAGGTAGGCGAGCGGTCCGTCGGGCGAGACCAGCCCGCGGCGGATGCTGTACATCGGTATGAACGACACGTGCTGCACCAAGTTGAACGGAAGCAGCAGCCGCTCGAGGCTGCTGTCCACCTGGCACCGCGCCTCCGTGTCGTCCTTATCTGCAGCTGTCGTCTTTCCAGATGGAAAGCTGCGTGATAGTTTTTCGTTGCAAAGGTCGCTGCGTGGTGTCAACATCTCTACCGTCGGCTCGTATACAGTGGATACGGTTTGAGTGTCGATCCACAATACGTAATGAGTGTACGTATATGTGCGCCTGTACCGGATCGTTATACTAATGATCTCCGCTGTAACATGTAATGACAGTACGAGGCACGCCCAGCGGCGGTGTGTTCGACACCTTATAATCAAAAATTAATCAGCACTCGTACTAATGTAGCCAACTTTACTTAATTATGAACTAGACGTACGTACGGAGATGCACTGGTGACTGCGCGACCGTGCCTAGTGCGAGGGTCGTACAATGACAGCATTCATCTCAGTGCTCAGTGTGGTATATCGGTCGGCACTGCTCTAGTTATAAGCTTTAGCGCCATTTTCATACAGACTAAAACGATACTAGAGCTTACACTGTATGCTTCGGTTTAGATGCTAGTCCAAATGAAAGTGCTGAGGGCGTGCGGTGAGTCCGCGCGGGTAGGTGCCACCACCCTGCCTATTTCTGCCGTGAAGCAGTTATGCATTTCAGTTTGAAGGGTGGGGCAGCCCTTGTACCCTGTTTTTTTTTAAATATCAAGTAACTTTAACTGTACTTTGTTAGTGTATATTTTAGAGCGCAGGGTGTCGGTTCCTGGTGGTTCCTGCGCTGAGCTTGGTTAACGACAACATGACGTTGAGTCAGCAGCGATTTTGCGTCGAGAAGCTTTGATAGCATTCAATAGTCGTGCATTTAATATATTAGTCTCTTAAAGATTCTAGTAGTGATGGCAGGCCTACGTCACTCCATGTACTTACGCGCTATAGTTACCTACCGCCCGGCCCCACGGTCTCGGGCCGCTTGCGGACCAAATTCAATGGGGTTTTCACAAGCGAAGCGAACGCACGTTGTTCAATTTTATTCGTTCTATTCGTTTGTACGCGCCGCGTACCTACGATGCCTTGTCTGGTGCCTTATATGCAGTAGATGGGTGCAAGTCAAGTAAAAGAAGGGATAAACACCTTACAGCTAACATTTTTCCATTTACCTGTCAATGAAGAAAGATAAATGATAAACTATTACTATTTTTTGTCGTTTCGTATATTATTTTTAATAGGTAGGTATAATAATGAATTGATTATTGAATTGATTAGCAGGCCCGATTTGGTAAGGCCAGACACCAAGTTAAGAAGTCATTATGTGTGTTGTCTTCATTTTGAAAAGTCGGTGATTATTTATAAACCTCAATTACGACCTGACGCTTTGCCTACAAAACTGCTGCCATCTCTACCAACTAGTTCAAGCGCCAGTACTAAACCAGAATCTAAGGAAATATCGACACAAACCAAATATTCAAATATTAATATACTATCAGCCATTACCATCAAAGGCGCTAATACAAAATCGGAGTTTTTTTTTTTTTTAATGCTTAGATGGGTAGACGAGCTCATAGCCCACCTGGTGTTAAGTGGTTACTGGAGCCCATAGACATCTACAACGTAAATGCTCCACCCACCTTGAGATATAAGTTGTAAGGTCTCAGTATAGTTACAGCGGCTGCCCCACCCTTCAAACCGAAACGCATTACTGCTTCACGGCAGAAATAGGCAGGGCGGTGGTACCTACCCGTGCAGACTCACAAGAGGTCCTACCACCAGTAATTACGCAAATAATAATTCATTCCGATAGAGGCACCCGTCACGTGCGGACGTGCTCATCGTCCACTCGATCGCCCGGTCTTTGTTCGCCCGGCTTTTGTTAGCCCGGCCATTGTTCGCGCGGCCTGTGTTCGTGGTACATCTGCCGACTAAGTGCTCTTTCTGGAAGTTTTTATTTGTTTTGTTTCCTTTTGTTGTTTCTGTGTTCGTGGTACATCTGCCGACAAAGTGGTTTCCTGCAAGTATTTATTTGTTTTGTTTCTTTTCGTAATTTCTGTTTTGTTGTGCTTTTTCTTTGTCCTGTAGTAATCGCGCCGCATTGCCACCTGTGTTCAATAGAACCGCTCAGGTCCGAGAAGTTGGGGCCTCGCCGCAAGGCGAGTGTTTTCAAGACCCGGGGCCGCCCCACCTGGGTACTCAGCGATCATGGACGCTGTATTCGCGGAATTCCTCCGACTTCGCCACCCACAGCTCGCCTCGGAGTTTCTGGCCTTCAAGGCCAATCACACTGCGAGCCCTCTCGAGGACTCCGCCGCGCTCGCTGCTCCTGCGTCGCCTGTACCTGCGTGCAGAGCTTCTGCATTGAGCACCGCAGCCTCTGTCGTGCCTGCCGCTCCCGTGTCGCCTATACTGGCGAGAAAAGCTGCTGCGTCGTCCGCCGTGACCATCGTTTCAGCTGAGCGATCATCCGCGGCCTCCGTCGCGCCCTCTAAAACACCTACACTTGCTCGTAGGTCGCCTGCACCCGCCTCCTCGTGCTCCGACTCTGACTCGGACATGGAGGTCGACCTCGCCCCCGCCTCATCGACGGATGGATTCACCCTGGTACAGAAGGGTAAGAAGCGTGCCGCGGAGTCTCGAGCTCCCGCGGCCGCTAAAATTAGCAAAGCCGTGAACGCGTCGCGCCCCCGCCCTCAGACTCCCGTTGCGCCCCCAGCCCGTGCCACTCCGTCGCCGCGTCCGGTGGCACAAAATAAAACCCAGACCCCTCCCCCGGTTATCCTTCAGGAGAAGGCAGCTTGGGATCGAGTTTGCCTGGCCCTTAAGGCCAAAAATATAAATTTCACGAATGCCCGTAACCTCGCGAACGGCATTCAAATTAAGGTTCAAACACCCGACGACCATAGGGCCCTCTCTTCTTACCTCCGTAAGGAGCGTATAAGTTTCCATACGTATACGCTCCAGGAGGAGCGCGAACTCCGCGTTGTAATACGCGGAATCCCTAAAGAGTTAGATGTAGAGCTCGTCAAGGCCGATCTGTTAGAACAGGGCTTTCCAGTGAATTCTGTGCACCGTATGCACACCGGTCGCGGTAGGGAGCCATATAATATGGTTCTAGTCGCTCTCCAGCCTACCCCCGAGGGTAAGAAAATCTTTAACACACAGACCGTCTGTAGGCTCTCTGGTATCGCTGTCGAAGCCCCCCATAAAAAAGGCACTCCTAGCCAGTGCCATAACTGTCAATTGTACGGGCACTCTTCCCGTAACTGTCACGCGCGCCCCCGATGTGTTAAGTGTTTGGGCGATCACGCCACGGCCCTCTGCGCTCGCGACCAAAAAACCGCGACGGAACCGCCTAGCTGCGTCCTGTGTCGAACACAGGGTCACCCCGCGAATTACCGTGGTTGCCCCCGAGCCCCTAAAATAAATCGCCGCGTCGCCCGCCAAAACCGCCTCCGAGCTTCCGGCCCAGACATCAAAGCCTCGGCACCCTCTGCGTCGCAGGCTAAGCCAGCGTTCGTTCCGGCGGCGGTGCCCAGTGTCTCGGCCTGGGCAAAACCGCTGCCGTACACGAACACGGCTACAACTCCCTCCTCCGCGATTCGTCCCGCCCCCGCGACTCGTCCCTCTCCCGCGACTTGCCCTCCGACCGCGTCCGACAATCTCGCTTTAGCGATCGACTTCTTTCAGTCGATCAACTTTGAGCGCGTTAACGCTTTGGGCGACGCCATTCGCGCTGCCTCCACTGCACAACACTTTATCGCCGTTGTGCAGGAATACGCCGACGTATACGCGTCATTAAATACGTACGTCCTCCCCTCACTCCGCCGGTAATCAATGGCGTATATAAGTAGAATAAAGCCCCTATCCGTAACGATAGGATTTTTTAACGCTTATGGTCTCGCAAATCAACGTGATCAGGTTTCTGACTTTTTGCGTGACCACCAAATTGATATCTTTTTAGTGCAGGAGACCCTACTTAAGCCCGCGCGCCGTGACCCTAAAATCGCGAACTATAACATGGTCAGGAACGACAGGCTCTCTGCTCGTGGTGGTGGTACCGTCATTTACTATAGAAGAGCCCTGCATTGCGTCCCGCTCGATCCTCCCGCGCTCGCTAATATCGAAGCATCAGTGTGCCGAATCTCACTGACGGGACACGCGCCGATCGTTATCGCGTCCGTTTATCTTCCACCGGATAAGATCGTTCTAAGCAGTGATATCGAGGCGCTGCTCGGTATGGGGAGCTCTGTCATTCTGGCGGGCGACCTAAATTGTAAACACATCAGGTGGAACTCACACACCACAACCCCGAATGGCAGGCGGCTTGACGCGTTAGTCGATGATCTCGCCTTCGATATCGTCGCTCCGCTAACCCCGACTCACTACCCGCTAAATATCGCGCATCGCCCGGATATACTCGACATAGCGTTATTAAAAAACGTAACTCTGCGCTTACACTCGATCGAAGTAGTTTCAGAGTTAGATTCAGACCACCGTCCCGTCGTTATGAAGCTCGGTCGCGCTCCCGATTCCGTTCCCGTCACGAGGACTGTGGTGGATTGGCACACGCTGGGCATCAGCCTGGCTGAATCTGATCCACCATCGCTCCCGTTTAACCCGGACTCTATCCCGTCTCCTCAGGATACCGCTGAAGCCATAGACATCTTAACGTCACACATCACCTCGACATTAGATAGGTCATCGAAACAAGTTGTAGCGGAGGACTTCCTTCACCGCTTCAAATTGTCCGACGATATTAGGGAACTCCTTAGAGCTAAGAACGCCTCGATACGCGCCTACGACAGGTATCCTACCGCGGAAAATCGTATTCGAATGCGTGCCCTACAACGCGACGTAAAGTCTCGCATCGCCGAAGTCCGAGATGCCAGATGGTCTGATTTCTTAGAAGGACTCGCGCCCTCCCAAAGGTCTTACTACCGCTTAGCTCGTACTCTCAAATCGGATACGGTAGTAACTATGCCCCCCCTCGTAGGCCCCTCAGGCCGACTCGCGGCGTTCGATGATGACGAAAAAGCAGAGCTGCTGGCCGATACATTGCAAACCCAGTGCACGCCCAGCACTCAATCCGTGGACCCTGTTCATGTAGAATTAGTAGACAGTGAGGTAGAACGCAGAGCCTCCTTGCCACCATCGGATGCGTTACCACCCGTCACCCCGATAGAAGTTAAAGACTTGATCAAAGACCTACGTCCTCGCAAGGCTCCCGGTTCCGACGGTATATCTAACCGCGTTATTAAACTTCTACCCGTCCAACTCATCGTGATGTTGGCATCTATTTTCAATGCCGCTATGGCGAACTGTATCTTTCCCGCGGTGTGGAAAGAAGCGGACGTTATCGGCATACATAAACCCGGTAAACCAAAAAATCATCCGACGAGCTACCGCCCGATTAGCCTCCTCATGTCTCTAGGCAAACTGTATGAGCGTCTGCTCTACAAACGCCTCAGAGACTTCGTCTCATCCAAGGGCATTCTTATCGATGAACAATTCGGATTCCGTACAAATCACTCATGCGTTCAACAGGTGCACCGCCTCACGGAGCACATTCTTGTGGGGCTTAATCGACCAAAACCGTTATACACGGGAGCTCTCTTCTTCGACGTCGCAAAAGCGTTCGACAAAGTCTGGCACAATGGTTTGATTTTCAAACTATTCAACATGGGCGTGCCGGATAGTCTCGTGCTCATCATACGGGACTTCTTGTCGAACCGCTCTTTTCGATATCGAGTCGAGGGAACCCGCTCCTCCCCACGACCTCTCACAGCTGGAGTCCCGCAAGGCTCTGTCCTCTCACCCCTCCTATTTAGCTTATTCGTCAACGATATTCCCCGGTCGCCGCCGACCCATTTAGCTTTATTCGCCGACGACACGACTGTTTACTATTCTAGTAGAAATAAGTCCCTAATCGCGAAGAAGCTTCAGAGCGCAGCCCTAGCCCTAGGACAGTGGTTCCGAAAATGGCGCATAGACATCAACCCAGCGAAAAGTACTGCGGTGCTATTTCAGAGGGGAAGCTCCACACGGATTTCCTCCCGGATTAGGAGGAGGAATCTCACACCCCCGATTACTCTCTTTAGACAACCCATACCCTGGGCCAGGAAGGTCAAGTACCTGGGCGTTACCCTGGATGCATCGATGACATTCCGCCCGCATATAAAATCAGTCCGTGACCGTGCCGCGTTTATTCTCGGTAGACTCTACCCCATGATCTGTAAGCGGAGTAAAATGTCCCTTCGGAACAAGGTGACACTTTACAAAACTTGCATAAGGCCCGTCATGACTTACGCGAGTGTGGTGTTCGCTCACGCGGCCCGCACACACATAGACACCCTCCAATCCCTACAATCCCGCTTTTGCAGGTTAGCTGTCGGGGCTCCGTGGTTCGTGAGGAACGTTGACCTACACGACGACCTGGGCCTCGAATCAATTCGGAAATACATGAAGTCAGCGTCGGAACGATACTTCGATAAGGCTATGCGTCATGATAATCGCCTTATCGTTGCCGCCGCTGACTACTCCCCGAATCCTGATCATGCAGGAGCCAGTCACCGTCGACGCCCTAGACACGTCCTTACGGATCCATCAGATCCAATAACCTTTGCATTAGATGCCTTCAGCTCTAATACTAGGGGCAGGCTTGGGGACCCCGGTAACCGTACTCGTCGAACTCGACAAAGAGGTCGACGTGCAACCTAACCCATGCATCAGCCCGCTGAGTTTCTCGCCGGATCTTCTCAGCGGGTCGCGATTCCGATCCGGTAGTAGATTCATTCGCGAAACAATTGCTCTTGAGTTGTTAGGTCTCCTTCGGAGGCGCTCGGGCAGTTGTTAGCGAATCCCACCCCTCTTGGCTGAGCCTTTGCTCGCCCACCTGTCCTGGTGAAACTGGAAAGGCCTTCGGGCCACCAGTAAACTTTCAATCATAAAAAAAAAAAAAAAAAAAAAAAAAAAAATAATTTTGCGGGTTTCACTTTTATTACACGATGTTATTCTTTCACCGTGGAAGTCAATCGTGAACATTTGTTGAGTACGTATTTCATTAGAAAAATTGGTACCCGCCTGCGGGATTCGAACACCGGTGCATCGCTTCAATACGAATGCACCGGACGTCTTATCCGTTAGGCCACGATGACTTCAACATCGGTACAGACATCTCATAACAGTCAAACTGAACAAACTCAGACGTCAACTGCACCTTCATCTAATACACCAAGGAAAAGAAGACTTAATAAAGAATTGAAAGTGTCGGAACTTAAAAGAAGAAAACTTCAGAATGATTTGGATAAAATAAAGCAAAAAGTTCTATAAAAAAAAAAAAAAATTACCTATACACTGACCTCTATAATGTTTTACATGTATTACACAGTCAGCACTAATGTATAAAAAAAAAAATTATTAACGATACAGTTTTAAACTAGCACCTTATAGTAAGAACATATTCATAGTTCTCAATAAAATAGTAATTTATGTTAATTTAATTTTATCGAAGAGGCAGCCCTGCGATACCTGTGGGATCGCGC
This sequence comes from Bombyx mandarina, assembly GCF_030267445.1. Classification (NCBI taxonomy): domain Eukaryota; kingdom Metazoa; phylum Arthropoda; class Insecta; order Lepidoptera; family Bombycidae; genus Bombyx; species Bombyx mandarina. The sequence continues at coordinate 8,622,909 of NC_143226.1, forward strand.
GGTGCGAAGCAATCACAATTGTACGCTTGAGTATTTAGGCACATTTCAGCATGCAGCGGTTGCTGACGCGAAAGAGTAGGCTATTGTAGCAGTAGGTATTGGGGTATTGGTCATTTTCTACAGAGTGAAGTATCTGTTCTTTATTTAGTAATCTGTGATGACGGTTTAACCTCAAGAGAGGAACGATCGGAACTATTTGTCGCAGTTGGTTTTTTATTTATTTATTAGAAATCCCAGTATTTCTGCAGCAATTAGAATATGTCAACATATATTATATGTAGGTAGCGACTTGGCTATGCCCCTGTCATTGCTGACGTCCATGAGCGATGGTAACCACTCACCATCAAGTGGGTCGTATGGCAATAATGTATATATATATACTAGCTGACCCGGCAGACTTCGTAGTGCCTCAATCGATAAATAAAAGACCGACGGGGGACACATCAAAGGAAAAACAAAATTGTTATTTTTATTTAATTCCGAGCATTTTCATATTAATCTACCTTTTAAACCTTCTCTGGACTACCACAAATAATTCAAGACCAAAATTAGCCAAATCGGTTCAGCCGTTCTCGAGTTTTAGCGAGACTAACGAACAGCAATTCATTTTTATATATAGAGATTATTGCCATACGATATTTTGCCATTATATATATATTTACACAAAAAATGTATGTATGTAATTGTCTTCATTTTATATCTTACATACGAATAGCCTATGTACTATATCCTCGACTTATTTACTAAGTTTAATGTTTTTTCTTTATGCTATGAACCGCTTTTGCTTGAAGCCAGAATCTCTTCTCTCTCTTTTTCTGCCCGAGTCCACCCAACGCTCGGTGCAGGTCTCTTCATATGCACTTTATTCTTTTCGGTGTCTTGTCTTTCGCGTCCAGTCCCTACCAGCTAGCTTGACCAGGTCGTCCATCCAGCTCCCTCACCCGTCGGTTGTCTGCCCGCGGTATGAGGTCCAGTACGAGGTCTCCACTGCAGTACCCGCCAAGTGTCAGTGCGACGCGGCGACGGCAGATGCGGCCGGTATACTTCCACTTCCTCCGAACAATCATTTTGGCTGTGTCAGGCAAGCTAGTTCTTCTGTGGATTTCAGTATTACGCACCTTATCCCGTAGAAAAATGTCTAGCACAGTCTGTTCTATGGTTCTTGCATTTTGGTCATAATTTACTTTTGTGAGTGTGTATCTCAGTCAGTTCATCCGAAGCTGTTCATCCCAGCTGTGTGCGGCACTTTATCTTCCCTTCCAGAATGAATCCTCTTTTTTCTCGAGAAAACCCATCTTATAGTAAAGGGTCAAATTCGCTTATGGATATTAATTAGTAATTATTAGTAATACCGGGAGCACAGTTAAGACGACGAAGAGTTCCGAATTATATCCTGGAGAGATCGTCCCTCTCCTGTGTGGAGCTAAATGGAGTAGTTGGTACTTGGGAGCAGTGCTCCTCGCGAGGCAAGACCTGTGCTTTGCGATGTGTGATGAAATGAAATGAAGTTTCAAAGCCAGCAGATAAGGACATTTGTTGTTTGTGTGCACATTACCGACCGGCTCGCGTCAGCCGTTGCTGCGGTGCACGCTGTTCCGCGCCGCTTTCTTCTTCATTACTTAAGTTTCCGGCGCTCTCTTCTGATAATTACGTAACGGATGTAATTCTTAATCGTCGTGAAGATCGACATTCCTCACGCACCACGGTGCTCCAACGGCTGCCCTACAAATTAAGCGGGTTGGATGGCTGGGGAGAGTGTATGCGCGTGCGGGCCGCGTGAGCGAACACTACACTTGCATAAGTCATTAACACTTTTTTGTTTCAAAGCTTTTATATCAAATGTAACAAACTGTTTATAAACTTTTTATATTAATTATTTATTTTATAGATAGTTATAATAATAATGTAGAATTATTAGAATTTCTACTCCTGGATAGATTTCTTGTCAATTACATTTTTTTTCTCTTCTAATTTCTCTTTTTTAGTCTTCAAGTCTTCGTAGATCTCGTCAATTCGTCTTTTTTTTGTTTCGGGAACTACCAGGACCACATAGAGTGCCGTGAGTAAGCACACGCCTCCGAAGAAGTAGAAAGCCGCATAGAGTCCCACCACGTTCGCGACCGGCTTGAAGAACAGCATCTGCAGGAAGGCGGCGAACGAGGACGCCGCCATGGTGGTCGCCATCACCGTGCCGCGGTACTGTCGACACAACGAGAAACTTTGTTAGGTACCGACATAGTTCAGATACAGCGGGCACGAAGCCCCGGCAAACATAGACATTGACATGTACCTAATAAAATAACAAATTATAATATTATACTTAACATTAAAAAATTCATAAAGTTGTTAAAAATGAGCGATGTTACGCGCTACCGGGACAGAACTCTCACCACGGACATACGATAAGTCTGATAGAATTGATCCGATAGCGAAACGAAACTGTTCGCTGTGAAACTAACATTTAGAGGCTTCGTCTCTCCAACTGCGTTATGAGGCAGAGACTAGTCATCATTGTATTTATTCTAAATTTTGGAAGGAATCAAATAAGTTGAATCCGTAGTCGAGTGTCCCAGTGAGTGCCAATACATTTAAGGAACATTTTAGAGTGCAGTCTCCATTGGTAACAGCGAATATTGGTGCGAGTGATATTCGGCTTGGGGAACCAATTACGCGAATCACGGCGAAACAGGTTGCACGGGTGGTGAGAGACACGAAGCCAGGAAAATCTCCTAGTCATGACTCATTGAGTATTGAGCATCTACAACACGCAGGTGTTCACTTGCCCAGAGTGCTTGCCATGTTGTTCATTTTCTGTGTAGGCCATTCATATTCGCCTGAAGCGATGATGAAGACCGCAGTTGTTCCGATAGTTAAGAAAAAAACCGGGGATGTATCCAGTTTGGGTAACTACAGCCCTATATCACTCGCAACAGTCATCGCTAAGGTACTGGATGGTATAATTGATATTCAGTTACGAAGACACGTAAAGCTGCATGATGCCCAGTTCGGCTTTCGACCTGGACTCTCGACTGAAACGGCTATACTGAATCTCAAGCATACTGTCTAGTACTACACAGACATATTTTTTTTAATTGCCCATATGAGTGGACGAGCTCACAGCCCACCTGGTGTTAAATGGTTACTGGAGCCCATAGACATCTACAACATAAATGCGCCACCCACCTTGAGATATAAGTTTAAGGTCTCAGTATAGTTACAACGGCTGCCCCGTCCTTCAAACCGAAACGCATTATTGCTTCACGGCAGAAATAGGCTAAGTGGTGGCACCTACTCGTGCGGACTCACAAGACGTCCTACCTCCTGGAATTACGCAAATTAATTTTTTGCGGGTTTTAATTTTTATTAGACGATGTTAATTAATCCTTCACCGTGGAAGTCAATCGTGAACATTTGTTAAGTGCGTATTTCATTGGTACATTAATTGGTACCCGCCTGCGGGATTCGAACACTGGTGCATCGCTAGATACCAATGCACCGGACGTCTTATCTTTTAAGCCACGACGACGACAGAGGCACTCCTGTCTACGCCTGCTTTTTAGACTTATCTAAAGCGTTTGATCTGGTGGCGTATGACAGGTTGTGGCATAAGTTGTCGAAAGATACAGACTTGATGTTGATCATGAGTTTGTCTCTCTCTTGAATTACTGGTAGGGCAATCAGAGCAACTTTGTGAAGTGGTCGGGGCCGCAATCGGATATGTATGGGCTGGATTGTGGGGTAAGACAGGGTGGCTTGTCATCGCCAAGCCTTTTAATTTATATATTGAACGTCTGATTCGTGTGCCCAGTAATGCCCGTGTCGGCTGTTCCATTGATGGTGTGCTTGCTAATAACATCAGTTATGCAGACGACATGGTGTTGCTGAGCCCATCGATCAAGGCTCTCAGAAAGCTGATTAGGATATGCGAGCGTTATGCGGAGGGACATGGGCTCAGATATAATGCCGTTAAAAGCGAACTGATGGTATTTAAATCAGGCAGAAAAACCTACGAAGCTGTTCAATCAGTGACACTTAGCGGTAGTGTACTTAAACAAGTATCGCAATTCAAGTATCTTGGTCACTGAGACGCTCGCAGACGATGTAGACATGGACAGGGAGCGCAGGGCGTTGTCAATCAGAGGGTAATATGCTGGCCCGTGGGCTCTCGCGGTGTACTGTAGAAGTGAAAGCTACTCTTTTCAGAGCATACTGCCAGTCTTACTACACATGCAGCCTATGGGTTAAGTATGGGGTAGTAATCCTACCATACCCTGCGTGTCCAGTATAACAACGCTTTCAGAGCGCTGATGCGGTGCCGCGTCACTGCGGTGCGTCGGGGATGTATGCGGATGCGCGAATAGATGGCTTCGCACCAATAGCTTCTTTAATCCGCCGCGTGCGAGTTAGTCGCAGCAGCTATCTGCGGCTGTTCGCCTCGCGGATGCATCTGGACTGCCCAATAATGCAACACTGGACACGTGGGCATGTTGAGCACTCTGGATCCAAACCAGCCTTTAGGTAGTTTTGAGATTTCATTTTTATTTTCTGTTTTGTTATTATTTTTTATTTATTTATTCGTAATTGTAGTTATTGTTTTAATCCTGGTATACTATATGACATGTTAATGAATGTAATATGGATGCAAAATCTGAAGTAAATGTAATAAATAAAAATATAAAATAATTATTGGTGCAATTCATATAGTGACGAAATTTCTCACTCTGGACCACACGCGACACATATTCGAGTACCATTATGAAATGAAACAATACTAAACACATCATTATTTTTAATAGTAAATTCATTCTGGAGTAGTCTATATCATTATAAAACAATCTTTAAAGCTCTTAATCTCTTTTAAAATTAATATTTTAAGCAGTCTTATTGTACTCTGCAAAACTGAACTACTCTCTTCACTAAATGGTGAGACAGGTGAGTGATTCCGTCTAAAAAAAAATCTTTTTTTTTAAAACTAAACAGTATTAAAGGCTTTAAATGATAAAGATTTTTCTTTGCAAATATATAAATATAAATATGTACATAGATGTAGTATGTATGTACACACCTTGAATGAGAATATTTCCCCCGTGATGACGACGGAGACTGGCTGCAGTCCTGCCGCGTCACAGAAGATGCAGAGACAGAGCGCGAGCACCGGCAGCGAGGCGGGGGGCTCCGCGCCCAACCGGCGGCACAGGAACCACGTGGCCAGCGCGCACATGCTGGCGCCCGACACCAGCGCCGTCGTCAGCAGCAGCGGCTGCGACACAATGCACGGCGGGTCGTCGAGCCACCGCCACTCCAGCAGGCGCGCTCGCGACGTCGGTGGCGTGTTCTAGTCGCTACCCGCGTCGCTAACACTGGCCAGAGTCGTGTGTCGTTGCTAGTTCACATCCATGACGATCCCAGCCACGATATCTCGTGGCTCTCAATTAGCGGAGCTTTGATGGTATGCTCTTATATCGATCATACTTTATTTATTCATTGGTTAGATGAGTGAACGAACTCACGGCCCATCTGGTCTTAAGTAGTCACTGAAGCCCAAGGATATTAACAACGTGCATAAACGCCGCCACCCACCGTGAGACATGAGCTCTAAGTCTCAATATTACAGTACAACGGCTGCCCCGCGCTTTAAGCTGAAACGTATTACTGCTTCACGGCAGAAATAGGCGGGCTGGTGGTACCCAGTACAACAAGCCCTACCGTCATTGGTCATATGTACAAAAGAATATTAATTATGTAATTAATTAAAATGGAACATACTGGTACATATATGTATACTGGAGAACTTAAATATACACCCTAACACCACGGTTGACCTAATTTTAAATGGTTAAAGCCCACAGATATCACCACGGGAGCGTCGCCTTCCACCGCGCGTCGTCACACACCCGACCCGCGGCAGAACAGAGCGGATGTTATTGAACATTGTTGTAGCTTATAGATTCGGTAAGTTAACGCATGAAGGATGGAGAAGATACCTTCCTGCCGGCCCTCTCGACGATGCTGGAGGCGAGCACGGAGCCGGCGACCTGCACGGCGCCCAGCGCCATGGCCTGCTGGTTGGGGGAGAGCGGGGGCCGCGCTCCGCCCGCCGCCAGCGTGAAGATCTCGCCCGCGAAGTTGAGCACGGGGATGGCGCCGCACACCTCGCGCGCCAGCGCCACTGCCAGCGCGATGCGGAACGCGCGGCTCATCAGCTTGTCCGTCACTGGGTGCATTCGGTGCATTCAGACAGCGAGGGTTGCTTTATCTATCTAGTAGTTTTATATTTGCTTGTGTGGTTTAGTGGACCGCGTGATGTTGAGGAGTTACCGGAGCCCATAGACATGAACAACGTATGAATGCAAAGCCGCCGCCCACCTTGAGACATAAGTTCTAAGTCTGAGTTATATAGTACAACGGTGGCCCGGGTGCATGGAAACAGATTGGCGGCATAATATTATGATTATTGATGTCATAACTTGATGATGAGTGGTGTTTACTCGCAGATGGTCGGCCGTGACCCCGGGAGCACAGTCGCGGAAGCCAATCAAGAAACTCGACCGAACTCAATAACGAGTTCTATTAAACGAATAGCTACCCGAATATGCGTCTTGTTTGGTTCGCTCTATATTACGAATATAACAAATTAGTGGCTTATTTACGGAGCGGCTCTATCGTGTTGCTTACAAACTTGATAGTTTTGAACTCCTAAATTCATCTCCTATTTCATCTTTATGTACGTGCATGTGTTCTCTTTGTGCCACTCTGTGAGTTCGCGCACTGCTCCCACAGACACGGCTACCAGCGGGTGCCCGGACCGGTGCGGTGGGAAGTGCTCCCTAGGTACTCACCGACAGCTTTGAGCACGAACTTGCTGCTCTCTTGGTCCCTCTCCTGCTCGTTTTTGATGAGATCAACCTCATTTAAGACGTGAGGATCGTCCTCCCTCCTGCAACGCAGCCACGCCACCACCCTCACCGCCTCCTACAATCAGGAAGTGAAGGAAGGGCCACGCACTGGCGCGCACATTGCGCAGAGTTGACACGTCGCGGTCGCGTTATGACAATGGCCGACCGTCAACTTGTGGAAGCACGTGTTGTGAAGCACGATTATATTTGCTGATGAATTTAGATTCGTGAACTCTTTGTTTGTTTTATTTCGTATTTATTCTTATCTATAGAATGTACCTACGATTTACAAAGCAACGTTATCGCAAAGTGCTAAAAAATCAAGTACGTACAAACAGGTTTGTTAACTATTCTAATTCATCTTTAAATAATACATTATTACGACGCAAGAACGCGCTGTAAGCTGTAAGCACACATCAGAGTTGGCCATCGTTCCCGACACGCGACCTCCTTAGGGGTTAGCTCTCCCACATCTCTGTGGTCCTGGTAGTTCTGGTGTTGCAACACCGACATGCATTTTTTTTTATTGCTTAGATGGTTGGACGAGCTCACAGCCCACCTGGTGTTAAGTGGTTACTGGAGCCCATAGACATCTACGACGTAAATGCGCCACCCACCTTGAGATATAAGTTCTAAGGTCTCAAGTATAGTTACAACGGCTGCCCCACCCTTCAAACCGAAACGCACTACTGCTTCACGGCAGAAATAGGCAGGGTGGTGGTACCCACCCGCGCGGACTCACAGGAGGTCCTACCACCAGTAAAAATGCATTCAATTGAGACTTCAACTCTAGGTGATGGGCGGCATTCACGCAGTGATGCCCAACTGTAGTGATGCTCGACTACGCTAATAAAAAAATAGTGTTCGTATGTTGGCGTACATCTAGCTTCCCGTGCTTAATGAGGTAGGAAGGAGACTCCGGCATGGCCATGAAGAGCACGAGGTGGAGGGTGGGCAGCGCCAGACACAGCCACAGCACGGCGCGGTACGGGAGCACGTCGCCCACCACGTACAGGAACAGGTTGCCCGCGCAGTGGAACAATGTCACCTGACAAATCGAGATCGTGTATTGTTCGCGTTCACTCTATAGGTAATTAACTACCTACTACTCTTTATACTCGCACTCGTCTTATACCTATAGTGCTACAGATTATGTATAAGCAACGGGGACCAGCTAAGGTGCTCAATGCGTGCTACTTCTGCTGCGGACCTGCCCACAGCCGACGTGCATCGGATCACAAGCACCACACAGTCGACCGCCGAGGACCGGCCACCACTGAGAGCAGATATTTTTGATGTTATGGTCATCGAAAGGTGCTTACTGTGTTGGTCACCAGTCTGCAGATGGCAACCCTAAGAGCACATCCAAGGTGCTGCATGCTAATATGTACAATTAATAAATAAATGCTTTTCTATGTTCGGAGCTAGACACACTGATAGGTCACAGACGGTATAATGGTTTCTATACGTGAACCAGCAAGTGTCCGTGGACTGACCACGCTGCCGAGCAGACCCCGCACGGAGTCCTCGCTGATCTCTTTGGTGTAGAGCGGACAGGTCACGTAGCTGCCCGCCATCGTGATGCCGACGAGGGCGCGCGCCAGCACCAGCGCCCACGTCTCCATAGACGACAGCTTCAGCACCCAGCACAGCTGCACACACAAGTACGGGCGGGTCAACCCTGGGGTCTAGGGTAGCACAGCAGATCGGTTTGTGTATGCGTACTCACGACAGCAACGGAGGAGACGAACAGAAGCGCCGGCTTCCTGCCGACCCTGTCTCCGAGGAAGGCCATGAAGTAGTCTGCCGGCACACACGTGAGGTACGCGGCCGCGCCCATCCACGACACCTGTGTCACACACGTCACACACGTCACACGCGCAACACAGTATACCACTACATATATATATACACACTATATAGAGCGCAGTACGGCGCGGCGGCGTATGTCTGTAAGCTGCGAGTTTGTTGCCGTTGATTCTGGAAGCCTTCACGAGGACGACATTTCGTTTGTTAGCTCGTGACAGCACGTTAAGAAGAGTCGAGAAGCGTGCCTGGCTTGCACTGGCAGGCATCTCGGTCCGGCCTGCTTCTGCCGAGGATCTGTCCTGGTTCCGATATTGGGACGTTCTGCAGCTTAGCCCTCACGCGTTCCCGCGGGAAGAGCGAAAAGAGGTTATACAACTTTTCTACTTACGCAGTCAAAAGCTTATAAAAAAACATGAGTCACCTCTCCGTCGGTGAGGGGCGGGTCTCGCGGTGAGTTCGGGGACTGCAGCAGCAGGGTCATGGGCGACATCCAGCCGATGCTGGCGCCGTACGCGAACACTGGCAGGTTTACTGCAACACACATCGCCCGACGCCGGGCGCTTGAGAACGTCTCGACGAGAACACGAACGGACCGGGACACACTGGCGCAGTCCAACAAACACTATGATGTGTGATGCTATACTATTCAATTCAGAATAATAATCTGACAAGTCGCTCACACACCTTAATGAAATATTTATTTATTTATTTATTACAAGAAGAAACAAAAAGACAATTATAGGCCCTCACCAATTTAAACAAGTTAAAACACTAGAGAAACAAACAAAAGCAATCAGCGGTGGCAAAAAACAACATAAGCAAAAGAAGGAATACACCAATTTAAATGTACACTTATAAATAAAAGTCACAAATAAATAAAAATCAATTGTGGTGCACACCACCGCCACGTGGCCCCGCACCCTCGCACCCCCGCACCCTCGCGCCATCGCGCCCTCAGTCCCCTCAACGCCCAGGAAAAATCGAGCACGACACGTAATAATAATAATAATAATAATATAGCCTTTTATTCAGATCCATATTACAACTATATGACTAAATATAATATTGAAAACTTGAATTTTATTTAAACCTTAATCTAGCCTATAATTTGAATTTTTCTTATTTTCTGCAGATCTGTTTGCCAATCGACAAAGGCCTCCTCCAACCTTTTCCACTCATGTCTTTCTTGAGCCACTCTGTTCCACGTGACGCCTGCCACTTGTCTTATGTCATCATTTAATTCTATAAGATTTTCTTCATTCTTCAGCGTGAGTACGTTAAGGGCTGCGACGTTTATTTTTGTGTCTTTGTAGTTGTTTTTTTTTTGTATTGTTGGAGGGTTGTGGTCTTTATCCCCCACGAGGACCAGTCGGCTTGGGGGAAGAGGTATTTCTTCTGTTTGTTTGTTTTCATAGTTTGTTTGGATTTTCCGTTTACCGGTTAATTGCTATTTTTTATTGAGTGTAGGTTTGTTGGTAAATGAGTTCGATCTAGGTCGCATTGCATCAAAGGCATTTATCCTGCTAACTTTCGCAAAGCATAGTGTTTGCTGTTTTCTGGGTTGCCTTTTGGAAGGTGACGGTGAGATAGTTGGTTCCCTTTTCCTTTTTTCAGTGTTGGATTCTTTTACTACTAATTTGTCGTAAATCAGAAAAGCTATATTTCCCTTTTCTCTCTCTTCCTTCAACCGTGGTAGCAGTGCTTTTCTTTTCTCCAAAATTTCCTTCGAGTAATCCTCCGATACATAAATGTTCTTTAAGCTCTTTCTATTCTTCATAATTTCATCTTTTCTCCAAGCGTTTATAAAGGAACATAGCACCGGCCTTGATTTATTCTGAACTATATTTTTTCCCAAGCGGTATAATTTGTTTATTTCGGATTGCTCTATGTTTATATTTAGAGCATCTTTGAAGGTCATCTTGACATTATTAAATAGCTCCAATATTGAGTTTTCCCCTTCTTCTAGCCCGAAAATAATTATGTTGTTACTTTTCTTTTCTCTTTTCAAATATTCCATCTCTTTCTCTAGGTCGCTAACTTTTTGTTTTAGTTGTTCGTTTTTTTCAATGATAGGAGTAAGTTTTTCATCCATCCTATCCATTAACTTTTTAGTAAGTGATTCAGTTAGTTCAGCTGTTTGTTTTTGCATTTCCATCTTCATATTATCAAATAACAGTTGGAATTGTTTCTCCATATTTTTGTGTAGTAACGTGGAATGGAACGCAGTATAGTAGGTGACACTACTTTTCATGCACCGGCAACACTAGAACCAATGCCAACCCAACAAACTGACATTTAGTATTTTGTTTTTTTTTGTTTTTTTAGTTGTAGGGTAGATTAATATTTGGCAGGTTTTGTGAAAGTTGTTGTGGATTTTTCTTCTGCAGTTTTCTGAACAGATCCTGTTAATATTCCAAAGATTTATTTCTTCTGCGTCCCTCGAAGCACCAATTAAGTGGTTTTTAATAGTATTTACGACTAAACCAAATTTATCTACTATTTTTTTAAATACGATTTGTTACAAATAGAATCAGTGATGTTTACACTTCAACGACCGGCACGACACGTGATAGAGGAATAAAATAGGTCAATATCTAACAACCTTTTTTTTTTTTTTTTTTTTTTTTCGGGTAGAGGGCCGAACCTCCTACGAGGTCCCCGCGCAAAAGGGGCGCGCGGGGTATGTGAGACTCTACGATCTGCATGGTGTTGTGAGCAGACCGCGGGCCCAAGGATTTTAGAGCCCACCCACTAAACGACTCCTCTGCACTCTTACACCCGACGTCCGATCCCCTCCGAGGTCAGAACCCGGATGAGGTAGGGGGGCTACCGCGGTCAACACTACAACCAGACGGCGCGGCTCACCCCAAGGACGCCCAGCCGACGGAGCCTTCGAGGCGAATCGAAGGCTCTGAAACGTCGGCCGTCTCGGTACGGCAGCCCGTCGGGCCGCCCAGACGGTGCCGCTGGTGTCCCGGAATACCCCGCTGGATCAGAACCAGCCTGCCGGGTCGGGACGCGATACACCGTCGACCGGTCGCTCTAATCACTCCACGGCAGCGCGCTAGAGTGCTGGTAGCGCGCCGCGCGGCCTCACCCCCTCAGGTCGCCCCTTGACCTTCACCGGGGGGAGGCCGCCACCTACAGGGGCCGGGACGTACGGGCGTATTCCCGCCTCCGGCCCCCGGCTCGACGGCGACGGATCGGTGCGGAAAGGGAAGAGCTCTCCCTCTCTCGCTCCGCCGCCTCCTTCTGCGAGATGGTGGACTCGCAGAAGTCGAGCATCGCCTTCCAGGACGCGTCGCTGCCGAGCATCGTAGCCACGACGCGCGGCAGCGAGAGGTCCTCTCCTATGACCGCGACGAGGGCGGCGCGTTGCTCGTCGAATCCAGAGCAACGCGCCAATGTATGTTCCGCTGTGTCTTCCTCGTCGCGGTCCGCGCAGTGGTGGCACTGCGCCGTCGGTTCCCTTCCGGCTATCTTAAATAGGTACCGGCCAAAACACCCATGGCCGGTCAACATCTGCGTCAGCCGGAAGGTGAGGCATCCGCGGTCGCGGCCCACCCAGTCCGCGAGAACCGGGCGGACCGCCTCGACGGTTCGGAGGCCGGCCGACGGGTCCGCCAAGCGGCGAGACCACGCCTCCAGCACGGACCGCCGAGAGTGGAGCCTCCGCGCTCGAACTACACCTTCGCTGGGGCGCCCTTCCCCCCTAGAGCGGAGGTCGCTACGCCACCGGTAATCGGCAGCGAGCGCCTCCGCCTCCAGGTCCCAGGGTGGCGCCCCGGCGAGCAAGCACGCCGCCTCGAAGGAGACGGTGCGGTATCCTCGGATCGCCCTGACCGCGATCGCGCGCTGCGGACGTCGCAGCGCGGCGACGTTCTGGCGGGTCAGGGCGTGAATATCTAACAACCTGCCGAGTCTTTTTTTTTTTTATTGCTTAGATGGATGGACGAGCTCACAGCCCACCTGATGTTAAGTGGTTACTGGAGCCCATAGACATCTACAACGTAAATGCACCACCCACCTCGAGATATAAGTTCTAAGGTCTCAGTATAGTTACGACGGCTACCCCACCCTTCGAACCGAAACGCATTACTTTTTTTTTTTTTTTTTTTTTTATGATTGAAGAATTACTGGTGGCCCGGAGGCCTTTCCAGTTTCACCAGGACAGGTGGGCGAGCAAAGGCTCAGCCAGGAGGGGTGGGATTTGCTAACAGCTACCCGAGCGCCTCCGAAGGAGACCTAACAGCTCAAGAGCAGCTGCTTCGCGAATGAATCTACTACCGGGTCGGAATCGCGACCCGCTGAGAAGATCCGGCGAGAAACTCAGCGAGCTGATTCATGGGTTAGGTTGCACGGCGAACTCTTTGTCGAGTTCGACGAGTACGGTTACCGAGGTCCCTAAGCCTGCTCCTAGAGCTGAAGGCGTCTAGTGCGAAGGTTATTGGATCTGATGGATCCGTAAGGACGTGTCTAGGGCGTCGACGGTGACTGGCTCCTGCATGATCAGGATTCGGGGAGTAGTCAGCGGCGGCTACGATAAGGCGATTATCATGACGCATAGCCTTATCGAAGTACCGTTCCGACGCTGACTTCATGTATTTCTGTATAGATTCGAGGCCCAGGTCGTCGTGTAGGTCAACGTTCCTCACGAACCACGGAGCTCCGACGGCTAACCTGCAAAAGCGGGATTGTAGAGATTGAAGGGTGTCTATGTGCGTGCGGGCCGCGTGAGCGAACACCACACTCGCGTAAGTCATGACGGGCCTTATGCAAGTTTTGTAAAGTGTCACCTTGTTCCGAAGGGACATTTTACTCCGCTTACAAATCATGGGGTAGAGTCTACCGAGAATAAACGCGGCACGGTCACGGACTGATTTTATATGCGGGCGGAATGTCATCGATGCATCCAGGGTAACGCCCAGGTACTTGACCTTCCTGGCCCAGGGTATGGATTGACTAAAGAGAGTAATCGGGGGTGTGAGATTCCTCCTCCTAATACGGGAGGAAATCCGTGTGGAGCTTCCCCTCTGAAAGAGCACCGCAGTACTTTTCGCTGGGTTGATGTCTATGCGCCATTTTCGGAACCACTGTCCTAGGGCTAGGGCTGCGCTCTGAAGCTTCTTCGCGATTAGGGACTTGTTTCTACTGGAATAGTAAACAGTCGTGTCGTCGGCGAATAAAGCTAAATGGGTCGGCGGCGACCGGGGAATATCGTTAACGAATAAGCTAAATAGGAGGGGTGAGAGGACAGAGCCTTGCGGGACTCCAGCTGTGAGAGGTCGTGGGGAGGAGCGGGTTCCCTCGACTCGATATCGAAAAGAGCGGTTCGACAAGAAGTCCCGTATGATGAGCACGAGACTATCCGGCACGCCCATGTTGAATAGTTTGAAAATCAAACCGTTGTGCCAGACTTTGTCGAACGCTTTTGCGACGTCGAAGAAGAGAGCTCCCGTGTATAACGGTTTTGGTCGATTAAGCCCCACAAGAATGTGCTCCGTGAGGCGGTGCACCTATTGAACGCATGAGTGATTTGTACGGAATCCGAATTGTTCATCGATGAGAATGCCCTTGGATGAGACGAAGTCTCTGAGGCGTTTGTAGAGCAGACGCTCATACAGTTTGCCTAGAGACATGAGGAGGCTAATCGGGCGGTAGCTCGTCGGATGATTTTTTGGTTTACCGGGTTTATGTATGCCGATAACGTCCGTTTCTTTCCACACCGCGGGAAAGATACAGTTCGCCATAGCGGCATTGAAAATAGATGCCAACATCACGATGAGTTGGACGGGTAGAAGTTTAATAACGCGGTTGGATATACCGTCGGAACCGGGAGCCTTGCGAGGACGTAGGTCTTTGATCAAGTCTTTAACTTCCATCGGGGTGACGGGTGGTAACACATCAGAGGGTGGCAAGGAGGCTCTGCGTTCTACCTCACTGTCTACTAATTCTACATGCACAGGGTCCACGGATTGAGTGCTGGGCGTGCACTGGGTTTGCAATGTATCGGCCAGCAGCTCTGCTTTTTCGTCATCATCGAACGCCGTGAGTCGGCCTGAGGGGCCTACGAGGGGGGGCATAGTTACTACCGTATCCGATTTGAGAGTACGAGCTAAGCGGTAGTAAGACCTTTGGGAGGGCGCGAGTCCTTCTAAGAAATCAGACCATCTGGCATCTCGGACTTCGGCGATGCGAGACTTTACGTCGCGTTGTAGGGCACGCATTCGAATACGATTTTCCGCGGTAGGATACCTGTCGTAGGCGCGTATCGAGGCGTTCTTAGCTCTAAGGAGTTCCCTAATATCGTCGGACAATTTGAAGCGGTGAAGGAAGTCCTCCGCTACAACTTGTTTCGATGACCTATCTAATGTCGAGGTGATGTGTGACGTTAAGATGTCTATGGCTTCAGCGGTATCCTGAGGAGACGGGGTAGAGTCCGGGCTAAACGGTAGCGATGGTGGATCAGATTCAGCCAGGCTGATGCCCAGCGTGTGCCAATCCACCACAGTCCTCGTGACGGGAACGGAATCGGGAGCGCGACCGAGCTTCATAACGACGGGACGGTGGTCTGAATCTAACTCTGAAACTACTTCGATCGAGTGTAAGCGCAGAGTTACGTTTTTTAATAACGCTATGTCGAGTATATCCGGGCGATGCGCGATATTTAGCGGGTAGTGAGTCGGGATTAGCGGAGCGACGATATCGAAGGCGAGATTATCGACTAACGCGTCAAGCCGCCTGCCATTCGGGGTTGTGGTGTGTGAGTTCCACCTAATGTGTTTACAATTTAGGTCGCCCGCCAGAATGACAGAGCTCCCCATGCCGAGCAGCGCCTCGATATCACTGCTTAGAACGATCTTATCCGGTGGAAGATAAACGGACGCGATAACGATCGGCGCGTGTCCCGTCAGTGAGATTCGGCACACTGATGCTTCGATATTAGCGAGCGCGGGAGGATCGAGTGGGACGCAATGCAGGGCTCTTCTATAGTAAATGACGGTACCACCACCACGAGCAGAGAGCCTGTCGTTCCTGACCATGTTATAGTTCGCGATTTTAGGGTCACGGCGCGCGGGCTTAAGTAGGGTCTCCTGCACTAAAAAGATATCAATTTGATGGTCACGCAAAAAGTCAGAAACCTGATCACGCTGATTTGCGAGACCGTAAGCGTTAAAAAATCCTATCGTTACGGATAGGGGCTTTATTCTACTTATATACGCCATTGATTACCGGCGGAGTGAGGGGAGGACGTACGTATTTAATGACGCGTATACGTCGGCGTATTCTTGCACAACGGCGATAAAGTGTTGTGCAGTGGAGGCAGCGCGAATGGCGTCGCCCAAAGCGTTAACGCGCTCAAAGTTGATCGACTGAAAGAAGTCGATCGCTAAAGCGAGATTGTCGGACGCGGTCGGAGGGCAAGTCGCGGGAGAGGGACGAGTCGCGGGGGCGGGACGAATCGCGGAGGAGGGAGTTGTAGCCGTGTTCATGTACGGCAGCGGTTTCGCCCAGGCCGAGACACTGGGCACCGGCGCCGGAACGAACGCTGGCTTAGCCTGCGACGCAGAGGGTGCCGAGGCTTTGATGTCTGGGCCGAAAGCTCGGAGGCGGTTTTGGCGGGCGACGCGGCGATTTATTTTCGGGGCTCGGGGGCATCCGCGGTAATTTGCGGGGTGACCCTGTGTTCGACACAGGACGCAGCTAGGCGGTTCTGTCGCGGTTTTTTGGTCGCGAGCGCAGAGGGCCGTGGCGTGATCGCCTAAGCACTTGACGCATCGGGGGCGCGCGTGACAGTTACGGGAAGAGTGCCCGTATAATTGGCAGTTATGGCACTGGCTAGGTGTGCCTTTCTTGTGTGGGGTTTCGACTGCGATTCCGGAAAGGCTACAGACCGTTCGGATGTTGAATATTTGCTTACCCTCGGGGGTAGGCTGGAGGGCGACGAGAACCATATTATATGGCTCCCTTCCGCGGCCTGTGTGCATGCGGTGTACGGAGTTAACCGGTAGGCCTTGTTCGAGAAGGTCGGCCTTGACGAGCTCGGCATCCAACTCTTTAGGGATGCCACGTATAACGGCACGGAGTTCGCGCTCCTCCTGGAGCGTATATGTGTGGAAACTTATACGCTCCTTACGGAGGTAAGAAGAGAGGGCCCTATGGTCGTCGGATGTTCGAACCTTAATTTGAATGCCGTTCGCGAGGTTACGGGCATTCGTAAAATTGATATTTTTGGCCTTAAGGGCCAGGGAAACTCGTTCCCAAGCTGCCTTCTCTTGAAGGATTACCGGGGGAGGGGTCTGGGCTTTATTTTGTGCCACCGGACGAGGCGACGGAGTGGCACGGGCTGGAGGCGCAACGGGAGTCTGAGGGCGGGGGCGCGACGCGTTCGCGGCTTTGCTAATTTTAGCGGCCGCGGGAGCTCGAGACTCCGCGGCACGCTTCTTACCCTTTTGCACCAGGGTGAATCCATCCGTCGATGAGGCGGGAGCGAGGTCGACCTCCATCTCCGAGTCAGAGTCGGAGGACGAGGAGGCGGGCGCAGGCGACCTACGAGCAAGTGTAGGTGTTTTAGAGGGCGCGACGGAGGCCGCGGATGATCGCTCAGCTGGAACGGTGACCACGGCGGACGACGCAGCAGTTTTACTCGCCAGTATAGGCGACGCGGGAACGGCAGGCACGACGGAGGCTGCGGTGCTCGATGCAGAAGCTTTGCACGCAGGTACAGGCGACGCAGGAGCAGCGAGCTCGGTGGAGTCCACGAGAGGGCTCGCAGTGTGATCGGCCTTGAAGGCCTGAAACTCGGAAGTGAGCTTTGGGTAGCGAAGCCGGAGAAATTCCGCAAATACAGCGTCCATGATGTCTACGTGCCCAGGTGGGGCTACCCTGGGTCTTAGAAAACACTCGCCTTGCGGCGAGGCCCCAACTTCTCGGACCTGAGCGGTTCTATTGAACACAGGTGGCGATGCGGCACGATTACTGCAGGACAAAGAAAAATCACAACAAAACGGAAATAACAAAAAGAAACAAAACAATTAAACACTTCCAGGAAGACAGTTTGTCGGCAGATGTACCACGAACACAGAAATAACAAAAGGAAACAAAACAAATAAAAACTTCCAGGAAGAGCACTTAGTCGGCAGATGTACCACGAACACAGGCCGCGCGAACAATGGCCGGGCTAACAAAAGCCGGACGAACAAAGGCCGGGCGATCGAGTGGTCGATGAGCACGTCCGCGCGTGACGGGTGCCTCTATCGGAATGGAACGCATTACTGCTTCATGGCGGAAATAGGCAGGGTGGTGGTACCTACCCGTGCGGACTCCCAAGAGGTCCTACCACCAGTGATTACTTACGCAAATTATAATTTTGCGGGTTTGATTTTTATTACACGATGTTATTCCTTCACCGTGGAAGTCAATCGTGAACATTTGTTGAGTACGTATTTCATTAGAAAAATTGGTACCCGCCTGCGGGATTCGAACACCGGTGCATCGCTTCAACACGAATGCACCGGACGTCTTATCCTTTAGGCCACGACGACTTCAAGCACCGGACGTCTTATCCTTTAGGTTGTTCTCTGTTGAGGTTACCATCGACACGTAAAAAGAATGAGTTTAACTTATAAAGTACCACTAATTATAGGCATAGGTCGTATCATAATTATTAGAGTTATAGGCAATATTGAATTTAAAACAGAGGTAGTTCATAAATTTACGTTGAATTTTTTCAATTCGTTCTATATAGATACAATGATATGGAATAGTCTAAAAGTGGTTCAACAATAATAAAAGACTTAATTGCGCTTTCTGTACAATATTAAGAAAACAACATTTAATGCCTTTTATTTTCCACAAAATATTTTATTCCGTATTCTTGAATTAAATAACACTGAACTCGTCTTTTTTCTCAATGACACCATCTTAACACCAGGTGGGCTGTGAGCTCGTCCACCCATCTAAGCAACAAAAAAATAAAAAAATGGGTTTGAAATGTATTTTTTTTATTTGTATGGATTATATATTTTATATTTATTTGTATATATTTAAATGTATTTTTCTAATCTTCAATCACTTCTGGAATAAAAGCAGGAAATGTATTATAATATGAAATGGGCTAGACTCCTTCTTTTTATGTCTTATTCTTCTTAGTCTGATCTTGCATATTGATTGCGACTATTTTTATTCGATTTTAAATGGACCAATCCTTAACTCATCTAATTTTCTCCTATTTAGTTTGTGACAATTTTCGACATATCCCATATCTTGTCTTTTAAAATTAGGTTTATTTTTTATTTTTATCTATTAATATTTTATTATATTCATGTGACTGAATTGTTCTTTCTAACGCAATATTTCTGTCTCTAATCCAGTTATCTGATTCTTTCTTTAATTTTTTTTTTTTGGGCCTCCTACGAGGTCCCCGTGCCTAGGGGCGCGCGCGGGGTATGTGGAACTGGTTCGCGACTTCGAGTCCGCGGGCCCAAGGATGTTTTCAGGGACCACCCACTAAACGACTCCCCTGCACTCTTACACCCGACGTCCGATCCCCTCCGAGGCCAGAACCCGGATGAGCTAGGGGGGTTACGGAGCTAGGGATGAGGTAGGGAATCGAAGGCTCTGAAACGTCGGCCGTCTCGGTACGGCAGCCCGTCAGGCCGCCCAGACAGTGCCGCTGGTGTCCCGGAATACCCCGCTGGACCAGAACCAGCCTGCCGGGTCGGGACGCGATACACCGCCAACCGGTCGCTCTTTATCACATGGATACTCCTTGACGGCGCGCTAGAGTGCTGGTAGGGCGCCGTGCGGCCTCTACCCTCTCGGGTCGCCCCATGACCTTCACCGGGGGGAGGCCGCCACCTACAGGGGC
Source organism: Bombyx mandarina (assembly GCF_030267445.1). NCBI lineage: Eukaryota > Metazoa > Arthropoda > Insecta > Lepidoptera > Bombycidae > Bombyx > Bombyx mandarina. Next base: position 8,642,484 of record NC_143226.1, read on the forward strand.
CGGGACGTGCGGGCGTAATCCCTCCTCTGGCCCCCGGCTCGACGGCGACGGATCGGTGCGGAAAGGGAAGAATTCTCCCTCTCTTATTATTATTGTTGATTTTGTTTTAGGCTTAAATTGTAGTTATTGTTTTTATTTAATTCTAGTATAAATGAAATGTTAATGAGTGTAATATGGATGCAAAATGTGATGTAAATGAAATAATTAAATAAAATTGGTCAGAGTAAGACAAATATATGTCCGTAATGAGACAGCCACAAACAGACGAACAACGAGCTAAGAGAACAATAGCGACAAAAGGCGAGGCGCCGCGCTCTTACTGAATAACAACATGTGTTATAATACAAGCCTTTGGACTTCGTTTATAATTAATAAGTGTACATAATTCACGTTCAGTGTCACGTGAATTTGCAACAAAAAGGAGCTATAGAAACTAATGCAAAGTACAAAAAGTAATAATAAGACACAAAGTAAGTCAATTTGTTTAAATCTGCCTCTGTATGTACCACAATAACCGCGGAAGAGTCAGACCTTCGCACATGGATCTTACAGAACTTAACCCATATGTAGGTACTTAATTTTTTGCTTTTGGCACATGCTTTCACTGTTGTTATAGAAATATCACAATACTTTACATTGTAATGGATGACCAGTAGGTACGGGAGAAACTCTTCTTTAGAGAAGCGATGTAAATCAAGTTACCGATTATAGATTTATTGAAGTTCACATGTTAAATTATAATTAGCTTTATTTATTTATTTATTTATTTATAACTTCTTATACTAGAAAGTATAAAGGCGGACTTAATGCCATAGGCATTCTCTAACAGTCTACCTTAGGGGAGTGCAGAGATGAACCTTGGTAGGTGTAGTGTGAAGGTGATATTACTTAAACATATGTGTATATACTATAAGATACATAATTCTTTATGTATTAAAAATAATAGAATGTTCATAAAATAAACGAAAGCGAAACCTTTGCATCTAATAACCATGATAACGTAGAAGCTGAAGGTAAGCATGCAAACATGCCAGATGCTTAGCCCGCCACCGAGCATCAATATGTATGTAAGTATCTATAAAGCCTTTTTTTTCCACAGGAGAAAGTCGGTATGTGGGAGTTGAACCTCACTAAAAACTCCTGCCGCTTACAGCCGACGCCCTACTCCGAACCGGGCCGGAACCCAGTCGGAACTATTGAGACGGCGGGACAGGGTTTACACAGAGCATATTACATCCATCCCGCCGTCTCCCAGACGCCGGACCGGCGGCCGCCAGCAACATGACCGCCGGTTCCCTTAGTCGACGGGCCGGGAGCCCGCATTGATGGTGCCGCGCTATACCTTCCCCCGGAGCGGTCGGGGGAACGCGACCTACCACGCCACCTCACGCCTAGGCTCCTTCCCGCACAAAGCGGGTGAAGCCCGAAGCTCGTAGGGGGCCGGGTTACGGACGGGACCCCGGTCCCGATCCCCTGCTCCGCGGCGGCGGATTTCTGCGAAGTCAGGAGAGCTTTGCCTCACTCGCCCCGCCGCCTTCTTCTGCGAGATGGTGCACTCGCAGAAGTTGAGCATAGCCTTCCAGGACTCGTCACCGCCAAGCATCGACGCCACGACGCCAGGCAGCGACAATTCCGGTCCTATCTTTGCGACCAGGATACGGCGCTGCACCTCCCAAGCGGGGCAGACAGCGAGCGTATGCTCCGCCGTGTCCAGCTAGTGTCCACAATGGTGGCACCTCGTCGTTGGCTCAGCTCCTACCCGGTGCAGGTACTTCCCGAAGCATCCGTGCCCAGTCAGCACCTGCACCAGACGGAAGGTGAGGCGTTCTCGGCCACGATTCACCCAGTCATCAAAGTCTGGGTAAACCGCCTCGACGGTCCGTAGACCCCACGTAAGGTTGGCCAACCGCCTCGACCACGATTCGAATTTATAAGGCCTATAACGCACTAGCGGCTGGCGACGATGCGGCGTGACGCACATCAATGCTTACAATATGAGCGTTCTAGGGCTTAGGGTTAGACACCCCACTGTTTATGTAATCCCCGGCACGTAACTTGGCAAGAGTCGTTAGATGCGCACAAGTCATCGAGATATTATGTACTACGTGCACAAGTCGTTTTTAGGTCTCTTTGGTTGTCAACCGGGACGCGGGGAAAGACGTAGCACCGTTCCGATTCCGCGCGGTTGGTGCCTCAGTAGACCCTTGCCGCCCGCACCGCGTCTACGTTCCGTTCGCTCCCGACTACACTTGCGTCTACTAAAGTTGTAGGTACCCTTTGTTAATATTAAGTTTTTGTTACGAATGTTATTATTTTAAATTTGTTTGTAATGCCAGGACCAAATACCGATGACCATATACCTAGTCGATTCAGTCACTGAGCGTTTTATTATTTACGCTAGTGACGACAGCGACGAGAGTTACGTCGAGGATGAGGGGCCAACTCCTTTCACCAGCTCAGGTGCTACCATAAATTTAATCCCTTGTATTAAATTAGCACTATTAGAAAATGATAGTGACGACGGCGACACATAATTTTTAATATTAAGTATATATTTTTAAATAAACTTCTTAACTTTTAATTGTATTTTATTTATAGCACCGAATACACTTCACGAATTCCTCTCTTTTCTTTAACTTTCTTCTAAACACACAGGTTTAAAAAAAAATATGGCAAAAAAAATTAAATAACTATTTTAGAAGATGTCGAAAAGTGTGTTGTCCGAGTTTGAAGTGAATACACGAGTTATACGCAAATATTTCTGCCATATTCTTAGAGAGTTTCATTCATTTCAGAGTGTGGACCACGCCAAAAAAATCGCAACTTAGTTCAAAATTTCTCTTCTCAGTCGGAAACTCCTGTCAGAGTAGTCGTGGTTGCGCTGACGATGTATATGCAGAAGCACTCGTTAGGTCGCTCATCCTCCCGAGGACCGCTCTCCAGGCAATGCGCTTCCGGGTCTGGTGCAGAACAGCGCATAAAAATTAAGATTTCGCATGAACAAGGCGTCACAGGTGAAGATAGGCCGAGAAGCGAAGCGCTCGCGTTGTGCAGTGCAATACGCAATAAGTCGCTACAAAGAGACCGGTTCCGATGAAAACAGGCCAAGAACAGGCAGAAAAATAGTCACTACCGGTCGCGATGACCGATTTTTGATTAGGCAGTCCCTGCAGGACCGAAGATAAATAGCTGTTAACCTCGCTGCCTGTATGTATATCTGAAGCAAAAGGCAGCTTTAAAAGGTTGCAATGCAAGGAAGAAGCCGTGGCTCTCGGAACTCAACATGAAAATTGCTTGGAGTGGGCCCTCAAACATAAAGATTAAACAGTGGAAGATTGGTCTAACATGTTATGGTCAGACGAAGCTAACTTTGAAGTTAGGTTATTTACTCTTGTTTTACATTAAAATAACACAATATCTTTAAAAATTAATTCTGTAATGAAAATAATGAATTTATAAATTTAACCTTGTCTCTATACAGGAACTCCCGGTGTAACCTATGTCAGGCGCCGAGTGGGCGAAGAATATATCCCAGAATGTGTAGTGCCCACTGTTAAACACAGTTGAGGCTCGCTTATGAGTGGCATGGCTGCCGACGGGGTGGGTGAAATGGTGTTGTGTGAGAGGCGAATGAAGAGTGAAAAATACACTAAGGAAACAACTCCGTCGATAACTAGGATGTTCGGCGATACAAACAGTGTCGAAATAAAATTCCAGCAAGACAATGCCACTTGCCACAGTATAAAATTGCCGTTTTATTGTAATGGGTACTTCAAATTGACATAGAACCCTCATGGCTTGCGATTTTTGAGTAAAACTTTTTCAAATGGTACCTATGAGGTTCTTCTTTTAAAAAACGTGCAACATTCGATCATCGACTTTTAGTTGTTTTCTTTATTCATCTTAGACAAGAAAGATGGACACCGAAAATTCGAGTAATTTTGAATACGAGCTCCGAGGCGGAACTAACGCTGCTTTTTTTTTTCTACCTAAGCTGATATCCTTGAGAGGCTATTTCAGCGTAACCGTGGCTAGTAGGTGAGCTCACGGGGCTCAAACCTGACGACGATACTAACACGGACCCTAGCAAGAGCCGTGCTTCGCAGAATCTACCACCGGATCGGAAACGCGACCCACTGAGAAGATCCGGCGAGAAACTCAGTGGGCTGTGTCTGAGAGTTAATTTACTCGTCAAGCCCTTCGTCGCAAGCGACGGGTTCGACGAGAACGGTGACCGGTGCTTGAGGTACCTAAAAGCACCGTTAGTGGATCGGGAGGATCCGAGATGACGTGTTTTGGGCGACGTCGACTGCTTTCCATTCTGTCCGCAAGATCGGGAATGTAGTTACCGGCGGCCACGATGAGAGGGTTCTCGTGTCGTGCCGCTTTATCGAAGTGGCGCATGGACGCCGACTGCAGATACTTACTGATGGACTCTAAGTCCAGGTCGTCATGGAGGTCGACGTTCCTGACGAACCACGGGGCTCCGACGGCTATCCTGCAAAAACGGGATTGGATAATTTGAAATGATTTTAGGTGAGTGCGGGCCGCGTGAGCGAACACTACACTTGCATATGTCATGACGGGGCGTATGCAAGTTTTGTAGAGTGTCACCTTATTCCTAAGGGACATTTTACTTCGCCTGCATATCATCGGGTAGAGACGTCCTAGAATGAAGGCGGCACGGTCGCGTACAGTCTTGATGTGAGGGCGGAATGTCATCCTACTGTCGAGGGTGACGCCTAAATATTTGACCTTCGGGGCCCACGGTATGGGCTGGTCGAACATCGTGATTGGGCGAATGGCGGAGGCTGAGGTGTCGACGCGCTTAGTCGGGAGAGGGATGCTCAGCGTGGTGTTCGGAGGGCGACCCCTTTTGAAGAGCACCGCTGTGCTTTTCGTGGGGTTGATGTCGAGAACGCTGCAGAAACAGCTCGCAATATCAATGTTGCGTTTAGAGAGAGGGGTGCTAATGAACGCACCGTGCGATATTGGTATAAACGCTTTCGTGATGGAAATTTTGATTTGAAGAACGAACCACGTGGAAGACCGCCCACACATGTGAATAACAATGAATTGAAAGAGATGGCGGAGCGATGCGAGCCAAACTACCCAGGAATTAGCGGCATGGTTTAACGTTACCTTACCAACAATATAGAATCATTTGCGTTAAATCAATAAAATAAAAATATGAACAATGGGTGCCTCGTGATTTGACTGATTTGCAGAAAGAAACGTTGCCTTGTTGAATCGATACAGAAATGAAAGAATATTGGATCGAATTGTGATATGTGATGAAAAATGGATTCTTACTCCGAATTCCGAATATTGATAGCAAAACTTGCAGTGAAACAGTCCCGACTCATGAATCGATCTTCACCATTATTGCTCCATGATAACGCGAGACCTCATACAGCACGAGAAACCCTTTTAACTCTACAGGAACTGCAATTAGAAACCATTCGTCCCCCTCCGTATCCTCCAGACCTTGCTCCAACGGACTACCATTTTTTTCGCGATTTTGACAATTTTCTACGTGATAAAAAGTTTTCTTCCTAGGAGGCAGTACAAACACAGTGCTTTCACACAGTTTGTAGAGTCTAGATCACCTGAGTTCTATCGCAAAGGCATAAATGATCTGCCTATTAGATGGCAGCAACGTATATAAATAATAATTTTATTGATAAATATTTTGATTAAATAAATATGTTAAATGAAAAAAAAAACGAATTTCAATTTTTCATACTTTAACCCCTAATATATTGTCAAAGGAATGACACAAGAGGATTTCTTTAAATATAAATGATTAGTTGAACTTGCTAAAAACCGGGATAAGGATACCGCTGGCATCAAAGTTTCTTGTTCAGAAATAAAACAAATTATTTGTTAAACTCCAAAATCCTGAAATTATGAAAATGAAATGTGAGTTTTATGAAGAAGTTAATACGAATGCAAATTACAGAAAGGGAAGGCAGAACAGAAGGGCTCAGAGTGAAAGCAACCAAGTATTACCGGTGCTAACGCGGCTATAAAATGCTCTATTTTCGATTTATAGAAATGAGTATGAAGACTTGATAAGTCTTTGTAACGGCAATAACATATGACGACATTGACGTCGTTTTTATAAAAAAATACGTCTTAGGCATTTTATCGACTTATTTACTTTAAAATATTATTAACAAGTCCTTTTGTTTGATAAAACTGGTTGAGTTCATTAAATATATCCATGTTAACAATGCAAATTTAACTGGTATACATTTTATCATCATTTTATTATCAAAAAATTTTCACATAATAACAGCAAACAAATTATAATGTTGAATTTAAAAATACGATTTATTTAATAAAGTTTAACATTTTCTGTCGGAGTAGATTAAGTATGTTTTTGATGATACAGACATATGTATTTTATTATTAAAAATTTATTAAAAACATAGCTTTTTACTTTATGATACTATTATGATTATTTCTCTTTCAATTCTTCCGGAACAAAAGGCTTAAAATAAGGTCGGCCACTACACGTGAAGCGGTTAAGACGAGGGTTCGAGAACTGTTTCTCAGAGAGTTAGCAGAGTCATCTAATTGATAATAATATTTATTTATATATATATTTTACGAAGAAATATAAACCGTTTATAAGAAAGCCCGCTCGTTCGAATTTAGGTGCTTACTCTCCCTTAAACAGAATCCTTTGGGACTACAATAATGTCCACGGTAGCGCGGTGTCCGTCAATGTTCCTTCGGAGTTGTCCGATTGCGCTGAACTAAGTGAAATAGATGTTTTTTCTAATTATAATTTTTTTATAAAAATTTATTTTCCATTTATTTATTATAGAAAAAAAAGAACACAATATTCCTAACCTAAAAGTACATGTTATTATCCGCAACATGCTTCGTCAGATTACAGAAATAATTTTTCTAATTGTCTCACAACTTACAGGAAAAATCTGTCGCGGATCATCTCCCAATTAAATATAAATTAATCTTAAGCAACGAATGAAATGTAATCAAATCTTAGTTGTATTTTTTTTTTGTTTGTTGTTAATGCACTGTCGATTGCACCTATAATTGAGGTGACATCTGCCATGAACTTTTGTCAATTGTTCAATGTTTTGTATTGATGATCACTTTGTTGGTGCAACCTAATAAATAAATAAATATATGCATATGCATATATTTATTTAAGTACGAGTATTTGTATCTATAAATATTATGTATGCTATAAACATATGTGTTTACACATATGTTTACACATAAACTTTGATGCCAGCGGTATCCTTATCCCGGTTTTTAGCAAGTTCAACTAATCATTTATATTTAAAGAAATCCTCTTGTGTCATTCCTTTGACAATATATTAGGGGTTAAAGTATGAAAAATTGAAATTCGTTTTTTTTTTCATTTAACATATTTATTTAATCAAAATATTTATCAATAAAATTATTATTTATATATGTGTTTACACATATGTTTATAGTAAGTAATATCACTATCACACTACACCTACCAAGGTTCATCTCTGCACTCCCCTAAGGTAGACTGTCAGAGAACGCCTACGGCATTAAGTTCGCCTTTATACTGTTTAGTATATAAAGTTATAAATAAATAAAGAGTTAAAAGATTAATTATAAATTATTTCGAAAACTACTCAATATTATCTTAAATCAACTAAAGACGTATTTGCAGATTAATTTTATCTATGATGTCTCTTAAGGACATCTTCATCTAGCATTGATTTAGCATCTCTTAACAAAACAGTTTTTACGTTCTTGTAAAGTTCGAGTTTTTCACTTGCGTCCTTTTTCTACGCATGGTGCGATATCGATATGCACACTCAATGCACATATTCAATATATATCAGATACAAAATGTTATAAGTACTTACTGAGCACCGCGCACAGGATCTGGTTGATCTTGCTGCCTTCGCGGAAGAAAAAGTAATAGGACTTCATGATGAGCGAGAAGGAGTGCGTGAAGTCGAATGTGGCAGTATTGACAGCGGTCAGAGGGAGTACGTTCGCGGCAGGAGGGCCAGCGTGCCGCGGCACACGGGGGGCAGGTTGCGCGAGAGTGCCGACTGCGGACCGACTGCGGCCCCGCGACGGCGCCCCGGCCCGCTATATACCGAGCTGCGGGCACTCGGCGGAGCGCGGGCGGCGACACCAGCGGCGACCACTCGCCACACACGGGCGCGCGAGGGTGCCGCGGGGCGCCTTGTCAGCCCGCACGGATCAGTACGACGCCCTGCCTCTGTCTGCGGTTAAGCAGCAGTGCATTTCAATCGGAAGGTCAGGGCCGCCGTTTTACAACAAAACTGAGACTTAGAGCTCATGTTTGAAGGCGGATGGCGATTCTACGTTGTTGATGTCCACGGGCTCCGTTAACCACTTAACGTCACACGGGCCATGAGTTTGTTCATCCATGTAGGCAATATTTTTAATATTATAAATTGGAAAATGTTTGTTTTTCCTTCTTTCACGTCAACGCTAAACAACGGATTAACAAAAAAATTAAGTTATAATTTAGGGGCTGAAGAATGACAATGGTTACTTTTTATCTCGGAAAAATATATCATACTTTAGGTTATATTAGAGGTCCTACCATCATTTTTACTGGTAGTAGGACCTCTCGTGAGTCCGCAAGGGTAGGTACCACCACCCTGCCTATTTCTGCCGTGAAGCAATAATGCGTTTCGGTTTGAAGGGTGGGGCAGCCGCTGTAATTATACTGAGACCTTAGAACTTATACTCAAGGTGGATGGGTCATCTAAGTAATAAAAAAAAAATCATAGGAAATGACGATTTACTATTACAATAAAATTCTTGATTTCGTTATTGATTCACGTCAAAAAAAGCAATAGCTTGGCAATTAAGCACAATCTGGCTTAGCGGACTTATATACAATATAATACTGGGAAAAAAAAATTACGCGGGTGAAGCCGCGAGTAGAGGCTAGTAAACAAATCGCAGATCACCCGCGTCAACTCTTCGCGTTGGTCGCACTACATCTGATTGTTCGATACCTAATCCTCGGAGTCGGCGGCACGCAGCCGGCTCCCCAGTCGATGCCAGGGCCACATTAGTAGTCGGCAGACATACAGCATGACGACAATGCGACAGCAGCACCAGCCGCGAGCAGCCAACACTCCTCTCGAACCATAAACATGAAGATTACAATGATTTGTTCAGAGAGTTTACTTAACGATTAGCAACAACGTGACGACGCAGCCTGCGACGTTGGACGTGCGGTCGTGGCTGATACCACATGGCACTCTACACGCGTCGCTCTGGGTACTTAAATAAAACAAACATTATTACATCGATATAGAACGGTACTAGATATTTTAACTACTTACCTGAGGTAAGGTAATAAATATTATAGCTACGTATGTGGCGTAACTAGACGCCTTTTTTTCTACTTATGCTGATAGCTTTGAGAGGCTATTCAGCTTCACCCTAACGTGTAGGTGAGCTCACGGGGCTCAAACCGGGAGAGTTGCTAACACTGGCCCTAGCAAGAGCAGTGCTTTGCAGAATCTATCACCGGATCAGAATCGCGACCCATTGAGAAGATCCGGCAAGAAACTCAGTGGGCTGTGTCTATGGGTTAGTTCACGCGTCGAGCCCTTCGTCGAAAGCGACGGGTTCGACGAGGACGGTGACTGGAGTCCGCGGCCGATGAACGTTAAGTGCTATCCCCAGTAAATAATGGGCGTGTTACAGGTTTTATTTTATTGCTTAGATGGATGGTCGAGCTCACAGTCCACCTGGTGTTAAGTGGTTACTGGAGCCCATAGACATCTACAACGTAGCAGTATGTACGTAGATACCTGCCGAGTTGTTACGGTTCGAGTGAAGGTTGCACTTCCGCCAGACATTCTATCAATCTACTGTGTTAATTAATCACCAGGCAGGAAGAGTGGCAGTGCGGGTGACAATACGGGCGATTCGTGAAATCGGTCATCAGGTTTTTCGCGACCCCAAGTGTAGGAGAGGCGATCTAGACTTTTAATTGAAGTGGAGGATTTTCCGGGACAGATCTCTGAATTGAGCGATTTGAATCCGTTGACAAGCTAATTGCGAAAAGTACTCGTATGTCACGATGGACATTTTGAAGAGGGTCCCCGCAACACCCTCAGTGGTGACGTCTCTACGTTAGCTTCCTACAGTTGCGTTACTCGACGAAACAATTCTTCTTTGCTAAGCTCCAGTCATGTGTCACCAACTGTCACTAACTGTCACCTACGAGTCACTGATTACAAAGTGACAGATCGATCACAAAATTGCAGAGTATTTGCACAAAATGGTTTTAAAATGGATATTCTCGTACGTCGTGCTGGTCGGTGAGTTCTCTTCTAGAATGTTGTGCACTTGGTCATGCTCCTTTTTTTCTTTGTAGGTTGACTAGCAAATGGCTCACTTGTTGGTAGGCAATCACCGTGGCTCATGGACATGAGCAATGCCCGGGGCACAGCCGAGCTGTCGACTGCTGTGCACTACATCACGTAATGTTCTGGGTTCCGTGGCTGTAAGACTAGTTGTAGTTAAATGCTTTAAACCGGTATACGTAATGTATTTAGTGACATTTGTTTGTAAGGAGAGATCATGTACATAATAGTTGGTCACCGGAGGCAATAGACAATGCTCTTCAAAAGGGGTCGCCCTAACGGCACCACTGGTAGCATTTCGTCCAGTACCCAGCCTGGTAACTCCATTCCCGCTATCAAAATCTTTGTCCAACCTATACCAAGTACCTATGACAGAGGGATAACACTCGGTTCCCACATTAAGTCAGTACGCGACCGAGCCGCGTTCCTACTCGGTACACTCTACGTTATGATCTGCAAGCGAAGTAAATTGTTCCTTCGTAACAAGGTAACACTCTACAAAACTTGCATACGCCCCGTCATGACCTACGCAAGTGTAGTGCTCCCTCACGCGGCCATCCAATCTCGTTTTTGCAGTATAGCCGTCGGAGTATGTGAAAAACGTTAATCTTCACGACGACCCCAATATAGACCCGATACTTACGTATCTAAAATAAATGTCAGAAAGCTACTTTGAAAAAGCAACGCGTCATGATAATCCTCTTATCGTGTCCGCCGCTAATTACCTATCGGACCCAAGCGGCGCGGCGGCGCGGCGGGGCAGCGCAAGGCCGCCGTAGCCCGAAACATGTCTTGTCGGGTCCTCCGGATCCACTCTCGGTGTATTTACACCGTCACCGGTCACCGTCCTCGTCGAACTTGTCGATTACGACGAAGAGCTCAACGAGCGAACTAACCCATAGACACAGCCCACTGAGTTTCTCGCCGGTTCTTCTCAGTGGGTTTCGATTCCGATCCGGTGATAGATTCTGCGAAAAACTGCTCTTGATACGGCTAGTGTTAGCAAATTCTCTCAGGTTGAGCCCGTGAGCTCACTTACCCATCCACGAGAATCGATAGCGAAAAAAACAGTAGTGCAGTTACATTTTCCTCTACCGGCCGATTGATTTTTATTACACGATGACACATTACGCATTCTTTCAATTTAGAAATAATTAGTGAGAGCGCGGCTAGTGCGTGCTTATTTATTTATCTTACAAAAAAATGGTTCGGGCGCGGGTTCCGAGTCCCGGTAGAGTCGCTCGCTCGACGTCAGTACACCGCGCCGCCGCCGCGCCGCACCGCCGCCGCACCGCCGCCGCGCCGCCGCCGCACCGCCGCGCCGCGCCGCCGCGACACATGCACCACGACGATTTTGAAGATACACACAACACTTATTATAAGAGTGTGTTTCCAAGCAGCCACCGGAAGACAGCCCGGCTTGCACCCAAAGACTTAGGGCGCGGTCCATAGTCGCACTCAATACTCGTAGTAGCTTGAGTCAAATATCTATAATGGACGCCGTGTGTATCGGATACAGTTGCAATACTGAAGTACCACGAGGCGTTGAGCTGGTCGTGTCTGCTGCAGTTTGAAGGTCGTCTCCGCGCGCTGGTGGATGAGCTGGCTCCACGCTGCAGACCCTGCGAATTCCCCAGGGAACTCATCAATGCGGCATGTCAACAAAAATCAGAGAATATGATGAAAATTACAGGAACACTGGTACATAGTTCGCCGGGAGAGCATCGCCGCTTATTACATTAACAATAGAATTCTTCACTCGGAGACTGCGTCGTGTCGTACGGCAGTCGTGCTTATTACAATTTCACACATTTAATCGGCCCCCGTCTTGTTGTACCATTTTGACATGCGAGTACATGGCTTACAGAGTCATTAATTTGCAATTCACATTATCAATAAAATATACTTAATGTTATCTACTGGTTTTGTTTTTTTTAAATCGTATTCTGTAGTAAGTAATTATTATATTTTTAAGAAGATAGAATGCTATCTAAATTAACCTCGCGTTTTATTGTAACATAATTTAACAAAGTAGAGTCCGCCTCCGGTGTCAGAGAAGACGTTTGGAGCCTGCCCTTTGTGCCCTAACTCACTGTGCGTATGCGCATTGGAACAACAGTGTTTTGAGACGATATGTAATGCGCAAGCCACTAAAACAATATTACTTAGTACAGTAACATGCAATATTATGGATAGTTCAGGTATAGTAATCAACACGAGTCGTGAGCTCTCGACAAAATAGTGGGGGGCCGCCCGGCCGTCTGCGCATCGTACACATAGGGTCAAAATAAATGGTTCACTTTTTATAATTAAATTAACTTCGTTCAATTTGGGTTTTAAAAATATATTATTAATTTTATAATAATTTTGCCCGGGGTTTCGCTCGTATTATAGTCAGAAGAAGACAGAAATCGATGAAGAGGCGCCAAGCCCCCGGCGAGGACGTTATCCCACCTCTCGCACTTGAAACCTCCCTCCCTCAATCGTGCCAAGTTTTTTTTTATTGCCTAGATGGGTGGACGAGCTTACAGCCCACCTAGTGTTAAGTTGTTACTTCGGCCCATAGACATCTACAACGTAAATGCGCCACCCACCTTGAGATATAAGTTCTATGATCTCAGTATAGTTACAACGGCTATCCCACCCTTCGGACCGAAACGCATTACTGCTTCACGGCGGAAATAGGCGGGGTGGTGGTACCTACCCGTGCGGACTGCCAAGAGTTCCTACCAGCAGTGATTACGCAAATTATAATTTTTGCGGGTTTGATTTTTATTACACGATGTTATTCCTTCACCGTGGAAGTCAATCGTGAACATTTGTTAAGTAGGTATTTCATTAGAAAAATTGGTACCCGCCTGCGGGACTCGAACACCGGTGCATCGCTACATACGAATGCACCGGACGACGACTTCCTTTAGGCCACGACGACTTATAGACGTACAGTGGTATAGTGGTAGAAACATCCAGGACCGCGATACTAATCTTTGCAGTCTCATATCACTCTCTACCGCCTGTAAAGTTACCGGTGGTCTGGTGGGAATTAAAAACATTTAATGTTTATTACTCAATTTTATTGTTCACTTCTACACAATCGACACCGCACGACCAGCCCCGCGCTTCACTACCGGGGTCTGATTGACAGTATACTGTAATAATTTAAAATTAATAAATTCCTGAGTCTTTTCCGTAAATGCATTAAAAAACTTAAAACGTAAATAAATAAATATTATTTAGAAACAATTCGCTAATTATTTACAAAGAGTTAACTTAATCTACACAATAAATAGTTTGCCATGTAGTGGCCCGCGTCCGCCAGCGCGTCTCCCGCTGTCGCGTCCCCACCGCCGCGTCACCCACCGTCGAGTATGACGCGCTCGCCGCTCCGCGGGTACTTGCTTGCGGGACGCGGCCGCCATGTTGTCGACAACGCTTTGTGTTCAGATACATAGTTTGTACTTGCTAATTTAACCACGTTTGCTAGTTGAACATTACATACATATTTGCGTACAGACAATTAGTGATACTAATCTAAAGTTTATTTATCAGATACATATACCGTCAAAGCCTTGCAAGACTACGGCGTCTCTGAGTTTAATAAATAAATTTGTAATTATAATTACATAATAAATCTAAGTTTATAAAGTGGAAGACGAGTTATTTCAAATAGAAGTGTAGCAAGAAGTAAAGTTGGCACTGAATATCCCACGACGCGATTACAATATTGAAGCAAGAATGCATCACTGTCTCGACTCCACGCTCTACCTATACAGATAGTTCTTGGGCTCCTCCGCGATCGGCTCAGAGCACGTCCCCAGGTACTTCATTTGGACGAGACTCCTGGAAATTTGAGAACGCATTTGTTTTGGTCGCACCCAGAACGTCACAGAACTATGTTAAGTGCCAAATAAAGTTGTATCTACATTTTAGGAGAGCGACATAGGGATGTTAGTTACCTCGAGCGGCAATTCTCCATTTCGAGGAAGCACTTGTTGGAGTAGGTCTTGTCGTCGGTCCCGCAGACCGGGTCGTACTCCGGCGGGCACACGCGCGCGCAGCCCGCGTACTGGAACCGCGCCAGGCAGCGCTTCAGCGGCACCACGAACACGTGCTTGCTGTGGCGATAGCTCTCGTTACGAAATGCACACGTGCGCTCGTACGCTATACTTCCGATGTGTACGAAATGAAGGCGTTGTTACCCGCAGTTCTCCTTCTTCATGAGGCACTCATTCTTGTAGAAGCGGTTGTCGGAGCCGCAGATGAAGGCGGGCGTGTCGGGGCAGTGCTCGTGGCAGAGCGCCGTGGTGCGGCAGTGCGACGCCGCCACCGCCACCACGTGCTGCCCGCACGTCAGCCGCCGCAGCTCGCACTCAGACCTAAAGCATTTGTTGGACCCGTTCCTTATTAGTTCAATGTGCCATGTGCCACACTCGGTTTAGAATGTTGTCTTATACATAAGTATTCTTTAGAATGCACAGAGACAACTAAAGTGGCGGATAAAAGGCGATTGCATGCAGCAGAGTTGCGAATGTTGCGATGGATGTGTGGAGTAACGAGAATGGATAGAATGAATATGTTAGAGGAAGTCTGAAAGTGGCACCTGTGACAGAGAAGCTGAGAAGTGCGCGCTTGGGATGGTATGAACATGTGATGAGACGAAATGAAAATGAGATGGGTAAGAGAATGTTAACTATGAATGTGGAAGGATATAGATGAAGAGGTAGACCTAAGAAGAATTGGATGGATTGCGTGAAATTGATTGATTTGATTTGATTTGATTTGATTTGATTTGATTTGATTTGATTTGACTGGGAAAAGGACAGGAATGATGAATGATTCTTTAGAAGAAATGAGCAAGTGACAATGTAATAATATCGACCTGTAGACGTTTCCGTCGGATCCGCAGACGGGCTGCTCCAGCACGTTGTCGCAGTTGTCGGGGCAGTCGGTCTCCAGGCGCGGCAGAAGCGTGCAGTTTCCGAAGTGAGCCAGTTGAACTCCTCGTCTGCACGGTGTGCAGTACCAAACATTATTACAGACCATTTGGATTGGAACTCGTTACGTTCCATCACAATAGATACAGCCTCTCGCACCGCTACTTAATTAATAACCTGATGAAGATAGAAACTAACGAATGAAATAAAAATCATGTTGATAGTGTATATATGTATAATATTGTCTGAAGTCTTATTGCGGCGCAAGTACGTGGTTTGTACAGGTTGTGCTACCGGTAGCGTCTGTGACATGTATGCACTAAGTCTCCTAAAGGCTCCGACACTTACAAGCAAGTGGCGACCTTCAAGTGGCAGGAGTTGGCGTAGACGATAGCGTCGGTACCGCACACGGGGTCCGCGTCGCTCGGACATTTCACCTTCAGACACTTGTTCATTTTGGACTTGCACTTTTCCATGTCCACCCTCTTCACCATCTTCCTGTTGTTTATCCTGAAACAAGAAGTAAAGGAGCGTTATCAGCAATGAAACCATATTGGCTTGAGTTCTTTTTTGTATTGTCATCTAAAGTGCTCTAAGCTTCAAGTTCACCAACTAACTGATGTTAAACGGTTCCACGATGCCGCGTGAACCGCCAACCGACTTGACGTGCGGACCTGCGGTGCCTCGCAACACGCCGCAATCAAATAACGAGTTAAAAGTAGGAAGGAGATAGGTTAGTCGAAAAATAAGGCTAATTTTAATAAGCTAAAAATAGTAAGGGCAAATGGCGGTGGAGGAAGTCGCGAGACGTCCCCGTTATTAGATATTCAGCAAGTATTACCAGTTCAGCAAAGAGTGTATCGGTTTTGATTTGATTTTCTACTAACCCACAGTTTAGCATCTTCATCTCGCATTCGTTCCTGTAAATGTTTTCATCAGAGCCACAGACGGGTTTCTCTTTCTCTCCGGAGCAGTCGGTGGAGCAGGACTCTCCCCCGGAGGTGCGCTCTTGTGACACGCAGAACGCCATCGGTACTTCGAACACGTGCTTGCTGGAAATGAAATTCAAACGTTTTGTGCGTTAATGGCTTTTTTAATAATAAAAAAATAGCATAAAACCAAGTCATTAGCCTTAGCCTTTACTGAAATGAGGCAAGCAGTGGCTTGTCTATGGCCCGGGTATTGCCGGAGCGACGGTCAACAAGTCGCGTTCGCCGCCCGCGGAGGCAAGCGTACATCCGTTAAAGGCAGCTTAAATTAGAGAGCCCATCGAACCCGCAATTAGTAGCCTTCATGCGACACGCGTTGGCGTAGAGCTTCCCGTCCGAGCCGCAGGTGGGGCGCGCCGCCCGCCAGCACGACTCGCGGCAGTGGCGGGTCGTCTGACAGTGCTTCTTGCTGGTGCGGACCACTCCTTGTCTGAATATACAACAATCAACAAATATCGTTAAGTAACCATTCGATTGGCTTAGTAACAGCGCATAGTAAGCGCATCTACAGGGGAGGCGAACCGAGCACTGACCCGCAAGTGAGCAGCTTCATCTGGCACGTGCTCTTGTACACGTTGCCGTCGGAGCCGCAGATGGGGCCGTCGAGCGGGGCCTGCGAGCAGTCGACGGGGCAGTTCTCGCGGTGCGCGCTGATGTTGTTGCAGGCGCCCAGGTGAGACAGACCTATGCCGAGCCTGTGTCGGAATAACGGATTTAGCTAACTTTAACGAAACACTTGAAAACTGCATCTCAGTGGCACGTATTATAATATAAATGGATACCTCTGCCAGTGCACGCACAGTGTGATGATGTTCATATAATAAACAAACAATGCGACTGATTCTGGCGTCTTGCCACACGGACGCGTAGTCCACGCAACCAGACATAAATGAAATCAAAGTTTGGCATCTTATTGTTCCATCTTGTTATTCCATGTACTGTATGGGCGTTGCTATGTGCTCCTAGTGGCTACGTAAACAATAGTTGATAGTTCTCGTCGGTGATGGTGGTTGATGGCGCGCGTCCGCTCGACGTGACACTCACTTGTGTGATGAGGTCGGTGAACGAGGGTGGGAATACGACGATCAGTACCTGCAGATCTCGACCTGCAGCATGCAGCGGTTGAGGTAGGTCCGTCCGTTGGTCCCGCAGACCGGGTCCCGCTCCGACGTGCAGCGGTGGTCACACTTGGAGCCCTGCGCGCGGGAACATGAGCCCTGGTCCGGGGCTAGCCGCACTCCTGGAATGTATTCATCAATTGCTCACTTTTCAAAATCGTATATTATATTACTTATGAACTTCAATTATGTTATTCGACATAGTTGGTAATGCAATTCTTCAAATTTAATCCAGGTAAGACTTATGTCAATTCATAATATTAGAAATACAATGAGATATGAGAGTGAATCTGTCCGTGGTGACGTTAGCAGTGCTGTTTGTTCCACGAGCAGTTGCTGGTGGCACTACGAGGGAGGTCGGCCGGTTACAGAGTCCGCCGTAGATGGGCGCATACCTTTCCCGCAAGTCTTCTTCCTCATTTCGCAGAGCGAGGGGTAGATGTACCCGTCGGTGGCGCAGACGGGCTCCCCCTGCAGCGCCGGCCCGCAGATGCGAGGACACGACGCGTCGCGAGCTGCCTCGCTCGTCGGCGCTGCACAGAAAGAAGATACAATATATACTTAACATTTTCGGGACTCGTATCCAATATTGTTGAAACTTTGAGGCGAGTATACTGACGCCGACAGCCTGCAACCTTCACATACTTAGCGATTGCGAACACCTCGATCTGTTAAAATACATAATATTTAAAGTACTTCTGATCTCTATGTACACAGCACACGAAACATTAGATAACTTGAATGTACCGTATAACAACTTTATTTAAAAATAAATAATCGTTTCATCATTCATACATGACCTACAATTATTTGCACACTCATATTTTAACTCAGCCACGTAATTAAATCATTCATTTACGTTATCAATTTAAAAGCAAATATTAAGTTTCCAAACATCCGAGGTGCCATAAATAGAGTGCTGTTTGAACAACGTCGTCGACTTCGGAGTACTAATGAGATCATTAGTGAATCCAATGAAGAGTTATGCTCTTAACTCAGCGTCAAAGCAAACAAGCAAAATATGCATATTTGTACATACGAAGAGCTAGGAGTTGACCACAAAACTGTTTTGGCCCAGTTCTGAAAGTCTGGATGTACCGAAATGTTCGGCGTTTGTGCCACACGAAAGAAACGTCATCAACCGTAAAGTAGTTCGTGATTCTCTATTGAAATGTAATGAAGCCGATTTTTTTTTGAAAATATTGATAACAGTAACTGGTGATGGTAAGTTGATGACTGGTGATGACGAGATTGAAAGGATATCTCATTATGAGCCTAACTGTCGGAGAAAAATACCCTCGAGTAGGGTCTCTACTATTCTCCCCCCAGTAAAGGTCATGGGGAGATGTGAGGGAGTCGAGGCCGCGCGGCATGTTACTAACATGCTAGTGCACCGGGCACGCACGGAACTACACTGAGTGGATGTGCTTGAATGACCGAACGGGCGGCAGGTTCGTTCTGGCCCCGCGGTGTATCCCGGGACACTGGCGTGGGGTCGTCGACCGACTCCTCGACGGTTCCGTCGGCTGGGCGCCCTTGGAGCGAGTCGCGCGTGTGGTTGAGGTGTTGACCGCGAAATGCCACCTAACTACCCTCACCCGAGTCCCGTCTCGGGTGGTGGTCGTGGCTTGGGAGTGAGTGATCGGTGGAGTTTAGTCGGTGGTCGTTTTGGGATTCGACATAGCCTGGCCTTCCCCTGTCTCAGAGTTTCAAGGGCCCAACAACGTCTTTGCTGCCAATAGCTAATGAAACTCAACCCAAGAATATAGAGAAAAAAGAAATGCCCAGAACTGATCAACACAAAATATGTGGTTCTGTTGAGATATGTTAATACATCCACAACCTATCTGGCCTCGCACCCTCAGATTCTCACCCGTTTTGTTTACTTCATATTTGTTTTGGTAATGTTAGAGTAGTAACGTGGAGAACGGACTCTGCGCGGTCAAACCTAATTGTCGCAGTTTGTCGTTCAAAAGTCCCAATATTTTTGCAGCAATCGGATGATATACTGCCTACAAAATATCATCACGCTATTAAATAAAACTAAATAAAGTATGATTAAAATACCATAAATACGAAAAACACTTTTTCTCGTGAAATTGGGTAGACAATTATGATACCGAATGTGCCGTACTTATGGCATCAAAATTTGTTGTGATGAACGAATCGCCAGGTCCGGACCGTACCTTTTTGCATTCTTACCAGCTGTAACTGTGTAGTACATTGCAAATTGTGTGCCTGCACAGACACTCCCAACACAAAACATTAGTTTAATTATTAATCTTAAATAAAGAACTCTCCGGTCTATCTTATGGATAACTTAAGAAAGTTTGCGCTACAAAGTTTTAGATAAAATATCAGCTGATCGTAGTTCAGAAGGAGTTCACTGGACGTGCATCGCCGCCGCGCCGTAGTCTCGGCAGTCGACACACGGAATAGAGCACGTATTCATTGCATTCATAACGCAGTCACCCCACTGCCCTTGGAGTCACAAAAGAATGAGGTCACATCCCTATTGGCGGTCACGGGAGCTCTTTGTTGCACAAAGCATTCCATTACTTAATCTGTGTACTGATACTGTCAGATGTTCAACTCCTTCGAAACATAATAAGTTCATATATTATTCTTTATCTAAGATCTTCTGAACGCTCCGAGAGAACGAGATTATCGCCAAAACCAACGGCCCTTTTCTATATTGGTACCTAGAGCTGGTATTCGCGAGCGCCGACCCAGCGATGGAAGCTGTGCTCCACGGGAAGCACAGCATGTACGTTGTAAAGCACCAGTCTCTAGCCGCGCGGGAAGTGCTGCTTGTCTTCGTTGAGGACTCTTGAAATATTACGTGCAAACTTGGCTTTATCTCTTTAATTACTCTGATAATAAACACTATGCGAGATGTCATCCCTAAGGATTACAATCATCGCGGAAGGTGGCAGGGATACTCCGTAGGATTGGTCTTATACTCCCAGTCTTGCAAGAAATAATGTTATACGGAATATTTAGCGTTTCTTCCAAAACACAAAACATTTGTTAGAGCAGTATGTTAGTTTGTACATTAATAATAGGGGTTATGGTATAAAATTGCCGTTCTATTGTAATGGTACTTCGAATTGACATAGAACCTTCATAGTTTGCGATTTTTGAGTGAAATTTTTTTCAAATGGTACCTATGAGGTTCTTCTTTTAAAAAACGTGCAACATTCTATTATCGATTTTCAGTTGTTTTTTTTATTCATTTTAGACAAGAAAGATGGCCACTTTGAAAATTCAATTTTATTTTGAATACGAGTTCCGACGCGGAACTGACGCTGCAGAAACAGCTCGCAATATCCATGTTGCGTTTGGAGAGGGGACCGCTAATGAACGCACCGTGCGAGTTTGGTTTAAACACTTTCGT
Source organism: Bombyx mandarina (assembly GCF_030267445.1). Lineage (NCBI taxonomy): Eukaryota > Metazoa > Arthropoda > Insecta > Lepidoptera > Bombycidae > Bombyx > Bombyx mandarina. Next base: position 8,663,307 of record NC_143226.1, read on the forward strand.
GATGGAAATTTTGATTTGAAGAACGAACCACGTGGAAGACCGCCCACATATGTGAATGGCAAGGAATTGAAAGAGATGGCGGAAGCCGATCCGAGCCAAACTATCCAGGAATTAGTGGCATGGTTTAACGTTACCTTACCAACAATATTGACTCACTTGATTCAAATCAATAAAATAAAAAAAAAATGAAAAAATGGGTGCCTCATGATTTTACTGATCTGTAGAAAGAAACGCGTTTTGAAACTTGTGTTGCCGTGTTGAATCGATACAGAAATGAAGGAATATTGGATCGAATTGTGACATGTGATGAAAAGTAGATTCTTTACGATAACCGTAAGCGAAAAATGCAGTGGCTGACCCCAGGTCAAACGCCGCAGCAGTGTCCTAAAGCAAAGCTTACCAATAAAAAGGTAACGGTAACTGTTTGATGGTCTCATGGTGTTATTCACTATAGCTTTCTCCAATCTGATAAAGTAATAACAACAGGTGTCTACATCATTATTGCTCCATGATAACGCGAGGCCTCATACAGCACGAGAAACTGTTTTAACTCTACAGGAACTGCAATCAATTTTTCAGTACAAATCGGCAATTTCACACTTTAACCCTTAATATCTTAAGAATCTTCATTGGCCTCAGTGCATTCTGTTTTATTGTTATTGAATAACTGAGAAGCTTCTGTGGAGCTTCGGACATAAACTCGGTCTACAAATAAAATAAAATACAACGACACCGATAGAACGACGTGATATAGCGCAGGTAGCTTTGTGCGGTCGGTCGGTCGCCCGAAACTGGTCCGGTCCGGCTCGGCGCTGCACTCGAGGACCGAGGGGGCTAGGTGCGGACCACGGCGCACTAGTGCACCGCCCGCAATCCTATGGATTGTACTCACTTCGCTCCCTTCACAAGAGTTGGTTGCTAGACGAGCTCACCGCCCGTCTGGTTAAGCGTCTTCACTGGCAGTAAAATTGTATCCTCATACATGTTTGGTCTTTCAGGTAGGGGGCCGAACCTCATACGAGGTGTCCGCACCTAGGGGGCGCACGGAGTATGTGGGATTGGACGGTCTGCAGATGTTGGGAGTAAACCGCAGGCCCCAGGAAGACCCTTTATGCCTGACCACTACCATATTTAAATGAATTAAACAAGGCCGTATCTGATCAAGGAAGTCGGTCGTCCTACTGCAGCCGTGCGTTCCACTCTGAAGTACAGGACAGCCACCACTATCAATTTCTGTGATATCGTGTAACGGGTTGTTGCGCGCTATCCCTGCGCACAGCGGGTCCGGTGTGGTCCGGTGTGGCCCGGTGTGCCCGGTGGGCGCGGTACATGGACACGAGCGGCGCTAAATTCAAATGTCGCGCTTTCATTATGCAGCAGGCAGCCGCGGGTCGTCGGCCGGCGCCCGACTCCTACATCAAACGATCGCGATGTGTAGCTCTCACTCGTCTGGACTTGCACAGTACTCAAACCTGTGTGTCGTGTGCTAACTAGTCACGTGGCTCACACGAGACAGGCTCGACCCAGTGGGATTAGATGTTTATTTGTTTTTTCTATTAGCTCTTATAGAAACGTACACAAAGTACGACACGTGGTGGCAGGTGGTTTCTTCAATCTTATGAGTTCTTGGTACTATTTGATAAAGCTTATTGAGCTTTATGCGAGCTCCATTGTTGTGTGGGATGTATAATAAATATGTGATACTGTATTGTGGTACTGTATGAATTATGCAGTGATAATGAGTTCAAAAAACACTTGTAGTATTGTGTTAACAAAAGGACCAATTTCATAATATTGTTTCTTTTAACCCCTTTTTTTTAGATCTTATGATCTCTAATAATGAAATGAGACTTGCACTCCATCACAAAATGACTTGACTCTAACAGACGAAAGGCAAATAGATTTAAATTACAATGAAGTAAAAGTGAAACCCATCAATTTATTGACCGGCGGAGTGCGAGGCGTCTGATCTGTATGTATGTATGTACGTCCATGGTCGACGAACAGCCATGGCGCTCTAACTTTCGATGCTCACTCGACGTGAGCTCAGTACTAACAGCTCATTTCACTTTTGATCAGTGAAAACTTTTAGAACTCAATAGGCGATGTCGAGGGAGTTCTAAGTTCAAGGTTCGTGCGGCAAGACACTGCGGAGACAATAAGTTGAAGTGAACATTTTATATCGTGTTAACACATGAAAACTGTTTTTATATCGTGCTTGTAGACCGATGCAACGAACAGAAAACTTTCAATTTTCAATATTAAGTACTCGGAAATAGAGCTTTCTGCGATTTCGGGGAGCTTTGACCACACCAAACCAGCGGTTGCCGTACCAGGGCGGCGTCATTGTCAGCAGCTCATCTGCACCGTCCGATCGCGCACGGTGGCTTGACGTGTGTTTATTATTGATTGACGTACCTAACTTAACAACATGGCTGTAACCATATAATGCCAACGGTGCAACAATATGTTCAAAGATTTATCATTAATAGAAAAACAATATAAATCCCACTACACAAGTGCAGTTTCAACATTACATTAGGGACAAACATTTAAATCAGTTTTAAACTATGAACAATAATGGTCTACTAATTAGAAAAAACGACAAAAAAGTATAAAAAATAATATCTTTTTAAGTATTAGTAATTATTATTGTTATTTATGAAATAGCTACTATCTACAGCCTACCAATAGTTATCTATATGTATAGAAATGAATTGCTGTTCGTTATTCTCGCTAAAACTCGAGAACGGCTGGACCGATTTGGCTAATTTTGGTCTTGAATTATTTGTGGAAGTCCAGAGAAGGTTTAAAAGTTAAATAAATATGAAAATGCTCGGAATTAATAAAAATAACAATTTTGTTCTTCCTTTGATGTGTCCCCCGTCGGGCGGATTCCTTTTGTTTGTTTTAAGTTTATTTTATAAAAAAGTTTAGGTCTTTTATTTATCGATTGAGGCACTACGAAGTCTGCTGGGTCAGCTAGTAATTAATATATTATTTAGTGGAGTATCCCTTATTTTCAATAGCAGCACTGCAACGACGTGCCATTGATTCAATCAATTTCATATATTTTTCTAGGGGGATTGAATTCCATGATTTCACAAATGCTTCATATTGTAGTTTTGTTTGAGACTTTCTTTTTAACAATATACATGAGATTTTCTATCGAGCTTAAATCCGGACTATTTGCCAGTCTAAAACGGATATACCTAAGCTGTTCGCTAAGGAAACATTTGACGCCATTAGCCGTGTGTTAAGGATCATTGTCATGCTAAAAGATCCAGGTTACAGCCAAATGATCGGCCCAGTAGGGAATCATTGTGTGCTCTAAGATATTTTTGTATTGCCATTGATCCATTGTACCTTCAACCTTCCAAACGGTTCCATCTCCACGTCCAGAAAAACACCCCCAAACCTAAATGTTGCCGCCACCGTGCTTGACTATACTCCTTGCGTATTTATAATGGATGGTTTTTTTAAATGTTTCTAATTAGGCGTCCAAGCGGCCAGTAACAAAAAATAAACTCCTACATGTGAAATGATATTTTTTTAACAATATACCGTGATTTGGAAGTGTAAAATAACTTTTAAAGTCATTTATTAATTTGACATCACTGTATGATAAACTATGTAAATTTACTCTGGACCTATAGAATAAATACAAATAAACAGCACTTATGAATACTTTGAAAATCACGATACTAAATTATCGACGAATAAAATTGTCGGAAATGAAATAGCTGTATGAACATCTGTCCGCGGCACAGCTGGGCTCAGCGCGGCGGTGAGAACGTCCTCGGTACATTTAGCTTCGGTTAAAATAAATATTTGTCTCTGGGCGCTGGTGGCACGTGGCGGACCCATCACCTGAAGTACTCGCTTTGCAATCCGGGTACAGATAGGTAGAGTGTGTGGAGGAGCGCGGGGAGAGCGGCGGGGTGCGGCGCGCGGGGGGCGGCACATAGCGACGCGTCCCCCGCCTTATACTGATCTTGTTTTTTGGCGAATACTTAACGGTGAGGCTGTATACAGGATGAGTTAGTTCTTATTTATTTTATTATTTAAGAATAGTTTTTAGGTTGCACACTGCACGCGCCCGCGCTGCGCCCCGGCCTAGTGCGGCTCGATACCAACAGACACTCGAGGTAAGATGAGCTAGATACAGTAAGTACGCCGACACTCGTGCCCAACCCGAAGCCGTGTATTTCACACGTCTGTTTCATGCTGTCAGCCTCCGTCCTCTCTGTTCGACTCCTTGAGACAGAGCGCAAGGCTGCTACGTGGCATGAGTGGCCAAAACGGGTCACCACTAACCAATCCAATTTTTATAGCAAATAACTCAATTACATTTAAGATGGCGGCGACACACAGTGGGTCGATACTGTGATTTTAGTGACTTAGGGACCAACTTTGTTTTTTTATAATTTTTTTTATGTAGATAGATAGAGCTCGTTAATCTCAATAATAATTGTTTTGGGCAAAAATTACAAAAACTTTATAGTTTGGTCAGAAAAATGTGCTTTGTGATTTTTTTGTATGGAGCGGGTCACATTAAATTAAATTCCTGCTAAGTACCGCGAGGTCCCGCTTTGAAACTTTATTTTCCTTATACCTTGTCTAGTCTACTATCATTTGATGCTATGAACACGTGCATAAAGTTGCAACTCTGCCAAATAAATGGATCGAAAAAAATTAATAAATACAAAGAATAAAAACCTTTATATTTTTTTTCGTAAGTGTTTTTAAGTTAAATTTGATATGGATTAGTAAGTAAAAGCACGTAATGATACCCATAATTACATAATACCTAACAACAATACATTTAGTAGGTCTCTAATTAAGCAATCTCTCTAATTATTAGGATAGTTAACATTATTTAATGAGGATAATTAGTTAAGCAGCCATTACTGGGTAGTAGAAAATATAGTAAACATTTGTTTGTCTCTGGAAGTATAAAGTGACCATGTTTATTATATACTAACTAGTGTTCGTTTATTCGTACTACTACTAACATCTCGTGATTGTCGTTGTGATCTTGCTGTTTCCGTTATAATTGATAATTTTGTTAACAATTTAGAATTATGATTTTAAGAGAGCAACTACAGTCGCTGTCTGATAATAAAAAACTCTTTCAATTCCTACAAAATCAAATAAACGTGACCGAAGAGAAAAATGTTGAGCTCCAAAAATTCTGTACGCAATTTTGTTCAAATATAAGTGCAATATGGAAACGAAGTAGTCGCATGTTAGCACAGTTTATAAGAAAAAAATATGATTGGTTAGAATTTGCAATAAACTGGCCCGAAGGAATGATACCTGAAACTATCAACACTGCACATGAAAGGCTCGAGATTTCTAATACTGAAGATGTTGAAAATGTACCACTCTCAAATGTACTACAGAAGCCTCGACATCTATTTTTGCACCTCGAAAACCTTTTGAAGAACTGGGATTCAGGCAAAAACGAAGACGCATTGAACAAATTTACCAATCGCTTTCGTTATCCCCGGATGAAATGAAAGCTACTACAATTGCTAGTTTGAGAAACACTAGAAATGAAGATGTAGGAGAAATTATGAACCACTTGTCAAATCACCCTGAAGATCTAGAAAAAGTTAAGGAGTATTTAATTACAAGTAAAGTGAAAAGTAGTCCATATTCTCCCGATGAGGCAATATTGGTTTCACTTAAATGAAGTGGCAGTATATAAACCTAAGAGAAGCAGCAAGTGAAAATGGGTCTGATTTATACCCTTCTTAATATAAAATTAAGCAAGAAAAGACCAAATGTTATCCAGGGAAAGACGAGGTAATTATTACTGAAGAAGGAGCTGCTATTAAAATGCAAGCATTACTAAAATTGGCGCTATATAGGCTTTTAGATGTGATTACTTCAGATTTGGAGTCTGCAAGAGAGCTACTGCTTATAAGCAAATAGGCTTTGATAGAGCCCCAGGTCAAAGTAATTATAAACAAAAAACTGAAACAGAGTTTGATGATTCAACTATTTTCATGGTCAGTCTAGTTCCTATAAGGCTTCAGAAATTTGATGGAATAATTGTTTGGGAAAACGACCTACCCTCATCAACTTTTTATTGCCGTCCAATAATGTTTAAATTTACAAAAGAAACGCAGTCAACAGTGACAATTATAAAAGCTAGCATAACAGAAGAAATAGAAAGACTTCAGCCATCAAAAATCAAACAAGTTGAAGTTAAGCATCAATTGCACATGATGATGATAGACGGCAAAATAACCTCATATTTGTCAGAAACATTTTCTGCTGTCTGTGATATTTGCAAAGCAAAACCGTCAGTTTTTTGGAGTGACTTGCTTATCAAAGAGAAAACAATGAAGAAATATTCCAGTGTGGAATGCCATCTTTACATGCCTGGATAAGATGCATGGAGTGCTTACTTCATATCGGTAAATATAATTTTATTACTTCACAATTTTTTCATCGTATGTAGTTTCCTGTGAGATAATTTTTTAAATGACACTTTTTTTGTTTACGTCTTAACGTTTGGACTTCAAGAAATGGAGTTGCAAGGGGCGATGACAAAGAAAAAATAACAACCAGAAAAAGTGCTATACAGCAAGCGTTTAAAAAGGAATGCGGTTTACTTATAGATGTTGTCAAGCAAGGAGTAAGAACAACCAATGATGGCAATACTGCCAGAAGATTTTTCAGGGATGCAGAAGAAACAGCCCGCATAAAGGAATACGTAAAGATTTAATAGAGGTTTCACGTGATTCTTCACTCTGTTGCATCTGGAGAGCGCGTTTCCAATTTTTCCGAATTTTTTAGATATACTGCAGTATTGTATGTTAATTTATATGCCTGGTATTATATATCCCTTCCAGTATCCATAAATTGTTGGCACATGGCAGTGATATACAATAATGAAGAACTTTGGTGCCATTCGTATAGGTAAACTCTCGGAAGAGGCAGCGGAAGCTCGCAATAAAGATTTTCGGAAATATACAGAGAGTTGTTATTCAATAATGAGAAGTAGAACGTCGACTAATGAGGATATTTTACAAAATCTTCTTTTTCTGACCCAAAGATCGAAAGGTGAAACAAAATATATAATATTTAGAGATATTGCATAATTAGAGACCTACTAAATGTATTGTTGTTAGGTATTATGTAATTATGGGTATTATTACGTGCTCTTACTTACTAATCCATATCAAATTTAACCTAAAAGCACTTACGAAAAAAAATATAAAGGTTTTTATTCTATGTATTTATTAAATTTTTTCGATCCATTTATTTGGCAGAGTTGCAACTTTATGCACATGTTCATAGCATCAAATGATAGTAGACTAGACAAGGTATAAGGAAAATAAAGTTTCAAAACGGGACCTCGCGGTACTTAGCAGGAATTTAAATTAATGTGACCCGCTCCATACAAAAAAATCACAAAACACATTTTTCTGACCAAACTATAAAGTTTTTGTAATTTTTGCCCAAAACAATTATTATTGAGATTAACGAGCTCTATCTATCTACATAAAAAATTTTATAAAAAAACAAAGTTGGTCCCTAAGTCACTAAAATCATAGAATCGACCCACTGTGCGACAGTCCCGTTATAATAATAATAATATTATAATAAGATATTGATTAATTAAATTGACTAGGACTCAATATGATATTTGTTACTTCGGCAAGCCCTTCATGGGCGGTGAGTCTGTCGGAGGTGCGTCGTCACAACTAGCAGTGTCTAGCTACTACTGTGGAACCTCCCACGATGGCGCGCACATTACACACTCTACTAATCGAAGCACTCCCTGTACACGGGCACGTGCTCGCGATACACAAGTAGCACGTGTGTCGCTCGAGCAGTGGCGCCGCGCACGTGCCGCGCTGCACATCACTGCGGCTCTGTTTGTGCGCTATCCCGCATCTAGTCGCGATATCGTCAGCTAGTCCTAGCCGCTATCGTCACATATGTAGGTACATACGTCACATTGAGTCACTGCCCCGTTTATGACATTTTACGAACGGTCTCTATATATATTTATGTATGCTTAAGAGTAAAACTGAGGCTACAACGCAGCGTGTAACTTATTTTATTTATTCATTTATTTATTGGGGAAATCAATAGTACAAAACCAACATAAAGCATTTTAAAAAATAGCTAAAACAAAAACCGAACAAGTTTCCACCATCAAAATCACATATAAGTAGAAATAGAATAAAAAAATAATAATATAAATTTAGGTTTACAAAAAAAAGGAAAACGATAGGCAAATGTGTACATCCACCTCTCTTTTATGTGTATACAGTTGAGTGTATATACATATGATCGGGCCTAACTCATTTTAAAAATATTCGAAAAATACATTTCTATCATAAACAAAAGATGTCAGCATTGGAGAACTTAGTATCATACAACTTACAAGATCTACGGACAATGCTTAGAACGCACGGAAATACGACTAAATTTAATTGAAATCTTGGAAAGAAGACTATGGGAAGATGGATGACTAATGCACTAGAGGACGCATCACACCCGCGTGGCTGGGCTCTTCGCGCCGGAATGACTATATGTGATTCGGTTAACCCACATTGTTGTGCGCGCCGAATGCCGATCAACGCAACGCCGCGCCGCCACTAATTATTGGTAATTATGTACAGTTAGCTGGCGATCGCGCTGCGCCGCGCCGCCTCAAACAACAAAACTAACAAAATACTCCTAATAACCAATGTCGAATGCAAGTGCAGCTGTTTATTGATTAGTTTAGGCCGCTGAAGCAAAACGGCACTTTAGTAAATATTCTCGTTAATTGGTAAAGGGTTTGTCCTCACCGTGACACGTGATGCGAATAAGTGAAGGAACTGTAAGTTCACGCGGTCGCACGTCATTTGTTGAGCAGCACTGAACTGAACTCACCGAGGACAAGGAGGGCAGCAGCGGCGAGGAGGTAGGTCCCGGACTCCATGGTGCGGCGACGCTGGTAACGGTCTAGCAAGTGAGTCTTCTGTGAGTATCGCAACAGAACTAGTCTCGCACTGTTGTCCTCGCTCACTTCCTGCGGCACATGTTGCGCGATCTGTAACAATACGATTACAATACAACAACAATACAATAGTTGCAATTCTGATGCCTACACACCGGGTGAAGCCAGAATAGCCTCTGGAGGCTACAGGCGAACAGGCAGGAAAAAATAATAATAATAAAATTAAAACATGAATATTCATTCATTCATAAACGGCCCCAAACTAGGATTTTCTCGCAACTACGTGTGCCGGGGGAGCATTCAGTATACGACAATATAACGTACTCCCAGGCATCAATTTAATCTTTAAAGTTTAATAAATAAACTGTGTCCATTCGAGTAGTCCAGTGGCCGCACCGGACTCACTGCGCGACGGAGAGCGACGATCATGTGAAGACATTGTAAAGTGAAACTATATGAGAGCTATGTACATTAATAAATACCCCTTGTATTTCGTTTCGTAGTTATAGCACGTATTATAGGAGTCTCTCTGTGTTATCTCTGTACAGAGACAGACTCTGTACCCTTATGCATGTTTTTGTACCCCACCACAATAATATAGGAAACAGAAATAATAATTATATCGACTATTTTATATATTATATATATTTATATAATATATAAAATAGTCGCAGGATTGAGAGTGGATCAGTCTGGCACCCACAGCCCAGCGCCGCCCGGCACGCGGGGACAACTTGTAATATCGGCAACGTTTGGTTATTCGCTTCCTTCCCACAACATTCGTGTTGGGTGTAATATGAGCGAACACCTTAGTAAGTAATGACGGAACGATAACGAATGCAGAGAACGTTGATCATACTAGAACGGTTGAAGGACTAGACAGGACCAGCAGTAAGTCGAGCAGGTTGGGAGGGGTCGCCCTGTGTACGAATAGGCGATCATCATCTGCTCAATCAATATATTTTACTCCAGTCCACGGCAAGTAAGAAGCGTATGTAATTACATTTACACAAAATGGACTACATCGACTAACATTTAAACGTGATGTAAAGGACAGTAAGTGTGAGTGGAATGCCGTCTCAGCGCGGCGGCTGCTCACTGAGTGCTCCCAGTGGGTCAGGGGGTCAGTGGGACGGTGACACGACCCTTCTCCGATATGTGTGTTTACGGGCAAGACCACAGAGCGTTCACTAAACAAAGACACATTTAGCATTGTGTGCGAACGGCCCACGGAACCTCTAACCTCCTCACTGAATCAATCTGACGGGGGTTTCACCAAACAATAAATTCTGAAGAACGTCGACAATCGGGAAATATTAACATCGGTGTTACGCGGTAATGCTCAATTTATTGCAAGATTCAAGTGCTGCTTTCGCTTGTAAGTTTTTAAAGTAATCCTTTGCAGAGGCTTAATGTTCAGTAGTGGTCCTTGCTCGCCTAATACATTAACAGGGTATCTGATGAAACTGTATCCACGTGAGCGTCGCCGCCTATCGCTCGTATGCGTCTATTGGATATAAAACGTTGCACGAACTAGCATCATTAAGTGCTCTGCGAAACCAGGGAACTATCAAGTCCAGGAACTGGCTCCGTCGCACTAAATCGACCTTGAGTCAATGTCGCGGGACCCGCGTGACCCGCCATAGCGCACGTCTGCAGATGCAAGTGCAGAGCGACCCTACGAGCATACTGGGGCACTTTGTAAACTTCGAGAACGACTACAGCATCATAACAATCAATTTATCGTTAATTTATCTCCAATTAATCGTCAATAATACGCAGAAAATTACAAACCATTTCTAGTATTCGTAAAACAATTAAGCGAACATTTCCCACGGCCCTCCCGGCTTCATCACAAAAACATTAATCTGCACCGCGGACGAGAACCATTAACCCCAAATGTAAACCAAAAACAGAACGATCGACAAAAACATCTCATTGTAAAACAATTTGTCGCGATTCGATCGTAATATATTGAATAAGATTTGTTTAGTCGCTAACGGAACTTTTTTGTGCGAAGATGACTCGGAGCGGCTCCGAGCGGTTCCGAGCGGCGCCGAGCGAGTCCGATGCTGCGTTTTTGCGGTCATACATTTGACGCCTCGAGAAGTGTGTCAAATTAGTGCGATTAAGATCAATTTAAATATTAACGAGTCCATTCATTAATTCATTAGGTAGAAATGTTGTTTTGTCAGTGCAGTGACAACGATTGATCGAGCACTACTGAGCTCAATACGTCCTTGTTTAGTTACGCGGTGACGTTGCAGATACACTAAATAATGATGCCGTTACATGTCACTGACGCGCTCACCTCGGCACGGCTGCTAATGAGAGTGACACATTGCGGCCCTCGGACCGCTCTGTGCAAATTACATCAAGGCGGGTGAAATACAAATCAAATTCCGTTTTGATCTTAGAGGCATTCTACAGCACGACGCAGACCGCGACCCGCACGCGGCACCCCTGCAGCTAATACTGCACGGCGCGGCGCCTACAGAGGGAACAGCTTCTAGCCTTGTACCTTTGTTATTAATTCAATGTGGGTCTACTTTTAATGTATACATGCTCACTCAAATATTGTAAAAGGATGTCCGGAAGAAGCTGTCCGGAACTAGTACTGGAGCTAGTTATGACCGTTCCAGACCGCAGCGCCCAGGGGGGGGGGGGGGGGGGGGGGGGGGGGCTGGGCGCCGCGGTCTGGGGCTCGGAGGGGAGGAGGTGTGGTTCTTGCGCTTTTTATTACGGTACTCATATTTCACCAATTATCCACCAGCTATCACGTTATTTTTTATAGCAGCAATATGATTTTATTGTGCCGCCACTGCTATATACTGGTCATTGCGAACACATTCAACGTTTTAATGAACTTTACATTTGAGTGTGAATCTGAATACGATAGTATCGCAGCGTGTGGCGTGTGGTGGCGTGGTGGCGGCGTGTGGTGGCGTGGTGGCGGCGTGTGGTGGCGCGTGGCGTCCAGTACACTACGCTGATCGGTTTCAGTGGATCAGTACAACGCAATCGAAATTTTCTAAAATATGTTCAAAATTACAATTGAGCGTCCGTTTGTACAACTGAGTTCAAGCTTTGTGTAGTTACTGTTGACCGTCAGGGAAGTCTCCGGGGAGGTATCTGGTACAATGCGCTTGCACCTATGCTTGATGCTAACGTATTTAAATTGAGTACCAGGAAAACATGAAGCGTCAGAAGTACATTAAATTACGAAGGTTTTATAGGGTACCGGCCGGCGCCGCGGCGGCGTGGGGCAGAGCGCGCTCATAAACACTGAGTATCGGTGAAGTAAAAGCAGCGTAACTTTCTAATTAAGTATGTACTTGTGCGTCGGCGACAGGAACTCGTAAATACTGTTTTTTTTTAAACTTCGAAATCTATATCGAGTTCGTGGCTGTTGAAATTTAAATTTTATTATTGTTTAAAAAATTATTTGTGTTTTTTTTTATTTAATTTTTTTATTGCTTAGATGGGTGGACGAGCTCACAGCCTACCTGGTGTTATGTGGTTACTGGAGCCTATAGACATTTACAACTTGGGAATTACTGAAGTATGAGGTGGTCCCTGGAGGGAGGTGGGAGGTGGTGGGGCGGCGGTCCTCGCTTCACCGGAGCCGAAGTAACGGTCGACGCCGGTTTACTGCTCAGCTCTCCGCTAATTGAACGCCTAATCACAATATGATCTTGAATTGTATTGAGAATAATTAGCATTTAACTCATAGTTAATTCGAAATAGTCGGCTTTCTTTAATTGCACGCCGTAATTACACTTCGAACACGGACTAGGGAACAAAATTAGGGCGCAACCGCATTTTTTTTTCTTTATTGCTTAGATGGGTGGACGAGCTCACAGCACACCTGGTGTTAAGTAGTTACTGGAGCCCATAGACATCTACAACGTAAACCACCTTGAGACATGAGTTCTAAGGTCTCAGTATAGTTACAACGGCTGCTCCACCCTTCAAACCGAAACGCATTACTGCATCACGGCAGAAATAGGCGGTTTGGTGGTACCTACCCGTGCAGACTCACAAGAGGTCCTACCACCAGTAAAAAATAAGTGGCGATATTCACCCTATGATATTTATGGACACCAGTAGCTACTTAATATCAAATGGACCGTAAGCTCGTTCAACCATCTATGCAATGAAATGAAAAAATGTATTCTAAACTAGAAAAATTTTTGTTGGAAAAAAGGCTTGTTTATAGAAATGTCTCAATTAGAAAGTTTCCTGCATATTTTAGACTAAAATAGTTACATATTTAAACACTATAGAAAATTTCAAAATGTTTCACAAAAATCTCCCTCATTTTATAATCAAATTAACTTTCTTTATGCACAATGTGCTCGAACTTCTTCTAAATAAAATAACATTACTAATGAGACCAACACAGAGACTTTTAACAGTAGTGCTCACGGACACTCACGGCACGATCACACGTGACAGACTGTTAGCGCAGGACATCGCGTACTTCGGGGACAAGTTCCTCATCAGACCAGTGCAGCGTCGCAGTACCACTTTTGGTGCTACTTACACAGCTAGTTTGCACGAGGAGGTCGTGAGGATTGCAAGTCTGCATTTTATTGATGGCTATAAGTTGACTTACCCGTGTCAGTCAGTTTTTTTTATGATGATTTTTATGAGTGATTACTGGGGTCCTGGAGGCCTTTCCAGTTTCACCAGGACAGGTGGGCGAGCAAAGGCTCAGTCAAGAGCAACTGCTTCGCGAATGAATCTACTACCGGAACGGAATCGCGACCTGCTGATAAGATCCGGCGAGAAACTCAGCGGACTGATGCATGGGTTAGGTTGCACATCGACCTCTTTGTCGAGTTCGACGAGTACGGTTACCGGGGTCCCAAGCCTGCTCTTAGAGTTAGAGCTGAAGGCGCTTAATGCAAAGGTTATTGGATCTGATGGATCCGTAAGGACGTGTTGTCAGTCAGTCCGGAACTTTGGCGGGAGCCACATATTTCTTATTCTTAGATTGTATTTTTTTAATTTTAATGATATGCGTAAAATAGTTTTTTTATCTATTCAACTATTTTAATTAAAAGAAATTGTGAATGTAAAAATCCTTTTTTTTAAATACATTCACAGAGTACCGGGCGCCAGGAGTCAGGACCGCACGCACGCACGCGTCGTCGCAAGTATCGACAATACTTAGTGAGTACGATCTATCTATATTTTTATTGAACATTTAAGCTCTTCCCGTTCCCGGGTGATAAACAAACAATTATAAAGCATGTCAAGCCGGGTGCGTGTCACTCAGTCAATACCTGAAGATACCAGAGACTTGCTTGACAGCATAGAACAGCAGAGACAGATAGACAGAGTGGCAGATACAGCCTCCGTCCATATTTTTTGGTAAACAAAAACGTTAAGCCCGGGAAGTTTCACTCAAACTGTTCCAAGAAGTCTTGCACAAAGAATAATCCCCGAGTGTAGTGTGACGTTAGATCGTGTCCTTCGATACTCGATAGTGACAACGCATTGATTGTACGAGTAGATTGTATCGATGTGATGTTTTGACAGCTGTATGTTCTGTTATGAGTGAAAGCTATTTCGGCGAAGCTTTTTATCATCTCAGGCACACTCAACTTTTCGTTTCACTGATCTCAATATTTAATCGACTTCAATTCTGAAATGAAGGCTTAAGCTCATAAAACGAGAGAAATCTTTTAGTTACGTAGTTATAAACGATTTCTCTTGTTGTGCCCGCAATGTCCGGAATCGTTTCGGAACTCAAGAAATCTGCATTGGAAACAAAATTTCAATACTAATGAAATGTTCAAAAATATTATACAATATTAACTTTTATTTTAAAGCCGGAAATCAAAATGCATTGTTTACAAAAGCTGTCAAGCTCGAAAGCTCTCTCTACATTAATAGTCCAACAAATGAACAGCGAGTACCAGGAGACAATGAGCGGCAGGAAGTAAGGATAATGATAGTTGTAGCAGACCGTGAACAGTGCGATGAATTTTCCGACGGACGATGCAAAATAAAAGCGTAGAGTGCGTCGCTCGCTTCTGCAGCCTCTTTCGTACAAATAAATACAGCGCTGTGGGCCTTCAGTTGTGGAAGCGAATATTAATAATGTCTTAAATTGTGTTTTTAATTTGAACCTATCGTATTGATATTGGTCTGGTCGGTATTTGGGAAATTCCGTGCAATCCTCACCTCGCAAATTCCTCAATGCCTGAAGACAAAAGTCTTTAACCAGTGCGTTCTCCCCGCGATGACCTACGGCGCGGAAACCTGGACACTGACGGCGGGGCTGGGACATAAGTTAAGAGTTGCACAGCGGGCGACGGAGAGAACTATGCTCGGTATCTCTCTAAGGGACAAAATCCGGAACGAAGAAATTCGACGGAGAACCAAAGTGGACAACATAGCTCTCAAAGTTAGCAGGCTGAAGTGGCAATGGGTCGGTCACATCTGTCGATTCAACGACGTCAGGTGGGGGAGGAAAGTCCTCGAATGGAGGCCATGGATGAGTACCAGGAGTGTGGGGCCTTCTCCAACCAGGTGGACTGACGACTTAGTGCGCTCGGCGGGAAGTCGTTGGATGCGGAAGGCGGAGGACCGCATTCTGTGGAAGGCATTGGGGAAGGCCTATGTCCAACGGTAGGCAGATAGGCTGATGATCATGATGTATTGATATATATTGAAAAAGCAAAACAGCACTAATATATTTACAATTCAGTAATGTCCCTAAGTTGTCGTCACACTAATGAAGTGGGAGGTGTGTCCACTATGGGCCGCGCTATCGCCCGCACCGCGCACGCGCAGTATCGACGCCACGGCGAGGGACTCGGCGACAGTTTCACTTCAAGCTTCTCATCTAGAAGTCCGTTCGTACATTATGAATCACCCTCGACTTTTAACTTCGCCTGTCTGATGAAAACATATCAATATGGCGCGTGGAATCGTTAGCATGATAGGGCGCTCGTGTCGGCCCGGGGTGAGTCAAGAGACGGAGGGGCTCGCGTCCAGTTCAAGCGACTTGACGTCTTAATGACAGTAATTACATTAAGCTCGCATTCGATGATAAATTACCGAGTCTCTGCTTCATCGAGTCTGATCAAGTGTGCTCATATAATTAACTGTGTACATACATATGTGCTGTGGACCAAGCTGCTTATTGGGCAGTACTCAAAACGCCCGGAGATGTTGAAAATTACGTAATTTCAGAGTGCAGTTAAACAGCAGTTGTTCATAAATATGTTAAAATATATCGAGCGATGAAACTTTGCCCGTGTTCGAATCTTGCAGGCGGGTACTAATTTTTCATATGAAATACGTACTTAACAAATAAATGACTCCCACGTTGAAGGAATAGCATCGTGTAATAAAAACTAAAATCCATAAAATCCTGCCTATTCGTGCCGTCAAGAAGTAATGCGTTTTGGTTTGAAGGGTGGGGCAGCCCTTGTACTGTAAAAAGTGAGACTTGGAACTCATATGTCAAGGTGCTTAGTGGCACCTAACAGCAACTTATTATCGTTTATGGGGTCACATGTATTTTTATTTTTATTTATTTATATTTATTTCAAATTTTATTAATTACACATTTTTTTTTTTTAAATATTAAAGCGCAGTAATGCCTATTTAAGTGACGTTGACAACATAAATTCCAAGGAGTGCGAGTATCGCTGCAACGATTATTGGGATACTTGAGGTACAAAGGGCCCACAAAAGCACTAAAAAATAATAATAATGTTCTGATTTTATATTGGTGCAGTTATTTTTATTTTTGTATTATGGTCTTTATAACCTATTTAAACCTAATCAGTTCAAATTTACTCTCTAACCTTAGGGTACCTACCCATCGTAACAAATTGTTACTACAGAATATAATACACTCGTAGCTACATTAACCAGTCTCCACTACTAATAACATAAATGATACTAATATTTAAGACCTTTCGCCAAAATCTTCTAGTATTGATTTAGAGATCAAGTGTGTCCGTGATAGAATTGTGCACTTGTAATATTGTACTGTATTGTATTGTATTGTGATGTGTATAAACACAGAGAGCGTTGGTGAGGGCGCGAGTCCCGTTAAACACACAAAGGCCTGCACAGTGGAGGCACTAACTCCGCCGACACAATGCTCCTCTCGTTCATTCAATGGTAATAGCGACAAGCCTACAATTCCCGAGGAACGACCGCTAAACATACATTGTCCAGTTGACACGTCGCTCTTTGGTTCAGGACTATTCTAGATCTTGCAGAGTTAAAAATCGCAATTCTCACTCCACTAAAGCGGCACACCAGGAATGATTCTCTGACAAAGTCGTCGACGTACACCAGATTACGGCTGTAAAGTCGAAGATACACTTGGATCTGGCCAGAACCGAAAGTTTCATTGTTACCGGGTGTAAGGAGGGCGCGGAATGTGCACGTCATGTGACGGATGCTTTCTTTTTAACTTATGCAAAATAAGAGTTGATCACGGAACCAGACGACAGTCGTGTGACCCGGTTCGCAGTCTCTCAACTCTCAGCCTCAGTACAGCCGTCCGGGACACTCGTTTCGCAGCGGGGAGATGCTGTACCACTAAACTGCACGACTCAGACGATATTACACAGCTTAGTTTAGAAATATTGAGTGAAGTGACACGAGCAAGACTTCCTTAACGGAAAAAACCAGAGCTTTCACCCAAAAACCATCGCACGCTTCTAGACTTTATTTCTTTGTTAGAGGGAGGTCAAAAACGCAAAGTCGGCGGTCGGATGCATCAAGAATTATTAAACAGACGGCGGCTTCGAATTGAAATCCGAAAACCTAAGGCGAGGCGGCGGCCGGCTGCGGCTCCGCTTGTGCGTTTGTTTGCTGAGCGCGCGCCCGCAGTAAACGGTGTCGTTCGAATGGTTCGTTCGTTCGCTTTACGGTACTGATTTAGCGGTCGGATAGCTTCGAGTTTGAATTCAATTATAGCCGGGATCAGTGACCCGAGCGCCGCATGCACCGGGCCCGCATCGCCGATCTCTCGCGGAATTTACTGCCTCTTACTTTATGTTATCCTGATGAAATACGCGAAACAAGAACAACATTCCCGTCGGCGCAGCGCCGCAGAGCCGCTCCGCTCCGAGCGAAGCCAATGTTACAATACTAGAGCCGGCAGTAAAGTTTACGACAACGCTCTGTAATCTCGGCCGCATCTCGCGCCTACACCCTGTGGCTGCAAGCTGCGTGACAACGGTTGATGGTCTATTCTACAAATCAGGAACGAGATTATTCATTAAAATTGTAAATTCATATTTGGTCTGATCTGTGCGCTTGCGTGTGCGTAGAGCCTCCTGAGCGTTGATTCAGTGCCAAAGTAGTAAAATTAAATAGTGGATTCGAAGTAGTTTGACTCTGCAGACCATAGTACTGCCCTGTCGGAATGGATTGCCTGCAATACACGAGAGGAGAGGCAGAGTGCAATCAGTGCAGGGCGGCGTTGTCTCGGCTCGACTCTGCGTGTGGAGGCACGTCCCCGGCGAGAAGCCCAGCGCGCCAGCAGCCGGGGACCGAGACGGTTACATTTGCGTGTAATAGAAGTATCAAAGGTCATTATAATTAATGAACCGTCTAACAAGTGGTGAGAGCCGTTAACTAATAGTGCAGGTTTATCTAACACCTAATAAAAGTAATAAGCAGGTATTCATCCTCCAACTGCGCATTGAAAAATCGAGGCGCGTGTTGGCCAGGGCCACGTGGCGGCAGCCAGGTGGGGTCTATTTTATCTGGTTATGCCATCACACACGGCGCGACGCAATTTACATTTACAGAGATCTCGAGCCGCACAGTACAGCTGCCCGGTCTATTTACCAAATTTAACTAACATTGGAAACGATCGTACCTCAGTAGCGAACTGTAAGTACAGTAAATAATTAGTCGAACACACACACGAGTCGAAGCGAACATAAATTATAATAAATTAATAAACGTGGAATGACATTGGAAATCAATTGTATGTAAATTTATTTAGATTTCAAACGGCCGCTAAACCAATGTATTTATTTAAGGCGGTTGGCGCTTATTGCCGTAAAAAGATGATTTCACTATCGCAACCAAAAGAGGCGACAGCTGATTTAGATCATAAAAACCGTTATTATCTTAGAGCTTGTAGCGTACGTGCTTCTGCGAGTCACGTGTCCCTGGGTTCAAGCATTACGATAGTAGAATAAAATGTAAAGCAACCAAAGTACCTTTTTTTTCCTACCTATTCTAGTAACCTGGAGGGAGATGAGAATAACTAGACTCACCGAACTCATAGGTGAGCTTTCGGGGCTCAAACCGGGAGTTTTGCTAACACTGGCCCTAGCAAGAGCCCTAGCAGTACTTCGCAGAATCTACCACCGGATCGGAAACGCGACCTATTGAGAAGATCCGGCGAGGAACTCAGTGGGCTGTGTCTTAATTTACTCGTCGAGCCCTTCGTCGCGAGCGACTGGTTCGACGAGGACGGTGACCGGTGCTTGAGGTACCTAAAAGCACCGTTAGTGGATCGGGAGGATCCAAGATGACGTGCTTAGAGCGACCTCGACTGTTTACCATTCGCCTTCTCGAAGTGGCGCCTCACTACTCAACTACCTTACCAAATGAAACTAGAAATTTCATTTTATTGGAAACTTTTATTAATAAAATAATTTTGCAGCGAACCTTTTTGCAATTTTCCAGGCCACAGTTCTGACTAAGTAAAACAAGCTCTACTGGTGGCGCATTGCACTTACCACCGACACTTACGACAGAACTAAACTAAAAACATAAAAATAAAATTGAAGCAACTTACAAGTTTTTATTTTATGGCCCTTGTAAGCAAACGAGCATATGGACCACCTGATGGTGAGTGGTTACCGTCGCCCATGGACCTCAGCGATGCCAGGGGCAGAGCCAAGCCGCTGCCTACCGTTGAGTTTAACTTTAACTTAATAAGTTTAACTTTGATTTCAATACTTTTGAAATTGCTTCCATGGGTGGTCGGACTCACGGTCTACCTGATGTTAAGTCACTACTAGAGCTTATAGTCACCACATAACGAACGCGTGGCGGCTTCGCGGCAGGACGGTGATGCACGCGCGCACTAAATGCGAGAGATACTCTCAGAGAACGCTGCAGTCCACTCTCCGACGGATTCCTCAGGAGTTTTTAAAGACATCCACAGGATGTCAAAATACAGTGGTCCTATTGTCGGGCGACTAGGAATGCTTACAGTATTGTTTATCTTATTGTATTGCGTGTATTTCGCTCTGGCGCATAACTGAGATGAATGCACATATTATGTATGTATCCGAGAGTAGTGGATGCACGGAGCGCCGGGAACCGTTACTCTCACGGAACCCGCTGGTACAGTTAACTTAGCTGTCAAAAATATTTCATGTGGGCAGCCTTCTCGCACTTTATGTGTTCCTGGTACAGTGAATGCACCTCACCGTGAGTTATTGCTCTCCTCTCGGATTCTGCGTAGCGTCGAACGAGACTACGCTGTCGCATCAACATTTTACTGTACATTTTGGTTAACGGAATATACCTACATCATCTCAAACACAATGACAATGTTTCAAAAAGCCGAGCATTGGATACAATACAGTATTAGGAAGGAAGGATAATTAACTACTAACGTTGTGTTGGTCGCATTTTGCGTTCCCTGAAGTTAATAAGCCTTCAAGATAATCCTCGCCGCATAAATTCTATCTATTATTCCAGCTCCGATATGTACGATATAAAATTTATAAGTGTGCCTATAAAAGTTTTACGATATTAAATGTAACTTTAAAGGCATTTACGTAAAGTTTTCATTAGCGCATGCACATCATGGACCATCATTTATTAATATAAGGGTGTTTTTTTTTTCTTTTTTTTTATTGCTTAGATGGGTGGACGAGCTCACAGTCCACCTGATATTAAGTGGTTACTGGAGCCCATAGACATCTACAACGTAAATGCGCCACCCACCTTGAGATATAAGTTCTAAGGTCTCAAGTATAGTTACAACAGCTGCCCCACCCTTCAAACCGAAACGCATTACTGCTTCACGGCAGAAATAGGCGGGGCGGTGGTACCTACCCGTGCGGACTCACAAGAGGTCCTACCACCAGTAAAAACTTAAAGTGATTACATTGCGGCGTCCAGCCGCGCCTGGCGGTGACACTGAGCCATTAATACAGTAATCATTGCGATATTAGAACTCGTCCAAACCCGACAGAGACCGGGCATTAAATTTGTAACGTTAGAAATGATCCAGCATTTGTAATAATTATCAGATAATTTGAAAGTAAACATGTTCTAAACGATTTTACTTTAACACTAGAAGTATCATTAGGCTAATAATATGTACGTTGGTTACTGTAATTTATCTCACATTACAGTTCCTGTCCGCGTGAAGCTGGAATGGCCCCTTAGGCTACCAGAAAATAGGCAGAGTATAAAAAATTATTACAGTTTCATTAATAAGATAGACATTAAAAAGTCAAAAAGTTTCATAGGAGCGTATGGCGGCGGCGGCGTGGCGGCGGAGGCACATATTCATCGTCAAAGCCTGCATCACGAACTCATAACTTGTACAATTAGTTACCGCGCACCCGACGCGACGCCGGCCTTCTCGGAAAACGCCAAAACGGTTAATCTCGACGAATTCCCGTAATTACGTAACCAGCGTTCTGTTTTTATAACAACTTTATCTGGAATCAAGAGTTCTGAAGCGTATGAATGTCTAGTAATCATTGCACAGACACAGCGGACTGAATTTCTCGCTGGATCTTCTCAGTGAATCACGATTCCGATCCGGTGGAAGTTTCAGCAAAGTACTGCTCTTGCTAGGGCAAATGTTAGCGGAAGTCTTGTAGATCCGTCGGACACTTAAATTAACATATGAAAGATCTTGGACCTTATATTAGTATTTAGTATGATCTACGCTGCGCGTCCGAGGGTCCTGAATCAAACAACACGTTAGTATTCTGCATATAAAATAGCCGACCGCGCTCTCTTCTTCGAACGATATTTGAAAGCATTTAGCAAATCTCACGAAAAGAAAGTGAAGTTAAATAAATTTAAATATAAATGGAGTGAGAAAATTTCTCCGCTAGGAATCGCCGCGCAATTGATGATAGTAAGATGTAAAATGAATTCGGAAGTATCCGAATGTGTGTCGGCCTCAGTGCCGGAGGCTCCTGCGAGCTGTGATCAGGGTCGCCGATGCGGGCCGCGCGCTGCCTCACCTTCGGGCTGTGGGACACTCCACGCGTGCTGGATCTCTGCGAGCGGTCTCTCGGCGGCTCTGTGTCCACCTCTTGACCTATCGACTGTTTGCGACCCCTGCGACCTTACGATACCCCGCCATCAACTATTTCTCAAATTTATAAATATTTTAGAGCTTTGATTTTTAATATACAATGTTATTCCCTCATCGTGAAAGTCGTTCGTGAACACATGTGCGTGCCAATATTTTTAATGTAATCATTAGAAATATTGGCATGAAACGCCGGGCATCTTATCGTGCGACTGTGACAATTGATTACGGATTAATTTAAAAGTTAACTAGCTTATTTATGTATTGTTAGAAAGATATAGAAAATAGTTAAGTGAATACGGCGAAACACGCAACAA
This sequence comes from Bombyx mandarina, assembly GCF_030267445.1. NCBI lineage: Eukaryota > Metazoa > Arthropoda > Insecta > Lepidoptera > Bombycidae > Bombyx > Bombyx mandarina. The sequence goes on from NC_143226.1 coordinate 8,685,892, forward strand.
TGACAGAGGACCAGAGTGAGTAGAATACTATCAACTATTTCAACTTACACGAACAACAAACACGTTCATAATATGAACTAAATGTAACTAAATGTAACACGATAAAAGTTTCATGAAATTATAAATATCCGCGAATGGCCAGTCATTTGTCAATGTTGGCTACTCTTGTACGTGACGAGACGCGCCCGCCCACACACAGCACGATACTCTCGATCTACATGTATACTTGATAAATATGACTGGAGGCTGGTTCATGTTTAATTCAATATGCAATTATTTCGATAAGAGTGATCCAATTTGCGGTGGGATTGTTGTATTAACAATGAGCGGTCAAATTAAACCGTTACAGCCCAGCGGGTACCAGGGCACCAGAAACGCCCAGAATGTCAATTTGGATTTATAAGTTGCCAAAAGAATCTGACCCAAATCTCTTCCTGGCTGTTGAGTTTTTTCCTCGTTCGGTTTTTGTGAGCGCAACGATAATTTCTCGACTAAGGAAGTGCGTCGGTCGAGTCGCGCGATGCGATCAGCCGACTCACTGCCCATGCCGCCATGCCGCCATGCCGGTCTAACGGAACCGACCGCCGACGTAGTGCTGCTACATTTCACTTGCAGCTTTACTTCAAATCTCTTTGTCGTGTTTCTGAAGCAGCACACCTTTCTGAGATAAGTCCTTGTTATGGGGCTTTGGGAGATGCTCTACGGCGTGAAAGTCATTGGTACTGTTCACTAAAGCTAATTGATGCTATAAACACTAAACAGGATAATGTAAATAGTTTCGGCCGGCTTTAATTAAACGTCACTAATTATGTCTAATCAATAGCACATACATATGTACGTACGTACGTGTTGCTACACCTTGACGCTTTAGCACCAGACCTACAGACGAGTTTAAATAATTACAATCTATTGGAATGTAGACGGATATAAAAATAAATTTATTTTCATCTTCTGCAGCTGTCATCAAGTAGAAGTTCAAGTAATCCTGGTGGCTGGTGGGGCTGGTGGTGATGGTTTACTGATTTTTTGTGCTAGAGCTTTTCACGTTGTGCGTTGCGCACTCATGAGGCCCGGGGAGCCAGAAAAAGCCGTATCTCACTCAGCCACTTGCGATGCTCAGAAGATTCCTTTTTTTATTTTATAATAAATAAAAAAGACGAAACGCTCATTAATAGCGTGACAGAAAGCACAGTAGCAGTCCACTTGTGATGCTGTAAATGTGCTCATTCGTTTTTTTCTTACAAAAAGCTCCGAATTATCTGAACTTAAGCTCATGGAGGAGTAAACCACAAGGAGACGATTCGAACTCACCCCGTCCCAAGTCGCGAGTGGCGCTCACTCCGGGCTCGCTAGTGTCTCATCGTGGCGGACAGCGGGCATACTGTACGAGTGAGTATAATCGTAATTATGTTCATTGCGTTGATCAAGTATTGGACTCTCGCGGCGCCAGAGTTGTCAATCAACGGTAATTTATTTGATAACCGACGTCGTAATGAATCAGACACAGCTGTATGTGGATGACATATCGGACGAGCCTCTCACTAGTAATATTCTATGAATGTAAATGCGGGTAGTTAATGAGCCCGCACGGACGCGGTGCGTGTCCCGTAGATGAAAGCTTTCAATTTAGAAACACCTCTTGTTCTGTTATAGTATCTTGGTAATTATTTATATTTTTACTAGCGCCCTAGCTATTATAAATACAATAAATACGATACTGGAAAAATGTTTGTAAACGTTCAATCCAAAATTTATTCACATTACAATGCTGACCTTAAACTCTATTTTAAAAGTCCACTTAGTTTCTTAGGCACGTAAGGTAACAATATAATTTAAAACCCCATTAAATTTGTCCCTAAATTAAATAAAATAAAAGTAAGACTTACACAAGAGCTCAACCAGCAAGCCGCCTCAAAGATCACCACAATAGCACTAGAACTTGAAGTTAATCTAGATTTAGTGAATGCAAGCAGGCGGCGCGGCGCACGATCGTGGCGTGGTGGATGTAAGGGGCGGGCCACACGTTCGGCGTCGATGGCGGACGCAATGCAACTGGGTCCGCGGCGGGCCAGAGCCCACTAATATATCTCGTATACTAGTTTTCTTCGTCTTTCACTGGTCGGAGCCGCGAGCCGCCGGCCACCACTTTCTGGGTTAATGAGGAGCCTGACGCGGTTGTCGTGTTCGCCGTTTTCTACGTGTTTTAGAATTGCCACGGCTGGTGTTGGGTACAGATGTCGAGCTGCTGCGTTGTTGTGCGCCCCTGGTACTCCACGGTCGTGGACATTGATTTTCAATATTTATTTGGTTTTGGGGTTCATTTGCTTAAGTATAAAAAAATGCTTTGTCAAGCGGAGAATATTACAACTTTCCTCAGTATCAGTCAACAATGTAAAACAAAGAAATTCCCAGATTCCTAGACCATACTCCTGAAAATGTGTATTTACAAGACGGTGCAGGTTAGTACCTCCGCCAAGTCTATTTCTGTCGCAAAACAATCGTACATTTTGATTTGATCGATAGTATAGCCGTTCTTTCAATGAAATTAAGATTTCGATCGACCTCATGTCTCAAGGTGAACTCCTTGTGAATGTCTCCAATAAAACTGTAGTGTCTATATGGATTCCATTAATAACTTAACATCAGTTGGGCCGCAATACCCGTGCAGGCTCGGGTTTAGCTGCGCACAAAACCATACCCGGTCCAGACGACCATGTCGCCGTCGCCTAAAACATGTCGTTTCGGAGGCTCCTGTCCACCAAGCACTGAAGCTTTTACGTATTCCAAGCATCAGTCGCCGTCCTCGTCGAACGCGTTCTATGGAGCTGGCATACTCCGCGAGGATACCAGCAACAAGTAGGCAAATAAGTGAACAAAACAAACAGAATGTAGAGTGCTCCGCGCGGAAGTTCTCCTTTATCTAAGCACTCGCCTGTCGCGCAGCTAAACTAATTGTTACGATATCTTGGTGTTTTCTCTGGATTGAAATTAACATAAGGTGAGCGCGCGCGACTGGCCGCTTCGTGTTTAGAAATTGTGCCAGAGTGATCAAGGTCGTCACCGGTTTACCTGAGCTCACAGTTTTCAAGCTGGGACGAGGCAAACAAGCGGTTTCACTGTTCACACTTTTACATTTTCACTCCGGACTCGAACACGTACCAGCGTGACGTGTGACGCCCGCTCGGGGGCCGCAGTGCCCGGCGGAGACACTTCAGCCTGGAACGTCTTCCATATTACCACCCCCGGTCGCTCAACATCCCACCTCCGAGCCTCGGGTGGGGTAGAACGTAGAACTCATCCGAGGCAGGCAGAGGGTAAGGTGACGCGATTTGTAATCCGAATATAAAAAAAAGGTGAAGTAGGGCAGGTATACCTAATTTATCTGAAATAAGCCACAAACGCTCAAACCGATTTTGACGAAGTTCAGTATAAAAATAGTTTGAGCCCAGGAAAAGAGTATAGGCTACTTCTTATACCACTGCGCACACGGGTCTCCGGCGACGCGGTGTGAAATGCAGCCAATATACTCGGGCACACTTACCGCTTGCTGCTCGTGATGTCGCGTCCCACGTCATTTTGGTATACATACATTGAGGTTTTGGGTGTAATCTTCTCAAGTCCAGTTCGCATGTATTGTATTTTTTTAGAAAATTTATACCGAATGTAACAGTACATAATACTAATCTGAACTAGATTTGGAATCAAAGTCGAGTAACCATTCCCTCCCAATCGACACTGTTCAAACAACAGAATTGTCTTAGAACCGTATAGTTTATATTCAAACGATAATTACAAGAGTTTTTTTGCAGCAGCAGGACCCACAGCAAACAATAAAAGCACATAATCATTTTGTAAAGTCAAGAAGCTCGCTCTGAATATTAATTCCGCTCACAAACATTTGTTGTAAAGCTTTCAAGTTATCGCGAACGCACGGACGAAACCGCTAATAATCTAAGTTGAAGTGTTTGGGTAAAGTTAACCCGGCCACTTACGACCGCAACTTAAACTTATTAACTCAGCTGAACATGAAATGCGATATACATACCAGGAGAGCAGACGAGCCCGGGAGCGTATAGCGGTACACAACAGAACACATTGCTATTCTAATCAGTTTACATATTTTGTCTACGGAAGCTATTAAGTATTATTTGTGAATTTTACGTCATACAATTTTTGTATTTTTATTGCTTAGTTGGGTGGACGAGCTCACGGCCCACCTTGTGTTAAGTGGAACTTATGGACATCTACAACGTAAATGCGCCATCCCCCTTGAAATATAAATTCTAAGGTCTCAGTATAGTTACAACGGCTGCCCCCACCCTTCAAACCGAAACGCATTACTGCTTCACGGCAGAAATAGGCGGGGTGGTGGTACCTACCCGCGCGGACTCACAAGAGGTCCTACCATCAGTAATTACACAAATTTCTAATTTTGCGGGTTTGATTTTTATTACACGATGTTATTCCTTCACCGGTTTGAAGAGTGGGACAGCCGTTGTAATTATACAGAGATCTTAGAACTTATATCTCAAGGTGGGTAGCGCATTTACGTTGTAGACGTCTATGGGCTCCAGTAACCACTTAACACCAGGTGGGCTGTGAGCTCGTCCACCCATCTGAGCAATAAAAAAATAAAAACCGTGGAAGTAAATCGTGAACATTTGTTAAGTGCATATGTATTAGTCATTAGAAAAATTGGTTCCCGCCTGCGGGATTCGAACACCGGTGCATCGCTACATACGAATGCACCGGACGTCTTATCCTTTAGGCCACGACGACTTCTAAACGACTTGTTGTTGTTCGCTCACTTTTCTAGTCATAAATTTAAAGTACAGACCAGAATATAGATCACTAACATTAACCACTACTGCTATATTATTGAAGTTGTTGCGAAATTTGACACTTTCATTAGCAACATTTCTTGTAAAGTTAACATGATCTGGGTCACAGGGATTGCAGTGCACTCCCAATATGCTTTAATTACTTATCACAGTCTTCCGCATTCCGCTAAAGACACGGCCGCCGGACTCTCCGGAGCGCAGCTTGCGGTTTTCCCACTCACTGGACCGAAACTGATCCCCATTATTAACATTGTTCTACAAAGCTACAAGGGCTCGGTAGAATCGAGTGCAGCCCACTTCCGAGGAAGCGTTTTAACAAACACGTTTTAAACTGAGCCAAACAACATTTCTTGGCAATTACGAGATTTTCTCAAACAAACAACCGACCGAACTCACATTATCGTAAATAAAATGAAAGTTCTCAAACAATGATGGAAGCAATTTCCCAGTGACGAGGAGAGGTCACGTGCGCGCACTCGCCGAGACTACTAACTATCCGCTGTTTGTTCGCCTCTAATCTACTCGCGTGCACGAACTTGCAAAGCTGGCTTCGCGATCTTGGTGAAGGAAGACTTGAGCAGGAAATAAAACTTACTATGAAAATAGTATGGTAAGTACTCGAACCATCCATGTCCTGAATGTGAGACTCGTGCACCACTGTCTGACCTGTCTCCGGGTGGACAGGTGGACGGACGGACCGGCACAATGCTGCTGGTTGCTGCAGTCGAGATCACAGAAAAACAAACTAACAACCTTAACCACAAAGCAAACATAGAAATATATAATAATCTATACTAATATTATAAAGCTGAAGAGTTTGTTTGTTTGAACGCGCTAATCTCAGGAACTACTGGTCCGATTTGAAAAATTCTTTCAGTGTTAGATGACCCATTTATTGAGGAAGGCTATAGACTATACATACACAGTAAGGCCAATACAAGTGGAGCACCAATAAAGAATGTTTTAAAATAGGGGTTTAAATAGCTCCTTAACATTCTATAATTCAAAAATATTTTTACTTTCTACGTAAATGAAAAGGGGGTAAAATTTAGCGTTATGCCAAAGTAACTATTCCACGTGGACGAAGTCGCGGGCAAAAGTTAGTAATTAAAATATAAAAATAATAATATTTAGGTTGCAGCGACGCTATGGTTTAGTTTAGATTAAATATCAATAAAGCTGTCATTTTATGCACTCCAACATATTATTATCTGGATACAAAACGAGGACATGAGGTTACGTTGAGCGCGGGCGGGCCGGGGCTGGCGGCGGCTCGTCCACTACACTCGCTCTTGACTTTCTCGCTCGTTACGGGCCCCGGAGACTCGGAGTCGGCTGTCTTTTGTTAGATGTGTCAATCAAAGCTGCTACGAATTTACTTCATTGCAATTAGGTCCAATGTACTAGTTGCGCAGCACGCTTCCACTCACGTCACATGGTCACTAATGAATAACTTGAATCTAACAGGGAGTAGCAGGTGATGACCACCAACTGGCTCAACAGAAAACATAACACTAAAAACTTCTTCTGTTTCTCCACCTTATCCCACTAGGTGGGGTCGGCACAGCTAATTTTTCTCTTCCACTCTCTTCTATCAACCGTCATCTCAACACTGACTCCTCTCTCTCTCTCATATCGTCATTCACACACTCCATCTATGTCTTCTTCAGCCGACCTTTTCCCACTAAAAACTCCCAGCAGAATAAGAGTAGAATATCCCTTCGTAATGAGGTGAGAATTTACAAAACTTGCATACGACCTATAATGACCTAAGCGAGTGTGGTGTTCGCTAAGGTGGTCCCTACGCATTTAGACTTCGATACCTTTAATCCTATTTTTGTAGGGTAGTTGTCGGAGCGCTGTGATTTGTGAAGAACGTCGATCGTCATTACGACGTAGACCTCGCATCTATCAGGAAGCACCTGAAGTCAGTGTCAGAACGCTACTTCAATAAAGCGATGTGACAAAATAAAGGTCTCATCGTGGTCGCTACTGACTACTCTCCGGAATTGGTTCATGCAAGCCACGAAGTTACCGCGGATCCATTAGAAATGTCTACGCGATCCATGATAATGGACCCACTAACTACATACACTAATTCAACCATTAGGCGTCTGCAGCTCTAACTCTAGCAGCAGGTAACCGTACTTGTCGAAATCGTCGAAGATTTAGTCACCGGAACTATCCAGAACTATCCGGAACTATCCGTCCACTCGACTAAGCGTGCACGAGTCGAATGCTTCTAGTCATGTAGGCGCTCGGCGCTCACTGAGGACGTTCTGTTACCCTAGTCCTATCCAGAAAGGATTTGTCGTCTACAATTTACTACTCAAATTGCAATTCCTGAAAGTTTCTGCATCAGTATATGTGACACTAGTTTATTTAGGATCATTTGAAATTAATTAAGTTTACTGCAGGTCAACTCGAGATTTAGTCGAGGTAGTCGAAACCGCAGATAAAGCTAGTAACTACGAAACTGTCCTTGATCTAATTATTCATCATTCAACATTATGTATTAATTTTGCAAACAAGAAAAATACTTTTATTTGACAGCCGTCAGATTAACTTGTGTAGGTGTGTCAACCAAATACCTAATCGTCAGTGAGAAATCGAAGTTGGTTCCTTGTAATTAATGATAAAAATATACATAATTAAAAAAACTAAGAACTCAGCACAGAGGGGATGAATCAATTTTGTACAAAATTAATAGTAAACAAATTATTGAAACTTAAATTTAATTCATGAGATTGCGCTAGGAAAACTAAATTCGCAAATAGTTCTAGGTCGGTATGAGTAACGTCACCTCTCGTCAAAAAGCAAAAATACTGAAATACTTGGAACCACCTATTCCGTGCTTGGAACATTCCTGAATATTCCGGAGTATTTCTTGAGTCTTCTAAACCATCTCTTATGTGTTCTAAAACATTTATTTAGTGTTCCCGTTATATCAAGAGTGTTCGAATACCACGAGAATAGTCTCGACATAAGAAGACGAATCTAGAACATTTCTTGAACGTTCTTCCGGGATTTTGTAGAAAATTGTGAACTGAGTTGAATCAACAATAAACGTGGCATAGGCGAAGGGATGAACGATCACGTCAACAAAGTGTCTACCCAGTCTACTAGATTCATACTAGATTCGCCGGGCGAGTAGTTGAGCTCACGGGGCTCTGTGGAGTGATTCAGAAATTAAAAACAAAGAGCAGTGCTCCGTTCCACCGACGAAGGATGCAGTGAGAAAATGCAAACAATGTACATGTAAAAGAGTCTGTAAAAGAGTGTATTTTATCGACGCTGAACTAAATAATGCTCGGTTGAATCAGAACAGTAAGAGTGTCGTTAAGTAGTTATTGTAAAGACATCCACAGTCTGGTAGCGGCCGGTGAGAGATCTCATCCAGCGCCCGTAGCCGCCACGTGTGTAGGTACATACAACATTGACAGGGAGAGGCTGCGGGCTGGAGGAGAATGTTGCCCGGGACGTGTTGGAGCTGCAACTAATGTATCTTTGTACAAACGTTTAGTTATGTCAACTTTTCAACAATAACAGAACAAAAACGTGTATTCAAAGAACGAAACAATTATTAAAATTATTAAAACACTAGCTGACCCGGCAGACTTCGTAGTGCCTCAATCGATAAATAAAAGACCTAAACTATTGTATAAAATAAACTTAAAACAAACCAAAAGTAATCCGTCCGACGGGGGACACATCAAAGGAAAAACATAATTGTTATTTTCATTTAATTCCGAGCATTTTCATATCTATCTACCTTTTAAACCTTCTCTGGACTTAAAAGCCACAAAAAATTCAAAACCAAATTAGTCAAATCGGTCCAGCCGTTCTCGAGTTTTAGCGAGACTAACGAACAGCAATTCATTTATATATATATAGATTAAATAAATTAAATTAAATTAAAAGTAATCACACTCGAGTGTGGTCGGTTTTTTTTTCAAATTATTTTCCAGATAATTTAAGCCGTAAAAAGTCCAGCAAACACATATCAAATAATTAAATTTATCAACTATGTACATACAAACATTACATTTACGATTACATAAACTAAAATATAAGCCCAGTATAGTATTTTTACTGGTGGTAGGAAGGACCTCTTGTGAGTCCGCGCGGGTGGGTACCACCATCCTGCCTATTTCTGCCGTGAAGCAGTAATGCGTTTCGGTTTGAAGGGTGGGGCAGCCGTTGCAACTATACTTGAGACCTTAGAACTTGTATCTCAAGGTGGGTGGCGCATTTACGTTGTGGATGTCTATGGGCTCCAGTAACCACTTAACACCAGGTGGGCTGTGAACTCGTCCACCCATCTAAGCAATAAAAAAAAAAATTGACAATGTGCGGCGCGCGTCGTCACCCAGTCGTCACTCAACGGAGTCATTGTCGCTGGTTGGATCGATTTCCACGGTGAATTAATAACACCGTATAACAAAAATCAAACCCGCAAAAAAATAATTTGCGTTCCATCACCCTGCCTATTTCTGCCGTGAAACAGTAATGCGTTTCGGTTTGAAGGGTGGGTCACCGTTGTAACTATACTGAGAACTTAAAACTCATATCATAAGGTGGGTGGTAACATTTACTTTATAGATGTCTATGGGCTCCGGTAACCACTTAACACCAGGTGTTCCGTGAGCTTTCAAGGAATTTTTAACCTTTCTGTGTACTCGTGCAGTTACTTGCAATTTACCGACTTCATAATGGTACTAACTACAGATAAGCCAGCAGTAACAACAGAACAAAGCGACGAGCCGCGCCATCTGCACTGGTGCCCCTGGACATCATGAGAGTAATCACCTCTGGCAAGAATACTTCAGCAAACAGCACGTACGGCACCATGCCGGAGTCGAGGCTGTACGTCGCGGTGAAGACAAAGATGAAGAGGGTAGTCACCCAGCTCGGAGCCCAGCCCAGCTGTATTTGGGTGCCGAGCAGGATACAGCACAACCCGCTCAGTGTGGACGAGTGGATCATCAGCGGCTGGAATGAGGAAATACGGGTACAAAGCCGTCTTCAAGTCGCACAACTGGCCAGCAGCTTGAGCGCGTATTAATAATAATAATAATAATAATGTTTTTATTTCAAGTATCCATGACTCATATAAATTGTTAATAAGACTTAGACCTATGTTAGTAGTTATATTTACATCACAATGAATTACTGTGGTAACATCCCATGGGAGATGGCACCACAGCGACCCATGTATATACAGTCCAGCCTGCTTGCGATCATGCTCAGGATACTGTTGGAGCTGGCCCTCACTCTGTTTACCAGAGATGCACACCTCTTACGCATGGTAGCGTAAAAACAATCGATGTGCGCGTCTGCAAACATCCCTGATGCGCTACAAAAGCGGGGCAGCACCACCAGCACCCTAAACGCGTTATTGTATTGAACACGGAGAGCATTGTACGATCTTTGAGTATATCCAGCCCACAAGCTGCACGTGTAAAAGTTAGTACAGTAGGCCCTAAAGAGGGTGACCTTGACTTTAAGTGAACACCGTGCAAACCTGCGAGCTATCATGTTTGCTCTAACCGACAACGCTCTCCGCTCTCGTTCAATATCTTCATCATCTTTGAGATCAGGGGTCAACACATGGCCGAGATATTTAAATTTATAAACTCTTGTCAATGGCGTTCCGTTGAGTACTACGGGAGGTATTTTATTATGCGTCCCACCCCTGGTCTCAAAGACCATGATCTCCGACTTTTTACAGTTGTACACCAAACCGTGTGATTTGGCGTATCCCTCACACAAAGAAACAAGTTGCCTTAGGCCACAGATAGACGCGCTCAGCAGCACCATATCGTCTGCGTAGCTGATGTTGTTTACGCACACCCCGTCTATGAAACAACCAATCCTGGTCCTACTGAGCTCGCCGATCAGCTCGTTCATATACAGGTTGAAGAGCGTAGGCGAACTCAACCCGCCTTGTCTCACCCCGCACTCCAACCTATATGGAAGAGACAAAGCCCCAGCCCATCGCACATTGTTGATCTGGTTCCCATACCAAAACTTTAGAATGTTATTTATTTCCGTGGGTAGTTTAATATTTTCCAACTTTTTCCACAAGAGGTCATAGGAAACCAAATCAAACGCCTTGGACAGATCAAGAAAGCAGGCATAAACAGGTTATATTATACAACGGTCTGTAAGTACCACTCTGTCTGTATTAGATAAGTAAACTTAATATAACATTGTCAGACGATGTTCTTACTCGTCTTCCGGCGACCTCAGTCAAGTAGGCGGAGACCAGCCCGGTGAGGACTGTGACCACGGCGACCACCACGCTGCACAGAGTGGACGACACGGATGGGATCGCCGCAGAGAATAAGGGTCCCGCGTACACTTGTACCACCACCGATCCTTGGAATATTGACAGTGTCAATATCGTGACGCAGACGAACAGAGCTTTGCGCGTAGATCTTGATTTGTCTGTGAATTAAAACATTTGCACATTACATTTACATATACAATACATATTAAGGAAGATTTCTGTGCGTCTATGAGGAAAAGTTCACATTGACGGAAAGTAGTAAAGGTAACGCTAGTTAATGAAGAGCATAAGAATATAAATTATATTGGATATGTCTGTTCGTTTCTCCGGAAGTGCTGCGCGGACACACGTGTGGTGTTCACAGATCGCACACAAAACGTAACTTCTCAAATATTTATGCTGCAACAAACAACACGGTGCTGGATTGAACTATTCAATGAAATTTAACTCACTCAAGAACTGCATCACAGATAATTTTTGATGTTTTCTGTTGGCCGGATTCAGTTTTTGTTCCTCAGGAGTCACTTCTGAAAACAACAACATAAATGTACTAACATAATGAGACAGTAATGCAACAACAGTTCGGTGCCCTCGGCGAGTAGGGGATATCGTTACCGCTCTACAAAATTAAATACCTACCAAATTATGGAACACTCGCTTCTGCACTAAGAGACATGCTTTAAACACTTCAAAGTATAAAAAAAACTTTTTTTTATTTTAATTTTATTGCTTAGATGAGTGGACGAGCTCTCAGCCCACCTGCTTTTAAGTGGTTACTGGAGCCCATAGACATCTACAACGTAAATGCGCCACCCACCTTGATACAACGGCTGCCCCACCCTTCAAACCGAAATGCACTACTGCTTCACGGCAGAAATAGGCGGGGTGATGGCACCTACCCGCGCGGACTCACAAGTGGTCCTACCACCAGTAAAAAAACCTCTAGGCAGCAACATGCTCCTCTGCCACAGCCGCCAGACGAGAGCAGAACACTGCTGCCCTCCCCCCGGGACCACTACACGAAGAACAGTTCCACCTGAGTAAGTGAATGACTGCTCGGGTTGACATTTGCCAAGGAGACGTGTTGTATCAGTTCCCTCTCAACTGCTTCTCATAAAGATAATCCCGGACATATAGACTTTTTATATTGCTGTATAATTTGTTTATAGTTAATGTTGTGTGATGTTATGACAACTATACGAACTAGTATCGTTACGTAAGACTCCCTGCATTGTAAATACAGTGCAGAGCTTAGCGCTCTGTTACACAGTCTGACCATAAATATAAATCGTTACACGGAATACACTTTTTTTCCAACACGTTATACATTCGTCACTGCAGTGTGTTAGTTTATACATTTACTAAGCTTTAAAATATAAAGCACATTCAGAATAATCTCCATTGACCTTAATACGTTCCTTTAAGCGTTGTGACCAGTTACAGATTGGAATCCGCACTTTCTCCATGGTAAAATTCGCAAATACCAATCACATGGAATGTTCTAAGGACGCCGAGTGGTCGCTCGCTCGGCGCCTGGCGTGCTCTACAACAGACACCGGGTCATTACCCCTCGCTGGACCCTACTGACTAATCGAGAGGTTTCCGTAGAGGCTTGGCTGGCACCCTGGCACTGATCGGTGTCAAAAACCCTTGTGCCCCACCTCAGTACAGTCGGTGTCGGGACTCGGTTATCCGCATCAGCCAACTTCTCTCTAATATTAAAAAAATATTCAACAAAGGTTGGCGTAAAGTTGAGAAAACCTAATGATCTACCTACATATAATATAATGATATGGGATATTCTAAAAGTGGTTAAACAATAATAAAAGCCTTAATTGTGTTTTCTGTACAATATTAAGAAAACAACATTTAAAGCCTTTATTTTCCTCAAATTATTCACACAGTATTCTTGAATTAAATAAAACTGAACTCGTCTTTTTTCTCAACGACAGAGAGCTCAGTCAATCTATATAAAAAACTCCTTTTAAAAAAAAAACTAAATAGGTTTTATATAAAAAATACATAAAAAAGGTTTTTCTTTACATACATATATACTACATAACATAACAAAGACACGCCCCCAATGTAATATTATTGATTTTTATCAACTGTAACAGTATTTATGGCCAGACTGTGTATATTTATTTTCTTATTGCAAAGATGGGGGGGACAGTGGAAAGAACATATCGAATAGAAAACAAATATAACAACATAGATGTATTCACCTGCACAGTCCAAGTCAGGAGACAGTGATCTCTGTATGATGCTCAACTCTTCCAACACTTCTTTAGACTCTGGTTTTAGTCCTCTATAAAACGCCAACGACTTGGCTGCTTCCTACAATATTTACGATGTATTATTACGTACTTCCACAAATAACAATATGACAGAGTACCGACACCGACTCTACTGCCTGACCAGTGTTTACTGAACGAAACAGTTCCTCATTTTGCAGATATCCTTACGCGATGGTAATACATCAGATCAGAACAGTGTGGCCACCGTGTTACCACCGCTTGGGGTCGCTTACCACCACATAGTATATATCCACTTGATATACTCGAAGTACATACACCTATATAGTATGTCTATTGTATAAAAATTAAGTAAATTAATAAAGTGCTAAAACAGTCTTTTCATGGTTTAATTATCCTTATTTACATTTTTATTTTTTAAGGTTAATACTGGTGAACAAGCTTACTACCTAATTGGTATTAAGTGGTTACTGAAGCCTAAATATATTAAAAACGTACATAAATGCCACCATCCACCACGAAGCCTGAGTTGTAAGGTCTCAGTTTTAACAGTACAACGGCTGCCCCGACCTTCAAATCGAAACGCATTACTGCTTCACGGCAGAAATAGGCTGGTCGTACCTACCCGTGCGGACTCACAGCACGCCCTACCAACGACAAATTTTGATCATTAATATTTTCAATTTTCAACTGAGGCGTTTGAATATTAAAAAAGTGTTCGTAACAATAATATAATAAATATGTGGACCTTGCGGCAGGTGGTAGCGCGTGTAATGTGATCTATCTATTTTATTAAATAAGTACAAATAATACCGACAGTAATGATCCGGGTGACAGCTTTGATTTGTTGTGGTTTCGTTTGGCTGTTCAGCGCTTAATCCTTTAAGCTCTAAACTATTTGTTTCCAACAAAACCAGACTTCGTATTTTAATTAAAATAAACTATAGGCTATTGGAGTGGAATTTGTTATTGATAAATGTGAAAAGTTGTAAACTCTGAATGCTCACAAATTCACTATAGTGTAGCCTTTGAACCCTTATGTGAATCGGAGATATCTTGGTATGTTTGTAACTTTGGATATTGTGGAGGCGGAAACAAAGCGACCCTTGCGAGATCGGTTCTTCGGTCGCCTTATAAAGGTTTTAAAAAGTCCGTTATCAGACCGAAAGAAGATCCGAGCATTAAGTCATGAATGGCTGCCCAGATATCCATCATCCTTTTCAATGTCAAAACAGGAAGTAATATAAAAGCATTTGAAAAGAATCCGTGACGTTAAAGAACTCGACAAATAAGACGTCACCTTACGCATTAACCGGCCGCGTTAACATGGTCTTATTAAGCTGGACACTGGACATGCCGGAAGAGCCTCCGGTCTCTGGAGGAGTCGGTAATCACTGTGTATGCTCCAGCCGGTTTTAGAATCAACTTCTCTCCACGATTCGACAGCTGGCCTACACATGTGGATTTCCCAATTCCGTTGTGCCGTAGTACCAATACTAACCTCAACCGGTTCAGAAAAATCGTGCAGTGTCGCCCGCTTTGAGTAGTGTTGGTAGATACTCATAATGAGAATCTCATCCTCATCATTTTCGAACGGATATCGAAGAATATTATTTCCGTTTCGGCCTAGTTTAGCTCCTGAAGGCAAGATTATGGTAGGCAGCGACTTGGCTCTGCCCCTGGCATTGCTGACGTCCATGAGCGACGGTGACCACTTACCATCAGGTGGGCCGTATGCTCGTCTGCCTACAAAGGCAATAAAAAATAAAAAGAGCCTGCTTTTTTACCGTCGGTCCACAAGCGTCGAAGCTGGCACGCAATTATTAATTATACACATACTATGTAGAATACTCACCTCGTTTAATCCCTTAGCCATCAGACAAACCGGAGTTTCCTTTAGGACGGTAATGAAGAGTGTACTAACTACTGCCATGGTCAGACACGTGTACACCATGGGGTAGTAGTTCATGTAGCCGCCCATCAGGTACGAGACCAACATGCCCACGCCGTAGAACACCATGGAGCAAGAGGTCATCGTCCCTCGAATCGAAGTCTGACATATCTCAGAGATGTAGACTGGAACTACTAGGAACACGGAGCCGCTGAGGCCGCTCAAGAAAATGGCAGACAGAACCACTTCTACCCGGTTGGACAAGGAAATCATTGACCACGATATCTACAAAATGACAACATAACTTATGTAGTAGTCGTTCCCGAAAATGAAGAGGAGGTAATGTATTGCGAACTTTTTTTTTTGTTGATGCTAATCTACAAGTAAGTAGTTGTTGAAAACTCATTAAGCTTATCGAACGTCGCTCAAACTCTTTGTTCGTAAAGGATTGCGAACTCCTCGATAACCAATACGCCACTTTAGTATTCAATGTAGCCAGTTCGTAGAAAAACGTAAGCATTGCCCCGATTTGATACTGATACTGTCTACGTCCCGAAGACTACTCTATTTCATACACTCTACATCCCGACGACTACTGTATTTTGCCCCCCGGCCTAGATTTTAGCACTAATAAAAACCCCCATAGGGTACTTTGCGTCGACCTCGTATCATGAAATCCGACAAGAGGTAAGATACTTACAGCTTCTTAGCTCTTACATCTTAGGTCTTAAAAGTAAAGTTGTATGATTATAAATTATCTATCTTAGATAAAGATCTATCTTAAAATCTATATCTATAAAAATAGGTACCTACATCTTTATAATTACAGATTTACGTTTATGATTGGTAGAAAATATCGGGAAAGAATTCAAACTAACAATTGTGGTTAAAACCGGTTCAGAAGTAGTTTCCTTTTTATTTTTTTATCCTGACTCTACTAAAAAATGTAACTTACCACACCTATAACTCCTATGAGCAAGGATATGTTCTTCCTACCGAGTCGGTCAAGCATCATACCAGTAAAGGGCGTGCTGATGAGAGCGCCCAGAGAGGACAGGCTGCCTAGCATGTTCGCCTCGGCCTCCGTCAAGGGGCGATGCAGCGGTGTGTTGTCGGACTGGAAGAGTGTCAGCGTAGAGGATGGCCACATGAACATCGCAGCCATGTTTACGCAGACGCAGCATACTGTCAAAACGAACAGCGACATTTTCTTTTTTGTGTGTAAAGTAATTTCATGAACGTGTTTGTGGCCCACCTGGTGTTTTTTTTATTGCTTAGGTGGTTGGACGAGCTGACAGTCCACCTGGCGTTAAGTGGTTACTGGAGTCCATAGACATCTACGACCTAAATGCGCCCCCCACCTTGAGATAAAAGTTTTAAGGTCTCAAGTATAGTTACAACGCCTGCCCCACCCTTCAAATCGAAACGCATTACTGCTTCACGGCAGAAATAGGCAGGGTGGTGGTACCTACCCGCGCGGACTCACAAGAGGTCCTACTACCAGTAATTACGCAAATTATAATTTTGCGGGTTTCACGATGTTATTCCCTCATCGTGGAAGTTAGTCGTGATTCGTGAACATTTGTTGAGTACGTATTTTATTAGAAAAATTGGTACCCGCCTGGGATGCGCATCGGTGCATCGCTCAATACGAATGCACCGGTCGTCTTATCCTTTAGGCCACGACGACTTCAGAAAGTGTAAAGGTGTAATGGTGTAAGGAAGGTGTAAAGTGGTTATTGGAGCCTATAGACACCACATCGTGAATGCCGCTAGCCATCTTGAGACATAAGGCCTGAGTCTCACTTGTGTTGTACAATGGCTGTCCGACTCTGTATACCCGAATATATAGGTATAAGAGCAGGATGGTGGTTCCTGCCTGTGCGGACTTACATTACGCCCCACCACCAGTGTATATGCATGTATAGCGATCAGAGAACGCAGCCCCTCCCTTTGACGAGCAGCGCGGTAAGAGATGGAGTGGCTCTAGTCTGCGCCGACGCCTCACGGTCAAGGCATTTACACGTACTATGTATATTATCGCTGAATTATTTCCTTAAAAAAAAACATTTGGTTGCGCTCGAGAATGTCCAGGTGATTTTTTTATTGAAACTTTGTTACCCTCTTATTTGATTACGTCACACACAAATCATTACATTATTGAAATTCATAATTTTCAGCATGTAATCAACTCAATATGCTTTAATCTGACGCGCTCGAGTTTTCTAACTTCGAAGTTATAAGATGACTGTTATTCACAAACGTTCGACAGGGATAAAACACTAAAACGAACACTAACTCACAATATATAAGATGGACACATGGACTTGAAGTGAAACTTACTCAACGCCGTGCTACCCGCCTGGACCCATACACCCATTATAGCCAGCCCACTGTAAAACGAACGATGCTCGACTCGACCCGACTCGACTAGATATTGTTGTTTTTCAAAAGTAACACTGAAGGCGATGGATGTGTCGAACTAATTAAACTAACTCCAAAGAAAATAACTGCTCATTATCTGAGGGGTAATAATGATATAAAACCAGGCAAATATAAATGTCGTAGGCGTATTCTTACGTAAGGATTAGAATACCGGCGTCGCACTTATGTACCTATCATCTAGATGTAATTTTTATTGTTTGTAAATACTTCGTATGCTCGCGGGAGGACAATTATTCTATGAAATAACAATGTCGTTGTATTTACATGCCCGCGTGTAGCTGAACATTATAATTTTTCACACATTGTGTCTCTACCTAAATCCCCGGGATAGTAATTTTAAGTGCAGTTCGTCCACTGTGTCAAGACGTTGTTTCGTCGTGAGCTTGTTATTTTGTATGTTAGTGGAAACGAAATGTCATGATTAAATTTTCAGAATCACACGTGAACCTGTAGGTTACATGTGATTCTGACATTACATTACATTGTAATGTAAACCTAATTACGGTGTGCGGTCGGGGGATGCGACTAGGGCGGGATGATTTATTACGAAATAATAGTAATTCTGATAATGTTTTATATTCGAAGTTTGTGGGATTTCTCTTCCATATCACTCCCGATGATTGCAGATTGATAGCACCACGGAATAGATAAATAAGGTTGGAATGGTAATGTAGGCGGGGCAAGCGTGCCACAGTTATGATAGAACAAACATAACTCGACCGATTCTTTCATTCACCGCGTTTAGTGCGCTTCGGACTACTTGGCGAACAGATCTCCGCTTTATAGTGCCGTGTTGTGCAATTATAACTTGTAAAACAAAAAATCAGACCTCAAGTATAGAGCGAGGAGGTATATCTTTCGATCGGTAAGTCGAAATTACCATTTAATTACAATATTATTTGTCTAAAACATAAAAATATACTGAGCATTATGAAATTCCAAACATTAACAATATTATTGCAGCAAGTTATAAATAGCATACATTGCGCGATGTGTACTCGCCCAATGAACGCAATGACCAAGTCAGCTTCCAATGTACTACATGCATTGCGTTCTCTACACTTCAATCTTTGAAATTTCGGCCTTTGCCCTGATTGGCCGTGCAGTTTGTCGATAGTGAGGTGACCATGTGGTGAAATAAAATCATCGACAGAATTCTCGACTATATTTACATTTGACATGGATAATTTTTGCATTATTTTATATTTAATTAATGATACCTAGTATATTCTTAGTGAGACGTATTTTGAGTAAAATAAATATGTATTATCATTATTGGATTATTATCATTGAATTAAAGTGAAGGTATAATATAAAGGGACATGTAGACCTCTAATTTACGGGTATTTACTATATTGTCTAAGACGTATTAAAATCTAAGTAAAATGCTATTTGACTTATGCAGTAAATTAAAAATTTTAGGTTTCCTAAAGAACCTAACGCCAGGGAACAATGGATTGACGTGACAGGTAGAGGAAACTGGAGACAAATACGAGTACTATTTGCTCTAAACATTTTACTGAAAATGATTTTATCATAAAAAAAATCAGAATACACTTAGTTTTGAAAAATTCATTCGCAATTAATAGCAAGCGCCAACTGCTTAACAAATACGTTTTATTCCAGCGACAGTGACTATTTGTAATTAATAAAAGTAAAATAGTTTTTTTTTCCAATATTTATTTCATGTTTCATTTTCTCCATTCATTCATCAGATAATTTATCGATAAAGAATATCGATTTTATCAAGCACTAGCGTGTATGAACATTTTTATTGCCTTTTTGCGTGTGTGAGTGTGTATGCCTACGGGTGTTTTGTGCTAGTTTGCGAACGAATATCTGTCCTGAGATTTATGTGTGGGTGTTTTTGTTGTGTGCGAAATACTTGTAATCACAGTGTGTATGTGTAGAAATTAAAATAGTGGGGATGAAGCGGCGACACTGGTTCTAATACAAAATTAGAGCAAAGGCCTTTCCAACCTTATTTATCTATTCCATGGATAGCACGCATATAGAACGAGCGCCTTATATGATAACAGTCTGAAGATTCCACAGAATTCAAGAGTAATACTTCCCTCCAAAAACCCGTCTGCGGTGGACGCTGGTGTCTCATCCAACTTCTTGTACTGCACCTTTTATTTTGATGTGGAGTAGGTACTGCTAGTAGGACATGGGTCGGTGATCTAAACGGCGAAAGGACCGTTAATACTACGACCTCGTATGTGAAGCTAGATTCAATCAATTTACAAAGCAGGGTCTCTGTGAGCCAGGGAAACATGCGTATTAGGTCTGTCAATTTCTACATACAGCTTATAGCTTATAGTCGGTATATAGCATTTCCTATATTAGATTATAAATACAGCCATCATATTTACATTAGTAAAGTCGCGCAGTCTCATAATACGTAGTATACGACACGCAAAGCCTTCTAATTCGGTTTTATCTCTTGCGTCATTTTAGTCATAGCCTTACTCTGAGCACACATTACGGGGTTACAACTTAATTATTTAATTTGTAGAATGAATCCCAAGTGTTCATTTAAATAAAGTTATTAATAAAAGTGCTAACAAGAACATTGTGAAAATCACAAATGAATTCGTTTAGTGGGACGCGTGTTGGTGCCGGCGCGGCGGTGGCATCCAGTACAACCATCCACCGACAGGACTCACTAAGCGGAGGTACGACATTGTCTCCCAGCAGTAGCGTGAGCGGCTGTCCCTCGCAATGGTACGAATACGCAACTGAAGAATTAGTCGGAGAATTGTGATTGTATTATGAGCCTAATAAACAAATAAATCAGCACCAAAATTATTATAATGAAGTACCATTGTAATAATTTTTATTATAAATATTATACATTAGCAGACTTCGTAGTGCCTTAATCGAAAAATAAAACACCTAAACTTTTGTATAAAATAAACTTAAAACAAAGTTTACGAAGTCGTCGTGGCCTAAAGGATAAGACGTTCGGTGCATTCGTATATAGAGATGCAACGGTGTTCGAATCTCGCAGGCGGTACCAATTTTTCTAATGAAATACGTAGGTGCATAACAATTGTTCACGATTGACTTCTACGGTGAAGGAATAACATCGTGTAATAAAAACCAAACCCGCAAAATTATAATTTGCGTAATTACTGGTGGTAGGACCTCTTGTGAGTCCGCGCGGGTAGGTACCACCACCCCACCTATTTCTGCCGTGAAGCAGTAATGCGTTTCGGCTTGAAG
Source organism: Bombyx mandarina (assembly GCF_030267445.1). NCBI lineage: Eukaryota > Metazoa > Arthropoda > Insecta > Lepidoptera > Bombycidae > Bombyx > Bombyx mandarina. The sequence continues at coordinate 8,706,844 of NC_143226.1, forward strand.
GGCGGGGCAGCCGTTGTAACTATACTTGAGAACTTATATCTCAAGGTGGGTGGCGCATTTACGTCGTAGATGTCTATGGGCTCCAGTAACCACTTAACATCAGGTGGGCTGTGAGCTCGTCCACCCATCTAAGCAATAAAAAAAAAGGAATCCGTCCGACGGGGGACACATCAGAGGAAAAACAAAATTGTTATTTTTATTTAATTCCGAATATTTTCATATTTATCTTTTAAATCAAAATCAAATCAAAAAAAAAATTATTCAACATAAATGAAAGTACATACTTGTTGAACGTCAAAAAAAACTACCGCCAATTCACAAGAACTAGCCTCCGTCCTGAGAAGAATTGGCAAGAAACTCAGCGGGCATGTCTTTTTTTTTTTTTACATATGAAATTATTATTTTTTTATTTTTTAATATTAGATTTTTTTTAAATATGAATTTTTTACAATGAGTAATATAACGTAACAATTACTACAATAATGAAATGCCTGGAGCGAGCAACTCATTCCCACTTTGTGCAATCTTCTAGATAATCATTGACTTTATAGTAAGCTTTATTGCACAGATGTTCTTTAATAGTTTTCTTAAACCTATGTATATGTAGGTTACTCTCATCTACCTTTTAAACCTTCTCTGGACTTCCACAATTAATTTAAAACCAAAATTAGCCAAATCCGTTCTCGAGTTTTAGAGAGACTAACGAACAGCAATTCATTTATATATATATATATAGATTAAGTTTGTTAGTGCAATGTCCATTTTTTCCTCTGTCTATTCGCTATAGCCTAAGAGGCTATTCCGGCCACGTGCGGACGGGCAGGTGAGCTCACGGGCTCAACCTTAGAGAATTTGCTAACACTAGCCCTAGCAAGAGCAATGCTTCGCAGAATCTACCACCGGATGGCAAACCAACGTAGGTATAACGTTAATGTAAAGACTGAGCATTAGCTGGGAGGGAGCGTAGCCTTGCGGAACTCTGGCCGAGATTTGTCGCAGCAGACAGTGAGTTCCCTCGACACCGAAGCGCAATATCTATAAACTATAATACATTACTTGAGCTATTAACCGATGGTCACAACTTGACAACCAGTGCAACAATATGAGCCACATATTAGCGACCACAACAAAGCATTATCCAAGAACTATATAATCATCATCCGCATGTATAATATTTTTGAATGAGTCCAAAATTAATTTAAGTTAAACAATATTATGTACTGCTGAACTGTGTAAAGTAACAGCTAAAGTCCTATTTCCTCCTCTGTATGTCAACTGACTTTTGTTTTTATAGTTTTTACGTGCTTTATGGGACTTTTTAGCGGGAACGCGAGGAGTGAAGTTGTGTGATTTGTTATTTTTGTCTATTTAGTGTTTCGTCAGGTTTAAATGTGTAATAACGGTGGTTTATTAACTATTTAGTATCTGTGAAAGTGCACATATGTGGGAAAATAAAACAAAGCCGCTGGACGTAACTTCTCGGGATCCTACAGAAAGTTCACTGAAAAAGTCTCAGTAAATGACCACTGTTTTGCTAAGATTATATTCATCCCATATCATCTCATCTCATTTCATTTCATGTTATCATTTTACATAAAAATAAGAATATAAATTAAAATAAGACATGACCTAAAGGTCTCAGTTACCAGGACATAAAATCCCTTAAAAAAAACGTGCTTTAGGGTAACAACTATTTTTATTGGAGATAGCTTTTTCTTCAATCGTCAATAACAAAAATAAAGAGAAAATATTATACATAAAAATAATCTAAGTCGTAATTGTTTAATTAAACTAGTTTTTGGAATTCGATTTGGAGTGGTCGTTCACTAGCACCTCAAGATTTAGATTAATTTTATGTAATAAGGACATTTTCTCTTTTGTTTTGTTTTTGATATTTTATTCTGCGGGAATTCGAACACCGGTGCATCGCTAGATACGAATGCACCGGACGTCTTATCCTTTAGGCCACGACGACATCATATTAAATTATAATTATATATATTTCCATATTAAATTTTCTAATGATTTCCTAATGTAATGGCGTTTGACATAATATTAACAGAATGCGTGCTGCAAATATCGTAAAAGAGGGTGTAAAAAAACTGAATATTGTTTAAAACAAATGTTTCGTTCGGAATTATATTGATACAATATAAAATATTTCACTGCCGTGAAGCAGTAATGCGTTTCGGTTTGAAGGGTGGAGCAGCCGTTATAACTATACTGAAATCTTAGAACTTATATGTCAAGGTGGGTAGTGCATTTACGTTGTAGATGTCCATAGGCTCCAGTAACCACTTAACACCAGGTGGGCTGTGAGCTCGTCCACCCACCCAAGCAATAAAAAAATAAAAAAAATATAAATGCATAAGAGGATGTAAAAACTGAATTTTAAGGTTTACAACAAATCGTTGTTATTGGACCAATGAACGTTGTGTGTGTGTGTTCAAATAACGTTATTTACTTTTATTAATATAGGTAATGTATTTTACAAGTAATTAAATAAAACTATTAAAATTAACTGTCATGCGTGGTTTCTTCTTCACCATCGTCATCAACACCTCATATAAAGTAATATAAAGTTATCTCAATTAATAAGATAAACGATAAAATTATATGTAATTTTTGATAACAAAAATTATATCATTGCTATTATTTGCATAGTAAAACAATTAACACTTTTACACGACGCAATAAAATAGTTCCAAAGTGCAGATACGAGTAGGATGAGCTCAACGTCATGTCTGGACAGCTCCGCCCTCGGCCCGGGGGCCACAGCGCCCGCAGCACGGCCTTAGCTTAGAACAACTTTTGTACTTAGGCACTTGAAATAAGATCCTCAATAAACATTACGTTTTTATGGAACGGATTATTTCGTATCAACTACCTGTGTGCTCAGACAGATTAGGTTCGAGATCGCGTTGGCTGATATTCATAATCTTCTAAATTAATTAACTAAAAAAATATTGCCATGAATATTAAAAAAACTACAAGAAATATATCTTTTTTATTATTATTATTTACTTATGGTTCAATAATTAATTGAAAATGTACCTAGTCACTTTTCAACTCAATGACATCAGCAGCAGTGGCATAAAAATGAGATGCCGTTGCCTAAAAAAGTTTTAACCTGTAACGTGGTTTTCCTTTCACTCTTCTTTTATGATTGAAGGATTACTGGTGGCCCGAGGCCTTTCCAGTTTCACCAGGACAGATGGGCGAGCAAAGGTTCAGACAGGAGGGATGGGGTTTGCTAACAGCTGCCCGAGCGCCTCCGAAGGTGACCTAACAACTCAAGACAGGTGCTTCGCGAATGAATCTACTACCGGATCGGAATCGCGACCCGATGAGAAGATCCGGCGAGAAACTTTTTTTTTTTATTGCAGGCAGATGAGCATACGGCCCACCTGATGGTGAGTGGTTACCGTCGCCCATGGACTTCAGCTATGCCAGGGGCAGAGCCAAGCCGCTGCCTACCGCTTAATACTCTCCACAAGCCTCGTTTGAAGAAGGACATGTCATAGCGCTCGGGAAACACCGTGGAGGGGAGATCATTCCAAAGCCGGATGGTACGTGGCAAAAAAGACCCCTGGAAACGCACTGTGGATGAACGCAGTGGCTCCAGGTAGTATGGATGAACTCTACTCCGGTGGCAGGCGGTGCGATGGTGAAAACGAGATGCCGGTATCATCTCGAACAATTCCTCAAAGCACTCCCCATGGAACATACGGTACAGTCGTCGTGGCCTAAAGGATAAGACGTCCGGTGCATTCGTATGTAGCGATGCAACGGTGTTCGAATGCCGCAGACGGGTACCAATTTTTCTAATGAAATACGTACTCAATAAATGTTCAAGATTGTCTTCCACGGTGAAGGAATAACATCGTGTAATAAAAATCAAACCCGCAAAATTATAATTTGCGTAATCACTGGTGGTAGGACCTCCGGACCTTGGGAGTCCATTGTAGATGTCTATGGGCTCCAGTAACCACTTAACACCAGGTGGGCTGTGAGCTCGTTCATCCATCTAAGCAATAAAAAAAAATACAGAGGGAACCAAAGTCCCTCCGCAGACCCAGAGGTTCCAAACGTTCCGTGAGAACGGGATTACCGACAATCCGAACGGTCCTCCTCTGTATGGAGTCAAATGGAAGAAGCTGGTATTTGGGAGCCCCGGCCCAGAGATGGGAGCAGTACTCCATGCGAGGCCGGACTTGTGCTTTATAGAGCAAAAGTCTTTGTCCAGGCGTGCAGTACCGCTTCTCTCTGTTTAGGACTCCCAGCATTTTGGACGCCAATTTGGCTTTGCCTTCCAAATGACTCCGAAACTGGACATCACTCGAAATGTCGCGAACCCAACGCGCCCCCGGGAGGTGGGCTCATTGGCCCAGAAAATAAATAAAAAACAGGATTAAAGATACGTATAATATTGTGCTAGACAGAGAGCATATTTTGAGTAATGACGTCACTGTTCAGATTCCGTCAAACAGATTCTATGTGAGGGGAAAGCACACATCCCTCCTAATTCCCAACACAATCGTCATAATGAATTACTTCGAAACTCACTTATTTCTTCATTACAAACATTGCAATATTTATTTACAATTCTAAAAATGTTGAATTCCCAAAAAACTTAGGCGCCATGTTCTCCGTTATAGTTTTTGCAGCGACAGCGGGCCCGGACATTACCCGGGCGGAGTCCGACATGACCGGGTCGGGGGGCATGCCGGGTACAATAAGGGTGCGGACAGCAGGTGCGGGAGCCAACAGTTAATATTTCCTTTCTGATACATTTTTTTTTTTAATAAAACAATATTAATTAAATATTTTTATTTTTAAAACAGTCTTTAAAATTAATTAAAACAATTGTAATGTTCGCCATTACAAAACTTCTTGTCGTTAGCACGACGAGGTCAGCGGCGCACGGGGGGAGGCCCCTCCACGCTGTTGCAGACGATCTGCCAGAGCACCACCCACACCGGCAGCAGCACCGACGCCGCCACGTTGAACACCCAGTTGCCGTAGATCTGCAACGTGTCGCCGCTGTACCATTGTACAGGCACGCACGCACGCACGCACATACACACGCACTACGCACGCACGCACATACACACGCACTACGCACGCACGCACACACGCACACGCACGCACGCACACGCACACACACTACGCACGCACACATACATGCACTACGCACGCACACACGCATGCATGCACACACATACACGCACTACGCACGCACGCACGCACTACGCACGAATGCTCACACACACTACGCACGCACACACGCATGCAGGCACACACATACACGCACTACGCACGCACGCACGCACACACGAACACACGCACGAATGCACACACACGCACGCATGCACACAAATACACGCACTACGCGCGCACACACGCACTACGCACGCACACACGCACTACACACGCACTACGCACGCACACACGCACGCATGCACACACATACACGCACTACGCGCGTACACACGCACTATGCACGCACACACGCACTACACACGCACTACGCACGCACACACGCACGCATGCACACACATACACGCACTACGCGCGTACACACGCACTATGCACGAACTCATGCATGCCTGTCCGAGCGCTGGCGAGTACGACCGGCGTGGAATCAACAACATTAACAACGCGAGTTACCAGGGAGTCTGCCACGGCGAACATGACGGCCTGCATGGCGGCGTCCCGGCCCCTCCCCGCGGCGGCTGCGGCCCCCTCGGCCCCCCCGTACACGGCGACGCTGTACACGCACATGGCGGCGGTCAGGGCGCCCAGGGGCTGCAGCACGACGCACGCGGCACGCTGCAGCCAGACGCTGCGGACGTCCATTACATTACACAACCGAGATTAGATCTCGCGAATCAAGGTGACGGCGGCATTCAGATTGTGATGTTTGCAGGGCGACCAGAACCCGCCGCTGCCGTCCTACCTCATCCAGCCCCGTCCTCGGACTACAACTCCCGACAGCAGGGCGACGGGCGTGTAGAGGGCCGCGACCGCCAGCCCCAGCGGGAAGTTGTGCATGCCCAGCGCGAGGCACAGCGTCGACAGCTCGATCAGCACCAGGATGTTGACCAGCGTCAGCTCCTCGTGCGTGAGGGCGCCGCGGCGGAGCAGGCGCGGCAGGACGGGCGCGGCCACCACCAGCACGGCGGAGGTCACGCACAAGCCGTAGTACACCGACACCTCGGAGGGCAGACTAAAGTATTTGGCGCCTGAAAAATGAAACACGGACTTGACTATTTCAAACTGCATGGGAGTCGGTCATGTATTTGAGTCCGATCTCAATATACCAATCCTATTTCTGTTCGGAGAAGTATGTAGTATTCGCAACATATTTTTTTAATTACCCCCGGATTCATTAGCAAAAATTTTTATGACTTTTTGTGATTTTCACTTTAGATCTCTTTGCTTCTGTTAGTATCGCAGTGTGAGGCGCGGGTACTCACCGAGCTGCGTGAAGAGGACGGGCGAGTTCATGGCGGCGTACCCCAGCACGTGCACCAACAGATAGTTGGCACCGACATTGACCATGCTGAAGTTTAGTTGGGTTTGGCTGTTCGCGACCCTTTCGTCTGAGCTCTGTACTACTTCTTTAACATCCTGTTCTCCTGGCATCTTAGATTCAGAATCACTATGTTTTTCTTTGATCGTCTTCCTGTTGTGCACTCGCTGGTTCGAGCTTTCTGATAGTCGTTCAGGCGGTCGCTCTCCTGGTTCTTTGGCCTCCGTGTCTACGGGGTCTTCAGCTTGACTGCTGCGTTCCTGTGTCGGCTGGACGCCCACCCACAGCGCCAGCGCGCGGAGCAGCATGGCCGCGCACATCAGGCACAGGCTGGGCATGTACTGTCCTGCACACACAAGCAACCGGGCATAGAATAATGTCGCGAATTGAAGAATTTGAATATAACTAGAGCGATTAATGGTGCTTCTTACCGATGGACACAAACCGATCGGTGGCGGGCAGCATGTAGAAGAAGTAGCTCTGGTGGAAGGCCTCGAGCAAGTTGTTGAGGGAGCGGAGGACGGTCTCGAGCGCGAGGCCGAGGCGGTGGAAGTTGGCGGCGGAGAGCGAGTGCACGCGCGGCGCCGGCCCGTCCGAGGAGTCGCGGCCCTCCAGGGTCACGGCCTCTATGCCGAACCGGTGGAACAGCCCGTGGTTACCGTTGGGGACCTGAGAAGCGACACGGTCCTTGACTTTCCAAATCTACTAAGCTGTGCAGCATGAAGCGTTGGCAGTCTAGCTCGGGGTCAATTGAAGAGTCAGACTGAGACGGCACTGGATCGAACTGCAGACACAGACGGCCCGTGGGGGCGGCGCGGTACATACCCCGGCCAGTTGCGTGCTGACCATCCCCACCATGGTCCAGATGTTGTTCACCCAGTCGTCCACTTTATTTCGGTTGCGGACCCAGGAGTAGCTGAAACATGAGAGGACAGATGAGCCGAGCCGAGCAGAGGTCGCGGGTTCAAGTCGCACTCAGGTTGATTCAGAAAACGTGTTATTGTTTATGAAACAATATTGTTTTTTGATTTTATTAATTTGATTATTACGTGTCAAACAGGTTTGGGTTAATATTTAGATTTAACTTTTACTGAAGTTGTTGAACTTTTAGTGAAGAAGTTGTCTCTGTTGTGTGTGTGTGTATTTATAATGCTCGGTCAGTCGCTGCGTGGCACGAACCTGTTCTTGTAAGAGTGGTGTATACCAGACTTCACACACAGCTTGTGCACCAAGTTGACCAGGTCCAAGTTTGGTAGTTGTCCATTCAAACCTTCCACTTTGACTTCAACATATTCTGCAAATAATGTAAGTATTTTCCAGTCATCATAGCGTTGTATGTTAATGGATTATTTAACTTTCCTGGTAAGAAGAATTCAAAAATGAATTTTATGTACATATATTAATAAATCAAGTAAAACAATAATTTCATTATTTATTTTTGAGAATTAGTATTTTATTCTGTTTTAAAATCATTAAAATATCAGATCAAATTGATTATTTTTGTAATAACTTCAATTTTGTAAGAAGATTACTTTAATAAAAAACAGGACACATTACATAATTTAAAGTCATATCATACATGTGTGTGTTACTGGTGACATAGTGTGTGTTAACCAGCTTGTGTCGGAGCACATAAGTTCATTAAAACTTTAAAATGTAATGTAAAAGTAAAAAGTTTAAAAGTAGGTCCAATAGTCATACTGAAGGATACTATTGTCTAATGACAACATTCAGTTCTATGATTTTGGTTGTCATTAAGTTTGACTTGAAACTTTGTAATCGTTATTGACATATTGGGTTATTCTCACAGTACCCACAACTTATTATGGGTAGCACAAGTAATTATTTTATATGTATTTAAAATTATCCACATGTTTAGATACTAGATCAAGCCACAGCGGAGAGCAACATGCTGGTAGAAAATATAGTAAAAATGGTACTCACTTATCTTTGGAGAATGGAACTCCAAATTAATAGCTGCTTGAATTGCTCCAGACCTGGCTTTCAACTGTCCAGGGTTGAGACACTTCTTGTGACTCCCAAGCCAGTCAAATCCAGGGAAAAAATTAGTCAGGTCAAGACCAAAACTACCAGGCTTCCAAAAACTGCCGAGAGTAGTGTAAAATGTTTCAGAGTCACTTTGCAGGCCATGATAAGCTTCTAGCCATGCCTGCATTCCTAGTTGCTCATGTTCCGTTACAAGGAAGATTATATCTTTGGCCCAATATTTTTGTGCTAGAAACATTACAACATAAAATAAATAAACAACTACTTAAAAGCCAGTATGTGGACTAAATTGAAACTAGTGATGTGGTAGTGGAGTATTTGACAAGGCAGCACACACAGACCCGTAGTACTGGTAATATATGTTACCTATCTAACTAACAAATGATGAAACAGCTTCCTATCAAATCTAATTATGGATAAACTGAGAAAAGTTACAGTAATTATGCATCTGTTTAAAAGTAAAATAATCATACTAACGTCTAGCAAACTCTGCAAAAGCCAACATTAATGCAATTCCAGCTGCTGTGCTCTTCTGATGTGAAGACAGGGGTCTGAATGGAGCAGAAACTACTAGAGCTTCCAAGGAAGGAGTACGAGCAGCTCTAAGGATGCCATACACATTTGTGCCTTTGTAAATCTGAAAGGTGTTTTGTTAGAAATAAATAAAAAACATTGCATTTATCAGCTTTAACCATTTTCACTTACTTTATTTACACACTTTCCTGCAGTTACATAATATATCCACAGAAGTATAAGATTTGACATTATTTTGCATCAAGGAGTCTATATAGACACATATTACATTAACAAATTAATTTTAAAGTGTTAACTTACAATACATTAATTTTAAAATTACAATTGGAAAAGTTAAAAACATAGATATCTTTAATTTTCCAATATGAGACCTTGAAGGGTGATAGATGTAACTACTGACTGTGAACAAGCATGATAGTTGTGTTTGCAACCTATTGCCATTATTAAATGAATGAACGATGCATATGATGCTTACCAGACCAATGTAAACTAATTCCCAATAATTACCTGACCTTGTCCTAAAGGGTAGTTTAGTGTATAGTTGTGTGTGTAAACCTCTAGGTGAAGCTGAGACATCTTCGCCACCAGCCACGGGACTGGTATCTTCTCTGTGTCATAATACTTTTCCTGCAATTAATAACATTATTTATTAGTTGCTTTGCTTTAACTTATGAAGACATACTGTTGAAAAAATAATAGACATAGTTGGTAGTACACATAATAAACTTCAACAAATTCAGAACTCAATGCAAAAAAGAAAATTCCGTATGCAACAAATATAAGTTTCCTGTATTATAGGGAGTGGAAACTCATCAATCCATTCATTTTAGATAACTACTGCTTGGTATAAGTTGTAACGGCTTCTTATTTTAGGTCATGGACATTTTAATCCTGAGGCACTACAGAACTTTATTTATAAAACTGACTGTTCCATTATCAAATAAGTTACTATTAGTTCTAATATAATTACGGTGAACCTTATTTTTGTATCAAACAACAGGACTAGGAGCAATAAAAAACCTATAAAAAATATTGTGTATTAACACGCGAGCAGTTATTACAAAACAATGGCCATTTAATTTGGACTATATTCAGCCAAAACAGTGATCTGTACCTATCTGTTAGTGTTGAACATGATGTGTTTTATGATATGCTTTTATAGTATAAGTTAGTTTAGTAATTAGTTTTACATGATGTTTAGCAATAAATGTTTATACTAGTTGACTCAATTAGAAAAGCAAGTTGTGTTTTATGTTAAAGGTTCCAAAGTGAATGTACACAGAAAAAACAAATCTAATCTAATAGTCATTATTTGCTAACTTATTTATTATATTATATTATGCATTTATACTATATTTTTACATTCAAAAATTAATTTGAGTATATCTTTAATTTCATTGTAAAACAGTACAAATAAACAAAAAACAGGACATTTCGACGCCCCCGGAGAATAAAATGGTAATATGCTATTACCACCTTTTTAATGGTTTTGTATTTTCGACATCTGTAGGTCGATATACACCTACTGATTTTTTTATATATTTTTTTTCGAAAAACTCGTCCAGTTATAACAGTTTTTATTTTTATTCTCCGGAAGTCATGTAACAACTTTAACCCATAAAAACATCGTGGTCGTTCACTACGGAACGAACATATGTCTCGATAAATCGGTAAGGCGTTATACCCTTTTATTCACGTAAATAAATTGATAACTCTTTTCAATAACACGCTTTACCTAAATTAGTTCGGTAAGTTTTAAACGGTAAACGTATATTACTGCTTTATTATTGACATAATTTTCGATACTATTTCACGTAAACACATATTACAATATTCTTTATGAATTTAAACTCAAGTATATATTAACGTGATACTTTTTTTTTCTCTTTCAATTAATAGAGAATCGGTTATTATTGTCTTTTTCGCTCGAATTTCGACAGGTTATTACAAGTTGCAATGAGCGGGCGATCAGACCATGCAGATTATTGAATCATTGCGTTATTTGACGTCGTGTGACGCGACGGTATTCTATTGCTTACTAACATTATTTTGGTGATAATTATAAATTAACTATGGAATATCGCTACAAAGGATTACGAGCCAAAAGAATTCTTAAAATGGTAGAATGGGAAAGTGGTAAGTGGTTTTTTTCAACTAGTATATAATATTTAATTAAAAATTTAAAAAGGAGCTAAATTCATATAGGTATCGCCCTTTTTATAGTTAAGTACTTAAATATTTGCGTTCCGTGTAAAGCTTAGCTTTAATATTACATAAATATTGTTCATATTTGTTTGAACGCAGATATGAAAGCACTTATAAATATGAATATTATGCACCTTATTATTATGATCGTGTCCCATCAAGAAAGTTGAGAGGGTTTTAGCTCATACCTACCTAATAATGTTAAAAGCCAGAGGTCGTGTGTTCGATTCCCACCCATAACAAATCTTTGTGTGATGAGCACTATTATTTGTTTTGTGTCTGGGTGTAATTTATTTATATTTTTTTATATATTTAGAATGAAATAAGTATATGCCATAGTAGGTTGCCATAGTAGGGGCTCTACCTAGTTTAGAATCCGATGGCCGTATGTAAATTGTCTCAAGATTATTACTTTCCTTTCTTCTACTATACTTCTTAATAATTTATTTCAGAGCCTGAAGATAATAACGATGTTGAAATGCCTGATATTCTTCCATGTGCCCGCAAAGCAACAAAAGTTTTAAATGGTATGTACCTGCTCAAACTAAAAAACGTGAGTTTGCTGTATTTTGTTTTTAATTTATATCTGTTAATATTTTAGATGTACCAACGACACCTTATGCTAAAAAAGGTGAAAGAACCATCTTTAGATATATGTGAACTACAAACAATAAACCTAAATCGTGAAAATTCTACCGAAAATGAAGTGCTATCAAGTTCCGGTGCAGATTATATTGGCATTATTAATCAGCAGCTTATGAGAACACCAACATCTGTATCGAATCTTTCTTTTATATTAGACAATGTTGATTTTGTCGCTTCGCCAGACGGTTATATTCATGCTATTAAAAGTAAATCGAGTACGCCAATTCTATTTGATTGCAAAATACAGGAAGATAACACTATTTTAAACTCAGATGATAGAAACCACGACGAAACACTAAAACCTATTGAAAATAATATAGATCTTGTACATGATGTAATCAATGCAGATAATGGCAATATTAATATGAATAAAACTTTAACGCCCCAAGATATGTCCCAAGATATATGCCCCAACGAGATGGTTATAATTATAAATAGAGATGAAAGCCCAAATCAACAAGGTTTAGTGGAGAATGAAGATTCTGCGACATTTCAAATATTAGGTACATCCAAATCAGAATCACTCACTACAGTTTCAGTATCAGGATCACTGCCAAGCAGTTCAACGGAACCTATGGATGATGATGATAGCTCTCTCTCTATCACTACAAACAACTTAACTCGTAAGCGACGTCGAAATGAAAAAGAATGGATAGCCAATAAATCCAAAACTTTAAAAAACTCTGGCCAAGCTTATGTTGGATGTCATTCTAAAAAGCAGTTTTTTGCAAAATCGTTAGGACCTTCTTGTAAATGCAAATTGAAATGTGGTGAAACGTTTTCATATAATAGTAGGAATGCCATTTTGGAAACATTTTATAAATTTGGTAACCATGAGCTGCAATGGCAATTTATAACTAAATACGTTATGTCAGAATCTGTGAAAAAACTTCAAGTTACTCGAAATAAAAACCGTACTCAAACTATAAGTTATTATTTGCCATTAGATGGTAATAAAGTTCGTGTATGTAAGGTGTTTTTCTTAAATACTTTACGAATATCCGAACAAATGGTTTACACTGCCATAGAAAAGTACAATAGTGATTCTGACAAAACTGACTGTAGAGGTAAACATAACAATCGACCACGCAAAATGTCAGTGCCAACAGAAGAGAGCATCATAACACACATACAACTATTTCCAGCAAAAGAAGCACACTATGTCAGAAAATCTTCCAAAAGAAAGTATTTATGCGAAACTTTAAATATTTCAAAAATGTACCGATTATACACAGACTGGTTCAAAGAACAGACAGACGCACGCTATTGTGATGTGAAGATGGCTACCAAAAGACAGTATGAGAGTATCTTTAATACAAAGTTTAATTATTCTTTTTTTCATCCTAAGAAAGATTTATGTGGCACTTGTACGCTTTATGAACAAGCTGAAGGCGAGCACAAGGAATCATTAAAAGATAAATACACAAAGCATATATATAATAAAGAACGAATTCGTGAAATCAAAAATTCAGAAAAGAGTAATCTTGATTCAAACTCCACTCTAGCTATTTTTGATTTAGAAAAGGTTTTAGGCGTACCTCAATCAGAGGTAGGGATATTTCACTATAAACGGAAGTATCCCGTTTATAACTTCACTGTTTTTGATGCTTCAAGAAAGAAAGGATACTGTTACATGTGGCATTTGCAAATTGCTAAAAGAGGATCAATAGAGATAGGTAGCTGTCTTTATAATTTCATTGAAGAACAATATCATAAGCAAATAAATAAAATTTCATTTTATTCTGATGGTTGCACAGGACAGAATAAAAATAGATTCGTGTTTGCCCTTTATCTGTTTGCTGCTAATAAGTTCAAGCTAGAGATTATTCATCGTTTCTTTGAATCTGGCCATAGCCAAAATGAAGGTGATTCTATGCACGCATGCATAGAACGAGCGATGAAAAATAAACAAATTTATACACCTGATCAATTATACGGAATAGTTATGAATGCTAAACAAACCGGTGAAAAATACCAAGTCAAGGAAATGAGACAAACTGATTTTTATGACATAAAATCATTGATTACTGGACAGAATTGGTTGAATGATACAGAAGGTAACAAAATATATTGGTCAAAGATCAAGGAAATTAAAGTGGCCTCCACAAACCCACAATCTGTTTACTTTAAGTACGATTATGATGACGACTTTACTGAAATGAATATAGGGTTAACATCAACTAAAAACATTAGAAAACGAAAATCTGCCTCTACCGCAGCAGCTTCATCTATCGCCGATGCGGTCTTACAGCCAGCCTATGACGGTCCAGTTTCAATTTCAAAAGCTCTGCACGAAGATCTATCAAGTCTTTGTAGGATAAACGCCATACCTCTCCATTACCACAGTTTTTACAATTCGTTGAAAAGTACAAATAGTACTGAAGCCGTTTTAGGTGAGGATGACTTTGAAAGTGAGAGCAATGAAGCAGACTGATTGATTTTTTATAACTAAGACTGATTGATGCTAATCTAAATTTTAGTGATTACTGCCTATTGTAACAATTGTGATTTACCTAAATAAAGATTATGTTTATTATAATCTCTTGTTTATTTAAAACTTATATTTGCAATGTGTACTGAGTCATTTTCTATAAAATAAATAATGTGAAAAGCGTAGAAAGGCACCCACCAATTACCCAACAGTGGTTTAACAGTTACAGTAATTTATAATAAAAATTCATAAACATTACATAACATTACGATGTTAACGTTGAATGCATTTATACAAAAACAAAGTTGTTATATAGCTATATGAAAAAAGACAGTTGTAACTTTTACAAGAACAAAATCGTATTGGATTATTACAATTACATTTCATTCATGAAAGTACTGTAGGAAAATATCGTAATATACGGTTATGGTTTTCATTATATTACAACTTTACGCGAATAAAACGGTTATATGCCGTTACTTAGCATACACCTAAATATAAAATCAGTATTATATATTTTTCATAATAACTTCAAAAGTATACATTATATTTTATTTTTTTCTATAGCCACTTATTAAGAAAAAAATTATGAATATAATGGTATATCATATGACAATTTAGGTCGGTTACTTTATGAGCTAAAACAGAATAACAGTTTTTTGCTCGTCCTGTAAAATTTACTTTTGTCTATTACGATTTTATTCCCCGGGGGCGTCGATTTATGCTTGAAAAAATGACAGCACTTAAAAACAGTAACAAATAGTCATTGTAAGTATAATGTATAAAAATTTTAATGTACTTGATTGTTTTTTTGTTTACACTTAAGCCTGTTCATTTGTTTGTTAGTAGTGACATTTAATATTCTTTATTAGTAAACAAATTCTGTAGAAGTTAGGTTAGTTTAAAAAGAAAAATTGGTACTTCACATGGACCTCACAGCTGATGGTAAAAAATAACCTTGCCTGCCTAACTTATTTGTAGGATTACAAGCCGAAAGGTTTCCATGTTTTATTTAATTTCTTATTTGTACTAGCCACTCACCTCCAATTCCTGCTCGAATTCAGTCAAATACTGCTTTGCAGCATACTCGCCGTTGAACTCGTTAGTAACGAGCCCAGGGAGGAGAGCATTTTCAGAAAAGTAAGTCTCATTATTAAAGTCTCTGTTAGCCAACATCACGAACCATACTAGGGCCACAGCATAACAAAGGAAGCAGAGCGGCCTGTGAACCTTCTTTAGAATCCTCACCCATTTTACCGAACCGTACTCTGGGTCTGACAAAAGCCCCATTTTTTAAATTTCTATTTAAAATTTGCAATAAAATTATGGCAAAATGTCTATATTCATAGTATTTGGTTATTCATTTCTCATAAAATCAATCTATGCATCATATTCAATTCCTATTCCATATAAGAAGTCAGTTTCTGATTAAAAATACCTAACCTACCTACATAAATTGAAATTAATGAAATGTTTGTTGAACTTTGTTGATAGCTTGTATTTAATGTCAGCTGTCAGATTTTTTTCTTGATTCTTCCATTGTACATATAAATGGAATACATCCCATAGATCCGATAATCTATAGTATTGGCGGAAGCGATGTCTTTAAAAAAAAGTGAAATAGAATGATGGAAAGGAAGTGAAATGGGCCGTGATATGAAATAAATATAATATAAATTAGATGAACGAAGTTAATGTACTTTTATTTACGCAACTTTGGGGTGGTTTGAGCTAATTGCGTAAACATTTCTTAAATTATCTAAATCATCTAAATCAAAACAAAGTAACCATATCGCGTATTTTATAAAAAAGATGACTAAGGACTTGTTAATGTCTTTGGGCAAATCATACAAACATCTGCTCTATAAAGCCCTCTGAGATTTTGTTTCCGCATAGAGCACTGTAATCGACGAGCAGCTTAGATTCCACTCCAAAAATTCGTGCAACGCATTTCTGAGCACATTCTAGCAGGTCGTATTCGAGTGAAAAGTCGCCGTCGAAGCCCTATACCTAATGAATTCATCCAATCCACACTTAAAGTCTTAGTCGTCGTGGCATAAAGAATAAGAAGCCCAGTGCATTCGTATCAAGCGATGCTACTGTGCCGTTTTTCAAATATTGAATTTTCTAGACTTTTTGGCGGGAACGCGAGGAGTGAAGTTGTGTGATTTGTTTTATTTTGTCTATTTAGTGTTTCTTCAGGTTTAATGTGTAATAATGGTGGTTTATTAACTGTTTAATATCTGTGAAAGTGCACAAATGTGGGAAAATGAAACAAAGCTGCTGGACATAGCTTTTCGGGTTCCTCCAAAAAGTCCACTGAAAAAATCTCAGTAAATGACCACCATTTTACTGCGATTATATTTCATCCCATATCATTTCATTAAATTTCATCCCAGTTGATTAATGTCTCAAATTAATCATCTTCATTTCATTTCACTCCATATTATCATTTTTCATAAAATTAAGAATATAAAGTAAAATAAGACATGACTAAAAGGTCTTAGTTACCAGGTCATAAAATCTCTAAAAAAAATAAAGTTGAATTTTCTAATAAAATAGTAAAATGGGGCGATTAGGGACAAATTTCAACTTTATGAGCAATTTTAAGGTAGTTGTTGATGTATATAATGCTATATCAGGATCAAAATGATTGAGTCTTGGCGGCATCTTTGTTGTCTTATTTAAAATTATGCAACTAGCATTCCAGTTTAAGCAAAAAATGCAAAAATAGGTGTAATCCCTATTTACCCGAAAATTGCGGTTAATTGGGACGAAATGAGAAATTTGCTAGGGTTGGCACTACTTTTATTTTTATATATAGTTTTAATTAATTTATTTATTTAGTTGCACCAACAAAGTGATCATCAATAAAAAAAATTGAAAAACTGACAAAAGTACATGGCAGACGTCACCTCAATTATAGGTGCAATCGACAGTGCATTAACAACAAATATATATATTTATACATATATAGTGGGCTTTCTTAGAAACGGTTTATATTTTTCCGTTCTTGGTAAGTACTTCGGGGCTGATATTTCTATCTGGGTTAAGAGATTAGATGTGTCGGTTATTCCATGGATTAATCAGATGAATACCCCCACTCTGAACAAATATTAAATATTTTATTATGTATTACTTAGATATTTTTGTCCACCTTGAGATTTCATTGATCTTGTTACATGTCTGTGCAAAATCGACTTACTTATATTAAATTGCTTATCTATTTCAACTAAACACATAATCCCAATTTCGCTTCGAATAAACCAGATTTTTACCAACAAATTTAAAAAATATTGTTATAACTACATAGACAACCCTACAAACCTGTACCTATTTATACTTAGGTCGTTTCCATTTCACGTATTCTCATTCCAATTGACCCCTTTTTCGTTGTTATTTGTACCTAAGACGTCCCCAATATCCCCAAAAACAACAGATTTTTACATGTATTTTTATTTAATCAAATACATTAAAACCAATAACAACTGAGACTTACCTTTAATGTGTATGCTGGTTCAAACACTAAATAACGTTTTTAAATCATAGTCGTCTTCTATTATTATCAAATAAATAAAAGAGAGCAAAGTTTCTAGCACTAAAATAATTACCACCACAGGAAGTTAATTTGAAACGCGATTTTTATAAGTTAGCAGCTATTATCATACATATTCAGAGTTGTTTTGTGAACTTTCAACATTCTACTACTAAACTAAAAAAAATGGAAGATTTTGCAACGAATATAAAACTTATATTGAGCGTCGAAAGATTTTCCCGGTTTTTTCCCGATTCGCGTCTCAATCCCTAATCGCCCCATTTAACGGTACTTAACAAATATTCAAGATTTACTTCCAAGGTAAAAGAACATTATGGTGTAATAAAAAATCAAACCCGCAAAATTATAATTTGCGAAGCTTTGTCTTAAGGTGGATGGCGGCATTAACGTTGTAGACGCCTATAGGCTCCGGTAACCACTTAACACTAGGTGGGCAGAGAGCTCATTCACCCATCAAGTAAAAAAAAAAACTCTTGGTATTGGCGGCTCCGGTTCTACAATCCCGGGAATTACATATTGCGGCATCAGACCTCAGATAGCCCACCGATCGAGGACCCCGGTGGTTGTGTCGCTGATAACAGCCGGCTCGGTGGCTCAGATTCAGTCAGATTACAAATGTTAAGTGGGACTGTGGATTTTAACTATGGACGTTGATTACATCTCCGGAAATTTTGCTGTCAACGAACCTAGATGCGCCCCTGGCCGCTAAATGCCCCAAATTCGTTTCCTCGTGGATACACAGCTGTAAGTTCAAACTGAAAACGATAACTAACTAATAAGTATAGAGTTGCTTAATGAAGGCTATTTAATGAATTTAAGACATTAGACACAGCCTTAGAAACAAGCAAACAATGATCGTGATGTCAGTAACTAAAAGCAGGTGTTTAGGGCCGCTGCAAGATTAATCGCGTGCCAAAGGTTCCTCATTATGCCTGCATCAACTTATTGTCGCCCACGATTTGATATAAATTATGTTACATCCGTATTATTCAAATACTTTATTTTTCACGATACAAAAATCCTTTCTCATACATTTTTTGAATTTCGTCCAACGGTATCCCTTTGGTTTCCTTCATTGTGAAATATGTAAATATCACCGTGACAAATCCAATGATGGAAAAGAGGAAGAATGTTCCGTCTAAGCCTATCTGATCTTCGACAGGTCCGAAAAGTATCAACAGTAGAAAATTTGATAAGAACATCGATGTCACTACCACTTGAGATGCCACACCTCTAGCCTGTGAACATAATATAATCCAGATGTTTATACACTAGTCAATTTTTAGTAAAATATACAGTAATCTGATTTTTCTTTCTTTCAGAAAAGCTTAATTATAAGTAGCAGTCGTCTGCCATGGACAAGGGAAGAAGCCCAATAAGTCCCATAACGACAAAAAATATTTTTATTCACCTGGGGGCCGAAAGTTTCCGATGTCAACACGAACGGTAGGCTATTTGGTCCCACTTGATAGCTGAAACAATAAATAACGACGACGAGCGTCACCGCCCAGTCCGAAGCCCACGACCAGCGCAGCAGACTGCCAAGCACGGCCATGCACCAGGACGACATGAGCGTCGAGCAGATCATTAGACTCTGAAATTATCAACAGCCGATTACTTAACGCGCGCGGCTCGAAACCAACGACAGATGCTATTTACAATGTACAACATGCCGTGTTCATCTCGCACATTACTTCATACTTGTGGTGAGCAAGCGAGTGAGCGAGTAGAGCACAGGTATAGACCCAAGAGGGAAGAGGTAATATCTGAAATGTTCATCAAAATATGTACGAATAATAGATAATATAATAAACTTGATAATTTAAATTTCTATCTAAATTTTCACGTGTATCTTCAATAACATTTTGGATTCATAATAAAACAATCTTAGGACAAAATTAATTAAATTATCTTCTTATCTTATACCTTTAAACGAGCAATTCTTGTATAATATATTATTATCTTCTTATCTTATACCTTTAAACGAGCAATTCTTGTATAATATATTATATGTCGTGGTTAACGACTTTTAGTAATATTAAGACGTTGTTTTGACTATTATTTTAAATGATGAAATGTTGTTTGATAAATATCACAAAATGAAGGGTAGACTCCGTAACGCCACAATATAAAATGGCGGACAGAGTCGTGGCACATTCCCGATCCTGCGGACAGAATGGAAAGCCGTCGACGTCGCCCAAAACACGTCATCTCGGATCCTCCCGATCCACTAACGGTGCTTTTAGGTACTTCAAGCACCGGTCACCGTTCTCGTCGAACCCGTCGCTTGCGACGAAGGGCTCGACGAGTAAATTAACTCTCAGACACAGCCCACTGAGTTTCTCGCCGGATCTTCT
Source organism: Bombyx mandarina (assembly GCF_030267445.1). NCBI lineage: Eukaryota > Metazoa > Arthropoda > Insecta > Lepidoptera > Bombycidae > Bombyx > Bombyx mandarina. The sequence goes on from NC_143226.1 coordinate 8,727,114, forward strand.
CAGTGGGTCGCGTTTCCGATCCGGTGGTAGATTCTGCGAAGCACGGCTCTTGCTAGGGTTCGTGTTAGCATCGTCGTCAGGTTTGAGCCCCGTGAGCTCACCTACTAGCCACGTTTACGCTGGAATAGCCGCTCCAGGCTACCAGCTTAGGTAGAAAAAAAAAAAGAGTCGTGGCATTCCGTGTCAGACAGTCATTCAGTCCGTATCAGACGGTCCGTCCGTCTCAGTCAGTGAGTCTCTGGCAGTCGGTCTGTCGGTATGTGGAACCAAACTGTCGGTTTACCCTGTCATTGTGAAAGTTGTGTGTGTTGAGTTTCAATAATTATTATTCAAAAGGTTTTATTGACTTTTTATAAACTGAGTTCAACCAAATACGAGTAATGACGGAAACTACCGCTTAGCCATCCATGACGCGCGCACCGACATATATACCTAGTCAGGTCATAAGTATTGTCACACAGTAAAAACTTTTCTTTTAGAATGCTGGCCACAAAAAAGTTTATTGAATTCGAATTTCGAATTGTTCATGAAAATAAAAATGTATACTTTTAGAATTTTACTCATTTTTAAATATGGAGTGGACGCTTAAAGAAGACCGTGTTGCAGTTGTTGCGTTGCATCGTTGCGGTTACGCGCCAATTCAAATTTTTAATAATTAAATTTTAATATAACCAAAAGATTCGTTTATCGTACCATCAAACGATACAATGAAGACTCTAGTGTAGATGACAGGTCAAGAAGTGGTCGCCCTCGGTCTGTTAGGACTCCAGCTGTGAAGGCGCGAATTCAAAGAAATCCCAAACGTAAGCAGAAACTGTTGGCCCTTCAGATGGGGTTAAGCAGAACCACGGTGAAAAGGGTGTTAAATGAAGACTTAGGGCTTCGGGCATATCGAAGAAAAACAGGACATCGTTTGAATGCTCGTCTAATGCAACTGAGACTGAAGAGATGCCGCGCTTTGTTGAAGCGGTACGCGGGAAAAAATCTCGGGAAATTCTTTTTTCGGATGAAAAAATTTTTACCATAGAAGAGAGCTACAACAAACAAAATGATAAGGTGTACGCACACAGTAGTGAAGAAGCGAGCAACCGTATTCCGCGTGTCCAACGAGGTCATTTTCGATCCTCGCTCATGGTATGGTTGGGAGTTTCTTATTGGGGCTTAACAGAGGTACATTTTTGTGAGAAAGGTGTAAAAACGAATGCAGTTGTGTATCAAAACACAGTCCTGACGAACCTTGTGGAACCTGTTTCTCATACCATGTTCAATAACAGGCACTGGGTATTCCAACAAGATTCGGCGCCAGCTCATAGAGCGAAGAACACACAAGATTGGCTGGCGGCGCGTGAAATCGACTTCATCCGGCACGAAGACTGGCCCTCCTCCAGTCCAGATTTGAATCCGTTAGATTACAAGATATGGCAACACTTGGAGGAAAAGGCGTGCTCAAAGCCTCATCCCAATTTGGAGTCACTCAAGACATCCTTGATTAAGGCAGCCGCCGATATTGACATGGACCTCGTTCGTGCTGCGATAGACGACTGGCCGCGCAGATTGAAGGCCTGTATTCAAAATCACGGAGGTAATTTTGAATAAACTTTAGTGTCATAAGAATCTATGTTTTGTTAAGTTCATTTTGGTATATGAATGGTTACATAATGAATAAACTTGTTTCAATTATTTTACATTAAACATGTGACAGAATTTATGACCTGACTAGGTATATAATCTGAATCTTTATATATAATCTGAATCTGATTTCGGGGGCGATAAATCGATCTAGCTACGATTTATTTTCAGAAAATGTTGTTTTATTCGTGTTTTCAATAACCCTGACATCTATTGGCCACTAATAATACTATTTTTCTTAATTGAGGGCAACTAAGCGCTTTAAAGACACAACAAGATAGCGTTATCAAAAAAAAACTGAGCAAAGCTCGGCCATCATCTAGTAGAACATTAAACGTGTACCAGGACAACACGACGCGTGGATGTGTGACAACAACAAGTCAACAAGCCATTGCGTACAATGTTGAGTCAGGCGCTCTGCTCACCCTTCTTTTAAACAAATCCATCGTGAATGTGCCGACACAGCTGGAGGCCACCAAGACGAGAGCTAAAATCACTGAGCAGAGATCTGGTGAAATATTCGGAGCCATTTTCGTGAATAGTTGTGCGGCGTACACTTGAACGCTGACCATTCCCATATAGACCGTCAGGACCATGATCGACACCATGCTGATGAGGGCTCGTCGTGATGACGTTGATGCAACTGTAAACAATTTACAAATATATGTGTTGAATCGGGTACTTTTAAACCTAAAAAACGCGGAGAACAAATATAATGTAGTTATTATTCGAACCCACACGGTTATTGATAGACTAGCGACCCGCCCTCACTTCGCTTCGGAAACATTAAAACACACATGAAATAAATAAAAAAAATAAAAAATAAAATAAAAAATAATAAAAAAAGTAGCCTATGTTCATCAGGGACAATGTCGGCTTCTAATGGAAAAAGAATTTTTCAAATCGGTCCAGTAGTTTCGGAGCCTATTCGAAACAAACAAACAAACAAATCTTTCCTCTTTATAATATTAGTATAGATATAGACTACAAATGGCGTTCTTGATATTTTGATCTGTTGATTAAGCCCATCACGTACATGTTGTAAGGAAATATGCGTTCAAAATTAAAAAAATATCAAATAAACATGAAATTATTACTGGTGGTAGGACCTCTTGTGAGTGCGCGCGGGTAGGTACCACCACTCCGCCTATTTCTGCCGTGAAGCAGTAATGCGTTTCGGTTTGAAGGGCGGGGCAGCCGTCTTAACTATACTTGAGACCTTAGAACTTATATCTCAAGGTGGGTATGCGCATTTACGTCGTAGATGCCTATGGGCTCCAGTAACCACTTAACACCAGGTGGGCTATGAGCTCGTCCGCCCACCTAGCAATAAAATATATATATAAATGAACAAATGAAAACTTAGTACCCCTTATATCCGTGAAACTTTCATCACCTTTTCATGTGCTGTCAATATTTTGCAAATAGCACATTACATTTGAGCATCGCATGACTGTTCCTTGCCTATTACGTAGTAGAGCTGCGGTCACTTTGTGGCCACGATACATTTATCTGAGGCATTTCGTAGCAGGTAGGTAGGAGGAAATTCTTCAAGGTAATTAATTAATTGAAGCTGCTTTTTTTGTATGTAGATAGTTAAGTGTTGACACCGATTGCAAACTACCAAGAAACCATAAAGCCAAAAAGATTTGCTTTTATCGATACAGTCGTTGGCTATTTGCAATATCCATTAAGGAATTTAATGTTTAACAAACATCACGCAAAAGGTAGCAAGCAAGACGGGTCAAAGTTTTTAGTTTTCAATTGACAAGGTACGGTATTTGATTTTCTCAGGTTTCTAACAATTTCAGCTTAAGTCTACATCCAGAACAAGGCTCACACCGATTTGTCATCCTAGCTCGTTAACAATGGTGTCTTCATTTTGACGAAGAAATACACAGAAAGCTTCGATCAACAATATTACTATTGTTGATCGAAGACAGAAAGTAAGTTTAAATAAGTGTAGGACACTTACAAAGCAATTTCCACCCACTTGTTTCTTCTTGCGGCAAACTTTTTTTTTCTTCTGTTAACTTCTCGGTTTCGTATTGAGGTACATTTTCTTCAACTGAATAAAAAAAGGCAAAGAATTAATAATCACCCCCCACCCTAACGGCCGACCACGCCGACCACGCCGCTGACGACGAAGCTCGTCGTTTGCGACATTCTATGCTCCGCTGACGTTCGTTTGTACCAGGCTCACATAAATCTACAAAGGTAGCTTGAATCACTCTGTCAATACCATTATAAGACGGAAGCGTTTTTGTTAGCTGTCTCTATTAAGATGGTGTTTATGTTGTGAAAAAAAGAGATGGTTGCTGTCAGATTAGATATACCAAAATGTATACATAGAAAAACAGAGTGCCGGTAGCGAAACAAATATCATTTATTTGTTTAAATAAAAGTGAATATGACTTTTTTATCTTTCGAGTTTCGTATCATATTATTATCTTAGGACTTACTGGGATGATTTTGTTTGTTCTGGTTGTGTTGACTGCGCATGTACGAGAGCTCGCCCAAGACGTGTTCCGTAACGACTGACGTGCCGCGATAAAACGCTAAGCAATGTAACGCTTCCTACAAGCAAAGCGACATTTAATTAATTGAACGAATCATCTCGCAGGCCCGGGCCACGAGCCTCTGAGACCATTACTTAAAACGTGTGCATAATTAAACATGGTTTTATAGGAAAACAATTGTTTTTATATTTATTCTCATTACCTACTTTAGTGAGAACTTAGAGAGAAAAACCTTTAACATTTAAAAGCTTTAAAACTCTTTAGTTTGAAAACAAGATTTTTCTCAGACAAAATCTATCATTCAGTGAAAAGAGAGCTCAGTTTTGAATAGTATACCGTTTAAAATATTAATTTCAAAAGAGATTAAGGGCTTTAAAGGTTGTTTTCATATTATATCACAGAAAACGCAATTAAGTATTGTTTAATCATTCTGATGCATTCCATAATTATGATTATATAATGACAATGAAGAAATAAATAGACGTCGTGTCGACTGCCTTATACAATTTAAGTACTTAAGTAGTTCGGGACATAGCCAAGTCGGCATAATCTAGTGGGCCATCAGCATGCTATTTATCTAAACGATGAAAAAAACATGTTGTCCAGAAGAACAACGGGCTAACACAATGGTATGTGAATGCCAATAATCCAGAACCATAGAGTAGGGATTATGACCCAGACACAAAAGAAACAAGTTAATGTAATGTCCGTTGTGGCCACGATAACACGTGCTAGCGGCGCTATTTCTAAGTCTACAGTTTTAACTGACAGATCATCCTCACCTTTTCCCGTCCTTTGCCGACCAAAAACACCGGAGACTCCTTAACCAGGGCGAACATGAATATAATGTAGATCACGGACAATGTGATGCAGAAATAGCACACGGTCTCATAGGAACAGACCCAGCCCAGCGAGTAAGATGCCAGGGCTCCAATGCTAAACAAGAAGGTAATGATGACGGTGGCGGTGGCGCGCGTCGAGGTCTGGCACAGCTCGCCGATGTACATGATGACCACAATGATGTTGCAACCGAACGCCAGTCCGCAGATCAGTCGAGCTATGAGGATTTGGCTTGCTGACTTCGCCGTGAGCACTAGTATCCAGGATGACTTGAACAAGACAAACAATACGATAAAGAGACTCTCTACTAAGCGCCTCAAGTCTAGCTGCTACCGCTAGGTTGGGACGGGGCTCATTCCGGTGTGACGGGTGAGCAAGCCCATATATATTATATGTTATGACGATTAAGATTCGTGTCTGAGTGTAGGTGACGATATCCACATTTGGATTTTATGTACTCCATACCACTACTCTCTTACACTTACAATCACTCAATAAACCGTGTGTCCCCTTATATCAATTTTTTTTTTCTGCCAATAACAACCTTAGAGGATCTGTCGTGCAGGCTCCTCACACAGGAAACAACTGAAGCGGCCATTGCTCCCGCTACTTTGTCAAGTCACATGGGTTAACAGAGGGTCCCGGTTGGCTTGAGATGCCCTGAGCTGGTGAATGTTATATGGTGGTGGAAGTGGCCCGTCGGCTGTGACGGGTCACTTCGCGCTCCACTCGTAGTGTTGAGGACAGCAAACAGCGCCTGAGCACCACACACGTCCGCGCCATGCGGTCTGTGGGCTCGAGTGCGTCCGGTGCCCATATCAAGGTTGTATTGTATTCGACTTTCACTTCAAAAGCACTAACAAAAATGATGAAGCCACACGCCATTGAAATCTTCTTTCTTCCGAATACATCGGCGAGCGTTCCGGCAAACATGGTCACTATCATCGGACTCAGCATGGTGCAAGAGCTGATGAAGCCGGCCTCTCTCTCCGATATCTTGTACCCCAAAGGCGAGCGGTCACTCTGGAGCGCGGGTATGGCATATGATGGCCAGACGAAGGTGAAGGCTGCTTGGAAGCAGGGTATTGTCACTGAAACAAAAAAGTTAGGCGTTAGGTTAGTGAGAGCAGCGCGACTCGTGGATGCCGTGGCTGGATACGGTAGCGTCACGGAGCCCCACAGAACTCATAAACAAACTCACAAACGACCGTGCACGCATATTGTATGAGTTTTCCCTTCATCATGGCGCACATCTAGGCAGCTGTCTCTGCAGTCGGTCCTCAGCGCCACACGAGGCCACTTGCACTGAGATTGTCTGGGACTCGACGACCATTTTTATATTTAACATTTAATTAAAACAAATGTAATATCCGTCAACATTAGTATCGTCTATATCTTATCTGAATTACGCTATATGTTTAGTTAGTATATTTTTATTAATTCTAACCCGAGACGTTATCTTACATTTGATTGACTGGGTGATGCAGTTGCTGGGCCGAGGATCGTGGGTTCGAGTCCCACATCGGACAAACACTTTTAGGACGGTTTGTTTGCTCTTTGTCTGGGTGTTTAATATTTATGTGTGATTCTATTTAATCGTATAAATCTATAATACATATATAGTGTGTCAGTATCTGGTTCCCACTGTACAGGTAGTCTTAGTTTAGGGCCGGCTGACCGCGCGTAACTCATCCGTGATTAATTTTGATTACTGTTATAATACACATACAGCAACCATGGCTTCGCCTGCAACTGCATACAATTTTATATTAAAACATAAAATCTATAACACAAGGTAACTGCGCAGCATAATTTTAAGTGAACATACATCCATTCTCTTTTATTTAATATAGATTTCATATCAATTCGACTTAAGATTCATAAGATAAAAATCTCTACCATCAGCGCCACCTATACGGCACTAACGTAACTATGTTCATCGGAGTGGTCAGGTCGTCCTTTATATGTGTGGGAAAATTCTTATATCAATTGGGCTAACGGCTCTCGAGTTTTCAGTGAACATACATACACATATACATTCTCTTTTAAATATATAGATTTGAATGAGTTAAGTTGTCCTGCAGAGGAGCGCTTAAATAATATACATAAATTAGTTATAGATAAGCAACTCAAGCACTTAACAAAAAGGTTTACGGGCGTCGGCCACTAGATGGCTTCACTTCGATTAGTTTCACATTGCTCCTATAGATGGCAGTAACAAATTATTATTTTATTTTCAATGAAAGATTTGGTAAATTTTCAGAAACCACGAATTGTTAAAATTTAATTAATTTGTCTATAAAAAATAAAGACTTGTATGATTTATTAGTTTTTTTAATTTCTGTGTTTAGTTACACAATAATGAAAAACCTTAAATTTAACAACATGTAAGTTTAGAGGCATCCACTACAAGATGTCGCTAGCTTCCATACAAAAAAATATTTATCTTAAGGTATCGCAGTTTTGGGGGCCCTGGAGGAATAAAGCGCAGGCGCGTACGCACGGGACAATACGAGGGCGGCACTGAAAATTTCGGGAATTAACGAAGTGACACAACATTACTATTTAAAAATGTATTTATTGCTTTTCGAAGTATTCTCCGCGAAATTTGACACATTTTTCCATACGATGGAACCAATTATTGAAGCAACCATTCCATTCGGAAGTTGGGGTCTCCAAAATGACCGTTTTGTAGGCGTCCACAGCTTCTTCAAGTGATGAAAATCTCTGTCCACGCAATTTATTCTTTATTTTAGGGAAAGTATAGAAATCATTAGGGCTTAGGTCGGGGCTGTACCGCGGATGGTCTAATAATTCTATGTTTTCTTGCTCTAAAAACTCTTTTGTTCTGTGCGCGGTGTGAGAACTCGCATTGTCGTGATGGAGGATGATGCGGCGGTTGCAGTTCTCTTTACGGAGTTCAGAAACGACCTGTGGCAAACAAATGCTAGCATACCATTCTGCATTAACCGTTCTTTGTTCCTCAAGAGGAATAGTCGTAACATAGCCGGTTTTGGAGACAAACGTGGCCACCTTTTTTTTTGCAACACTCCGTGAACGAACAATTTTTCTTGGCTTTAACTCATTTTCGAACACCCAAACTCGTGACTGGTTTTTTGTTTCGGGTTCGTACGCGTATATCCAGGATTCGTCACCTGATACAATGTTGTATAAAGCATTTGAGGATCCTGCGTGGAGTCTTTCGAGAGTTCTGACGCACCAAGTAACGCGAGCCGCTTTTTGCTCTTCACAGAGCGAATGCGGTATCCATCGGGAAAACAACTTTTTTACACCTAATTGTTCATGCAAGATTATTTGTATTTGACTCATGCCAATGTCTAAAGTTGCCTGAATTTCGCGGTATGTCACATGTCGATCTTCCTCAATCAGCTTACGCACAGCATCAACGTTTTCTTGGGTGACTGCAGTTTTTGGACGACCTTGACGGGGATCATCACTGAGCTTGACACGTCCACGTTGAAACTCAGCAAATCAGCGATAAATTGTGGTTTTGGATGGGGCTTCATCACCAAATGCAGAAATCATCCGGTCAACACACTGTTTTTGTGTTGAACCACTTCGAAAGTCATAATAAATCATCGCTCTTGAATTTTCTCGAGTCAATTCGATTTTCTCAACGATTAAACAAGTTTGACAAAACCTCGTGACAAGACCGAGAATCTTTTTTTAAATAAATAAATGGTATTCGATTTTTAAAACCAAGGAGTTTTCAATTAGAAAGATTTTAATATGACAGGAACAGTGGAAATATTCCATTCCCGATACTTTTAGTGCAGCCTCTGTACAATGTTCTTCATCTAATTATTTTTTGCCTACCAATAGTTAGGCAAAAATGACCCCTCGAAGGCACTAGCAATAGCTTACTAGCTTCATATCAGCTTCACCGGACGTGTATTCGAGCTAGATAATTTTAATTTCACGACCTTACGTTTTATTCCTATTAGGGACAACACCATCGTTTGTTCATTCATAAAATTGTACACATATATACTTAGTCTGGCCATAAATACTGTTACAATTAAAAATAAACAAAATATTACATTTGAATTTGGAATCTGTCATTGTTATATGATTGCTCATTGAGGTTTCTCATTTTGGCGCCAATACATTGTACAATATTTTGCGATATTAAAATGGAGTGGGGTGATAAAACGAACCGAATCGCTGTGATTTGCATTACACAAAGTAGGTATGGAGCCAAATGCAATTTTTAAAACTCTCCATAGGCTTGGTATTAGTAAAATGTTTGTGTACCGGGCTATTGATAGGTGCAATGAGACCTCCTCTGTTTGTGACAGAAAAAGATCTGGCCGTCCACGTAGTGTTCGTACGAAAACGGTGGTCAAAGCAGTAAGGGAAAGAATTCGAAGAAATCCTGCCCGAAAGCAAAAGATTTTATCTCGGGAGATGAAGATAGCACCTAGAACCATGTCGCGTATTTTAAAAGATGACTTAGGACTTGCAGCCTATAAGAGACGTACTGGTCATTTCTTAACTGATAATTTAAAAGAGAATAGGGTGGTAAAATCGAAACAACTACTGAAGCGGTACGCAAAGGGAGGTCATAGAAAAATTTTGTTTACGGATGAGAAAATTTTTACAATAGAGCAACATTTTAACAAACAAAATGACCGTATTTATGCTCAAAGCTCTAAGGAAGCTTCCCAATTAGTCGACAGAGTGCAACGTGGGCACTATCCGACTTCAGTGATGGTTTGGTGGGGTATTAGCTATGAAGGAGTGACTGAGCCATACTTTTGTGAAAAAGGTATCAAAACATCGGCACAAGTGTATCAAGATACCATTCTTGAGAAGGTAGTGAAGCCCCTTAACAACACCATGTTCAATAATTAAGAATGGTCCTTCCAGCAAGACTCGGCGCCAGGTCATAAAGCTCGGTTTACGCAGTCTTGGTTGGAAATGAACGTTTCGGACTTCATCAGAGCTAAAGACTGGCCATCTAGTCCCGATCTTAATCCGCTGGATTATGATTTATGGTCAGTTTTAGAGAGTACGGCTTACTCTAAACGCCATGATAATTTGGAGTCCCTAAAACAATCCGTACGATTGGCTGTGAAAAATTTTCCCATGGAAAGAGTGCGTGCTTCTATTGATAACTGGCCTCAACGTTTAAAGGACTGTATTGTAGCCAATGGAGACCACTTCGAATAAGCTTTTTATACTTTAAATTCAGTCTCAGTATTTATGGCAAGACTAGGTATATAAAAATGAATTGCTGTTCTTTAGTCTCGCCAAAACTCGAGAACGGCTGTACCGATTTGGCTTGGCTTTTAAGATCTTTAGTTTAAAAAAATATCAATTTTCTCACTGACCCATCTATCATTCAGTGGAGAAAAGTTCAGTTTTTCATAATTAAATATACTGCTTAAAATATAAATGTAAAAGGGAGATAAAAGGCTTTCAATATTGCCTTTATTAAAAAATTAAAACCTGCCGCCTTGTATCGATCAGCTTGTTGGACAACAAAAGTGGCGGATGAAAGGCGATTGCATGCAGCAGAGATGCGAATGTTGCGATGGATGTGTGGAGTAACGAGAATGGATAGAATACGGAATGAATATGTTAGAGGAAGTCTGAAGGTGGCACCTATGACAGAGAAGCTGAGAAGTGCGCGTTTGGGATGGTATGGACATGTGATGAGACGAAATGAAAATGAGGTTGGTAAGAGAGTGTTAACTATGAATGTGGAAGGATATAGAGGAAGAGGTCGACCTAAGAAGAAATGGATGGATTGCGTGAAAGACGATATGGGTAAGAGGGGAGTGAGCGAAGAAATGGTATATGATAGAAGAGTATGGAAAGAGAAAACATGTTGCGCCGACCCCAGGTGACTGGGAGAAGGGCAGGACAATGATGATGAAAAGGCTTTAAATATTGTTTTCTAAGTATATCACAAAACGCAATTAAGTATTTTATTGTATAATCATTCTAGAATATTCCATATCATTATACACATACACATACATACATAAATAATACCTTAATAAACACTTCACTATACCTCGATTACTTTTGTACATTAATTTAAGGAATCGATACAATATATTACAATGAGTACATCGACTGGAATGCGAGACTGCTAGGGCTCTGGACTAGTTGATCGTATGTGGAGAAGCTCTGCATGTCGGTAGGTGTACTAATATACAACAGACAGACATATTAATATTTTTTTATTTATAATAAAATATAAAGAAAAAAAATCAATTTCATGGAGAGACAAGTGATTACATCTGTTTTATTATCCACAAAACTGTATAATATGTTCTTCTTTACATACCAACTTATTGTTGACAATCACTATGTATATGTATTACATTTGTTATATTATTCTACAAAACCTGAGCAATGTTAAATTTGCCTAAGTTCAGGTTCGTTTTTTTGGTAAATAATTACAAATAGTGCTCGACATAAATGCTATTCTTACTAATAATAATATGTCGATTTAAAAATATGTAATTAAATACGAGAAAGTGTATTCATAAAAACAACGATACAAAACGGCTGTCCAATTTCAAAACCTAGTATCTGACAAATTTAAAAAAAAGTGTGTTTTTGCATTTTTCGACCTTGTAGACCATTCTCCACATATTAGGATAGCAAAAACCCCCAAAAATTTGTAAAAAACGAAGTTACACAAAGTCGGAAACCTAGTATCTACAGTAAAGGTTTTCAAAATGCAAAAATTAAAAGATTAGAACATAGTATATAACATCAACCATTTAAAAAACCTAATAAGTGCTTGTAGTTACTTGGATTTAAAATGGTTCATGCAGATACTAAGTCAATGAAATTGTTGAAATAAACGTCAAAACTCCCGCGAAACTTTAGTAAGTGAGAAAATCGTTGCACGTCGTTCGTGTTTTTGTCTATAAAATGAGTAAAAATCAGTTTTATAGGTCGAAATTGATCTTGAATGCTTTAAAAGAACAACATGGTGAAATGTAAGTACGCTTCAGTATGTTTTATTATTGTCAAGGTTTTTGTTTTCCAAAATTGCAACCTACTACGACACATAAAGTAAATGAAGGTGCAAATATTCCAGAGGATGTTAAAACTGCATACGGGAATCACAAAGCTAAAGCAAGTAAAGCAATACAAAAGTGTCAAGAAGATGCCTCCTTAGAAAATACTTCCTCTGTGAGATACTATTCGATGGATTTACAAAAAGTTATGTTGTTACCCGACATGCCTAAAGTCAAAGAATCGTTTTTCTTGAGTAGAATGATAACTTTCAACTTGACATTTGCACCAATCAGAAAGAAAACTAATGTTAATAATATTTGTATTCTATGGCATGAAGCCTATTCTGGACGAGATGCTCATGACATTGTTAATGCAATTGCAGCAATGATCGAAAAAGAAAGAGATTTGAATCATTTGATATTGTGATGTGATAATTGCACAGCTCAAAAAAAAATTGGATCCTCTTTACATCACTTGTTACTATAATAATCTCTGAGTTTTTCAATTTAGAAAGTTTGACTTTGTAATATCTACCTAACTCAAGATCACACACGTATGTCAGCTGATAGAGTTCATGGCAATATGGAGAGGCAGATTAAAAACAAAAGATGCTGTGTACGATTTTGAAGACTATAAGAATGTAATTTTGGGTTGCAGATCGCATATTGAAGTTATCGAATTCCAAAAATCGTATGAGTGGGTAAAAAAGAAACGCATACCGCGACGCAGTGATGACCTTGTTCCCATTAATAATTTGTTGCTTAATTCTTTGGTTGAAGTAATATTTGTAAATGGGTGCCGTAATATGTTTTATAGGAATGATTTTGAATCTCCGTATTCCGAGTTGGATTTTCTTATTAAAAAACACAATCCCTTGATCATGCCAACCTTAAAAAAGATTCCAAGAGGCATTAACGAAAGTAAAAAGGAAGGCATAGTAACAACTTTATTTAGCTTATGCCAATGAACAGAAGTTTTGGAGAAGAAGTTTTGGCAAGGTGTAGCGATTAATAATAATCCAGCTAATTTAGTTTCTAGTGGACAATTATTAATAACCGAATAATTTATTTTTGTTTGACTGTTTTCAAATATTTTGAGTGATAATTTTTTGATTTTTTTGATTTACTGTGAACAAATAGTGTTTGGTTTCCGATTATGTGTTTTTTTTTCTTTTTCATTAAAACTGCTTATTTCTGCCCATATTTATGTTGTTTTATTCTGTTTTTTCTTACTATGTTATTGCATTTAGTTCCTACTCAGTAAATTCAGACCTAAATGAAAACAAAGCAAGTGATTTTACTAAGTCTATTAATTTGCGTTTATCCCCACTCATCATATTTTAGAACTAGATGAAAACAAAGCAAGTGATCTTACTAGGTTTTGAAATTGTCACACTCAAAAAGTTTGATCTAAGAAAACAATATTTTTATTAGTAACTGCTCCTCTACGTACATCTTTTGTGATAGACGCATGAAATCTACTTTTTTATAAAGCCTGTTATGTACCTCAAATTTTGCAATCACTCTCAAGAAGGTACGACTAATATTATTGAAACGGCACGCTGTCAAAGATATGAAATTGTTTTTCGGCTCTCCTGTAAAATTTAGTTTTATGCAGATACTGGGTTTTGATATTTCACAGCCGAAAAGTTGATAGAATACTCGTACTTACTGCACACCGCGTCATCGTGACACAACGCGTTTGCTCTTTGCAGCTATGATGTCCTAGTACAGAAAACGTATTTTCGTGGAACAGTGGCGTAACTCAAAAACTCGCGATTTTATTTATTTTATTTACCAGTTAGTTGTTACAATGGACACAGGAGATGATGATGATATTATTTGTACAGGCTGCTATCTTTTTATGACAGTTTTTTTTATTGCTTAGATGGTTGGAGGAGCTCACAGCCCACCTGGTGTTAAGTGGTTACTGGAGCCCATAGACATCTACGACGTAAATGCGCCACTCACCTTGATACAACGGCTGCCCCACCCTTCAAACCGAAACGCATTACTGCTTCACGGCAGAAATAGGTATGGTGGTGGTAACTACCCGCGTAGTCTCACAAGAGGTCCTACCACCAGTAGATTTATATAGATAGATAGTAAGACCAGTAGTTTTGGCCATTTATGTACCTGAATATTAGAATCTTCACACTGTCCCTTCACCCACAGACATGAGTCTCCACTGTGTACGTTTTGTTGTTCAGTCGAAGTTCCTGCTCGCTGTGCAATTGCAAAGATTCTTTACTGTAGTTAAACATTACAATATATTTACTAACAATTTCAATGCTTCATTTGTTAAGCTCATCGATCACAATGATTCAACATCGATTTGTGTTCATTTAAGTTGGCACTATTGTTTGTACCTACATACATATTATGTAAAAAAAAAACACTCAAATACATATTACATATATTTTTGCTAAAAAAATTACAAAGCGATTTCATCTCGATTAATAAAATAGTGCTTATTTTTTTAAATATATTTACCGTGTTTTCGTTCAGTATTCGTAGATAATAAGAGAGATTGTGTATAATATGAATACTTATTTTATTATTAACTAACTGATCCGGCAGACTTCGTAGTGCCTCAATCGATAAATAAAACACCTAAACTTTTGTATAAAATAAACTTAAAACAAACAAAAGGAATCCGTCCGACGGGGGACACATCAAAGGGAAAACAAATTTGTTATTTTTATTGGATTCAGAGCATTTTCATATTTATCTACCTTTTAAACCTTCTCTGGGCTTCCGCAAATAATTCAAGACCAAAATTAGCCAAATCGGTCCAGCCGTTCTCGAGTTTTAGCGAGACTAACTAACAGCAATTCATTTTTATTTAAATAGATTAACATTAATATACAAATTAAGAACTATTATTACTATATTATTATCTAAAGAAATGTTTCCCTCGTAACGAAATTTCGATTTGTTCCAGAGTCTTTCCTTTCGTTTCGGGCAAGAGCGTTAGAGACACGAGGGCCCCGCAGAGGTTCACCGCGGCGAACGCGAAGAACGTGGAGTGCAGCCCCAGCGCGGCCGACAAGGGGCCGAACGCAGCCAGCTGGGTGAACGACATGAACCACGCGTGCGTCACCACGCAAGCCAACACCTTGGCGCGAATCTGAAAACGGACAGCGCAATGTAAACAACAAATAACTAGGCAACACTGGCTCCTCACACATTCTGTTCGGTTTCGTTGAAAAGCAGTAACGCTACTTCGACAAAGCGGTGCGACATGATAATTCTCTTATTGTGGCTGCCGCTAATTAGCTATCCAACTGAGGCGACGAAGCAATGCAAAGCCGACACCGGTCACCATCCTCTTCGAACTCGTCAATCACGGCGAAGAGTTCGACGGGTAAACTAACCTACAGGCACAGCTCACTGAGTATCTTGGCGGATCTTCTCAATGGGACGCGATACCGATCTGATGTTAGATTGTGCGAAGCACGGCTCTTGCTAGGGTTAGTGTTAGCAAATTTTATCAAGTTGAGCCCGTGAGCTCAACTACCTATCCGGTCCTAGCTGAAATAGCAATTACAAAAACAAAAGATTAAATAAATATTTCATATTTCACGCAGCATCACGTTGGCCAGGTTACAAACGCATAAGCGTCTACCCGAAATATATGAAAAATACAGTAGGTACGAGTAGATTTACGATGAGAGATCAAAAAGTTGTCGTATACTCCTTGGTAAGAAATCTTCGTGTCGGAACGTGTTCTCGAAAATGGAGAAAAACGAAGTGCGAGCCGTTATTAAATACCTCTGTTTAAAAAGTTAACGACGCAAGATATTCGTGGCGATTTGGCGGCAACATTAGGAGAGTCTGCTCCACTGTATTCCACTGTCGCAAGGTGGGCTTCAATTTCGAGTAGGGAGAACGAGCACAGATGACGAACATCGTTGCGGCCGTCCATCGACGTCAGTCACCCAAGAAAATGTTGCGAAAGTCGAGAAAATTGTATTGAGCGATCGTGGAGCTACCATCCGATACATAATACAAGAAACGGGCATTTCATATGGAAGTATTCAATCCATATTGAAACTATCTATGAATATGAGAAGAGTCTTCGCAAGATGGGTGCCGAGAATGCTAACCGACAGTCACAAACCAAATTGACTTGACATTTCGAAGATATTGTTGGACAAGTTTCAAACTTTTTGTCTCGTTTCATAACAATGGGCGAAATATGGGTCCGTCATTTTGATCCCGAGACAAAACGGCAATCTTCGCAATGGAAACGGCCATCATTACCGACCCCGAAGAAGTTTCGTGCCGTGACATCGGCTGGCAAGGTTATGGCCTCAATATTTTGGGACTTTTTTGCCACGTACCATCCGGCTATGGAATGAGCCCCCCTCCACGGTGTTTCCCGAGCGCTGTGACATGTCCTTCTTCAAACGAGGCTTGTGGAGAGTATTAAGCGGTAGGCAGCGGCTTGGCTCTGCCCCTGGCATTGCTGAAGTCCATGGGCGACGGTAACCACTCACCATCAGGTGGGCCGTATGCTCCTCAGCCAACAAGGGCAACAACAAAAAAAATAACAGAAGGGATATTGTTGATTGATTACCTGGAGCGTGGAACCACTATTACAGGCCAATATTATGCAGCTTTAATTTCCAAGTTGAAGAATGTTATCAAAGAGAAAAGGAGAGGGAAACTTCGAAGGGGCGTGCTGTTTCATTGCGACAACGCATTCAGCAAACTGGGTTCGCATTGGTTGACCCTTATTTACCAGATCTGGCGCCTAGCGATTTTTATCTGTTCCCCAAATTGAAAGAATACTTAAGGGGAAACAGATACGAAGACGAGGTCATGAATGCCGTGGAGAGGTTTTTGCAGGATCAAGATAACACTTTTTTTTTGAAAAGGATTGCAGCCTTGGAAAAGCGCCGGACTCGGTGTGTAGAGAAACTCGGAGACTATGTAGAAAAATAAATTATTAAGTTATCAATAGTCATTATATTCTATCTCATTCTCACTACTTTTTGTTCGTCCTAGTAGACTTATGTATCTTATGACTGCATATGTGTCTTCCGCATTACATGCTAATGTGAAAAACAATTACCGACCTGGAAATGAAACATTTCAGACATAATGATATAGGGCACAGGCGAGACTCCGGACGCAAGCGACAGCACCATGGCGGCCGCGGGCAGCCACGCCGGCGCCGCCCAGCCGTGCTGCTGGGCGAGCAGGGTGGTCGCCAGGCAGACGAGCGAGCCCGCCGTTACCAAAAACGCCGCTGATAAAATTTGCTGCAATGCAGATTAATCTCAATATTCTATACTAGGTTATAAGTTGTATAGTTCTGTATCATCCGCCTGTCTATTAGTGATATAGACAGCCCTCACCCCTCTGTGTCTCAAATTAATGCATGATTTCCATAACCTTAGTACCAGATGGAACGTGAAAGTGGTGGGTCCTAACATACGAATGGCTTTCGGAAGCATTGGTATGTGTGTATTCAAGCTCGGACATGTTCGTACGCGAGCCGAGCCGTTTTGTATCCCGGTTACCGCTGTAGTGCTAACATACAGGTGGTGTGAGGACACTCTTAATCTGCAGGGTCGGCGGCCTTACCTTCCTACCCAGCCTTTCGACGTAGAAGAGTGACAGCAGGGAGGCGAGCAGCATCACGGCAGGGAAGCTCAACGCCTGCAGCTCCGGACTGACGGTCACACCGAATGATGATAAGATGGCGGACGCGAACGTC
The DNA here is from genome assembly GCF_030267445.1 of Bombyx mandarina. Lineage (NCBI taxonomy): Eukaryota > Metazoa > Arthropoda > Insecta > Lepidoptera > Bombycidae > Bombyx > Bombyx mandarina. The sequence continues at coordinate 8,744,834 of NC_143226.1, forward strand.
ATAATGGCGTAGCTACCATTGCACGAAAATATTGACATTATTGTCAGACTTAGAAGAAAACCGTTGCGCCAGGACTTTTGCTTAACTGAAATTAAAAAAATATTGTATTCAGAGATGTCGTAGGCTTCCGCGGTGAAGAAATAACATCGTGTAATAAAAATGAAACCCGCAATAATTTTAGTTTTCGTAATTACTGGTGGTAGGACGTCCTGAGTCAGCACGGGTAGATACCACCACCCTACCTATTTCTGCCGTGAAGCAGTAATGCGTTTCAATTTGAATGGTGGGGCAGTCGTTGACCTTAGAATGTCGCAAGGTGAGTGTCGCATTTACGTTAAATATGTCTATAGGCTTCTGTAACCATGTAACAATAGGTGAGCCGTGAAGACATTCACCCACCTAAGCAAGAAAAAAGGTAACTAATTGATTAATAATGACGATAATCCCTTTAAAAATACTAGTTCAATAGATATAGAAATATTCCGAGATCCAAAATTAGACAGTGAGCAACGGAGGCTTGGGGCCACTTTACGACAACGAAGCTGCTACTAATATCTATATTGATCTGAATGTAACTTACAGATGCTCACAAATGAGATATTAGGTAGTGACTTGAATTGTGAGTATTCATTTTGCATCGTCTCTATTTCACTCATTACTATTTTGTCCGTCACCTCCAGGCCTCTGAAGAGGGCTACAGTAGCTTCCGCTTTCTGAAACACATAAAACACGAATTAAGACAGAGTCACGTCTGTACAATCGTGTAGCTCATCATAAAACCGCGTGAAGTGTGCACTAGGTATTAATATTCTGTATCTTTATATAAAGCTATTTTAGTCTTAGTCTTTTTATAAAGTAATTTTTATTAGTCAATAATTAAGTATGTACCTGCCCGTATTTGTATGTAGCTTATAAAAAGTACTCACGGCAATATTTCCCTTTTTGACTAGGAAGGCAGGGGATTCAGGAGCTTTCAGCATCAACAAGACAGTTGCTATAGGCACTGTGATAGCGATCCACAAAACCGTGTGGTATTCTAAGCGCGATCCCAACGCGAACATGGACAAGATGCCCACGTTTTGCATTAATATCAGCAACGTTCCAAGGACCCCTCTGATGTTATCTTGGCTTATTTCTTTAACGTAGACCGGAATTATATTGAAACATCCCCCTGAAGGTATTCCGCAGAGAACGCGTGCTATTAAGAGGCCGGAGAAGCTTGAGGTGCACAGTTTTACGAGCCAACTTAGCTGAAAGACACAAAGTAATATGTCAATTTGAGCTCCAACAATACTATACTATTTCCATATGTTGTCGTCACTCGTTCACGCATCGACATATTTTTATTCTGTACTTTAAAAAGGTAATAGATAAAATTACTTAGATAAAATTATAGGGCTCTCCATTAACCTTAGATAATTGAGTATCGAACTCCGATAAAGTTAAACAAACTTATATACAGTAATAAGGAATGAGAAAAGTTTGTTTGCTAACTGTAAGACAAACATTGGAAGTCAAGATCCACTAGATATTGCTGAACGGTTGATTGCTTCGCGACAGAAGCAGGCAAGATGTTGGTACCCACTGGTGCGATATTTTTCTAATATCACAAACCAAAATACCCATATGAAATCTAGTGATAGATTTTCTCTCAGAATAAATTGTTTTGTCCTAATTTTAGAATTAATTTTGGGCTCTAGAAGCAAATTAGTAATTAATAATTTTATAATTAATCCAACTGTAAATTAAAATGCGAATTCTGATTTTTCGCAACTTTATTGAAGTTTATTGTAATGTTTAAAATAAAAATTACAGTAGAACACTATTTTGAATGAGATTGAACTAACTAATTTGCATTTAGTCATTGAAATCGAACAATGAAAGTTTTTTGTTTGTAAATTTTACAGGTATGGCACTTTTCAGGATTCCAACGTAATATATAAACTTTGAAGTGAACACATAAATTATTCTGTCATGAAATAAATTTTATTGGACACAGGTATTATTAAATGAATTAGGAGAGATCTCGTGACACACTCACAACACAGTCACATGTGTTAAATTTTCTACCAGGGCAACATAAACAGATAGAACTTACCGCTTGCAACGCAGCGATGGTCATTATACAGACACGCCTCCCGTAGGTATCTGCTATGTACGCGAACATAGCAACACCCAGCATAGCCGATAAACACAACATACTCGCAACCAGAGATATGTCACTATCGGATAGCGGAGCACCAGTGGGCGACGACTCAGATTGCAACGTTTTGGTCATTGGTGAAATCCAGCCCGCCTGAAGTCCATACGTGAGCAGCGTCGTGTTCGCTACAAGAACAACTTTCTCGTTGGTTATGCGTTCCTGGTTGTTGTACGATTTACTTTGTTTATTTAAATTGACATTTATTTACCTAGGAGGGCTACCATCCATTGCACATATGTGTGACCGCGTTCGGGTTTTAGCGACATTTTAAATATTTGGCGGCAAAGTTAGTTATTCGAGTTGAAAATAAACGTCTTGTAATGTGTCATTATTAGTCTATAGGAAATTAAGAAAAATATTTGTAGCGACGTTCCTTTTATAACGGTAACTAGCACAATCTTATGTAGTACGATCCTATACGATCGTTCTGTTTCTTGATTTTGATGTAGGGTTGACAAATAAAATTTTCCTAAAATTTGAATTAATAGAGTTAGTTGTAACGTTCAAGCTTCACCGGTAATCGTTCTCGTCGAGCCCTTCGTCGCAAGCGACGGGTTGTTAGTAGTTTTGGTAGGGAAAAATCAAGCTTCATCAATTGAACATTACATGTGTACCTACTACCTACTGCTCCTTTGTAGTTTAAAATCCAATGAGCCTATTTTGAGGTATCTCTCTCAGTCCATTAGCACAGAAATCCTCCGTGACCTGATAGGTAAGAAGCCTGCTATTTTCATACATGACAGATTATTCGAATAAATTGATTATATTGCATAGAGACTGCCATATTCTTTAAATCGGAACGCATGTTTGCTTTGCTGCTCAAATAGGCAAGATAGTGTGGGAGCCATCCGTGCGTACAACTCGACCAAGCTAAGTTTGCTCCTCGCTGGAATGCGGCGCCCCGCCCGTTTCCCTGCTCACCTTCCCGCGATCGCCCTGTCGCGTCAGTACGGTTAGCATCTTTGTCGCCGACACGCGTCATACTATTACGATTTTTCATCCCCCTATCCGTTGAATTAAAAATTTTTGAATTGTTCTTGTTAGGTTTTTTGTTGAAGTTTTGTTATTTACTGGACTGTTTTTTTGTTAAGTTTTTGTTGAACTGTTGTTACTGAACGGTTAACGTTCATTTCAACAAAAACGAAAGGAAATGTGATACACAGAGAAGGGAGAAACATAATCCTGAAAGTATTGAAGTGTGTCGAAGAAGAAAAACTAATAATGACCTATCCGGTTGTTAAAGTTATTCAGCGAACTTGTGCCGTAACCCGCATATATAAGAGGACGCTAATGAATATAAAAAAGAAGCCAAGCAATTATCACAGCCAACTGCTTTACCAGCATCACGTTATTTTTATATATATATTTTTATATTTTCCAGAATTTCTGTAAATTAAACGGTTGTCTGGAAGAGATCTGGCTTTTAGCGATAAGACCGCCTATTTTACAAATGTATCGTGATTGTTTTTTGAATGTAAATTGTGTTTTGGTGTGCAATAAAGTGTATTCTCTCTCTCTCTATCTCACGTTCTTCGCCACGTCTAAGTACTAATGCCCAATTAAGTTCTATAAAAAATATATTTGACAGTTTTGACAAAAACACGATATCGCTATATCCTAGTGCACCTATGTATAATATATATTGTTAAAAACAATAAATGCAAAGGAAAATCTAACAAACATTTGTTTGAAAGGCATAGCGAATCCTTTTTTCAGACCGCACCTAAGCGGCAGTGCGATGTAATCAATGCGAGATGCAAACTTAGCTTGGTCGAGTTGTACATTACGTTCTGCCATCAGTATATTATGTCGGTTGGCGATCGCAGTGCGCTAGTATAATGCTAAGAGAATGCTACTGCCAGGTCTCCGTTGAATCCTAAAGTCGTCTTTAGGACACGGACGGTAAGAGATAGGGTAGCGTTGCTGTATGCCGGCACACGGCTTCAATATTTGTTAAGCGTTGTTGGAATAGCAATGCTAACAACGCGTGTAACATCTAAATTAGTTATGAGTATCAAAACGCACAGACATCCCTACAATATTCCGAGAATAGTTCTGCGATATCGAGTATAGCACAATCATCTAAAATAACATTTGTTCGATGGTTTCGTTCACCTCGTCGTGCAAACATAGCTTCCCGGTGCAACGCAACCGCGCGCTTCTCATATCTCAATATAAATAAATATTTCTATTACTAACTGAAGTAAATGTTATTTAGCTGAACAATTTTACCAGCAAAAAAGGAAGAGTAAAATGTTACTGAAAAATCTTAATTCGAAAGGCGTGTTGGGTTTAGTCCTTCTCTTCTCTCCGGACAATGAGACTTCTTCTTTTTTCTAGCGTTCCCTAGTTTTAGCGTTTCTAGCGTGAAGGACTTCCCGTTTAGGCTGTTTCCTGAGCTCTATGATATGGTCTTCCTTTAACGTGGTTTATGGAGAGTCCTCAGCGGCTTAGCTGTACCCCTGACATTGCTAACTTCCATGAGCGACAATGATCACTGATCAGTCCGTGTATGCTCAAATCTTTTTAAGGAAGAAACTAAAAGAAGACTTTGCCTCATGTTTTACGGTGAGTGGGCAGTGTTCGCGTTGTGACGTCACAGACGTGCGGTGGCCGAATAGGCCACGCACTCGTGCGACATTCAAATGCCCATATTTTGGGCTCATAGACATACCTTATGTGTGAACCAACCACACAAGCACAGACAATCCTTAGTTAGATTTTATTTAATAGTTTAGAAGTTTCTATTCAACAAAAGGGTAGCCATTTTAACTATATCTTAAGGTAGGGTAAAGTATCACAAATTATATCTCTATTTTCGCTTTAGATACTCGTAATTTCAGATATTTTTTTGGTTCTTTCATCGTTCAATGGACTAATCCGTAGTGCCTCGTGTCCGTGTGTACAAATAATTGTCATCTCGAAAGCAGTAGGCGACTAACTAATTGCATTGGCTCACCTGACAACATAAACGGACTCAGATATTTTTTCTTAATTTAGCTTTTTACTATTTCAAGTCTGAAGTATAAATTCTACTACCAGCCAATTACTAACTAGCACTTTAACAACATGAATTTATTTTATTTTATTTTTTACATAAAAAAAATATTTAAAAGGATTTGTTTCGCAAACGGTATGAACTATGACGTAATAGTAGAACGTAGATTTAAGTGTCTATTTTGATAAGAGAGAAGAGGTCGCGTTCATACGAACTGTTTATTAACATTGTTATTGACTCAATGCTCGAAGACTCCACACGTGATAGTCAACCTGTTATAAATAATAATTGTTTGCAAAGTAAATACCGTGCCGTGAAAATGTAAATAAGAAACTTATGAGACGAAGTTTCAAGGAGATGCTTAGTAAGGCTTTTTCAAGTACAGAATAAGGAAGGTCACCCCATCGTAAATAGTCTCACCACACAGTCGGGGAGAGAAAAAAAGATGTGGCTCTCTTTCTGCGAACACAATGCAGCTACTGACTTTTCTTGAGTAGTGACTTTATTATTAAATTTAAGGCTTTAAAAATAAAGAGTGAGAGAAAGAGAGATAGCTGGCGGTTTCCTCGGGATACAGGGGTTACTGCCACCACACACCTTCATGCATGAGGTCAGTCTCAAACTAAATACAACTTACACAACATAACGGCTGTCCATTAATTCAAATCTGAACGCATGCTGCTTCGTGGCAGAAATAAGCAGGGTGGTGGTAGCCAGACGTTCACATTACGCCGAGCAATGAATTAATTACATAGTTTAAATTTATCCTAAAATACAATTACAATTAGCCAAAATAAATAATATGTACAACTAAATTAGTTGAAATCAAAGACTCATTTATTACAGAATTATTTAAGAAATTTCGGGGGTTATACACAATTTCTAAATAATGGGGTTATACATAATGTCTAAAAAATAAATGGGAGAATTGCACTGAAGTAGGAAACCTATGGAAATGAAACGTCAACAAAAAATTCGTGCCACTGTGACGTCATCTGGCCACAAAACATGGCGGTTTTAGTGCTGCCCAGAAGATTTTAATGTTAGTAGGTTTTATCGATAAACGTTCTTGGCTCATTTTATTTTAAATATTGTTGAGTATGAATGTATTTGTAGAATTTATACTTTAATAGGAAGTAAGTATATTGTTATGTGCAAAGATGATGTGATTTAGATATTATGTGAAATCTAAGACGAGTTCGTGCTTCAAATTTGCCAAGTAAACGATATGACGACTTTTAAAATTTGCTACACTGATTTTATAAAGTTGTCGTTTGCCGCAAAACATAAAGATATGGCGTAGTACAGTGCCATCTGCCCGTTTCTAGGATGCTGAATGTTATCGTATTTTGAGTACGTGTTTTTCTTAGACTATTACAATATATTTTAATTGTTTTGCTGACTCTTAAGTCCGTAACACACTACCACAGCGCACCTCAAGGAAGGTGCGCCGCACCATTTGAATCACTTTCGCTTGAGAGTGATTCAAATTTTAAACTTATCAAGGGACCGCCTGATAAAAAAAAACACCTGCAGAACATTTATTCGTTAATAAAATTACAAACGTCATTCTTTGTGACTTCCTCTCTAAAATCACTTAATTATTAAATATTTAACGAATTTACAATAGTGTTTTACTCACTGCGGAATAAAACTATTTTATTTAAATAGTTCCGAAGAGATTTTGTCGGTAGCCTTTTTGCCGAAATATCTAAGCAGAATGTCTAAATATGTTTTGATGACATATTTTAAAGAGGTATTTATGATTAGTGTCATGATCAATAGATTCCGACCGAAAAATGGTGTCCGATTTTTCGGATGAGGGCTCCATAATGAATTTAAATATATATAGATAATAGTTTTGGGGCATCGGCTTTCTTGAGATCCTATAAAATATGTTTTAATTATTATTTTTGTATGTTTTAAGCATGATAAAATAAGAAAAATTATATAAGCAATCATATTAAGTCGATATCAAAGTCAATAAATAATGTACAACCCAAAACAGACGGCCGAACTGACGTGACAATGACATTTGGCGCGCTAAACATGGCGGATTTTCGGCCTCATTAGACGGAGACGGAGACATTTACGTATATTCATGTTTCATTTTATGTACGCACTGAAATACTGTTATATTGTTTTCCTGCGAGTTAAAGTGCTGAGTAAGAACGAGATAGATATATGTTTATGTGTGTGCCTTCAAAATGGGTGCTATTTATATAAGCAATTGTACGTATAGAACAATATGTCGTGTCCCTACTATATAGGTCTATGGAGAATTGCCAATATTTATGAAAAGTTTTTAAGTATCCAACAGCTGTTCGTCTAACCAGGCGCGCATGCCCGACGAGGAGGTGCGTGTTATTATTGTGGGACTTTCATTCCGCTCGCAGTCCCTCGACGTCCATCCCGACGTGATGCCCCAAAGTCCGTCATTTGCAATAACTGGCGCGCCGACGTCCGGCTGGACAAACATTGGTAAACGATATAATCATTTCAACTAGTACTATCTGAACAAAGAATAGTATATTATTAAACGGACTTGAAAATATGAGCATAATATTAAAACATCAACTAATAATGTAACAATGTATTACCGTCCAGCTTCGAAGGTACTTGCAATTTTCGAGTAAAGTCTATCGATAAATTTTATCGTCAATAAAAAATTTGCATTAAAAATCAATTTAAAAGTCGTTATTTTATATCATGATCATAAAGTTTGCCCAAAACACGTCATTCCGGATCCTCCTGATCCATTAACGGCGCTTTTAGGCACCACAAGAACCGGCCACCGTCTCCGTCGAACCCGTCTCTTGCGACGAAGGGCTCAATGAGCGAATTAACCCATAGACACAGCCCACTGAGTTTCTCGCTGGATCTTCTCAGTGGGTCGCGTTTCCGATCCGGTGGTAGATTCTACGAAGCACTGCTCTTGCTAGGGCCAGTGTTAGCAACACTTCGGTTTGAGCCCCGTGAGCTCACCTACATGTCAGGGCGAAGCTGAAATAGCCTCTCAAGGCTATCAGCATAGGCAGTAAAAAAAAAAGAAGTTAAATTTGATAACTTTTACATTATCACAAACAGTTAAGAGTGTGGTCTCACGCTGCAAGCACTGTGGTGTCCGCCAACCGGCTTCAGACAAAAGCTGTCTCCTCCGAGCGTTTCGTTCTGCTCCTCCATGAGTTCCTCGCAGTCCTCACAGGGTACGGTGCTCTGCGTGGACATCCTCATGCTGCTCGGCCTTGTGCGCTCGCTCGCCGACGGAGATATCGTTCGACCTTTTATCTTGAAAATTGCGGAATTAAATTAATTGAGAATACTCTCAGTTTGCGTATGTCTTACTTGACCCAGGAAGATAACAAATATGTACGTAACTATTGACTTCTAACGGGTTTTGTGTGCGCCTCAACAACAAGATCGCCGCACAGAAACAAAATCCAACCATAAATGTACAATGTACAAATGTACAATAGGTATGTTGGTAGCCCAAGATTCCTATTTCAGCTACGCCCGGACGGATAGGTGAGCGCACGGGCTCAACCTAGCTAACACTAGCCGTATCAAGAGCAGTGCTTCGTAGAATCTAGCACCGGATCGGAATCGCGACCCACTGAGAAGATCCGGCAAGACACTGAGTGGGCTGTGTCTGTGGGTTAATATTATGTACGCGTGCTCTTACACATTACGTCAGTTATTGGCTTTATAAGAATATCAATAATCTTTATTTAAAAAAATACTAGATTAGCTCGCTTGGAGCCGGCGGGAAGGGAGTGTTCAGACGTCCGCGAGTATGTTGTGATGATATGTAAATTGAAGAATACTCACTATGATCCTAGGCCAATAGGTCGTTAGGAAGTTGGCATCCAAGAGTTTAGCTGTGACCTTCGATAGCCTGACCGGCCTGATGGCTGGAGAATAATTAACGGGGACTGCTATTTTCAGCATTGCCAGGTCGAAGTTTGGTTTACCAAAAATGTAAGACGGGTGAATCACCAAACCCTTTATTGGGATTAAAACACCGCCTCTTTTGCAATCACTTGAGCCTAATCTCACCTTAAATAATTTTATTGATTCCCTCACACTGAAACATACAGATTATAAAATTGCACAAGTTAAATTATTTTATTATGTTTATAGAATGGTCGTACTTATAAAACTCTCCAGCTGAACTCAGGATCCATATTTTGTTAAGAAGAGCACCTGTAGCGTAATGTGCTCCCTTTCTTTGTATAGAGGCGGAAAAAGGATATCTGCTTAAAGTACTTTCGTCTTTAGCTCGCTTCTCGGTACTTATGTGATCCTGGTAACCGCACTGAGGTTTATTCGTAGCTGGAAAAAATTAAATTTTTATTGTTTCAATATTAAGTTGATCAATATAATATAATTTTATTTTAGTATCTATAAAATTCATTAAAACATACTATTTAACATCTCTAGGTGGAAGATGTATCTTTGGTAGCAGCAACCAGCGACGTCTCCAGAACTGAACGTAATCTATACTACTAATATATCAATCTACAGTCGTTTTTACGGATGTTCCGTAATAACTACTGAACCATGCATCCGATTGACTTGAAACTTGGTATCCATGTAGAAAATACATGTTTAATAATAAATGTAATAAGTAAACGGTTGTAAATGAGCTTCTAGAAAATACATGTACTTAACGGATAGGATGAGTGTTGAACTCCCTAATACGAGCTTGAGGGCGAGTACCAGTTTGAGTCAAACTGGTATCTTTATGAATAGGTACTCACTCTCAGAAGAAGTTTCAGCATTAAAGCACTGGTGCTGCTCTTGCCTAGTTCTCTTGGGTTTTTCTTTTAAGCTGAGATTGAATACTTCATTATATTCTTGGTTTTCTGAGCTATGTTCCTCTCGTGAGTCTGAATCTGAAGATACCATTACAATAATAAAGGTGGTCAGTATCAAATTAAATAGTTTTCTCAATTGAGAGGGCATGCTGAACGTGAGGAGATAAGCAAGAGCATTAAATGAATACATTCATTGTTCCTATTGCAATGGTAGAAGTTAGTAAAAATAATAAAAAACTTGTTATCGTGGTAAATTCTGGCTACGCTGTATAGGTACGATAAGCTTTCATTCTTTTTGTTACAAAACACATCGACGCCATTTTGGAATTTCAACATGCGAGTTGAAAAGTTCAAATCAATTGTTGCTTGGAACAACCGAACAACAAGAACCGTTCGTTGAAACTTCAAATAAATTAACGTCGCAATGTTTAAATTAACAATTTTGTAAAGTCAATGATATTGGCCCCGAGGGTATTACTCGCCCAGGTCCGAGCCCATCCGCGGCTGCAGAGCTCTTCGTTATGATGATAAACCAATACTACTAATATGTACAAATTATGCAAAAGGTGGCCATTTTAATAAATTTTTGTTCATGTACCAAACGTACAAGTATGAGTTGTTGGACAAACATAATTCGCAAACTCAACAACAATTCGCCGAGCAATTGGGAAAAAGAGAAGACTTTGACTGGCCTAATAATAGCAGTGAAAACTTTAAAAATATAAATTACAAGAGATGGAGCATACTCTGAATAAGCTATTTATTATTTTTCCGAACTCAATATTTCAAACCTGTATTTCAAAACGGTTATTTGTAATAAAAAAGGGAATGTATTTGGAGGTTTCCGATATTAACAGCTTAAACAGAAACCGTCGATTAAATAATTAATTCATCATAAAAATGGAATAAATGTTTGTAATTCAGCAATGTTGTTGTTACATCAGCGTGTTTTGAATTGTGCCCTACTGTTGTATTAGAACAATAGAGTCAATAGTGTTTGTTAATAAAACAGTTCTAAAAGTTGAATTTTAATTCTGTTTCGCAATACTTCGCTAACACCTTCATTTTAGAAGTTAACACCTACATTTTAAAAACAAAGGAAAATCAACTTAAAAACGCTTAGTCTCAATTTTTATTCGTTTTTAAATTAATTCAATCGAACTACGCGATGCACTCATGATTCAGTGGAAACATAAGTAAATCAGAATAGTTGCTCATAGTTTTATAACAACATGAAGTTCATATTAGATTTGTTGAGTTTATTTTTAACATTAAACTTTAGATCGTTGGTTAATTGTGGTAAGGATTACTTTTGTTATCTTACATACACACAACGCCCGTATTTAATTTTTATGCATTCTCGTTCGAACCGGCTAGGCTTGATGAAGTGATCTATACACTCTTAGTACTGTTGGACGCTTCTGGTCTTAACGCCAGCAATGGCCAGGGCATGCGGGTCCGTGCTCTTCGAAATCAATCCCGTAGAATTGTAACTAGTTGTATGCAACAAGTTATGGGGAAGCTAACTAACATTTTAAAACTAAATAATTTTTATCAATGAGTCAAATCATAGCCGTTGTATAAACAATATTTCAGCATCGACAAGTAAAACGGAGTTAGAATGCGAATTTCCTCCGAAGATGGAGGAGGACCTCAGTCACGTGAGGAGGAAGAGGCTCACCACCGAGACGGGCCTTGTGTGCCTGGAGGATTATCCGTACACTGTTTCTGTTAGGTAAATACTTATTAATTTTTCATTTTATAATTGAGTAAAGTAATTAAATTAAAATTATATTTTTGAATTGATTTGTATTAGTATTTTATTTATTTATTTATTTGGGAAACAAACAGTACAATACAAATATATAAATAATATATAAATAATATTAAAAAAAATAGCTAAAACAATAACCGAATATGTTTCCACAATCAAAATCACATATATGTAGAAAGTGAACAGAGAAGAGAAATTAAAAAATATGAAGTGTAAGGTTTATAATTTATTAATTAATTAATTAACTTGGTCTTGGTCTTGGACTTTATACATACATACATAAATAAAAACATGCAAAATAGTTATGGAAGAAATAAATATCAAAAACCAATATTTCCGTACCAGGCTAGCATGAAATCACGGCAGTATAATTTAGTGACGTTCGCAGGTTGCACGGCAAGCATTGGTGCGGGGGTGCCATCGTCAGCAAGCAATGGGTGCTGACCGCCGCGCAATGCTTTGATTAGTAAGTTTCATCAATATCACTTTACTGCGGATTATCAAAGGAGAGTTCGATGACTAACGATTCGCATAACGAGAAGCTACTTCAAATTACAGAATCCCTCTTCTTTTTTTTAACTAAATTAGTCACAGAAATGCGATTATAAGACTCCCGAAAAAATGCCACTTTCGCCTGCTTGTAGTGCCGGCGATAGGACGCAGCGCATAAAGGTGAAACAAAATAAAAGTTAAACAATGAATAGATGTTTAAATAAACTTGTTACAATGAATAGATGTTTAAGTAAACTTGTTTAAATAAACTTGTTATAAAATACTTTATGTATCTGCGTGTCACCGCTATAATTCTTACAATAACAATTGCTCTTGCTCTGGCCCGAGTCAATGTACTCGATGTGTTTTTATACGCGAACATGCGACATACATATATACTTATGATTAGGCACGTCCTATTTACAATTCCACGTAAGCTTGTTACCATCCACTCTCTTTATAGTTTTTATAAATTGTTTTGTAATTCAGCAAAAGTTGAGAATAATTAAAATTTGAAGTGTTACAAAAGACGAGGTGTCGGTCCGCATGGGATCAGTGTTCAGAGACTTCGGGGGTCGGATCCTGTCGGTGCTGGACGTGCGGAGACACCCGGACTACAGGGTCGACCAGTACTATCCAGAACATAACCTCGCTATGGTTAAAGTAAGTCTTTATAATTGATCACACGCAAATAGAACTATGTACTGGCGAAGCTTTATTCGTAATTGAGGCTTTGATTTGTTTCAAATCGATGACATTCGCGTCTATTCACAACTGTGGACTGCCATACATAAATAGGTATAACTGCTTTCGTACCGCTTAGGTACTACATTCCATAAAATAATTAGTTTATACCGACTACTGTACTGATAGTTCTAGTGTAGGTACTGCTGGTCGCGCGGTGGGTCTCAGTCTGATGAATAATAATCAGAACCGAAGCCATGTACACACCCCTGCGATTGAATATGTAGGGATCATTCGCTGGTCGGGCCTTACTGCACGGGTAGGTACCACCACCCCGCCTATTTCTGCCGTGAAGCAGTAATGCGTTTCGTTTTGAAGGGTAGGGCTGCCGTTGTAACTATACTGAGACCTTAGAACTCATATCTCAAGGTGGGTGGCGACATTTACGTTGTAGATGTCTATGGGCTCCGGTAACCACTTAAAACCAGGTGAGCCGTGAGCTCGTCCACCCATCTAAGCAATAAAAAGAAAAAATAAATAAAATAAAATAACATATTGTTATACGTAAATTAGTCTTTTCTTATAATTTCAAATCAAATCATAATGTTATATCAGATTTTGTTTAATTTACATTTTATGTATGTATAATATACATAACAATATGTTTTGTTTTTGTATGAAATATTGTATTGGGCTTAACTCGTAAAGATACGAATGTGGCGACCCACTAAGCCAAACTAATTGTGTTTTAACATGAATCAGTTGTGATAAATTGCCGTGTTTTATTTTAAGGGGCTTATAGTAAAACTCTTGAAACTCTTAATTAAATAAAATATGTTAATTATGAAAACTATTTAGGAATTCTAATAATAAAATTTTTATACAAAGTTTTTTTAACATTTGTCATTGAACTCTAAACCTTACCTAACAAAAATGTCAACGTCTCTTCGCTTTCATGCTGCCCTAGTACGACTAGAGTACGAAAACACTCAGAGGTGCCAGGCTAAATAAATTCATTAACCGAATTTTACTAATTTGATGAATAAAAAAAAAACCAATTTCAATTTTTCAATACAAATCGGCAATTTTTTTTATTGCTTTCATGAGTGGACGAGCTCATAGCCCACCTGGTGTTAAGTGGCTACTGGAGCCCAACGTAGAATTTTAACAGCAATTGAACATGAACCCTAAATCATACCATCTAGATTTATAGTTTACTGTGGACGACATTTGTTATTTTGAGAAATCGAAACCTCGCTCGAAAGTTTCTTGATAAGTATTTCTCATTATTCAGACCGATTGGCTACAAGCCTCTGCGTAAATTCTGCGTTCCTGGTATTTTCAGGTGAATCTTCCGATAGCTGCTAACAGCCGCATGCAAGCCGTACCGTTACCCGAACCTGATGCCGATCTACCGTTGAAGTTTGGTGAAACTGTTGTTACCGGTTTCGGATCCGTGGTAAGTTGCACAAAGAGCAGAGCAGCTCGTAGTCCACGTGGTGTTTTTATCGGAGCCCATAGACACGCGTCTTGGATCTCAATTATTATTTAATACAGCCGTCCTCTCCCTCCAACCGGGACAAAGGACAGCATCCAGCCTTTCCGCGCTCGCGATGGACACCAAAACAAAGATAACAGGAATATTTGACAGTAAACAAAACACACAGAACTAAGAACAAAAGATACCTAATAAATTTATTATTAACGTTGTTTTTTCATTATCTGATATATGTTTTGTAATGCAGAAATCCGGTCAAATCCGAGAAGGTGAGAACCAGGAATTGAGGCGGATGATAGTTCGCGAGACGTCCCGCGCCGAGTGCCGCCTGCTGTACGGCAACGACTACCTGCTGCAGCACGACAACATGTGTCTGCAGAGCGTCGTTACGGGAGTTGCACTCTGTGCTGTAAGTACATCAGCTTACACTAACAGGTTAAGTTAGCGGGAGTCCCACCCGGCTTAGAAAGAAAGATGATGAATGCAAGAAAGAAACAGTATGAAACATATAAGTGCGAGAGACAGGAAAGAGAGAACTGGAGTGAATGTGTTAATTAGAATAAAAAGGGCCCGGTGATATCCACAATCGTTGAATGGAGGAAAAAAAAAGTACATCAGCTTTACTAGTGTATAGATACATACTTTGTGGCGGTGTGGAATGTTTTTACTTTGTTATGTTCTGTTTATTCAAGTTTAAACGTGGAATGATGGTGGCCTATCAATAGTTTGACATCTGTGAAAGTGGAATGAAGCCGGTGGACATTCTCGCGATAAATTTCATCATGGATTACAATTTTAAATAAATCAACATAATTTCACTCCTCTCCAGCGGTCATCGGCGCCGCGGCGTTGTCGTGGCCTAATACGTCCGGTGCACTCGTATCAAGCGATGCACCGGTGTTCGAATCCCCCAAGCGGATTCAAAATGTTTAACGAAATACGTACTTACCAAATGTTCACGATTGAGTTCCGGGGTGAAGGAATAACATTGTGTAACAAAAATGAAACCCGCAAAATTATAATTTGCGTAGTTACTTACTGGTGGTAGAATCTCTTGTGAGTCCGCGCGTGTAGGTACCCTTCACCCCGCCTATTTCTACCGGAAACGTTTCGGTTCGGTGGGGCAGCCGTTTAACTATACTGAGACCTTAGAACTCATATCTCAAGGGGGGTGGCGGCACTTACGCTGTAGATGTCTATGGGCTCAAGTAACCACTTAACACCAGGTGGGCTGTGAGCTCGTCCACCAAACTAAGCAATTATAAAAAACCCTGACAGGAGGAGACCTAGTTGCCTCGGTGACAATTTCCCTACCCAATGGGGCAGTGGGATTTGTTGGACGAGTAAAGAGTGGATTAATGTATTACATACATAGACTATTGACGCTGCGCTGGTGTTGACCTGGTGTTAAGTGGTTACTGGAGCCCATAGACATCCACAACGTAAATGCGCCACCCGCCTTGAGATAAAAGTTCTAAGGTCTCAAGTATACTTACAACGGCTGCCCCACCCTTCATACCGAAACGCATTACTGCTTCACGGTAGAAATAGGCAGGGTGGTGGTACGCACCCGCGCGGACTCACAAGAGGTCCTACCACCAGTAAAGAAGTATATACTCGACACTGGCAACAATGACATCGCAAGATCTCCGTGGAGTTACATGTTCATGTTATATCACAACGACCAGCTTTGCTACCCCGCCCTGTGAGATTGTAACGTACGAGCGTCACACCAGAATATGAAATAGAAATAATTTCTATCGTTATTCTAGATGTACCATCAACTTAACTGGCAACTTATCCGTGATAAATTAATATACTTCTAATGTTTACTTCATTATTTTTTCATGGTTCTACAATTTGTATTTTTTGTATGTAATTTAAAATAAAATTGTTGAAAACCACAGTTATTTTTGTTGTTGACACCAGGGCGACATAGGCGACCCGGCGGTACACTTCAACGGCATAAACCGAGCAGGGACGCTGTTCGGTATCGCGTTATTTTCCGGCACCGAGGAATGTGCAGCCAAATCCAAACCAGGAGTTTATGCCAAGGTTTATGCCAACACTAAACCGCAATTTTATTATTGTTAGAGCAATTCAGGTCTTTGTCCCGAATTTATTACATTAGTCGAGACAGATAGCGCGACTTATCTATTAATATTTATGTAATAAAATATTTATTTTTCCAAGCCACCGGAAAAACAGAAACATAAAAACATAGACACACTTTCAGATTATAACTTGCTCAACTGCACATATACGATATTTGAAGTCGTCGTGGCCTAAAGGATAAGACGTCCGGTGCATTCGTAAATAGCGATGCAACGGTGTTCGAATCCCGCAGGCGGGTACCAATTTTTCTAATGAAATACGTACTTGACAATTGTTCACGATTGACTTCCACGGTGAAGGAATAACATCGTGTAATAAAAATCAAACCCGCAAAATTATAATTTGCGTAATTACTGGTGGGGTAGGACCTCTTGTGAGTCCGCACGGGTAGGTACCACCGCCCCGCCTATTTCTGCCTTGAAGCAGTAATGCGTTTCGGTTTGAAGGGTGGGGCAGCCGTTGTAACTATACTGAGACCTTAGAACTTATATCTCAAGGTGTGTGGCGCATGTACGTTGTAGATGTCTATGGGTTACTTAACACCAGGTGGGCTGTGAGCTCGTCCACACATCTAGGCAATAAAAAAAAAATATATATATACCCCGACACTGTACTACGAAGCCACTAGAGCTGGCACGTCTTCTGCATGCAAGAACGCGCACTGCCTCCTAACGGTAGTAGAAGCAGGTTGTGGACGCAGTCCATAGCGGTTTTTGCAAACATTGGCTCCAGCCGCACCCGGGAGTTGCTATATTGTCTCCGCTACTTTCAATATTTTAACTTTATCATTATAGATGTGTGATGTGTGATAAAATGTGTTGTTTTTCCAGGTATCATATAGTCGACTTTGGATTGACAAAGTGCTAGGAGAATTACTGGAACACACGGAAAGTGCTGAGAGTGAAGAAAATGTTATTCCAGTTAATAACGATGATGAATGAATTATTATAAGTTTAAAAAATATATTAAATTACGTCTAAATTAAAATATACGTCTGTTGAGAAAACTGAAAATGTCTTACTTTTTTACAACAAGTAATAAAATTACCGAGTTGTAATTTTAAACAAAAAGTTTAAAGTTTAGGTCTAAGTATCATAAAAAAATTTGGCTCTTCTCCGTTTACTGTTTTTGCTGATATACATATAAATACAGCTGTTAGCATAGTTTTAATAGTTAATAGTTTTTACATTAAAATGGGAAATATGTATTGAGGGGTCAAAGTCTATTTGGTTTAATTTATAAGTCCATTTTATTTCGCATCAACAATTCGATGTTTTAACTGAAATTTAATTAAGCTATTCAAATAGCTGGAGAAGTTTTTTTGTTATGATATTTTTTCCAACTTTAAACTTTAATGGCTCTCCTGTAAAGTTGCAAACATTTCGCTTTCATCCCTTGATATCTTTTCATTAGTTCAGAGCGATTAATTACAATTCAATGAACACACGCACTTAAAAACTACGTAAATCGGAACTCACGTCAAAGTCGTAATCAGCTGTCTTCAAATGAAACTGTCAACTAGACACAAATTGTAGGTTATGTTTAGTTAGCTAACAATTACATTTTACATAATTATACAACTTTTTCAGTAAAACGGTGACAGAAAACTAGTTAGATGTCAGTTAAACTTCCTATTCTATTCCAAAATGTTTCACGGAATTCACGCCGTAGTGCCATTATGTCTATTTTAAGATCGTAGCTATTTAGGCCAATTTGTGTCCAAAGGTGAAGGTTTTGATTATAATCGAGCAGCTCGAACGGTCAAAGTTATTTTCCTACACTTCTTTCACTCTAATATGGATGAACTAAAGCATAGAGCTGGGGAAAAAATCGAAGCATTACATGTAAGTACTTCCTGTATGTTTATGCGTTCCTGGTACATTCGCGCGAAACTGTACCGGGTTATTCACTCTCTTTTTCTAATGTCTCCCAACATCTAGTTTCATGAAAATAAACATTGTATGGGTTTGATGTAACAGTATAAATGTAGTACATATTTATTTAAATGAAAAGTCATTGTCCTAATTTGCACAACTAATGACCCTGAATTTACATAAGCTGTCAAATGATTTTTTGGTACGATACTACGCCCACTTCCTATTTACGAACACTAGAATGCATGAGTGCAGTCTAAATAGTATTGTAATAACTATCATCTTGCCCAAAATTCTATTTGGCTTTGTAGTGAAACTAGATGGGGCAGTGGTATCTATCCATGCTGCTCAATATGAAGTACCAAAAGTAATTACACAGTTCAAATTCTTCACAATCTTGTGAAATTTGTTTGTGTACTATGCTCCCTGTCATTATTAAGGTTGAACTTCAGCTAAGTCCCAATGCTTCCATCTACCTATATATACACACTATCACTAAGAAAATACTGGATGTCATATCTATAATATGATGTCACATTTTTTAAACAAAAACTGAAGCCTCACTTTACATGTCCCAAGTTTTATTTATTTATTAGGCTCACTATACATATCACAAGCTAAAAAGATACATAAAAAACACAAGTAAAAAGGAAAAAAATCTGGCTTGCAACATAAGTTATGTGTGCACGACAAAACAAGACCAAGTGCTGAATTTGTACACAACGTTCCTTACAATTATACGACAAAACAAGACAATAACGAAAACTAATCTAACTTATTATGTAAAGAAATAATTTTATTCACAATATACAATTAAACAATTACACTACTAACATGGAGCATGCCCTTGAGCATTTTTATAAACGTCACTAACCTACAAGTAAAAATATCCAGCTCAGTTGATATTATTATAATATATTCAGTAAAATATATGTGCTGTATCCAGATCTGCCATTAGTATTTGATAAACATAACAAAATACTTTAATACACTTCAGGTGGCTGCTAGATCTGCAGCAGATTCAAGTAAATCTAAAGTCCAGGATGTCTGCACTCAGACAATTGAAGCCATTAGAAAGGTAAACTCATCAATTGACCTTAATAAATTGAAAATTGTATATAAAACAAATCAAAATTTAATTATTAAAAGTTGATATACAAGCCAAAGGGAAATTAGGTTAAGCAATGGAATTTTCAGGGAAAGGCTCATTTATTGAAAGCGAGTGCTCTGTGAAAGAGCTGAAATGCTATATTATAGCTATGCTTAACTGACTTTCTACAGATGCTTTTGCAAAGCATTTTAAACAGAAAGTGTGGCTCTGCTTTTGGCAAAACCTATCATTGCTAGCAGAAAGCAAAAAAAGCTACACAGACACTATAACATAACTACACTTATAAGTAACAGAAAATAATAATCACATAGAGCTATATCACACAGCTTCGAGAGGCATTCCTGGAGTTATGGCAGAATGATCTAATAGCAGAAGGTAGAGAGCGTGTAGTGGAATGGTCAAGAGAGGCAGTGAAAAGGATAAAGGATGGAGCTCTACCACTCTCCCCATTTGTATTATATGAGGAGCTATTGGCTTTGTTTCATGATAGAGGTAAAGTACCGATAATGTTGTAAACAAAATAATACTTGAATGTTGCAAGAACCAAGTGACTCCATGCAGGTTGTGAGATTGTCTGCACATGTGAATCAATATTTACAAAACAACATTATGTTAATTGTAGAAAAGCAGGATAATGGGGTAGGGTTGTTAACATTTGCTAATTGGTTACAATGTCAATATAAGAATCCATTTTGTGTTTCATTACGTTCTAGTACAAAGCTACTGATGCTTACTGGTGGTAAGACCTCTCGTGAGTCCGCGCGGGTAGGTACCACCACCCTGCCTATTTCTGCCGTGAAGCAGTAATGCGTTTCGGTTTGAAGGGCAGGGCAGCCGTTGTAACTATACTTGAGACCTTAGAACTTATATCTCAAGGTGGGTGGCGCATTTACGTTCTAGATGTCTATGGACTCCAGTAACCACTTAAAACCGGGTGGGCTGTGAGCTCGTCCACCCATCTAAGCAATAAAAAAAAAAAAAAGACAGGCTGTGAGCTTGTCCACCCACCTAAGCAATAAAAAATATAAAAAAACCTACATAAGTATATGTATAGCTATGTTCAATGAGAAAAGCACCATATTTTAAGACAATTAATTCTAAAGCAGAAGTAGGTTTGTACAGTTATAAAGAACATTGAAAATGTTAATTATATGTTATGATTTCCACCTCAGAACTACATAGAAATGTCGCATTGTTCGACAGCCTCTGTTTTAAGCACACATGCAGAAGCATGCTTGGTAAGTTTTAAATTACGAGGTCAAGACCAAATGAGTTCATGGTCCATCTGCTGTGTTATAGCCTGCGTGACGCCACCGCCATGGTGAACGATGTCGGAGTTGTATTTTTTTTTATTGCCTTTGTAGGCAGACGAGCGTACGGCCCACTTGATGGTAAGTGGTTACCGTCGCCCATGGATTTCAGCAATGCCAGGAGCAGAGCCAAGCCGCTGCCTACTGCATAACTGTATTGTACATATAACACTGTCCCAATCTGCAAACCGGGACCCGTGACTGGTTCGCGGCAGTAAATGATTGCCGAGCTTGATACCGAGTGTTGTAAGTTGACGTAGAGACTAGTTGAGCACTGTCCACAGTGTGGCGCCGCAGCGTGCTGATATTCGTGTGCGGAGGGTGCGTGGGCGGCGCGCTGGGCGTGTGCGCGGGCCTGCGGCTGTCGGCCCGCGCCCCGCCCGGCCCGCACGCGCGCGCGCTGCACTCCACCCCCGACCACTCCGTCATATTCGTGGAGGATGCCGTCGCACCAAGTTAGTGACGCGGTCACGCTTTAGTACAATAAGCCGTAATATCGTACCGAGATATGCTTTTCAAATAAACGGACAGTTTGAATCAACTGAATCCCGGGCGGCGCCGAGTGCCCGCACGATACGTATTACGCAGTAACGGTCAAATAATTATAACCATTTGAACGCCAAAATACGCAGTAAACACAACTCGACAATACCTTCAAGTTGTCATGGCCTAAGATGGCAGGTGCATTCGCGTCAAGCGATGCGGATGTTCGAAATCCGCAAGCAGGTACCGATTTTCGTAAATAAATAAGCAATATTTGCTTAGCAAATGTTCACGGATGACTTCCGCGGTGAAGTAATAACATCGTGTAATAAAAAAATAAAAAATTCGTTATTAGTGGCGGTAGAGCGTCTTATGTGCCCTCACGGGCAGGTACCAGCGCCCTGCCCATTTCTGGTTTAAAGCACTAATGCAATGCGTGTGTAACTGCGCAGGCGCGGGCCCGGGCGAGGTGCTGGTGCGCGTGCAGGCCTTCAGCGTGTGCGAGCTGGACCGCAGCGTGCTGCGCGGGCGCGGGCACGTGCTGCGCGCCCTGCTGCGCGCCGGGCCCGTCACCGTGGGCCGCGGCTTCGCAGGTACCTCGGCACACAGGCCCACGCCGCTTAATGAGCTCCACGTACATTAATATTATACGAAATTCACTGGACCCATTTTATTAATAACTAGTGACCGCTCCGGCTCCGCTCGAGTTTTTAACAAAAAAATTCAACGATATTTGATTACGATATTATTTTATTTTTTTAAATAAAAGAACACTTATTGCGGCATAACTATAATAGTTAGACATATGCTGTCCCGACACTTTTTTGTAAATAATAATGTGTTTTACAAAGTCGTAGTACATTATTTTATTCTATCTTCAATCGTTTTCGCAGGGCACGCGATTTAAAGAATATTTTAGGTAATTTTTTTACACCTTGGGTTACATTATTGGAATTTTAATAAGAAGATTATAGCCTAAGAAAAACAGTGAAAGAATTTTTCAAATCGGTTCAGTAGTTTCGGAGCCTATTCAATACAAGCCGCCCGCCGGTCAGTAGGGGACCTGAACCCGGGTGTCTCTACTAAACTCCGCCCCGGGAAGCTGTCCCGCCAACCGGTGTAAAATCCTGTCGTGCGGTCGTCGTGCCGGAGTCGGAGACCGGAGTGGATCCCGGCGATCGCACGCAGAGTGGACTGGGGGCCCTTCCATGCCCTGCGTCGGTCTCTCACGCAATCCGTGGTCGAGCACGTACTATGCTCTGCGCTTCATTCAGGTGTTGCCTCGATCTCACCTCCAACATCCTACCTCTCCTAATCCTACTCTCCGAAAATTTAACAACTATGAAGTCGACAAAAAAAAAAGAAAAGGGTTTCACAGGCGGTTCCCCATTCCACATTTAATGTGGATTTCAGCAATGTCAGGGGCCTACATAGCAACCTTGACGCCGTACACCACCACCTTGAGACGGCGCAGCCTGCCCTGCTTTTTTTAACGGAGACGCAGATATCTGCTCCGGATGATACCTCATACCTTGAGTACCCCGGCTACGTATTGGAGCACAACTTCCTGCGTAAAGCCGGGGTGTGCGTATTCGTCCGGGCTGATGTCTGTTGTCGCCGTCTTCGGGGCCTCGAACAACGGGACCTGTCCCTCTTGTGGCTGCGCGTAAATCACGGGGGTCGTAGCCGAATCTACGCGTGCCTGTACAGGTCCCACAGCAGTGATGCAGGTTCAGCTCTGTTTGAGCATGTGCAAGAGGGGACTAACCGCGTGCTTGATCAGTACCCATCTGCGGAGGTGGTGGTTCTTGGAGACTTTAACGCTCACCACCAAGAGTGGTTGGGGTCCAGAACCACTGACCTCCCGGGTCGGACTGCCTACGATTTCGCCTTGGCCTACGGCTTCTCCCAGCTGGTGACACAGCCCACCCGTGTCCCAGATATCGAGGGGCACGAGCCTTCTTTGTTGGACCTTCTGCTTACCACAGATCCGGCCGGATACAGTGTGGTGGTCGACGCTCCGCTTGGATCGTCTGATCACTGCCTTATTCGTGCTGCCGTACCACTCTCTCGTCCTGATCGTCGAACGACGACCGGGTATCGAAGAGTTTGGCGGTATATGTCAGCAGATTGGGATGGATTGCGTGAATTTTACGCATCCTACCCATGGGGGCGGTTCTGCTTTTCCTCTGCTGATCCTGACGTCTGTGCGGACCGTCTTAAAGACGTGGTGCTCCAGGGGATGGAATTATTTATTCCCTCCTCTGAAGTGCCCGTTGGGGGTCGCAGCAGACCCTGGTATAACAATGCCAGCAGGGATGCTGCACACCTCAAGCGGTCTGCATACGTGGCATGGGATAATACCAGGAGACGTCGGGATCCGGGGAAAGGCGGAAATATAACGCCGCTTCCAGGTCCTACAAGAAGATAATTGCCAAGGCGAAGTCGGAGCACGTTGCTAGAGTTGGCGAGCGATTGAAGAGCTATCCCTCCGGGAGCCGTGCTTTTTGGTCGCTCGCCAAAGCTGCAGAAGGAAACTTTTGCAGGTCTAGTCTCCCACCACTGCGCAAGTCCGATGACAGTCTGGCCCACAGCGCGAAAGAGAAGGCTGACCTTCTGGTCAAACTCTTCGCCTCGAACTCGACTGTGGACAACGGGGGTGCCACACCACCGAACATCCCCCGGTGTGATAGCTCCCTGCCGGATATCTGCTTCACACAGTGTGCAGTCAGGCGGGAGCTCCGACTCCTGGACGTCCATAAGTCGAGTGGGCCAGACGGCATCCCCGCAGTGGTTTTGAAAACGTGCGCCCCTGAGCTGACACCTGCGCTAACGCGTTTGTATCGCCTCTCTTATTGCACTAACAGGGTTCCGTCTTCATGGAAGACCGCCCACGTCCACCCTATCCCCAAGAAGGGTGACCGGTCGGACCCATCGAGCTACAGGCCTATCGCGATAACTTCCTTGCTTTCCAAGGTGATGGAGCGAATTATAAATACGCAACTCCTGAAGTATCTTGAAGATCGCCAGCTGATCAGTGACCGACAGTACGGTTTCCGTCACGGTCGCTCAGCTGGCGATCTTCTTGTATACCTTACTCACAGGTGGGCTGAAGCCTTGGAGAGCAAGGGCGAGGCTCTTGCTGTGAGCCTTGATATCGCGAAGGCCTTCGACAGGGTCTGGCATAGGGCACTTCTGTCGAAGTTACCATCTTACGGAATCCCCGAGGGTCTCTGCAAGTGGATCGCTAGCTTTTTGGATGGGCGGAACATCACGGTCGTTGTGGACGGTGCTTGTTCTGATACCATGACCATTAACGCTGGCGTTCCACAAGGTTCGGTGCTCTCCCCCACGCTTTTCATCCTGTATATCAATGACATGCTGTCTATTGATGGCATGCATTGCTATGCAGATGATAGCACGGGGGATGCGCGATATATCGGCCATCAGAGTCTCTCTCGGAGCGTGGTGCAAGAGAGACGATCAAAACTTGTGTCTGAAGTGGAGAACTCTCTGGGGCAAGTCTCCGAATGGGGTGAATTGAACTTGGTTCAATTCAACCCGATAAAGACACAAGTTTGCGCGTTCACTGCGAAGAAGGACCCCTTTGTCATGGCGCCGCAATTCCAAGGAGTATCCCTGCAACCTTCCGAGAGTATCGGGATACTTGGGGTCGACATTTCGAGCGATGTCCAGTTTCGGAGTCATTTGGAAGGCAAAGCCAAGTTGGCGTCCAAAATGCTGGGAGTCCTCAACAGAGCGAAGCGGTACTTCACGCCTGGACAAAGACTTTTGCTAAGCACAAGTCCGGCCTCGCATGGAGTACTGCTCCCATCTCTGGGCCGGGGCTCCCAAATACCAGCTTCTTCCATTTGACTCCATACAGAGGAGGGCCGTTCGGATTGTCGATAATCCCATTCTCTCGGATCGTTTGGAGCCTCTGGGTTTGCGGAGGGACTTCGGTTCCCTCTGTATTTTATACCGTATGTTCCATGGGGAGTGCTCTGAGGAATTGTTCGAGATGATACCAGCATCTCGTTTTTACCATCGCACCGCCCGCCACCGGAGTAGAGTTCATCCATACTACCTGGAGCCACTGCGGTCATCCACAGTGCGTTTCCAGAGATCTTTTTTGCCACGTACCATGCGGCTATGGAATGAGCTCCCCTCCACGGTGTTTCCCGAGCGGTATGACATGTCCTTCTTCAAACGAGGCTTGTGGAGAGTATTAAGCGGTAGGCAGCGGCTTGGCTCTGCCCCTGGCATTGCTGAAGTCCATGGGCGACGGTAACCACTCACCATCAGGTGGGCCGTATGCCCGTCTGCCTACAAAGGCAATAAAAAAAAAAAAAAACAAACAAATCATTCCTCTTTATAATATAACTACAAAGTGGTGTACGGGTACAGGCGTGGTGCTGGACGTGGGCGCGGACGTGAAGGAGCTGGAGCTCGGGGACAACGTGTGGGGCGCGCTGAGCGAGTGGAGCGGCGGCGCGGCGGCCGAGCTGCTGGTGCTGCCCAGGTAGGGGCGCGCGGGGGCGGGGGGCGGGGGTGGGGGGGTGCCCGGGGACGGCTCTAACTCGACGCCTGCCCGCAGCACGCGCGTCAGCAAGCGGCCCGGCGGCATGTCGGCGGACAGCGCGGCCGCCCTGCCCTGGAGCGGGACCAAGGTGCTGGCCACGCTGAGGAAACTCAACCTCAATCAGGAAAACCTCAAGGGGAAGCGGTATTGTAGTGCATACTTACTTAACGAATATTCGCATTATAAATCAATCACTAACAATAAATGATTCTTATAACTAAGCTTTAAGCTACCCATCCCTCACGGACATGACGACGATACAGAAGCCTTAGGGGGAGATCTCTTGAAAGTAAAGCCATTGTATATAATTATTTGCTGCCCTAATCAAGGAACAATGTTTATTGCTACGTCAAAGAAATGCATCTTAGCATAGAGGACACAAGGCTGGGGAGCCGCGGCACCAGGCATAGCTCTGTGCTGCGCTATCTAGGTTAAAAATCCAAAATTCTAAATAGTGTCAGTGTCACATATATTTACTGTGTAACGTCGCGTGTGTTGCGAGCGGTACTTCGCTGGTGTATTCTCGAGAGCAGTTCTCAAGCGCCCCGCATTACTGTGACGTCACTGTGCGTTACGCGCGACCGAGACACCGTCCGGTGCCGGAGCGCTTGTCGCAGCAGCGCATAGAGCTACACCACGTGCTTGTTGGTACCGAATCACAAGAGATCTTGGTCCGTCGGTTCTGTAAATAGGGGTAGGGTAGTTTTGTTGGGTGGGAGTGGGCCGCGCTGGGCAGTACTGACGGGGCTGGGTGTGCAGCGTGGCGGTGTGCGGCGCGGCGCGGGCGGAGCTGTGCGCGGCCGTGCAGCTGCTGGCCCGCGCGGGCGCGCACGTGTCCGCGCTGGCGCCGCGCCACGCCGCGCAGCTGCTGCGGGACCTCGGTGAGTATATTGTCTATTTCCTTTGTGGGCAGACGAGCATACGGCCCAGCTGATGGTGAGTGGTTACCGTCGCTCATGGACGTCAGCAATGCCAGGGGCAGAGCCAAGCCGCTGCCTACCGCTTAATACTCTCCACAAGCCTCATTTGAAGAAAGATACGTCATAGCGCTCGGGAATCACCGTGGAGGGTAGCCGGATGGTACGTGACAAAAAATACCTCTGGAAACGCACTATGGATGACTGCAGTGGCTCCAGGTAGTATGGATGAACTCTGCGGTGCGATGGTATGAACGAGATGATAGTGATAGTACTCGAACAATTCCTCAGATATTCCGATAACAATTCCTCCTTATGTAGTTGGTCTTTATTGTCGTGAACCGACATTAGTACAAGTGGCATTCAAATGTATCAAAATTGTGATTTTGGTTCATTCACGTGAGCAGAACCACCAGCGTTTTAAGATGTAAGTGACGCTACACCGTCAGTGCCATCACACCCCTTAAGATATTACATGCGACTATTTCATCGAACCGGAGCGCACGATTACTTCACATCAGGAATAGGTAGAATGGCGGTACCCACCCGTGCGAGCTTACAATAACCCTCACCGCTAGGAAATACTGTCGGTCTGGCGGTCGCAGTAGGCTAATGTACCACTCGGAGACCGCTGCTGTCCGTTCTCTCCTACTTTCCCCTAGTTGCCGTTTATGACATCGATAGGGAGGGTGCTTTTCGAATTCACTCGGACGCCATACGGCTAAAATTCTTCTATGCTGTCTGATCATTTATTTCTGAGCTTCCTTTTGTTATTGAACACAAGTCATGATGTGGACAAATCTTGTGTGCGTTGCAAAATTGATAGTAGTGTCTGGTCGGCGTGTACAGGGGCGTCCGAGTTCATAGACCCGGCGGAGGGAGGGCTGCAGGGGGCGGCGCGGGTGCTGGAGCAGCACGCGCGGCGCGAGGGCTGCTGGGACGCCGTGCTGCTGTGCGCCGGCGCCCCCGCACCGCCCAGCCCCGCCGTGCTCAGGTGAATGCAACTGCACTATATGTCCGTGCAGTTTGGGTCATAAATAATCGGAGCGGTAAAGCGAGTATTTCGCTCTCGCTTCCACTCACGAGCCTTATGGACGGGCATAGTGATGCGCATTATTGTTGTCGATAAGCGTTATCGATAGTGTATTTAGTTTTGTCATTTTGTGGGTTAGTGATAAAAATGAAAGAAAAAATCACTAATCGGACACTTACACCACATATCGCCGCAGCAAGTTAACGAGAACGGCAGAAATTAACACTTTGTAACTTTTCGGGATCTATTCTCATTTCAGTGAAAATTTTTAACACATTGTTGATAATAACACGTGCTTGTGCTGGTATATTTTTGCCAATAAGCAAAATATTTGAATAAATTCTACCGTTTTGGTACAAAATAAAGGAGTAGCCATTGTGTCACTAAATAAATTCAATGAGCGAATGCACAAAATCACATTTCTCTTCGACATATGTGCTATAATTTGCAGGTAGGTACAACAAATGACTCATAACATAACAATGTCTCACCACCCTTCGTATACCGACCCACCGCCGTGTACCTGCCTTCGATGACTCATTTGTTTTTATCGATAATGGCGTTGCGCCCGCGCAACATGCTCACCTCCCTAGCCGGGCTATGTTTTATGACCCAAACTGCACGGACAAAATAATTCTACTATAAGCCCTCAGATATCTTTGCCAAAGGTTTTCGAACTACGAATCATCCGCGGAATGAGCGGCGGAGCGTCAGTTGTACTTGTAGTAGTACAGTAGCACCGGCGGAGGAGAGCGTGGTCCTGTTCGACCCTCAGTGGCTGGCATGTCCCTGTCGAATGATCACGGACCACCTCCTCGCCCAAAGCTAGCGCAAGCACGCCCTGAACCCGCCTGCTCACCCATGAGCGCACGTGAGCCGGCCGCTGTTGTGGTTCCAGGAGCCGGGCGCGGCGCGGCGCGGTGTGTGCGGTGTCCGGCGCCGGGCCGGTGTCGGACCGGCTGGTGGCGCCGCTGGCCGCCCTCTACGCCGTGCTGTTCTACTCTTACAGGCTGGCCAGGGTAGGTGCTGCTATCAGTATTGTTCCAGGCGGGAGCACACCGCCAACACGCGGGACTCGGGCAGACAGGGAGGAGTGTGCATCAATGAACTGACTTCCTCGCCCCCTGCCGGAAACTATGTACAAAATAAAAAGAAGACTGAAATGTTGAATCGATTTTACTTATTGCGTAGACGGATGAACGATCTCACGGCTCATCTGGTATTGAGTGGTCACCGGAGCCCACAGACATCAACAACGTGAAAGACGACATCCACCTTAAAACTTGTAGTAATGTCTCAATTTTATTAAAAACACCGAATACGCAAAACCAATTGAAGCGATACCGACAACAACCGTGACTACACGCCGCATGTTCATCCGCAGTGGATGTGTTTCCGCGGCTGGGGGCTGGAGTGGCTGGAGGAGGAGGACACGCTGCGCGGAGGGCTGGAGCGGCTGGCGGCGCTGGTGGAGCGGGGGGACCTGGTGCCCGTGCTCGACAAGGTACGCCCCCCCCCCACAGCAGGCGCGGCGACCATAGTAGAATTATTTTGTCCGTGCAGTTTGGGTCATAAAACATAGCCCGGCTAGGGAGGTGAGCATGTTGCGCGGGCGCAACGCCATTATCTATAAAAACAAATGAGTCATCGAAGGCAGGTACACGGCGGTGGGTCGGTATACGAAGGGTGGTGAGACATTGTTATGTTATGAGTCATTTGTTGTACCTACCTGCAAATTATAGCACATATGTCGAAGAGAAATGTGATTTTGTGCATTCGCTCATTGAATTTATTTAGTGACACAATGGCTACTCCTTTATTTTGTACCAAAACGGTAGAATTTATTCAAATATTTTGCTTATTGGCAAAAATATACCAGCACAAGCACGTGTTATTATCAACAATGTGTTAAAAATTTTCACTGAAATGAGAATAGATCCCGAAAAGTTACAAAGTGTTAATATCTGCCGTTCTCGTTAACTTGCTGCGGCGATATGTGCTGTAAGTGTTCGATTAGTGATTTTTTCTTTCATTTTTATCACTAACCCACAAAATGACAAAACTAAATACACTATCGATAACGCTTATCGACAACAATAATGCGCATCACTATGCCCGTCCATAAGGCTCGTGAGTGGAAGAGAGAGCGAAATACTCGCTTCACCGCTCCGATTTTTTATGTCCCAAACTGCACGGACAAAATAATTCTACTATAGTCTATGCAGCGTATCAGTACCGGTCATATGTACGTAAGTGTGTCCGCCGACGTCACCGCCGAGGGACTGCCCGGCTCGGCGAGTGCTGGTGCCCAATAGGACGAATCTTCCACAGGCAAGACTTCATAAGACAAAACATGATTTAGCATGTACTCGCGCGCTGCACTTTTATGTAAAGTAGTGTGTAAGCAATGGGGCGCCGCCCCGGACTGAGAGAGCGGTGGACTTGACTGTCCATCAGAGATAAACTGTCGACGAATTAGGTTAGAAAGTAAAGCTTAGACAGACAGTATTGAGGAAGCAGTGACAGTTGTCCTCCTGCTCGGCGCGGAGGTCACGTGAGGACTAACTGAGTGCTGTCTGGGCGCGCAGATTTTCGTCCCGCAGCAGTTCGAGCAGGCCTTGGCGCACGCCTGCAGCGAGGACGCCGTGGGGGCCACCGTCGTGCGCTTCCCGTAGCCGTCGGGGGGCCGCGGGAGGGCGCGAGGGGCGTCCATCAACACGCGAGCACCCGAGACTTACTGCCGATGTGCGAATTGAAACGTAGCAGTCGATGTCCCCACAGAACAGTTGCGGTGGGAAATTGTAGTGTATGAGCTTATAGAAAATTACAACAAAAATTAAAGTTTGTAAAAAAGAGTTTTGTGATTGTACCAACTCCAAGACCGGGCGTGCATGCTCCGTCTGCCTGGCCCCCACATAGTCTGGTACAACTAGTCTCCAATGTAAGAAATCGTCACAAAATTATCTTAGTACTGAATCCGTCCGTTGATATTACTCTAGTCCAGCGGTTCTCAACCGCCGCGTGGCGACCTCTTGCCGCGTCTCTGTCCAACGTTTATCTGAGGTGACCGGGGGGCAGCATAGGGGTACATATGGGGTAAATATACAACTGTTCACTGGATGTTAACTGTATAAATACATTTAATAGATTAACTCTGTATAATTTCATAAATGTACTTACCTTACCTACTTTCGCTTACAGTTTTGTATCAAGTATGTGAGGGTGTCGTGAATATGTTAGTGTGTCGAATGAAAAAAGTTGAGAACCGTTGCTCTAGTGTAAGAAAACAAAATTTCTTGGTGTCAAGGCTCCCATTCCCAGTTGACATGACCCTCGCTAATAAGCAGCAATCCACTTAATGTTTGATTCCACGTCTATAGGCAGGCTCGCGGACAGTACTCACTAAACAACGCTCGATCCAGTAGGGCAGCGGTCGGGGAACTTTTTTAATTATTACCCCAAAATATTTTTGTGTAAGTTGATATTACCCCATGGCGAAGAACAAAAAAATGAAATCGCTTCTTTTTAGTATCTTTCATATTATAGCCCCCATGATAATTTTGAAAAGAAAACAATAACTAAAAATTTTACGATTCTAAAGAAATTTCACTTCAATATATAATTTTTACTCACAAAAGTTTCATTTCTACCCCCAAAAATTTCATTTTACCCCATTTAGGGTAATTTACCCCGGTTCCCCGACCGCTGAAGTAGGGTGTAACGTGGTGTTGTCCTAACAGTGCGTGACGTGTGCACGGGCGACGACGGTCGGCTCGTGCTCGTAGATCGGTTTGTCACAGCAACTGTTTAGGATGTTACCAGAACAGTTATTTTGGACCGCAATACGCAATCAGTCGTTTGTATTTATATACCAAAGATAGTCACAGTGAGACCCACCATGAAAAACGAAATGTTTATTGGAATGATGATAAGTTTAACTTTCTAATATTTAAAATGAGGTGCTGTGAATGCGACTTTAAATCAAATCAAATGTGAATATTTAAAACAAACGCGTGAGCAGTCCCTACAGTCCCGCCGGACCCCTCTTACAATTGGCTAGGAGAGCTAGGAACCGCCGTGGAAATGTACAGAGGGACCTGCGTCCAGCGACGGGGCTCCACTGGGACTGCGGTACGGCTGACCTTGTGAGTCACCCCTGCTAAACTGAGCATTTCACTTCGGCACGGGCTGGGGCAATACCTATAAATTATCGAAAAGTTGTTGCCCGAATTCTACAAGGGCGGGAATGTGGAAATACGTTTTGAAAATACAATAATATTGTGTCAACAAACTATATTGTTAATATAGGATTTATAGTATTTGTATAGTAGATAGTGGTAAATTTACAAAAAAAAAATACGATTACTTTGTGTAGTTAAAAAAATATTTTGATAATGAAATTATTTATAATGGAATAGTTAGGGTAAACACACGTTTTTATATTGTAAGGAATTTAGGAATTGTTGTTGTCTGGAGATGCGTTTACTGTTATTATATTCCTGGACATCGGCCACGTCAATAGTGAAGTTGCCACTTTGGATATGACGGGCAGGGGAATTAATACAAATTACTAATTGATAAAAATCTACATATAAGTTCCTTATTTAAATCGAATAGCAAATAAACGTTTTCATATGAAAATCACCAATTCATGTTGTATGTGTACAGCCACAAGGAACAAGGTCGTGAAATGTTTCAATTAACTGTACTTATTTACTGATCGAGCTCCTGGCCCCCCCTGCCCCCCTGTCCCCCTGGTGTCGCCGGCCCCCCGCCCTGCGCGACTCGGCGTCGCCAATGAAACACGAAACAAGTTCTCACACGATAATCATTATTTTATTACTACCACAAGCCGTTCGACCAGAAACAGCAGAAAAGTTACATTTTTCATCATGTGTCATATTTTAAAATGAAGTATTTAGGTCGCCATGTTCTAAAATATAAATTGTATTTTATTTGAATAAAAAGCTTACATGTATTGGTATTTTTCGAATTATTATTTGTTTGTATCTAAAATAAGTTATTTTATAACTTAGTTAGTGGGTTTTTATAGAATGTTATAAAAAAAAATGTAAAACCTCTGCTCTAATAAAAAAATACTTCATTTGTTAGTATTTTTTACATTTTGGTGTTGTTAGTTTACAAATTATTGAATTATACCATCTATTATATTAAAATATATATCAAAGTTAACTTTCTTTGACTCCTCTCGATTATTCCTGCAGCTTTTCTATATACTATTCGTTTTCTTTACGTTTCATCATACATCAATAATATTTATTTATAATAATTTATAATGTTCTGAAAATATATTGAAAAAAAACCAACGATGTTTCCGAATGAGTACTCTTGTACCGCGTTCGTGCACAAACCGATGTGAACCATTGTACTGTTGTGATTGTAATAAAATGTTTCTGTTTACTGGCGTTGTATTTATTGTTCACTGCACACTCCTGTGTGCTCAGTGCGAGTTTTTTAACGTTCTCGATAGCGTAAAAGTTAGCTCATATTGGTATGGAATGAGATCGTTTGCGTACGTTTGCCGCTAGGGGCGCTGTTCCAACTGCATACAAAATTAGGTTAACTTTTACGGTATCGAGAACGTTAAGAAATTCGCACTAAGCACATTGACCGCGCTGTATAGTGTCGTGCAGCCGTCGCACAGAAATGAAGGGTGGGGCAGCCGTTGTAACTATACTTGAGACATTAGAACTTATATCTCAAGGTGGGTGGCGCATTTACATTGTAGATGTCTATGGGCTCCAGTAACCACTTAACACCAGGTGGGCTGTGAGCTCGTCCACCCATCTAAGCAATAAATAAAAATAAAAAAATTCACTGATGAAACCAACGAATCCCATTTACGTACCAAGGTTTTTAAATTAAATTAAGAAAAAAGATAAGTTATAAATAAAACACTAAATTAGTTAGTTTCATTTATTGAATACACAACCGAAGCAAAAGAACAATCACCGTCAACTGCGGACCACACGCCGACCTTCCCGCGTTCAATTTACATTTACTTAAGTAACGTCCACACGAGGGGGTCAACAAGGGGGTGTCCACGCGTAGCGGGACGTAGAGCGACACTTGAGTCATTGGAAGTGGTCCGCGCCGACCATGCACAACACTGGAATGTTCCTTCAGTCAATAATTAGAATAATAATAACGGTACACTATTTTTTTAATTACAAGTCATATTTGAATATTTAAATGATTATATAAAAATGTAAATTAGCGTAAAATAAACACCAAGTGACACTCAACACTACAAGGGGAGATGGTTCCGACAAATTTCAAACCAGAATACGACTGCACATACAAAGACGTCAATAATTGAATGCGGGGAGTTAACAGTTAAATCGTTCTTAATTACATTAAAACATATTAGAGATTCTAAGAGTTGAATTCATTATAAATTATTACATAATTATCATTTGTATTCTGTTATTACGGGGCGGGGTGCTCCGGCGGGGGGCCGGCGGGGGTCCGTCGACAATTACGTAATTACTAATTTATAGGTCATTTTTATTTTCTTTTTACAATATTTCTTAGGAAAGTCAACATTATTCGATTACATTAATACATTAAATAACAAGTACAACCATCACGTAACAAGGCAACTACAGTACAGGGTGCGGCAGCCGGCGGCGCGACTCTGCAAGCACACCCTACTGCTGTACTACACTCCAAACAATTGTTTTATTTACACACGTTCATTTTAGGGAACAGGACAATTGCAGAAGTGCTGGACTGCGACCTCAAGCCTCACGCGGGTGGTGTATCTCATTTGGGGGGACCACATGTGTGGGTAGTATGATACAGAAAGAGCCAGGACTGTAAAAGTGTTAAAAGAAATTCAGTTGTGAGGAGTACTCACCCTCAGTAGAGGCAGAGGTCCGGCAGCGGCGGGCCCGACTTGAGGGAGGGCGCCAGCAGCGGCTCCTCCGACACCGAGCGGAAGATCTCCTCCAGCTTCTCTTGGATCTCGTACTGCACACGCAACAGAGTTTCATATTTTTACTTGTAGGTTAGTTACGTTTAGAAAAATGTTCAAGGGCGTCCTCCACGTTATTAATAGGTAGGTTAATGTAATTGTTTAATGTATTATATTGTGAATTTTTTTTCCTTACATAATAAGTTAAGATTAGTTTTCGTTATTGTCTTGTTTTGTCGTATAATTGTAAGGAACGTTGTGTACAAATTCAGCACTTGGTCTTGTTTTGTCGTGCACACATAACTTATGTTCCTTTCTACTTGTGTTTTTTATGTATCTTTTTAGCTTGTGATGTTTATTGTGAGTCTAATAAATAAATAAATAAAATGTGAGCCGTCACGGGACGCTTGGCAGATATGAAACATCGACATTATTTTGTAAAGTAATATGCAGAAAAGAACAGATTGTGATAGGAACTAAATATGTCATAATGATAAAATAAAATATTACGAAAAAATAATTTGTTTTCAAGTAAAACACAGGTTATGTGTACTGTAGTAAACAACACTGCACTATACACTACGGAGTATACACTATAGGTATCCGAGCTCAGTGTAGCGAGAGAGATGGCTTGACGCCGGATCGAGTGGGAGAGAATCGCACAGTCGATTGCGCATGGCGACGCGTCGCCACCGCATGCGTCGCCACGCCAGAAATCGGTTTTACGTGCGGCTATGATGTCGATGTTTCACATCAAAAATACAAAATAAATCAGTTTCATACTGACTTCCCTATGTACGGGCTAGTGCGGCGCACGTACCTTGGGCTGCGTGACCTGCATGAGGTGGTGGAAGGGCGCGGTGCGGAAGGCGAGGTTGAGTGCCCGGCGGCGCTGCGCTGCGTCCCGGCGCTCCGCCCCCGACCCGCCCTCCGCCGCGCGCCGCAGCGCCTCCAGGCTCACCCCCGCGCACTCCGCCGGCGCCTGCTGCGGACCACGCACTCAGCCACGCGCGCTCCACGAGGTAGCACACGGGAATCAGATGGGAGTTTGATAAAATGGGAAGTTGAAGGAAAAGGAAGTCGCTGAACGAAGCACACCATAGTTGATGTGCTCTATCTCTAACTTCAATATAACAGTAATGTTTGACCGTTCCTTGGTAACTTTGATTATACCCAGCTATACACTGCCCTGCGACTGTGCTGGCGGCGCCCCGTATTGAACTCTACGCACATAAACATAATATTACAAATACAATAACCGTGTCTCCCTCAAACCTCCTCCCGTGCCTGGAGGTGCTGGCGCGGTCGTCCTCGTGTCCGCGGTACCAGAACCCACTGTCGCTGCGCTGTCGTCGGAAACAAATCAACGAGCTAAATATAGCATTTCTTAACCTAAGAGTTACGACTGCGACACGGGGGATAGAGTGAGGGTGAGGGTGAGGGTGGGGTGGGAAATAGGGGTCATGATGCTCGTGGCTAAGCCGGCGGCCGACTACAGAGCGCGCGGACTTACACACGGGTCCCCAGCCCGCAAATCGCGGGGCGGTACCTCTCAAGATCATTTTCTTTTTGTTTTATTGCTTAGATAGGTGGACGAGCTCACAGCCTACCTGGTATTAAGTGGTTACTGGAGCCCAGACATCTACAACGTCAATTTGCCACCCACCTTGACATATGAGTTCTAAGGTCTCAATATAGTTACAGCGGCTGCCCCACCCTTCAAACTGAAACGTATTACTGCTTCACGGCAGCAATAGGCAGGGTGGTGGTACCTACTTGTGCGGACTCACAAAAGGTCCTACCACCAGTCATCGTGCTAACTCAACTGTAGTGATGCAGTGGCTGGATATTTCACAGCATGCAATAATAAACCAAAACTACGATCCACAGCTGAAGCGGCTGCTGTTGTCCAGTGGCCACAACGTTACGTTCACTCTGCGTCCGTGCGGTGCAGTGAGCAGGCACGTACCCTTGCGAGTGTGGGCGAGCTGGCGGCGCTGTCGGGCTCCGTGCCGGCCGCGATGTCCGCCAGGCTGTCCCGGCCCGCCGCGGCGCCTGCCGATGTATTATTCATTATTTATTTAAGGTCTCGATGCGGCTCGGCACGCAGACTGGCTCACAGCCCCCGCTACCCCGCGCCATAGTGTGCCCCCCCTCGACCCGATTCGCGCAATCATTCTGCCCATTCTCCGACGGACGACGGCCCGCCGGGGAGACACGAGCGGGTGCTCTGGGCCGACATAACGCAGCCGGGTGACATACAGCGCTTGATCAACGGCAACGGTTCTCAAAGTGTTCATGCTCTCTAGAGACAATCAGTCGAAGAGGGTGTGGCACACTTGTTCTATACAATTATTAGTTCTAAACCTAACATTTATCACTCGATATAAATATAAGCGAACCGCTCCGGTACCCGGGAGTCCGATGGGGCTCTAGTGCTCCCCGAGTTGACAATGAACGATGAATTTTTTTATTTTTTTTTTATTCCACATAAATGAAAGTACATACTTGTTGAACGTCAAAAGAACTATCGCCAATTCACAAGAACTAGCCTCCGTCCTGAGAATATTGGAAAGAAACTCAGCGGGCATGTCTTTTATTTATTTATTTGTAATTATTATTTATTTATTTTTTAATATTAGATTTTTTTTAAATATGATATTAATTCATTAATTAGTAAGATATTGTGAGTACCGGTCTCGATCCAGCTGTGCCGGTGCTGCAGCGGGCCTCCCCCGCAGTAGGGCGCGGCGCCCTGCAGCCGGCCGCACTCCACGCCGCTCGCCTTCAGGCACTCGGATATCGCCATCTGTAGACACGCGGGTAGAATGGTTCATGTGGGCACACTTGCACCCAGGGGCGCGGGGCCGGGTCGCACCGCGCAGTGCGGCTGCTGTCCCGAGCCCCGAGCGGGTGGCAGAGCGCCCTGTGTGTATATTTTTCTCCTTTTCTTAAATGTAATCCCAAAAAAGAGTGAAGCACTCAAACACACCTGGTCCATCATAAGGTAGGGCACCTTAGCCGGCAACAGGGTCGGGTCGGACAGTCGGTACTCGTGCTGGAGGGGCGGCAGCAGGTGACCGCACTCTTCGCGGCGAGCCTCCACCACCTGGAACAGTGGGCGGGTGAGGTCGGGGGGCCGCGCGTGTGGTGGGCGTGGTGCGGGTGTGGGGTCGCACCTTGTGGATGTAGTCGGCGAGGCGCGGCAGCTTGGCGACGTGCGGCAGCAGCGCGGCCAGGGAGATGCTGACGGCCTGCAGCTGGCACTGCTGCGACACCGACAGCACGGGGTTCGATATGCTCGACTGCTGGATGCTGGAACAAGAGCGGCGGAACTAACTCT
Source organism: Bombyx mandarina (assembly GCF_030267445.1). Lineage (NCBI taxonomy): Eukaryota > Metazoa > Arthropoda > Insecta > Lepidoptera > Bombycidae > Bombyx > Bombyx mandarina. The sequence continues at coordinate 8,783,005 of NC_143226.1, forward strand.
TTGGTTCGTCACACAAGTCGATCTGTCATCGTGGCCTATAGGATAAGACGTCCGATGCATTCGTATCGAGCGATGCACCGGTGTTCGAATCCCGCAGGCGGGTACCAATTTTTCTAATGAAATACGTACTTAACAAATGTTCACGATTGACTTCCACGGTGAAGGAATAACATCGTGTAATAAAAATCAAACCCGCAAAAACTATAATTTGCGTAATTACTGGTGGTAGGACCTCTGGTGAGTCCGCGCGGGTAGGTACCACCACCCTGCCTATTTCTGCCGTGAAGCAGTAAGCTAAGCAGTAATGCGTTTCGGCTTAAAGGGTGAGGCAGCCGTTGTAAATATACTGAGACTATAAAATTTATATCTCAAGGTGTGTGGCGCATTTACGTTGTAGATGTCTATGGGCTCCAGGGCGCGGCGGGGCGGGGCGGGTACTCACGCCAGGATGAGCAGCATGAGGTCGCACAGCGTGTCGTCGGCCGCCAGCTCGACGCACAGCAGCGCGATGGTGGTGTAGATGCACGCGATGTTCTCCGTGCTGTTGGACTCCAGCTGCAGCCCTGCACAGAGCGCCGGCCCCACCGGGGAGCTTAAGGTACACTCGGGTGAAGTAGCTTAAACATTTGTATTTCCTGCAGCATGAACTAAGCTGCCAGAAATTCTCTAGACAGCACATCGCACCAACGTGTCGATCCTCAAAGAACTCCAGATAAAGACGAGGCTTTCTACCATCTGTCTACGTAGAGTTCTGGAATACTTCGGCCACATTGCAAGAAAGGATCACAGCAGCTTACAGAAACTAATGGTGACTGGCAAGGTGAACGGAAGAAGACCACGAGGTAGAGGCCCGACACGTTGGAGTGACCAGATCCGCACTACCCTCGACACCACAGTTCACGATGCTCTACATTCGGCGGCAGATAGAGGCAAATGGCGTTGAATGATCCGTAATAAGCTCTTGTTGCGAGGAGGTGGTCACGCCCCTCGGTATTGAGGAAACCGAAGCGAAAAGAAGAAGCAGCATGAACTTTACTTTGTAAGCATATTTAAAAGAAAGAATCGGCAGAACATAGAATGCAAAACAAGAAAGACAACTTCCTGCTCTGCATCATTGGACTAGACCTGCGGGCTGCAGCCGAGGACGGTACCTTCATACAGCGCGCTGAATATGGCGTATCCGTGCTTGCTGATGAAGATCAGGTCCTGTCGGGAGCACTTCTCCACGGAGAGGCCCGCGGCGTCGTAGTCCAGCCTGCAGCGACAACACGACACTGGGGTACATCATGGCAGGCGACTGCGCGTCGACCTCCCCGAAAACGAATGTATCGTGCAGGGGGCTTTTTAGCGGGAACGCGAGGAGTGAAGTTGTGTGATTTGTTTTATTTTGTCTATTTAGTGTTTCTTCGGGTTTAAATGTGTAATAACGGTAATTCATTAACTGTTTAATATCTGTGAAAGTGCACAAATGTGGGAAAATGAAACAAAGCCGCTGGACGTAACTTCCCGGGATCCTCCAAAAATTCCACTGAAAAAATCTCAGTAAATGATCACCATTTTACTCAGATTATATCTCATCCCATATCATATCATTTCATGTAATTGCATTTCACTCCATATTATCATTTTTCATAAAAATAAGAATGTAAATAAAAATAAGACATGACTTAAAGGTTTCAGTTACCAGGTCATAAAATCGCTTAGAAATGTATCGGATAGACCATAATAATATGTTATGGTATGGAGCACAAACCAATAAACACACGATCATTTGTTCATTCGATGAATAATTGTTACGGTATTGTCTTCGGCCTCACACCTCCAGATGTGAGGCGTCGGGGATTTTGCGATATTTAAATCTTATTTATAATAATCAAATATATAAAAAAAAAATTGTCGTTCTAGTTCTCCGGTCATCGAATTTTGAATCTCATGCCTCACAACGTGCAGCGACACGATGGGACCTGTCCACGGACATCAGCGCACGTGGGTACGTACGTGACGACGGCGAGTCTCGGCACGTTGTCCCTCCTGTCCAGCAGCGTGTGCAGAATTCGCTGCAGCAGCACCCTGGTGGACGGCTCTGTAGCGCTGGACAGTCGGAGCAGAGCTTCCAGGAAAGCTGCGGGGAAGGCTTTCGAAAGCTCTGTTGTTTTGTAAGTAGCCCCGACCTGCGGAATGCGGACAAGGCCTCCGGTGAGTGCGGCGGACAGGGGCCGGCGGGGGGCGGGGGGTTGGGGGCGGGGGCTGGAGACCTTGAGCAGCGACTTGAGCAGGATGTGCTGCAGCATGGCGTCGGCGCGGCTGGGCTTGGCGGCGCCGGGCACCTTGTTGACGATGAACATCATGATGTCGATCTTCTGGTAGTCCGGCAGGTGGTCCGCGAACTCTCCCAGCGCGTTGATCAGCGCCTCCTGGTACAGCTTCTCCTCGGTCTCCTTCTGCGGTACGGGCACACACAGGCGGATATCTTGTAAGAACATAGCAATTATATATTTTTACAAAGTCATTGTTCACTTTATGAAGTATTAAAACATTCGTTTACATTTTGTGCCAGTTCACGTGAAGAAAGAATATCTATTTATATATTTAAAAATGAATTGCTGTTCGTTAGTCTCGCTAAAACTCGAGAACGGATGGATCGATTTGGCTAATTTTCGTCTTGAATTATTTGTGGAAGTCCAGAGAAGGTTTAAAAGGTAGATAAATATGGAAATGCTCGGAATTAAATAGATAAAACAATTTTGTGTTTCCTTTGATGTGTCCCCCGTCGGACGGATACCTTTTGTTTGTTTTAAGTTTATTTTATACAAAAGTTTAGGTGTTTTATTTATCGATTGAGGCACTACGAAGTCTGCCGGGTCAGCTAGTTGTTTAATAAAAATCAAACCCGCAAAGGTTACAATTTGCGTGGAGCATTCTGTGTGCCCGCCCGAAGGCACATTCTGCTTCAAAGCAGTAATGCTATCAGTTTGAAGGGTAGCCGCTGCACTGTACTCGTGTCTCGAGGGGGGTGACACATCGGAGTGTGGACGTGAAGGGGCTGGGGGCACGCACCTCTGCGCCCCGCGCCACGGACGCGCGCAGGTTGGTCAGGATGTTGTTGATGATCTCCAGCACGGACGGACCTGCGGCGGATAGACTTGTAGTCACGTATGATCGCGTGGTGCGGTGCGGCGTGGTGCGGCGCGGCGGGTGGGACACACACTCACCGACGCTGTCCCCGGCGGCGATGCCGACGATGGCGGCGAGCACGGCCGCGCGCGCCGCCCGCACCCCCCCGCGCCCCGCCTCCAGCTGCTGCATGAGCGCCTCCACCACGCTGTACGAGTACTGCGCCTGCACACACAAGCGCCTCAACTACACGCCACCCACCGACCCAGTACAGCGTAGTGCCGCGGCGCACGAACTTGTTTTATGTTGTCTATTTAGTGTTTCTTCAGGTTTAAATGTGCAATAACGATGGTTTATAAACTGTTTAATAACTATGAAAGTGCACAAATGTGGAAAAATGAAACAAAGCCGCTAGACGTAACTTCTCGGAATTCTCCAAAATGTCCACTGAAAAAATCTCAGTGAATCACCACCATTTTAATGAGATTATATGTCATCCCATATCATATCATTTAAATTCATCCCAGTTGATTAATGTCTCAAATTAATCATCTTCATTTCATTTCGTTTCACTCCATAATATCATTGTTCATAAAAATAAGAATATAAAGTAAAATAAGACATGACCTAAAGGTCTTTGTAACCAGGTCATAAAATCCCTTAAAAAAAATAAAAACCTGTATCGAGAACATGATGATTTTGAAGACGTGGACGGCGAAGTCGGTCGGTATCCACAGGTCGTGCCGGTCGAAGTGCCTGCACAGAACACGACGTGTCACTGGGCGGACCACAAGCGGACCACAGCTGGTCGTGGTGACCGGCAGTAGTCGCGGCCGAAAAATAAACCAAAAAAATTGAAATTCCACAATTACCACGCCCATTGAGAGCATTAGATTTTAATGAAAATAATTCTCGATAATTATTATAATTAAAAATTTTTTTGACATTCTCTGTTCTCTACTGACGTCTTTATTCAAACAGATACCGTAAATTGGGGGAATAGGAACTAGGGATAAAATACGGACAAATCTGGGATTTTATTTGCGACCTTAGTGCGCATTGATTTTGCATTTTTAACTGTATGGTCCAATTTTAATTGAAGTTAGTAATATTCATTCTTTAATTTCGCGACATCCAGTTGTCTTGTTATTGAAAATTTAAGAAACAACATTAATTTGTCAAACGGATCGGAAAACTACAAAATTTAGTCTTCAAAACATTTTAATTGTCTTTGTTACTAAATATTTGAAATTTTTATCAAGTGAAATTTTGAGAGTTATTTTAGGTGTTTTGGGAACAGTATACATATGATAAAAGTGATGTATCATTATTGTTTTTCATGTAGTATAAACAAATAAGAATGAGTCGGATTTGAACAAGAAATTGGGGGAAAGGCGTCGACGAATGGGGTAAGAACTACTTATAAACACGTGTTCTATAAGTTAAGAATTTTTTTTTTTGATGGAGATTGAATGGAGATGAAATTTTAATGTTTGTTCCAAGACGAAAAAGTTACACTTTCCGTTACCTTTACACTCCCTCTCTAATCTGGAAATCAGTATCAACAAGATAATGAATAATACTTACAAACCAAAACACACGTTTTCGTAAGCTAACTGAACTAAAATGAAGAAAATCATTTTCTACCAATTCAATACAATAGAGTAAGTGAGAAGAAATTTTTTATCGTAAAAATGTCATACAAATACTCAAGTGTCTCCAGTTGCAACCTGCTGGCAGGGCTACTCACGTGAGCACGGGCCGCAGCACGGAGCGGATGTGTCCGAAGGAGGCGCGCGCCAGCAGGTCGCGCAGGCAGGCCTCCGCCAGCCGCGGCGGGGACTCCTCCTCGCCCTCCTCGCCGCCCGCGCCGCCGCCCTCCGCGCACGACACCGTCTCGTACTTCTCCGCCGACTGCACACCACCACACTCTACAGCCTCCTCCACGCGCACCCCCTCCCCCATACCCCCGCACCCCCGCACGCACCTGCATGTTGTACAGCAGCGAGGGGACTATCTTGTCCATGTGCTGCGCCTCCCATATGTTCTCCACCAGGTCGTCCGACACCGTCTTCCTGATGACGCCCTGGAAACACAACGCGACACTCAGCCTCGTATCAACTCACAACACGACGTAAACTGGCGGGCTGGGTGCGTACCTGCAGGCCCTGTATCCCGGCCAGCCGGATCCGGTCCCGGGGGCCCGGCTCCCCGTGGTTGCTGTGGCACATGGCGCTGAACTTGGACACGAAGAAGTCGTAGCGGCGGTGGTAGGACGGCGTGTCCTCCTCGATGTTCGCGAACCGAACGAACTGGAGACGAACAAACAGACGAGCTCAGTGCGGGACGCTCACTCGACCTTGGGGCATTACTGGTAGAGATACAGATTTTAGTGGAGATTAAGAGAGAGACAGGAACAGATGTTCACAACATTCACGATTGACTTCCACGGTGAAGGAATAACATCGTGTAATAAAAATCAAGCCCGCAAATATTATAATTTGCGTAATTACTGGTAGGTACCACCCCCCTGCTTATTTCTGCCGTGAAGCAGTAATGCGTTTGGTCTGAAGGGTAGGGCAGCCGTTGTAATTATACTGAGATCTTAGAACTTATATGTCAAGGTGGGTGTCGCATTTACGTCGTATATGTCTATGGGCTCCAGTAACCACTTAACACCAGGTGGGCTGTGAGGTCATCCATCCATCTAATCAATAAAAAAAAGGTTAAAAGTGACGTCATATTGCATTATAAAAGCTTACAAAATGTTCATTTCTCAAACAATGTTTAGTTGGCTCGTGAACGTTAATCTTTTTGGAACCATAAATCATCACGCCAGGTAATTGATTATTAAATTCGTCTTTGAATTCTGAATCTACTGCAGCAGGTTATAGGTGACAAATTAGATCACAACGCTGTTGGACGCTTAACACAATTAGGTTCTAAAAGCAAACAAGTACAATCCGTACACACGCAATAATAAATCACTCAAGAACGTCGGAAGTTGTACATATCTCCCTTGTCTTCGATCTTCATAATAGAACTCTACTGATGAAATATATTTTTACATTATCTCATTAGGACTACAATACTAACACTCTGTGTGGCGAGGATCTGCAGCTGCGGGTCAGTGGACTCCAGTAATTTCTGAACCATTTTGAGGAAGCTTTCCACGAAGAGATTGAGGGTCTGCGAGTGGCACGCGACCAGCAGCTGGTCCATCGCCTCCATCGCTATTATTACGAATCTGGAAAATAAATTAAAGTGAATGTGTGAGTTTGGCGTGTCCTGCATGTTATTTCGGCGGATTGTTGCCGGCGCCATGCTGACACTCAACCTTGTACGACGTGAAGGATATTCAAATACCTATAAAATAATTTCTTTCTAAGCTTTGTTTTCCTTAAACATATCTCAATGGCTTCCTCGGGTCCATTTTATAAATAAATTAAATTAATTGGTAAATGATTAGGTCACAGATGCTTTAGAACAGCGCAGAGCATGAATGAGTTAAATTTCGAGACTTCGACATAATGGAGGTAGCGTTCCACGGCCAGTTCGAAGGTCCTCCGTTAAGCTATCCTCCCTTTCGAATCGGAGCGCAGGGCACCCAATTCAAACATATCAACACGAAAGACAGCGTTCTCGTTACGATGCTCAAATCTCTACTTACCCGTGTCTCCTTCTATAAATATCCCTGGAAGCTTTCTGGAAGAGATACTCTCCGATCCTGTCCAGTTTTTCCGGACTGGATAAGGAGTAGAAAGTGAGCTTTTCCATGTTAGATTTAACGAGTCCATCCTGGGGTGACGCCGGGAAGATGTTGTCGACGAGGCGCTTGTAGCGCGGCCGCAGCGCCGAGCAGCAGCCGCAACAACCTGGCGACAACGTATTACTGGTTTAATAGTTCAGTCATTACATTACGCTCCTACTCCTCCTCCGTGCGTCGTGTTCCTCAGTGCTGAGGATTGTGACCTTTACGGAATACATACGTAAAGGTTTTCTTGGGAAAATTGCTAGTGGTGGGTTCCCACGTCCTTCCACAACAGAATTTCAGAGGTGATTTAGTTCCTCTGGGCCACTGAAGCCCTAGTTCGGGTTAGTTGACCGCCGCTCGTTGCTCGGCGTTATATTTTTACGGCCGAGTAGGTGGCATACCGACGCCCATTACATTACGCTATTATATCATTTAATGGGCTCGCACGGGCACGCGCGCGATTGAAGTGTCGAACGGCAGTCGTACTATGACTTAGACCTCATGTCACAAGGTGGCAGCAAAAATTAAGTAAATGAAAAGAAACAAAAACTTGCGTAACGACCTCTGTCAGTGAAATGTTTTGACTGGCCCTCGCATATGTACGGCAACCTCACAATGCACCTTATGACAGTATGCGCCTACTTACTGTCGAAAGACGATAAATAATATAAGTATCCTGAAAGATACGGAACTAAAAATACTCAGATAGCAGTCCTCGGAACAAACATGTGGTTAGTGGTCTTTTTCGACATTCTTATCTTTAGTAACCACTGTCTTTACATTGCACACATGTTAATATTATTATTTGAAGACAATCGTATTGGATGGGCGTTATATACAGATCGATTGTCGTCGTCTGATCTCTGCAATCCGCAACTGACCTGCGACTGTCGCTAACGAAAGCACGATTTGAACAATATAACAATGCCCAATTAATTAACTTTCAATATCTATCATTGTTTATATGTTCTTGCACAACCTTATGAACAAGTCGCAAGTAACTAGATAAGATTATGTGTTCATTCCACAGGTGACAGTTAACTCAATTGGTAATATTGATTTCTACTTGTTCTTGCCGCAATCTTTTGTCAATATACAGCAAAGCAATGTTGGACTTGGTAAATGTCTACCCGGACGGAGATCGGACGTCGGGTGTAAGAGTGTAAGGGAAGTCATTTAGTGGTAAATGTCTACCTGCTATATAATACAGTATATGTAGGTGTGCTACTAATTCCTCTCAATCATTAACGGGGCCTAGGTGCTGTCCGGAATCGGACATTTTGTTTCTGATTGATACTGCATACTATAAATTGCACTATTTTACCACGTAAGATCCTATCAGTTTAATAACTTTACATATGGAACTTCTTCGAGGCACGAGGCCCTAAAGCCCCCTTGCTTTAGAATTACTAAACTTTGCAGCGGAAATATATGACTTTTTTTTTTCTTAGAAAATTATCTCACGGTGCACCTGAGGTTAAGTGGTTACCGTAACCCATGGACATCAACAATGTAAATGCCGCCATCTACCTTGAGACATGAGTTCTAAATCTCAGTTTTCTTACTGGTGGTAGGACCTCTTGTGAGTCCGCACGGGTAGGTACCACCACCCCACCTATTTCTGCCGTGAAGCAGTAATGCGTTTCGGTTTGAAGGGTGAGGCAGCCGTTGTAACTATACTGAGACCTTAGAACTTATATCTCAAGGTGTGTGGCGCATTTACGTTGTAGATGTCTATGGGTTCCAGCAACCACTTAACACCAGGTGGGCTGTGAGCTCGTCCACATATCTAGGCAAGAAAAAACGGCTGACCCACTAATCATTTCGAAACGTATTACTGCTTCACGGCAGAAATAGGCAGGGTGGTGGTACCTACCTGTGCGGACTCACAACACGTCCTACCACCAGTAATTACGCAAATTATAATTTTGCGGGTTTGATTATTATTACACGATGCTACTCCTTCACCGCGAGAATCATGTCTGGTGCAAAATGGCGTTGTTTAAGTATGCACTGAATTGCGTCAACCCTGGTCCATACTTACAAGTCAAATACACGGTTCTACTGATGAAGAAGCAAGCTCTATGCGCAATCTTCCGAAGCGGAGTCATATTCACTGTTCCACTCTTAGCGACAATTATTAATTCTATTTAAAACTCATTTAAGGAAAATATTTTTGTTTTTTTTCTCAGAATCTAATCACCTGCCGCTTCACGCTAACTTGACATTACAACTTCCGCACTAGCTCTATATAACACAAATGTACGTTAGAGATGTGGTAAAATATTTTGTATCGTGCAAACATCGCAGCCATGCTCATTCGAACGGTTTACAAGCAGACTCCGAGTGTCAGGAAAACCGCAAAAACACTTTGGTCGATGGCGCTTATTGTTAGAACGCGTGTAGGCCAGAGTCAGCCTCGCAGAGCTTGCGACAATTCATTGAACATTGTTGTATTCGCAATGACACATCATCGCGCGCGAACGTACGCTTCGTTACTAAATACACGGATTGATAAGAGCCGTGATAAGAATTGACACTTGATCCTTGGTGATATCGCGATTTTCTAGTATTTCATTAATGGGTAAAATAATTAATTATTGATATCGTCATATTGTTTAGAACCGCAGATAGAAACTTGTTCGGTATTCCGACACGCTTATGTTTACTCCGTCTGACGGTTAATCAGATGATCATTGGAAACTGTAAGCCAGGCCGATGTGAAGTCGGGCTCTTCGTGGTTACGACTACTTCATCCTCCGTAGTAGGCATTGATTACCAATACTATCAACATAGTTTTCTTATGGTTGTAGGACCTCTTGTGAGTCCGCGCAGATAGGTACCACCAACCTGCCTATTTCTGCCGTGAAGCAGTAATGCGTTTCGGTTTGAAGGGCGGGGTAGCCGTTGTAACTATACTGAGACCTTAGAACTGATATCTCAAGGTGGGTGGCGCATTTAGGTCGTAGATGTCTATGGGCTCCAGTAACCGCTTAACACCAGGTGGGCTGTGAGCTCGGCCACCTATTTAAGCAAAAAAAAAAGTTTTCTTATATATCCAATAATCTAATCTTCTCCCTCAAATCTTGGGGTGGGTGGCGGGTCTTATAGCCACAAACTCTGTTAACCGCTTAAAATCAAACGAATAGTAGGTACTCGTCCACGCGTCTGCGATAGGATAATACAATCTGTTTACAAAACTTTAGTGTTATTCCTCTCTCGAACCACACTATATTGAGAAGTCACTGAAAGCAATGCAACGCGAACGCCGGACGCAAGGCCGACGTCTGAGGCGCGCTCTTTTGGCTGCGTACACATAATCACAACACAAATAATCGTATTTAACGCCCTAATTTAGTCCAGATAAGGTAAACAATAACTAATCGATCAAAATATTTATATTACAAAAACTATTGTGCGTATTTGCGTATCCAGGAACGATGCTTTAAGATAGCCGTATTGATTACTTTCAAACGACCACGAACGTTTTCGAGCATTTCAACTCCAAAAGCGTACAACAAACCGCGCGCTTGACTGTGCACTGACTAAATATAACGCTGGAGGTTTCATCTGAAAATAGATCTGTCCTAGGCAGGTACGATATATCGACCCGACATCATGCGACATTAAAATTCATCTGAAAATCGAAACCCTTATTTTACCCTAATACCCTTTTGTATAAAACGTCCTCAAGGGGCAAATGCAGGTCGCGTTTAATCTAAACAAAGATACTACTAAAATACCCGTTCCTTCCGAGGATAACGTCATCACAAGCAAAAATACTTTTAGAGAAATACAGGATAAGCTCATAGCTAATTTGGTGTTAGGGTGTTGCCGGAGCCCGTAGACACTATCCTTGAGACGTTTTTTTTTTATTGCTTTGATGGGTGGACGACCTCACAACCCACCTAGTGTTAAGTGGTTACTGGAGCCCATAGACATCCACAACGTAAATGCGCCACCCACCTTGAGATATAGGTTCTAAGGTCTCAAGTATAGTTACAGAAGTGAGGTCGAGGCATCAATTATATTGTGTAATGGCTCTTTCCTCATTAAAATCGGGACAAAAAGACTGCTTCGCGGTATAAATATGCAGAATTGTGGTAGCCGTGAGAATTCACAATACGCCACCCGTCATTATGAAAGATGATTTTCATCGTAAGTTCCGCACATAATATGCATCAATCGATGAGTGTGTGTTTATTAATTCTTTAGGACGCGCTGATTTTGACTTTGACCCTGTCCCTCATGACTCGAGGTCAATTTCGACATTCACATCGTGACATCCTGTGGACTCAGGTAGCTGCTTAATGCTCTAATCTCGTTTACGACAAGAGTGTTTCAAAATCATAAAAATATTTACATACCAAAAATCCGAACTACAGATGATGTGTTCTGTAACACCATAGTCTGTTATTAGTTGCACTTGTTTTAAGAAAAAATAGATTACCAAAATATCAATCTTGAAACATCAAAAATTTTTTTTTTCATTCACATGTACTCCGTGCCCTACGACTGCTACTGCTTACTACAAACAGCACGTGACTCGCTGGCGCACTAAAGTCCTACAATTATCAAGTATGCGAGATCACTCCACGAGATAAATACGGTAATCGCGACACCTCGCACCCTGGGTTCACTGTCACAGCTGTTTTATTGTTACATTGAAAAGCCGGCGAGGATCGAAAGACGCGGTAGGAAGCCGCCGATGTGTACACTCCAACTATCGCAGTCACGCCTTCGCGCAAGGTTCTTGCGGGAATGTACAACGATCCTTAGAAAATACCGTTCAAAATGTTTCAATCTATAATCTCTTATCGTAAAATAACTGTTATCTTTACAACATAATTCAACCAATTTATAGGTGTCTGATATTGTTTGTTATCATCTGATATAACAGTGCGTTTGTAGCTTGGCGATATTATATCAATATTTCGCGTCCTAATCAAGATGTTACAAGTTCGAGACTAGTCATGGTATCACTACGTCACTGTTTTTCTGAAAGTCACAGAATTCAGAAATATCAGACATCTACTCATAGGCGATTCTAATGTCCTATTATTTATTGTCTTTCATGATTTGAAGTAGAGTTTTCTCATGAGAAAACAAACCGAAATGCATAAGGTTTTTGTTTTTTTTATAAAGATACCTTAACGTTTAATATTGTTAGTCTATAGTTTAATTCTGATGAAAATCCTTCGAAGAATGCCCGAAGCATCGACATATTTAATTCAAATACATTCAAGGAACTATTATCGACGTGCAGCTTTACGCCAAACTTAGCTATTTTTACTTAGTAACTATGTATATTGGTAGTGAATTTTTATTTTTTTTATTAGAAGGAAATTGCCGGACTTCCGCCCTCCACTGGAGATGGCGAGCGGGGGTTGGTTTACCGGATAAATAAGGTGCTATAACAAAAAACTGATCTAACCACCAGACTGGCGACCAGACCCGTGCGAACGATGAACTTGGCAATCAAATAACATGTGCATATGTATTACATTTTGTTCTACTATTCTACCTCGTCCCTTCTCCGACTAGCAGTAGTGACTTTCCTACTTTAAGTTTTTACTAGTACCGGTGGTAACATTGTTCTAGTAAAGTGTTAAAATACTTTGCCCTTTGCTTGTTTGATTCATCACGGAACACTACACACTGAATCACTAGCTAGCAGAACCAGAAAGTGATAGGTGTGGAGACAGAACCACACCTTTTCTCTGCCAGATTTGACCCAATGATGAATAAAATGTCATTACAGAGACAGTAAACACCATACATATAAATTGGCCACAATAAAATACATAACAATTGATAAAATGAGTCAATGGTGCTGTAGTTAGCGTCCCTGACTGTTGAGCGTGGTCGTGGATTTGATTCCCATATCAGGTAAACATTTGTGTGATGAACAGATTTGTTAGCTCTATCTTCTTGTGTTTATTATCTATGTATGTACACATAAATTAATGTATATCAGTATCTGGTTCCCATGACCATGAGTGACTGGTTATTGTTAAGTTTTTTATTTCTATGTTTAATTTCAAACAAAGTCATTTATTGAAAGGGTATGTTATAAAATAAAGTTAATGTGATTTGATTTATAGCAGGAAAGTTTGTAGTATCTGTTCTACATTTTTTCACAATATTCCAGTTTTAAAATCTCAGAAATGACACAAATTTTATATTTACAGAAAGTTTATTGAACCCTATTCTTAAACTAGTGTTTTATGTAAACAGTTCAACTTGTATGTTATATAAATTACATAACACAATAATATGTCGTAGTTTTTGCAGTGTAAATAATAGAAAGATTTTTACTTTCTTAGCTTATTGGGTCTGATTTTCTTAGAAGACTCAGGACAAAATATTGTTTCATGCTTTAGAGAGCACACAGCTGATACCAAACTCTCATTTATTTACAGCATTTATGAGTGAACAAGCTCACAACCCATTTGGGGTTGTGCTTAGTGAAGACATTAGACATAAAAAGTGAATGCCCTGACCCACAATGAGACATGAGGTCGAAGCCTCAATTGCGCGATGACAAAATATATCCTATTTTTCATTGCAATTTCTTTGAAGTTTAACCTTTTGTTTCTGTTTATAATTTTACAATTTTCATTGTTGCAAAAACCAATTTTTTATAATCACAAAGCACTACTAAAAGATCTATCAGTCTGTGTTTTATCATCTGTGTAGCAAACATACTAGCATTTAGGTTACTAATGTTTCCTTTTGTCATCCCGTCCATCACGACTTGACTTTGACCTGTCATAATCATCATATTTCCTTGATGACATCCTACTACGCTTGTCATCAGATCTCCGATCCTTAGAACGATCTGCATCACGATCACGAGACCTTGAACGATGCCTCTTACTTGAATAATCCCTCTTCTTATCATAAGGAGATCTTGACCTCCGCTCCTTCTTTGATTTATGACTACTGTGATACTTTGAGGATAAAGGTGGAGTTTTAGGAGATTTTTCTTTCTTAGTATCCCGTCTGGTGTCTTTAGAAGTTGATGCAGTGGGTGATTCGGGTTTCTTTTCTTCGTTCTTAGCTTCTTTATCTTTTATTGCCTGTGAATGTTTATTAGCTATGTATATTTTGCGGAGGTTTTCAACTTTAGTCTCCAATTCTTCAGGGTTGACTTTAGCACGTTTATATAATTGTAGTATCCTCATTGACACTTCCCTGATATCATCTTCTGTAACTTTGAATAGAAGGAACCAGTGTGGGTTATTGGGCAGCGGCAAACCTATTTTTCTGGCCGTCAAGTAAATGCAAGCACATGCAATGGTTTCAGGAGGAAATCTCATAAAGACATCTGTCCTTAGAGCATCATTCATGTAGTTCCAAGCCATTTGCATTAGTTGGCGGTTTTTTTCATATTGCAGTAATTGTAAGTAAACCACAATAAGTTTGTGTGGATGTTTAACATGTACACAGAATCCGAGCTCTTTTAAGATACGTCTTTCAGCTTTGATGACCTGATTTTTCAATTCTATGTAATTTTGGTCAACTAACATTGGACTTATTGTTTTCTGCGCTCTGACCTGTTTGATGTGGTGAAACACATTGATTACATCTCTTATTCTGCATGGTTTCTCTTCGACTTTGGACGCTAAGTATATGCTACCCATTGCCATAGTTTCCATGGGATATCGTACAAATGATTTCGAGTAGTAAAACCTTTGTAGATAAATCTGACCAGTCGCCATAGCTACTTGGGGTAGCCGGAGCAGGATGCCAGCTGTTTGTATCATTTCGCAACCCAGGATCCTAAGATCTGTCTCAGTTTCGATGTCAAGGCTATCAGCTTGTGAAGGTGTCTCCTTGAATACTGATTCCGGTAGAAGACAATTGTAGAGCGTCAAAACTATCTTCCCATACGTCTTCTGAAGCTTTGCAGGCGGTGTATTGTGCTGTGAATTGTTAGACTTCGGTTGGTTTTGTACGGTCGTCGTGGTCATTTTGTTTTCTCTTTAAACTAGTCTTTGTAATAAAAAAAACACGGTAACACGTTTACGGAACACGGAACACGGCTTAACGAAAGCCCGGTGCACTTGCTTTCTTTTCAAATTTCATTTCAAAACGGAGGTTTAATGGTAATTTAAGTAAAGCATTCTGTTTTTACACCCACTATTCGATGAAAACATGCTCCAAACTGACAGGTATCGAAACAAAATGGCGTCATAGCGACTGACCGACAATATGTCAAAATAGGAGTTTTGTAAACAATTAATTTTTTGATTAACTCCCTAACTTCCACGGATTTATTACATTTAAAAACATTAAAACATACCTTGAGCCATTTTCTGACGAGATATAACAACGTGAGTTCATAAAATTAAAAACTCTCCATGAAAGAAATTGTAAAAGAGGACACGAAATACGAGTGATTCAGACACGATCAATTTATGTCGCTTTACAGGAACCTTCGTTCAGAAATCAAAATGACAGAAATAGTGGAGAATATTAAAAATCTGTTGGCAACTTGTATTAGGTAAAAAAATATCACAATAAAAAATAAAAAAGATCTGATTTGTCCTGAAAAAGGTAAATATTAATTAGTTAGGTTTATTAATATCATTTCAAATGACATTTAGTGCTCATAAGCACTTTTTTGATATACATAATGAACATTGTAAAATAACATTGTTTTCTGCGATTCTCGAGTTATTCTGGTAAGATGGTGACAATAATTTGCAAAACTTTTTGCTATTGTGACATTCTTATCGTACTCGTTTTAAAATCATTATATGAGTACCTCTCTGAAGTTGTTCTTATTTGAATGAATGGGCAAATACAGCACCAATGAAAGGATTCTACTGCAGCGGCAATTCAAACTGTTAATCGATAATACGACCCATTCCCAACATATAACCATATTAAAAACGCGTAGTTCTGATTTGATCTAAAAGCATGAGCTACTAATTTTGAATTGTTTTAAAATGAAACTAGTGAAAATTAAGAAACTGTAAATTGAAAACATGATTAATTTAGCTTTTACTTACATCCAGGATCTGTACATTTTTGTACAAACGAATCCAAAAAATCTTGTCCTTCACCACCTTCAAAACAACACTTTACAAAAGACATTTTCAATCAGAACTCAACCACAAAACTTTAACGAGAGCAATTTTTTAATTTAATTAATACACTTTATCAGGTAGGCTCTGAAAACATTGTTAAGATAATAGAAATATACTTATCATGGTTTTATAATTAGCATTATTTATCCAAAAACTTTTTAAAATGTAAGTATTTACTGATTTAGACGTTATTGTATAAGTATTTAGGTCAACAAATCACTAGTCGGAAGCAAGTCGGTGCTTTTTTTTCATCTGTGTATGCCTGTGTAAATGTCAATGGATTATCCATGTGTAATCCAACAAATTTCGGAAGTTTACAATTTGAGTCTTTATTTTGGCATTGGTATGTGCCTTTTAAAATTAGAAGGTATATGCGCAAAGTCGTCCGCTTAGTAACACTATTCGACTACAGATGGCGCTAAGTTTAGTTTAACTGCAATGCGCTAGATGTCTCTACTACTATGTAGTGTGGTTTCTGTAGCAGTGGCTTATTGTAATAATTTTGGCTTTGAATCATCATAAATATTATGACTGCATGAAATGTTATATTTCTATGATATTCCAGTTCGTAATAGTCGCGTTAACACAATTCAGCCTTTCGCCCCATTATCATTTTCGGCCAGTCCATACCTTGGGCCTGGAGGTCAAATATATAGGTGTCACCGTCGACATAGGGATGACATTCAGCCCTCACAACAAGACAGCACGCGATCGAGCCGCGTTCATACTAGGACGCCTCTATCCAATGATTTGGATGCGAACTAAATTGTTCCCTTCCTAATAAGGTAATTCTCTACAAAACTTGCATACGCCCGGTCATGATCTATGCAAGTGTACGTGGCTCGCACTAATTTAAAAAACCCATTAATATTTATATTTAAAGTAGTTATATTTAAAGTAGATTTAGGCAGCGGCTTGGCTCTGCCCCTGGCATTGCTGAAGTCCATGGGCGACGGTAATCACTCACCATCAGGTGGCCGTATGCTCGTCTGCCTACATGGGCAATAAAAAATAAATAAAAAAAAGTTAGCCTAACATATTTGTTTGTGCTGCTCTTAATATAAAATCATAGATTCGGGCATGGAAAAACTGATCAAATTTATATATTTAGATTTTTTTCTTTAAGTTTTGGTCATTTTTGTATAAACTGTGACATTGGCAAAATCAATTACTAACGCGTTGGAGTCATTTATTAAAAAAAAAACCTAATAGGAACGCGTTCGTTGTGTAGAGATTGCACTCCCAGAAAATGTGGTGGATTGTCTGTTCGTATTGATTTCCTTTGCTGTCAAATTATTGACTGCAAAAAAAATTGTACCATTGTAAAAAATATGAAAAGTACAAAAAAAATCCCTCTTTATGAAAAAAAAAGTATCATTATAAAAAATACCAAAGTTGTTAGATTGTATTTTTAAGGAGATGTTCTATTCTAAATGAATCAACGTATGAACTTGGTTCAATCCATAATAAATGTTATCTTCAAATCTAAGACATAAATTCGTTTTGATGGTTGTTATAAATTAAAATGCGAACTGTGAGAAATAATGAAAATGCTTATAAAAAACAATGTATTCTGTTAACATTATATCTAGAAGTCATTTTCCGACTAGTTGAACCGGAATAATAATTAAGAAAATAATTAGATCTGGTTTTTAATTGAACACGTGGTCTCTGAATCACTGTTCTTCTGAGTGTCCCTAACAACAATAAACACCGACCAGACACTGAGATCGGTTTTGCGGTTCCGTTGAGGCCGATGAGGGTTCCCGGAGCTCGTCCACGCTGAGACGACGTGATTGTATCCTTCTTTAGCCAAGAGGTCGCACTCTGAGCCGCATAAATGGACACGAGGCTGGTACCGACCGGAGCAGACTGACAGCATGTCCGTAGTGTCTCATGTTGTTCCTCTTATACAACTTGGTGTTGGCGAAGGCAGCGAACACTCCACATACTCGGAGGAATGTGGTCTATGCTGACTCGCTCTGGTGTTATAAAGAGTAAATATAGTTGAAGTCCATAGACACGGTCATAACCAGAAACATTATTACGGTTCAGTCGGAATTTCCACCAAGTATTTTACAGTTATTTTCATGTACCCATTTGTGAGTCAATAGTGAATACTACTGTTTACAATGTTCATCTTTAATTCGTTTTTATTTGGTAACATAAATTTCATAAATAATTACGATATCGCGTCTCTAAAGTTGTGCATCAGGTGTACGAAACATTGGAGATCTACGAATTAAGCGTATGGTTCGGACATTCGTCTCTAAGTTCCGCGAAAACCTCAGCAAAAATACTACAGGCTTATAACATGGTCAGAAAATGTTCTCGAGCAAGTTGACGTAAGCAGATCCTGCAGTGCCGCCAAAATAGGTGATATGACAAATTGAGAAGTCGTTTTCCTTGTCCAGCGTCACGGAGCTGACGGAGCTCACGGAGACGCACGCGGCTCATGCGGCTCTCACTCGGCGCCAGTCGCCCTCGAGCCGCCGCGAGGTTGCTACCTATCGCTCTCGCGCACAGACCTGTGCAGTATCCACCTGTGCAGTGCTACAAACGTTATGTGCTGTGTATTATGTGTATTTGTGTATAATTTTTATGTGTATTTTGTGTAGTTTACGTTTATAATAGTACGGATGTCCTTCGGTGAGTTGTGTTTTTTTAAAGGTTTTATTTGCTATTATATTTTTATTGCGACTTTTTTCTTCGTTATTATTTAGGTATATTTTATGATAATTGTAACTAAAAACAACTTTTCGAACGAAATAAAAATATGATTACCATAACTGGAAATCTTGTGAAGTTTTAAGGGAACACCAAACTATACGTTGCCTCATGAGCCCTGTGAAAGAAATATCTTCAAATGCAGTTTGAGCAGTGTCTGGCGATAGACCGCAGTTTGACTTTACCACTGGCATGAGTGATGTCCATGAGCGACACTGACTACTTACCGTCAGTTGACCCGGGCGTATAATAATAAAACGCACCTTTGTTAGGCTGCAGAAACAGGTAGGACGATACATCATTGTATCAGGGTCACAGAAACACCTGTCACCACATATTATCTACTCTATAAATTCTGCGGGTCTCATTTAATAACACGACATTGTTTATTCAACAAGGAAGTTCTTAGCGTGGACACGATAAATAAATAATTATTAAGAAAATGCCCACTCCAGGATCGAAATGTGGCACAACACACTGGGCCTCTTGGATCTAAAACTAGGGATCCGAAAGTTAAGTTAAATTAGTAGACTTAAAAACATTACGGCTCGAACTGGACCCGTGTACGGACGGAGCGGACATTTGAATGGCGGTTACAAATAAAATTTCTAATCCATTTCTCTAGAGTACGTCTGACAATGGCGAAATCTTATCGGCACAAACGGATTCAGAGCTAAAGTCCTGATCACAATCGGGAACATTACGTGGGCCCGCCAAACCGCGTGATTTGTTTTGTACTACTCTGTGCTTTCTTGGATGCTTGGGAGAGAAAATTAAACCATTAATATTTAACAAAAGTAATAACGTTCCAAATGACACGGTTTTATATTTATTGCTTCACGTACATAGATAAAATAACGAATGTATTTTAAAATATAGCTACAATTAACATTAGTCGTATATATCGACACGTCTTTACTTTTATGAAACCCTGGTACTTTTTGATTTAATGTTAATATCAATTACTTTTATAATAATAACAACCTTAATTTGAGGTGTTGTTTCTGTTTCAAATCATCTGTTATTGCAGTTGAGTTAGACTTATATCATTTCTTGAATATTTTTTTCTATCCACATGTGTATGTGGCTCTGAAGCTATAGCTCGTCTTGAAAATGCTTAAAACCTAGTCTATTCATGTAGTAACAGTTATTAGATACCCTTAAAGCATAACATTCCTTTATCCATTTAAAAGATCAATATTATTATCTCCATCTTGGAACGCGCTTTCAAATTCCGAATACCTACTCGTAGAGTCATTATACAACCTCACCCTTTTTCTGGAGGTTGATAAAGTATACCGGACTTTAGATTTTTAAAAAGATTAATTTGTATTTTTGTATTATGAATGCTCTAAGCGAAAAATAATTAAATGTAATCTCTCGTTACATACCGCTGTACCCACTTCATTTTTTGTAATAACTCAAACCTCGACCTTTACCAAATAAATTAGTATCTAATCAATGTACAACGTGATGTAACATTTGTAGTATTCATGAAGTAACGATAGAAATACACTCCAAAGAATTTTCATATGGTTATGAAAAGAATAAAGTATATAGTTATTATGATATAATGTAAGTACGTCTTACACATCATGTTACCCTGGTACTTTTAATACAAAACAGGTTTTAAATAAAACTGTTAATTCACTGCGAATTCTTCTGCTCGTAATTTGATTTGTGATTTATTAAAATTTAAAGTATACTTCGCGATGTAGCATTTTATTAGCTCATAATATTTTATTTTTCTTGGAACCATTAATCTAAGTTTATGTTTTCTTGGTAATTTGATGTGATTTGATATTTTTATATTGTAACAATCATCCTTAAGATAGATACTATTAATACTGAAATAAATAAACGATATGTTATTCCTCAAATGGGTGAACGTGCTCACGATCCACATAGTGTTAAGCGGTCCTCGCGGCCTATAGATATCACAGAGTAAATGCAGCCTTACACCCAGAAACAAAGTCGAATTCTCAATTCTACTGCATAACAGTGGTCCTACCCTTCAAACCGGAAAGATTCAATCCTATGCTTTTTTTTATTGCTTAGATGGGTGGACGAGCTCACAGTCCACCTGGTGTTAAGTGGTTACTGGAGCCCATAGACATCTACGACGTAAATGCGCCACCCACCTTGAGATATAAGTTCTACGGTCTCAGTATAGTTACAACGGCTGCCCCACCCTTCAAACCGAAACGCATTACTGCTTCACGGCAGAAATAGGGGGTGGTGGTTCCTATCAGCGCGGACTCACAAGAGGTTCTACCACAAGTAAAATGCGGTTGAAATGAGCACTTAGGTACGATAAATTTACCACCAGTAAATGCCGGGTGACGATCGCAATAAGTTATTAAAATACTCAATATTTTGTCCTTGCTGGTATGTGAGTCGGAGAGAAAATCTTACGACTACAGACCGTCAACTGTGAGACACACGTCAGTGTACCTTCAACTCAATATTATTAATTGGAGAATCTGCCATACAGATAGCAGCCGTGTAACTACTAACTGGTTAATTATGTTTTTACCAAATAAAGGAATATTGCATAGAATGATAAATATATCTTTTTCTAAAACGCCCGTACTTCTCTACATTCCTAAAATGATTATTGTCAAATACTTGGATGAGGAAAAGCCGCGGTAATTCAGTACGAACACTCTTTTTAAATTACCGTTCAAAATTCTTTAGGTATAGGTATTAGTCGTCACACAAGTCTTCTGTTATTATGAAAAATATCAAGTATTTTTAAGACACTGAAGTTATATAATGAAATGTAGCCATCGACAACACAGCCCGTTAAACAAGTGCTGTTCAGTGTTCTAAAAGTCTAGAATTTCCATTAAAATTCAGTAAATTAGCAAAGTGACAACCTTACATAATAGACTATCTCTCTCACGCATTACTTATATTCTCCTTTTTCCTACCAAAAAGATTGCGATCCTGACTTATCCTGAGCTTATTTACTTTGAACACAGATCTGGTACTGACACTAAAACATTTTCTTCAGTCTTTTCTTTATCATCCTAAGAATGTTAATATTTTAACATTTTTTTTGCTACTTATTCGCTGGTAGATGATCACAGAGAATTTGCTAACACTAGCCCTAGCAAAAGCAGTGTTTCGTGGAATCTACCATCAGATCGGAATCGCGACCCATTGAGATGATCTGACGAGAAATTCAGTAGGCTGTGTCTATGGGTAGCTAGCATACATTGAATAACATTTCAACTCCAAACATGAATGAACTCCCCTCCACGATGTTTTCCGAGCGCTATGACAAGTCCTTCTTCAAACGAGGCTTGCGAAGAGTACTTTATGGTAGGCAGCGGCTTGGCTCTGCCCCTGGCATTGCTGACGTCCATGAGCGACGGTGACCACTTACCATCAGGTGGGCCGAGCATACGGATGCTCGTCTGCCTACAATGGCAAAAAAAAACCACTACATACATTACCTACTTTGTGATCACGGACAAATCACAGAACAATAAGAACAACAAAAATGCAATATTTATTTTGAATTTTCACACACACAGCCTCTTAAAAGATAATAAGAGAGGAATGAATAATAGCGATAAGGTTAGCATTAAATAAAGCACGGTAAGTGTTATTTCTGATGATTGGGCGATGACGTCACTAGGAGCCGTCGTGGCTTCCACAGCTTCCAGCCCACGTTACGCCCGCGCCTCGCTCCGTCGCCCGGCCCCGTCGGTAATGACAGCGGGACGTGGAAGCGATCGTCTTATGACCGTGTAGCGATTTAACTGCAACGCCTGTATTTATTTAAGAACCCTAAAAAATCAACTGAATATTTTATCGGGTAACGATACTCAAGAGTTGATTATATTTATAAATAATAAAATTCAAAACGTAACATTTTATTTAATACAGTGAGAACGAATAATTCTTAAGGTACAGCTGTGTTTCGGTTTGAAGGGCGGGGCAGACGTTGTACTGTAAAAACTGAGACATAAGAACTCGTATCTCAAGGCAGGTGGTGGTATTTACGTTGTAGATGTCTATGGGCTCCGGTAACCACGTAACATGAGGAGGGCCGTGAGCTCATCCACCCACTTAAGCAATAAAAAACACGTGTGGCAATCCGGGACTGCCGCGGTAAAGCTATTGCATAGCATTTTTTATCAACTTAGGCAATTGTAATTAGACAATAATAATGTAATATTAAAACAATAATAAAATAAGACCGCCCTATATTATAAACATTAACAAAAGCAAAACATTAACTGTCCCTTTTTTATGATTGAAAGATCACTGGAGGCCCGGAGACCTTTCCAGTGTCACCAGGACAGGTGGGCGAGCAAAGGCTCAGCCAGGAGGGGTGGGATTTGCTAACAACTGCTCGAGCGCCTCCGAAGGAGACCTAACAACTCAAGAGCAATTGCTTCGCGAATGAATCTACCGGATCGGAATCGCGACCCGCTGAGAAGATCCGGTGAGAAACTCAGCGAGCTGATACATGGGTTAGGTTGCACGTCGACCTCTTTGTCGAGTTCGACGAGTACGGCTACCGGGGTCCCTAAACCTGCTACTAGTGTTAGAGCTGAAGGCGTGTAATGCAAAGGTTATTAGATCTGATGGATGCGTAAGGACGTGTCTAG
This sequence comes from Bombyx mandarina, assembly GCF_030267445.1. Lineage (NCBI taxonomy): Eukaryota > Metazoa > Arthropoda > Insecta > Lepidoptera > Bombycidae > Bombyx > Bombyx mandarina. The sequence continues at coordinate 8,806,323 of NC_143226.1, forward strand.
GGCGTCGACGGTGACTGGCTCCTGCATGATCAGGATTCGGGGAGTAGTCAGCGGTGGCAACGATAAGGCGATTATCATGACGGTAACTGTCCCCTTCACAGTCATAAACTAGACCGCGCGAGAGAGAGATGGGCAGACTTTTCATGATGCGCATGCAGTGCGATGTCACGCCGCGCACTTATTCACAAATACTACACAAGCGCAATGTGTGAATGTGTTGAACGCGAGCTACATGGTAGGCGGAGTGGGGTGTTAGGTTTTATTTTCGTTACGGAATTTCTTAATTCGGTCGCCGCGCTCAAAGCCCGCGATAAAAGTGCAATAGCTTAAAAATTAAAAAGTATTAGGGCTTCTATTTAGCACTGTCTTCTATTTAGCGCTATCTAATTATATTTTATTTGGTTAGTCGCACATTTGTAGCCTCAGAAAACGAAGTTGTACCTGCATAAGCCCACGGGTACTCTTAACTTTGAAAGTGCAAAAGACTCGCAAATAGTCAACATCTATTAATTGCGCATTACAAAAAAATTAAAAACACTTATTATTAAAATAAAAACATTAATATATATTATTTTAAGTACGCATAATTTATTAAAATACGTCTCATTTAAGCACAAACTATTTGTTCATAATAGTTTTATAATAATCACTTCTTACTCTTCTTAGAGGTCAAAAGAAACGAATCTCTTACATTGTGACTTCGACTGTACTCCGATAAAAACTTGTATTGTACTAATTAACAGTCGAGCGAGTGTTGGTGGATTTTTTACTCTCAGATTACTTAAAATAGCCATTGAAATGTATCATGGTAGTGGCATCGCTTTTTGTGATTATGTCGAGACATGGTCTGTGAATTGAGTGACAAATCTATTTGCATTGTTGAGCTCAGATGCGGAAGCTTGAGGCGCTCGTTGTGTTCAGTTGAGACTGGACAAGAGTTAACAACGGCAGTGACCATGTCATACTCACATTGAGGTCGGTTTAACAGATCAGTTTCATGCCTCGCCTGTTTCATCCAATCAACAAAGTCGACCTTTCGTCTTAGTATCTTCAAAGATATACCAAATAGTCTAAACGTCTATAATTCGACCGCATTTCTCAAAACCGAACTCGGTAATGTAACATAAAGTGAATAACACAATGTCTTACATACAAAATAATGTTAGAGCAAATATGATCTTTATGTTCGGAGTCATGCAACTAATATTCATTTGCACGCCTTCAAACATGCGATGATTATGACCAGAGCTGACCACACAAGTCTATGTTGCGACAGATATAGATAGTTTCGACAAACGACCTTCGAATTAAGCAGGTGATCTTGTCTCACCGACACGCGACTTGTTTGTGCTAAAGACAGGCTTGAGAATACAAATAATCTGCTAATCTGAAATTGCAGGTACCACCTATAAACAAGTGAACCAGTTCACCTGTCTGCTTATTACATAAATCAGTGAATCGTTTTATGGCCTTACAAAATGTCATAGTTAACTTCACGCATTTAAAAATCTTATTGTGACTAGCTAACTGCGTAGTAATAATCACTACATAGTATAAAACAAAGTCGCTTCTGTCCCTATATCTGTCCCTCCCTATGTATGCTTAAATCTTTAAAACTACGCAACGGATTTTGATGCGGTTTTTTTAATAGATAGAGTGATTGAAGAGGAAGGTTTATATGTATAATAACATCTATTAAATAGTGGAGAAATCAATAATAAATTACAGTTTCCGAAGCGAAGCGAGGGCGGGTCGCAAGTATATTATAACAACAGTGTGGAAATATGACAAGAAAAGATTAGTCAATTTTCTGCAAAATCAACTCCAGTTCTTGATGTAAGTTCTAATGTATGATATAAATGATCTAATTTATGCTGTAGATTCTAATAGTAGTTCACGCACAGAGCTGACCAACATGTGAAGTCTGCTCAATGTATTGAATACTACATAATCGCTACTGTTATCTAGATTTAACTTCCTTACTCTATTTCTCGAGCGCTGAGCTGCCTTTCTTTCGGAGAAACTTAAAGAGGCTCCTTCTTGGAGAATTGCAGTACCGAGTGCACTGCAAGCTCCACGTTTAAAAGTAAAAATTAAAAGCATGTGTTAGGGAGGTGAGAAAAGCTTTAGATAGAGATACTAGGTTCCCATAAATTTTTAGCAAACGGATGCTTTCTAATTACTAGTACATATTTTGTAAATTTACTTATTACGTTATCAGTAAAAGCAAATATGAAAATACATTTAAAAAAATATCGAAATTAGGTAGGCGTTTTGAGAATACCGAAAATATTCGCATAAATAAGAGCGGGTGCTCAACATCTCGCTATCTCTCTTACACTTGAGCACTTTTCTGACGGTGACGTCATAAATCGCATTCTGTATCATAGACTATGTACAGCATAATGATTACATAAAATCAAACAAATGTGATTACACCTAAGTATATCGCTATTATAGTAAAATGGTTCTGATAAGATTTGTAGGTACATATATTTCAATGATATTTGTTATTTCCCTTCACTTCCGAAGACAGCCCTGACTTTTAGGGTTACTGTACCTTTGACGTGCCTATTGGCTTAACGAACAGGTTGAGAACAATTCTTGCTAATAGGGCTTTCAGATCGTGTGCTCTATTAATGATAAACACATAATAATGGTCATTTATTATGAACATTACAAAACATTGAAGGACATTCATATATTTATTTATATTTAATATATCTTAGACGGCTGGTAGCTGAATGAGCTCACGGCCCTCCTAGTGTTAAGTGGTCGTCAAAGTTCATAGATATAATAGTGTGATTGCCGCCACTCTGTTAAATTTTTGAACTCTATGTTTCGATTGAATAGTAATTACGTTAATTATATTTTTTGCGGGTTTGTTTTTTATTCTTCGACTTTCGTGTCGTCCTTTGGGTCGTACCGCTGGATACGAGTACAAAAGACATCTTCCTTTAAATCCTGTAGACCACGGCGGCTTCGTATCGGGAGTATTTGCTCTAATTATGGTATAGAGTTTCCGTTAGTTCGTAGTGCCTTCTTAAATAGGCCTCATCTGACTGTCTCCTGTTGGTCTCTGTCGGCAGCAAATCTTGTCCCAAATTGTTCCACATTGTGTGTGTGTGTGTGTTTGTGATACATTGTGAGGCTAAAAACGTTTATTAGACAGTTCATTTATATTGCGACTACGTACTCAAGAAGCTCATTAAGTAAGTATACAAAGCACAGTCAATTTGAGAACACAAACAGAAGACCGATATATTTTATTTAAATAGCGTAATTATAATTTGTTTACAAGCTAAGATTTGTTTACTGATTAATATTCTTATGACATAATTTTTCATAATTCATGAATATTTGATATTTTTAATAATTTAACGGAATATCGGTACAACCAATGATATTTTATATGTAAAAAGAAGCAGATATGTTTCAAGCGCACGTCAAGTGAAGACTCGAAAACAGGCCAATTGGGACGTTTCGTCTTTAGTCGCGTCTAAACAAATGCAATATTAATATAACAAGTGCAATCGTTCCAATTATAGCTATCTTTTTTACTCACGCGCTTATCCCATCTTTTGTACTTTTCATTAATGCTACTTGTCAACATGTGTGTGCACTTTATCGGTAGGTATGTAGATATATCAGATTTGAAGAGTCAGTTACTATGAAGATAACATACCTTTGTCAGCATAATTCGCGTGACGCGTTAACTTCATTTCCACAAATCGTCAGTGCACGATCAACAACCGCGTCACCCGGGTGCATTCATAACATTAACATTTAATTTATTTTCTCTATATTTTAACAATAAACATTTTTAAGTAACATTATCTTTAACTAACAAACTCACACCGCACCGACCCACCGCACCCACCGCATATCACCGAACAACATATCTGTTGTATAAAAAATCATTGGGTACAACACTAACTGATATGTTAATAGGTATTAATAGTTGATTTCTAATATGACATAAGTAAGCGAAAATAATGTTTTAATTTAAATTATTTTGTAATAAATCGTGAAGTGGAAAGTTGTTATTCGGTTTAGAATGTATTGAGATTATTAACTGATTTCAAAAAAGAATAACAAGTTCTATTATGTATAGACTATGTATATATGCTTGAATATTTAGAGTGTTTAATTTTAACGGTTATAAATATGTTTTTTTATTTTTTATATGTTCCATCTACAGCAAATGGAGTTCCTGTGAAATACACTTTTTGAAGTGAAACTTCTTTAGGCGCATGAGGGTAAAATTAAACGGAAGTGACGTCAAACTACTATTGAAATTAAGTACTTGTCAAATGTCAGTCAGTAGTAGTAATTGTTGTATTTTTCCAACTGGAAAGGCAAATGTATCATACCATACAGCCTAATATTTTATAATTTTTTTGTGAAAAATGTTAATAGGTATTGAAATGAAATGAAAATAATTTGGAACATTAATAAAATAGCATGAAATTAAATTAGTCAATTCAATTGGCAAAATATTAGTCAATTTAGAAATCTAAACATAATGTGTGTGTCAAGAGTGAGGTTTGAGATTGACATTTGACAGACTTTTGGCGGGAAAATATCTTCCTTTTTCCCTTCCTCTAAGTCTCGGAAATCGGAAAAGTTTTAGATTTGTATAAATATAAGCAAGACTCATAAATTAGTTCGCCAAAAAAGTTTCACTTCTGACATGTGTACTTTGTACGCACTTTTTTTTTTCAGTGCCACATTGTGACACTAAATTATATTTTATGAATTATATAGTAAACAATTCATTTAAATCTTATAATAACACTGATAAAAATCTTAAAAGCTATCTTCCAAACGACAATAATTGATTTCGTAGAGTTACCAGGATCGCATACTCATGTGTGAGTACCTACTTTTACAAGAGCATTCTGCATAGTGTCGACCTTGTTCGATATACTGGTTTATGATCTAAACGTGATGTACACATTACATTGAATGTTCACACGTTATCATTGCACAAGGATCGCTTTCTTTTCTTGTCGCTGATTGAGACAAGCTAACGGCCCCTTTGATCGTAAATCGTAATATTTTACAATAAAAGTAAATGTTGTATAGAACCTTAAATAACGGCTTTCATCACTAATCATAATTATTAATAGTTTTACTCTTACTACTACTAAAATTAAGGTACTATTGTACTTTTCTTTAAATTGGTAAGTCATCAGTCGACGTCGCCCTAAACACGTTATTACGGATCCTCCCGATCCATTAACGGTGCTTTTAGGTACCACAAGCACCAGTCACTGTCCTTGTCGAACCCGTCGCTTGCGACGAAGGGCTCGACGAGTGAATTAACCCATAGACACAGCCCACTGAGTTTCTCGCCGGATCTTCTCAGTGGATCACGTTTCCGATCCGGTGGTAGATTCTGCGAAGCACTGCTCTTGCTAGGGCCGGTGTTAGCAACACTCCCGGTCTGAGCCCCGTGCGCTCACCTACACGTTAAAGAGAAGCTGAAATAGCCTCTCAAGGCTATCAGCATAGGTAGGGGAAAAAAAAGGTAAGTCATAATAACATTAGACCAACACGCCACCAGTTATCTTTAGTTTATTGACAGAGTTGGAAAAATTTGGGCCATCATCAGTCAGAAGGGTTGAATAGTTGTACGTTGAACCAAAGTAGTGGTTTCAAACTTATGTCTCAAGATCGACCGCGGGATTTGGATTGAGGCTAGTTTACTCCAACCCCAGCTGAACTATGAGCTCGATTGCTTTTTAGCTAATAAGAAAGTATCTCGTCCGATTTGTGTTGTAATCGAATTCAAATTACTCAGAGAAGACGTAAATACCAATTTGCAGCGTAATGTCTTGTAAACTGCGCACAAAGGCGCCTCGTGACGTCACTGCACTCGCTCTCGCCTGTTTGAGGTCACCTTGGCTTATGCAAATGCCACAGCACTGTCCATATTGTATCATACTTACCAGTCTATTGCATTCGCTCCCGTCGGAGAGCGACCGTTGTGACAAGCTACCCTGCCCTCAGAAAATAAAATAGAAGCACACGTCTACTTGATATGTTTTGTATATTCTTTACAGGATATCCCGAGTCGCAAACGCGGTTAAGGTTAATAACTATGTAGTTCAAATATCAGAAATTATATACGAAATATAAACGCGAAATTAAATTGTGGGCGTTAATTCGGTTTTTAATGGTTTTCTAGACAAGAGTCCGTAATCCTGGGCTGCTCCTACCCACGTGATTACGTGTTGGGCGCAATATACTAACTACCGCTGGACAATCTTTTCAATACTCGCATCAAGAAGGACATTTTAGAATATGAACGTGGGAGTTGGATTAATGTTCCAGGTCGTAGGGTTGAACTCCGTTATCGAAGGCCAAGGGTGCGTCCGTATAACAGAGATGATGTGATCAACTCTAATAACTTCTAATAACAATGAAACACACAGCACAAACCATAATTCCGTGAACGGCCACACGACGGAGGAACAAGATTGTGTAATAAAGTGAGGCATGCAATTCCGTAAATGAACACTTATGATGGGGCTTACTAAGCCCTGATTGGTGTTGATACTCCATCGTTCTTGGCTTGTATGTATGCATGTATGTATGTATGTATCTATTCGTGAATAAGTGGTATTTTTATAATTATCGCCCATTTTTCCCTAATAGTTGGATTATCACGAAACTATATAGGCATATTTTTGGGTAATATTCAAGACAATACAATAACATGTTACCACGAGATGTTCTAATGATGAACCTGTGCAACGGAACTCTTCGATGGCTACTAGTAAATTCACCGAGTGTAGAGTTCTTTAGATTCGTCGTAAGAGTACTTACTATTCACTATCGAATCAAAAATAAAGATGTCTCTTCTAAACATTAAAATAAAATACATCGTTTCATAAAAAATACCATGTAACAAACAATTTGTCGTCTTTCAAACAAACAAAAAATTAACAAAAACAATCTGTCAAAAGACTATATAGGTAAAACAAAATAAGCAAATGGAATCTTTTGTTCGTATCTATGGTAATGACACGAGTCACGAATGACATATGTCAACGACAAAAGCATTTAATTGCTTGACACGTGAAGTTGTTTAAAGAAGCTAGTATACGATGGAACCAGAGAAAGCAGTCTTGCGTTTTACTTCTTAACTGGCTGACAGATAAATGTTGTCCCATCCTTTATTATAAATTTCATTATTTATATTTATGAGCATTTCCGGGTTTTTTTTTATCTAAAACCTTATAATGGAAATTATGGAAACTGTTCTCGATATCGATAACCTTCGATAATTTCGATTAACAATATTTCTCCATTACATTACATCTACAATGTAAACAGTATAGATTTTGTGACATAGGTACGCAATAAAGGGTATCGAGTGAGCACGTTGCGTTTGTCAACTGCCTTCGCGTTACATCGTACAGCAGTGGCCCGTGAACTACGTAAGGACAAATGAGGCCTATAAAATCAAAGGCAACTAAACGCCTAAATGTCGTAAAATGGATTAACAATGGCGCTATATTGTTTAGTTAGTTGGACACGCTTTAGTGTTTTCATGTTATAACAAATGCAGCTAAATCTCTAACAAATTCAGTTCAAAAATTTTATTTTTACTCTGTACTAAGTACTAATAAACCTAGTTTTATCGTTTAAATTTCAGATTATTAGTAATATTCTCATTCTTTATAACTCTGCTTTAAAATAAAGAATATCGTAGCTATCCGAACAAAGTTATTTCAGCTTCTCAAACTGGGAGTGTAGCTAACACTGGCCCTAGCAAGAGTAGTAGTACTTCGATGGATCGGGAGGATCCGTAATGACGTGCTTAGGGCCGATTTTTGTAGTTTACCTGAATATTTGACAGACTTGGATTTAGCTGCCTTTGATTTTATAGGCCTCAAATACTTTTGCTACAATTAGTGGTATCATAGCTGGTGCTCCATTCATGTTATGTAAGTTGTAGTGAATGACTGTGAAGGTGAGTTCCTCCAGCGAGCCGGTTTTGCTCGAGCGAGCGTCAGTTGGGACGCGACGTTATCAATCCGAACAATTGAATGAATGAAATTACTTGAATATGTGCTCTGACCGATTGTTCGAGATGAAACCAGCATCTCGTTTTTACCATCGCACCGCCCGCCACCGGAGTAGAGTTCATCCATACTACCTGGAGCCACTACGTTCATCCACAGTGCGTTTCCAGAGGTCTTTTTTGCCACGCACCATCCGGCTATGGAATGAGCTCTCCTCCAAGGTGTTTCCTGAGCGCTATGACATATCCTTTTTCAAACGAGACTTGGGGAGAGTATTAAGCGGTAGGCAGCGGCTTGGCTCCGCCCCTGGCATTGCTGAAGTCCATGGGTGACGCTAACCACTCACCATCAGGTGGGCCGTATGCTCGTCTGCCTACAAGAGCAATAAAAAATAAAAAGCTTGAATATGTAAGTATCTCGTAAATCTCATGATCGAGATTTCGTTTCTTTAATGATAGCTAACGCTACACGAATGGTTCCTTTTCCTTTAGCACTCTAAGTGCTACCGTGAGTTAAAAACAAACGCGCGTATTAAAATCCCGTCTGAAGACACATCGACTTTATATTCATCACGCCCCATTGTTCCCATCGCGGCTAGACTAGCTACGATGACAAATACCATGCGTATGCATACATTAACGGGTGTTGAATGAAATATATGCAATACCAATGTGTGGACAAAAGAAGCATATAATAAAGTTTATTAGCAGACGTGTGGCCTAGTTCATGTTAAATGATGACTGAAGTTTATAAATTATTCTGTTAGCTAACAAAATCGTCAGTTCGTTTGCCGTTCTCCGTTAAAAACGGAGCCCTATAAGACAAAGGGCGTGACGTGGTGTGGCCCTGTGCTAATAATACAAACCGGCAACTCAACTCTCCTCACGCTGGACCCACAGCCACGGTTTTATCGCAGTTTGCCCTCCAAGTTTCATTCATCATTAATCATCCTCTGCCTTCCGCGTTTAGACCTGGACATTGTGTTACGTATTTTATAATTTTCGACACTTCGCACATTGTACAATGACCTTATTTAAATTTAGAGTGCTAGACGGGAATAGTTCCTCTACGCTTATCAACTACCTAAGTGCCTATTAACGCTCTGTAAAGTTGATATCTGAAAAATCTTAGTAATCTAGAAAAAGCTTGGCTCCATTATTCATGAACTTGATGACACCGAGAGGCGAGTACCTACGAAACTTAATCAAAGAACATTCGAATATTAGAAGTTAGAATTTTAGGATCTTGTCATGGTTTGATTTGTTTCTTGGCAAGGCAGTTCCATCGAGCGCCTCCTGGTGCTATGGACCCTTCCAAGGAGGGCACTAGAACTTGCGTGACTCATCTATGCAATCAGCAATTCATGTGAAATCGACATTAGGCTACCCGCTGTATTCGTGTTCAAGCCTCTTCACTCTGTGGGACGATAAGAGGTTACCAAGCGCGCTGTAGTAGTTGATCTTGAAGTTATTCGCGTTACTGTCGTAGGTGATTATAGGATCATGTAATGGATACGATGCGAGGCACGTGCGTTGCTTGCCACCGCTGACGACCTTGCGCGGATCTGCGAGACAACGTGATGCGGTCCAGTTACATCCTTCGGTAACTGAGACTTGATCGCTACATTGGCGTAGTCGCCATAGTCGTACCATATTGAATACTCTGCTCTGGGGTTCGAATTCGAGTTCATGGGGGAATCACCATTTTGTAAGCAATTTAAGTAAATAAATTCAATCTGATAATGAGGGTCATTACCAGTGCCCTCAGGGACAAAAAAAAATTTTTTATTGCCGTGTAGGCAGACGAACGCACGGCCCACCTGATGGTGAGTGGTCACCGTCGCCCATGGACGTCAGCAATGCCAGGGAGAGCCAAGCCGCTGTCTAGCGCGATGACGTAGCTCCTCAAGTGCACTGTTACAACGAGAGCCTTCAATCAAAATGACAGCCTTGGTGCTTGTGGCAGAAATAGGCTGGATGGCTGAATTAGGTAGGAACTAGAGCACCCATGTCTCCAATTTACGATGACGACCACTTATAGTCACGTATGCAGTGAGCTCGAGCTCGTTTGTTAATCAACGTTCATTAAAATCAGTTGCAAACTTGTTTTGCACGTAGTGTGCGCAGGTTGTGTGGTGACGTCACACCTCACCTTGCCTCGCCCACATGATCAGCTTGTGACAATATGGAATGTAGTTGTGTATTGTTATTTAATTTATTTTTATGGAGAGAACGACCCACTTTGAGGCGTGAGGTTGAACTCTCAATTGTATTGTCCACGACCCCAACCTCCAAACCCAAACGGCTGAATGCACACGGTACTCTGATACCCACGGGAAGGGGTGGGGTGAAATTCACTTTTAACGGTTTCATTAGGACACCTCTGCTCACACCAGAACTGCTCGTCATTTCAGATACAACCAGATAAGCTGTGAGCTTCGTCATACACGCGTCATACATTTTCTGCAAGAGACAGCCTTATAGAGCGTCCCACTACAAAATAAAATCAAACCCGCAAAATTATAATTTGCGTAATTACTGGTAGTAGGTCCTCTTGTGAATCCGCGCGGGTAGGTACCACCACCCTGCCTATTTCTGCCGTGAAGCAGTAATGCGTTTCGGTTTAAAAGGTGGGGCAGCCGTTGTAACTATACTGAGAACTTAGAAATGATATCTCAAGGTGGGTGGCGCATTTACGTCGTAGATGTCTATGGGCTCCAGTAACCACTTAACACCAGGTGGGCTGTGAGCTCATCCACCCATCTAAGGAAGAAAAAAAAACTACTAATTTCGATACCTGCTACTAATTCCTTAGAGAGAGAGACAAAGGGAATAGTTCTGAACCCGGATAATAAGTCACTAAAACTCAGACTAAATGTTTACTCGAATACTGACAACATTAAATAGTTTTATTAGTTTAAAAAAACTAGTTTCGTCCATAAAACACAACTTGTTTCTATATTATGACATTCACGATATAAATTTCAATAGAATTCAAAGTATTTTTTTTACAGACGAATTTAGAAAAAAACAAAATTGTCTGGCAAGAGCATGCGTTAATAAAGCAGTGCAGATGAATTCTCACATTGATTCTGAAGTTATATAAGCAAGTTGCAGTACTGTAGGATACTTGTTTGAGGATGCTTGTTTTTTTTTTTTTATTGCTTAGATGTGTAGACGTGTGTCACAGACCACCTGATGTTAAGTGGTTACTGGAACCCATAGACATCTATAACGTAAATGCGCCACCCACCTTGAGATATAAGTTCTAAGGTCTCAGTATAGTTACAACGGCTGCCCCACCCTTCAAACCGAAACGCATTACTGCTTCATGGCAGAAATAGGCAAGGCGGTGGTACCTACCCGTCCAGACTCACAAGAGGTCCTACCACCAGAAATTGATTTCAGATATAGCATCAGAATCGTTTTGAAAAGTCTACGCATGCCCTTTGAGTAGAATACGGTCGTGGCAATGGGTCCTGTGGCCCCTGAGAGCGGTGCAGAGTGTAGCGCCATGACCTTGTTACTTTGTGTCGTAATTATTAATTAGTTGTCACGAAGTGTCGTGTTTGTCTATTGACCTGTTGTCATGTTTGCTAGTGTCAAGGTTAGTATTATATCAGCGTCCTATTTGTTGTTAAATAATATTTAAATGTGTTTAATTGTACTGTGAATGCTCTTCTCTGAAAGCTCACACTGTGCCAAATCAGAAAGTAACATTCAGGTTTGTTTTCACGTTAGATCAGCAGATGAGCTCACTATCCACTTGAACATCCACTTTGAGACATTACTGGTGTAGGTTTCTATCGTTGACGTCCGTGAGCGACGATGACCACGGAAATGTTTACACATGAGCCAGCTGTCCTTGTCGCAGTGAGCGAACAATACAAAATATGTTTCCTCTTCTAACCCTTTGTTCCCATTTTAAATAAAAAACCTCTCCCAAAAAGGTTACATATTTTTTAAATCTATAACTAAATGATTACGGTTGTATTGATTGTAATGTTATTTGAAGCAACGTGCTGTAAAATAAAGCTAATATTATTGGTTACTTTAACATGCAAGACGTGACTTTTAGCAGCCATTTGGTAATTCAAAAGAAAATATTACACTTACAACTAGCAATAAAATGTTACAGTACATATATTTCAACGCTGTTCGACACATAATGATATATTTAAAAAAAAACATTCGATGGCACCAAACGGTTTTCAAGATTATTTTTCCATTTTGAACACTAGAACACTAGTAGCTTACTTAAACCCAAAATCCGAATACAGAACATACATACATTTAACGGCCGTCTGGTGTAGTGGTAAGTGACATGGTCACTACACAAGGGGGTCGCGGGTTCGAATCCCGCCAAGGGAAGGTATTTGTATGATAAATATAAATGTCTTTTCCAGGGTTATGGATGTCTCTTAAATATATGTATGTGTATAATAAAAATCTTACATTTACTTCCGTTATCTGGTACCTGTAACACAAGTTCTTTACGAACTTATCACGGGACCAGTTAACGTGGCGTGCTTGTTAGTAAATATTTATTTATTTATTATACATATAATAAAATTGGAGTGTCTGTTTGTAATATTGAAATAACCGCTTTTTACTACATGCATATGAATATAAATATGGTACATACACCAAAATAACATTTTTTACAATTTTTGTCTGTCTGTCTTTCTTTCTGTCTGTTGTTCCGGCTCTGGAACATCTGGACCGATTTTGACGGGACTTTCAGTGATAGGTAGCTGATGATATAAGGAGTAACTTAAGCTCTTTTTTTAGACTAGCTTCGTCCCGCGGCGTCACCCGCGGTACGACAATAACCGCAGGTAACATCGCGGGACTCAGCTAATTAATAATGAAATGAAATGTTCCCGAAGCGAAGTCAGAGCGGATGGTTAGTTTTTAATAAAAAACATTCCGACCGGGATTGGAATGTGAATCACAGATTAATATAATAGTCACTACGATGTGAATGTGTCAAATGTTTTTTTTTAAGAGATTTTATGACTTGGTAACTGAGACCTTTTAGTCATGTCTTATTTTAATTTATATTATTCATATTTTTATGAAAAATGATATTATGGAGTGAAATGAAATGAAGATGATTAATTTGAGACACTAATCAACTGGGATGAAATTAAATGAAATTAATTGAGATGATATGGGATGAAATATAATCTCAGTAAAATGGTGGTCATTTACTAAGATTTTATCAGTGGACTTTTTGGAGGATCCCGAGAAGTTACGTCCAGCGGCTTTGTTTCATTTTCCCACATTTGTGCACTTTCACAGATATTAAACATTTAATAAACCATCATTATTACACATTAAACCCGAAGAAACACTAAATAGACAAAATAAAACAAATCACACAACTTCACTCCTCGCGTTCCCGCCAAAAAGTCCGTGTCAAATGTGAACGCAACACTTCACAGATTAAACAGTAACATTGAACTCGGCCATCAGAAATACCAGGAGCACAACCAATCCACTGATTTCGGGAACTCTGTAATATATTATGTACTTTTTCAAGTAATTTGTTGTTTAGTTAAGTAAGATTTTCGCCTACATAGTTTCACAAGTAATAACTTATCGCCTACTCGTCATTGCAAATATACGCAACCGGGTGTTTGATGTTTAAGCTTTATAAATTAATGGTGATTAAACATTTACTTCTCGTCTTAGTTTCGACGGTATTGCGCAGAAGAAAACTTACAGCCGGTTCTTAATTCTAACTACCTAACTTTGCTATCAATGTCTATGCAGTTTGGAGGGTGGGGCAGCTGTTGTAACTATACTGAGTCTTTAGAGCTTGTATCTCAAGGTGGGTGGCGCGTCTACGTTGTAGATGTCTATGGGCTCCAGTAACCACTTAACACCAGGTGGGCTGTGAGCTCGTCCACACATCAAATGAAAAAAAAAAAAAATTGTAAATGAACATGCTTTAACAAAAACCGACTTCAAATAGAAAAAAAAAGATATTCCAAAACAAGTTCATATACGCTAAAAACAATAATCATTGAAATCGGTTGGCGTGATATTGAGTTATTGAGTTATTCATCTATTTGTCGCGCACGTACTTAATGCAAAGGGGATTGCCCACTCTCCATAGTGTGCTAGGCCCAAGATGGACATCAAATATTACTATAAAAATGTACTGATTCAAATTCTTAAATGTATTGGATATCTAAAAAATATATTGAAGTTGACGCCACTATTATAAAAAATATAATAAAAATAAAAACTCGTTTTGAGGTTAATTTTCTATATAAATAAGTGTCGGATTGTGAGATACTTCAAGAACTTTTCTTTTCTTAATGTTTAAGATGTTCCTGATGTATTTTTATCCAATAGGATATAAAAACACACTTAATTCTTTAAATATCTATATTTTCTTCATCTTCATACACAATTAGTATCATCTAAAAATAGCAAAGGAGAGCATATACACGGTTTTAAATCTCGGTCAGGGTAAAACCACAATTCACACAATGTTTTTTAGTCGTAGTATGAAACGTTATTGATAAAAGTAAAATAAATCGAAGAAAAATCAAAACACATCCATTTTGTACGCAAGCACAACACCACAAGCAGCAAGCGAAGTGTCAGTCAGTCAGTTTTTTTTTTTTTAAGAGATTTTATGACCTGGTAACTGAGACCTTTAAGTCATGTCTTATTTTAATCTATATTCTTAATTTTATGAAAACTGATATTATGGAGTGAAATGAAATGAAAATGATTAATTTGAGACATTAATCAACTGGGATGAAATTAAATGAGATGATATGAGATGAAATCTAATCTCAGTAAAATGGTGGTCATTTACTAAGATTTTTCAGTGGACTTTTTGGAGGATCCCGAGAAGTTACGTCCAGCGGCTTTGTTTCATTTTCCCACATTTGTGCACTTTCACAGATATTAAACGGTTAATAAACCACCATTATTACACATTTAAACCCGAAGAAACACTAAATAGACAAAATAAAACAAATCACACAACTTCACTCCACGCGTTCCCGCCAAAAAGTCCAAGTCAGTCAGATTAAATTCAGTGTTGACAGTATAAAGAAAAATAATTACATGAAATTCATATATCGATTATTTTTTTAAATAACCGATAATTGATTTATATCTTAATCTTTTTTTTACGAGTACACATTATTTTTTATGTTTTTGTTTTTGTTGTACATATTTAAATAACAATACTAGTAAAGTTTTTTTTATTGCTTAGATGGGTGGACGAGCTCACAGCCGCCCTGGTGTTGCTAAGTGGTTACTCGAGCCCACATACATCTACAACGTAAATGCGCCACCCACCTTGAGATATAAGTTCTAAGGTCTCAAGTATAGTTACAAGTTAAAGTCCAATGGGTATGTCTTCGATGTTATTTTATGTGCATAAAATCCATTAAAATCGATTGATTAATGATAATACTTAAAATGATTTATTTATATGTTTTATTTATATACTCAAAATATTTACTTCATACGTAAAAGGTTTTGAAGCTGGCAATATTTTTCCCGCAAAAATAAAAGTCCTTGCTTTTTCAATAGAGTTACTTTTTTTAAGCTACTTATTGTAAACTGTAGTGGCGCTTATTTGCAAAAAAGTAAATGCATATTTATTTATGACAAAATTAATGCACTAAGTATTTTTTCTATAATCTATTGTCCGCTTTGGGCCTAAAATGGGCCATCCCCTTTAAGACTTATATGGTTTTCTCATGGATACCATTATCAAAACTGGACTAAATTGAAATGGGACCACTCGGGAAGCGTCAGCTTTCTAATAAAAAAAGAATCATCAAAATCGATTCATCCAGTCAAAAGTTATGAGGTAACAAACATTAAAAAAACATACAGTCGAATTGAGAATCCCTCCTTTTTTGAAGTCGGTTAAAAGTAGTAAATGTATTTAATCAATGTCGGTAATAAAAGGTGGATTTTATAAAAAAAAATTGGAAAACAATTATAATTTTAAAGTTATGAATTCTTACATAACAAATTAATCTTATATTTAAATAAAATAGAAAGTTGATTTAGTGATTTAAATGGAAAAATGGTAGACGTTTATTTAATTCAGCAGTTTGGTTATTTATATGTAAAATATTTAAATCAATCAACTAAAGATAGGATAAATTTGTGAGCTTGGCCCAGTTCTATCTGTACCTCGCCTATTTCTGCTGCTCTCCGATTTGAAGGATGGTGCAGTTTTAGAATACATTCGACTTTATGTGGCAAGGTGAGTGATGGCATTCACATAGCCACCAGGATACCATAGCCGGTAACCACTATACATTAGATGTGAGTTGGTTCACCAAAAAAAAAAAAAACATAAATAAGGACTTGTGAGTTGCCCCAGTTTCACAATAAGTCATGATTCATATCGGCAACGCAGCGTATGGTGCTTTGTTTTTTATTAACATTATTTTGAAACTAACGCTATACAAATCCTTAACAAGGAACTGATCTAGTTTTATATTATTTAAACACAAAAACCGGCGGCGGCGATGTGAACGGCAACGCGGAGCCGGACCGAGGCGGAGGCAAGGTCGACCGCGCTCGCCTCTTACCAGCCCCGCCAACTGTTTACAACTTGCAACTTTATTTACAACTATTTCAATGTTCTACGCCCTTCTGACGGCCGAGGGTTTTGTTGTGGTTCTTACTATCACCGACGTGTACATTAGCAGGCGAAGACACTTCTAATTCGGCTTGAATTGAGTTGTTTGTCAGCTTTATCGCTAGATACATATGAGACGTTAAATTGGGCGTCTAATTCGGAATAGTAGTTCTTGGATTAGAAAATCATAGCATATAAATGAGTCTACAGTCCTGATCGAAGCTGCTCATGGATTTCAGCAATGCCAGCGGTGCGTGCCGCCAACAACTATTTCCAAATCTCGTTTGAAGGACATGTCATAGCGCTAGGAAATAATCTTGAAAACGAGTCCATTGCAGAACCGTACCGGCTATTTGTTACACTTATTTATGTAAAATAAAAGGGGAAAAAATAAATACATTAATTATTATTACATCAATTAACTTACAAACCTTTTATATGAAGGTAGATTTACCAGTAAATATCAAATGCCGTGTGGGTACATTACATTACATGTTTAAATTGCAAATGGCCGGCCGATAAATTAGTTTAGTTAATTAAAGACTGTAAACTCCAAACTGAAACAAAAACAGAGATTTATTTTGACAGTCCTTCATAATAAAATGTGTTTGCGAAATTTTCTAAATAACACTGGTACAAAAGTAAAGACCTGATTTGGAGAAATTGTAAAGTTGACGTCGCGCTAATTATTTACGGATGCAAGGCTCCGATTTCACAAATGCCTAAATTGGTTTTCTATTCGTCTTCATTGATAGAAAGTGGACATAACATCGTCATCATTCTCCTATTCTTCTTCCAGTCACCTGGGGTTGGCGCAACATGTTTTCCCTTCCATACTCCTCTATCATATACCATTTCTTCGCTCACTCCCCTCTTACACATATCGTCTTTCACGCAAGAAAATTGACATAGCATTCAAATAAATAGGATCTACTTTAAAAGTCAGATAAATTTAAAGTCAGATTTAAAAGTCAAATAAATATGTATATATTTATGTATATGTATTTATTTAAGTACCAGTATTTGTATCTATAAATATTATATATGTTATATATACACATATGTTTAAGTAATATCACCTTCACACTACACCTACCACGGTTCATCTCTGCACTCCCCTAAGGTAGACGGTTAGAGAATGCCTATGGCATTAAGTCCGCCGTTATACTGTCTAGTATATAAAGTTATAAATAAATAAATAAATTGTACTTGTGACCTTGTTTTAAAAATTTTTGACTTCCTGCCGCCGCACTGGAAGTTCACATGCACTGACTTTGAATTAAACTCAGCAAGTTTTAGGGTTCATTACCAGTAAAATAAAGGTGCAAGCCTGACTATTTCACAGACATTGACAAAAACTGACTATAATTTTTTGTTAATTAAATTATTAACGTTTACGCCAAAACATAATACTTTAGTTGTTGTGATTTTATATAATTTGTCATTCGTTACCACTGGTATACGATAAGTTTATTGGTAAACATTCTTACAGGATATTAGTACAGTTGGTACAATATTTATGTTATTCGCTATTTGCGTGGCCTGACAAATATCTTAGGTCCACACTTGCTCACGATTGCTAACTTTTGTGTCTAGGATTTTCTTAGTTTTCGGAAACCATTACAATATATAAATATGAACACAACAGGATGTATAAGTAAAAAAAACCAAAAGTTAATATTTGAAAAAAAAAGGAAAGCTTAGATACCACGGACTTCACAAAAATAAATAATTTTCGTGATGAAACGATGTTTGACATTGAAGGGAATCTGTTTGGCTGCTCGTAGTGCTACAGAACCCTTCGGACGTGGTGTTTTATTAATAGAATTTAATGTGTAACATAAGCAGTAAACACGTTAAGATGTGTGCTTACCGATAAGGACTTGTTTTAAGCATTTTCTTGTATTTTTGGATTTGTACTCGATGTACTTAGTGTGAGCATTTGTTAAGGTTTTTTTTTGCCTACCTATTCTAGTAATCTCGAGGGGTTATATTAGATTCATTGAAGATTTAGATTCACGTGTAGGCGAGCTCACAGGGCTCAGCCTGGCGAATTTGCTAACACTAACTAGCAAGGGCAGTGCTTCGCTGAATCTACCACCGAATCGGAATCGCGATCCACTGAGAAGATCCGGCGAGAAACTCAGTGGGCTGTGTAATTTTCACGACGAACCCTTCGTCGTATTCGACGGGTTCGACGAGAACGATGACTGCTTGGAATACCTGTGTTGACGAGTGATTGGCGCGGTGAAGCCATTTATACCTAACGGCGTGTAATGAAATGAGTGAGATGATTGTTGATTGTGTGTTGTGAAGCCAAGCAGCCGTGGGAGCCGGCGTCTTCTATTATCTGTTAGAAGAAATCTTTTCCAAAAGAAAATACTTCTTCATTGTTTTTTAAATTGGTACCAGAAAAGAATATGCTACCATACTACCATAATATACCAGAAAAGAATAACAAATGCTATGTATATTTCTATATATTCGATAGATTTGCGAGGGTTTCGAAGTCGTCGTGGCCTAAAGGATAAAACGTCCGGTGCATTCGTATCGAGCGATGCACCGGTGTTCGAATCCCGCAGGCGGTAGAAAAATTCTAATGAAATACGTACTTAACAAATGTTCACGATCGACTTCCACGGTAAAGGAATAATAACATTGTATAATAAAAATGAAACCCGCAAAATTATAATTTTCGTAATTATTGGTCGGACCTCTTGTGAGTCCGCGCGGGTAGGTACCACCACCCTCCCATTTCTGCCGTGAAGCAGCAATGCGTTTCGGTTTGAAGGTGGGCCAGCCATTGTAACTATACTGAGATCTTACCCAGTCCCAGTCACAAATCAATTAGAATATTTCGTCTCTGACAGACCACCTAACAGGCTTCACATACGCCTCTCTGAAATAAAAAAAACAATTCTCAGTCCATAACAAGACCACCCGGAATGTACAAAAAAAAAGCAGCGATTATAACACACATCACAGACAACTTAACGATCTGTTGAAAGTGCTTAAACCGCATTTAAGCACGCGAAGGGCCCTCATTAGCGATCTTAAACTATCGTAGTACACGACAAAATGCCAATAATAACATCAATTACGCCGCCCTAATTACCACAAGTTAAACTGCAGACGATTGTAGCTATAACACAGATAAGTAGGGCTAACAATTCTCGAAGCTGAAGTGGGATTAATTTACATCACAACGTAAATGCCACCACGAAACCGCTTCGTGCTCTCCGGAACAAATGTAAGGGACATCATATGTATGTCTTCAACGAATGCCTGGATCATTATCAGCCTTTATCTGCCGACTACTGAACGTAGGCCTTCACCAATGCCTTCCACAGAATGCGGTCCTGGTACCCATCCGTGGCCTCCATTCGAGGACTTTCCTTCCCCACCTGGCGTCGCTGGCTCGACGCGACCGGCCCATTGCCACTTTAGCTTTGTCGCCTTGCAGGACGCTAAATCTCACATTATGGGCGAAGACAACCAGACAAACTGACGGTCCATGCCGTATAGCGGTTACTGAGGACCAGAGACTTCTTTGACAGTTGCGCCGCCAACCTTAGGCAATGAGGTTGGAGCTGTGGTCTTCTGTTTCCACATTGGAAAGGCGGACTGCAAGTGCTTACGAATAAATTCCTCGAAGAAGAAATAAAACCGCGTAGTAAAACTCACATCTGTAATTTTCTGGTGGTGGTAGGATATAGAGTAAGCCAGTAGAGCCACTGTCCTACCTTTTACTGCCGCAAAGCAGTTACGTGTCCTACAATACCATTGAAATTTTTGTCTCAAAGTCAGTGACCGCATTCACATTGTAATGTTTATAAGTGGAATTAACCACTTAACATCGAGTGGCCCATGATCATCTAAGCAATAATGAACATTAAAAATCTTCTTTTCTCTACCTTATCCCATTAGGTGGGGTCGGTACTGCGAATT
Source organism: Bombyx mandarina (assembly GCF_030267445.1). Lineage (NCBI taxonomy): Eukaryota > Metazoa > Arthropoda > Insecta > Lepidoptera > Bombycidae > Bombyx > Bombyx mandarina. Next base: position 8,826,941 of record NC_143226.1, read on the forward strand.
TTTCTATTACATTAATTTCTATCAGTCGTCATCTCAACACTCACTCCTCTCTCTCATATCGTCATTCACATACTCCATCCATGACTCCTTAGGTCGGCCTCTTCCTCCTCTACCTTGCACTACCATTTCCATTCATCTCCTAGTCACATGCATCTCCTCTCTACGCATCACATGTCCATACCACGCTAACCGTCTGCTTTTTAATTTGTTAAGTACCGGGGCTACTATCACACTTCCTCTGATATTTAATCTATATATATAAAAATGACTATACTTGAGACCTTAGAACTTATATCTCAAGGTGGAAAGTAAATAAAAATAACAATTTTGTTTTCCCTTTGATGTGTCCCCCGTCGGACGAATTCCTTTTGTTTGTTCTAAGTTTATTTTATACAAAAGCTTAGGTATTCTATTCATCGATTGAAGCACTACAAAGTCTGCCGGGTCAGCTAGTAATTTAATAAAAATCAAATAATAAAAATGAGCATTTCAATAAACTCAGGTCGTTAGTGGTCCGACATCGGGGCGCTCCAAAACAAACGGGTTCGGAAGCCAAAATAATACAAAATACATTCCTTTAGGCTTTCGTCGGAGATCCAAGGTCACTCCGCCCTTGAGGGTCGATGCCTCACGCCAAATTTCGGCATCTACATTAAGTATTTATCTTTATGTTCACTTGTCGACAATTTTATAATGCAACGTACATTATTAAATTGCAAATGTATTATTGGCCACTTATCCAAATCAATTGCTTACTTATGTTTTTAATAAATTTGGGTTAAATTAATAATAATTAAATAACTAGAAAGCACGATTTATAAGAGAAAAGTCCTTGAGTTGACTAGTAGCCATTTTATGGTATTCATATAAATACGTGTTAGACCACTAAGTTTATTGAAGACTTATGTTTGTTGTTTCAAGGTATGATGTCACATGCCCTAGATTTCAGTGTCGCCGTGACAATTCGCCTGCCCGCCCCTATCGCTGGTAAAAACGACGGTTGATTTAAATAAATGTAAAGTAGGCACTCCGCTAGGCAGGAACTACAAGACGACTGGATGGCTCGTTATAAATGGGCACGCTAAGTACCTGATACAACACGGACAAATGTCTAATGTGAATATGGAGAATATACAGGTTAGGTGCTTAGAACGAATGTGAATTATTCCAAATATCCTAAAGAAATTTTTATATTTAGGTATAAATATTCGGTTTTATATTAAACTTTCGTGTGATGGCTAAGATGTAAGCTAATCAAACGTACTGCTGCTATTGACTGAGTGGCACGAAGATTCATTTGTGCCTAAATAAGAAAAATTCTAATCATACCACCATACCACGTTCGATATTGGGTTGTGATATTTTCTCTGCATTACTATGTTTCAAAGATTTAGGAACAACATCCTTTAATAAAGGAAAACAGAAAAATGCGTGATACGCAGTGCAGTAGTAGGAACCTGGATGTATTGGTACTACCGTAGTGCCTATGTCGTTCAGGCTCGACTTTAGGACAGCCATTATATATTGTCATCAGAACTTTAACCTCATTCTCAAGGCTTCGAGGTATAACTCGGTAACGACTATACAAATGGATATATATAATATAATTATACGAATGGATTTTTCCACTTTATTAAGTGTATATTTGATTTTATTTTACTTATTTATATTGGTGAATAGATGAAGCAGCACTTGAGCAGTTACCGGAGATCAGAACACCAATCAACATTGGCATTAGACTACCGTCTATCTATACTGTCATTCAAACCACCTAATTATTTTGCGATAACAAAACCCGAATCTGCCGGCCCTATCAATAAAGCTAGTATAATTAATACCTTTCCCTTTAAAACTAGTTTGAAATTTATTTCCAAATACTGTGATTGGACGTTCTTGCTCAATCTCCTTACATGCAAAGGACTGCATTCACAAAACTGTGTACACGCGGCGCCGTGGCGCGACGATAACACAATACAAAACCTTTATTTGAAATTCACAAAGACTGAGCGACTGATGAACGAATGCAGTCCAAATTCTGTTACAGTAAGTCGAACACTTCTTTTGAAAAATGAGATTTTATATTACTAGGAAAACAGCATATTAAGAGCGATGGAGCTGAACACGGCGGAGCATACGTTCGCTGTCTGCCCCGCTTGGGAGGTGCGGCGCCGTGTCCTGGTCGCAAAAATAGGACTTGACTTGTCGTTGCCTGGCGTCGTGGCGTCGATGCTTGGCGGCGACGAGTCCTGGAAAGCTATGCTCGACTTCTGCGAGTGCACCATATTGCAGAAGGAGGCGGCGGGGTGGGTGAGGCAAAGCTGTCCTCACTACGCAGAAATCTGCCGCCGCAAAGAAGGGGGTCGGGACGGGGTCCCATCCGTGACCCGACCCCCTAAGTGCTTCGGGCTCCACCCGCTTTATCCGGGGAAGGACTCAACCGTGGGGCGGGGTGCTTTACACCATGCCCGTAATAAGAAGCCGAATGATGGTAGACCGCGTTCCGCCGACCGCTCTGGAGGAAGGTGCAGAGTGGCGCCATCAAGGCGGGCTCCCGTCCCGTCGACCGTGGGAACCGGTGGTCGTGCCGCCGGCGGCCGCCGGTCCGGCGTCTGGGGGACGGCGCGATGGATGTAATATGCTCTGCGTAAACCCTGCCCCGCCGTCTCAATAACTCCGACTGGGCTCCGGCCCGGTCCGGGATGGGGCGCCCGCTGTGAGCGGCAGGAGTTTTTAGTGAGATTCAACTCCCACATACCTCACCCGCTGCGCGGATGGGAATCCGGCGATTTTCTCTTGTGGAAAAAAGTGTGTCTTTGGATGAACGCACTGGTTCTAGGTAGTTTGAACAATTTCTGCTGACCAAACAACAAATGTAGTGGAATTGGTGTTGTAGACAGGGTGTGACAATTCCTCAGAGACGTACTTCAAGTATTAGTGATAATCAAATTATTTAATAATAGAATCTATAAAAGCTTATCCACGATAAGTAAGACCTTGAAAATCGAACCTTAAAACCAACAGGATATAGAATGAAATTAAATAGCAATTATCAAACGTTTTCAATTCGATTTATGATCTTCAAGCTCCGGCTTATATTTTATATATTAATTTTAAAAAAAACAATATTTTACAATATAACGCTAAGAACGTCGTCAACTCCTGTATCAAGGTGAACAGCTGTGTCATTACGTCCTGTGTGCGCTCGTAGCCCGGATTAGGAAGCTTTGAAGTCGTCGTGGCCTAAGGGATAAGACGTCCGGTGCATTCGTGTTTAGCGATGCACCGATGTTCGAATCTCAGGCGGGTACCAATTTTTCTATTGAAATACGTACTCAACAAATGTTCACGATTGGCTTCCACGGTGAAGGAATAACATCGTGTAATAAAAATGAAACTCGCAAAATTATAATTTGCGTAATTACTGGTGGTAGGACGTCTTGTGAGTCCGCACGGGTAGGTACTACCACCCTGCCTATTTCTGCCGTGAAGCAGTAATGCGTTTCGGCTTGAAGGGTGGGGCAGCTGTTGCAACTATATTGAGAACTTAGAACTTATATCTCAAGGTAGGTGGCGCATTTACGTTGTAGATGTCTATAGGCTTCAGTAACCACTTAACACCAGGTGGGCTGTGAGCTCGTCCACCCATCTAAGCAATAAAAAAAAATTACCGTCGGAATGGCGACCCACTGAGAAGATCCGGCAAGAACACCAATAAAAACACAATATTTTGTAATTTTCATCACATAGTTGATGTTACAAATTACCTATTTCACCCCTGTCCTGGTGAAACTGGAAAGGCCTCCGGGCCGCCAATAATCCTTCAAACATAAAAAAAAAACCTATTTCACGGCCTACTTGTTTTCTATTAAGATTCGTTTAGTTGTGAGACTAATTGCGCGCTTCTGACTGTTAGATCAAAGTAAGTGGTTACGTTAGAGTAGTAACTCATCAATGTTGAGAACAATTTATCAGTCTACTTTTGAAAAGTGAGAAGAAAGACAATTTGATTTTAAAAGCGCATGGTATATACCTAGTCAGGTCATAAGTATTGTCACACAGTAAAAACTTTTCTTTTAGAATGCTGGCCACAAAAAAGTTTATTGAATTCGAATTTCGAATTGTTCATGAAAATAAAAATGTATACTTTTAGAATTTTACTCATTTTTAAATATGGAGTGGACGCTTAAAGAAGACCGTGTTGCAGTTATTGCGTTGCATCGTTGCGGTTACGCGCCAATTCAAATTTTTAACATACTGAAAAATTTGAATATAACCAAAATATTCGGATATCGTACCATCAAACTATACAATGAAGACTCTAGTGTAGATGACAAGTCAAGAAGTGGTCGCCCTCGGTCTGTTAGGACTCCAGCAGTGATAAAAGCTGTGAAGGCGCGAATTCAAAGAAATCCCAAACGTAAGCAGAAACTGTTGACCCTTCAGATGGGGTTAAGCAGAACCACGGTGAAAAGGGTGTTAAATGAAGACTTAGGGCTTCGGGCATATCGAAGAAAAACAGGACATCGTTTGAATGCTCGTCTAATGGACCTGAGACTGAAGAGATGCCGCGCTTTGTTGAAGCGGTACGCGGAAAAAAATAATCGGGAAATTGTTTTTTCGGATGAAAAAATTTTTACCGTAGAAGAGAGCTACAACAAACAAAATGATTAGGTGTACGCACACAGTAGTGAAGAAGCGAGCAACCGTATTCCGCGTGTCCAACGAGGTCATTTTCCATCCTCGCTCATGGTATGGTTGGGAGTTTCTTATTGGGGCTTAACAGAGGTACATTTTTGTGAGAAAGGTGTAAAAACGAATGCAGCTGTGTATCAAAATACAGTCCTGACGAACCTTGTGGAACCTATTTCTCATACCATGTTTAATAACAGGCACTGGGTATTCCAACAAGATTCGGCGCCAGCTCATAGAGCGAAGAGCACACAAGACTGGCTGGCGGCGCGTGAAATCGACTTCATCCGGCACGAAGACTGGCCCTCCTCCAGTCCAGATTTGAATCCGTTAGATTACAAGATATGGCAACACTTGAAGGAAAAGGTGTGCTCAAAGCCTCTTCCCAATTTGGAGTTACTCAAGACATCCTTGATTAAGGCAGCCGCCGATATTGACATGGACCTCGTTCGTGCTGCGATAGACGACTGGCCGCGCAGATTGAAGGCCTGTATTCAAAATCACGGAGGTCATTTTGAATAAACTTTAGTGTCATAAGAATCTATGTTTTGTTAAGTTCATTTTGGTATATGAATGGTTACATAATGAATAAACTTGTTTCAATTATTTTACATTAAATATGTTAAAATTTATGACCTGAATAGGTATATAATCTATATGGTTTGATTATTGTTTCTAGTAAGTAAGTTAAGTAATAAGTTAATTCAAGAAAACTAATTATTTTCTAATGAAAGTCAAAAAAGTTATTGAATGCTGAGCCTACATGAAAAAAATAATCAAATACTAGGTACTGTAAATGCTTGATAAATTTCAGATGAATCCAGAAAAATAAACGTACTTCTATGTGTCTCATTTTAAATGTAAATGTCAAGAAATCTTTAAGCCTTCATGAATATCTAAGCATGAATTAAAAAGTCCAAGATTTTATTTTATTTTATCCCACAGTTCTATGGAGTGCCATCCCTCTTTGGACGTCGTAATTTTGAGAGTTGTTGTAATTCACAATTTCTTTATATTCTTCGAATCAAGTAGACGTGACATACGGACAGCAGGACAAAACGAATTTATAGGTGTTTCGTTTTTGTCACCTGGTTACGGAACTATAAAAAACTGCATTTGATGTACAATATATCCCTAATGTTCTTAAAACATTCTATTCTTCAAGCTGCCATTACCAATATTGAATTTAGACATCCGCGTTACGAATATTCTATGTAATACAATTCCGTAATTACCTATTGAAATGTTGTTTGTGTAAGTTGTATGGAAATCATAATGGTTATGTAAAATCTGAGTCTCGCAATCCGGTGGTCTCTCTGTGTGAGTTGCGGTCCTCGTGGCAGTGAACAACCGACGCCGTACAGGAAATCCATATTCTAACCCTGAGCTAAGCATAATGCTTATTTTTTGAAAATTTGATGTATGTTCGTAAACATATTGAGGAGTTTCCTAAACAGTCGGACATACATAATAGAAATACTAGGAACAAACACAAGCTTGTTGTGCCGATGAGTAGGTTACATAAGATACGAAATTCATTCGGGTGTTTGTCTGTGCGCCTGTACAACAAAATCCCACAAGATGTTCAGAACCTACATATACATAGGTTTAAGAAAACTATTAAAGAACATCTGTGCAATAAAGCTTACTATAAAGTCAATGATTATCTAGAAGATTGCACAAAGTGGGAATGAGTTGCTCGCTCCGGGCATTTCAATATCGTAGTAATTGTTACGTTATAATACTCATTGTAAAAAATTCATATTTAAAAAAAAAATCTAATATTAAAAAATAAATAAATAATAATTTCATATGTAAAAAAAAAAGACATGCCCGCTGAGTTTCTTGCCAAATTCTTCTCAGGACGGAGGCTAGTTCTTGTGAATTGGCGGTAGTTTTTTTTGACGTTCAACAAGTATGTACTTTCATTTATGTTGAATAAAAATTTTTGATTTGATTTGATTTGATTTGACAAGTTTATAATAATTTTATTATGTAACTTATTATAATTATGTAACTATAATTGAGACCTTAGAACTTATATCTCAAGGTGGGTGGCGCATTTACGTTGTAGATGTCTATGGGCTCCAGTAACCACTTAACACCAGGTGGGCTGTGAGCTCGTCCACTCAACTAGGCAATAAAAATAAAAAATAAAAAAATTAACAAAAGCGTAAACTTACGGGAGTCCAATTTGCGAACCCCCCTAACACACGAGTCCGTTGACCCCTGCGTCAGCTGATTTTAATTGTGTCATACCGCTACGTTGTGTCTAAATGTATATTTGAGCTAGGAATTACTGGCACTAAACCCAGAACTGAAAAGATGAACTGTATCTGATGAAATGAGACTGCGACCTCATGTCTCAAGGTAAATCGCGTTAATCACCTTGTGATCCCTGTGCGCTTCAGTAATCAATTTACACTTAAGTTTCTAATAAGTGTAGACATTAAATATAGTGTTTCTTAGTGACAAAGTATACTTCTGGGTAATACAATGAGTAATTTCAAGAAATATGAAAATATTTCTTGAAATTACTCATTGTATTTTTACTTTTCTACTTTCAAGATGTTGTCAACTATTACACTGTCGGTTGCACCTATAATCGAGGTGACATCTGCCAGGTACTTACTGTCAATTTGTCAATGTTTTGTATTGATGATCACTTTTGATGCAACTAAATAAATAAATAAATATCAGGTAGGCTGCGATCTCGTTCACCTATCGTCTACACAAGCAAATGAATAAACAAACAAACATTATAGAGTTACTATAAAAAGTGTTGTCTGTCGAGTTTTTATTATAGATCTATTAAATTCCACTTGACCATATTACGCAAATACCAGGAAAACATAAGTGCAAAGAAGATTCGTCATCAACAAAGGTCGACCTTCAAGTGTACTCGCGTCCCACGTGCACCGACTGTGACACCTACAATCGTTCATGTTCTCCTGCTGCTTTAAAATGTTATTATTTCCAAAACTGAATCTTCCACTTTACACTACTAGGTCAGGGGGACCTGGTTGTACAATTTTTGCTAATGGTATTTGAATACTGGCCCACGCATTTATACGGACTAGAGGATCGGATGTTAGATTAATAGTTAGATTGATAACAACTTAAAATACTGAGTAAATATGCATTCTGCCCCCGCTCACGCCCCATCATTGTGATGAAGACCTTGGACTTTGAAAACTACTTTTTTATATACGTGTTTCATAGAATATGACAGTGTCAGAAACAATCGAAAAACCCACATCAATCTTGATATATAATAAAGACTAGAATACAAATTGTCGGTTTTATTTGAAAGTCATCGTGGCCTAAAGGATAAGACGTCCGGTGCATTCGTATCTAGCGATGCACCGGTGTTCAAATCCCGCAGGCGGCTACCAATTTTTGTAATGAAATATGTGCTTAACAAATATTCACGATTGACTTCCACGATGAAGGAATAACATCTATACTAATATTATAAAGAGGAAAGATTTGTTTGTTTCGAATAGGCTCCGAAACTACTGGACCGATTTGAAAAATTCTTTTACCATTAGAAGCCGACATTGTCCCTGATGAACATAGGCTACTTTTTTTATTTTTTTTTTATTTTTTTTGTTTGTTTCATGTGTGTTTTAATGTTTCCGAAGCGAAGCGAGGGCGGGTCGCTAGTCGTGTAATAAAAATCAAACCCGCTAAATTATAATTTGCGTAATTACTGGTGGTAGGACCTCTTGTAAGTCCGCACGGGTAGGTACCACCACCCCGCCTATTTCTACCGTGAAGCAGTAATGCGTTTCGGTTTGAAGGGTGGGGCAGCCGTTGTAAATATACTTGAGACCTTAGAACTCATATCTCAAGTTGGGTGGCGGCATTTACGTTGTAGGTGTCTATGGGCAACAAATCTAAGCAATAAAAAGTAAAAGAAGGAAGTGTGTTGAGTTTGATTATTTCGTTCGGCCAGTTCCTGCGGAGCTGCATCCCATTTGTAGATGGCAGAAAGATTTTCATTCCAGTGCATTTCAACTAGAGCTCAACTCGACTCCTGTGTCGCTTCATTGACCTAGTAGTAAGGAGCCACATTGTTCATCACTACATAGTATGAAACAAAGTCGCTTTCTCTGTCCCTATATCTGTCTGTCCCTATGTATGCTTAAATCTTTAAAACTACGCAACGGATTTTGATGCGGTTTGTTTTAATAGATAGAATGATTGAAGAGGAAGGTTTATATGTATAATAACATCCATTAAATAGTGGAAAAATCAATAATAAATTAGTTTCCGAAGCGAAGCGAGAGCGGGTCGCTAGTTTTTAATAAAATAAACAATATTTGTAGTCTACACATTCTTGTTGCATTTGTGTCTTCACTACCAACAAACCACAAAACACATGTGAATATCCTAGCTTGAAGCGGTTTGATGTCGTAGTTTTATTTATTTTTCTAACGATTTCTTCCGGAAATTATTCTGGCAGTACCACTGACTTAACATTATCAGCCAGACATCTCACTATGAATCCGTCTACTGTTCAAAAAGTTTTTATATCGAAAAAAATACCTTTAATACTTTTAATAATGGCAAAATCGGTATAATTAATTTACGATCCGAATCATCGTAAATACGCAATCATTACTACTTGTATCGTAACAGCAAGCGCACGAGTAAAAGTTTCGTTCGGTCCAAGTCGTAGGCGAAATCGTTTTTACACATATAGGAAATATGCAATATATAGAAATATGCAATATATAACTAGTCAGGTCATAAGTATTGTCACACAGTAAAAACTTTTCTTTTAGAATGCTGGCCACAAAAAAGTTTATTGAATTCGAATTTCGAATTGTTCATGAAAATAAAAATGTATAACTTTTAGAATTTTACTCATTTTTAAATATGGAGTGGACGCTTAAAGAAGACCGTGTTGCAGTTATTGCGTTGCATCGTTGCGGTTACGCGCCAATTCAATTTTTTAACATGATGAAAAATTTGAATATAACCAAAAGATTCGTTTATCGTACCATCAAACGATACAATGAAGACTCTAGTGTAGATGACAGGTCAAGAAGTGGTCGCCCTCGGTCTGTTAGGACTCCAGCAGTGATAAAAGCTGTGAAGGCGCGAATTCAAAGAAATCCCAAACGTAAGCAGAAACTGTTGGCCCTTCAGATGGGGTTAAGCAGAACCTAGGTGAAAAGGGTGTTAAATGAAGACTTAGGGCTTCGGGCATATCGAAGAAAAACAGGACATCGTTTGAATGCTCGTCTAATGGACCTGAGACTGAAGAGATGCCGCGCTTTGCTGAAGCGGTACGCGGGTAAAAAATATAGGGAAATTCTTTTTTCGGATGAAAAAATTTTTACCGTAGAAGAGAGCTACAACAAAAAAAATGATAAGGTGTACGCACACAGTAGTGAAGAAGCGAGCAACCGTATTCCGCGTGTCCAACGAGGTCATTTTCCATCCTCGCTCATGGTATGGTTGGGAGTTTCTTATTGGGGCTTAACAGAGGTACATTTTTGTGAGAAAGGTGTAAAAACGAATGCAGTTGTGTATCAAAATACAGTCCTGACGAACCTTGTGGAACCTGTTTCTCATACCATGTTCAATAACAGGCACTGAGTATTCCAATAAGATTCGGCGCCAGCTCATCGAGCGAAGAGCACACAAGACTGGCTGGCGGCGCGTGAAATCGACTTCATCCGGCACGAAGACTGGCCCTCCTCCAGTCCAGATTTGAATCCGTTAGATTACAAGATATGGCAACACTTGGAGGAAAAGGCGTGCTCAAAGCCTCATCCCAATTTGGAGTCACTCAAGACATCCTTGATTAAGGCAGCCGCCGATATTGACATGGACCTCGTTCGTGCTGCGATAGATGACTGGCCGCGCAGATTGAAGGCCTGTATTCAAAATCACGGAGGTCATTTTGAATAAACTTTAGTGTCATAAGAATCTATGTTTTGTTAAGTTCATTTTGGTATATGAATGGTTACATAATGAATAAACTTATTTCAATTATTTTACATTAAACATGTGACAGAATTTATGACCTGACTAGGTATATATATAGGAAATAGGAATATATATATAAAATATCTTGTACTAAGTAAATCTTGTAAAGCTTAAGAAACTCTTGTGATCTTGTAAAGAAATTATGTTGACTCGTTTGTAACCATGAAATACAGTACAACTTTACAATGCGATGGTACTATTGTTTTTTTTATTTTTATTGCTTAGATGGGTGGACGAGCTCACAGCCCACCTGGTGTTAAGTGGTTACTGGAGCCCATAGACATCCACAACGTAAATGCGCCACCCACCTTGAGATATAAGTTCTAAGGTCTCAAGTATAGTTACAACGGCTGCCCCACCCTTCAAACCGAAACGCATTACTGCTTCACAGTAGAAATAGGCAGGGTGGTGGTACCCACCCGCGCGGACTCACAAGAGGTCCTACCTGTTTAATAAAATAGTAAAACATCTATTTTGCATTAATTATTCAACCAATGCTTTTATCACGATCTTTCCGTATCACCTTCGGTCATTTGATAGAGAATGCCTTAGGCGTTAAATCTGCCAATTTCCATAATGTGCATGTAGTTTAATAATTAAATACAAATTAAAAATATTTAGTACGCTTGCAAAGAGACGTGCCTGATGTTGATATTCATCACGATCACCTGTATAGACAAACAAATAATTAATGCTACCGTTAACCTCAAGGAACGTAGTCGAAGGCTTAAATCAACACGAATGATTTGTATGTCTTAAAAAACACGACCATCTTTCTCAATTATGTCTTAAAACTTGGACCACACAAAAAGCTCGGACATTAAGTTGCAAACGAGCGATGCTGTGTTGTAATCGGAACAGTGACCAAACCGTTGCACCACAACTACGCCAAGTCTTACACTTGTGAACCGCACGTGGCCCAGTAGAATCATGCGTGCCACTTGCTCTAGAGGGCAGGGTTCGACACTGGTACACTGGTGTGTTTGGAAAGTTAATATTTAATAATTAATAATAAGCATTTGGCTTGAAATTCAATCAAGAACACGCTGCCGACGACCTCACGGAGTATTCTCGAGTACATAGCGTGGATACTTATTGGCAATTGTGTAATCCACTTGCACGTTTGCCAGGATAGGATGAGACAGGAATGAGAAACTAAACATAAAGATCGAGAAAAAATAAATCACACTCCTTTTGTAATTAATTTTAAGGACAGATGCTAATTGCTGCAAATCCTCAGATGAAGAAGGAGTTTTTAAGACATAAGCAGGGCGTAGAGGTGATTTCATTTCTACCCTCCCATCTTTTTCTACTAGCCCTAATTCCTGGGCGCATAAGAGACGCACAATCCCGCCAACGTCGAGCGGGGGCCAGGGAGGCGGATCTCGCCCAAACCCTGGCCTTCTAAGTGTTTCGGGTCCCCCTCACATGTCGGTCTGGGGACCGGCGAGGGGGGCCTAAGAAGACGACGTGCAAGCTGCTCTGCACGTATTTTACGCAAGAGCATCCGCGTGATGGAAGGCCGGCTATCCTCGACCCACGCTGGTTCTGGTCCAGCGGAGTATTTCGTAGGATAGCTCACTCTAACCGGCGCCATTTAGGCGGGCTTCGGATAGCCTGCCGACCGAGAGGGCTGGTGGTCGTGGCGCCGACGACCGCCGGTCCGGCGTCTCGAGGGGGAGGGCGATGGGCGAGATGTGCTCCGCACTAAACGCTTCGCTTTCCCCCTTTTGCCTTTTCATGAGTTCTGTCTCATGCGAGGTTTGGACGTTAGTTGTTGAGCGACAGGAGGTATTAGTCAGTTCGACTCTGACATGCCCCGCCCTCCATCCCCAGTGGAGAGCGAAATCCGGCGATTTCCTCCTGACCAAAAATAAAAAAAGCCCTAATTCCTATTTTTCCATCACACCATTCTTCTGCCTTATTCTGTCTTCACAAATTGCGGTCGCAAAGGTGGATGGTTATCGCTTAATGACTCTGAGCGAGCGGTGATGTTTGCTGTTGTCCATGGGCTCCGTTAACCGTTTAAAATAAATTAGATTCGAATTTGTTTAAAAAAAAACATGTATACAATAAGATTTTTTCTTTGTTGCAGGAAAATCGACGCAAAATGCGGTATAAGACACTTTATATCATATAGCGGACAGAGTACTTAGATACATGTTTGAGGAGCAAATCAGCAGGTCAATATACAATAGATTTATTTTGTATTTTATACTAGTATTCAATATTTACTTAAATATATCACTTAATACTAGTTTTGTTCATACCTAGTGCAATCAACATTATGATTTTCATTTGTATGTTAATGGATTTGATATTTGTATAAAGTGCGTGATAAATTAGACTAAAGCATTTTTTCTTAAGAATATTTAAACGCAGAGTAAAAAAATATCTAGAGAACGTTACTTTGCAAGTTTTATTCACCGTGTCACTGTCAAGTCGAACAAGCTTAGTATTGTTGAATATCTGAAAATGTAGCTACGCTTTTAAATAAAATCATTTATCAATTCACACAGCATTATAAAGTTAAATAAATAAATTAAATAATAACTTCAGATATTTGACTTGGTAACAGCTAAATAAAATTTTGGTTTTGTTCAAAATATGTCATAAATATGGTCTTACCATAACATTTAGACAAAAAAAACAGTTCCACTCATTAGATTAGCTTAGATTAGCTTAATTTCAATAAATTGACTCATGTATTCGTAATCTAAGCTAGTTATTGAGCTAACAGAAATGTAACTACCGTACATATGTGTACTACGGAACGCCAATGGTTTTTATTTATTTATTTTTATTGTCCTTGTAGGCAGACGAGCATATAGCCCACCTGATGGCGAGTGGTTACCGTTTCCCATGGACTTCAGCAATGCCAGGGGCAGAGCCAAGCCGCTGCCTACCGCAAAACAATTTAAAACAATTAGCACAACTCAGAATTACGCCATTTTGCAGATACACAATACAGATGTTATATAAACGAAAAAATATAAACTGATAGTTACCAAAGCCGAAAAGAAGGTACGAGTGTACCTAGAAACCAATGACCGATGAAATCGAACAGGCAATAGCCGACAATGGCGATAGGTTAGCCGAACCCGAAACGAAGGAACCGAAAGAGAAGCCACGTGTCTCGTTCAATAGAGACGTTCACGTTAAGAGATTCGGTGAGTCAGTTGTGAGTTTGGGCTTTTTTGGGCTTTTGATCCTGTATTTAGAGGTCTCGGTTAGGTTAGTAGGATCTCCTTGGCAGATCAGGCTTCAAGGCAGATAGATCCTTATGCGAATACTACTGATTTGTCACAGCGAAAAATTAATTTGAGTTCTTTTGCATAAAATAATTACGTGAATCGTTTCTTAGATATTGCAACTAAATTTCTTGGTATCTTTAGCGGTTAAACAACCTTGTTATTTAGAATGTTCGACGAATGTAGTATATCAATACTATGACCATATCAATGTTTTGTTATTGGCAATATGATAGGCTTTTTATTGTTTACAAAAGTAGGCTAGTGAAATACAGGCTGTCGTTCGGAAACAGGATCAAAATCTTACCAAAAATCCCAAATGAATATCGGTAATGGCTACTGTCTCACCCGTACTAATATTGATTTACATAAAATAAACGAAGTCAATAAATATGTAAATTTAACACACTAATTTCTCTTGGTAACTTTTCAACCTTTTTTCTTTAATACATTTTTAATTTTCCCTACCACAAATCTTGTATGTTTAGTCCATGTAATTGACGCTAATTAAATATTTAACAGTAATTTATAATACTATTAACATGTAGTTAGATTGTTTATCAAATAATATTGCGAAAAGTCATATGTCGACACCCGAAGCAATAATTACATTAACAGGCAATCAAAAGCGGCTATTAGCATGTTTGTACAATACTATGTAGTTCAGTGTAGTGCAGTATTACAATAACTCTATATTCCTAACCGTATTCGTAGTTTCTCTAAGCGAATTGTGTTTAAAAGCTTATATTTCCATAAAATAGCAATGTCAAAGAACGCTATTTCATGCAAATATACATATTTGTTTTATTTTCTAATGTAATAATAGCGCGTGACGTAATGTGTGGGTATATGACAAACTCCGTGACTTATCAGCTGCTGCTGAACAGGTTAAGACAAGTTTTTTACTGGTGGTAGGACCTCTCGAGAGTCCGCGCGGGTAGGTACCACCACCCTGCCTATTTCGGCCGTGAAGCAGTTATGCGTTTCGGTTTGAAGGGTGGGACAGCCGTTGTAAGTATACTTGAGACCTTAGAACCTATATCTCAAGGTGGGTGGCACATTTACGTTGTAAATGTCTATGGGCTCCAGTAACCACTTAACACCAGGTGGACTGAGAGCTCGTCCACCCATCTAAGCAATAAAAAAAAAGACAATATATGTATCAATATCAATATAAAATATAAGACATGCAATAATTAGGAACAATTTCAGAAATATATATTTGCTTGAATTAAATATTGGACTATGCATAAAAAACAAGAAAGTGATTTTTAATTTTTAGATTTTGATAGAATTAATTATTTATTTTTAAGCTGCCGAAAAAGATAAAAGCATTCAATTATTATTATATTATACTATTTAGACTTAAATATCATGTCTTATGGTAGATAGTGGCGCTAACGTTGCAATGTCTATGAGGTCATGATAACCGCTTATTACCAGACTGAGATTGTCTACTCGTTACTTCGTTAGAATAATGATTAATGATCCTGGTTATGTATTTTACTGCTAGGTCCGATTTGATTTCGGATGTCAGTATATTTCGGAAATACATTCGGTATTATCCATGTAATGCATGATAGATCCAATAATTTAAGAACAGAATTAATCCGTTTCTTTGTAATTTAAAAGACAAAATTCTCTTGGTGTTCAAGCCCTTATACCAACATAACAATTCGAAGGTGGGTGGCGGCGTCCACACTGATCAATATGGGTTTCTGTAATTAGAGATACCGACGCGGCCAAATTAAACCGTGAGAAAAAATATTTGATTAAACAATAGCTATAACGATTGAATTAATTGATGGATCAATGGAGGCTGTGTGTCCGTGACTCGGCCGATAGGGCTGCCACAAACGTAATAATTAATATCAATTTTATTTCGATCTCCTTTGGAGGGGCTCGGGCAGCGGTTAGCAAATCCCCCCCTCCTGGCTGAGCCTTTGCTCGCCCACCTGTCCTGGTGAAACTGGAAAGGCCTCCGGGCCACCAGTAATCCTTCAATAAAAAAAAAATCGAATAATAAAATTCTGCAATGAGCATAACGAAAGAACGGATAGTATATTTCTGTGCTCAACAGCCCGTCTGTGATTGCCCATTGTCGGCGTCTTGGAAGGCAAAATCGAATTGCTAGCATATGACCACGCGACACGGCTTGAAGCAATAAAAATCTTAGCCTAACGCTTTTCTCTTCTTAGCTCTATCTACTACGCGGGTGATTAACAGCGCGCTATTAAAAGACAGGGTTGGTTCATGATGCATTGGATGAGAATCAATGCGTTCTAATTTGAAAGGTACTGCTACAAAACGCAAGTTTCGAAAATTGGAATAATTACAATTCGGCACGTTTTAACGAAGATTTTCCGTCGTCTATACTATTAACGATGTCAAAATATTGTTACTAACGAAGTCAAGTCATCCAACATTAATTCACGAATGTTATTATATGTGTAAACGAAGCCCTAGCGGTATTTATAATAATTGCGGAGTTGATTGCACGTGACCAATCGTATTTGAGGTTCTTGCTGGACCGTTATGTAAAACATCTGTAGGATTTTACCGCTCAAACGAAAACAAAAGTGGTGAAGAATTGATATGACCTACTCGTCGCTTGATGAAGCGGTCCTGGGCCAATCTGGACTCTGCTCAAATATGGATATCGTCTCCACGTTGAGATAAAAGCTCCATTTTTCAAAGATTGTTAATTCCTTCACAGGAACACTCTTTTGATAAAACGAATTACAAATTTTCGACACTAATATTGAAATGTCAACGAATCATACTATTTCTTTTATTAATTACAAATATGTACTAAAAATATGGGTCCAAATTTAAAATTATAGGCGAAAAAACTACTCACTGTGCTTAGTGAGAGTTTTTTAACGTTCTCGATAGCGTAAAAGTTAGCTCATATTTGTATGGGATGGATTCGTTTACCTTCCTTTGCCGTTATGGGCGCTGTTCCAACTGCATACAAAACTGGGTTAACTTTCACGCTATCGAGAACGTTAAAAAACTCGCACTAAGCACACAGAAACCCAAAAATACATTTGAGATGCCTCGAGTGACATAATACATCAATAACCACATAGCACACACATTAAAATCAAAGCTCTTCTTTGACTCTTACGCGGTCAAGTAAAACAGACATTACCGCTTTGAATTCGCAAACAACTCACTGCCGCCGCGCCGGTAACAATCATGTAATCTGTTCCTTATTATAAATCCCAAGATTGAGGGATTATTATTTAAGCCACAAAACGGTTACTCAAAGACACGATGTCCCAACATTTGTCCTCAAAAGGTCATAAGTCAGAGAAATGAGTTCGTTTATTTTTAATCTTTCTGTTGTGTAATTAAAACTGAAATTACATGGTAATGATAAGGGGTGACCACAAATTACATGCTAATGTTATAGTAGCCGTAGTGAGTACTTCGAACTGCAAGCACATTTTGTATAAAGGAATACTTTCCGTGTGCAATATATAAATATAATAAATAAACACTGCCAAAACAAGTACGTGCGTCGTTTTTAGTTTATCAGTTACTAACGAACTTTATTATGTGCAAATTAAATTTAAAAGTCGCGTGGCCTAAAGGATAAGACGTCCGGTGCATTCGTATGTAGTAATGCACCGGTGTTCGAATCCCGCAGGCGGGTACCAATTTTTCTAATGAAATACATACTCAACAAATGTTCACGATTGACTTCCACGGTGAAGGAATAACATCGTGTAATAAAAATCAAACCCGCAAAAATTATAATTTGCGTAATCACTGGTGGTAGGACCTCTTGGGAGTCCGCACGGGTAGGTACCACCGCCCCGCCTATTTCCGCCGTGAAGCAGTAATGCGTTTCGGTTCGAAAGGTGGGGGTAGCCGTTGTAACTATACTGAGACCTTAGAACTTATATCTCGAGGTGGGTGGCGCATTTACGTTGTAGATGTCTATGGGCTCCAGTAACCACTTGACACCAGGTGGGCTGTGAGCTCGTCCATCAATCTAAGCAATAAAAAAAATATGTACAAAAAAATGGTAAGAGTTAGTTTTAGGACGTCCACCAGTAAAAACCGATATTCAGTTTTTACAATACTACTTTTGGTATTTGTTTTTTGTGTTGTTTATTTTTCGAATAAGCACAGTAATTTGAATATTACTAAAAAATAAGTTTGTAAACGTAGCCTTGCCAATATTTACTTGAAAAGTATGTGAATAAAATAATACATTATTTGTAAAGTATTTAGTAAAGGAAAATCTATTCGCGGGGATTTACAATTTCCGAGGCTATATTGTAAATGCTAGCGAACTTATAAAAACATAAAATAGATTTCCAAGTCTCGTGCTTAATCTCTCATAAATAGTTTTTGCTGATGGTCCAGTGCAGAGATACTATTTGACGATGTGCGGACGCGAATCTATCAAAATATTACATCGACAAAAAAGGGAGGTGTTAAACTGATAGCGATATCGTACACAGATTGCGCTAGCTAGCTATTGCTTTGTGAGTTTTTAAGAAACATTAGAAATTTTATATGTTTTGATTAGCATCTTATATCTATAAAGTACTTATTTAAAGCGTCTTAAATGTATAAGTATAAAGCATTTAACTATACTTTTAAAGGAATCTTAGTAGAAGGAACTTAGTATCAATAAATAAAATTTATTAGGTCATTAAACTTACATTTATTCAACTGCAAAACTTAGTTTTATGTAGTAGGAATTTCATAAAAAGAAAAGGAATTAATCATAAATTGAGAAATAATATTCATTGTCGAAAATATCGTAATAGAATCATATACATATGTATGTGTCTCATGTTGCAAACTGAGTCCATATCGCATGTTGTATTAAATTTTACCTTTTCCTAACTTCCTGTAATTGACAATAAATAAGACCTCTCTCTCGATACTCGTGTGATCTGACATTCGTTTTTACGTCATATGTCTGCACATCATCGTTGCTATATGAACACGGATTGCGTGCAAGTTGTTCAAGGCTATTATTATTTTTTCGTAGCTATGCTGGTAGCCTTGAGAGCCTATTTCAGCTTCTTCTTGACGTATAGGTCAGCTCACGGGGCTCAAACACGCACGTGTTGCTAATACTGGCCCTAGCAACAGCAGTGCTTCGCAGAATCTACCACCGGATCCGAAACGCGACCCACTGAGAATATCCGGCGAGAAACTCAGTGGGCTGTGTCTATGGGTTAAAAAGGTTAATGTTTTGGAAGCTATCGACAGCAAAACTCAATCACTGCGACAGCCCCACAATGCCGTCGCCGCGCCGAGCGCTTCGAACCTAAAACGCAACCAGTTTTTCGGTTAACTAATGACCTGGCGGGAGACCGGTAGCCGCCAGACAGTAGCCAGAGGTGATCGATTGGAAATGTCTAGATGTGACGTGCTGAGTTATTGTAATGATCGATGCTAGAGCGACAATATGATATTATTGGGTTTGATTTTTATTACACGATAACATCCTTCACAGTGGAAGTCAATCGTGAGTATTTGTTAAGCACATAATTCATTAGAAAATATGGTACGAAATTCGAAGATCTTTGCATCACTTGATACGAATGCACCGGGCATCTTATTATTTTGGCCACGATGACTTCAAGTATATCATACCCTCACTCTAGTCCCACTGCCCTAATGCCATTACTTTCCTTGTCTGCGCCCCTAGTAGAATAAGTTCCAGCCTACACTATCCATAGCCTCTGAATTCGTGGTCTACATGTAAATAAACACATACGCTAGAGCCAGATGCTAGCTCACTCGGGTCGATACTGAGGTCCCATCTTCTACAGTTACGATTGTTTAATTGTTCTGGAATTGAGGCTTACACTTAAGGCAAGGTGCTGGTATTGTACGTCTTAGTATTGGTCTGCTCCACTACCGATCGCTTAATGCTAAATAAGCCATGAAGCTATCTGATCAAAGTATTAAAAAAAACTATTATGAACCACCCAGAAAAGCCGCCTACATCTAAATTTCAACACTTGAAATTAAAAATATAATGCTTATCTTAAAACTATACTTAAATACAGGATAAAATATAAATTAATTCTACATTGAAGCTACATTACTTTGGTAATATATTCTTGTAACAGGTTGCAACATTCACATACTAATTTACAAATTTATGGCGTCCAGATTACTTGCGAAATTAAAAATGACTAAGCGCCGCTAAAGTTCGCTAATGTCACAGCGCCATTGCATCTCGAAATATACAATTCACAAGTTCACATCTGGACACGTCAAGATTTCAGTACCAGGTAATTTTATAGCTCCTGTTGTGAAACATTGTAAAAAATTAATGACACCACAATGTGACTACAGTCGCCGACGTAGACACATGAGATCATCAATTGGACTGGACTCGCCCTAACCTATTGCGCGCTATCAGGATCC
The DNA here is from genome assembly GCF_030267445.1 of Bombyx mandarina. Lineage (NCBI taxonomy): Eukaryota > Metazoa > Arthropoda > Insecta > Lepidoptera > Bombycidae > Bombyx > Bombyx mandarina. The sequence goes on from NC_143226.1 coordinate 8,847,295, forward strand.
GTAGGAGTCCGCCGGGTCGGTACTCATTTCTGATCGCGAATAAGTCATGCGTTCTGATTCGAAGGGCTATACAACCGTTATACAATATAGTTATAACTTAGACCTTAAGTTTTGAAATGGATTGCGGACCACTACCACTACTAAGCTTATCCAAACATCGTGTGTAATAAAAAAACCAGAACTGCGCTCGTCTGTGAAGCATTGCTGGTTCAGTGGTCAGATCCTGACCAATTAAATAGGCTTGAAAACTCGCGTACACTCTAAAAAATATCAGTTCTAAGGTCTCAGTATAGTTACAATGGCTACCCCACCATTCAAACCGAAACGCATTACTGCTTCACGGCAGAAATAGCCGGAGTGGTGGTATCTACCCGCGCGGACTCACAAGAGGTCCTACCACCAGTAATTACGCAAATTATAATTTTGCGGGTTGATTTTTATTACACGATGTTATTCCTTCGACGTGGAAGTCAATCGTGAACAGTTGAGGACTCGTTAGTAAATAAATAAAAAACAATTGAAATGTAGATCTTATTTAAAAAAAGGACGAGCTAACTATAAATACACATCGTCTTTAACTAAAAATATCGAAGCAACATTGTAATACTCTATCTTTTGCACGAAATCTTTGAGCATTTTTCTCTGTAATACACACGAGTGCAGCAGCCATTACAAACTCGTTTTACAATTACGACGAGAATTACAATTCAAGTCTGTTTCATTGACTTTTTCGTTATACAATTTAAATAATTATAAATGATATAATTTAACTTTGGTAGGTTTTTATTAACCTTCTGTTTCGTCTCTTAGGTAAGCCTGCTGTCTTTTTCATCATGTAAGTCATTTCCGTAGCTATACGAGCATTGCACAGACAGAGGAACCACCGATTATTTCTTCATTAGAAGCCCATGGGCATCTTGGAAATACCATATCCTTGTTTAAATGTGCTAATAGTTTAAGTCGCCTTGATTTCAGTACCACAGAGTTGAGTGCTGCTCACTCTAACTGGCACCATCTAGGCGGACTTCGGATAGCCTGCCGACCGAGAGGGCTGGTGGTCGTGGCGCCGACGACCGCCAGTTCGGCGTCCCGAGGGGGAGGGTGATGGGAGAGATGTGCTCCGCACTAAACGCTTCACTTTCCCCACTTTGCCTTGTCATGAGTTCTGTCTCATGCGAGGTTTGGACGTTGGTTGTTGAGCGACAGGAGGTTTTAGTCAGTTCGACTCTGACATGCTCTCCATCCCCATTGGAGGGCGGAAGTCCGGCGATTTCCTCCTGACCAAAAAAAAAAAGAGTTGAGTGCTGCGTGAAAACTATCTGATATTCGGAGATTAGTAAAACTATCTGATATTCGGGGACTAGTAAATCTGTACTGATTTTTATCTCGTACGCACTCCCGACACACATAACATAGGAGAAAATCGTGGCTTATGACCCTCGAATGTGGCACGTGTTTGATTTTTAATGATTTAATGTACACAAAAAAACATTGTTCCATATACATATATGGAAATGCGGCCAAATCAGACCTGAATTTTCAATTGATACGATTAATCCGGAAAAACAAGATTTCCAGGTTTGTCGATTGCTCACAATTATCGGTCGCGTTGTTCACCCAACAGTCTACAATTATTGTTCCGTTAGACTCCATTTAATCTCACAAACTTGTTGGATTAGCATTTTCTACCGAGCACCAACCCCGAGTTCCAGTTTGGAGGATGCTATTACCGTTGACCTGATGCGATGGCGGATGGCAGACGAGATCGCCTTCCATCTGATGTCACAATCTACTTAGTACTAACCAGCGACCTGTACACACCACAGGTTGATTACTGTGCTGGTCTCGCTATATAACTAATAGACGGCGGCTCGAATGCGCCACCAGCACATCAATTAGCAATGGTGAATACTTCAAATGGGCTGCTGGTCCCACCTTCGGAGACAGCTCTCTTTATTGTATCAGGTCCAAATTGAAACGCACCCTAAAACGGGCGAAACCGGCGTGGCATTGATACTAACCGGCGTCACCTCACCACCAGCCGTCAATTATGAGGGACAGTAAAAATAATATTGACACTTCTAGTCATATTTGTTCTTTGTATTGATTTAAAACATTTATTTATTTTCAACGTTGACATTTAATTTTAAAATTGCATGCCCGGATCTTCATGTCGAATCTTCTCAGTGGTGAAACCGCATTTCGAATCGGTGGTAAAGTCATGGCTATTTCAAAGCTCCCGTCTTGAACAGGAAACTTTTGATTTGGTCGAACGAGCGATGGATATACAAACTCGGGACAGGCGTAGTTGTATACCCGCATCTTCTAAGCAGCAGAAACTATCGGCACGTGGACCCTGCCACCTCTGGTCGATTTCTATACGTCGACACCGAGAACTCAAAAGCTACATTATCTCCAAGATATTGTTATTAACAGAACAACATAATTGTCATTGAGTCACCAAATTCGAGCGAAACTTGAACAATAAGGCCTCAATATGATACGGTCACCCGAGATGCTTTTTGCTAGTCAACCAATATCTCGTCTGGCACGGTGACGTAATCATGCGAATAAAATCGAAATGGACTCCCGAAGTAGTCATTATTAAAGAGCGCGGAGGCGGGTGATTGAGAATATTCGGACAGACGATCCCAAAATGGTCTTGAGTGACGAGATCCCACCAATATGGACGCTTCAGGCTGAGCGTTGGCATTGACCTGGGCCTTATGTGGTCTACCGTTGCGAAAGTCGACAAATCGGAGTTTACCGATCATTAGTTAATCATTTGATTTAAAGATTATTTATATTTGGTCGTTTCGGTTATCGAGCGGTTACTGACCAGCAAGCAGCATGGAGTCAGAGTTCGATGCTCGGTTCGAGTCGATTTCTTTGTTAACCACGCGTCGCGTCGTGTTCGGGTATATTTGTTTTTGTCTCGGAGTTGTGTTGGTGGTATCCGTAACAAAAGATATTTATAATCTTAAATTACAATAGCGTTTGTCATACATTTGCCTGACGTTATAAATGCACCAGCATTAATTATCTACCTATGATATCACCAAAAACAATTGATTTATATGCGTTATTGAATATAAGTCATTTAGAATATCTTTTTTCACTTTACTCCAGACTCTCTCACCTTTAGGACCTTGGCCGTTGTTGTGAACAACGTAACTGTTTTACTTATGACAATTTTAACAGTTACAAATACCAACTGCACTCTCCGCACTCCCTTTCAGGGGGGACATAGATTTAATACCAATGTTGAGACTTCAGCATAATAATTTAATGGTGTTCACGTTGTAGTACTATAATGTGGAGCACTTAGCACTAGGAGGAGCCGTGAGCTTGTAATTGAATTTACCCATATATCCATGCGTCCAGTTTTGAGCTACCTAACTGCTTGAGGGCTTGGGTAGACATTCTCCGACATTTCGACCCTTGAGGATTTATGTGTCTTTCTTTTATCCTCCAATCTTCATCTTGAAACTTTCATCACGTGAATTTTGTAACACTATCCGGAAACAAGAACCTATAAGCAAAGCCGTCGGAACAATCGTAGACCATAATACCCACTAAAATCTCTATTTTTCCTGCCTGTGGTGATATCCTTGAGAGGCTATATCAGTAGGTGAGCTCTTGGGGCTTAAACCGGAGGTGCTACTAACACTGGCCCTAGCAAGAGCAGTGCTTCGCAGAATCTACAACCGGATCGGAAACGCGACCCATTGAGAAGATCCGGCGAGAAACTCAGTGGGCTAAAATCTCTGCTGGACTATAGCGCTCACATAAGTACTTACTCAATGCAGAATCTGCTAGTATCAATCATCAGTCAAGTACATTTAGCGTCGGTCCTCTTTGATGTCAACATATGAACATGCCCACGGAGCAAATATCTGAGCTGACTTCCTAGAAACTCTTCTATGTGTCATGTGTACTGATGTGGCTGTATTCCAAGTTTCAAAGTAAGTGTTGTGTGTCGCTCGCGTTGTTCCTTAAACAGTCGAATGACTCGCCCACGCTCGAGTTGTCTATCGTGACCTTCGCAGCGGTATCTTTACGATTAGCACAACGAAACATCACAGAAGCAATCTGCAATTTGCCGAAGGTCCGTGTCATAAATTCGGAAAGGTGAGAGAAAGAACTATTGAACACCCACATTTAATGTTTATGTCTGTAGAATACATAATGTAGATAGATAAACGGGCTCACGGGCCGTCAAGTGATACGTGTTTACCGAATCCAGTAAATATTGAGGTTGAATACCTCTACACGCCTTATGATATGAGGTTGTAATGGTAATGATATTACATAATGGCTGTACCAACTTTCAAGCCGAATCACATGACTACTATGCGGTAGTACTGGTAAAAAAGGTCGGCCCTACGTGTATAATCTAGGCATGACCTAAAGAAATGAAGATATCGACTTAGAAGAAGAAAATGATGGTATTTTTTCAATTTGCACGTTTGAAAAAGATATAAAGAGAACAACAAATCACGGTTTGATTTAAATCTGAATTGCAGACCGAGAATGGACCTATTCCACTATGTGTTGGTATAAATGTCGTAAATACAGTGAGGTGCGCTCATCGATGTTATCCTGGTACCATGATCCAAAACCCGCATTTCAACATATAATCCGGGGCTCAGGTGTTATTGAATTGCAAGCATTGGTACATCTACATGTACCCCGAGAGAGAGCTAATCGTTGCGTTTATATTTCGTAATAAATTGAATTCATAATTATATCTTCGAGATATATAACCTGTGATTATATAATTAGAATGCTTTACGGTTTTCACAACTTGTTAGTAAAGCCGGTGGTATTGTTAGAAAATTGTAAAATCAATAAAAACAAACAAGGATAAACCCTATCTTCCCAGAATACAAATTAATCTATACTACTTCTATACTTAATATTATAAAGAGGAAAGATTTGTTTTTTTTTGTTTGTATTGAATAGGCTCCGAAACTACTGAACCGATTTGAAAAATTATTTGTCTGTTTGGAAGCTACACTATTCCGGAGTGACATAGGCTATAATCTTTTTTGAAAAAAGTTAGGGTTCCTTACTAAAACATCATAAATGTAACCCAAAGTGTAAAAAAATTACCTAAAATATTCTTTACATCGCGTGCCCCGCGAAAACTATTGATGATAAAATAAAATAACGTACTACGACAATGTAGAACACATTATTATTTACAAAAAGTGTCCCGACAGCATATGTCTAACTATTATAGTTATGCCTCAATAAGTGTTCTTGCAAAAAAATAAAACAACGTCAAATATCGTTAGAAATTTTGTTAAAAACCCGAGCGGAGCCAGAGCGGGCCGCTAGTTAACTATATTTCGAATTCATCAACTCATATCGTTCGTGGTATGTTCGCTTAAAACTGATTCACCTTTATCCAATTGTCAAATATAGTAAACACGATGTTCTGAGTTACACAGACGCGACGGACACTCGTCTCAGAGCGTTGACTGTACATACGTACATCGTTTTTCCACTCGCCCACACCGGAAGTGGCCAAGGTCCGGCCCACTGCAGTCTTTATGTATCAATCAGGCGAGGTCTACTTAACACCTTTTTGTATGAGGAAATCAAAGATACGTTCAAGGGTGTTTTTTTTAGCGAATCAAACAGCGTATAATGTCTTAATTTTGTAGTTTTTGTGTACGCGTTCTCATAATTACGGGGCGTTGCCGCGCTGTAACTAGATCGTTGTGCCAATATCAGCGTGAGTTTTAATGCCCTTTTTTTGCTTCTTAATCTCTGTTTTAGATCTAATAATGATTTAATGGTAAAAAAGTATAATGCAAATTGATATCCTGTTGTGTAAAAAATTGTATTTGTTTTGGCTTATTAGAAATACAGTGCTGTATTCTTAATTTGGTATATAGTCTTCTTTATTCCGCTACAGTGGTTCATGACAGTGCATATGCTGCTGACTTTATACAGAACAAACCTATACCCAATTTTAGGTAAAAGACAAAGGTATCTGCCACAGAGTCGGAGTATTTAATCAATGGATTCGCAGTCCAAAATATATTCTTATTCGGATCTTGCCTTGTTAGCTCACTTCAGTTTTTTTTTGATAAATATCTTCAGTGCTATGCTGTAATACTTTAAAAGTTTCAAACGCGGGGCTTTGACCCGTCAAGTGAAGACCTATGTCTATTTAGGGACTGCGCCTTCCCAGAACGTCCAGGGGAAAACCAAAGACAAGTAATTCTAAAGAACATGAATAAGTTCAAGGTTTGTAAAGATGATATCGAAGACAGAGCAAAGTCGAACGGGAAAAATTGCTTCACCCTACTACGGCGTAGGACAATGCGTAAATAGAAATTACCGTTAATTCAAGTCAACATTTTCATTATGTGATTGAAGAGATTGCAGATGAGAATTTCCATTACAAGATCTATTATATTGGGTCGGTTAGGTTATACTCTCAACTCGCTCATAGCCATTTAGCCTATGATAAATATGCTCTCGGGGTAAAAAGCTGGGGCAGCCGCTAGTGTGGTGCACGGTGAGACTTTGGCTTCATTCACGGTTGCGCGACTAATCGCTGCGGTGGTTACTCAACTCCAGGTGGGCCGTAAAGTGTGTGACCCGTCTGTACGATGCATAATTTGCATAAGATTGTGACGTTTTTACATGCATGCAAGCCTCACAACATGTTTGTAGCAGTAAATCGGGCGTGCTCGTCACATATATCTTAGAATTTATCCTGTATCATTATTATTAACTGACGACCCGCTCCACCCGGCAACACTAGGATGAATCAGGATGTTGTACGGAAAGGACATGACCGTACTTTTACTTAAACTATAAATTTTCTTCCTAAGCTTTGTACCGGAAGCTTCAATACTGAATTAATCCTGTGTCGCACGTTTTCAAAAAAAGAGGACTGTTTCCTTGTCCGTTTATTTCTGACCAGAAGAAGGAAGAAATATCATGCTTCTTACTTTAAAACTTACGAAGCGTTTATGTCTTATTTGATTCCCTTAAATTTGAAATTCTAAATAAATATTCGTTGGTTGATGCATACAGTACAAAAGCCAACAATTAGCATATACAGGGTGTCCCAGAAAGAATGGATAATCCTAAAACACCTTATAGTAGAACTATAGGGGACACAAAAAAAATACAAAAAAAAATCTCAGGTAGTACCCAAATTACATATTTAAAAAAAGAAAGTTGATATTTTACATACCTCTGTGTGTTGGAATATACAACAGCTACAAATAAATGAAATCCATAGGCCTTTTATGTTATAATATTCTACATGGACTAAGGAATATGCAGGAAATCGTATGAGTAGCTAGTGTAATTTTTTATAAAAGTTAATCTGAACTTAAATTTTAATTATGAAATTTGGTATTTTTTCTTTATTTCTAATTTGGGTACTACCTAAGAATATATTTTTTTGAGTCCCCAATAGCTCTACTATGAGGTGTTTCAGGATTATCCATTTTTTTTTGGGACACCCTGTATAAATACAGCAAAAACAATGCGACGTTGGTGCATAGATTAGGTCAAGCGAAGAGTAGGTTCATGTCAACCGCAGTAGGTCGTTTGAGCAGGCTACATTTTTCATCGAGAGTGAGGACACGGATCTCTGTCTGGTACTGTAAAATTAGTTCACACAAACTAACAATCGCTTTCCAGGCCAGGTCACCCATAACTCTAGCCGTGGTGAATACGGGTGACGAACTAGGTAAAACACATTTTATGACAAAACTTAAAGCGAGTGTTGCAAAGAGGACATGACACATGGTCTAGTTTTACAGATGTCACATGACTAACCATGTTCAAAGTTTGTTTATCCATACTTTGGTTCCGACAAATTTTATTTAAGGTAGTTTCTGATAGTCGTCGTGGCCTAACGGATAAGACGTCCGGTGCATTCGTGTTGAAGCGATGCACCGGTGTTCGAATCCCGCAGGCGGGTACCAATTTTTCTAATGAAATACGTACTCAACTAATGTTCACGATTGACTTCCACGGTGAAGGAATAACATCGTGTAATAAAAATGAAACCCGCAAAATTATAATTTGCGTAATTACTGGTGGTAGGACCTCTTGTGAGTCCGCGCGGGTGGGTACCACCACCCTGCCTATTTCTGCCGTGAAGCAGTAATGCGTTTCGGTTTGAAGGGTGGGGCAGCCGTTGTAACTATACTTGAGGCCTTAGAACTTGTATCTCGAGGTGGGTGGCGCATTAACGTTGTGGATGTCTATGGGCTCCAGTAACCACTTAACACCAGGTGGGCTGTGAGCTCGTCCACCCATCTAAGCAATAAATAAAAAAATAAAAAGGTATTATTGATTTTCATCTATTTATTTCAACTTCTCGAATATAGTAATAATTATATTATTATTATTATTAATACTTTATTTCATTTTTTTTTTAAACCATATCATTTTGTTAGTAGTAATTACTTATAATGTATGTTAGTAACTTAAAAAATCTAATACATAACTATCATTATATACATTTTATACCATTACATTTTTTTTCATGTTCAAAACGAAATGAGAAGCTTTGTAAAGCTTAATGTCCTAATGATTAATAAAAAAACTTTTACTTTAAATATAAGATTTTAATAAAAAATACTCTTAAACATTTCAGACTCGTAACAATACAATTTCATACGTTCAAAATGGCTTGATTGAAACCAAAGTCGACCAGTTTGATTCACAGTCCAAGGTTTAATTTGACAAAATTAGAATTAGGAACGATTGATTTTTGAAGGTTATATTTTTCCGAAGTCACTTATGTACTTACGTAGAAACTATGGGTACCTTGAGGCTTTGGAGATATAAAGTTCTTTTAACGTCGGGCCCACTCTAATACCTCTTCCCATTGAAGAATATTGGCGGGAACATAATGACTGATCTTGTGTTTTATTATACTAATTTATGCTATCTTAAACTATAAACATGTAGGAATAACTCATTACGGACTATTTAATATTTGAAAAAGTACTTAATTATGGAGAAGTAGAACATGGTTCCAACACCTAACTAAGAATCATTGTTAAATATTAAAAAAAAAACAAGGTAGACTTAAAGGTCCAGTAACCGATGGCCGTAAAGAAATGATAGAAAACGGAGTTTATCATTCAAACGTTTTAACCCCACAACAAACACGTCATCGCAAGTTAATTTGCATTAAAAGTACCAGGATAGTATAACTTAAAATAAGTAAATCCTTGACTGAGAGGACATGCGAGCAGGGTCACGTAATGTATGCATTACACATAAATTTTGCTCCAAATAGATCTTTGCATTTCAAAGGCAAAGACCTTGTTCAAACGAATACGGCACTTGTGTAAATATTAAAACTGTTTCAACAAAGAACAAACTGTCTCTTACTGCCGTACGTCAGTTCTGATTAGGGGAAGCGAGACAGAACACGGCGGCCTACACAACATCATAAAGACAGCCAATATATTTCATAAGGAGTCGTTAATTTAATTGAATTTCAATAGAGTTGGCTTTTAATGTTGTCCGATTACAAAAAAAAATACTTTTGGTCAAGCGTGATTCGTTTTACGTAGATCGGTTCACTAAGACAATATTTTGCTCGTATCATTCTTGGCACTTCATTCTGCAGTCGTCGTGGCCTTAAGGATAAGACGTCCGGTGCATTCGTATCTAGCGATGCACCGGTGTTCGAATCCCACTGGCGGGTACCAATTTTTCTAATGAAATACGTACTCAATAAATGTTCACGATTGACTTCCACGGTGAAGGATCGTGCAATAAAAATCAAACCCGCAAAATTATAATTTGCGTAATCACTGGTGGTAGGACCTCTTGTGAGTCCGCACGGGTAGGTACCACCGTCCTGCCTATTTCTGCCGTGAAGCAGTAATGCGTTTCGGTTTGAAGGGTGGGGCAGCCGTTGTAACTATACTTGAGACCTTAGAACTTATACCTCGAGGTGGGTGGCGCATTTATGTTGTAGATGTCTATGGGCTCCAGTAACCACTTAACACCAGGTGGGCTGTGAGCTCGTCCATTCATCTAAGCAATAAAAAAATAATAAAAACTTACTTTGTGGGTAAAATAGTCAAGATGCCCGAGAAATGTTTGCCGGTGTGAAGCCTGTCGCTACCATAGTACAATGTAGAGTTCGACCTCTCGTAGCAAGGTGACTATTGGCCTCCACTCAACTCAAGGTGGGCCGTCAATTAAACCAGCCCGTCTAGAGCCGTAAATAAATAATATTAATAATATTGACGATTCCGAACTACACCGCGATCCTCTAAAATTCTTGTTTTCTTGTTATTACGATCGAAATAAAAAAATAATATCCTCGTTGTGAACCGGTTACAACAGTTATTTAAACACGACAGTATTTCTATTGATGTCATTGAATATGCCGTTAGTGACAGCTGATTTTGGACATCAACATAGATACGGTTTCTTGTCGTATGCGTCCTTCAGAAACCAGCCACGGCTAATTTCAGATATATTGTATACATTTTTTGTTCTAGATAATAGACAAGTTAGCGACTCAACTAACATTAAGCAGTAGGCAACAATTAAAGGTTGGCGAGAGCCCATAAACATAACGTATGAAAGCCGCATCCTACATTCATACACGAGAGCAAAATCCTGGCAGGAATCGTAAAACCAAATCTCGAGTCCTTCGCAGTCGAAATAGACAAACTATAATCTATACTAATATTATAAGCTGAAGAGTTTGTTTGTTTGAACGCGCTAATCTCAGGAACTAGTGGTCCGATTTGAAAAAAATATTTTAGTGTTAGATAGCCCCTTTATCGAGGAAGGCTATAGGCTATATAACATCACGCTAAGACTAATACAGGCGGAGCACCAATCAATAATGTTTCCAAATCGGGGCTTTTTTCCCTTTTGAGAGCTTCCGCTGCGTGCGCTGCAGAAACGGTTAAAGTTTCGCTAAAATAATGTATGACAGAATTGTTCCCCTTTAAAAGATCTAAAAAAAAATCCGGGACAGCATATATCTATATGTCAAGGTTGGTTCACTATAACGTTTTTATGCTAGCCAAATTTGTTCTAAAATAAAGCAATATTTGTGAACTATTCCACGCGGACGAAATCGCGGGCAAAAGCTAATATATAATGGTCCTCACACTTTGCCCTCCCACCAGCAACTATGCAAAGAACAATGGCAGCTTTCTATACAACGTTTTACCTGATATTCATTTGAGGCGTCTTGAAATAAAAAAATGCTAAAACGATAGGGATAACATAACATAAGATTAATCAGAAAAAAATTTTATATTAGGAAGTCACAAAAAAAAGATATTAACGTTTTTAATTTATAATTTTAAGTTACCTATTTTTTTTTTTTTTTTTTTTTATTATTGAAAGTTTACTGGTGGCCCGAAGGCCTTTCCAGTTTCACCAGGACAGGTGGGCGAGCAAAGGCTCAGCCAAGAGGGGCGGGATTTGCTAACAACTGTCCGAGCGCCTCCGAAGGAGACCTAACAACTCAAGAGCAATTGCTTCGCGAATGAATCTACTACCGGATCGGAATCGCGACCCGTTGAGAAGATCCGGCGAGAAACTCAGCGGGCTGATGCATGGGTTAGGTTGCACGTCGACCTCTTTGTCGAGTTCGACGAGTACGGTTACCAGGGTCCCTAAGCCTGCTCCTAGTATTAGAGCTGAAGGCATCTAATGCAAAGGTTAATGGATCTGATGGATCCGTAAGGACGCTTACCTATCAATAATAGCTGTCACTAATTTTTGTAGGTAGGAATCGTCTATAAAAAATTGAAAGAAACAAAAGTAAACGATATGTATAAATAACTTTTTTAGTTTCATTAACATAGATAAACGAAGGGTAGGTACGCCTATAATACTACTCGAGTAGGTACCCTTAGAAATTGCAGTTACCTAGGCAGTTACTTATGTAGTTTGTTCTTTCTTCTTTGTAAATGTGTAAAAATGTGTATCAGAGATAGGTTTAATAGGTAGTTTTGCACGCCAAAGGCACATATTTGTGACAAACTAAAGCTTGCCCTGTACACAAACGTCACAAATATGTGACCAAAAAATAGGTTACAAAGATTCGATAGATTGATGATTTAATACATTATTTCACAATATTACATTTTTGTAGATTTTGGGGCTTGGCGTGAAGGGCACGCCAATGATTTTTGCTCTGGTGGTCAAAAGGTTAAGTAGGTACTAACAATACAAACTGTTTTAATCGAAGATTGCCTCTGGTTAAAACAGTTCGTATTGTTATCATGTAGGTATATAGATACTTATAGTATAAATAAAACAAGAATTTGGACTCTATAACATTTAATGACATTTATTCGTCATCATCTAGGTCTCTTACAACTATCTCATCGAGAAAGTCTGCTGGTGCAGATATATGTGTCTCATGCCTGGCCCATCCAAGGTACCACACGACCGTCATGACGTGTGCACAACAACCTACAGTACGCCGACCAACTAAACAGTTGCAACAGTATTCGACTATACTTGATCGGCTAGAATGATTGTTTTCAACTAAAATATAAACATAATATTGTTTCCTGGAAATGTGTCGCGATTTTATTTTGCCTCTTATTAAAGTGGTGTCTCCAGTTCCCCTTAAGTTATATTCAGAGGTATAAATTGTTTCGCTACAGACTTCAATTCTGTACTCGCCATGGAAACGTATGTGCTCCCCATAATAGGAGCGAGCTTGACGAATTTGATAGGTTCCCATGGCGAATAAAATGAGATCTCTATATTCAAGACTAGGAAATAATATCACATTGTTGCGGTCAGCTGTGAGACTCTGGAAGTTGGCTGATCTCCGGTTCATATTTTCTGCATCTATCATATTTGCCAGATTGTTGTCTAAACTCATTCTTTCGTTTATTATATTTAGTATTTCATTGGCATACTCATTATTTTTTAAGCGAGTACCAAAGCTGTTCAATAGAGCCGCTGTTATTTGAACATTCTGCATCATATGTAGTAGAGACCGATGACAATATTCATGTCTGAATATTTTAAAGTCTCATTTTAAGTAACCATTTACTACCTCTACTACCCATCGACAAATAGTAACGCAGCGGCTCTGATTTGCTTGAGCTGTGGTTAATTGGTACTCGCCTTCCAAAAGAGAATCTGGCATATATGGTCGATAGCCACATTCTTCTAATAAATTAATACTATCTCTAAATCCTTTATCTAAAATAAAGATATCATTTTCTCTGAAATAAAACCTAAGGGCGGATGACTCATTTGTAAATAATGAAGACATAATTTCAGCATCTGAAGTTGTAGCTTTGTATGGGCCAAAACAGTCAACAATATAGCCATCACAAGTTACAATTAAGAATATCTTTAATAGATTCCTGTATTTATGGAGAGAGTAACTATCTTTTTGAAACATGTAATTACTACTCTTGTTAGTGTAAATATAGGTACCATCACAGATCACTATTATATTATTATTATTGCCGTATATACCATTTGGTATTACCAGATTATGGCCTAGTAATTGTTCCCTAGAAATATGGTTAATACCTAGGTGTCTCGGTACATAATCTTGCACAAGTATTTCCCGAACTTTGTCCATTAATACCTCTAAACTGCGACGTGGCTTTTGCACCAAAGTGGCTATCCTTTCATCAGATTCTCCTGTTCTCAGTTTTAGAAGCAAAGTCACAAGACCTAGACTCCCCCTTTTAATTTCTAAAATCCTTGGTACTTCCTCTAATATTAAATAAAACTTTTCTTTAGATAGCCCCACCCAATATTGAAATATTCGGTCATCCATTTCTTGTAAATTTTCAAAGTCTAATGTAGGATTAAATGCATTTACAAATGAAAATATATGTTGAACATGCTCGACATTAAATATATGAATGCTATTCTCTGATTGATACAGATTATCCCAAGAGTTTCTAAATAAATGAATGCCACAGACTCGTGCTAGTTTTGGGACATAATATTTATGGTTACTTAATATTACAGATCTTAATTTGTCCGACACACTGTGCAAGGTACCAATGTTATTGCAGTCAGGAAAGAGGCAATGGTTACCAGTATTGGCCGCTCTCTTGTAATCTGGTAATACCATAGTTCCAGACTCTGTATTTTGAGTGCCTGATGGCCTGAAAATATCTTGCTCATGTGGACCTCCATAGGATTGGTCCTCCAAAGATACACTTGGTTCAGGGATAGAGATATGCTCTCCAACAGTAGGCTCATTCGGTGGATTACTAAGTGAGGCATCATCATCTCCATGTTGAATGGCTCCTTCCACTCTTAATTCATCAGCACTATTCATACGCAGAACCTCTCTTGTAGTTCGCAACCAACAGACATGACATACTTTGTCAGAAGCTGTTACCTGGAAGTAGTAAGATATGCTTATGACTTTAGCATATAATTGTGTAACATTTATCAAGGATGAAAGTCATGCTGGTTAAATTGATTAAATAGTATATGCTAAATCTTACAATCAGATTAATTGTACAAAGATTAATTGATATTAATATTAAATTAAACAAACATTTTAAAATTAAAAGGTATTTTTTTCCAATGAATTCCTATCAAACTAATAAGATAAAATAAGATTTAAGCAAAGATGCACACACCTGCTGTGGTTGCTTATGGCGTTTAATTATTTCTATGATCTGTAGTTGTAGTTCAGTGGGATTGTCTCTTAATATTTTGTCACTTTGCTTTTGTGTGAGGGAGCAGCCACATAAAATACAAACATTGGTATGACCACGTTGACTAGTTCCAGCTTGTGGTTCATTACCAGTATTTTGCTGAAGATTACGGTTTACTGCTGCTGTTGAAAGTTCCCAACATGCTTCGCAAACATAATCGTCATCAGTTATCTGAAAGTAATATTAACTAAGTGTTAATGCATTATAATATAACTTACCATGTTTAACAAATAAACCGTGTTCAAACGTACACATAACGAGTTAGATTAATAAATTCCACATCGTTTAAGAGACAAACACGGGCAATAGTGTTTTTTAGGACTTACGATTTGTGGATAAATCCAGTTGCAGAGCACCGTACACACTCTCGTGTTTTGATCCAAAATCCGATACCGGCGAAGAGTATTTATGCAGATATTACAATTCACGCACAATATGCGCGTACGCCTGCTATCCATGTTAAAAGCGCAAAAATTCAAGTCGCAAGGCACAATCAGAGTCCGTTAGAAAAAAGCACTATTTGCACAAGTCGTCGTATGGGGGCAGAAAATCAAGTCCGTGAGCAAATCCGAGATCAAAACTTAAGATGAACTAGGTCAATCGTGTGATATCAGCGTAAAACAAAATAAAGCATCTGGCAAAGCTATTAAAAATAATTTAATAGACTATAAAATCAGTGCTGCCAACTATTATTTTAATTACCGTATATTAATATATTTGATTAATCTTACAGCTTAATATATACAACAAACACAATTATTTAGTTATTTTATTACGTAACAATTGTAACAAAGAATAATTAATATTATTGTTTATCATTTGAAATACTGTAGAGTATTTTTTTTTAAATAAATACAGCTTTTTTTTTTTGGCAATATTTTTTATTTCGTCCTTTACAAACGCATTAAACCGGAAGTACCAAGAAACGAATTAAAAGCTTATTAAATTAAATTTTTTTCGTGACTTTGCCACGTAAACCTAGCATTGTATAAAAAACGAGCAAATAAAATAATTAAGTTTCCTTTATGTCTCAATCTAAGACGTCTTTTAAAACATTCAGGTAAAAAACTGCCATTGTTCTTTATACATTCTGCCGATTCGACTATTAATGCATTATGCCATTCTTTCATAGTTATGTCGTTCGAGATAACACACGCAATAAACAGGTAGCACCGTGTATATAAAAGTTTTATTTGTTAATTTTATTATTTTTTAACAAATAAAATACTAGCATTTTCCTAAAGAAATACACATAACATAATAAGGATCTTTTATAAAAATGAGAGAGAGAAAGCCCATGGACATCTACGACGTAAATGCGCCACCCTTGCGCCTTGAGATATAAGTTCTAAGGTCTCAGTATAGTTGCGACGGCTGTCCCACCCTTCAAACCGAAACGCATTTCTGCTTCACGGCAGAAATAGGCAGGGTGGTGGTACCTACCCGTGCGGACTCACAAGAGGTCCTACCACCAGTAATTAAGCAAATTACAAAAATTAGATTAAAATTATAATCAGCACACGCAAATTTAATAATTAAGAATATCAACGAATGTTTAAGAAAACACACCGAATTTTGTATGCTACTCAGATAGCCTCGCGGCGAACCGTGACAGATGTCGATTTTGCCAGAACTCATTTCGTTGTATACTATACACTAATACCGTATTAAAAAACAGAGTTGTCTTTGGAATTTGAAAGCTTTTACTATAAGAGCTTCCACTCAATAGGTCCACTCATTACGGTACCACGCGAGGGGCCAGAACAAATGGGTGCATACCGTGCATATCAAAAGTATAGTGACAGTGCAGTATAGCCAGAGTATGTCATTTCTTTAACAGAGCATAATGTTAATTAACACAAAATATTAACAAAAATGAAAACCAACCTCTGCAAAATAAAATGAAAATATCATCAGTGTAGTCGGAGTCAAGTAAATACTTGTGCACTAATAAGAATAACTCACAATTACCGATTAAATTTCTGTAAAATATAAATGGGAATAAATGAGAAACACCCACTATCTTTCAAATAAAAGTTATAAACACATTTGAAACAACAACCAAATCGAGAACCTGCTCCTTTTTATGAAAAGTAAAAAATGGCAACTACTTTTTTGCAAGCTACGTCATCCAAAATTTTATTAGAATATATTAATACGCAGGTGGGCCTAGGCATTACTGATGACCGTGAGTTCTGATGACCACTCACCAACTGGTGTGCCGTATTCTCGTCTATCTCCAAAGGCAGTATAAAATTCCTCCATCCATTCAAATACGCTTTGAGTCAACGCAATAAACAACAATATTATTATGAATCAGAGTTTTTACTCATCCATACATTATAATAATAAAATTATAACACTCCATTCTACGCCTCACATAATCACAATAATCAGTATTAAAAGTCAATGATTTTTTATTCACGCTTTAAGATTATTGACTCGTGTGGGAGCCCGTGTAGTCTGCAACCGTTAAGTATGACAGAATCGTTTTTATCGCGATACTAGTTCACACAATAAGCGATTTTAATTCAGCTTGCATTTTAATAAGAATGACTATTCTACAACGCGACGCGACTCTTCAGGTTAAACTCGAGTTGACAAAGATGACTTGTTTTTGATTATTCAATTCTCTCTCTTTTCTTAAGCCTTCCAGGGTAGAGCGCGAAAGAGACAGTTGCGGTTTTAAAATAGTTTTGCAAAAGTTTTCTTTTGTTCTACACATAAAATCTATATAAATAAAAATGAATTGCTGTTCGTTAGTCTCGTTAAAACTCGAGAACGACTAGACCGATTTGACTAATTTTGATCTTGAATTATTCTTGGAAGTCCAAAGAAGGTTTAAAAGGTAGATAAATATGAAAATGATCAGAATTAAATAAAAATAACAATTTTGTTTTTCCTTTGATGTGTCCCCCTCGGACGGATTTTTGTTTGTTTTAAGTTTATTTTATACAAAAGTTTAGGTCTTTTATTTATCGATTGAGGCACTACGAAGTCTGCCGGGTCAGCTAGTGTGTTATAAAAAAACAAAACACTTCAGCCGTATATAAATATAAATAGTTTGTGCTGTATAGCATTCTCTGGGGAGAGAGCAAGAGGTAACAATTACATGG
The DNA here is from genome assembly GCF_030267445.1 of Bombyx mandarina. Classification (NCBI taxonomy): domain Eukaryota; kingdom Metazoa; phylum Arthropoda; class Insecta; order Lepidoptera; family Bombycidae; genus Bombyx; species Bombyx mandarina. The sequence goes on from NC_143226.1 coordinate 8,865,107, forward strand.
AGATTCTCTAAGAACGAAGAGAAGGAGAAAGACCTAACTCTATCATCTAGGAATTTGAGCTGACTTCATACATTCCTATTTCGAAGCCACCTTAGACCAAAGTCGTTACTCCGATGTCATGAAGAGATTGACTTCGTAAAACAACATCAGTACGCATGGTGGCGCGACCGAAGAAAAACTTCACCAACGCAGAACTTGGGAAATATTAAGTTCTCGACAATCAAGAGTTAACATCAGGCGGTCTGTCCATGTCAATGAAAATGCCATTTAAGACCTCAATCGAAACTAGATAACGATCGTTGACATTCACTTATTCTGATACAAAACAATTAATTGTATTTAATAAACCGCGCTGGAATGTAACGGCCTTGCCCGGGGAAAGGCATCCAAATGTTACTTTACTTTAAAAAATATTTAATAAGATAATATCATGTACATTATCACGTGCACGCTTTGTGTCTTATGAGGAATGAACAAAAAAGGAGATTTAACTTGGCGTCTTGGGATTTACGATTGCGATTTCGACAAATTACTGGTGGTTGGACGTCTTGTGAGTACGCGCGGGTAGGTACCACCACCCTGCCTATTTCTGCCGTGAAGCAGTAATTCGTTTCGGTTTGAAGGGTGGGGCAGCCGTTGTAACTATACTTGAGACCTTAGATCTTATATCTCAAGGTGGGTGGCGCATTTACGTTGTAGATGTCTATGGGCTCCAGTAAGCACTTAACACCGGGTGGGCTGTCAGCTCGTCCACCCATCTAAGCAATAAAAAAAATACTTTCACAAAAATGAATATCAACAAACGTCAGCGGTGTGTACAACAAATCTAACAGAAAACAGAATCATGCAAGTACATGTCTACCCATTCTTACGCCTTAGAGCGCTTACGATTAAGAGGCCGTTTCTATGTCCTATTACAACAATATTGATAGTGGAAACAGTAAAGTTACTGTTGTTAAAATTCGATAGCAGCCAACAAAACGGTACCTTAAGCCGACTAACAAAAAAGGTCTTACAGAAAGCTTGTTTACTCCGAAAGTCAACGCTAAAAATAATCGTGACTATACCATCTCGTGACGTCACCAAAACTGCGACACATAAACCTGTTCCTCTCGTAAATACATATGTATGTGAAGTTGGCTCATGGCCCCGAGGTATTAGGCATAAAACACCTATTTACCTTCATTAATTAAATCATTTTTTTTTCTTAATTCATTAAAAAAGCTTCATTATACGATTGAATTGACATTCTATACTATTGTTTTTAGCCCTACACTAAAGATTTGCATAGTAATAATAAAATACAATTTGTAGGCCGCATATTGTATTGGCATTTGATCGTATTTCAGATGATCACCGACAACAGCCAAGCGTACCTAGTCGGAATCACTAGTAGTACATAGTTTTTTTATTTTTTTATTGCTTAGATAGGTGGACGAGCTCACAGCCCATTCGGTGTTAAGTGGTTAATGGAGTCAATAGATATCTACAACGTAAGTGCGCCACCACCCACATTGAGATATAAGTTCTAAGGTTTCAGTATAGTTACAACGGCTGCTCAACCCTTCAAACCGAAACGCATTACTGCTTCACGGTAGAAATAGGCAGGCGGTGGTACCTACCCGTGCGGACTCACAAGACGTCCTACCACCATTAAATCATTATCACATCACTAAGTCTTGCCTTATTAATTTGATGACCAATCTAACTTTATTGAGGCATACTCAGTATCGATATGAAATTGAAATGTATTTGGTATAATAAAATTCACATTACCCTACTTGCTACAATGTGTATGCCTGTATGAATCACATTAGCAAGACTTAGACTAAAACTCACGGCGGCTCACAACATGTCTATAGATCGTCACGCATTTATTTTACGAGTTTAATTTCATTGCAAAAATATCTATAATAATATATTAATACGTGAAGCAAAAACTTTGTACCCCTTTTTACGAAAATTGCGCGGACGGAAGAGTATGAAATTTCCCACACTTATAGAGAATATACCTAGAGAAGGAGTGCAGAATGTTAATATTTTTTTAAATTATGCATGAAAAATACATTAAAATCAATAAAAAAAACATTACACACACTACCATGTATTTGACACACACACGCATGCATACTATTTGTTTATTGTCAAACTAATCTTATTGCTTATAGTCTGTGGTCGAATTGAGAGTAGATTAATAATTGTTTGCCTTTATTAATATTTGTCTAAAGTGCAGTCTTAGCGAATCTGTAATTATAGAAGTTTAAGAGTCTTTAACAATAGAATCATGATAGTGAACAAACTTATAGTTTCAATTAATTATAGTCGAATTTCGACTACTCAGGGACCAGTAGTAAGTTCTTATTGTGTAAACCAAGGCAAAAACACACATCAAGTGGGTAATTAAATAAATAGTAATTAGTCGGACTATGTTACGGGCTATGGTTACCACTTAGCTCCAGGTGGACCTTAAGCTCATTTACCCATCTACACTATAACAATAATGAGCGAGAAATCTATTCGAAGATTTTGAAAGATCTTGTAAATAAAAACGTATAATATTTAACCTTGTATCCGATTTGCAAGCTATATTTTTATTTATTACGAATTATAAAAACTTCGATTTTATCTTAACTGACAAAATGATTAATGATCTACACGTTACTAATAACACTAATTATTTCTATTAATCACTTCTGTTGCTAAATTGAAATTAATTGGGACAATTCTTTTTGTTTATCCCAGTCTGGTACATTGTAAATGAATAACAGTAGCTTTATAATTAACTTCTGCATCCCTATGGCGCTATATGGCGCTTCTATCCAAATGTTGTAAATCTATTTATAAACAAAGTTAATTCAGTGTAGTTCTAATATTTCCTCTGTTTATTTTCTTTTTTTGTCATGTGGGGATTTGACGAGCTGTATTGTTGTAATTTTTTTTTTAAATAATTTCTTTTCATTTACAACCAAAGACAAAGAAAAATACTACCATTTAATAGATCAAATTCAACCATTTGGCATTTGGCACTAGTAACGCAAGTGAGATGTAAGTTATGCTATATCCAGATTGACAACTTTACAAGTTAGTAAAAGTGATATCTGTGTTCCCAATTATTAAAACATAGAACAGGCTTTAGAACTTTATTTTGAGTACATTTCTAAAATATATAAATATATTATAATAATAAAATAATAGATTAAATAGAAAAAATAATTTTAAGATAAAAAAAATGACACCGACAAGTCTCACTCATTAATAAATAAATAAAAAACTATGTACAGTTTAATAATAATGCTTGCTTCTTGTCTCTGAGGTCTAAATAAAGTCTTACCAAATTTTCAATACTATAATGTAGGTAACTAAACGGATTGATCATTTTCATAACAAATACAATTAATAAATGCAATGTATTCTTGCAGGTAAACCACGTGAGACGCGGGGCGCCTCTGATACTCTATCAGTTAGAAAAGAACCTTTCACTCATCTATCTAAAGAAGAACTAATTGAAGAAGCTAATAAAGTACTAGCTGCTGCACAGAGCGTCACTTGCACTGCTGACCATCCACCAGAGAAATTCTTTTCTCTTCCTCACAGAAGAAAATTCAAAGAAAACGCTAGAAGAAACAGTGACACTTCACCGGATGGTAAAACTCCTTTGGGCAGGTCTACGAGCGATGTGAGCACCAAGAAAGCTAAAGAAAGGACGTCGCTTTCTACGATATTCCGAAAAGCGCAAAGAAACAAGAGCCCCGGTGAGCCAGTCGTTGTTTCCACAAAACCAGTTGCAGTTGTAAAGAGGAGCAAAAGTGACGTCACCGATCTGAAATCTAATACCAGCCTGAACACGCAAAATAAACCAATTAGGAAAAGATCTGGCAGCGAAACTGAAGAATTCCTTAAATCACTCAGGAACAAAAAGTCGCAACTATCGCCCATTATAGAAAGTTCACCGCGAGAAGACTATTTCCAAAAGACTTCTCCACTGGATCTACTTCAGAAGCAAAGGGTAACAAAAAAAGATAAAGATAAAGCAGAGGAGAAAAAACCAGAAAATAAGAAAGTTAACCCAGTCGAGAAACCGCCAAGATACAAAACTCCTGAGAACCAGGATCCAAAGCCTCCAACAAGAACCAAGAGAGGAAAATCTTCTGAAATAGATAAGTCGCCCTCCATTACCGAAACACCGAAACGAAAATCCGAAATAAAGAAAACAATTTTAGTTGATGAAATAGACGCTTCCAAAGCTAAAGAAAATAATTCCGCGGAAGTAAAAGATAAGATAAAAGATAGCATCCGGAAAATCGAAGAGAACGTTTATGGTAGCAAAGATATGATACATAGCAGTCAGCAGCCTCCTGATAAACCGCCGCTGACTAGAGGACAAACTGTGGATCATATCGTAAAAATTCTAAAAGAAGATCAATTTACTTCTCCTAAGTCCCACTTGATCGTACCTCCGAACGGGACTAACGTAAATCAACCATTTTCCTATATTAAGCCCAGTGTGAGTCCTGACCCAAACCTCTTTGTGAGAACTACCAGTCCTGATAGAGTGCCATCTCCAGTTAACAAAATGACTGACAAACGAGTTGTTTACGCACAAGTAATTAAAGATATCGCTGATCACGATAAATCAAAAATTGGACACAAAAAAAATTCTCCAACGCGAGAAAGATATGTACACAATTCAGATGAAGATGAAGGACTCGGCTATGAAGAGAGAAATAAGTTTTCAAGCACTCGAATGTATGATTACGATTACAAAGCTAATGAAAACCCACAGTTTAACACGATTGGCAGCTATAAGATAACCGATTCACCAATTAAGCCAAGATTCAGGGAGTACAAGCTCAGGAGCTTCGAAGACCTGGAACCGACATACGCTAATGACGACTCACACGACTTAATAAATAAGTTTCGAGGAAGGGCCGACGGTATGGACACGAAGAAGAAACAATATGAACCTGAACATACCAAAGTCGATTTGGATTTTAACGAACTAAGTCACCGCCGTCAACTATTAGAATCGCGGTTGAACGCTCGAAGGCTCGAACGAGAACGAAACAATATTGGAGAACCTATTTCCAGGTATTTGGAAACAGACCCGATTTACGAAGCAGAAAAACGAATGAAAGCAACAGAAAGGTTTGTTAATGAAACGGTTAGGTACTGTCGTAATACTGTAGAGAGGGACGGCTTCGCCGAGAGTAGTGTCACTGAAGACTACAGCAAATACGATTCCGATAATCGTAAAGTTAAATACAATACTGAAACGAGAACTTACAAAGATAATAAAGGAGAGATAGACAGAAGAGAGTTCGTTGATAGATACGATTCAAGGTACAAAGAGAACAGGAAGGTATTCCCTCCTGAACCAGAATACGAACCTCCAAGTCTTGAATCCAATCTACAAAAGCCAGTGCTGACACCTAACGAATACAAAGAAAAAAAATATAAAGTGAAAAAGCATGTCACTTCTAGTCAGGACGCCCTGCAAACTGGACACAAATTCAAAATTAAGGACGAATGGTTTGGTAAGCGGAAAGGTCACTACGCATCCAACCCTGAAATCGCTCAGGAACGTGAGGAGGAGTATGCAAATTTACCAAGATTCTCGGAATCTTACCATAATTCTTTACGCCGAGGCAAAAATAAGGATAAGTATCAAGATGATTTTGCGATCAGACGCCACGATTCAGGTGACAGCAGAGATTATTACAGAGACGATCGATCTCCGAGGCGTTACGACATCGATAACAGACTTGTGGACTCTGGAATCGAGAACGATTTCCGTAAGGATTCCAGTGGAGAAATTCACAGACGGTATAGGAGACACGAGAGCGAGGATGACGTCAGGAACACGTCGCTGTTCTTAGACAGCGAGAGAAGGCACACAGAAGATAACTACCCCAGCGAACAGATATACGCGAATGGCGAGTACTTGGCGAGGTTCAAGGATTACAGAGACGAGGAGGAGAGGCGTTACAGAAAGGAGCAGGCAGGAAGGGATCGGAGTGCCGATGACGGGTCTCACTTTGCCCACAAATATGACAGCTACGACAAAAGTCCAAGCAGAACCAATGAAAAAATCAGTGCGAAACCCCCGAAAGCCACAAAAAAACTTTCTGGACTCGAAAAGGTAAAACTAAGTTCAGAATATTTTTATCAAAACGTTTCGTGTTAATAAGTTTTCATATTTAATCAAAACTGTTGTTGTTTTCGTTTTGCTAACAGATGAAACAACTATTCTCTCGCGACTCTTCGAAGAAGAGCAAGAAAGAGAAGGAACCTGTCCAGCAGAAGACTCGCACGCGGGTGCTCAAGAGCCCTGAACATCTTGCCAAAGACGACTCCGAATATAGAAGGTATTTTCCATCGTTTGGGCAACTTTTTTCAAACTTACTTTGGGTACTTCCTGAGAAATGACAATTTCTCTAACAATATTTTATTTTTAAAATTATGGATATGCATGTATGTGTCTTTGTTTGCGGGGACCATAATATGTAAGTAATAAGAGAGACACGGCTGAGTTTATTCCGATGCTTCTTATAAGGACCATCAGTGCTGTGGCTTTCTTTTCACGTTTGAGCATGTAAATTATGATGATGCTCTTCGCCAAATTTTGAATATATAAAAAATCATGTTTTAAATTTGGAATTCATAGGACAGCTACCAGGAAAACATAATCAACGAAGTAGTCAAAACTATTCGCAGAACGATGCGATAACATCAAACTTCCTGCAGAGTTCTGATAACCTGGTACTTTATGAAAATTGCAGTCTTCGGACCAAACTTGTTCTATTTTTTACACACATAAAAAATAATTTTCTTGTCTTTTCAACTAGGTCTTAATAATAAGAAAAAAAAGGCAGCCAACGCTATGCATTTACGAGGACACATAATGAATTCGATATAATCTCTACTAAGCTGCTTAAACGATACATATTTTTTCTAAACACGTAGCCATGAACGACTTCTAGGATGGTGGTACAATCTCATATCACAAACATCAAGGCCGCGAATCAGTCAGGGAAACTACAACCTATTGTGTCTTGCTATTTACTAGCTACTCTGTTCCTTTATAGACAACAATACTAGATGAGCTTTAAGCTTGTCTGCCCATTACGGCTATTAAAACGACTATCGTGGTACAGAGTCAAAGCACGACAAATAACATTTATCCAGCCCTGATTGTTTTAAAACTTCATTTTAGATATACAGATCCTGAACCAAGCGACATAGTCGTTAAGAAGATAGACTATGAATGTCAAGCCGACGAAAAGAGATACAGGGGTTCCCGGGAAGACCTACACAGATACAGAAGTATCGAGCCTAGGGACAGTGACGTGGAAAGGAAATACAGAGAAACCGATTATGACAAAAGGTATGTTAATTACTTTCTCCACAGCCTTGAGTTTTTGGAGTGCTCACCGTCGCCCGTAGACAACGGTAATGCCAGGAGTATCAGTACCTTGTCCATTACGTTCTTAAGTTCAGGTAACTTGGTGCTTTATAAAAATGTGGAGTCATTAGAAACAGTTTTAATAAAATTTGCTAATTTTGAAACTCGGTCACAACTTATTGCTATAAGTTGTTGCTATACGAAAATAACTTATTGCTATAAGTTGTGATCGAGTGTCATAAGATTTAAAAAAAAAACAGCGATTCAGAACTTCTTCTTGAAGTTAATCAGACACCGTCGTTAATATGAAATAAAACATGTCTATGATATGTTAACCCGGACTGCGGTCTACAGACTGCAAAAAAACACATTATAATTGTGTTGGTGTATGGACAGATAAATAAAAAATTAACAAAGTTTTTTTTATTGCTTAGATGGGTGGACGAGCTCACAGCCCACCTGGTGTTAAGTGGTTACTGGAGCCCATAGACAACTACAACGTAAATGCCGCGACCCACCTTGAGATATGAGTTCTAAGATCTCAAGTATAGTTATAACGGCTGCCCCACCCTTCAAACCGAAAAGCATTACTGCTTCACGGCAGAAATAGGCGGGGCGGTGGTGCCTAGCCGTGCGGACTCACAAGAGGTCCTACCACCAGCTTAAAGTGTTTGCATCCTGATCATTTTAATATCGTCTCTTCATGCGATTCCTTGAAACAATTTGAATTATTACAATTAACAGTTTATTCTTTAGATACGAGAACACACTAAAAGAAGAGAGAAGATATAAGGGTCGTAAAGAAGAAAGCAGGCGTTACAATTCCTCAGACCGAGACAGTGACCAGCACTCTAGACCTTCGGATGGCGACAGCGAGTTCAGAAAGTCGAGATCTAAAACCAATCGACCGCTGGATTCACCTGCTTTGGTAAGTCTTTATTTTCATTCGGATGAGATCGTAACTGATTTTATGTAATGCCGAACCTAGAGCAACAAACATTAATTTTTTAACCATATTTCAAAACTCTGTTTTAAACCATACTTTAAGAATCTAAACGAAACAGCGAGTGACGTTGCGCCTACATGTTAGCATTTGAATCTGTTTAGCCCTAAAATAAATGTGACATTCAAAAACTTTCTACAAACAAAAATTTACCATATTAAATTTGTTAATTTTGTCTACCTAGTATTTATGTTCTACTCAAAATTTGTTAGTAAGCAATGAATCTTTTCACGTGTCTGCCTACAAACACAATATACATCATTTCGTTCTGATAAACTTCAATAAAAATGAAAGTATAAAATGATAAACCATGTTATTTATTTATCGTGTCCGCACACAGGTGCATTTTTAAGTTCATTGTCTCCGTCCTCCATTTGTCCTGCAGACGTTTTTTGAATGTTTTTGTACATCTCGATGACCCGCCATATATCTTCTTTACTTTATTAATCCTTGAATACAGATAATCTTTTTAGAAGGGCCACGCCGACAGCCTAGCTTATTCAATTACATGAATTGGGCAGAAAAACTGCCGATCTATACGCTATCACAGGACTGAAGAGTCGGGAAGGTCATTATGCATTCAATTAAGACACTTGATGTTTCAAGATGAGCGGTGGTATTAATATTTCCATGTCTATGGTTCCAGTGACCACTTAACACTAGATGAACCTCGAGGTCGTTCATCTGTTAATACAATAAAACAATACACCCTAGCATTAGTAAAATCCACCATTTACTGTTTATTAATGTAGAATTACTACAATAATGCAATAAGTTGGTCAAATGAAAGAAAAAAATGATCGAATACAAAACATGTGAACAATAATAATTAGTATCTACATGCGTTTAAGATAACACATTTAATTAAGGAACCGCGTTAATGGATTATATAACAAGGGAAACAATGCTGATTAGCAAGCCACAGAACCACCCCTATACGAATCTATCTATTCTCACAATGGCTCAACTCCAGTGGGAAAGCATTAAAACACAATTTGCCACTAAGCAAGTATGTCATATGTGAATACATTTTGTCGGCGACCGAAGTAAAGGTATCAGTCATGGACCGCGATGGTCGGTATAACACCAAAGTTCAGTACTGAACGTAACGTTCACCCTAACCATTGGAACTCGAAAGTGATATCAATGTGATGAAACGTCCGATAACCGTTATGTTAGTAAGACTTCCCGCTTGCGTTGTAAAGTTAAGTTGTTGGATTCCGGTAGTAACTTGCTTGCCTAAAATAGTATGACTGCACATTTTTAATGTTAAATTACAAACAGCTCATTTAATTTCTCTGAACATATAAAGTATAGTCTTTGGATAAAGTTTTAGGTTTTTTTCCACTTTGACATCGAACTTATCCTACCCGGACGATTATCAATGCAACATTACCGGTAGACTGCGAACCTTGAGCGTCACTGAGCATACAACTGGAATAGGAAACTGTAGATGCACCAGACACACATCTGTATAATTATTATAAAAAAAAAGAACACAATATTCCTAACCTAAAAGTACATGTCCGCAACTGAACATGCTTCGTCAGATTACAGAAATAAAGTTATCAGCAACATGCTTCGTCAAAATCTGTATAATTACAAATGAAATTACTACTTAAACAATAAAACGAAACATAGTACATACAATGCATACGATATTAAGGTAACGCTATCATCGTATCCACCGACATACATACATACATAATATACTCCTCCCCATTTAGAACGACCGGCTCAGCGACAAATCAGCGAGTTAAATTCGAGTTACAGTAGTTGGGTGTCGAACGCACGACCTTTGCTATTCGTCTGTTACGAAGCCATTGTTCCACTGCATTCCGAGCGCGGAGATGTTCCGCATTGTTTCGGCAACTAATATGTTTTACATAACGCACTAATGGCGCAGCGGTGTGGCGCTTGTCTCGCCAAACCGAGATAGTGGGTTTTTAGACTGAACTTTTTTTTGTTTACTTGAGAAAAAATACTTATTATTCGTTTTGTTTCGGATAAGATGAATGACCCCCAACCCCCTCTAGTAAAGGGGGGTTGGGGGTCAAGCCGCCGCCTGCCTTAGAGATGAAATCAAAGTCTGAAATATTTAATTAACGACTCAGTGTTCTTTACACTCGTGAATGGTTCACGAGAGAAATAGGCAGGTGTGGGCTACACATGAGGATTTAATGTACGCCCTATCTTTTACTTTATCTACCTAATACCGGCCCTTACTCTACCTACCTAATACCGCCAAAAAATTTTTTCCCTACCTATGCTGATAGCCTTGAGAGGCTATTTCAGCTTCACCCTAATGTGTGTAGGTGAGCTCACGGGGCTCTTACCGGAGTGTTGCTAACACTGACCCTGGCAAGAGCCGTGCTTCGCAGAATCTACCACCGGATCGGAAACGCGACCCACTGAGAAGATCCGGCGAGAAACTCAGTGGGTCACCAAAGCCGGCTGTCTCTTAGACATCAATTACGTATGATTATGAATAATAGTTTAGTTTGGGAGTTTCTTGATGCTTGCTCGTAGACTTTAAAAAAATATCGAAACGTGTCCGTATTTGCAATTAGCAAATATTAATTATTAAACAACGCTTAATGAACAATGAAATATCAATTAAAATAGCGTAAAACTATTGCATCAGGAGTCGCTATCAGTAAATAAACAGTTCAAGTTAAAAGATGTAGCGTGAATTCTCGGATTTAGAGTGTTTTTATTTTCAAAACAGCTCTGAGTTTCATGAAATGAACAGAAATTCTAAGAAGGTTTCGAAGGTTTCCGACCCTTTATCTCAACTTTCGTAATTAGTAGAAAGAAAAAAACATTTATGGTATGTGAATAAGGCCCCTGAAAAAGCGCAACAGGAAACGCTACAGCTTATTAATTACTAGGGCCACACAAAAGTGAAAGTTACCATACCGGGTGCTCCCAATCAATTCGTTTATATACAAATAAACTTCGTGTCGTAATAAACGTGCAGGAAGTATCGCAATTCCATAGCGGTACCATGGAATCAAGGGTTCGAGACGGGGTATATTCTGGTGGTAGCGAAATATGTATTAAACGGATGTGCTTAGTAGACAGAAGTGCATACTGCCCATCTAACGGGGAGTGATCATCGTTGTACATAATCACAGGTCACATAGCATGGTAACAATCGGAGCACCACAGTCATCGTCGATGGCTGCTACTCCGATACCATGACCATCAGCGCTGGCGTTTCACAAGGTTCGATGCTCTCCCCTACGCTTTTCATAATGCACATCAATGACATGCTATCTATTGATGGTATGCATTGCTATGCGAATGATAGCACGGTGGACGCGTGCTATATCGACCATAAGAGTTTCTCTTGAAGCGTGGTACGGGAGAAGCGATTAAAACTTGTTTCTGAAGTGGAGAACTCTCTGGGGCTGGTCTATAAGTGGGGTTAACTGAATTCCGTTCAAATCATTTTCTCCCATCGTTCTTGTCCATATAATGTCAGTGCCAGCATTCGAGACCTACAAAAGATTGCTTCAAGAGATAATGTCGCCGCGACAAAAACTGTTTGTATTGTTGGTAGTTCACACTACCAGGTATTGCCTAGTAGTGTGATATATCAGTGGCGAACGCCACTTCGATAAAGCGGCACGACACGAGAACCCTCTCATTGTGGCCGCCGGTAACTACATTCCCGATCCTGCGGAAAGAATGGAAAGCACTCGACGTCGCCCAAAACACGTCATCTCGGATCCTCCCGATCCACTGACGGTGCTTCTAGGTACTTCAAGCACCGGTCACCGTTCTCGTCGAACCCGTCGCTTGCGACGAAGGGCTCGACGAGTAAATTAACTCTCAGACACAGCCCACTGAGTTTCTTGCCGGATCTTCTCAGTGGGGCTAAGGTTCGTGTTAGCAACGTCATCAGGTTTGAGCCCCGTGAGCTCACCTACTAATTAGGGTTACGCTGGAATAGCCTCTCAAGGCTACCAGCTTTGGTACGTCACATCAACTATCCACATTAGCTTTGACAAATTCATGTGCTTAACTCTTGATCGACCGGTCCGAGTTGAGGCCGCCACTCAGTAAGGGCTGGCTTAGTCGCGCGGCCATTTCGTTAAGATTTATAGGGATATGTAGAGGCTAGCACAGAGTTGATTCCATTACACGAGGCCGTCGATAGATAAAGCAAGCAGTCGAAAACTCGTTTATAGGCTAAGAGTCCATAATGTGTCCATGAGACAGTCAGAGTCCGTAAATTCTTTATGAGTTTTGTTTTCATTGAAAAGTTCGATAAAAACAAAAATTGCAGTAATACTTGATATAAACATGTATCTTTTGCAGTGATGGGTGAACGAACTCGCGATTCACTCAGATGAAATGGTTACCGGAAACCATAGACAAGTGACACCGTCACCCACCGACATGAGATCAAAGACTTAATTATATTGTATAACGGCTGCTTTGTCCATCAAAATCATTACTACTTCGTAGCCTCCCGTGCGGGCTTATTAATAGAAGAGTCTGATAGAATAACAAAAAACAGCGCAGAGAGACTAAGATTCAGTTGATATTTTCAGCAAAAATATTCAAGTCTTTTGTTTTTGTAACAGAATCCAAACACTTAATGTATGACCCGAAAATCCTATTCTGTCACAATTTCGGACGTATCCGTGACACTTTCCTATTGACATTACGTACATACATGCAAATGTCACATGTGTTACAACACTCACACGGTTGCACCCACCGCCGCCTGCCGTCCACTCTTTATTTACATCTCGTCTGCTTGGCTACACTTTACATCTGTTTCCGACAACAATAGGCTGGTTGAAGATTGAAGTTTGACACACATTTCATGTTCACGATAACGATGTTGATCACACAAAAAGTCCTCCGGGTCGACAGAGAGACTTCGGTGCTCTCTGAGTTTTGTAATTCTTTCACACGTCACAGGAGCAAAATTGACAGTTTCAAAAGAACGTTCGTTGAATATTTTGCTCGGAAATCAACTTCTTTATACGGCATATCTGCGGCACTAGAAAATGTGCTTGAATTTCACTTAATTCGTTTTTATTATCAGACCGTAAGAAATTGTAAAATTGCTTAAAATTTCAATTGAAGTCTCTGTAAAATTTGCTAAAGTTTGTTACACGTTGACTGATTCTGCTGTATATAAAACTAATAAAACTGTAGACGCGATCCTGCGGGTAGTCCTTGCCAAACTCATCTCTTTATCAAGTAGTGCCAAACTCATATCTTTATCAAGTAGTGCCAAACTCATATCTTTATCTAGAGACTTTGTCAACCTTAAGATCTGTGGGTGACTCACATGTATTTATTTATTTTATAATATTTTATTATAATTACACTACACAACAACACATACATACTTTATTTTATTTCAACACATTCATTTATCACACAATCATACAAAACATTATTTACACTAAACAAAATAAAATTCACAAGCAAAGTCGGGCGATAACTGCAGTATAGCGGCGGCGATAATATTTCGCTAGTACATCGGTGCATAGACGAACCTGTCGTCGCATTTTTACCGATCCACCGCCACCAGTCGAAATCTGACTTGCGAGCGCGCATCCCGTATTATCTTTTCTGTTCTACGCCTTTTATAATTTTTGCTTTTTGTTTCGTGTACTGCTTGTGTTGCTTGGACTATCTGTTTCTTGTTACTTTCTCCTTCTTTCTTTATATTTGTGTTCGTCTTAAATAAAAACTTTCTTTGTGTACTTTTGTGTTTGCAAAGACATTATATTACAACCCAAGACGACTAAACTGGTGACCCCGGAGAACACATTCAAGAGATGTCCAGTTCGAGTGGAAGTGATACAGTTAAATCGCAAGTTAACACGCGGCCACGGCGACACGGTAAAATGGCGTCTCCGGTCGCAGCGACAGACTTAACAACTTTTTCGTCGCCACCCTCACATTTACGTATCCCACCTTTTTGGCCTGAAAAACCTGCTATATGGTTCGCTCAAGTCGAAGGACAATTTGCAGTAATGCGTATAACCGATGATGCGACCAAATTTTACCACATCTTGAGTACCTTAGACAGGCAGTATGCAGCCGAAGTTGAAGACATTCTTACCGGCCCACCTGACTACAATCGACTCAAAGATGAGCTCATCAAGAGACTATCAGTGTCGCGGGAGAATAAGGTGAAGCAGTTGCTCATGCACGAACAGCTCGGAAGCCGCAAGCCTTCGCAATTCCTACGGCACCTGCAAGATCTCGCTGGTCCCGGAATACCCGAGGACTTCGTTAAAACCATTTGGACAAGCCGTCTACCCACTGGATTGCAGCCAATCATCGCTTCGCAGCCATCGTTGCCTCTCGACGCACTGGCGGAACTTGCCGACCGGGTCAATGACATCGCGACCCCGGTACCGCAGGTAGCAAGCGCTACCACGTCTACGCATATCGACGAGTTGACACGACAAGTAGCAGAGCTGACAAAGCAAGTGAGCGCACTAACCGCGCAAGTCAACCATCACCCAAGCAGAGGACAACGGAGATCGACAAAGCAACAGCGCAGCAGATCTTCATCTCGCCGCCGGTCACAGTCTAACTACAGACAGCACCCCATATGTTGGTATCACTTCAAATATGGTACCAAAGCCGTAAGATGTATCCAGCCGTGCGACTACAAGGCGTCGGAAAACAGTCAACAGTCCGGACAGTCGCTGATGGCGACACAAGACTGCCGCAACACCACGGGTCGCCTCTTCATCACGGGCAGTAAAACAAAAAATCAATTTCTTATTGATACCGGTAGTGATATTTGTGTCTACCCAGTGTCCGCACTTCGAGAGCGTCGTTATAAAACTTCTTTTCAACTCAGTGCCGCGAATGGTTCAGTGATAGATACTTATGGATATATCGAACTTAATCTTAATTTAGGTTTACGTCGTGACTTTCCATGGCGCTTTGTTGTTGCTGATGTCACAATGGCTATTATTGGTGTTGATTTTCTTTCTCATTACAACCTTATTGTTGACATCAGCAACCAACAACTAATTGATACTTTAACCAATCTTAAGTTTGTAACATCTATATATAAAAATAATTGTCTTGTCACAAGTGTAAAAATTCCAACTGGTGGTAGTGGTAGGTATCACAATATTCTAGCACAATATCCGGAAATAACTCGCCCCGCTGGTACTCCGGGTATCGTCAGACATCACACGACACACCACATCATCACCACACCAGGTCCACCTGTATCGCTGCCGCCCCGTCGTCTCGCCCCAGATAAACTGAGAATCGCCAAACAGGAATTCGATGCCATGCTACGTAACGGCACGGCACGCCCTTCCTGCAGCCCATGGGCATCACCACTTCATCTGGTGTCAAAAAAAAAAGACGACGGCTGGCGTCCATGTGGTGACTACAGATCATTAAATGCACGAACCATACCCGACAAATATCCTATTCGTCATATACATGACTTTTCACATTGTTTGTCCGGATGCACAATTTTCTCTGTTGTCGATTTACAAAAAGCTTATAATCAGATACCAGTAGCTAAGGACGACATTTTAAAGACAGCGATCACAACACCTTTTGGATTGTTCGAATTTCCGTATATGACATTCGGACTGCGCAATGCGGCGCAAACTTTTCAAAGATTCGCTGACGAGATGACGCGTGGACTGGATTTTACATTTCCTTACATCGATGATTTTTTAATTTTTAGCAAATCAGCCCAGGAGCACGAAGACCACCTGCACCAACTCTTCACACGCATGAAAGAGTATGGCGTTTTGGTTAATACTACCAAATGTGTCTTCGGCGTCCCAGAAGTCACGTTTTTGGGTTACCAAATCTCCGAGAAGGGTACCAAGCCTCTGGTAAGCAAGGTCGAGGCAATCGCAAATTTTCCTGTCCCAAAAACCGTCAGAGAACTCCGGCGATTTTTGGGCATGATAAATTTTTATCGGCGATTCCTACCCAACGCTGCCCAGATACAAGCGCCTCTCAACGCATTGCTAGTTGGTTCCGTTAAAGGTGCGCAACCCGTGGCTATTGAGGGAAAGTCATTGCAAGCCTTCCAAGACTGCAAAACCAGCCTATGCAATGCAGCTCTCCTAGCCCATCCCGATACTCAAGCAAAGTTGAGTCTCGTGACAGACGCTTCGGACTCTGCAATAGGTGGAGTACTCCAGCAGCTTAAAGGTGGAGATTGGCAGCCGTTAGCATTTTTCTCTCGAAAATTGAGCCCTTCGCAGTCAAAATACTCGCCGTACGACCGAGAGCTTCTCGCCATATATGAGAGCATAAAATACTTCCGGCATATGCTTGAAGCAACAAACTTTACTGTGTATACTGACCACAAACCTTTATGTTACGCATTTCATCAGCCGAAGCATAACTGTTCGCCGCGTCAGTACAGACATCTGGACTTCATCTCCCAGTTCACCACGGACATAAGGTTTGTTTCGGGCAAAGACAACCTTGTCGCTGACACCTTGTCTCGCATCTGTGAACTGCAGATGCCTGTGGACTTGGAAGAAATGGCCAAGCTACAAACCACAGATCCGGAGCTGGCAGAACATTTATCGGGTGGAACATCTTTACGCCTGACTAAGATGAGCGTCCCTGGAAGTCAAGCTGTTTTGTACTGCGACGTCAGTACGCAGATGCCCAGGCCGTTCGTCCCACGAGAGATGCGTCAGAAGGTATTTCAGTGCCTTCATTCACTCAGCCACCCCGGTCCCAACGCTTCAGCCAAACTCGTTGCACAACGATTCGTTTGGCCACTAATGCGGAAAAATTGCCGTGAATGGTCTAAGGCATGTTTAAATTGCCAGCGCTCGAAGGTCACAAGACACGTCACCGCCCCTGTGGGCAGGCATGACCTACCTTCAGCACGATTCAAACATGTCCACCTAGACTTGATCGGACCCCTACCGCCAGCAGGTGATTATCGGTACTGCCTTACAGCCGTCGATCGCTTTACGCGATGGGCAGAAGCTGTACCTCTAACCGACATCACCGCCAAAACAGTGGCCACAGCATTCATTTCTTGTTGGGTGTCCCGATACGGTTGTCCTGTCGAGGTTGTCACCGACCGCGGCAGACAATTCGAGTCGGATCTATTTCAACGGTTGTCCAAGTCCATCGGCTTTGATCACCGTAGAACAACAGCATATCATCCACAGTGCAACGGTTTGGTTGAACGTTTTCACCGGCAGCTGAAAGCTGCGATAACTTGCCACGCAGACGCAAACTGGACTGAGACCTTGCCACTCGTCCTTCTTGGTATAAGGACTGCTTTCAAGGAAGACCTCCAAACGTCATCGGCAGAGCTGGTATACGGTGAACCTCTTCGCCTACCTGGTGAATTCTTCGGCCATAATATCACACACCACACTACCGATGTTACCGACTTCTTAGCTCGTATGAGGTCCTTTGCAGAGAAGATACGCCCAGTCCCTCCTCAACACCATTCGACACAAAAAACATTCGTTTTTAAAGACCTCGCCACTTGTAGTCATGTATTCCTCCGAGAAGACTTGTTACGTGGCTCACTTCAACCTACCTATACAGGACCACACGAAGTACTTAAAAGAGGCGATAAATATTTTTCTATTTTTGTCAAAAACAAAGCTGTGACGGTAAGTATAGATCGCCTTAAGCCGGCATATATACTATGCAATGACACCGGCACGACCTTAAGTCACACATCTCCACCAGATACACCACCCACTGCACCAGATACACCAGATACACCACCCACTCCACCACACCAACACCTCCCAGTAAGAACAACACAATCAGGCAGGAGAGTACACTTTCCTGATTATTATCGCCCGTAGGCACGGTCTCCGGAGGGGAGTGATGTGGGTGACTCACATGTATTTATTTATTTTATAATATTTTATTATAATTACACTACACAACAACACATACATACTTTATTTTATTTCAACACATTCATTTATCACACAATCATACAAAACATTATTTACACTAAACAAAATAAAATTCACAAGCAAAGTCGGGCGATAACTGCAGTATAGCGGCGGCGATAATATTTCGCTAGTACATCGGTGCATAGACGAACCTGTCGTCGCATTTTTACCGATCCACCGCCACCAGTCGAAATCTGACTTGCGAGCGCGCATCCCGTATTATCTTTTCTGTTCTACGCCTTTTATAATTTTTGCTTTTTGTTTCGTGTACTGCTTGTGTTGCTTGGACTATCTGTTTCTTGTTACTTTCTCCTTCTTTCTTTATATTTGTGTTCGTCTTAAATAAAAACTTTCTTTGTGTACTTTTGTGTTTGCAAAGACATTATATTACAACCCAAGACGACTAAAGATCAACAGCTGTTTTAGTCTTTAAGCTCTGCCCTATCATATTTCCGCTGCGGCACAAGTAGACGTTGAAACTAAGCTGTTTGGTCTCCAACTAATACTTGAACGGGGTCATAGATGGCCAGAGTGGCTTATAGGAAGCGTCCATTATTTAGTAGCACACTTGTGGATGACCTTTGTCACTACTGACCTGAACCACTTTTTTAATGACACATTTTCGACCATGTCACTGCTCTTACGTAATTCCATTGAAGCCTTTTTCGACCCAAAGTTTCGTGTGTCATTGAGTGACGAAGTAAAAGTTCCTATATATAGGACTGCTTACACGTATAGGGTATGAAGAAGGTTATTCACCATATGGTGACCGTATTAACCTTCTAGCTGTGATTCACATGAAATTGTATTAAAAAGTTTACAAGAACGCTAATTGTAATGTTTTTCGGTATCTTCTGATGTTTTCGCTGGTCTAGCTTGAAAACGTTTTTATTTATTGCATGGTTGGGTGGACGATCTCACAGCCCACCTAGTATTAAGTGGTTACCGGAGCCCATAGACATCTACGACGTAAATGCGCCACCCACCTTGAGATATCAGTTCTAAGGTCTCAGTATAGTTACAACGGCTGCCCCGCCATTCAAGTCGAAACGCATTACTGCTTCACGGCAGAAATAGGCAGGGTGGTGGTACCCACCCGCGCGGACTCACAAGGGGTCCTACCACCAGTAAACGGAGAGGATACTGGAGCAAATCTTTGCCTTTCACGATGCTGCGGTTTTCATTACCAAATGCAGTGTTGTTGACGATTTTGGTACTATATAGTACGAGGGCGGCACTGAAAATTTCGGGAATTAACGAAGTGACACAACATTACTATTTAAAAATGTATTTATTGCTTTTCGAAGTATTCTCCGCGAAATTTGACACATTTTTCCATACGATGGAACCAATCATTGAAGCAACCACTCCATTCGGAAGTTGGGGTCTCCAAAATGGCCGTTTTGTAGGCGTCCACAGCTTCTTCAGGTGATGAAAATCTCTGTCCACGCAATTTATTCTTTATTTTAGGGAAAGTATAGAAATCATTAGGGCTTAAGTCGGGGCTGTACGGCGGATGGTCTAATAATTCAATGTTTTCTTGCTCTAAAAACTCTTTTGTTCTGTGCGCGGTGTGAGAACTCACATTGTCGTGATGGAGGATGATGCGGCGGTTGCAGTTCTCTTTACGGAGTTCAGAAACGACCTGTGGCAAACAAATGCTAGCATACCATTCTGCATTAACCGTTCTTTGTTCCTCAAGAGGAATAGTCGTAACATGGCCGGTTTTGGAGACAAACGTGGCCACCATTTTTTTTGCAACACTCGGTGAACGAACAATTTTTGTTGGCTTTAACTCATTTTCGAACACCCAAACTCGTGACTGGTTTTTTGTTTCGGGTTCGTACGCGTATATCCAGGATTCGTCACCTGATACAATGTTGTATACAGCATTTGAGGATCCTGCGTGGAATCTTTCGAGAGTTATGACGCACCAAGTAACGCGAGCCGCTTTTTGCTCTTCACAGAGCGAATGCGGTGTCCATCGGGAAAACAACTTTTTTACACCTAATTGTTCATGCAAGATTATTTGTATTTGACTCATGCCAATGTCTAAAGTTGCCTGAATTTCGCGGTATGTCACATGTCGATCTTCCTCAATCAGCTTACGCACAGCATCAACGCTTTCTTGGGTAACTGCAGTTTTTGGATGACCTTGACGGGGATCATCACTGAGCTTGACACGTCCACGTTGAAACTCAGCAAACCAGCGATAAATTGTGGTTTTGGATGGGGCTTCATCACCAAATGCAGAAATCATCCGGTCAACACACTGTTTTTGTGTTAAACCACTTCGAAAGTCATAATAAATCATCGTTCTTGAATTTTCTCGAGTCAATTCCATTTTCTCAACGACTAAACAAGTTTGACAAAACCTCGTGACAAGACCGAGAATCTTTTTTTATATAAATAAATGGTATTCGATTTTTAAAACCAAGGAGTTTTCAATTAAAAAGATTTTAATATGACAGGAATAGTGGAAATATTCCGTTCCCGATACTTTTAGTGCAGCCTAGTATGTATTTATCTAACGCGATCACGTAGATAAAATGTAATGGTACACATATCATATATCGGTTATGTGAATATGTGATACAATCTTCTAGTCGGATGTACAGTGAGAAAAAAATGTGAGAATTAATGCAATTATGAGTCTCCATTTCTGCCGTGAAGCAACGTTTGAAGAGTGGCTAGAGGCTAGCTGGTGTACCAGTACAAGGGAGATCTCAATCATATACTTCAAAGAGCACTGCGGTTATTACAATGTGGTTTCTATGGGTTTTTGGATCACGGCTCGTTGTCATATTACCTTCCACAGCGTCAGACCAGCGGTACTTGGGCCTCCCTACGGGGCGGCGTCCCTCCGGTACACCCGCGTACACCCGTTTCACAGCCCGATCCTGCTCCATACGTACTGCATGCCCAAACCATCCGAGCCTCCGTGCCTTCATCACCCCCAGAATATTTGGCTCACCAAAAAGCCTCTCCACGTCCTTATTTTTCCGGACGTGCCAAGAACCGTCTTCTTTTTGAACTGGTCCTAGTATTTTTCTCAATACCTTTCGCTCAGTCACGAGAATTTTTGCCTCTTCTTTCTGTGTAAGCGTCCATGTCATATTGGTGATGCACTATTTATTTATTTTCGTTTTGTTGTCCTACGCATCAGACATGTGCTGAAATGTACAATAACATTTTAGGTTTCGACTACCGAAAGATGTGTACACATTTATTCATCAAATTTGAGGAGACATATTAATGAAAAGTTTCCAAATACTTGAACCCTTGAAGACTATATGTTTAATGCTTCTGTCTTGAGGTTAACTTTTTCGGGCTGTTAACATTACTGGTAAAAAATATCACTGGATTTGTGGTAAAACGTTACGATAGAACAAAAACTATCATTCTAAAGTTTCAGACCAAAAATGTTTCTTATATCGTCAAAACTATGCGTGTGTTTGTCCAACAACTTATCACACATCCTTTTCAAAAACCGTTTCGGCGATCGCAAAAACTTGAAGACTGAGGTTCAATATCCGCCGGGTTCAATGTCACCGAAGTTTGACAATGATGATGTCATGCCCTCTCTCTCTCGTGTGCACTGGGCCGTATGTCGTTATTGAATATGTTAGATTATACAAATATTAAGCGCAATCGGAGGATCGATTTATCTCAAATCAAAGTAGTGTTTCCGGCCATTATCCGAAGACGTACTTTGCATCTGCCCTCCTCTAGCTGCTACTGTTACGAAATGTAAAGAAATTTCATATCGATTTATAACTAAGCATTAGCATACACATATTGCTCCTTACCGAATGCACTTTAAGGTCACATAATATTAATGCTAGATTATAAAACAAAGATTAATGGAACTATTTTTGAACGCAAAAAGGGGAAACCTCGATATCTATGAAAAAAATTGTTTTAAACGCCAAATGTGTAATGCGGCCCATGTACTCATACGAACTATGCGATTAACCGTCGTTGATGTCCAAGTATCACTTGACTTGAGCGATGAAGGAATAACATAGACTGGTAGTATGAATACTGCACTTTTTTAAACTTTCTATGCCTACGCTCGTAGTCCGAATTGTGAGTCCACACAGACGAGTATTAGCATCCTTATTTATAACCGCGAGGCAGTCACGCAAACCTTTCTATGTGCATAGTGCGAGTTTTTAACGTTCTTTATAGCGTAAAAGTTAACTCTTTGTATGCAGTTAGAACAGCGCCCCTAGCGGCAAACGCAGACAAACGTTCCAACTCCGTACAAATTTGAGTTAACTTTTACGCTATCGAGAACGTTAAAAAACTCGCACTAAGCTCACTGAAGGTTAGCACGGCTGGTGGGTTGTGTCAGTCAACTTGCGAAGTCGATGCGGTGAGTGCTTAATACAAAATGAGCTTGTCTGAACAGACATTACGAAGGGCATTCCTACTTCCGAACCGGAGTGTATGAAAGTTTTGCGGTCCAAGCAAGCAAGAAGGTCCTTCTTCAAATGAGGCTTGTGGAAAGTACCTACTTAACGGTGGGCAGCGGCTTGGCTCTACCCCTGGCATTGCTAAAGTCCATGGGCAATGGTAACCAATCACCATCAGGTGAGCTATATGCCTACTCAGGTGGCTATTGTCTGCCTACAATGACAATAAAAAAAGAGCCACCCTGTACCACCAGTTCTTGCGACGCAACCCCTACCGATACAAACTGACGTCATTATTACGTCGTCCCGGTCACCGTCCTCGTCGAACCCGTCGCTTGCGACGAAGGGCTCGACGAGCGAACTAACCCATAGACACAGCCCACTGAGTTTCTCGCCGGATCTTCTCAGTGGGTTGCGTTTCCGATCCGGTGGTAGATTCTGCGAAGCACTGCTCTTGTTTGGGTCAGTATTAGCAACTCTCCGATTGAGCCCCGTGAGCTCACCTACGTTAGAACGAAGCTGAAATAGCCTCTCAAGGCTAACAGGATAGGTAGGAAAAAAAAAAAATCGTCGTCGTGGAATTAATTCCTTTTATTTACTTACTGTATAGACAAATGAACGTTTTCACAGATCACCTGGCGTTAAGTTCAATCGTATGTAGTAAACAAATGGTTTTGTGTGACCTAAAATAATTTTTCGCTCTCACAACTATGTCACACGTCGAGCACAGGTATTTGTAGCGTATCAGAGCGCGGAGCATTAACCCATTGCCCTCTTAACTTTGGCCACAACAATACCGACATGACGGCGTTTTACCGACGAACTTTTGCCGACTCGTATACGTACATTAAATTCAAAAACCATTTACGGGACTTCCATAACGACAAAGAAACGCGCGTCTTTTCATTTTATTTGGACGGCCATCGGTTCGATTTCAAGAATCAATTTTCAAATGTTATTGCGTTCATTAACTACTTCAACTGTAAACAATACAGGCATTCGGTAAGTCTGTATATTGTACAACGAAACTATGTACTAACAAACCCGAGATTAAATCAGAATTATGATTATATATTATATATATTATATATTGATAATTCATTAATTAAATCAAAGTTGAAATAGTAGTTTTAAACTATTATTTAAAACTACTATTTCAACTTTTAAAATTTCATATTGTATGTATGTGCATATTTACGACATCCGACCCGCATGACCTCCGCCGCCTAGTGTTAGACCCCATTCCTAACATACATTGTCTTAAGTAACAGGGTCACTCTTTTAAACTGGGTGACCTGACTCCAGTAGTAGCATTGATCCAACGCCGACCCACTTAGTAGAAGCTAGGAGATAATGATGTACTATATTAAATCTGTAGGAATTTATTATTTCTGTCACGATTGATTCGATATTGAATGCTGTTCATCTCTAGCGCTCCGGTCATCGTTCTCGTCGAACCCGTCGCTTGGGACGAAGGGCTCGACAAGTAAATTAACCCTCAGACACAGCCCACTGAGTTTCTCGCCGGATCTTCTCAGTGGGTCGCGTTCCCGATCCGGTGGTAGATTCTGCGAAGCACGGCTCTTGCTAGGGTTCGTATTAGCAACGTCGTCAGGTTTGAGCCCCATGACCTCACCTACTAGTTAAGGTTACGCTGAAATAGGTCTCAAGGCTCTTAGCTTAGGTACGAGAAAAAAAAAAAAACTAGCACGAGCGTTAGGAGACTACAAACGATCTGTCAGCTTGTCTGCAGTCGGCTGAGTCTAATCTACTACAAGTCGAAGTCGTCGTGGCCTAAAGGATAAGACGTCCGGTGCATTCGTATCTAGCGATGCACCTAGCGGTGTTCGAATCCCGCTGGCGGGTACCAATTTTTCTAATGAAATACGTACTCAACAAATGTTCACGATTGACTTCCACCGTGAAGGAATAACGTTCGATCTAAGTCTCGATGCGGGAGGCGGATTCACGTTGTCATGTCCATGGCATACCAAGCTGACTAATGCAAATGAAAACGATACATAAACGATGAATCAAAAACATGAAACTAAAGGTTGATTTGTATATTACTTATTTGTATGCGTGAGTTAAAAAGTCATTCTCACAGAAAAATTTAATTTGAACAACACAAAAAAGTCTTCATTTAAAACCGCCAGTCAATTTTTGATGTGGCAATACTTTTTATTTAATTTTTTTATCGCGTAATCGAGCACCGGAATATTAAAATGGCGGATTAAAAAATGAAGGCTGAGTTCAGTGAAGTTACTGATTTTTGATCTTACTCCTTTGAGGCGGGTGGGAAACATGCAGCAACGCTTCTGCGTCACGAGGAAATTCTAGAATAAATGTAAACCTTCAGCTCATTCAGGCCAACGATACACGAACGAAGCGAAGATCAACATCCTAACATTACCTTTACTAATTCGCAGCGGAACCCCAGATCTATGATTTATGATTTATTTACACGAAACTAATGTCGTCGACCCCACGAGATGTACTCTGTACGTGCGCGTGTGTAAATTCATCATTTTCACATCGGGGTGTCAAATAATTACTGTTCACTTTGAACGAGAATAAATTGCAATCGTTCGTCGAAGATGTCATTGAATGCGCTTCCAGACATCGGCTTTATATCCTGTAACTGTGTCTGAAGCTAGACGCCGCTCTGTGCCGCTTCCCTAGTGCTGTGACACGTCTAGCTTCGAACCGGTTAGAGAGGGTTTCAGAGATGGTATAATTGGCGATTTGATTAACTCTTTAGTATCATTGCTGGTCCTGTGCGGGATTCAAGCGTTCCTTCATGTCAGCCGCATATTCGACTCTGTCTATAGTATACTAGAATAAGCCAACAATATGAACATATATATTATATAATTTCAGGCGGAAAGATACAAGGAAAGACGCCGACTGGCAACACCGAGCCCTACCCCTTCACCACCCCGCCGGCAGACACCCAATACTCCGACCTCGTCCGGAACTTGGTTCAAGTCTTTGGATCGATTGACAAGGAAGAAAGGAAAGAGTCCTAAGGTAATGTAGCTCTATCTGTTGGCAACTAGTGGAATTAATGTTAGGAAATTTTAGTTTATTATTGTTTTCTTTTAGGTCGACAAGGAAAGCTCTCTATCAATGCAAGAGGAACCCAAGAAATCCTGGATGAAATCGCAGAGCAGACCTCTGAACTCACCAGCGAAAAATCTGAGGTTCTTCGGCGACACGGACCCGGATTCCGATGCCAACGTCAAGCAAAACGTGACTAAAACAAAAAGTCATCCGCAACCAAAAACTCGCGGGACACTCCGGAAGACAATATCGAATTCAAGTACAGGAATCGACGAGATAGACCACCCCGAGCTCTCCGGCAAGAGCTACTCACTCTCCAACCTCCATCGGGATGAGGTGGATAGAGAATCACCGCGCACCAAGCAATACTACAAAAGGAACCTTCAAAATATATCCGAAATCCAGAGCAACTCTGAGAATGAGAGTCAGTTCAATCGGAAAGTCGATACGAAACCTCCAATCCCTTATGACAGATCCAGAAGTCACAGTAGTTCAAAGACTCTAAAAGCTAAGAGCGATGCCCGAAGGAGAACCGACGAAAGGGGCAGCTCGTCTGATTTAAGAAGCAGTAAACAAGAATTGAACAGGGACATGAAGTGAGTTTAGGCGATTTTTTATAGATTTTGAGTTCTTGTAATCTATCTGTTCTTAATTTTAATAACTTTTATAGGCTTGTCACATTAGAAATTAAATGACAAACCTTCGGCAAAATAACAAGGATTATAATAATCAGGGACTGATCGCGATGCACAATTTTTTGCTTTAGATTATTAAAAAACAAAATTTCAACTTGCTAAGCATTTTCACAACTGTGTTAGAAATTTTAGGTTGATTGACTTTCCTATATATTCTGCATCACCGAAAATTTAATAGTCATTTGAGATGAAAAGTTGGCAAAATCTAGATATTTATTTATTTTTATTTATTACACTTCATGTAAAATTTACATTGGCGGACTTAATGCCTAAGGCATTCTCTACCAGTCAACCAAAGGTAGTGCAGAGTAAATAGTGGTAGGTGCAATGAAATTTATATTAGGTAACGAATACATACAAAAAAGTATATCTACATATATACAAAATCACATATACATATACATACATACATATATACACACATACATACATACATATAATAGTTTATACAGTATTAAAAGGAATATATTAATAAATTTCCTTAACAAATAACTTCATCAAGTTCATGACGATTCCGCTAACTTTTCCAACAGCATTCGCCGAACCCTTAACTTGAACGTGCAGCGGTTAGTAATAGTCCTGATCTCGAGAGGAAGCGCATTCCATAGCAGAACAGATTGCAGAAGCAAATATTGTTGTTACTATGTCAATGTTAATGTGACAGAGCGAGATTAAAATTTATTATCTATCTCTTACTCCTTCCGGGTTGAGCTTAGCCGTGGTAGACCATGTAAGAGATCCGAATTGCGTATTGTCTGAATTTTCAAGAAAACCGTACATAGTACATGAATAGTGCCTAGAAACGAAATAGTTGTGGATAATTTTACTTTATACAATATTTCGAACGTTTAAGTTATCATAAAGACCCTACTATGTATAAATTATTTAGATTTGGTCTATTTAGTGAGATCCCTCTCAAAATATTGCAAAGTAACCAGCTAACTTTTATCTTGTTACATACATAAGTTTATGAATACTTATCGTTTATTCAAATAGATGCCCTTTAAAATTGTTTATTGTTCAATTATATTGATTAAGAATCAAGTTAATGTTTGTCCACAACTGACCATTTTTAAAATTTTCTAGGGGCATAACGATCTAGTATGTATATCCAAAAATGATTAGGATATCATTTTAACCATATTTTGCGTTTTAAGGAAAAACATTTTTTATTATTTTTTAATTTCCTATCATTAATGACTTTTTCGGGGCTAAAATTATTGACCTGACCGAAAAACGTTCAAAAATATTTGCAAAATAACTGGTGGTAAAAATACTACCGTTGCCCTTCAAAGAGTTAAATAATGATATCGATTTCATCTGAGTTTATTAAGTAACTTTCAAGTTGTGTACCGCCCCAACTAAATCGCATTGAATTGTAAACACAAAAATTACACTTTTTAGACATAGACGAAGGACTCCAGTAACTAACTCCGGAGAGAGTAGTACAGAAGGGGATTCTAGTCACCAATCACAACGCAGCGTTGTTTATCTACATGCAACAACAGGTAACGGAAAATCGATTTAAAATTCATAATTTCACTAAATCCATATGCTATTTTATAATTCACAAAAAAGAACTATGTTCGTAATCGTAATAACGTCATATTATAATAATAAGATGATTTTTATGTAAAAGCATTGTTTTTTTTTCCCAGTGGGTGATATTCCAGACCCCGGTCGAATATCACGCAATCGTTCAAGAGACGACGTTTCATCTATCAACTCTTCAAATATTCAAGTCCGTAGCACCACAAAAAGTTTCTCTATCTTCGCCCCATGGACCCCGAAGCATTATAGCGATCAATACGACGTCCATTATGCACAGAAACCAAGAAAAATGAAACCGAAAGAAACTATGAAGAAAGCAGCATCGACTAAAACTTTAACAGATGAGAGACCATCATTGCAAAAGAATAAATCGTATAGTCAAAGCACTTTGACCAAACGACCTCAAAATAATCGACTAACTAGTTCTAGTACAACACTATACAAAAAACCCGAAAAAAAAGTTGAGAGTACACGAAAGTCAACGCCTAGAGACGGGAAAAGATCGGCAGACGTGAGCAGTCGGGATAGTGATAGGGAACGCGTTTCGCGCTCGATATCGATGCCCAAAGATAACAATAAAAAGGCTGGTTGGTTTAAATTATCGAGTAAGAATAAAAAACCTGAAATTAACACTCGTGTGCGATGAGGATAAAAAATTCATAAGGTTTTTTTTTTATTTGAATATCAGTAAAGACAAAACTTATAACGATACAAAGTAATATAATGAATGAAGCTATAACCATTTCGGTTTGAAAATAATTACGAAGTTCAGCCCTTACAATTAATAACGAGAAAATTTAGCTTGTTTCAAAATAGTAATATAAACTGTGGTTTAAAAAAAATCTTATAGATCTACCAAGAAATAGAGCATTTTTCTTTTTAGTAAAAAGAAGAAAAAAGTAGTTCCAAGATTCATCGTAGAACAAAATGCCGTGGTGCTATATAATTTTAATTAAATACCTAAGTTTTTACTTTTGTTCGACAGTGCCATTGACACTATGTTTCGTTACCATTAAAATTATAAATTAGTCTTATCAAAATGCTTCCATGAAACTAACTTAGTAATATTAAATAATATTTGTGCATACGTAACTTTGCTTGTAAGTTGAATTTTATTAATTAGGTAATGATATGCCTTTTAGTGACTGGCTCTAAGTTCAAAATTATACATTTATTCTTCATAACATAGGTAGTTATTGTGAAGTCTTACGATCTAATTTATAAAAGCGTTATTTTTGAAAAAATTAAAAGCACAAGAATAGATGCCTGTGCCTAGGTAGGAACCAGTATAGCACTGTGCTATTTATTTCTGATATAAGTACTTTGAATATTATTAATCGCCGACCTTAATTTTAACAATTTAGTTCCGTCCATTAAAATAATAATAAAATGTAACTATATTTCCTTTGTGAATGTTTTTATTAGAGTCATAAATAATTCTAACTTAACTGTGAACGATTTTTAAATAAAACGATTAATAAATTATTTTTGTTTCATTGTTTAACATAATAATATAGTAGTCTTTAGTACCCTAAAGACAAAGATCAAAATCTCAACTAAAGTTTTCTACAAGTTCGTAATATAATTATAAACATTCCGTAAACAATTTAAAATTTAAAATTAAAATCTTTAAAATGTTAAATCCTCTCAATGAAAATGAAAATAAAGTAATTCGTCAACAGTGTCACCATATTTAATTACGTAGCGATATAGAGGGTAGAACTACCTCCATGCATAAAGAAAAGAAAGATTTGCGCAAAAAGTTTTTTTTTACATTAACATTAATAGATAATAAATACACTTAGGATATTAATGACCAAATCTTCGTCTCGTTTATATAAAAACATTGAATAGACGAAACTAATCTGAATATGGTCAAAGAACGAACCATTAAAATTTGTGTTTACGAATTCTTTTCTTTGAATTTATTTTCATCATTTGAGGAAAAATTCAACAGCTATTCTTTTATCCAGGCTTCTTTGTATAGCAATTGTATTAACTATGATGAAAATCGACTGTTAAGTATTAATATGGATACCCTTAATAAGTGTCATACCTGAAATATGGAGGGTATAATTAAGGAGTATTGTTCAATTTGAGGGGATTGGGTTCTGTAGGTGAGGGGCTATTTAAAAACACTGCTTCATGGTTCATATAATTATATTGCAAATACTTTGTACACTATTACAAGATTATAATATTTTATTTTTATAAGACTCTTAGATGTTGCTCTGGCCGTGTCTATATGAGAAGTCATTGTCTTCACTGACGAGAAGACAATTAAGTATTTGTTTTAAACATTTAAAATAATTCCAATATTAGAAATCTGTAACCTTACATGTGTCAAGTGTTGCCGGCCATTACTTTTATATTTTTTTTTTTTTTTTTTTATTGCTTAGCTGTGTGGACGAGCTCACAGCCCACCTGATGTTAAGTGGTTACTGGAGCTCATAGACATCTACAACGTAAATGCGCCACACACCTTGAGATATAGTTCTAAGGTCTCAGTATAGTCACAACGGCTGCCCCACCCTTCAAACCGAAACGCATTACTGCTTCACGGCAGAAATAGGCGGGGCGGTGGTACCTACCCGTGCGGACTCACAAGAGGTCCTACCACCAGTAAAAAACTCCAACAAGTATCATCTCAGTATATTAAAAAGTGTACGCTGAAATGGAACCATTTAAGGTGGCGGCGTGGTCGCAAGCGGATAGATTTTAAAAACAGCGCCAAAAACTAGGTACCACCACATTACGGCTAAGTTCCGTTATGTAATGCGAGCACTAGGAGTGGGTGATATAAATCGTATATAGATTCAATATCTATATATCGCAGCAATATCGTTGAATCCGATATCGCCCCGCACGAAATCTATATATCGATATCAGCCGATACACGATATTGCTCGATGTGATGCGCATCGCCATATCGTACCGATTCGTGAATCGAAATCTATATATCGATATCAGCCGATACACGATATTGCTCGATGTGATGCGCATCGGCATATCGTACCGATTCGTTAATATCAGCAATATTCGTTTGGTTCGTATCGAATCGGCCAGAGTGAGTGAGCGCACGATAGGGATATCATGTGATGAATGAAACAGAAACAGGCATTATCCATACAATTGTAAACCTTATATTTAAGTCCATATGTCTGTAGATTATTCTTAGCGTATCAGCAGGATACAATTTAGGAAAGAAGTTTCAACTTTCGACCCTAACTTGAATGCAGTATAGCCTATTTGCATCGTTGAATTTAATTTCACGCGCTTTGACCTTGAACTAGAATTTTTGGACAAGTGTTTATAAATACTTAAAAGTTTTTTGTGTTTGATTTTTAAAAACACATTTTTCTATTTTTAGTTGAATCCAAATAATTGAGTTTATTTCTTGTGTTTGTATTAAACTTTTGAAAGCTACACTCTTTTGGTATATTTTGTAATTTTAAATTAAGACACAAAATACTAAAAACTGAAAATAATGTAGCCAGTCCTAAGCCTGATAAAAGCATGAAGGAAAGTTTTTTTGATATTTTTATTTTCATGTTCTTTTTATTACTTTAAAATCATATTATAAATTGATATCAGAAAACCAACCGTATAACGTTGACTTAAATCTATATCTACTACGATATTATATCAGCGTATCGTTTCAAATCTCAAATATCATGAATCGAGAAAATCTACTAGCATCCATCAATATATAGATTCAGAAAATATATAGATTCAATATCCGATATTGATACTCGATATATAGATACGATTCGATACGCGGCAAAACCGACATTACCCACTCCTAGCGAGCACTGTAAGGTTTGACGATTGAATTGTAAGAAAATAAATTTTCGGTTAACTCCTTTGTATTATACAAAATAATGGTAATTCAGTGATAATAATTCAATTCAATTAATAAAAGTATGTATGTATTTTTCATCAATGTTTTTTTATGACTTTACAGGTAAAACTATCGTTCGGAAACCGACGCTATAGACAACAATTTCTTTTTTCGTGTTCTGAGATAAAAGTAATAGGTAAAGTAGTAGTAGTAAAAGGTAAAACAATAGGTACCCAATAAAATTAAATAGGTACTAATGTTTTTTAATGAATGGATACCCAGTATCATCAAAGAATAATACTATAATGATTTGCATTGTAAAAACCACAGGTGGCCCTGACTTTGGTGATTGATGTTCATGTATAACGGTGACATATATTGAACAGGTATGTTCATTTACCTACAACAGTATTATAAACTCAAAAAAACTTTAATTTTAACAAATTAATACAGTAAAACGATTAGTTGGTAATGGTTGAAAATACAATTACATAATTTAGATTTGGAATGTTAATCTAATACTATCGGAGTTCTAACCTTTATTAGTAATTATACAGCTTTCCTGAAAACATAGGTTTTAGTTAACAACGAAGGATTATGGACTTTCATGAACGATATTCTTGGATTTTGTTTCTTGGCATGAAGGCGATTTATCAATTTACAAATCATCGATAGTGATGTTTATCAACATTAATTCGATGTTTAGAAAATATAATTTATCATTGCATTCTACTGAAGTATAAAACTTCTAAGTCTATGTTGCATCCCTAAAAGCAAACGTCATGCCCGATTGGAAGTCTGAGCATAGATATTTTTTTTTTGGTACAATTTTTCCTTGTTAGGAAAGGCAAGGGGATCTAAGCCCATACATCCTCTGAGCATAGATAATACAAATATATTGTGTGAGTGGAATTTAAAATTAAGAAGAATTTTATTAATCTATGGTTAAAATCCAGTGGAAACTGAGACTTTTTGGCGGTAACGCGAGGAGTGAAGTTGTGTGATTTGTTTTATTTTGTCTATTTAGTGTTTCTTCAAGTTCAAATCTGTAATAACGGTGGTTTATTACCTGTTTAGCATCTGTGAAAGTGCACAAATGCGGAAAAATGAAACAAAGCCGCTGAACGTAACTTCTCGGGATCCTCCAAAAAGTCTGCTGAAAAGTCTCAGTAAATGACCACCATTTTACTGAGATTATACTTCATCCTATATCATCTCATTTCATTTCATAATATCATTTTTCATATAAGAAAGTTATCATTAAAATTATACTTGACCTAAAGGTCTTAGTTACCAGGTCATAAAATCCCTTAAACAAAAAGTGGAAACTGAATATTGATTTTTAGTTTCAACCAGAATTTAAACTTTACCTTTCATTAAAGCTTCGTT
Source organism: Bombyx mandarina (assembly GCF_030267445.1). Classification (NCBI taxonomy): domain Eukaryota; kingdom Metazoa; phylum Arthropoda; class Insecta; order Lepidoptera; family Bombycidae; genus Bombyx; species Bombyx mandarina. The sequence goes on from NC_143226.1 coordinate 8,898,392, forward strand.
AATTTATCATGTCACGAAAGTATCGAGATGCCGCTGCGTCATTGCAACTAAGTGTTCAGAGACATCTGCAAGAATTTAGTGAACTCTCGTCTTCTGAAAATGATGAACCATACGATGCTAGTGTGCTCGAGGAAGTTTTACAAAGATACTGCAAGGGTGGTGGCGATCGCCGTATGCTCAATAGGACCAAGAACATTCTAGAAGAAGCGCTTAGTGGTAATCCTATAACATGCCTCATATGTATAAGCTCTGTCAAACGAACAGATGCTATTTGGACCTGTGGGCATTGCTACTGCTATTTCCACCTCACCTGTGTGCAGAAATGGTCAATCGACAGCGTCACGCTTCGCAGTGACGAGAATGAGGGTCCTGTATCCATTGTGAAACCACAAAAAACCGAGTGGTGCTGCCCAAAGTGTAGATTTACTTACAACAAAACTGACATACCGCGAAAATATTATTGTTTTTGCGGGAAAAACGATGATCCGACATTTCACCCTTGGTTAATACCACATAGCTGTGGGGAGATATGCGAGAAAAGGTTGTCAGCGGGTGATAGCTGTAAACATAAGTGTCTGTTACTCTGCCATCCGGGCCCTTGTCCACCTTGCCCACAGACTGTCAATGGTACCTGTTACTGTGAGAAGGAATTTAAAAAAGTAAGATGCAGTGCAGCTAAATGGTCATGTAACCAAACATGCCAGAAAACATTACTTTGTAAAACTCATAAATGTGAAGATGTTTGCCATGAAGGAGAATGCCCACCTTGTCACTTCTCAAGCTCACAATCATGTAACTGTGGAGCTGAGATAGCCCATAGACCTTGCAATGATCCACACTGGCAGTGTCAGCGACCGTGCCAGAAGTCATACCCTTGTGGCTATCATAAGTGTGAAAAAGTCTGCCATTCAGGGAATTGCGGGCCTTGTCCCAGCTCTGGAAATCAATCATGTCCATGTGGGGCAAATAAACGCTATGTAGAATGCCCTGATACCATCGAAACATGTCTTGGAACATGCAACAAAAAACATGACTGTGAACATACATGTCCAGAGAAATGTCATAAAGGCCCATGTCCACCGTGCCAGGTGTTAGTCCAAAAGAAATGCCAATGTGGAACACACCTCAGATCTCTGCCATGCAGTAAAGAATTCAGATGTGAAACAAAATGCAGAGGAACACGGCCCTGTAGAAAACACAGTTGTGGCCGGAAGTGCTGCAATGGTAACTGTCCACCATGTGAGAAAATATGCGATAAGCAACTCCAATGTGGTCGACATCGATGTACCAATATCTGCCATCTAGGTCCCTGTTATCCTTGCCCCCAAGAAATAAAAGTGCCATGTAACTGTAAAAAAACTATCAAAACCGTTCCATGTGGTAGATACAAAATGATTAAACCACCACGATGCACACTTCCATGTCATTTAAAATACAAATGTGGACATGTAGATGAAAACAAACATTCCTGCCATTTTGGAGAGTGTCCCCCTTGCAAAGCAGTGTGCGGTAAGAAGTATAATAAATGTGAGCACTATTGCAAGAGCACCTGCCATAAATGTGTTTTAGTCGTATTTAGACAAGTCAAGAAACCTGCCACACCCTGGGAAGCTCAACGGCCAAAAACAAAAATCACAGCATTAGACTGCCCTCCATGTGAGACTCCGTTACAATTAATTTGCTTTGGTGAACATGAGACAGACACACAGGCATGTCATTCAGCAAAAAGAAGATCTTGTGGAAGAGAGTGCGGAAAACCTCTAACTTGTGGTAATCATAAATGTACATTGGAATGCCACCTTCTCCGTGAGGATCCTGCTTATAGAGATGTGCCATCTGTCTGCAAACCCTGTGACAAGCCTTGCTTAGTTTCTCGACCTGAGAAATGCACACACAAATGCCCAAAGGGTGCCTGTCACCCAGGACCATGCCCTCCATGTGAGATTTTAGAAAGAGTTGCATGTCATTGCAATGTAACTGAATTATACATACGCTGCAGACAACTGTCTGTAGCTTCTGAAGATATGCTCTCTTGTAAGCAACAGTGCCCGAAGAGCTTGGTATGTGGACACCGTTGCAAAAACACATGTCATTCTGGTCCTTGCACCAATCAAATATGCACAAAGAAGACCAAAGCATATTGTGTATGTAGAAACATTAAAAAAGAGCTTCCTTGTAATTTGATTAGAAATGGTGAAACAAAAATAGAATGTGATGAATCATGTGAAAAGAAAAAACTTGCTGCTAAACTTGAAAAAGAGATGGAAGAACAACGACAAAAGAAGTTAGAGGAAGAAAAGAACAGGAGAGAGCTAGCAGAATATGAATGGAAATTGAGTGGGAAAAAGAAAAACTACAAAGAGAAGAAGATTATCCCCAATAAAGATAACAGGAACATGTTACAAAAGAACTGGATTCCAATTATATCTGTTATAGTTGTGATGTTAGCATTATGTATTTATTGTGTATTGTATAATTAAATCACTCTGCAATTACAGCCATTTTAACTAAATTTATCTACTATTTAGATTGCAATCCAGATTAGATCTAGCTACTACTTGTACGATTTAGCTTATATGTACTGTAATGACTGTAATTTGTTTTGTGCATTAAAAAAAAAAACTTAAAATATTTTGATTGTTAGGCGAACAGAACTTATTACCCACCTGATTAGATCTAGGTACTACTTGTACGATTTAGCTAATATGTACTGTAATGATTGTAATTTGTATTGTGCAAAAAAAAAACTTAAAATATTTTGATTGTTAGGCGAGCAGAACTTATTACCCACCTGATTAGATCTAGGTACTACTTGTACGATTTAGCTTATATGAGTCGTCTATTATCAAAGGTGGCAATCTGTGCATTTGGACAAAAAAATGTTATTGATATGTCAATACAGATTGATTTGAATATAATCGTCTCCTTCAAAGAATACGGTTCAAAACCTCCATTAAATAAAGGTTAATACTTAACCTGTTATTTATCTAAGATGTCGTTCAGAAGAGTTTTGTGACTGCCAATGGAATACAAAGTCAATAATTCGTTTTTCTGATTTACCAATAATTGTCCAAAAGTCACATTGCCGGCTTTGATAATAGTCGACTCATATGTACTGTAATGATTGTAATTAGTTTTGTGCATCAATAAATAAATAAAAATCCTAAAATATTTGATTTTTATTAGAGTAGAACTTATGGCGCCCCACCTGATTATAATGGATACAAGTGTTTTTTTTTCTTTTGTTTCTTTATTGATGTTATAGGCAGACGAGCATACGGCCCACCTGATGGTGAGTGCTACCATTACCCATGGACTTCAACAACGCCAGGGGCAGAGTCAAGCCGCTGCCTACCGTTAAATACTCTCCACAAACCTGGTTCGAAAAAAGACATGGCATAGCGTTCGGGAAATACCATGAAGAGGAACTCATTCCAAAGCCGGATGGTACGTGGCAAAAAGATCTCTGGATACGCACTGTGTATAAACGCAGTGATTCCAGGTAGTATGGACGAACTCTACTCTGGTGGCGGGCAGTGCGATGGTTTTTTTTTTTATTGCTTAGATGTGTGGACGAACTCACAGCACACCTGGTGTCAAGTGGTTACTGGAGCCCATAGACGTCCACAACGTAAATGCGCCACCAACCTTGAGATAAAGTTCTAATTCTCAAGTGTAGTTACAACGGCTGCCTCGCCCTTCAAACCGAAACGCATTACTGCTTCACGGCAGAAATAGGCAGGATAGTGGTACCCACCCGCGCGGACTCACAAGAGGTCCTGCCACCACTAAAAACTAGATGATGGAATCATCTCACACAATTATTTAGAGCACTCCCCATGAAAATACGATTCAAAATACAGAGAGAAAACGAAGTCTCTCTGCAGACCCAGAGGTTCCGAACTATCTTTGAGAATGAGATTAAAATGGGATTGGGTTATTAAAAATTAATTCATAAAATTAATTACATACCGCATTGACTTTATGAATAAATTTTTTATTGTCAATTTTTTCAAACGTTTTAGACGACCCCATTTGAATAATTTACAAACCACCGGCTGTTTTTCTATAAAATAAATAAAACTTCAATATATAGGTACTCCTTTTAATTAAATACGTGGTGGGTGACGCATTTACGTTATAGATGTGTACGGGCTCCAGTAACCACTTAACACCACGTGGGCTGTGAGCTCGTTCACCCGTCTAAACAAGCAAAAAAAGTAGAATACGTTCCACATAAAGGAACAATCATACATATGAAATGGTTTTAATACATTTTTTTAAATGAAAGCAATCGTTCATGCTTTCTCAGGCTTAGGACTGACAACTTGATTTATTATTATTAAATGACTAGATGACCCGGCAGACTTCGTAGAACCTCAATCGACAAATAAAAGACCTAAGCTTTTGTATAAAATAAACTTAAAACAAACAAAAGGAATCCGTCCGACGGGGGACACGTCAAAGAAAAAACAAAATTGTTATTTTTGTTTAATTCCGAACATTTTCATATTTATCTAAGTACCTTTTAAACCTCCTCTAGGATTTCACAAATAATTCAAGACCAAAATTAGCCAAATCGGTCCAGCCGTTCTCGAGTTTTAGCGAGACTAACGAACAGCGATTCATTAAAGAAGATAGAAGATACTTTAACGAATTGGCCGTCTTCACTGACATTTTTTTGTTGAAGTCTGAAGTATAGTCGGATTTTTTATTAGACGAAGTAAACTGACGTTTACTGTGTTGTCAGTTTTTGATGAAATAAAAATAGTGTTGTGACAAAGTGAACGATTGAAAAAACTCCTGAATTAATGAAATTGCCTCGATTGCCTAGTGAATAGTTAGTGTGCCGAACTGCCGATATCGGGCACGGGGTTCGAATTTTAGCCGTGCTTTGTACATACCAACGAGTTTTCGACGAAACATTATGTTCCTATGGTATCTACCTGTACTGAATACCGAGTGTTTTAAACATTAAGAAAAACATTGCGAGGAAGCTTGTAAGACTGTCCTATTTCCAATGCATCATATAGTTGAAACTATAGATGTATAAAATATAACAATTATAGGTACATAGGTAATTAAAATAAAAAAAACTGATTGTAGTTACATACTACTAGTAACATATTATTATATTGGATCACTTTAATACAATTTTATTGTAAAATATAAATAATATTCTTTTATAGTTTGAAATTAATGAGTAACTCTTCACACTCATTGTTCATTTATGTGATTGAACGAGAACTGAACGCATCACTATTACTTTAAATATAGCAACATTATTTCACAAAGTGACATTAGCTACTGTCAGCTGGCTTCGTCTAATTAAAAATCCGACTATAGGTATTGTTGAAGTTTTAAATATATTTTTTATCTACTTAAGAAATAATTAGACAGTTTAAACGCACTTGATAACAAAACGCTAGTAAATACGGCCATTGCCAGCTGACTGATAAAACCGGCGCATGCGCAATGTAAAGGCGTGAGGTGATGGTTTTCCTAGAAATAAAATAATGAATAATTTGGAATTTAATTGTTTTTATGATCGAACAATCACCAATAGTCGTCGAAGAAACGTAAATTGATCAAAATTAATTAATCTGAGCGATAAAAATAAAGATATCTAGTAATGGGGGTCAACTTAAGGGTAATTATTTGTTTAATTAATTATAAATAAATAAAAGACGGACAAACAATTCTTACATTCGAACATTAACGAAAAAACAACGAACAAATAACTAAAAATAAAAAACTCTGTAAATTAAAAAAAGAGGCCAAATTCAGTGAGCCCACCACCACTACACACGCACATGCGCCAGACATTAAAATTCACCACTAATATGTTTAGTAAGATCTGTATCTTTTTTTTTTTTTTTTTTTTCCTTTTGGCTTTTACATATTGATGTATTTAGCCACTGACAGTAATAAAACTCGGGAACCAAAGCATGAGAAAATTGTAAGAATTAGGTAAAGGAAATTTGGAAAGAGGATTAGGAAGTAAAGGAAAATATGGAATATATATATATATATATAAATTATTCAACTAAATCATGTATAAATAGAATATATTTTTATTATGGAATATATATAGAAATTATTAAACTAAATCATGTATGAATAGAATATATTTTTATTAAATTTTAATATTATTTTCAATTATAAATTTGGATAATAATTTATAAACATTTTGCTTTTCATCATAAAGTAAACATTGAACAGAGGTAGGAAATGGTATTTTGAGGAAAATTAAACTGCTCAAAAAAGAAGATCTGTCATATAGAGGGCAGGTAAAAAATATATGATTCAAATCCCCCACACCAGTATCACAAGAACAGGCGTCAGAGTCTATAATTTTAAGCTTAGCAAGGTGGACAGGTGTACAATGATGCCCCAGTCTCATCCTAATTATTATACTACAACACAATTTACTTATTTTTATTTTAAAGAACCATGGTTTACGCCTAATATTAGGTACTAGCTCTGAATAATATTTGCCTTTTGTCTTTTGGCTTTCCGACCATAGTTTATTCCAATCCTCATATAGGCTTCTCTTAGGTATATTAGCTAGATCATGGCAAAAATTGGTGTAAGGTACTATATCTCCACAATTCACCGCCTCTTTAGCAAGAAGATCAGCTTTTTCATTTCCTTTAATACCTGAATGACTAGGAATCCAGGCAAATACAACAGATAAATTTAAACCTCGGCATTTTAATAATAAATTTCTTATTTTAATGATAACTGGATATTGTTGATTTGAATTAAATGGGCATTTTTCAATAGCTTGTAAAGCACTTAGAGAATCAGCAAATATTACTGTTTCTTTTAATCTCATCAAGAGTATGTACTCCACCGCTCTTAAGAGGCCAAAGCATTCTCCAGTAAATACTGATGTATCTGGGGGAAGTTTGATTTTCTGAACTATTTCATATTGTTCATGATATACGCCTATCCCAACGCATCCTAAACGTGTCAGTTTAGATGCATCACTATATATATAATTCCAATTTCTCCAGTTGGTGTCTGTATTAAATTTAAATATCGGTTTTGCATATGGGTGATTTTTTGTAATGTTAAGGGTTGTTACTACTTCTGGTATTAGAGCGGGTCTGGTATCTGGATTAGAGCATTGAATACACTGTCGAAAAGAGGAAATACCTTGGTTCTATGTGTTGGTGCATTTATCAAAAGGTACTTTTGGTAACTTAGTACTATGCACGGACTACGTTTATTGGACCAATATTTTGATTTTTTAACCTTTTCATTAAGCAATTGAATTTTATTTATAAGTGGATGTTGCGAAAATTGTAAACAACGAAAGAAAAATTTATCTGCTAGATACTGACGTCTAAGATTTAAGGGAGGATCTGTGCATTCTACTTGCAGAGCATTTATGGGACTTGATTTCATTGCACCAGTAATAATTCTGAGTGCTTTAGATTGAATATTATCTAATTTTTTAAAGCCCGCCTTATAACCGGGTTCTAAAAGAAATGATGCGTAATCTATGACACTTCTTATTATAGCATTATATAATATTTTTAAATTATAGGGATGGGCACCCCACCAGACGCCTGTCAAACACCTGATAATATTTAAAAGTTTCTCACACTTATTTATTATGAACTCACAGTGTGGTAAACCTGTCAACTTCTCATCCAATATGAGTCCTAAAAATTTTACTTGGTTTTTTATAGGTATAGGTAATCCCTCAAAATTAACATCGAAATTAGGAGGAATTCGCATGCGCGAGAACAGAACTACAGAGCTTTTGGAGATAGATATTTCAAATCCATTTTTATCTAGCCAATTTTTAAGTGACTTTAGTGCCATATTTAAATGGGAAGCTGCATCTTTAGCTGCAGTGCTTGCAGAATATATTAATAGGTCATCGGCGTACTGAAGCACTTTGACTGTACTACCAAGAGCTGTTTCCAGATCTGCAGTATAAATGTTATACAAAAGTGGGCTGAGTACAGAACCTTGAGGTAATCCTCTCCAGGTTGTTCTTTGTATTTTGTTAGATTCCACTACATCTATGTTTAATTTAATATTTATTTCAAAAAATAATTTAATTATGAAATTTGTTAATAATTTTGGAACTTTTAATTGGACCATTTTTCTGTGAAGTATAGGTATAATGACTTTATCGTATGCTGATGATATATCTAGAAAAGCTGCTGTAATAACTTTATTATCTGAAAAAGATAGACGAATATCAGTAATAAAGATTGATAAGTTATCTAAAGTGCCCTTTCCTTTTCGAAAACCATACTGATTGGGGGATAATAAATTATTACTCTCAACAAACCACTCTAATCTATTCTTAATTAAATTCTCAGCAATCTTTCCAAAGACTGAAGATAAAATAATAGCCCGATATGATGATGCGTCTGATGAAGGCTTACCAGGTTTCAGTATTGGTAAGATTAACTGAGTTTTCCATTCTATGGGAATATTACCAGAAAGTACAATGGAGTTGATTAGATTTAAATAATATACCAGTGATATATCTGACAAATTGACTAGAAAAGAGTATGGTATGCTATCTTGTCCAGGTGTAGAGTCTTTAAGCCTAGATAGCACAGCTTTTAATTCCAAGAGAGAAAATGGTTCATTTAGGTTTTCATGCATGTTATCATGAATATCAATGCAGCTAGATAAATTCATTTGTTCTGGTACATAAGGAGGTGCGAGATTGTCAAGGAACTGTTCTGATAAAGAAAGGGGAATATATTTATTTGTGGGATTTGCTATAGCTGATCTAAACCGTTTTATATTGTTCCAAACTGTATGACTTTTAGTATTAGGGTCTATGGATAGACAGAAGTTTTTCCATCCATCCAATTTTTTTTTTCTTAACAATTTTTTTGTTTCTTTAGAAATATTAATGAGATTTAAATAATTTTCATTGGTCATTGAGGTACTATACTGTTTTTCTGCATCTTTTCTTTTTTTAATAGCAATACTGCACTCATTATCCCACCACGGTGGTGATGGTATTCCTTTTAGGTTGTTGTGTTTAAAAGGAAACACCTGATCTGCTGCTTCTGTTAATGCTTCTGTCAGAGCTATCGAAGCAACCTGTTCATTACCCCGTTGTATATCTTTCAATAAATTTATTTTTTGTTCAGCTAAATATTTAAAACGTTTCCAATCACCATTATTAGTTCTGTATTTCAATGTTTTTTTTTTTTTTTTTTTTATATAATGGCAATCTGCTGCTACTTTCAGCAATTTCTGCCAGTGTCGTGTTATGGCTACACATGGAACATTGTCGAGCTATTTAAATACACTTTTTATTATGAAAAGTATCCCATTTTGGAAATAATAATGTTGCCTGGGACTAACACAAATTTAATGTTACTATAAACTTACATATTATAATAAAGATTATGTACAGAGAATAATGCACTACATATAATTATAATTTTATAGAGTTAGTAGTTATAAACTTAATAAAAGCATTTATAATACGGGAGTCTGGGAATAGTGAGAGGAGGTGACGGACATTTACCGGCCGTTGAATTTTCAGTTCGCTAATAACTTGGTCCCATATGAGTGAGTTGTTCAAGCGACAATTGAGGAAAATGTGATCTATACTGCCGTCGTCCAAACCACATTCACACAACGAATTGTCACGTATTCTAATTTTATGTAGAAATACCGGAGAACAGCAATGACCTAAACGAACTCTACAGAGCACAGATATAACTGGTTTGGAAATCTTTTTGAATTTAAAAAACCATGGTTTTGTAGGAACGGTGGGTTGGATTGAAGCATATAAGCCTCCCTTCGTCTTACTGGACTCTGTCCAGTAGGCTTGCCATGACTTACTTAAATTAGACTTAGCAAGATGGAGTAAATCATAAGTTTGGACAGAGTGATGTTTTAGGTCGGCTAGGCTGCTGGAGATTGCAGCTTTGGCCAATGAATCAGCAATCTCATTACCTCTGATGCCAGAGTGGCCAGGAATCCATACCAAGATAATGTCGATCTGCTTTTTCGAGCATGAAAACAAACAATTTTTAATTTCAGAGATTATTGAACTGTGGAGTTTATCCCTGAAAGGGTTTTTGACGATAGCGTCCAGGGCACTTCTAGAGTCTGAAAAAATAACTGCCCTTGTAATAGTGCTATGGGAAAAAACAAACTGACAGGCTTCTAAAATACCAATGCATTCCCCAGAAAACACAGATGTTTCCGGAGGGCACCGGAATTGAAGGAAAATGTTGGAATTTTGGTAATAAACTGAGACACCCGTCCCACTATGAGATGAAAGTTTCGAAGCATCAGTAAAAAACCTGTGATAATCTCGCCACCTGGACTCAACTATGGACAAGAATTGTGTATTGGCCTCAACAGTTTCCTTGTCCAAGTCAATGGACGCAATATGATTTGGTATGAAGCTTAAAACTTCAATTGGAGAGTCATACATGGGGAATCTATTACACTGCTGGACATGAGTTCTTTCCTCAATCATACGGATCTTCCTAAAAGAATTCAAAATAAGTGGGGGATCCTTATACTTCCAGTAATCTACGTTCCCATATAATCTATCTAGGTGAATGAGTTTTGGCAGTATCATATGGTTTTTATGGAAGTATGCTTTAATTATAAACCTATCTGCAAGATACTGCCTGCGAAGGATAAGAGGTGGGTCGGCACTCTCCACCTGCAGGGCATTGCTTGGGCTGGACTTCATACAACCCAATATAATGCGGAGAGACTTTGATTGAATGGCATCCAATTTTGCTAATGCTGTTTTGTTGCAAGGGTCTAATAAGAAAGAGCCATAATCCAATAAACTTCTTATTGTAGCATTATAAATGAGTTTTAATGTGATAGGATGGGCACCCCACCAAACACCCGCAAGAGCCCGCAACATATTAATATTTCTCTCACATTTACTAATTGTGTAATTAAAATGTGCGATACCGGATAGTCTAGAGTCCAAGACGACGCCGAGAAATTTCACATTATCTTCGACCTTGATGGGAGATCCTTCAATTTCTAGATGTACATCTGGTATAACTCGTTTACGAGAGAAAACCACAACAGAGCTCTTAGAGGCTGACAATTGGAGTCCATGAGCAGAAAGCCAATGATTCAGAGAATTGAGGGATATTTGCATGGATATGCCAGCGTCAACTATGGATGGGACAGCTGTATATATGCACAGGTCATCTGCATATTGTAAAATATGGCATCCGATGTTGAGTGACCTATGCAAATCAGATGTATAAATGTTGTACAGCAAGGGACTCAACACCGAACCCTGGGGGAGACCCCTCCAGAGCAGCCTGGATGTGTGGACAAGATCACCAGGGATGTGTACGCTAACAGTACGGCCTGCCAGAAAATTACATATGCAACGTTGTATCTTTACCGGAACACTCAGCTCACGTAATTTACTTCTGAGCACGGAAAGAAGAACATTGTCGTATGCAGATGAAATGTCTAGGAAACAGGCCACAACCGACCGGTTTTCACTGAAGGCAATTCGCGTATCAGAAATAAAGGTGCCGATGCTATCTAAGGTACTGAACCCCTTTCGGAATCCAAACTGAGAGTCTGCTATCATTCCCTTACTTTCCACATACCACTCCAACCTATTTTTAATTAAATGTTCAAGGATCTTACCAATTACAGGGGAGAGTGCAATAGGACGGTAGTGATCAGGATTATCAGGAGATTTGCCTGGCTTCAGAATAGGGATGATTAATTGAGATTTCCAAGCGTCAGGGATATAACCAAAATTAAAACATGTATTTATTAAATTTAGAAGGAACTGACGACTATGTTGACCAGACATTTTGTAAAACGAGTAGGGAAAGCCATCTAAGCCAGGAGATGAGTCCTGGACATATTTAAGTACAGAATTTAGCTCATTTATGGAGAAAGGTTCGTCTAAAGGATCAACAGCGAGCATATTAATTGCCAATGAGGGACATTCATCAACAAGAGGAGCATAGGCAGGAGCCAATCTGTTAATGAATTGTAGGGCGATGCTCCGTGAGATATTGGGAGAATTTTGAGGGAAGCATCCGCGTCTAAATTTTTTATAATTTTGCCAGACTAGGGAAGACGGGGATGAAGGTGAAAGAGAGGAACAAAATTTTTTCCAACTCTCATACTTTTTTTCTTGAATGTGCGCTTGGATTTAGCCACTATTCTGTTAAATTCCCGAAGGTTGGAGAGGGTCATATTCTTGATGTAATTAAATTCAGCTTCCTTCCGGGATTTAATAAGGTCTGTGCATTCTCTGTCCCACCAGGGAGGAGAAGATAATTTTCCCAAAGATGAATTTTTCAAGGGAATACTCAGATCTGCAGCAGCTGAAATGGAATCTGAATACAAACTCAAACAAGCATCCAAATTGTCAAAAGAGATTTGGGGAAAGGAAAGGATTCTTTTATCTAGATTCTGTTGGTAAATGTCCCACCTGGCGTCAGTAATGCGATACTGCAATAAGGGAGTTCTATTTTTGCTGGGGAGAGACCTATTGGAAAAGGTAGAACAAATAGGGTAATGATCACTACCGTATGTTAAATTAAGACGTTTCCAGTCTAGGGAATTTACTAGAGTGGATGAACACAGTGTTAGGTCCACACAACTTCTGCTTTGACCCGGTCTAGGGAGTCTAGTGGCTGATCCATCGTTAAGGACGTATAACCCTATTTCATCTATTAGCTCTGCCAAATATGTACCTGAAGCGTCACAATGGTCAGATCCCCACAAGAAGTGATGACAATTAAAATCTCCCATAAGAATAATTGGGTTCAATAAAATACATAAATTTCTTAGGAAAGGAATACATATAGGGACAGAAGGAGGGAAATAAATGGAGATAAAATTAATACCAATGATGTTAACACCAATGGCATTAATCTCGGCTCCATGAGGAGGAAGAGAAAGAGAAGAAGAAGGGAAGACATTGTTGACCAGTATAGCAGCACCACCATACCCGTCATCACGATCATCACGGTAGGTGCTATAACCTGGGATGTGAAATGGGAGATGTGGCAAGAGCCACGTCTCAGAAATTGCAAAGATTGCGGGATTATATAAATTGATTAAATGGAGAAAGTCATGTTTTTTTGGGAGGGCGCTCCTGGCATTCCACTGCAAGAGATTTAGATCCATTATGGTGGGAAAAAATAGTGTCAATTATGTCATTGGCAACGTGGTCAGGTAGGTTAATTTTAGTTAAAAGAGAAGCTAGTAGTTTAATTAGAGAGAAGATTTCACTAGAGGGAATATCTTCAGAAGGAGAAGAATTTTTACTGAGAGCGCAGCCATTAGTAGAGGGAGAAAAAGAGTAGGAATTAGTAATAGCTCTATGGGTTCTTTGATCATAGCCCGGGACGTGAGGGGCATGACTTTTAGGCTTCTGGAGGATCGTTTTTCTGTAGGAGGAAGAGGAAGTCTGAGGATGGAAACGTAAGGACGAGGGGGCTGAAGGAATAATATGAGTTGTGGGAGGGACTGATGCTGAAACATCAGCAAAGGACTTTGACACAGTAGGGAATGTTTTGGATGCTTCTGCATATGAGATGTTGTTCTGGGCCATAGCAACTTTAATATTTTTTTGTCTCTGGTATTCAGGGCATTGCTTGCTATTAGCACAGTGAGGTCCAGAGCAATAAAAGCAAGTTGGGTCCTCTTTAGTGCAGTTCTCACCAAAGTGTTCATCACCACAGCGGAAACAGCGGGGCTTTGAGCGACATTGAGTTTTTGTATGACCGAATTTACAGCATCCAAAGCATTGTACAGTAGGGAAATAATATATATCTACAGGGAGGGAATTGAAGCAGCAAAAGACACGTTTTGGGAGGGTCTGACCATCAAATGTAAGAACCACAGAGGAAGTAGGTTTCCATTCTGGTACCCCATCAGTAATAACTTTGTGATTAATGCGTCTCACCTTCAGTATTCCGCCACAACCAGATGGTGTCTTAATATTTAAAGCTATCTCTTCTTCTGACCAGTCATTAGGCACACCCTTAATAATACCCATCCTAGTGATATTATAAGTCGGGATTAATGAGGAGTATCCATTTTCTAACAATTCTTTGTTGGCCAAAAATGAGTTTGCATCCTCTGGAGATTTAAACTGGACAGCAATCCTATTCCGACCTATTTTTTTGACTCCATCAGGAAGAACATTTTTAATATTAAGTTTGATCATCATCTGTCCAAACTTAATGGGGTGGAGGGTAGTTCCCGATTTCGGGTCAGATTCTATACGAGTAACATGGACCAAAAATGGAGCCACATCCCTCGCAGAATAGCGTTCGCGGCTATACTTATTAGGTGCTAACGGTCGTTGTTGTTTGGAAGTAGACAAAGCAAGATCATTATCATTGTTGGTTTCGAGAGCTCGCTTACGATGATGTGCTTCAATCGACTCGAAACTAGTTAATGGTACAGTAAGGACTGGTGAGTATGTAAAATCACCCTGAGGATGTTGTCCCTCATCGTTCCAGGTTAAACTAGGATCTGGGGGACGGCCAGGGGGTCGATCGTCAACCTCCATGATCGGCCCGCATTGACTATGCGAGATTAAATAAATGAAAACTTACCTTATGGCTTCACACAAAATTTGACAATTACAACAAGAAGAACAAACACAGATAGATATAGGCAGCAAAAAATATAACCAAAAATACAAACAATTAAAAATTAAAAGGAAAAATCGTTCGCATGTGCTAACCATCAAACACCCTCCTCAACCAATCTACGGTACTATACTCGAACGAAGTTATGAACTCTTGAATAAATTGTAAAATTATTGATAAGTGCTGACAGGCTGACACAATCATAGATTCCTCTATTTCAATGTTGATTTTGGCCTATTAGGTATAGGAAGTATAGAGGGTGATGAAACTAATATAGGGAAATGATCACTTCCATATGTTGAAGGAAGAGTTTCCCAGGATAACTTAAGTGCTAGACTGGAAGTGCAAATAGAAAGATCTATTGCACTTATATTTTGTTCAGGTTTTGTTCGTCTTGTTGGGACACCAGTATTCAAAATACAAAGATTATGTTTATCAACTATATCTAAAAGAGTTTCTCCATAATTTTTATTTAGAGAACAGCCCCAAGAGGGATGATGAGAATTTAAGTCCCCCAAAATTATGAATGGTTTTGGAATATTATCTATAATACTATCAATGCTAGACATAATATCTGAAGTAGGATAGGGTATATATATAGAAATGAAGCAAATATTATTAGAAATGATAGCAGTAGTAGAAAAATCATTTGAATGAGATGGGAGAGAGTAAGTAACATATGGGAGGGGATTTTTAATGAGAATTGCAGTTCCTTTGTAACCAGTACATTGATCATCTCTAATACAAGTATAGCCAGAAATCCTAAAAAAAGAATTTGGCTTAAGCCATGTTTCTGAAAGAGCTATAATATATGGATCATATTTATTTATAAGATATATTAAATCACTTTTTTTACTATTTACACTTCTACAGTTCCACTGTAGTATTTTGTGTACCTTGTCCATAGTTATTTTGATTATTATTATTAATTTGATTTAGTAAATTCAATAGAATAGCAGCGTTGTTCGGTAAGGATGGTGAATTTTTATCTGAGAATAGGTAAGATAATAACTTAATAATTAAATCTGAAATTGACAGAGTTTCGTCCTCTTTCGAGGTGAATGCACAACCATTTGCGGATTGAATGTGGGGATCTTTTATGATAGCATCGTGTGCTTCTTTATCATATGTTTTTGTTAATGGCTTTTGAGGTATGTTGCGTGGTTTAAGAAAAAATGTTTTCTTATAAGAATTTTGAGTATGATGAGTAGGAGATCTTTGTATGTCTATATTGTTATTGAAAGTATGAGACTGTGTAGGGATGGGATCTGAAATTAATATATCTGCATATGATCTTGAACTGGTCGGGTGCAGTTTAGATGCTTCTGCGTATGAAATGCATTTTTGGGCCATTGATAACTTTATTTGTTTTTGTCTTAAAAACTCTGGACAAGATTTACTTGTGGCCATATGACTCCCCTTGCATAAACAACATGATATATGCTCTTCTTCTACATTACAAGACTCTCCGCTATGATTATGGCCACACCTGTAGCACTGTGGTTTGGACCTACACTGTACTTTGGTATGTCCAAAGCGACAGCAATTGTAGCACTGAATAGTCGGGAATGTATATAAGTCTACAGTTAGAGCGTTGTAACAAACAAATATTCTTTTTGGTAATACCTGTCCATCGAATGTAATAACTACAGACTGTGATGGCTTCCAGACAGTCTTGCCCTCTATTGTACTTTTATAATTTAATCTTCTAGCTTTAATAACCTCCCCACATCCTACTGGTACACTTATATTTTCTTTAATCTCATCTGGTGACCACTCAATGGGAACCCCACGAACTAGTCCTATTCTCGTTAAATGAAAAGATGGAATAAACGCTTTATAATTATTTTTTCCTAATAAATCATTTTTTATAAATGCATTAGCATCTAAATAATTAGAGAAAGACAGTGTGATCCGGTTTCTTCCTATTTTTTTAACACTTCCGTTGATAATATTGAAAAAATTATATTTTTTTAGAAATTTCCCAAAAGAGACTGGATGAAGAGTGGTGCCATCATTGAGAGCGGTTTGATTTTTCTGAACATGGATAAGATAAGGTGAAATATCCGAAGACTCATAAAATAATCTGCTTACTTGAGGCGGGCGAGGAGGAATTGAAACATTATTAATATCAGCACTTTTTTCTGATATTTGTTCAGGAATCTTATTATGAGCGATTAAAGACTTAATACCGTTGCAGAGACAGTCTGAGTTCTTATCTCCATTTGCATCATCTAAATTGTTATGACTTTTCTTCTTTCTTTTTTTATTACAGTGCTTACAGATTTTCGATTGTTTTATTACTCGTCGTTTGCGACTATTACTGGATATTACTGAACCATCTGTGTCCATATCACTTTCAGTAGGCTTAGTGCGAGTTTCAAAAATCGAATCGAATGACTCGCATCGAGTGTACGCTCTTCACGGTGAAACGTGCGGAGCTCTGAGTGCGAGTTACTCGATTTGCAGGACGTTTATTCATCTTTAGAAGCAATAATTTTTTCTTTTATATTGGTAGCATGCAAGTTTTTTTTAAGGCGTTTAATTGAAATGCCAAGCTTTCTAACGATATTTATAATTAGTCGGGTAATGGGTAATGTATGTTATCGAGCAACACTTCCGGCCTCACATAATTAATTATTTACGAACTTAGGAAATATATAGAACTATTCATATTTCTTTATACTTATAATATTTTATTGGCGCCTTCCGCTTGACAGCTTCCGATGTTTAATATTACCTACTAAGTTTGTATTTAAATAGGTCAAGATGATTGTATAAATACCGGCGGTTAGCATATCTCTGTTGCATTCGTATTCTACCCACCGTAACGTGTACTAAAGAGAATATAATATTTCGTGTGGATGTAAATTGTCTCAATTGTCGCCGCCACCCTGAGGATCCGTTTATACTTCAGAAGTGGGATTATGCCAGGCCCATACATTGACGGATTTGAGACCGCTGAGAAACACAGGCGATACAAAATGCGACGTGTCACCCAAACCGATACGGAGGTTATTCCAACGTTCCGGCCGGATGAAAAATCTAGCAACGTCAAGGGATGGCTGCACAAGATCGACCAGTTGGAACACGTGTATGGATGGGACAACAAAGACAGATGTCTTCGTGGGTCGGCTAGAGAATGTGCGATACACCGCAACTATACTACACATCTGCGACTGGCTACCACATGAAGAAGAGAAGGTGCTGTTGCTCCAGTTGCAAGAGGGACCGACTTTCAACCGAAGAAAAGTTACGCCTGCCGAAGAGAAGGTCGCGCTGCGAGGTGTGGCATCGCCCGGGACACTACGTCGGCCAGCTGATGGTATGCGGCCAGCTCTTCACACCCAAAAGTGAGTAATGTCTTATTTACAAGATACAGCATATGCATAGATTTGCACAAAAAGATAGTGTTAATTAATGGCTCTAGTCTCATTGCATACATAGACACGGACAGCAAATTAAATATTCTGTGTGGCATATGCTAAGTTGAAAAATTAAAGAATAAGTCTTCCGTGGTTACAATGAAAGGTTTTGGAGGCGCATACCCGTCGACCTCTTTAGGAACGTCCCCCGTGAATGTTCATATAGACAACATTATTGTGGCTTTGTGGAAATAACGAATTACGACATCGCTGATATAGATTTAATAATCGAAGAATCATGATAAATCAACCTAATATCAATATCACAAAATTCTGTTAAATTCGTGGGTAGTAGTGATACTTTTAATAGTACTCTTAGTGAGATAACATTACATGACAGACTTGTCGAATGTATTTAGGACACAGCTGTATAATACCACAGTAAAGTGCTGCTTTGGTACAAGTTTATCTCAATATTAACACTAATGAAACATTTCTTGTGAATTCTATATATTATGAGCTGGGCTGTATGTCCTATTTTGGGTGGACTTGTAAGGTCGAAAGATTGCTTTTTAAAAAAATAATTAATATCTGAGACAAAATCATTGAATGGAAATATAATTGATTAATAAGCACGCGTGGAAATTATAACACAAAATCAAACTACTTCAGGATAGAGGCTGCATAAGTTATAAATAAAATCTGTGTGATGTACAACAAACAAAAGGTGTGTGATGTACAACAAACAAAAGGTGTGTGATGTACAACAAACAAAAGGTGTGTGATGTACAACAAACAAAAGGTGTGTGATGTACAACAAACAAAAGGTGTGTGATGTACAACAAACAAAAGGTGTGTGATGTACAACAAACAAAAGGTGTGTGATGTACAACAAACAAAAGGTGTGTGATGTACAACAAACAAAAGGTGTGTGATGTACAACAAACAAAAGGTGTGTGATGTACAACAAACAAAAGGTGTGTGATGTACAACAAACAAAAGGTGTGTGATGTACAACAAACAAAAGGTGTGTGATGTACAACAAACAAAAGGTGTGTGATGTACAACAAACAAAAGGTGTGTGATGTACAACAAACAAAAGGTGTGTGATGTACAACAAACAAAAGGTGTGTGATGTACAACAAACAAAAGGTGTGTGATGTACAACAAACAAAAGGTGTGTGATGTACAACAAACAAAAGGTGTGAATTAGATAATACAAGATATAATTACTGCTTAAACATGTAAATTTCAGATGCCAAACACCAGCGACAAAGCAGGCGCCAATAGCAGCGCTGATCGCCGTGGGACACGGCATACACAGGATGGCCGAATGTTATCGAGCAACACTTCCGGCCTCACATAATTAATTATTTACGAACTTAGGAAATATATAGAACTATTCATATTTCTTTATACTTATAATATTTTATTGGCGCCTTCCGCTTGACAGCTTCCGATGTTTAATATTACCTACTAAGTTTGTATTTAAATAGGTCAAGATGATTGTATAAATACCGGCGGTTAGCATATCTCTGTTGCATTCGTATTCTACCCACCGTAACGTGTACTAAAGAGAATATAATATTTCGTGTGGATGTAAATTGTCTCAATTGTCGCCGCCACCCTGAGGATCCGTTTATATGTACCTGTGTTTAGTGCGAGGTTTTTTAATTACTCAGTCGATGTTATTGTTATGTTTAATTTGTGTGAGGTTGTATTAGTGCCACCTAGTGGTAAACTTATGAATCCCATTTTGTGGGAGAGAGAAGGTTTGTTTATGTTGCTGTCTCATGTATCGAATAGCTTTACCGAAGTGAGCCTCTCGATTATTGTATGTGCGAGTGCGAGTTACAAATTAATGGATTTTGAGAGTATTTCTTCACTTTCAAGCAAGTTACGTAGTCACTAAAAATTTTGCCGTGAAACCAATACAATTTCAAGATTTTTTCTTTCGTTTTTAATAATAATATTGTTTTTTAAGGTTTTATCTATTCTAATGGTTTATACACATATATTTTTTCGGTTAGAAAATTTTATAGACGTCTAGCTAGTTGTAAATACATATTAATTCTTTGCTTTTTCATTTAATTCTTATTAAATCATTGCTTTTTTTTAAAGAGTTGTTTGATGAGAGAGAGAGCGAGATAGAGTTGTTTTTTTTTTATTGCTTAGATGGATGGACGAGCTCACAGCCCACCTGATGTTAAGTGGTTACTGGAGCCCATAGACATCTACAACGTAAATGCGCCACCCACCTCGACATATAAGTTCTAAGGTCTCAGTATAGTTACAACGGCTACCCCACCCTTCGAACCGAAACGCATTATTGCTTCACGGCGGAAATAGGCGGGGTGGTGGTACCTACCCGTGTGGACTCCCAAGAGGTCCTACCACCAGTGAAAGAGTATTCTTTATTGTACACAAAATGAATAAATATTGTGAAACATTTTTTCTTGGTCTTATCGCTAAGAGTGATCTCTTCCAGACAACCATTAGATGGGCAAGAATAATTTCGAAATGAATTGCACACTGTGTATCTATCTATTATAGAAATATATACACACACGCACATACACACGCGCACACACACACACACACGCGCGCAATATACATATTTACAGGTACATACGTACAGATTTATATTTATAAATTATATAGAAATTTGAACAATGTAATAATAATTTTGCTTCTTTACACATTTATAAATAAGGATGGATGCTCGTAATAATTTTAGTATATTTGGGCCACCTAATGAAGATCATCAACACTATTACCGTAAATACAATCATTTTATAAACGTTCAACGGGTAAAAGATTAAACCTATGTAAAACATAATTTCTTTAATTAAAAAAAGCTGAAATAATTACCTATTCCAAGATTAATTATGTTAAGTATATCTAAATATGTAATTACAATTAAATAAAATACTTCTATTAAAGTTACTAAAAAAATATGTTTATGCTGGGCAGTTTTCGTGTATTTTAAAGGTTACGCCATTACGGCAAAGTTTGTTTACGAAATTGCACCCTTAGAATGGAAACTTCAATATTGTAATAAATATTGAAGTTTACCAGAAACTAAGAATTTTGGGTTGAGCCACTTTAATTCTAAAGGTACAAAATAGTATTGAACACGTGACATTACCCGAATAATTTTGAAAGTAGTCGGTTCCCATTAAAATGCTGTTAAAATGCTTTGTATTTCATTTAGACGGTCTAATGCCAAAACATCACGTGCTACCAATATACGAGAAATAATATTATTGCTGCTCTCGGTGAATAAACGCCCTGCGAAGCGAGTAGCATATCTCAACTCACACTCACAATTCTTCATTTTTCACCGTATAGAACGTAAACTCGATTTGATTTTGATTTATTCATTTACAATTGAACAATTAGGAAAAAAAGATGAAAAGACATTTTGGAGGGACCGCGAGGAGCTAAATTGTGTGAATTGTTTTATTTTGTCTATTTAATGTTTCTTAGTTAATGCGTATTTAATATTTCTTCGTGTATAAGTGTAATTTTGAGACCGTCCTGGCCTAAAGGTTAAGGCGTCCGGTGTATTCGTATCTTGCAATGCACCGGTGTTCTAATCCCGCCGGCGGGTTTCAATTTTTCTAATGAAATACGTACTTATCAAATGTTTACGATTGAATTTCACTGTAAAGGAATATCATCATGTAATAAAAATCAAACCCGCAAAATTATTTTTTGTAATTACTGGTGGTAGGACGTCTTGTGAGTCCGCACGGGTAGGTATCACCACCCTGCCTATTTTTGCCGTGAAGCAGTAATGCGTTTCGGTTTGAAGGGTGGGACAACCGTTGTAACTATACTGA
Source organism: Bombyx mandarina (assembly GCF_030267445.1). Classification (NCBI taxonomy): domain Eukaryota; kingdom Metazoa; phylum Arthropoda; class Insecta; order Lepidoptera; family Bombycidae; genus Bombyx; species Bombyx mandarina. The sequence continues at coordinate 8,920,226 of NC_143226.1, forward strand.
GACCTTAGAACTAATATCTCAAGGTGGGAGGCGGCATTTGCGTTGTAGATGTCTATGGGCTCCGGTAACCACTTAAGATTAGGTGGGCCGGGAGCTCGTCCACCCATCTGTGCAATAACAAAGTAACGTGGGTTTATTAACTGCTTAGTATCTGTGAAAGTGCGAAAATTTAAAAAAATTAAACAAAACCGCTGGACGTAGCTTCTCGAAGTCTTCGAAAAGGTCCACTGAAAAAAATCTCAGTATATAATCAGCATTTTGCAGAGATTATATTTTATCCCATATTATCTGATCTCATTTCATTTCATTCCATGCCAATTGATTAATGCTTAAAATTAATCAAATCCATTTCACTCCATATTATCATTTTTCATAAAAAAAGATTAGGCTCTATGGCATGATATTTTTGCCTCTCTAGTTGGAAAAATAAAACTACTAAAGAAATACTCGATCGAAACGTTAAAATCCACTAATTTGTAACACGCACTCGCACAAATGTCATTCGTAGTACTCATTTCGGTAAAATTACTCGGTTACGAGATCACAACGTTAATATGAACTCGCACTCACAAAATAACACCGAGTACGTTTGCCGCTAGGGGCGCTGTTCCAATTGCATACAAATTTGAGCAAACTGGCTCGCTAGTGAGAACGTTACAAAACTCGCACTAAGCACACAGTACTCAAAATCATATTAAATGCTACGTCCTGAGGGCCAGTGCCCCCAGGATCAGGCGGCTCGTTCATAGGAAGATGTTAAACAACTTACCAGGAAGTCGCCAAAGATGAAAACGTATACTAATAAATAAAATATATACAATAATTATATTAATTAATACAATACTTCACTAATCTTTCCCTATTAATTAAATTAAAAAATTTAAAAGCCAAAAAACTCCCGCCTTGTCCGAGGTTCCCGCGCTTTTTTTTTTTTTTTTTTTTTTTTTTCATCTGTATCTTAATGTAAGGGAAAATAAACAATGGAATAAATCAAAACCAAATACCACTATTTGTCTTGTTTCAACTTATAGGTACTACAAAATGAAGTGCTGCAGTGAATCATTCGAATAACTATATGAAATTTGTATGTAACACGATGTTATCACTTTATGTTACAAAGTTAATTATGTGATAAATCGACGTATGACTCAAAATGTTGCAGGAACTCGGTAAGCATTAAGCAGAAGTTTTAATCAGTTTTTGACCTACTATACATTTCTTCTTCAATTTAAACATTTAAAAAACGTTTATAGAACCGAGAAATGGTGCGTATCGAAACTTTCGTTTTTGTTGACTTGGAAACCACCGATGTCCCTAGAAATGACGGTAATACGACGAGAATAACCGAAATAAGTTTAGTGGCAGTGAAACGGAATCATATTGTTAATACTCCGTTCGGGGAGACGCCTCGAGTTCAGCAAAAACTCACCCTGTGCTTGTACCCGCGTAAATTTATAAGCACAGGCGCCACTGAAGTCACGAAACTTTCCAATGAGCTTCTCGAGCATGAGCCACCATTCAACTTAGAAGTATTCAAAATTATAGATACATTCCTAAGCATTTTCACGGAACCAGCTTGCTTAATCGCCTACAACGGACATTCCTTTGATTTCCCAATACTTAAGAATCAGCTAGAGAAATTGAAAGTAATGTTTAGTCGCGATGTGTTTTGTGCTGATTGTCTATATGGTTTCTATGATATTGATTCTATTAAATCAAATTTGAACATGCAGGAGACTGACTGTACAGATGAAATTGACTTTTACAAACCCTCAACGTCTATGCAAAACATCAATGAATCCACACCAAAACGCCAAAAAATTGTATTGAATCAAATACAACTGAAAAAGAAAGCTGTACGTAAATTATTTTATGAAAATGGTGAAAAGCCAAAGAATACATACAGACTGCAGGATGTATACAGAAGAAAATTAGGACGATTACCACATGGTGAAGCTCACAGGGCAGAGAATGATTGTATAATGGCACTCGAAATAGCGACTGTTTATGGTAAACTGTTTGTGGACTGGATTGATAAGAACTCCACATTGTTTAGTGAAGTGAAACCTATGACTATTGGTGTTAAACTCGGTTACTAGTCACATAAAAGTAGTGAGGGAACCCACTCACTACAAATTGATGATTAGTGAGTGAAGTTAAAAAAAAGGTGCTTTAGATTATTTTATGGATAAATGTAATATAAGAGGGAAGCTCTTGTACTGAGTTTTGCTCAATAGACTGAGTGAGGAACTAGTACATACTCTAAAATCAGAAGCAGAAAAATAATTATTTCATTTGATCACAAGAAGTAAATTTAAAGTTGTAACTTTATTATTTAATCTAATATCATATCAAAATTTAATGAACTCCCAATTTTTGAGAATTAATTCAGTTATTTTAGTCTATTGCATTGTTTGACTGTTTCGTGACCAAAGATATGACTGGCTACTGATGACGATACCGAGCCTGTTTAAGTCAAAAACTTGTTTTTCATATTACAATATTTTTAAGAAATTTTTATACTATTTTAAAGCAACATCCAAAAATTTGTATGTTTTAATGGTTTTAATAAGAGATGTATTACATTAATTTACCTACATTAATATACCTTAATTATTACATTAGTTTACAAATCATGTTAACTGATATTTTATGTATTTTTTTATTATTATACATTAATGTAAAATGCTTTATTTATTTGCTCTACAATTTATTTTGAAATATAAAAATATCCTAAAATATTTCTTTTTTTAAACATTCTCACCACAGCTTCTATCACAGACATCAAAACAATCACACAGCGCATCCATTATCCTAATAAAATGTCTTCGACCACTCTGTACGGTCTGTGTCATGTTACTTCATGAATGTACTATATTCGCATTGTAATGTTCTCGAATAACCATTTAACATTAACAGGTGTAAAAAGTATAAGGCAAAAAAAAATATATTCAATAAGCGTTTTATTTAACAATATTTGGCGCACAGAGACGAAATTGTGTTTAATCATAAATTTCAAGAGTAGTAAAAGCACTCAAAGAAATATAATTCCCCAATAGCACCGCTTACAGGATAAGGTCTCATTCGGAACCCGACAACTGATTGCAAGAGACCAGCTTTGTTGCTGGTCAGTGTGAATGTTAGGAAATGAAGGATCGCAGTAACATGGCCGCCAATTATACAAATGAACAGTAATGTAGTAGCGCTATGCATGGAGCTTGGAATTATACCTTAATATCCCTACGTAACTTTCATTCTCGGTAGTGATGGCCAAAACAGCTAGATTAAGTTCGTCCGATCCTCATCACCTTATTCGCTTTCTATCCCCACGGAGATAAGAAGCTTGGTGACCAGCAAAGGGGCTTAGGGTCGTACGTCGTCAAAACTGCCACCCCAAGGCCCAAGGTGTCTTCCATCATCTATTTACTTTTGAGTGATTTTAAACGATTAGATTTACTTTTTTATTTTAATAGAATAGATAGCTGGAATAGTATCCATCCTATTGGTGTTAAAATAATAATTGGGTGAATTTAATGTATCTATCTTCTATCTATATATATAAAAATGAATTGCTGTTCGTTAGTCTCGCTAAAACTCGAGAATGGTTGGACCGATTTGGCTAATTTTGGTCTTGAATTATTTGTGGAAGTCCAGAGAAGGTTTAAATGGTAGATAAATATGAAAATGCTCGGAATTAAATAAAAATAACAATTTTGTTTTCCCTTTGATGTGTCCCCCGTCGGACGGATTCCTTTTGTTTGTTTTAAGTTTATTTTATACAAAATATCTTTTATTTATTGATTGAGGCACTACGAAGTTTGCCGGGTCACCTAGTTATAAATAATTATTCAATTATTTTTACTTAAAATCTCTCTGAGATGCTCTCAATGAGGCTTGGTTAAAATTGTTTCTCAAGTGCTGTGTTTCGTACACTACCCTTTTCCACCATCAGCATGTTCATCTACATAACTGAAATTTTAACAACGTTTCAGGGTTGCTTATGATCACCGGGGTCCTTTGGGGCTGCACGAACCCTTTCATCCGTCAGGGCACCAGGGGTTTGCGTGACATTAAGTCTGACACACTTGTGGGGCAAGTTCGCGCAGAAATATGGTTTCTACTAAGTAATTGGAAGGTACGACCACAGAGATATACTCTTCTATGGCTTTGGTATAACCAAAATAGGCCTGCCTGGTTCACTGGCCGGCACGGATACTTCTCCTTAATGCTTACCGCGGCCCCTCTTGTTATTGCTACGATTCATTCACACGTCGGAAAGGGGGGGGGGAGGAACTTTATATAATACGATTAAAACTTCGACTTCCTGTTTGGAGGGGGTGGTGACGTCACAATGTTTTGGTTATGGGTTCCGCATTTGACATCAGGCACTCAGTTCCTCCATTCAAACAAATAGATAAAATACATATTACTGCGTGTCAGCTCCGACCCGCCTTAGAACCTTATTAGGAGTAAAGTACGTAGTATCATTGAATCTACAATAGGTAAAAACATAAATATATGCATCTCTTAAAATACAGAAGGCATACAGTAGGTATTGACAGTATTGACGACATTGGTAGTAATTAAAGTAATGACTAAAGTATGTATGTATTTTAACACTATGACAATTGTTCAAACAATGTATAAAAATTGCCATCTGTGCCAAATTAGATTAATATATAGTAAAATATTTTTATTGCTCACAGAAGTATCGCAAAGAATGACGATGAGAGAGGGAGAGTGGAGTGAGTGTTGAGATGACGGCTGATAGGAGAAAAGGAATAGAAAACCGTGCTGACCCCCCCTAATGAGATAAGGTGAAGATGATTCGAACACCGGTGCATCGCTCAATATGAATGCGCCGGACGTCTTATACTTTAGGCTACGACAACTTCAAAAAATTGGAATGCGTTGAAATGAAATGAATTTTCAGTACGTGGTCCCTTGGCTGGTGAACCAGGCGGGGTCCCTGGTGTACCTGGCCGCGGTGCAGAGGGCGCCGCTGTCGGTGGCCGTGCCGGTCGCGAGCGGCGTCACCTTCGCCCTCACCGCGCTCACCGGAGCCGCCGCCGGCCTGGACAAGGCCTTGGACACGCGTAAGGACCTACTACACTACAACGAACTGGTCTTACTGGTGGTAGGACCTCTTGTGAGTCCGCGCGGGTAGGTACCACCGCCCTGTCTATTTCTGCCGTGAAGCAGTAATGCGTTTCGGTTTGAAGGGTGGTGCAGCCGTTGTAACTATACTTGAGACCTTAGAACTTATATCTCAAGGTGGGTGGCGCATTTACGTTGTGGCTGTCTATGGGCTTCAGTAACCACTTAACACCTGGTGGGCTCTGAGCTCGTCCACCCATCTAAGTAACAAAACAAAAAAAAGGAAATCCAACTAAAAATTTATTAATTTATGGTTAAAAAAAACCATAGGGTGCATAGTATCAACAGTTATAAATATTTTATTGACAGATATGAGTAGAAGTATAATATCCTAAAAAGCACCGCACGCTTTTTTTACATTAAATTTATTTTTCTATATTATACTTGGATTTTCTATAAAAGCGTGTTTTTTAGTTTATTTTTGAACTATTATTTCTTTTTCATTTTTTTCAGTTTAAGTAGCATTATGTCATACATCATTCATACGTTCACGCAAATATAGCAGTTTTCAATTAGCCAAATGAAAAATAGAAGGCACTCAAATGAATAAAATGAATGAATGCCGATCAAAATCATGTTCACAGATTCCGTTGCATACACACTAACACACGTATGAAGCTAATAAAAGCGTATTAAAAAATTAACCGACTTCAACGAAATAAAATGAGAAATAACTTAAGAACTATTGGTCAGATTTGAATAACATTTAAATATCCGAGATATATCCGAGAAGCACCAGCCTTCAAACACAAAATTATCGGGTTAGTTATCGGGTAATGCAAAGAAATACAGTCAAATTGATAAAAAAAAAAATTTCTGATAATGAAGGTTTTGAAGTCTGTTAACATTTGTAATAAAATGCTTAATTGTGAGACAAAAAACACAATTAGAAATATCTTATTTCCAATGAGCGCAGCGTTTCATCTCACTGATCATCCGTGTAAAGCGCAAGTTGTTTGAAATACTAACGTTTTTATCTGTAAATTTGTTATAAAGTACATAATTATAAATGTTTTCGTCGTTGTCATATCAGAATGTCGAATTGAAGTTATCATCGGTACTCGCACTTGTGACGTATACAGGCTTAGATAACCTAAGCTGTACTAGGTTTTATATTGCAGTTAACATTTTAAAAATAATTTCCAGATAATACTCATTTATTTTTATCACTTTTAAATTATTATTCATACAATGAAACGACAGGGGGATTTTTTTTTATTGCTTACACGGTTGGACGACTTCACAGTCCACCTGGTGTCAAGTGGGTACTGGAGCCCATAGACACCTACAACGTAAATGCGTCACCCACCCTGAGATATAAGTTCTAAAGTCTCAAGTATAGTTACAAGATTGTTTATATTGATGTCTTACCCGCGCATGTAGGGCGGTTAAGCTCGCGACCCTCACGGGAGCCCGTGGACACAACGAGAATGTCACCGCCGCCTCAACACACGAAGTCCAAGTCTCGATAGTATAGTACAACGTCTGCCCCACCCTTTAAATCAAAAGGCAAGACTAGGTAGGACGGTAGGGGCTACGTACCTACCAGCTGACAATCATCTATGCATTAGAAATGGTGCGCATGCAATTTGGTGCACGTGAAAGAAGTGAAACTTCAAATTGTGGTATTATTTTCTTTTGTAATAGGGAATGCTGTGTATAAGAGGAACGACCTAGCTCGCTTTGCTCATTCCCTCTCTCCACGGTCGAGTGGTTCGCGAGACGCTCTGTCTATTTTCTCACTCTCACTCTTCCTAAAATGTATTATTTCTCTCTAGCCGTAACGAATCTGTCCGAGTTAAATTTTACTCTCAACGCGCCTAAAGAAGTTTCACTTCAAAAACACAACGCTAGTTTTTGAAAAACATGACTTCTTAATACAAACAACTATAAAAATGTTGCGCGATTTTATTAACTCTTCATCTTGTGTGTGTGTCCGGTCGGATTACCTAATTGTTAGAGCCACTTTCTCGAACAACTATAGAATAGCTCAAAATCCAATGACAATCAAAGAAAATCTGGAGAAAGACATACTTTTAGTTTTTTTTATTGCCCTTGTAGGCAGACGAGTATACGGCCCACCTGATAGTGAGTGGTTACCGTCGCCCATGGACTTCAGCAATGCCAGGGGCAGAGCCAAGCTGCTGCCTACCGCTTAATACTCTCCACAAGCCTCGTATGAAGAAGGACATGTCATAGTGCTCGGGAAACACCGTGGAGGGGAGCTCATTCCATAACTGGATAGTACGTGGCACAAAAGACCTTTGGAAACGCACTGTGGATGAACGCAGCGGTTCCAGATTATATAGATGAACTCTGCTCCGATGGCGGGAGGTGCGATCATAAAAAGGAGATGAGGGGATCATCTCAAACAATGCCTATAAATCGATACTAATATATAAATCTACAGTGGTTTTACGGATGTTCCATTATAACTACTGAACCATGTATCCTTGGTATCCATGTAGAAAATACATGTACTTAATGGATAGGCTAATATTTATATGAGTGTTGGACTCCCTACACCAGTTGCGGGGGCGTTAACGATGAGAATCTTTGTGGGGGTGAGAAATAATGATGTTAATTTGAAATGCCCAGCGAAGCGGACGGGTACAGCTAGTATTCCTATAAAAATGTGGTAAATCAATTAATTATTGAAATATATACTGATTAACTGGACTCGTGGTTAATGGTGTCGTCTGGCCTGCACGCTTCAGGCTCTGCGCTGGGCACGGCGCTGGTGCTGGCCGGCACGGCGCTGTGCTGCTGGAATCAAACCTCTGCTAAAGTTTAAACCGCATCAGAGCCGATCACACCAGGTCAATCTTTGCTCGGACATCGATAACTAGTCAAGAAGGTGTATTATATTAGTACGAATTACCAGAAAATTGTCAATATTAAAATAAAGAAATTAGTAAAGATCTTTTTAATGTAAAACAACATTGACTACTTATTTGCTCATCATCCGCTTAGGTTAGCTTATACTCCTTCGGATCGTGCGAGGCGTATACGTGATTGAAACTGTGGCGGGTAGCCCTCATACAACGCAGCATACCTATTTGCTTAAGTACAACATTTCCAATCTTGCAAATATACAATTTCCGAACAATAACATGAGGACAGTCGGACTCCCGAGCAATATCACCAGCTCGGTGGAAGATCTTCCCTTTGTCGTAAAGTTACAAAACTACTTCCACGATTCAATTTCGTGTTTATTATTGTCATAGCGCCAGTACAACAAATTTCAACTTGAAAAGTACTTCGTGAGCGTCGTCCTAGGCGAATAGACAGTGTCTGAGATGTGGCCGCGGTTGATGTCCATGGACAGCAGTGACCACCAAATCTGTCTCTTCTTCGAGCCGCTGTTTAGTGTTCCGCAAACAGTAATACAACAATTTGAATTATCACCGAGAATTTAATTTATTTTTAAGAGAAACTATAACAAAATATTTCATACGAATTTTTTTTATTATCATTCGAACATATAGGTACATTACATTACATCGATATAAAACATTAGTCGTTATTAAAGCTATTTACATTTAAAATAATAATTTAATTAAATAAACAACACAGTAACGACTTCAAGTCTTTAATTTATCCTTCCTTTATCCCTGTTCGTTTCCTTCGTACAAAAACTTCCGACTTCACTTTACATACAACAACAACATTTCTGTTAGTCTACGTCCGTTCACATGTACAATATACTAGTTATAGAAAAAGCGTCACTTAATTATTAAAATTGATTAAGATTATTGACTGGTTTGTGATTAATGTCTTTGTCATTGTGTGTAGAGAACAGCATATCCCAATACATTTTCGTGAATATCGTAAAAGGCTTATGGAGAGTACTTAACGATAGGTAGCAGACAGCAGGTTGGCACGGTCCCTGGGCGATGGCAGCCACTCACCATCAGGTGGGCGTCTACCTACAAGATCAATAAAAAAAGACGACTAACAGATTCAATAGACAGTAGACATCAGCATTTTTATGTCCGAACCCAGCATATTGCGATCGCCAAGCGGTGTTTACTCATTGTAGAACATAATTGGAGCCATACACGGCTAAGAACCACCATCCTGCAAAATTCTGCCGCAAAACAGTAACAAAAAACAAACTCAAAATTATAATTTGCGTAATTACTGGTGGTAGGACGTCTTGTGAGTCCGCACGGGTAGGTACCACCACCCCGAATATTTCTGCCGTGAAGCAGTAATGCGTTTCGGTTTGAAGGTCCATCTTTGTACTGTAAAAATTGAGACCTTAGAACTTATGTCTCAAGGTGAGTGGCGACATCTACGTTGTTGATGTCCATGTCAACGGTAACCACTTGTTACCAGGTGGGCGGTGAGCTTGTCCGACTGTCTAAGCAATAAAAACTATGGTTTCCGGGTTCGATCCCCGGTAAGGATCGATCAATAATTTAGTAAACACATTATATTTCGAATACATTACTAAAATGTCTTTTGCGATAGAGCGCAGTTCCGTGAACAGTGACGAATAGATTGGGTACGTAATCAGAAGATACGCCGGGAACAATACATACAGGACACACCTCAACGGGAATCGATGAATAAATAATCAGAACTGAGGCTGGGAACTAATTATTGCGGTGTCGTATTACGCTCAGTAAGTGTTGGGTAAGTTATCCTTTAGACGCTCTGAGATTTCTCTAACGTCACGTTTTAGTTTTAAAAGCTTGCATCAGTGATCGCTAGATGGAGGTGGCTGTATGGCTCTGAAGCTGTATTGCATTAGGTAGAAATCGGTAGAATAGAATATGTTATCACAATAATAATATCCGACAATGTCACTTTGTATACATACTACACGAATAAAGTCGTTGACAACAAATATGTACTTATCTGTTGTAACCACAGCTCAGGGTTATACCTTCGAAGACTTCAAAATGCTTAAAGCGCTTCTTTCATCTGGTTTTACCAGTCTTGTGTAATTTCTAGAGCTAGGAAACGTTAAATGAAACGTAATTGATACCTTATGTCTTCTTACCTTAAGATAAATTGTAATTGAATTTCGTTGTTACGTTACAGCAATTTAAGAGCGAAACCAGAATGAAATTAGGCAATTGTCGGGGGTTATCATGGCCGTCTGATATAAGTACCTATATAATTAAAAATAGTTTTACGATTTAATCTCGCATTTCTTATTTATATTAAACCAGTCATCCGTGACCACGAAGGCTGTGAAATATTCGAAGCGTCGGAAATAAAGTAACGACCATAATAATATGCAAAATTAATCCGCAAAAGTAGTTTTTTATACGTCTACGGTTCGCGACAACCTATGAAAATACTAAGTACCCACAGAAACTAAGATACGATATAGGGACTAACCTATGTCATTGTATAGCGATACTGAGCCTGCTATTATAATGTTTAAGAAATTGTGTTTCTTTACTAGAGTCCTTACAGTGACTTAGCGACCAGAAAAAGCTTTCGGCCACTGACGAGACAAACCTAACTTCGTATTTGGTCTCCCGTAGTGCATGCAGATCTTAGTCTTTTATTTGTTCTATGTTCATTCGTAACGCATTCCTTCTTACTTCCATGGCAAAAAAAAATCCGCGTAATACTCAAAAGATAATGCACGGGACATGGTTTTAGGGCCTACGTATGTCACTCCTGAGGCCTTAGAAATAATATTTTGCGAAAACAGTTACTGTGCACATAAATATAAACAATGAAATGAAATTTCCGATATTGGTCTTATTACTAAGTCTTATTAATATCATTCCCAATGTACCTACCAGGTAAGATGATGTTGTGTAAAAAAAAGGGTTTTCTCAATAAGTACGGCACCGCGTGTGGAGCCGAGCTAATGACTAGTAATGACTCAGTTTATTCATTTAATGAACGGAAGACAGAGGATATCAGGGACATCGAATTTCAAACTTTGCGATATGCCAATTTCTTCCAACTTATATTCTAAGGCTTAAATTGCTTCAATAAATCACAAAGCATAAAGGATGTGATTACATGAATTTATTTCAGTGTCTATTATGTCTGGTTTGGCTCTAACAGATTTCCTTTATATAAGCACAATTTTCTATAGCACAATTCTTGTCTGATCGACAAGAGCTAACTCCATTAGTGGGGTCCCGTTGTTACCATACCGGACTGGCTGTTCGTAAGAAATAATCGCACAGACTAAGCGACCTCGCGAAACCAACAGGAAAAATGTTCTCAGAAACGACTTATCAGACGGCGATTGCATGCAGCAGAGATGCGAATGTTGCGATGGATGTGTGGAGTAACGAGAACGGATAGAATACGGAATGAATATGTTAGAGGAAGTCTGAAAGTGGCACCTATGACAGAGAAGCTGAGAAGTGCGCGTTTGGGATGGTATGGACATGTGATGAGACGAAATGAAAATGAGGTTGGTAAGAGAATGCTAACTATGAATGTGGAAGGATATAGAGGAAGAGGTAGATCTAAGAAGAAATGGATGGATTACGTGAAAGACGATATGGGTAAAAGGGAGTGAGCGAAGAAATGGTATATGATAGGAGAGTATGGAAGGAGAAAATATGTTGCGCCGACCCCAGGTGACTGGGAGAAGGGCAGGATAATGATGAGACGACTTATCACATTACGGCAGTCCGAACATTCAGAACCATCGCAGTAACGGAAGCACCGGTGACCATTTTTAATGACTCCGCCTAAACGAACTTACTGCTCATACATAGGTCGCTCTCGGAAACAGCCATCGCCGCGGGGCGAGCACTTCAACACAAGGCGAAACCAAGGCATTAGTCAAAAGTTAATCTACATTACTACATCAATATTAAACTTCAGGCTCATCTATATACATCTAATATTACAAAACCAATTTTTTTAAGACTAGTAATTTTTATCTACTTTAAAATATTCCCTGCCTGTTTTTCTACATTCATTGGTATTATACATACTATCTATTCGATGAGGAATATAATTTAGTATAATAAAAGTACATAATATATATTATACATATATAGTAAAACTTTGTAAAAAAGGCCGGATTTTTTTCATTGTAAATTAACAAGTAGGCTTAAAACTAATTGCTTTCCGTTTATGAATAACTTAAACTATAATTGAATTCCGAATGATATTTGTACAAATAATTGACACAAACTAAAAAACATACACATTAAGAATACTTATTATCCTAAGACATTGATTTAACACCTAAAAATCCTGTAAATGTTTTTTGTAAAAGACGTCCTACCTAACTTTTATTGCTTTAGTACATATTTGTCATTTTGTCGCTTTGAAGCCGAACACCGTTTGAAAATACAACCATTGAAGTGTTAGATCACTGAACCGGGGCTCGCCGAACTATTTCCACGGCTCTACACAGTCTGTGCAATGACTTCCTTATGATACGTTCTTCCGCAGCCAAGTGCTCTCGCTCGGCTAATAATGCTTTGGCCCTATCCGACTCGTGGGAGGCCAGTCGAGTGATCCGAGCTCCTTCTACTCTGAGACCGGTGTTCAGACGATGCAGTAGGACCATTTCTTTGCGACGGCCTGGAAATACATTAAAATTCAATGCATTTCTTTCAAAACTCAATCAAAGCGACAGATAACCGAGACGCTAGTCATGGTTTGATATCTGTAGTGTTTCAAAACGAAAGCAGCACGTTACAAAACTAGAATAAGCCGCGTCAATAAAGAAACGAATCGAAAATGGCGTCTATGTACCTGCACTGACAGATGGTAGGGTCAACAAATAAAAATAAAGAAAGAAAGAAAAAGTTGTTTATTGTAAAAATATATAAAAAAACAAATGAGAATGTACTTTACTATACTTTATGCCCTGGCAGAGGGGGAGGTGTCTCATCTGGGATGCAACTTGCGTAGACACTTTTACTGCCAGTCATCTAAGTCGCACAACTCGAAAGTGAAAAAACTCAAACTCAACAACAAAGTCAGAACTGATATTTTTTTGCATGCAGTACGCGCCGTGTGCGATTGAAGACAGCAATAGTTTAGAGTGAGGGCGCATGATCGCCGCCGCCATTTTAAGCGCTTTATTCACGATCCATCACAGCTACCTCAGCTCAAGGCCGCCGTGCTGGATGCAGCATACAGACTATCGTGCGCGCATCAAGCGTGGAGAGAATAAGTGGAACTTATATCATTCAATAAATCTTGAAAGTGTTAAATCTGCTGTACAGCAAGTCTATACACGATCAATCACGCACGACGCAGGACCGCTCTGACGTACGTCCGCGTTATTCACTGTCTATCTGCACGACGTTCGCGGTGGTGGGGGCACTCGCTGGATGCAAAATTGGTCGTGCAAATCCAGCAAACAATTAATAATAATTATCGACGTACGTCAAGCCTATTCATGGTACTTTTGCGTCGTGCATCGTGCATGGCCTTGGCGGGACGTACAGCAAGATGGAACGTGTATAAAGCACTTTAGCTCGTTTCTTTATTGGCGCGGCTTAATTACCTGCATCGAACAGCTGGAAGCCTCTTTTGAAACTCTCGAATCCTGGCCAAGTCAACGGTGTGGCTTGGCAGGCTGCGTCCCGCACCTGACGCACCGGCCTCCTGGCAGGAGCCTCCCGCGCAGGTGGCAGGCCTGCAGACACGTCACTGGCTGGCGATGACAGTGCGTGGGGCGGCTCACTGCTGACATCTGACAATGGCACGTTTGTCGCCCAATTCGGTATTTTTAATTCTATGAATTTCCTCTCAACGGTTTCTGCTGATTTTTCAATGTTCTCGCTGTCAAAGCCGGGGGTCAAGTCTCTCTTTTTCGTGTCCTGTCCCGTGAAGAGTTGAACGCTTCTATTGGCCATCTTGGATAGACGACTTAGTTCTGAAAAATTTTTGTCGGCTAGGGCTTTTATACTTTCGTCTTCTTCCTCATCTGCAGTGGCGTCTATTCGCTTCTTGATGAGATTATTGTTTTCGTTAACAAATATTTTAATTTGCGAGAGTAGTTGTAAATGGTTATTAGTATCAAAGTGCATGTTGACTTTGGGCTCTTTTGGTTTGTGTGCACCGGGGCCGTCGTCGTCGGGGTCGTGTCTTCGCTTCCTTTTCTTGTCATTCTCTTGCCATGTTCTTTCGTAGCCTAATAAGTGATATTATTTTAAATACTAAACATAGTGACAAATTTAACAAGGACTGTTCTTTTGGGCAATTACAATCAATAATTTGTGCCGGCGTATTCGTCTATACTCTATAGGTACCTACTCGGCTACAAACTCTGATATGTATTTTCGTTATTTAAGTTTCTTTAATCACTTTAGTAGCTTAAAAGAAATAGTACCAACGGTGTGTGTTTCCGCTACTCAAGACAAATCTGTTCTGTCACACTTTAGCAATAAATCGTCTTTATATAGAAATGATGCGTTCAAGAATGTCTTAGTCTGCATTATTATTTATATTGCGTTATTATTGAGGGGCGTATGTAACAGGACGACAAGACAACTAGGTACCGACTAAACCCCATTGATCTATGCTATGCAAGCACTTACCTTTTTTATATTTGTCAGTGGCCTGTCCTAAATTCAGCAGTGATAAGAAACTCTTTTTGTGTTGAAATATCGAATTGTCTGTGCCGACAAGATTGTCTTTAAGGTGCTGTTCACAGGCCGGAGGTGAGGTATCTGTATCGCGACGTGCATGTGGGAAGCGATCGTCTTTACCATTAGCGATGTGACCACGTGCCACGGTACTGAATCTTGGAGACTTTCTTCGGGTTTCTGATTGTTTTTCTGAAAGTAATTTAAAGTAGGTATAGTTAGTTGTTTTTTTTTTCTCCGAATTGATAACCTTCTCTTTTGAAGTCGGTTAAAAAGCGTGATTGTGGTTCCTTAAATAGCTCTTTAATTAAATAATAAAACTTTTGTTCAAATTTTAATTACCTTGATAAGCCTCTTTTGTCATCAATTTCAATCCGGACATATATTTCGTTTTATCTGTAAAATTCTCATCCCTAATAGCATATTTACTGATTATTTCGAGGTATTGTTTCAGCTGAGCCTCTTCATCATCACTATCACTGCTGCTTCCGTCTTTTTCGTTAATTTTACTTAAATACTCCTTATATACCTCTTCACTCACTTTGCTAGGCGTTATAATGTACTTGGGGTTGTCATAAACTCTTTTTGATTTAGATTTCTTCGAAAGAACTTTTGTTGGTCTGTTACTTAAATATTTCATTCTTTTTATCCTTCTGCGCTTTTCGTATAAATCTAGAGTGCTCACTTCATCATTTACTTTAGGTGCCATGGCTTTTACATTCGCCTTAACGATTTTTGTTGGTATATTAGCATCCGGTGGACAGGCCGTGACTACATCTTCGTTTTTATTCTGATCCACGACTGGATCACATTCTGGTATCAATGGATTGTAGCCTAAATTCCCAAGTGGAGTTAAATTACCCTCAGCATCTACCTCATAGTACATTTGAGGATTAATTGCAAAGTTTTGGTTAGTTGGGAGCATCAAGTCCTTATTTGTCGTTACAGTTTGTATGACGTTTCCGTTTGGAGTAATAAGTTGTATTTCTTTCGGTGCATTCAAAGACTGTGCTTGTGGTAAATTATAATATTCTAGTTGAGGATCTGGTGGTTGGGGTATTAGATGATATTCAGGCATGGGTTCGGTTTGGCCATAGTGGTAAATGTTGTGGTTCGGTAAGGCATTGCTTGGACCTAAGTTAGGATTCGGGAACATCATAACATTTGGGTACGGTAAGTTGCTTAGATATACAAAGTTTGGTTGTACCACTACGTTAGATTGTGGAGGAACGTCGATAAAAGTTCGATTCAAAGGTCCGATTTCTAAAACGTCGTTAGGAAATGGTTGCTCTTCAACTGTATGTGGAGTTATCTCGATCATGGGCACACTTTGCACCGTGGTCCCTACTATATCGCTTTTATTCTGTACTGATTTTTCGATAAGCATTTGTAGTGATTTATCACCGACTATTGGCTGTTGTTCAACGTTATCTGGTGCTGGTATTTCTATTGTTATTTTACGTATCGAACCATCAGTAGATGTGATAGGAGTTTTACTAACTTCACCTTTTGATCTATCGACTATTTTAATTTCTATATGATTTTTAGGAACCATCTGTTCAGAGTTCGATGTAAATTGATTTTGTACAAAATTTTCAGTATTGTTGAAATGAGAATAATTTTCAACGACTTTATTCTGTGTAAGTGTGTTTATTAATTTATTTTGAACAACTTTATCGCACACTTTATCTAGAGGCTTTCTTTCAGTTCCTTTCTGCGTAGTCGTTTCAGTCGCTTTAGTTTGTACCAGTTTTTCAGTTTTTTTGTTTTTTATATTTTTATCATAAGGTTTTTTGAACTTTTCAGCTTCCTTACTAATTTTGTCTTGCATTGCTTTTTCAGCAGCTTTTCTTTGTGCATATTGTTCTTTGGCTTTTCTTTGACTTTCTTTGATATTTGCAATTATTTCTGCTATTCTACGTTTTACAATTTTATCTGGTATTTTATTGGGAACAAATTTTTGTGCATTCTTTTTCTGTGAGTGTTTTTCGCCAATCTTAGTTATAGGAACAGTAGGTTTATCGATTAATTTCGTTTGCTTCTGTGTTATCGTAACTCTGACCTTTTTCAAGTCGTCCTCTTGTGACGTATCTTGTGTTTTTTCCTTCACAACTATTTTGTCTTCATAAATTTGGTTTTCCGTTATCAAGCTTTCGAAGTCATTTACATCGCAACTTTCTTGATGAGTTCGCTTTGATGCGATCTCGTTAGACGAAAGACTACTTGCAGTTACATTATCTTCTTCAATTTTTTCATTCTTTTGCAACAACTTTCGAGATTTACTTGATACGATTTTTTGATCCAAATTCGTTCTTTGTAATACAACTTGAGGATTCTTTCGCAATATCTTTGGATTCTGATTATTGTCAGTAGAAACTATTGAATCTTTGGGATATTCGTTTTTTTGTGCCTTATTAGAAATGCTCCATTTATTATCTGAATTGCCAGATGCGTACGGCTTTTTTTTTAACTCTGAGTCTTTTTTCGGTTCCGGAGATTTAAACTGGTGTTCAATTTTACTTATAGCTTCAGCGGCATTGATAAGAGTGCTGATACTATTATTAGATTTTGTAACTGGATGAATTGATGTTTTATTTTCACATTCACTAGCGGGTCTTATGACTACGTTGCTTTTTATTTCTATTCTAGGTGACGAGTCCGCTTTATTAAATGCGTGATTAAAAGGAAATGGAAGCTTACTCAATAAGACGTTGTCCTTAGTGTCAGTTTGACTGCACTGGTCCTTTATTTTTTTAATGAAATCATTCTTTGACGGTATTGTGATAATTGCTCCTGAGCCTTGTGTTACTGAGGTAATAGTTAATTTGGATTCTTGTTTATAATCAGAGACAAGGTCATCTAATAGACTGTCATTGACAGACATGCTCTCGTTAAGCTT
Source organism: Bombyx mandarina (assembly GCF_030267445.1). Classification (NCBI taxonomy): domain Eukaryota; kingdom Metazoa; phylum Arthropoda; class Insecta; order Lepidoptera; family Bombycidae; genus Bombyx; species Bombyx mandarina. Next base: position 8,937,830 of record NC_143226.1, read on the forward strand.
TATAGTTTGACAGTTATCTCGTGTCAATGAATCTTTATTTTTTTTGAGCAGGTTTACATTTCTTTTGTTATCATTTTCAATTTTCTTTTCAAGTATTAACTCATCATCAAGTAGAGGCATATGGTAATTCACACTGTTCTTTTCTGGTATAGATGTTTCAATATTGTATAATTCAGTAACTGGCTTTAATATTTCAGTATGTGGGGAACTTTCAGTTTCAGATGTTTTTACGTATTTTGTTTTAGGATTTAATTTTCTAGGCTTAATTTCATTATGTTCGGTTTGTTTTGATGAAGGATTGTTATCGTCTGCTTTACTTTGGTTCGTGATAGACGTTATCTTTACATCTGCATTGTTTGGCAATCCATTACTGCAATCTTGATTTTTTTCGGGTAGACTGGTTGCATCATTAAGCGTTTCACGCTTTGCAAATGCTATGGCTTCATTAAACCTTTCGCGTTCTTCCTTGGGAATGTTAATAGTAACAATTGGTATAATACGATTTTCTGCAGATGCTTTGCAGTTAAATTTAGTTTCTTCCATTGTACTTTGATCGTGGTATCGTGAAAGATCAATTACAATAATTTTTTCATGAGATCGAGTCTGATTCTTATCATTTTTTGGTTCTTCCACCATTGCTGTATTATCATTCTTACGACTATATTCTGTTCCAATATTATTCGTGCCTTGTTCAAATTTAGATATATTATTTTCTTTTTTGTCATATCTAGTTTTATTAAATCCGTCCTGATCGGCGATAGATACTAAAGAAAATTTATTTATCAATTGGCTGTTGTCTGGCGTAGATTTTTCTTTAAATTTATTATACTCCGCCAATAATAAATTCTTGTCGAATTCTTCTTGATCAGTCTTCAGTAAGCTGTCAAATAACCGATCATTTTCAGACTTATCGTTTGATCGGTTTTTTTCTATCGAAAATTCATGGCTTAACCCATCACGCTGGATAGGTGATGCCGTGCATGTTTTGTCATTTGATTTCTGTGGAGATGGTATCGGATTTTTGATATGGAATCCGCTATGATCCGCCAAGGATAAATTCTTGTCGAATTCTTCTTGTCCAGTCTTTAGTAAGCTGTCAAATAACCGATCATTTTCAGACGTATCGTTTGTTCTGTTTTTTTCTACCGAAAATTTATAGTTTAATTGATCAAGTTGGATAGGTGGTGTCTTACATGTCTTATCATTTGACTTCTGCGGAGATGGTATCGGTTTTTCATTATGGAATCTGGTGCATTCCGCTATTGATGTTTTGGATTTTTTGTCATCTACTTCAATCTGTTCTACTGGTGATTTCACCTCACGCTCCAGACTAGATGCCGCAGGTATCATGCTATCATTATTAATTATATGTTCACTTTTCGGTACTTCGCCGTCAAATGGCCTCTGTTCCGCCACCAATGTTATAGGCGCTATATCAAGCGATTTGTGCTTTAAGTCAACCGTTGATCCCAAAGGAATTCTATCGTTCCATTGATTGCCTTCAATTGTAGATGAGGACACTCTCTCAGTTAAGTTTTGAAACACTACTGGTTTGGTTAGCAGATTTTTTTTGTCTTTTAATTGCTGAATGTCATTTGTAAATGACGGTGGCACGGCTATTTTTGTATGCACTGGATTGAAGTCTGACTTAACTAGCACAGGCGTTTTGCAAGTAGCTTTCGTTATATTTTCATCTACTCGCTTTTCTTCCGGCATCGGTCTCATTGTCATTTTGTCAATAATTTCATTAAATACGACTGTAGATGGAGTAGTCAATTTGCCATCTGACCCGTAATTTTCGGGTTTAGATACTATAATGGGTTGATCATCTAACCTTATTTCAACAGATGGCATTTTATTCTTTAGCCGATTATACTCTGCCGAAAAAACTGGTGGGATTTTGTCAATTGATAAATTATGCTCCATCACAGTTGATAACATTTTGTCATTAAACCCACTATGAGACTGCATTGGTTCCATTGGCACTTTTTCATTTAACTTGTTATCTGGTGTAGCTTCATAATTCTTATCCAAGAGCTTAGTTGCTTTTTCATTGATAATAAAACGATCAGAATTTAACTTTGATGGCGTAAATTTTTTTTCGTTTTTCCAAACATGATCCGCCATTGATACAATTGATTTGTTTTCATTTAATTGAATTTGCTGTCCTAGCGATCCTTTTGTCATTTCATCGGTGTAGAAACAACCCGACTCTTCTGTGGATGGAAGCTTTTTGTCATTGGTTGGAACGTGATCCGACTTAGATAGCATAGCCTTATCTTCATTGAATAGACTTTTTTCTTCTATAGATTGTATCGGATTTTCATCGATTACCAAACGGCCGAATTCGGATATAGATGGCATAGATATTTTTTCATTGTTTGGAACATGGTTTGGAATAGATACGATAGGTACTATTTCTTCACTTAATCGACTTCGTTCTACTAAAGACGGTGTTAGTTTTTCATCAGTAACATAACGTTTAAATCCTATTACGGATGGCATTGATATACTGTTGTCTAATAGACTTTCCTTTGATATAGACGCAGTAATCCTTTTATTATCAAGTCTATTTTGCTCTTGTATTGTATTCATCGAAACTTTCTCAATCAATCTGCTAGATTCTAACTTATCCTCATCAACCAAATGTACCTTGTCTTTAAAGTTATCTTTATTGGTCCTGTTTATCACAGATATTTTATCTTTAAATCTAAGATATTCAGCAAAATATGGTTCTCTCAGTCTTTCTTGATCTTCCATTGATAGATTAGGTTTTTGGTGATGAGCACTAGGAAACCTACTCACAAATTGATTATAATCTGTTAAAGAAATACTATCTGGATAACTAATTGGAGTGTCAGGTGTTCCATCAAGGTACTGATCTTGATTCTCAGATGTCCTCGAGCTGTCTCCGATATGACTCACTGGGCTGCAGCGCTGATATTCGGGAGATCGATCAACGAAGCTAATGTGATCAGGGCTCATGTTGTAATTTAATCTGTTCCGTTCTGTTACTGATATATTGTTGTTAAATCGTCGGTCCATGTCATTTAACCTGTCATTGAATTGATGATGATCTGTCACTGATATATTTTCAATAAGCCTGTTACGATCCGCCGCTTCCATACTATGGAGGAACCGAGTGCGATCGGTTGCAGACATGTCGTCGAGTAGTCTGTTACGATCAGTTATTGATATATCGTCGATACACCGAGCGTGGTCAGTTACTGATATTTCTTCGCTACAGACAGTTTGTGCGGAAACAGAAAAATTTTCTTGGGCTCTGTTGTATTCGGCGATTGTTAGTTTGTTATCCAAACGCTGTTCGATTTCAGAGAATCTATCGATATGAGCAGCACTTCTAGGGTATTTGCTTTCAAATAATGAGGTGAACATAAAAGGTTTCTTAGTATTTGGACGTTGATGCATCACCTCTGGGTATCTGTTCAGGGATCTATATTCGTCCGCAGATTTGTTGTCATTGAATATTTTGGACTCTGTATTTTGTTTCAACGTACTGTATTTGCCTGTTGATGGTTCATTACTAAAACGAAGCTGCTCTATTTCAGGATATCTAATCATGAATCTGTTATATTCTGCACTGAATAAATTCTCATTACTTTGATTCGGCCCGGCCATAGCGAACTCATTCCTGAATCTGGTATGGTCTAAAGGAACTGTGTTATCAAATCGCAGTGGAAGATCAATTTGATCGTGGTCCGCTAGAGATAAACAATTATTAAATCTATTGTACTCCGCCATTGTATCATCATTATATTCGTCTCGTTCAGCTGTCGTTCTCTCATTAATATGCTGACGATCATTGTCAGGGTATTGTTCGAAAACTTGACTATAATTCATCATGGGTATGCCATCATTAAATCTGGGTGTCATTAATATCCGGTTTTCGAATGGCTGAAGATCATCATCAGGTGATATATTCTCATATCGATTAAGTTCCATAACTGTTTCTATATCGCCTTTATTTCTGTTATCTAATTTCTCATTTAAGCGATTTTGATACGACTCCAGTAATTTATGGGACAGATCCGTTGTTTTATCATTAGTATTTGGCTGTTCTGGTAAAGACGGTTTCTCGCTAATTTCATTATGCTCATTCTGTTGTTTACTCAGCTTAGCAGCGATTAATTCCTTTTTAAAACGATTAAGAATATGGTTCTTAATACTATATCGACTGTAATCAACAGTAGGCTTTCTTGGTTCTACAATTGGACTATTTTCTCGCTTTTTGATGTCGTCATTGTCACACGGAGTTTTATTGTTAACTCTGTTCTCATAATAGCATGTCGGGGCTTTGGTATCTTCAACTGCAAAATCTTTACTGCGCTGACCGTCGTCTGTCGTGCTATTAATGTCTAGTCGATTCTGGTTTAGTAGTTTTTCAGTAACTTCACTTAAGTGTCTTGGTTCGTTGTCATCACATATACTAAGATCTTGAAGTTCTTTTTCACAAATTTCAGGGTCATTACTTTCGAAGGCTTCGGGATTAAAATGCTTTTTTAAATCTTTAACAGAACGATTCACAGTGATGTACTGTTCATGTCCGGGTGAGTTTAAGCTTGCGTCTTTCATTGTAGAAACTGTCAGAACTTCAGGATCACGTACAAAATTGAAAGCTGAGCATCCTGCTAATGTATGTCGATAGTCATCGTAATCATGATAGTCTCGGTCCAAGGGCTTACTAGTACTTTCCCTACGATTTAGGTTTAATATTTCGGATGGCGATATTGAGGAATGGGTGGTTTTATCTAAAAAAGCTTTTTGCAAAATGTGATCATCTGGGCTTTGATTCTTCACGAGATTTAGACCGTACTTCTCTTGTGATGATAAGAGCTGCATTGGCCGCACCAGCACTGACTCAGCTGAAAACATAAAAGAAGATGTAATTTCATGAAATGTCGCTTGGAGATCTTGTTATGGTGATTTTGGTTTTAATATAATAAATCAATCGATTTTGTTTCATCTAATTTATATTCAAGTAACGTATCTGTCAAATACTCTTATCCGATATATGAATTAAGAATCTATCTATTCTGAAATTATTGTATTGTCAGAAGGACCTCTGACTTAACTGTAACGATCTTAATGTTTCTTAAACATAATACTAGATAGTATTTGTACATTATATGTGATTTGAGGACGTGAGACACTTCTCTGTGATATTTGTAATGATAAAGCGGTCTGTAATCAAAATAAACTAATTACATGCACATTGGGAATGGAGATCGCAACATCAAATATCTATAAAGCAAGTAAACTACTGCTCAACTACTGCCGCTCGGGTGCTATTCAATCTATTTTCTGATTAAGGTTAATTGTACGTTTGCATTTTTTTAAGAATTGCATTGTTCAACCCACTCTTCAACTAGAGACCTTTGCAATATTATCAGAAGCCATCTAGACAACGCCTGTGATGGCTTGGTTTGGATTAAAAGCCGCCCATAATTTTGCTCTTGGTGTTATCTGCTGGCCGTTTTTTAATTGCTTAGATGGGTGGACCAGCCCACAGCGGCATAAGTGGTTACCTGAGCATATAGACATATACAACGTAAATGCCGCTACCCACCTTGAAAACATGAGTTCTAAGGTTTCACTTTTAACAACGGCTGCTCCATTCTTCAAACCGAAACGCATTTGGCACTGCTTCACGGCAGAAATAGGCAGGGTAGTGGTACCTACCCGTGGGGACTGACAAGAGGTCCTGCCACCAGTAATTACGCAAATTATAATTTTGCGGGTTTGATTTTTATTACACGATCTTATTCTTTCACCTTTCCTTTCTTCGTTCACAGCCAATCGAGCACATTTGTTAAGTACGTATTTCATAAAAAAATTGGAACTTGCCGCGGGATTCAAACACCGGTGCATCGCTGCATACGAATGCACCGGACGTCTTATCCTTCAGGCCACGACGACTTTGTTATTGCTTATATGAGTCATGAAGCTTTCAGCCTATCTGATGTTAAGCAGTTATCGGAAAACAGCGATCACGACGTAAGCCACCTTTCCTTTCGACCTTTGGACTTGAGGTCAAGTCTTTCGTACAGTCCGGTTATAAAATCGATTAGATCCTCATTTGGTGTAATTTTGAAACCATCGTGACTTCAGGATAAGAAGTAATGTGTATTTGTATCAAGCTATATAACTATACCGATTAATTACGAAATGCTTCCCTAACTTGTGTTTACGCTTCGCTTTGTAATAACTATGGGCTCCTGTAACCACTTAACATTAATTGGGCCATAACCTCGTCCAACCATCGAGCATCATAAATAAATATCGATCCAGAATTGTTTGTATTGGATGCGGTTTACGGACTATCTCTCCTGAGAAGAAGTTTTAAAGAAATAACTAAACAAAATTGTAAAATCATTTTTAGTAATTTTTTTAGGGCTAATAGCCCGTAAAATCTATGGGGTACAACGAACGAACTTATTCAGCCCAAACTTAAGCCCGCTAGATGATAAAATACGGAAAATTATGGAAGAGAAAACCTTCGCTAAACACCTCACCAGCATTTGAAATCTCAAAGCATCTCTAATTTAAACATTCACTGGTATGTTATATAAATCATAATATTCACCGTGTTGTGGTCAACAACTGGCCAAAGGTTGAAAGCCTTTATTCAAAGTGAGGGATGGTATTACGAAAAACTTTTTTATTTATTGCTTAGATGGGTGGACGAGCTCACAGCCCAGCTGGTTTTAAGTGGTTACTGGAGCCCATAGACATCTACAACGTAAATGCGCCACCCACCTTGAGGTATAAGTTCTAAGGTCTCAGTATGGTTACAACGGCTACCCCGCCCTTCAAACCGAAACGCATTACTGCTTCACGGCAGAAATAGACAGGGTGATGGTACCTACCCGCGCGGACTGACAAGAGATCCTACCACCAGTAATTACATAAATTATAATTTTATTGATTAATTACGCAAATTATAATTTAATTAAATTACATTTCAACACTATAACCAGACGTGCAGCTCACTTCAAGGACGTCAGGCCGACGGAAGCTTCGAGGCCAAAAATTGTAACCCTTAAATGATCTTTAATGAACTGTCGGTTTGTTAGACGGTCCACCACTTAAGACCTTTTTTGTCCGGAGCGAGTAGCCGACGACAATTTGTCACTATTTATAATAATTAAATCATAGACCCATAAAAATAACAGACTCAAAAACGAATGCAGTGAAAAAAACGAAGAAGAAGAAGAAACAAAAGAAGAAGTAGAAAAATCCCTCATTCTGACACGCGCAGTCGATATAACCCAAGACAGGGTTGAAGTTGGGCAGGCGACCGGTCGTAATGTAACAGTCGATGACAGGACGTGTTGATTCAACCCCACGTAATCTGGGATTAGTGCAACAACAAGAAGATAATTTGTCACATAAAACGAATTAGGTACTTAGGCAAGGTTTCACTTCACTTCGCTTCACTTGTTTTTGTTTTTGTTCATCTATCCATTAAACATTAACGAGATATACTATACCATACCATATTTTATAGTAATAATATTTAAATTTTTTGGGGTCAAGTTTTTTGTTTTCAACGTATACATATATAATTATACATATATATATATATATATGTATAATTATGAGATACGAGTTGGTGACATCTCTATGTATACCTATGCATAGCATTGGTCCTAGTAATTTTGCGTAGTTTTTGAAGTGAAACTTCTTTAGTTGAGAGTAAAATTAAACTCGCACAGATTCACTAGAGTGAAAAGATACAATTTAGGAAGAGCGAGAGTGAGAAAATGGAGCGTCTCGCAAACCACCCGACCGTGGAGAGAGGAAAAAAACAAAGCGAACCAGGTAATTTTTATTATACTCAGAATTCTCTATTACAGGAGTAATTTGATTTAAGGGTGAAAATGAAGAAAACCACAATACTACACACCGCAAAAGAAGTTTCACTTCTTTCACGTGCACCTAGTTGCACGCTCACCATTTTCCTTTTTTCACCTCACTTTTTTCTATAGTAGGCAAGAAAATGGAACTCCTATGAGTGAGTGCTCATGCACTCTTGGGCATCACCAATACCGGGAACTCGATGGAGCCGCTACCTACAACGGAGGAAGTTCGCACTCTGTTACATTGGGCGCCAGTTTAACACGTCCTTGTCAGTTATTTTTAGTTTGATTTTATTCCTTCATCACGGCATACGCAGATGAACAAGTGCTAAATACATACCACAAATACATTAAAATAATGGTACCTTCTATAAAGATTTAACATGGGACTAGTCGCCTAGTCGCATTACTCAATTATAATAGACGGGCACCTTACTCTGGCCATGGTCGTCTCATAAAAATCACTTCTCTAAAGTAAATAACATACAATAAAAAAAAATTTGGAAAGTACAATGCCACATTTTCTTTTGCTTAGTCTCAAGTATGAAGTATTTAAAGAAATTAAAGTTCTCACTATGCCATCCCAGTATATCTTTGAAAATTTGATGTATGTTCGTAAACATATTGAGGAGTTTACTAAAATGTCGGACGTACATAATAGAAATACTAGGAACAAACACAAGCTTGTTGTGCCGATGAGTAGGTTACATAAGATACGAAATTCATTCGGGTGTTTGTCTGTGCGCCTGTACAACAAAATCCCACAAGATGTTCAGAACCTAAGTTCAAGAAAACTATTCAAGAACATCTGTGCAATAAAGCTTACTATAAAGTCAATGATTATCTAGAAGATTGCACAAAGTGGGAATGAGTTGCTCGCTCCGGGAATTTCAATATTGTAAAATTGTTATGTTATAATTACTTATTGTAATATGAATATTTAAAAAAAAAAAAATTTTTAAAATAAAAATAAAAATCTAATATTTAAAAAAAAAAACATGCCCGCTGAGTTTCTTGCCAATGGACGGATGCTAATTCTTGTGAATTGGCGGTAGTTCTTTTGACGTTCAACAAGTATGTACTTTCATTTATGTTGAATAAAACTTTTTTGATTTGATTTGATATGTCTTAGTATGCGGCTTTAAATGGCGTCATTAACGTGTCTATGGACTACAGTAATTACTTAACTAAGATAAAGTACAACATATTTGTTTTCAAAGAAAAAAACATTCACGCTCCTTCTCGCGACTCAGCTACCCTGTAAGTTTTACATCGTCATAGCTCCTGAACAATCTATCGTAAAACAGGCAATAATGTGAGTTTCAATCTTAAAGTTCTGAAATAAGGTCATTAAAATAAAACACATTTATTATAATTTCAATCATTTATTATAATTTTTGACAGTATCGTCGCACCATTGCCGCAGCAAGCAAAGCAAAGCTAAACCAATAGTGATTACCTAGTTATACCGGGGAGTACGAGCACGATTCCTGAAACGATGTCTCGATTCAAAGTTTTTGGTATTCCGAGTTTGGTCCTGTTTTCGATATCGCGCCTTGGAGACGTTCAATGTGAAACGTTTAAGCTCTAGCTAAGTTAGTGCGAGTTTTTTAACGTTCTCGATCGCGTAAAAGTTAACTAAAATTTGTATGGAGTTGGAACAGCGCCCCTAGCGGCAAACGCAGGTAAACGTACCAACTCCATACAAATTTGAGTTAGCTTTTACGTTATCGAGAATGTTAAGAAACTCGCACTAAGCACACAGAGCACGATTTTATCTAGTATTTGTCACACCACGTTGTATTATACTATTATTGTAAGAAGGCCCCTTCAGTAAGTATTTACTTCATACAAATCAGTTCATACAATCAGAAAATTATTAATTAATTGTTTTATAAAATGTTAATTTCTTAGTCTTGGGTTTGACGCTACTAAATACTTACTTTAATATCTATTAGTATTTAAATATAAGATGGAATTAGAAGAATCGAATGTAAATTGAAATAACACTCAATATTTAAGTTGCGAATCGGTCATGCTCTGAAACCGTTTGAAGGGCTGGATTGAGATTTACACAATCCAATTGAAATTTCAACCTTTCAGTCTTAAAATGGAGCAGTGATGTCGTGGAGTGTACAGGCTCCGGAACTGCCTATATCTGAGCTGATCGGCAGATCGTTTGGCTGATGCAAGTAGGTAATAGAAATATAACGAGAATGCAAAAATAAACTGGACGCTCTTATCAATAAAAGCGATTTCCTATATTGAGGACAGTCCCTTGCGTTGGCAAAAACTGCTGTGCTCCTGGCGTTGATGACGTGCATGGACGATAGTGACCACTCGCTATCAGATGGGCTCGTCTGCCTATGAAGGCAATAAAAATAAACTGAACATTAAGCACAGTAAGAATTTTAAAGTGCCTGTTTTTATTTATTTATTGCTGAGTGGACGAGCTCACAGCCCACCTGGTGTTAAGTGGTTACTGGAGCCCATAGACATCTACAACGTAAATGCGCCACCCACCTTGAGATATAAGTTCTAAGGTCTCAAGTATAGTTACAACGGCTGCCCCACCCTTCAAACCGAAAGGCATTACTGCTTCACGGCAGAAAGAGGCGGGGTGGTGGTATCTACCCGCGCGGACTCTCAAGAGGTCCTACCACCAGTATACCACCAGTAAGTTCACTCCGAGCTCTGTTATTTACAACATACTGTTCTTAGCCATTAGAAGAAAGTGACGTTTAATAGAATATGATGTGATCAATGCGGCAACAGCAACTAAAATCAATCTGATAGGTACATGCCTGTCGTGACTGTATTACTTTACCTGCGACTCAAAGGTGCGTGATCCCTCTCCTCCATGAAGACCAACAATGCTAATGACACTGAGGCCTCTCCTTAAATGCTCAAGGATTTCTGAAGCGCTATTAGGTCTCCTTTTTCTCCACCTTATCCCACTAGGTGAGGTCGCTACAGCTAATTCTTCTCTTCCATTCTCTTCCTTCAGCCGTCATCTCAACACTCACTCCTCTCTCTCTCATATCGTCATTCACACACTCCATCTATATCTGCTTCGGTCGACCTCTTCCCGCTCTACCTTGCACTACCATTTCCATACATCTCCTAGTCACATGCATCTTCTCTCTACGCATCACATGTCCATATCATGCTAACCGTCCGCTCTTTAATTTGTTGATTGCTGAGGTGCTATTAGGTATTGTCCTAAAATAATTCCTCTACATCGATCTTATACGGTTTTACTGTATTTTGTCTATTGGTTTTAACCCCCCGCCAACTCCTGGTGGTGCGGCGTGTTGAGTACGCACGGGCTGGTGCAACGGTCCTGCAGCAAAGTAACTCACGTCTTCCAGTTCAAAGAGTAGGACAGCGTTATCTATTATGGAAGTAGTAGATAGCGTCTTGACTGTACTTCTGCAGTTGCCAATGTTCGTGAACGACAGTGTCCAAATCTCATTCAAGTAAACCTTACTGCTTTCCAAGCTATTAACAAATTAGGCTTCAATCTCACACCTCAGAGACATACATTGAAAGCTGTATTAAGTTTTAGTGTCTCTGGGGTACGGGTATCACTTAAAATCTCGTGGTTTGTTAGTCCGTTAATGTCTGATTTGACTATTTTCATCATCGCAATATACCCTTTGAAGTGGTTAAAGAAAATAAACTAATTTTGAAGACATTACGCAGATAAGGCATCTCATTAAAGAAAACACTGCATTAAAGCTATTATTACATTTCAAAAAAATATAATTGAACAAAATCCTCAACTAAATTAAGTAGACGCGACGCCAAAGAAGAATCCGCCGAGCATCCCAACAGAGAAACAACTGTTCTTCTTAACGAATTTTATCAGCTTCTCCAACCACACGTGACTCGAACCAGCAGACTCTCTGACGCGTTCCCAGTTAACACATATATACCCGTACTCGCAGGCTATGTGGAGGAGCAACACACTCCCGCCTAGCCCAAAAGCAGCCACTTTTCCCACTTTGACGACCATTATGCCTGTCATCCATCCCGTTAAAGTTCCGAAGACCAAATCTTTAGAAGACTTACTTCTTACATTGTCGATAACTAAGTCTAAAACTGTTTTAGAGTCCTTTGGCTTAATTTCTTCGTTTAACCTGGATATGTCATGTAAGTTTGGTATGGGCCTTGCCATGTGATTGCATTTTGTACGTGTTTTAGGTATAAAATCTTCGTTTGACGTTTGCAACAAATTGCCAGTCTGCTATGTTCCAAACGTACTGACGACATTCCCTAATGTTTCTTGAAAGGTGTGACACTGACTGATAGACAACAAAAATATGAGAAGAGGTTCATTTCTTTTGTGACGATTTTATTTTTAAATTGTATAACTCGTTGATTTTGTCTCATCATAGTTTATCTTATATAATTCGCTTTCTAAGGAGTAACATCTTTTATCTGCGGAGACAAGTCAAAAGAGAGTTTTCAATTTTTATTAGAGATACCTATACATATTACTAAGAGCACACTCATACACATGTAAAGATAGCTGTTAGAAACGTCCACACAAATCGCACAAGCAGGCGCCCATTTTTATAAGAAAATAACGAAGAAAACAAAGAAGAAACGCGAGTTCCACGATTAGGGAATAAGATCGTGCAGTAAAACATCATACCCGAACAATGTATAGTTTGAAGGAATCCAGTCTACGCTTTTTATACTACTCGATTCAAACAGCAATTTCTTCGCCCACTGAGCTTCTCGGCGGATCTTCAGTTAAGCCCCTATGCTCACCTACCAGTTCGGGCGAAGTTGGAAGAGCCCCTTATGCTACCAACGATTAGGTAGGAGAAAATTGAGCAATTTCTTTTTTGGTTGAAATATTTTTGGCATCTGAAAACGGTATTTAGTTTTCAGAACCTATCACAGAGTTACCCAAAATGGACAGCAATACCTCACGGGAATAATACTATAGTACTCGCTAACAGCCAAAAGGCAAAAACTACACAGCTGGCAACAACACAGCTATATTATACTTGAGACTTTAGAACTTATATCTCAAGGTGGGTTTTTTTTTATTGCCCTTGTAGGCAGACGAGCATACGGCCCACCTGATGGTGAGTGGTTACCGTCGCCTATGGGCTTCAGCAATGCCAGGGGCAGAGCCAAGCCGCTGCCTACCGCAGAATGGGTGGCGCATTTACGTCGTAGATGTCTATGGGCTCAAGTAACCACTTAACACCAGGTGGACTGTGACATATAAACAATAAAAAAAACAACATACTGAACCTTACATGTCTTAGTAAATATATAAATGAAACCGATCATCCAATGATTGAAATCACAAAGTAATTATATCATATGTGTCAGTTCTTCTCGTCAACATAAACACTAATCACAACGCGTCATGTGGAATGGGCACTCATTTTCTATTAATGCAGATCTAACCACTACCGTCACTTATTTTGGCTCCAAATGATGTCATACTTAAATGAACCAACTTGCGCTAAGCAACTTTGTGTTTTGCGCAACAATTTTAAGACGGTAGTAACAAAACTATATCCAAACTTTACCTTGTAGAGTTAATTATAAATGACTAGCTGACCTGGCAGACTTCGTAGTGCCTCAATCTATAAATAAAAGACCATACTTTTGTCTACAATAAACTTAAAACAAACAAAAGAAATTCGTCCGACGGGAGGACACGTCAAAGGAAAAACAAAATTGTTATTTTTATTTAATTCAGAGTATTTTCATATTTATCTACCTTCTTTCTTTCTTTTAAGGCTCTTTTTTTAAACCTTCTTTTAAACCTTCTCTGGATTTCCACACATAATTGAAGACCAAAATTAGCCAAATCGGTCCAGTCGTTCTCGAGTTTTAGCGAGACTAACGAACAGCATTTCGTTTTTATATATATATATAGATTATATATCATATTATAATATATCCAGCAGTGGATATCTGTGGGCTGATAAGATGAAGATGAAGAAGAGGAAGATTAAACTCATAATAGTAAGTTCATTTTTTATAGCCATGGCTGCCTATCCGCTCGCCGCCTGGTGGTAAACTCACAGGCGCCCGTGGGCAACACAACCTGACTGCTACCTCTCGAAGGCAAAGCAAATATTTGGGACACTTAATCCTTTAAACAGTAAAGCCCTATTTCGTAAATTGACAATCAAAATAAACGTTTCTGGACGCCACACGAGGGCAATGACCTTAGGTGTCAGCTGATTTTAACTTAATATATACATTTATTGGCTTCAGCCTAAAATACATTTATCCACCGCGATGCATTGCACTGGCTCCGACCGCATAAGCTGTCCGGGACTATCCTACACAGCCAGGTCATCAGAATTCATATATATGAAGGTCAGGTCGATTAGCTTATGACTTCCAAAATGACGTCATTCTTCATTATTCACAGACGGTAGCGCATGTTGTGAGCCCGCGGGGGTAGGTACCACAGTGCTATCTCTGCTCTGAAGTAAACCCGCATTTCTGTTTGTGGCTGAGCCCGTTACAAAATACAATTGAGACTTCGACCTCATGTCTCAAGATATGTAGCAGCTTTCGGGATGTGACCTGTATGAGATCCGCAATCATTTTAAATCAGGTAGGCCGTGAGCTCGTTCTCTCATCTACGTAATAAGAAAAGTAACTGAAATGTTGAAGTTTTTATTTTATCAAAAAACTTTCATGTTTTGGTACGCGTGGGCCACACTCCAGCCGGGGACCGGGGGTCCGAGCCCTCCGCGGATACCTACAGCGACTCGCTCTACAGAATTACACTATGGCAATTATTAGAGAATGGACTTTACAAACATCGCATTACCCATCTAAAGATATGTTTATCAAACATAAATCATCTATCAAAGCATACAACAATACATCGCTAACTACATGCGCTATTATAAGCCTTGAAGGGAAGGGGATAAGGTTCAAAATAAATAAAAAATCAACAAAATAACCGAGAACGTATAGCGGAGTACGTATTTATTAGGAGATGAGGCGCACCCCCCCCCAACCCCGCGCCAGCCCGCAGTCCCCCTGACCCGCATCAAAGCACACTTGATGCGGGTCATGCGAGCAAGTCTGAAATCTATTTTTTACAGAAATATGATCTATATTGCCGGTACAATTAGGTCACACACTCGCTTGACGCTCTCGGGTGAAGCATGCAATGAAAAAAAAAGTTTTTTGTTTAATTTCATTGAATGTATTCTCAATAAAATCAGGTTTCTCAGCTCATTCACTTGTTAGGTATTGTCCACATCGTATCTAACTATTAAATTATATATTTACATGACGTCACGGGCCGCGACCCGCACGTCCGCGTACATAAATGCGAAACGAAAAAAAAAAAAACATTACAAAAAAAACTATTTGAACACCTAATGAATAGCTCGACGGATGCTGCGTCGCGTGCTGCCGCGGCACCTCATATCACAAACGCAGTTCAATATAGATATATAACATCAGACGACTTAACATAGAGCCGCGAACGAATACAAAAACAAAATCGATTAAACACATCGATTAAAATCCGTAAGTATCAAAGCCAATGTATCGATTCGTTCTCGGGAATCGATTTACCAAATTATTATTATTATTATTATTCATTACATGATCAAGTGCGAAAATACATTAAAATTATATACCAAAAACGACGGGACTATTATAATTAATTATTAATATTTATACACAAGTACATTACACACGGCGCGGCGGCGGCGCGATGCTCCAGGCAGCGTCGTCCGCGCGCACCCTTACTTAATTCGCGGTCACAATTTCGAAATGACTATAAGCGTAGTGAATTACTTTTTTTTTATTAAAATAACCCTATTTTTTTTATATCGTGCTTCTTTATCGATCAAAGATTTTTTATTTATGTAACGCATTTTTTTTTTTTTCAAATAAAAAATCTATTATCGATAACAGAATAATAATACTCAACCCGACCGCCGTCGGTTCAGAGAGACGTGTAGATAGATACGTGTACATCTTTATTTTAATTACAAATCATAACAACATATTCAACGACACATTGTATTGCGTCGCACAAATACAAAAAAAAACATTATCGATTAAACAAAATCGATAATCTATTGGCAGCACAACTCTCGGCGCTCGTTACGAGTACACAGATACACAGATAGGCCAAAATCACCATAATATTCAAACAACAGACGATTGGCGACAGCGTAAGGCGCGTGTGGCAGATGTTTACACTTGCCGTAACGATTGTGAACTCTACGGTTAAGGAAACAAGGTCCTTAAATAAGAAAAAGCAGTTTCGATAGTCGACAAGAAAACTAATAAAATTAGACTTTTAGGAACCGGGCAGAGGGGAACTAGGATAGGGGACGGGGGGATCGGGTTGAGGGGGAGGCACGAGGGGCCCTGTGGCTTACACTGTCACAATCATCAAGACGACAATACAGCTGTACGCTTGTCAGAAGCACGCCTTCAATGTTTCCGGACGCGACCGACAATTCGTTGCAAAGGACTAAACAAACAAGTGATTTCATAAAAATATTTTTCGCATTAGAAAAACATTTTTATACGACAATTTGTTGCAATAGTTCCTTACTTGTGTAAATAGTAATTGAAGTATATAAAACGGCAGTGTGTTCATTAGGTATTTGTAATTATTTAATTTCGTTGTTTTAGAGGCATTTTTAATTATTATGTAAGATAATGTACATGTCCATAGCTTCTGTTGTTTTTTCTATTTATACAAATATTTTTAAAAATTTTATTTATTATTTTCTGTGAATTTTTTCTACTTCTTAACTAAAGTTTAGCAGAGAATCAAACGTAATTCGTTTTTGGTAACAAAAATATCCTACAGTCTTTGTTAGATTTTTGTTATTGTAATCAGTTTTATTATATTTATTAAAAGTTACTCAACTATCGCCATTATGTAACGCGAGATGAAGACGTGTCCCCATAACAATATCGAGCACGATGTATAAACACTATTATATTACACTTATCGATAAATTAGAATAATTTCAACTGAAAAGATTTTTTTGTTAATTATATTCATAAAACGATCACGAAATGAGTTTCCGGGTGTAGGTCCGGGTGGCGCCCCGTGACGTCACGCGCGCTGACGTCACACACCCGAGCGCTGTGGTGGTCAGACGGGCGCGGGCTCCTCACCTGGCGGCTCGTCGGGCTTGGCGGGGGAGGGCGCGGGCTCGGGGGGCGCGGGTGCGGGCGCGGTGGGGGTGGGCGTGCGGGCGGGCTCGGCGGGCGGGTGCGGGCGCGGCTCGTAGGGCGGGTAGGGGCGGTAGGCGGGCCGGTAGAGCAGCGGCGGCGGCAGCAGCGGGCGCGGCAGGGAGTACACCGAGGGCGGCAGCAGGTGCGGGTGCGCGTGCAGGGCCGCCAGCGCCCGCTGTTCCTCGCGCACGGCCTCACGGGCGCGTGACTCCTTCTCCCGGTGCAGACGCTCGCGCTCGCGCTCTCTCTGTTCTTTTTCGCGTTGTTCTCTTTCTCGTTCCCTGAAAAAGAAAAGTGCGATGTTCATTGTTTACTATTTGTGGTCGAAGCACCTGTCAAGATGCCATCAATAATCAGTCCTGCTGTTCGTCACAAGATTTAGTTACGTGTCTCAGATTTCATCGACCTAACAATAATAAAAGCACAAAAGTATCACAAGCAAATGTACCAGCACGTATACAGCGAGCCTGGCCCCCTATGTATCCTCTCATTAAACATTCATATAATCATCCCGGAGCCCATAGATATCAAAGTCCTTTTTGTGTCACTGCCCCGATTTATTTCACGTTGAGTACATAGAGCTTTTTTTTGGTATGCTTTGGAAAAACAGTTGGCTTATTCTACTATACTACTAATTCCGGGCTTGTCATTGCTGGGCACAACTCACCTCTCCCGCTCCCGCTCTCGCTCCCTGTCCCGCTCCCGCTGCAGCGCGATCTCCTTGTCGCGCTCATCGTGCAGCGCGTGCGCGTGTGCGTGCGCGTGCGGGTGGACGAGGGGCAGCGGGGGCGCGAGGGGCGGGTACAGCGCGTAGGGCGGCAGCCAGCCCACCCCGACCCCGCTGCGGAACACCCGCTCCAAGTACATCTGCTCCTCTGCTGCTATCCTGGTGGGTCGAAACGGAGCCACTTTGACTAATGAACGAGGCTTTGCTTTAGTGTAGCAAAATAGTGGAAAAAAATAACGAAATACACAATTTCAATGAAATAAATTATAGAAAAAGATCAAATTTTGACTTAAGATTCATTGCAATTACGTTTTTAATTGATATGTTGGGTGAACGAGCTTACTATCCACCCAATATTAAGTGGTTAGAGGTAGCGACGTGAGCTCAGAAGACGCGCTACCTTAGCAAGAGCAGTGCTTCGCAGAATCTACCACCGGATCGGAAACGCGACCCACTGAGAAGAACCGGTGAAAAACTCAGTGGGCTGTGTCTGTGGGTTAATTTACTCGCTGAGCCCTTCGTCCCAAGTGACGGGTTCGACGAGAATGGTGATCGGTGCTTGAGGTACCTAAAAGCACCGTTAGTAGATCGGGAGGATCCGAAATGACGTGTTTTGGGCGACATCAACTGTTTATCATTTGGTCCGCAGGATCGGGAATGTAATTACCGGCGGCCAGGATGAGAGGATTCTCGAGTCGTGTCGCTTTCTCGAAATGTTCAGTAAGAATGTATATGACATCAATAAAGATAATGCGATTGTGTAATAAACTAACACTTGTACGTCCCATAGAAACGGTATCAGAATACTACTGATGGCACAGTACACCACAGTAGTGTAGTGCACACGATGGTGCAAAGACTGGACGGCGATAAGACGAGAAACGTGCGTCAAAAATAAAATCCAGTGGTCGAGAGAGCCATCTCTCCTCAAATAGCGGTATTAACGAATAGCGGGATGTTGTCATCCAGTAATAATATTGCATGGAATGAGCAGTATCAGTGAAAGTTTGACTAATGATCAGAACGGTTCCGCCAGCCCATTGAGTTTCTCGCCGGATCTTCTCAGTGGGTCGTGATTCCGATCCGGTGGTAGATTCTGCGAAGCACTGCTCTTGCTAGGACCAGTGTTAGCAAGTTCTCTCAGGTTGATCCCGTGATCTCACCTACCCGTCCGGGCGTAGCTTGAATAGCCTCTTAGGCCACCAGCGAATAGGTAGGGATAAGAAAAAGGTAGCGTGCGACATTTGTACATAAAGACAAAGCGAAGTTCTAGTCGAGAGCTTAAAGCGAAACAAAGCGATATAAATTGAAGATAAAAGCACAGTTAAACAGAAGAATTAATCCTTAAGGACTAGTGGTTACAGGTGAGCGTAGAACGGTGTTCAGTGATATATAATGATTGAGAACTGTCATTACATGTGTCCTTAGTTAAAACCTGATCTATGTTTTATCTGAAAACGCAGCTTTTATGTGTGGGAGATACTGTATGCGCGCGAGTTCATGTCCATCGGGGCCAGAGGCGACGCGCGGGGGACAGCTCGCCCCACTTTAGCCCACCTCCCCGCATTTGTCTAACGTCGAGTGTTGTCCTTGACGGTTGTGACGCGCGCTTATCGATATAGAAAATTCACGCTAACGCTGTTGTATTATTTAACCATGACTACTCCGCTTCCAACAAGTTCAGATAGAAAAAAACCTACTGAAAAAAGATACATACTGATTCCGACTCTGATCTGCCGGTTGTCTTTTCATTTGATAGTGATTGAATTGGAATTTAAAAAATATTTTTCTCTATTAGAAATAAACGAGTAATTACTTATCACATTTATTTTATTTTATAAATTGCAAAATTACCTTAAGTTACATTAAACCAAATTGACAGCTGTTGACTAAATCGGTAGTTATTATCGACATTACCATAATTAACTAGGTCACAGCACTACCGCATTCCTCAGGATGGACATGAACTCGCGCGCCTACTGTACCTATTGTTTGGCTAACGAAGTGAGGGTGCCATCTGGAACCCTTGCCGCTTCTTTATGAAGGAGCTCTTGAGCTAATTTATTTGTGACATTGACAGCAAACACAAACTGTACCTGTATTGGAGGGCGGCACTAGAATACAGACTGGGGTGGGCGTACGGCGAATAGGCAGACGGCTCCAACAGTGGAAACGATGGCGCCGCAGGATGCGATAATCTGCAACATCAATCGTTCACTTTATAGTTGCATGCAGGCGTACCCAACTACAATACTTTTTTTTTATTGCTTAGATTGGTGGACGAGCTCACAGCCCACCTGGTGTTAAGTGGTTACTGGAGCCCATTGACATCTACAACGTAAATGCGCCACCCACCTTGAGATATAAGTTCTAAGGTCTCAATGTAGTTACTGCCCCGCTCTTCAAACCGAAACGCAATACTTCTTCACGGCAGAAATAGGTCGAGTGGTGGTACCTACCCGTGCGGACTCACAAGAGGTCCTATCACCAGTAAAAATTTGATGGCTATTAGGACTTAGGCCTACCGTTTCGGCGTCTCCGACAATAATATGTCACGTGGGTCATCGACTAACTGTTACCAATAAATGATCACCCGCAGGACGTCACCGTCAATCCTACTCTTTCGGTTTTACACCTTGGCTCTATATACGCAGATGTCTGCGGTCTACTGCTCATAGTATACCGTGCACCCTCCGTGATGTCTATGTTCTAAAGTTCTATAATACCTGTACCTACACTTATACCTATACCTATACCTATAACTATACCTATACCTATAAGACCAACCTATTTATAATGAATGAGGAAGTCTATTGTATTTATTATGTTGCAGGACATATATAAGTATTAGTATCTATATAAGTAAGGTAAAACGTGGAGCAAAAACTTTGTAACCCTTTTTACAAAAATTGCGCGGACGGAGAATTTTCCCAGACCTCAAGAGAATATAGAGAAAGAGTGCAGAATGAATTTTTTTTATTATGCATAAAAATACATTATATAGTCTTGGCGAAATCTGTGATTATAGAAGTAAAGTCTTTAGTCAATAGAACCATAATAAAGTTTCAAACCTATAGTTTTAATTAATAATAATGTTCCAATTTCGACTAATGGGCGAACACTAGTTTTCTTAATTACAAAATGTGTCAATAACCAACCTCTCGTCCGGTCTGTAGGGCTGGAAGCCGCTGGTCGGCAGGTGGTGGGGCGAGGCTCGCTTCTGCTGCGCCGGCGGGGGCTTGTCCTTGGTCTCCGAGCTCGGGACGCCGCCTCCACCTCCTGGACACTACAACGCTCAGCGACGCCCTACTCGGATCACTCCCGCGCGTGTCCGAATACATTCAGCTCATAACTTTGAAAGCGTGACGTTTTTAATTTTAAAAAGTCTTACTGATCTCTCAAGAATACTGTCATTCCCTATCCATCTACCTCAGTAAAACAGTCTGGATGAAGTTAAAGCCTTTAACAAAAGAAGTTCCCTGCGATCGTCCTCAACCAATAGTAGAATAGGATCGCGAAGTGGATCGGTCAGAACGGGCTGGCGAGATGCAATGCATCTCTATTGGCGATATGTTCCAGAAAGTACAGCCTGACCAGAGTTGTATTGCATTGTTGGGAAATTATACATTTTATTAAAATTGTACGTGGGAGAGAACAAGACAATTAGTTTGAAATTGCGCTTGTCCTGTAGTCCGTAGGAGCCATTACGCTCACCACAAACAAAGGCCTGACGGGGAAGTCAGAGGTCCCTTGGAGACGCCCAACAATAATGGGATGCGGCGCTTGAAACTTTGAATATTAACTCAAATGATTCACAATTTTTCTAAACCTCATTTAGATAACTCTAGGTCTAATCTGAGGACTATCTTTTTGGATTCTTTAGAAAATGTCTTCTACCTTGTATTTATAAATTACTATTGAAAATAGGCTACGTTCAACGAAAAACCATTTGATGTATGATTCCAACTCATTCATTGGAACTACTCCTGGTGTACATTGATGGCACTATGACAGTAATCATCCCTGAAGTTCCAACATATTATGTACAAAGTTTCATTACAAACCTACATATAAATGATCATAAAACTACACATATACGTTAAAGTACGCTTATTGTTTCACTATCATGTTTGATAATATTATGAATCTGCTTAAATTGGGAGTTTAAAGTTTCATTACAATTACAGCCAAAAAGTGTACATACAAAACAAGAGCAGTGACCGTTAAAATAACAATTAAAAAGTATTACAATTCGCCGCCCTATTACTTAGAGCGATCTCTTCTAGGCAGCCATGTACGGAAAGAAACTACTACGCAAAATTGGTCATATTGCTCATAGAAATTTCTTCAATGTATAGGCATACTTGCGTATGTTACAGTATTTTTATATTCCCTGTAGGTAGATAGTCATAATGATTACCCTACTTAATTGTTATTACTAAATTTTTTATTTATTTATTGCTTAGATGGATGAATGAGCTCACGCCCCATTTATTGTTATGTGATTATCGGACACGACGATGTAAGTCTACCCTGAGTCATGATCTGTAGGTCTCAATTCGGTTGTGTAGTGGGGGTGCTTTTAAATAGAACGTTCACAGCCGATTTCCGCTAAAATTGAAATAGTAGACAGCGGCTCAGCTGTTCCTCTGGCTTTGCTGATGTCCGATGATGCACTTATTAAGGCAATCAATGGGTGGGAATGAGTTACTCGCTCCGGGCATTTCAATATTGCAATAATTGTTACGTTATAATACATATTGTAAAAATGAATATTTAAAAAAAAAAGACATGCCCGCTGAGTTTCTTGCCAGTTCTTCTCAGGACGGAGGCTAGTTTTTATGAAATGGCGGTAGTTCTTTTGACGTTCAACAAGTGTGTCCTTTCATTTATGTTGAATAAAAACTTTTTGATTTGATATGAATAATAAATCAATAACAGCTATTTTTTTTAAATCGATTCGAAACAGTATCTTGAGTTTTCCTAAGACTTTATTACCAATTATTTCTCAATTCGAGAAAAGCATATTTTATATCCTGTTTCCAAAATTAAGAGCTCAATGTGTAATTATTAAAAAAGAACGAAATAACAAAATGCATTAAATATGATTTGATTGACTAAAGATTATCTATTTGTTATCGACAATGTCGGTGAAGTTTTTTTTTTTTAAATTATATATTCCACGTTCATTACCTTTTTTTGAAAGACAATGTACGAGAGAGAACACACTAATATTATGAAATTGTATTTTTTTTAAAAACAACGTGATAGCTTACTTTGTATTACAATATATTTACAATTTTTTCTTTTTCAATAAATTACAGTATAGTACTTAATTCATTATAACAAAAAAAAACCAACACATTCTTATTAACAAAATAGTTTTAAATTCCAATAGTTCTTTTTAATACTTAAAATTAAATTGATATATTATGATCTAAAACAAAAGCTAATCTTTAGTCAAACATTACAAAGACAATGGACTTAATGGAGAAGTAAGTCTGATTATGTGACTTATAAATAATAATATTATTATAGTATCAGTATTAATATTAATGATAAAAGTATTATTTGAAGAGAAAGCTTTAGTTAATTAATTGATCTGGAAAGGAAATAGTAAACACGTACACACAAACAAACACACGCGGACGTTAGTAATAATAACCCAACAAGTGTTCTTTGATAGAAGATAGCTTTTGAAAATAGAAAAATAAAACAAAAATTAAATAAGACAACTAAGAGAAGGACATTTGGTCTTGAAGGGATTGTCGAAATATGATTAAAACGTAGTGTCGCTCGAAAGATAATAAAATTTTCGTAAAACATTAATTTTAAGAAATCTCACCGTAAAGTCTCTCGTCCTACGGAGCCTGGGAAACATATAAGCAGGAGCAGAACTCTGTTCATAGAGAAGTAGTGGGCAAACTAAAACTGATCTCCGACCTCAAGTTACTTTGCTTTACTGGTGGTAGGACCTCTTGTGAGTCCGCACGGGTAGGCACCACAACCCTGCCTATTTCTGCCGAGAAACAGTAACGCGTTTCGGTTTGAAGGCTGGAGCAGGCGTTGTAACTATACTGAGATCTTACAACTTATATTTCAAGGTAGTTGGCGGCATTTACATTGTAGATGTCTATGGGCTTCGGTATCCGCTTAACAGCAGATTGCCTTAACCCACGTAATAGTATATCGGCCGCGAAACCATTGTGAATCCTTATTTGGAGTATGGAATGGCCGTCACCTAAATGGTATCGTGATTAAGGCTGGGAGAACACTTTGATCTGATTTGTGAACGCCAGCTCGTCAATAAGCTCCGTTAATAATAATTCTAGCTTAAGAAACAAAATCGCTAATCAATACCAGATTGTGCCGAACCTATTATGTGCCGTGTATTTGTTTTGCACTAGTAGATTACTCGCGGATTCATTTGGACATTTTTGTTTCGTTAAAGAGGATTTTCAGTTATTTTTTCGAAATTACAACAATGACAGTATGGTATCACGACGTGAGCTACATAGATGGAAGCGTGCTACATATTATATGTGTAAGTAAAACAAATATATATTTTATACTAGCTGACCCGGCAGACTTCGTAGTGCCTCAATCGATAATTATAGGACCTAAACTTTTGTATAAAATAAACTTAAAAACAAACCAAAAGGAATCCGTCCGGCGGGGACACGTCAAAGGAAAAACAAAATTGTTATTTTTATTTAATTCCAAGCATTTTTATATTTATCTACCATTTAAACCTTCTCTGGACTTCCACAAATAATTCAAGACCAAAATTCGCCAAATCGGTGCAGCCGTTCTCGAGTTTTAGCGAGACTAACCAACAGCAATTCATTTTTATATATATAGATAGATATTACATAATTTTGACGATGTATGAACGTGTGACATACACATGCGTTCAGATACTGCGCGTTTGAGCCGACCGCAATATCCGTCAATATTCGACAATCCCCCAGTCCCTAAGCGTGGAGGCGATATAGACTGCAGTAAGCGACTCACCGTCCTTTGCTTCGGGGCCAGCGTTTTTCGCTAGAGTACGCAGGGCTGCCGCAAAGGGCCCGCCTTTGTTCGGTGCGAGATCAGCCCGCTTCGGGATCTTGCTGCTCGGTAGCCCTGGAAAAAAAAGAAAGATATCTTCAATTACATACTCTTGGGTTTTATGGGCCGCGAACTAAAGCACTTCGACTGTCCAAAGACCTTTTTGTTAGCTCCTAAAAATCAAACTAAGTAGCTACCCGCTTCACGATAAGTGGTGAGCATCGCCCATCGGACATCAGCAATAACAAGGGCACAGCTTAGCACCGTAAAACACTTCTAACTGCGTTTGAAGAGTTATTGTTATATTAACTCTGCATTAGTCTAAGCGTTAGCGTAAAGGCCTCAATTCATCATGCAATATATAGAAGTTATGCGCATGATATTGAAAGCACATGTTTGCATCTTTTGAACATTTTATAACCATATTTTATAAATACCGCCATAAAACCTCGTTGTAACGGGTGGCAACCTTTCCCAAACAGTAATCACGTAATTAAAATTATCGGCACCATTAATGAACAGAAATACTTGTAATAAAATCAACCATTTTACGGTGGGTCATATAGATCCATACCACCATCCCGCCCATTTCTGCGGCGACAGCTACGTAAAACTGTTTATGAGTTCCATTAACCCCTGAGGATCGGTTACGCTGTCTGACCATTTACGATCAAACTGTCTTCTTGCATAGCACAATTAAGACCCCATTGTTCATCAAAATAAATATCCACCCAACAATTAAAGCATAACTGAGGCATATAATTATTTACTAAAATGCTTGTTACAGACAAATTGAGGGGATCAATTGATCGGGCGCCAAGAGGAGAGCCGCGACCCGAGCTCCTCTGCTCGTCCAGAAGTATACGTCAATGAGAGTTATGTAAGTCGATAGCCAAGTTTTTTTTTTATCTGATCAATTTATTGATACTAGTGGTCGCCCGGTAGTCGAAATTCAACTATAATTAATTGAAATTATAAGTTTTTACACTATTATGATTTTATTTTCAAAGACTTCTATAATCACAAATTTCGCCAAGACTACACTATAGAAAAATATTAATAAAGACAAACAATATTTAATCTATTCTCAATTTGACCACAGAGGTCAAGAACAAAAGTTTGACAATAAATAAATAATATGTATGCGTGTGTGCTTCAAATACATAGTAGTGTGTGTAATGTTTTTTTTATTGATTTAGTATATTTTTAAGGCATAATTTAAAAAATATTAACATTTTGCACTCCTTCTCTATATTCTCTATAATATTCTTTATCTGGGAAAGTTCATACTCCTCCGTCGGCGCAATTTTCGTAAAAAGGGATACAAAGTTTCTCCTTTACGTATTAATATATAGATTATTCATCTAGAAAATAGAAGGAAAAGACCGGGTCGATTTTTAGACTTTGATTTAATATTCCACGAATATTCGACCCTAATTTCGAAATGCAGCACGATTATAATCATGTAGCATCTCGATATAAGACTAACTTTAGGCTATTCTCTTATTGCAAAAGAGTCGTTTGTGAGTCCATAGTGTTAGTATCTTCAGCTCAATGGTAATTATTAAACTAAAAAGATATGTGATTCATTTCCTACAACACTAGGGGTGATTTACTTGTAACCTTCATTCGCGCTCTAGCTGTCGTAGAAAACGGACGTGTCTACCCACGGTCACGTTCGTAAGTGTGCGCCGCAGATTCATACACACACACACACACACACATACAAATCGAATTAATGACGCCATTCCATCATAAACAATGAACATAAAACACAATAGAGTTTATGATCAATTGACAGAGGTTAGGCACGGGTCGGACCCGCGCGTCACTAGTCCTCGCCTAGCCAACTACTGACTATAGAAACCTACTAGACATAGCGAAACAAGTTTGGCATGCTTACAGAAATGTAAATTAAAATACGATCTTTGTGAGGACGAATTGTTCTATCCTGCGTTAGGATGAACAAGCTCATGGCCCATGAGGTTCGTGGAGTCTTATAGACATCGAGCGATAATAGGCAGCATGGTAATAATACCTATCACGTGCAGACTTGGGAGTGATCGTCCATTTACCAGTGAAAGTAGGCGAGGATATTTGTGTACATGTGGCTTTTATGTTAATCATCAGCCACATTCATGCAATGTCTCAAAATAGGTGGCGGCATTCACCGCGGAGGGACCGTTTTTACACCATATATGTGATTTACTGGTGGTAGGGGCCTCTTGTGAGTCCGCACGGGCCTCTTGTGGGGCAGCCGTTGTAACTATACTGAGACCTTAAAATTCGTATCTCGAGATATGTGGCGGCATTTACGTTGTAGATGTCTATGGGCTCCGGTAACCACTTAAGACCACGTGGGCCGTGAGCTCTCCACACATCTAAGCAATAAAATAAATAAAAAAATACATAAAAATTAACGTGTTAATTTATCATTTAGCAGACTGTCGGCAATGTTTGGCGTCTGGCAAGTTTGCAAGAATAACCTAATAGTGTTATTTCTTTGTCTTACGTGACAGATACTAAATAAAATGCTCGAATAATAATCGTAAGAGAGAAGTAAGTGACTAGCACGCGAACATAAAACACAATAAAACGTTTAGAATCAATTGAACGGGGTCGGGTGGTTCACGGGACACAATTGACCCGCGCGCCGACGGACCACTCGCACAATCAACCTTAGTTGAGCGTGTCAAATCTGTCATGACCGTAATTACTATTCGTTTTTACTTATCTGTTTAAATGAAAATGTTTCTTTATATGCACGTTAGCCTGTTAGCATGCAATCTTAACCCTTTGAGGTCCAAAGTCCCCACGTATTGGACATACTGTCTTATATTACGTTAGTCTTAAGATCGCCAAGGGTTAAACTATTCATTCGATTGTGATGTAAGGAGAGGTTTCTGTAGTTGGTGCGCGAGTGGTTTCAACAAATCGAGTAGCGATAGTCACAGTGTGACCGAATTTCACGAATAATTCTAGTCATTATTCTAGTCAGTATTCATGGTTTTAGCTAGCCACAAGACGCGGGGCGAATGCCGAATACACTGCAGCACGTGAACAACAAGCTTTACAGACCCAGAACCCTACTCCTACCCTACCAGGTAATGTTTCCGAAGCTTGTCTTTCTGTTCTTTAATGGTTAGCCCGTAAACCAGCCTTTCCCAAAGTGGGCGATAACGCCCCCTTGTGGGCGCTGTAGGCCTAAAGGGGGGCGGTAAGAGACCTAGAAAAAAAACGGGGCGTTGTATAGAGGCTTGGGAGGCGATCTGTAATTTCGTCTTGAGGGATATTTAGACACCGACTGAGTTCTCGCTATAGTGATTTTTAAGTAGGAGAAAAAATGAGGGCAGTAAAAAGTAATTTATTCTCAAAGAAGGCAGTAGCCAGAATATGTTTGGGAACCCCCTTTTTCATTAAACTATTAACTATTGATATTTTAGTAAACTATTGACATGTAGGATCTTCTAGCCTAAATACGATCAATTCATAATCATTTCAACAATTAGTACTGGATTACTGAAATGGTCACGTTTAATGGCCAATGGTTGAATGCGTTAATATATTCGTTTTCAAATAATCTCAAACACGCATTGAACAGTGTGCCTGTACAATAATCCTCAGCAGCCCTACGTAGCGAGGGTTGTCAGTCGACCGGCAATTAATACAGTCTGAAGCGCTAATTCGAGTCGCGACAAGCCTCTCCCCATCCCTTTTACATCTGTGTTGTCTACCACAAATGTTCCGTAGAGCGGACAAATGTTACAAATGTTTTTAATAACAATTCAGTCAGCAAACACATTTTGAAAAATAGGAACACGCCTTGCTGGAAAAGTGAGGTGATGTTGACAATTTTACTTATTAGGTATATTTATCACTGGTGAACTGGTCACAGTGGAGTGTCATGTAGCATCGGATCTAGCCATGGAGCAAATGGCTGGCCTGAGACATTAAATCGAAGATAAATTGAAACAATAAAGACTGTTCTGCCCTTTGAACAGTTTCTGATGCATGTTTTTACTGGCGGCGATATTCACATTTTTTTAAAAATTTTTTAATGCATAGATAGGTGGATGAGCTCACAGGCAATCTGGAGTTAAGTGGTTACCGAAGCCCATAGACATCTACAACGTAAATGCGCCACCCATCTTGAGGTATAAGTCCTAAGGTCTCATTATAGTTACAACGGCTGCCCCACCCTTCAAACCGAAACGCGTTACTGCTTCACGACAGATATAGGCAGGGCGGTGATACCTACCCGTGCGGACTTACAAGACGTCCTATTACCAGTCACAATGTGGTGTTGCTTCCATTTCCACTTAACACTAAATGCGCGATAAAACAATATAAAATCCACAATGTACAAAATACTTCACTCTCTCTCAATAACCATTGAATTCACCATCTATTTTTCGTTCGAATTTGTTAATCTGTAACAGCGCCATGACAGCTGCCCTCGGCCCGGAACAATGCTCGTCACACAAAATTATATTATCGACACAGGGCGTGAGGGCCGCGCAATTAATTGTCTGTTGCGGCACAAAGTGCACCCGTGTGCGTTATATATAATTATTCTACGTATTTTGTTGAATGTTTTAGGGTTGCCAAGCTGTCTGTCGAGTGCCGGGTGCGAGGGCGCCTGGTGCTCGACGCCCAGGTCTAGCGGGGTGGTGGTGCGCGCGCTGTGTCTCCAGTGCGCCCCTCACGAGTCATGTAGATGAGAGGGAGAAGGAGTCCCCAGTAGTAGATCCCGCCTAACGTAACGGTGGGGCCAATGTCGGTACCTGGGTTCCCGCTCAGCCGGAGTGGATGAGCTCGTTGGGGTTTAGTCGGTAGTCGTTAAGCTGGGCGGGTTTGGCGAGAGTCGAACTTAGCCCAGCGCGCCTTTCTAAAGGCGTAGTCTCCTATGACTAATTGGAGGAGGAGGTGGACCTCGGTTCGCGACCTCTTTCTCTTTTTCCACTGCAAGCGCGAAGTACGGCATAAACCGGCCGGGTACCCGAAAAACCGTGAGATTCCTCATCGTAACAAAAAAAGGGGTTTGCCAAGCTGTTAATAGACTGAAATTCAGACCATATTTATATAATCTTAGTTGTGGCAAAACTATCATCATAATATTTACTGTTCGTTCGTTGTGTAGCGATGTATAGTGGTGTGTGTGACTTCTTAAATATGTGTAAGATTCTCGAAAACGAAAGAACATACATGTAGGTGTGGGTCTAAATGAAATCACTATTTCTTGGGTTTAACTATACCTTTTATTTTTTTTCTTAAAGAGCACATTAAACACGTCTTACTCCTAATGGCGGCGTCGTGCGAGAGAGCGAGCTAGAGCTACATCCGTTCCTTTCACACAGCATGCGTTCAGAATCCTTTCACTCGTTCAGAAATGTTTTACAATAATTAGAAATGTTAGTAATAATTAAATCCTACATACATTTTGTATTCTCAATGTGGTTTATTTAAAAACTATTTTTATTGTTGTCTTCATTCGGAGACGTTCGCGCGCCAGATGTTACCGATCAAAGACGCCGAAGATAACGACCCGTGACTTTATTGTATTATTCTTACTTTTCTCTTTGGCCGCATATTGTACGTTATTTTCAGAATATGTATTTTTTTAGTCAATACGTTAAATTAGATTACTCGTTAAGTCGTCATGCATTAGAAGAGTCTTCCGGGCGCGCGTCTGACACTCGCCGGACCGGTACGAAGGTACAACGTGCACTCGGATTTATAAGACCAAGGTGGAGAGATCCCGGTGTTTAAATATAAAATGTAACTTAACAGACTGGATTATCGAAACGTCACTGTACGTTTTTTCGACTATGATGTTGTGTATTTATATATAGTTAACGTTTGACAGCTGTGGTACAATCACATTACGGAATCTTATACCTTTAAACGAGCAATTCTTGTATATTAATATATATATAATCTGAATCTCGGAAACGGCTCCAGCGATTTTCATAAAATTTAGTATACATGGGATTTCGGGGGCGATAAATCGATCTAGCTACGATTTATTTTCAGAAAATGTTGTTTTATTCGTGTTTTCAATAATCAACTCTTCCCGACATCTACTGGCGAATAATAATACTATTTTTGATTAATTTTGATTATTTGACTTAATTGAGGGCAACTAACCGCTTTGAAGGCACAACAAGATGGCGTTATCAAAAAAAAAAAACAGAGCAAAGCTCGGTCATCATCTAGTTATATTAGAACGAACGTGCGTCTGTCCTTTTATGTGGAGAAGCAAAGATTAAAACTTTAGGACACCGTTTAACTCGAAATCACTAAAAACAACATCAGATTCTCGACGTCAC
The DNA here is from genome assembly GCF_030267445.1 of Bombyx mandarina. Lineage (NCBI taxonomy): Eukaryota > Metazoa > Arthropoda > Insecta > Lepidoptera > Bombycidae > Bombyx > Bombyx mandarina. Next base: position 8,969,035 of record NC_143226.1, read on the forward strand.
GTAATTGGCGCGCAAACTTAATTTAGCTATGCATATTTTGTTTTGTGTAATTGAAATTTTAGATAGATATTTTATATTAAATGTTTTAGTACAACAGAGAAACGATTTAATTTGCTTACACGAAATAACAGAATGAATGAGTTCTAATTGAAAAGTATCCACAAGGTTCAGTTTTTTTAATGAACATTAAAACTTGTAATGTCGTACATTAAAGACAGTTAGAGCCCATTAATTATCAAAAGTCAATAGACAACCTGAGTGCCTCCGCCCTCCATAAGACTCCATAAGAGACTCCATACCTGAGTGCCTCCGCCCTCCATAAGACTCCATAAGAGACTCCATAAGAGATCAGTCTCAAATACAATAGAAAACTGGTGTCTGTATGTCTTCTGATGTGATTCTAGACAAACCAGCTCAGTATGATCTGGAGGTCACACCGAACCGACATTCAGTGAAATATTTTGGAAATTACATTTAATAAACCGACATTCAGTGAAACATTAATTGACAATATGGAAGAAAAGAGATGAAAATTCCGGAGTTCTTTTTTTTTTATTGCTTAGATGGGTGGACGAGCTCACAGCCCACCTGGTCTTAAGTGGTCACTGGAGCCCATAGACATCTACAACGTAAATGCGCCACCCATCTTGAGATATAAGTCTAAGGTCTCAGTATAGTTACAACGGCTGCCCCACCCTTCAAACCGAAACGCATTACTGCTTCACGGCAGAAATAGGCGGGGTGGTGGTACTTACCCGTGCGGACTCACAAGAAGTCCTACCACCAATAAAGTGTTCAACAGAAAACTACCAGTTGCAGGTCCCGACTCCCAGGATGAAGAGAACGATGCAAGGAGGAGGACCGGCTGTCAAACTCGAATGCATGATAGGTTCGAGCCGGTGTCGCAAACTCCTAAGCAACTATAACCACATCACACACATATTCGTTCGAATTTAGGTGCTTACTCTCCCTTAAACAGAATCCTTTGGGACTAAAATAATGTCCACGGTAGCGTGGTCTCCGTCAATGTTCGTTCGGAGTTGTCCGATTGCGCTGAACTAATTTTAAGTGAAACAGACAGATCATTTCCCAATTACATATAAATTAATCTTAAGCAATCAATCAAATGTAATCAAATCTTAGTTATATATTTTTTATTCATTTTTGTTGTTAATGCACTGTCGATCGCACCTATTAATTGAGGTGACATCTACATCTGAATTTTTGTCAGTTTGTTAATGTTTTGTATTGATGATCGCTTTGTTGGTGCAACTTAATAAATCAATAAATATCAAAGTCAACCCTACTTCCTACCTAACTTGTCTTTTCAATCATACAAACGGACACCGATGAAGTCGTCGTGGCCTAAAGGATAAGACGTCCGGTGCATTCGTATGTAGCGATGCACCGGTGTTCGAATCCCGCAGGCGGGTACCAATTTTTCTAATGAAATACGTAGGTACTCAACAAATGTTCACGATTGACTTCCACGGTGAAGGAACAACATCGTGCAATAAAAATCAAACCAGCAAAATTATAATTTGCGTAATTACTGGTGGTAGGACCTCTTGTGAGTCCGCACGGGTAGGTACCACCGCCCCGCCTATTTCTGCCGTGAAGCAGTAATGCGTTTCGGTTTGAAAGGTGGGGCAGCCGTTGTGACTATACTGAGACCTTAGAACTATATCTCAAGGTGTGTGGCGCATTTACGTTGTAGATGTCTATGGGCTCCAGTAACCACTTAACACCAGGTGGGCTGTGAGCTCGTCCACAAACCTAAGCATTAAAAAAAAAGAAAAAAACACCGTATACTCACTCAGTACAAAATGTGGGGTGGTAGGAGTCGCTTTCTCGACGCGGGCGAACACGAGACCTCGATGGACGGCCCAACTTGTAAATTTTAAGCGTTTTATGTTTGTAATTTGACGCTGGCTTGTTTTGTACAGGGCTAAAACTTTTTATTAATAACTAGCTGACCTGGCAGACTTTGTAGTGCCTCAATCGATAAATAAAAGACCTAAACTTTTGTATAAAATAAACTTAAAACAAATAAAAGGAATCCGCCCGACGGGGGACACATCAAAAAAAAAAAATTTGTTATTTTTATTTAAATCCGAGCATTTTCATATTTATCTACTTTTTAAACCTTCTCTGGACTTCCACAAATAATTCAAGACCAAAATTAGCTAAATCGGTCCAGCCGTTCTCGAGTTTTAGCGAGACTAACGAACAGCAATTCGTTTTTATATATATATAGTGTTAGAGAATTGTCACTACTCGACCCCTCTACTCAGTGACGTCAGGCGGTGGGGCGAGAGTTACATCATCGCACCAGGTGCCTATAAATAGCAACGCCTTTGCTCGAAACATTCATTCGATCGGTGGCGTTCGTGAGAGAAGGTAGTCGTGGACATGGTGTGCGTGAGTCATTGTTTTAAGTCTCTGTAAACGTGTCCCAACTGTAATTTTTTTAAATGGTTCTTCTTCTGATTTTTAATATCAGAAGTGGGATAAAGGACTCAAATAGCCCACAGTAGAGTAAAACTCTGAACTTTGTTTTGTTTTACAATTACTGCTTACTTTGATGCTTTCATACTTTTCTCAATCCGTGGACCTTACCCAATGGTGGGGATGGTGCCTCACGGGCATTGTCGCCAGCTCGGGCCCCTCAATGGTTCCTGCGGCAGTAGCACGCAAGCGACGTGCCGTTGCCTACGCGCGCCCATCTACTTTTGACGTGCATACTGCACGTGTTGCTCGCGTGCCGTAACTGTGCGCGTTTGCCTACTTCTGGCGTGCAAAATGCGCGCACTGCTCGCGTACCGCTGCCTGCGCGCGCTCGCCTGTTTCTGGCGTGCATACCGCACGTACTGCTCGTGTGCACACTGCACGTGATGCTCGCGAGCCGCCAACTTCACGGTGCCGTACGACTGGCAGTGACGCAGAGGGCGATGTCGCTTAGTCTGCGGCCTGCTGCTGCGGACTACCCAACGGATTATCTATCAGGACGGTCGAGCGGGACGCCCGCCACACGTGGTGCAGCCTCGCATCATTTGAGCAGATTGGAGCTGGGACGGCTGCCCTGCTTCCACATCATCCTTACGAGTGGACCCTGGTGACATGCAGCCTTTTCTTCGAAATTAATATGTGAAGGTCGAGGTGGGCACTTCGGTGCTTTACTTCCCATTTTTGAGGTTGAGGTGGGCACGACGGTGCTTTACTTCCCGTTTATTTTTTTGAGCAGTATGGTAGATGCGGATTCGGCCGGATCTTGCGTCCCTACTGTTTAGCTGTGTTGTGTCTGTAATGTTCAGTATCTGTATCGGTGAATATTGCCGACAACAGCGCGCTACTGTTTTAGACGTTTCCTGTACCGGCTAACTCAGTAAAGGAATCGTGCAGGTGTTTCAAATTGCGCAGTTTGGGACAGTTGTGCGATATCTATTCTTCTCACTTCAAATGTTTATCTTTGGCTCGTCCTCGCTGCAGATGTACGAGTGCACGCTTGCGTCTGTAGTAGGGATTGAGGTCTGGGTGTAATTTTTTTTTGTTACGTTGCAGAGGGTGACCTTGTTGATGCAAGCTCTGACGTAGCTGGAGGAGATATGCTTCTGCTGAGGGATGAAGCGGTCGGGGACGCCTCGCCGTCGGGAGTGGCCGTGTTACAGAATCCTGGCAACCCCCGACATTGTGGCTGTTGTTTTGCCCCGACATTGTGGCAATGCCCCGACATTGTGGCTGTTGTTTTGCCCCGACATTGTGGCAATGCCCCGACATTGTGGCTGTTGTTGTGCCCCGACATTGTGGCTGTTGTTTTGCCCCGACATTGTGGCAATGCCCCGACATTGTGGCTGTTGTTGTGCCCCGACATTGTGGCTGTTGTTGTGCCCCGACATTGTGGCTGTTGTTTTGCCCCGACATTGTGGCAATGCCCCGACATTGTGGCAATGCCCCGACATTGTGGCTGTTGTTTTGCCCCGACATTGTGGCAATGCCCCGACATTGTGGCTGTTGTTTTGCCCCGACATTGTGGCAATGCCCCGACATTGTGGCTGTTGTTTTGCCCCGACATTGTGGCAATGCCCCGACATTGTGGCTGTTGTTCTGCCCCGACATTGTGGCTGTTGTTCTGCCCCGACATTGTGGCAATGCCCCGACATTGTGGCAACGCTTCGTAGTTGATATTGCCCTCTAAAAACCCCGATAGTGGTTATTGGATGTGCACACTTGTGGTCTGGTTGGAGTGGGTGACTGCTAATAATAGCAAGAACAAACATTGAGCAGCTTACTAAGAGTTTTCTGTTTTGAATGACGATGAACGCAATGGGCACTTCTCCAATGAGAATGAGTCCCATGGTGATCGTGTTGAAGAGGAACAGGAAGACCAGGTTGGGGTGGTCGAGGGAGACCAGCCTGAAGGGAACCTAGCTGACGAGGCCGTTCAGCTGTCAGGAGAGGCCGTGTTAGAGAATTGTCACTACTCGACCCCTCTACTCAGTGACGTCAGGCGGTGGGGCGAGAGTTACATCATCGCACCAGGTGCCTATAAATAGCAACGCCTTTGCTCGAAACATTCATTCGATCGGTGGCGTTCGTGAGAGAAGGTAGTCGTGGACATGGTGTGCGTGAGTCATTGTTTTAAGTCTCTGTAAACGTGTCCCAACTGTAATTTTTTTAAATGGTTCTTCTTCTGATTTTTAATAATAGATTATTTGTGAAAGCTTTGTGTGTATTTTTTTGCAAACTCTAAGGTATCGCATTAAAAATGTTTTAACTATTATTAAATTCATGCTATTTCAGTAAATTGCATAGCCGAATCAACGAGCTCACCGCCAACTTGGATCTTTTAAATCGGATCCCATTATCACACTCACAAAGCACCAGCAACAACATTCAATCAATTAGATCGCAGTCGATTATGCAAATGCACTCGCTTCTTGAAGATATCAAATATCGAATGGTACTGGGGAATGTAATTACTACCACGAACCAATAATTTCAGTCTGCAATTAATATTTCATTTAGAAAATCTATTGATAAATCGCCATCTCCATTGCGGTATACCGAATTCATAGTGAGCGCGTCAGCAGATTTCCATTACAGGGAGGCGATGCCCACCACCCCCCCAACCCTCCGCGCCGACAACAAACACATGTTGCGACATCTGCATACGCCGTCGAAACACTAGGAACGCCTAATGACAAAGGTCTCCCAGATGCTGAAGAAACTGAAAAATTATTTCAATCAATACCATAAAGCTGAAGAGTTTGTTTGTTTGAACGCGCTAATCTCAGGAACTAGTGGTGCGATTTGAAATATTATTTCAGTGTTAGATAGCTCATCTATTGAGGAACGCTATAATAGGCTATATAACATCACGGTAAGGTCAATACAAGTGAAGCACCAATAAAGAATGTTTCAAAATAGGGGTTTAAATAGCTTCCTTAACATTCTATAATTCAAAAATATTTTCACTTTCCACGTAAATGAAGTGGAGGTAAAATTTAGCGTTATGCCAAAGTAACTATTCCACGCCGACCGAGTCGCAGGCAAAAGCTAGTTTACAATATACGGCATCGCTTATCGTCTCATCTGCTTTATAGTGACGCAATATAATTTGTTCTCAAATTCATAGGGATCAAACTCATTACTAACGGTAATGGTGCACCCTCACCAGTTCGTAAGCACTCGTTGCCCCTCGGCGCAACAATAAAGTAACTGTTCCGCGTTTTGTATTTACCAGCTTACGGTGACCTACCTCGCCCCTCACAAGTATAGGCAAGAACAACACAGAGGAGATATTCATCGTACCCAGAGGATCACGTTAGACTGGAGCTAAAGCGTAACTTAGGACGTTACATTACGGAGAGAATCAATTTCCACCCGGACAACGCACATTTTCGGTAGCAAAAAAAGAAGTAAACTTTACGGGTTCAATGATAAAGTACGATTTTGAGTGTTGCTTGTTGGAATACGTGATTTGCATCGTCGACTCTACAGTCAAATTTCGCGAGTACAGTTGAGAAAATACGCGACTGTATTTTGTGGATGAATTTTATTTGGATTTCCAACTTTAATCTCGGCGACATGGCCTCGGCTTTTAATTAAAAGTTCGAAGCGTCCAGAGCGCGTGGATAAACATTGTTTGATGGCAGACGTCGACGCTTCTGTTCAAATTGTTTACATCAAATAATTTGAAAGATACACTTTAATTTTGTAAAGGTTATATGAATGAAATACATTTACCTGGGCAGTTTGATAACGTTCAAAACCATCATAGAGAGGGAGGTAAAAAGAGGATTAAAGGAGGAGGAGAACTAAACACGTACTTATCTGACAAATTAATAGGAAGCCAGGGTAGGTTATAAATTGCTGAGTGCAGGAGCGAGTTAACGAGGGCACCACGTAGAGATGGCGCGAAGACTCTCATGTGACTTATGTCACATTTACGAGGAACGTTAGGGGACCAACATTATATGTAACGCGTACAACATTTTAATAAGCCTGCAATTCTTATTCCCCTTAACTTGATACAGAATAACACATTTATCTCTTAACCGAGCTTGCTAATTCACAGACAACCATCACTCGTGCTATAAAAATTATTGATACCGCAAGCAAAGTGCTCCCGACAGCTGATGGAAAAATAGCTAATCTACGAAATAAAAGTAGAACATCGTACGAATCAACTATCAAACAATTAAGAATCTATCTATATATTAATACGTGAAGCAAAAACTTTGTATTCCTTTTTACGAAAATTGCGCGGACGGAGGAGTATGAAATTTTCCACACTTATAGAGAATACAGAGAAAAAGTGCACAATGCTAATATTTTTTTTAAAATAATGCATAAAAGATACATTAAATCAATAAAGAAAGCTTTATACACACTACATACCATCTATTTGACGCACACACGCATGCATACTATTTATTTATTGTCAAACTTTTGTTCTTGACGTCTGTGGTCAAATTGAGAATAGATTAAATATTGTTTGTCTTTGTTATGATTTTTTATAGTGTAGTCTTGGCGAAATTTGTGATTATAGAAGTATAAAATACAATCATAATAGTGTACAAACTTACAATTCCAATTAATTATAGTCGAATTTCGACTACTGCGGGACCTCTAGTATTTGATAGATACGACAACTTATCCCGCGAATGATGAAGCGTAAGTGTATCATTAAAACTAACACGAAACACTTTTAAACAGCAACTTTTAGTTGAAGCCACATTGGAATTGTCAAGTTTATATATGTTACGGTAAATGTGTACTTTTGGGAAATGTACACTTTTACCGGTATATTAGGTATTATGTACACTAGCCATACTCGCCGCTTCGTTAGGCATTTAAAATAACATTATTATTTATTGTCATTATTATTAGAGAGTCCAACACTCATATAAATATTAACCTATCCATTAAGTACATGTATTTTCTACATGGATACCAAGTTTCAAGTCAATCGGATGCACGGTTCAGTAGTTATAATGGAACATCCGTAAAAACCACTGTAGATTTGTATATTAGTATAGATTGATCGTTATATTTTCCTAATGATTAAATTCATTAGATTGTGAGGTTTAAGCGAAGTAGCATGAGCGAACTGCGAACAAGTTGTGAAACGGTCTAACCAACTGTTGCGTCGCACAACGGGCGTCACGCCAACATCAATAACCGACCGAAAATAATTCTCTTTCGCAGCCCTAATCTATGTATTGTAGAAAACAAAACAATAACTATGTAACTATAGCTGAAAGAGGTGCGTTGATAGATAATGTATCTTGTTATAAATAAATGTACGTGCCGTAGAGTACGGACGGCGACATTGGGTGTACGCTTGAGTATTTGACTTCAGTGTGCTTAGTGCGAGTTTTTTAACTTTTCGATCGTGTAAAAGTTAACTCTTAATTGTAAGGAATTGAAACAGCGCCCCTAGCGGCAAACGAAAGGAAGCTACGCGATCGAGAAGTTAAAAAACTCGCACTAAGCACACTGGTGTTACGATATATAATGTTGTATAATTTCACTAAGAACGCCATTCAAATGAGAATCATTACCGCAAAATAAATACTTATTTCACACGAAAGTTTTTCACTATGAAGGAATAACATTGTGTAATCAAAAATTAAGAAAATATCTCACAAGGAATGAGGTCACACCGATATGAGCCAAAATTAGGTCTTTTTTTTAGGGGGGGAGGGACTAGTAGTGGCCTGCTGGTTTTTCCAGTGTCACTAGGACAGGTGGGCGAGCACGGACTCAGACAGCAGAGAACCTGTTTCTGCAGATAAGCAGTCATGCAATCCGTTAAAAAGGTTTGGACCGCCGCTACTTCAATTCAAGTGAGACATCGATCTCATATCTCAAGGTAGTTGTAGTACTCACTTTGTGCTTCGACTCTAATGATCCCACAGCACTACGCGAGCCGTGGGGCGATCCACACCAAAATAATGTCATAACATAGATTTAAAAAAAAATAGAAATGAAGTAATAATCATACTTCGACTCGTTTTACAAATTAGAAAACTCCTCTCAACGAGACTTATCTTGTTGAGAGGAATAAATATACATTGATGTATGAAACAACTTAGACGTCCTTATAAGTTTGGAGCGACGGCGTTACCCACCCCCCGACGTCAGGTCGCGGGCGGCTGCCGTAACTTTAAGCGAAAGAGACCAACCCCCCGTATGTTACACTCAAACACCGAATTGCCTTTATATTTCATTTAAAATGGAGTATATTTCAGTATATGCTGTCAAACCTATGTTGGTTAAATACAATTTCAATTTGAAAAAAAAAACTCTTTTCACTCATGTTAGGATTTGAATATCATTCATATTATGAATGCAACAGTTTTTTTTTTAAATCTATCTACATTGTCCTTATAGCAATACTGCTCCTGAATAATTACATAACGCTGCTAATTATGTGGTGTTTGATTTTGAAATCTTCCTAAGTTCGATTTTTTTTTCTTTTTATTGATGCACAAAACAAATCACAACCATAGAAATTATAAGTTTAAATGTTTAACATAACAATCTGGATTGCAAGTAAGTAGTAAGTATTTGTAAGTGAAACATTCACGCAGGCCTACAGTGTGCTTAGTGCGAGTTTATTAACGTTCTCGATAGCGTAAAAGTTAAGTAAAAATTGTATGGAGTTAGAATGTTTGCCTAAGTTTGCCGCTAGGGGCGCTGTTCCGACTGCATAAAAAATTTAGTTAACTTTCACGCTATCGAGAACGTTAATAAACTCGCATTAAGCACACAATTTTATAAGAATCATCAAGACATCAAGGGCAGACAACAAACTATCGCGCAACCAACGCGACGAATACAACAGCCCCCCGTCATACAAGTACAAATTATCCACATAGCGCAGATACCAGTGCGGTAATTGGCCCGCCACCGGGGCACGACAAATCTGACGGCCATTTCCGGTACCACCCCTGTACTCCCTCGGTCGCGGCGTACTCCGGGTGGCGCGATCCAGTCGAAGCCACAAGCGATTTTCATGAAGCATAGATATAAAAAATCAAAATTGAATACCTACGTATAAGAAATCAATTACTAATGATTATTAATCAATAACTATAAGTCGAGAAGCGAAATTAAAAATGAGGTGAGTGAGAAAAAACTTTTTTTACAATATAATCATTTTCTCTTACTCTATTTTTAATTCAAATTTATTAAAATTTATTTTCTATTTTTTAGTTCGTTTTCTATAAAAGCGTTTTTTTTAAAGTTTTTTTAAACTATTATTTATTTTTAATTTTTCAGTTGAATTTCATTTTTTTCAATATTTTTTTTAATATTGAATTTTCATCGGTCCTTAATGAGTATACCAAATTTTGAGTTTATCCGACGTTTTGAAGGGGGTGAAAATCATGTTCAAAGATTCCGTTACATAACTAACATACATACGTCTGAAGCTAGTCAAACCGTATTAAAAATATACTCAGATACACACATCGAGAGAGAATTGCAATTTGTATTTTTTTTAATAAATTGATCCGCTGCACACGTAGAACGTTTTAAAATCCAAAAATATTGAGAGGCGTAATATTGTATTATTTTATTCTCAGGCTGCAGCCAAAGAAATATAAGTGAAATTTAGGAAATTTTCGATTCAATCGTGAAGTGGATAGAATGAAAGTTTTAATTAGAAAACATGAAATCGCTATCCGCTTGTGATAGTACCAACTATTCATTATTGTCGGCACGCTGACGTTGCGCGCGCAGCCCTGTAGGGTGACAAAGCAGTTGGAAACCTACTGATTTGCTAATTAATACTATATTGAAGGCTTTTAAAATAATATTACAAAGCAATTATGCGTTCGACGATGAATAATGTTCTATCGATGACACTTTACTGGTGGTAGGACCTCTTGTGAGTCCGCGCGGGTGGGTACCACCACCCTGCCTATTTCTGCCGTGAAGCAGTAATGCGTTTCGGTTGGAAGGGTGGGGCAGCCGTCGTAACTATACTTGAGACCTTTAGAACTTGTATCTCAAGGTGGGTGGCGCATTTACGTTGTGGATGTCTATGGGCTCCAGTAACCACTTAACACCAGGTGGGCTGTGCTCGTCCAACCATCTAAGCAATAAAAAAAAAACTTTTTTTATATTTAGAATAAGTGTCTTACATAAGTACACCTTATTAATATTTATGATCATAAAAATGTAATCACCCGCTGTGATATGTATTATGCGGAGTCAGGAGCGTATTTTGGATAATAGACTATGTAAGTTTCAATGTGTATTGATCTTTTCCAATTAATAAATTCATATTGCGCTGAACTAATTTTAAGTGACAGAGGTATTTTTTTCTAATTGTCTCACAACTTACAGGAGAAATCTGTCGCGGATCATTTCCCAATTAAATATAAATTAATCATAAGCAATCAATCAAATGCAATAAAATCTTAGTTCTATAATTTTTTATTATTTTTGTTGTTAATGCACTGTCGATTGCACCTATAATCGAGGTGACATCTGCCATGAACTTTTGTCAATTGGTCAATGTTTTGTACTGATGATCACTTTGTTGGTGCAACTTAATAAATCAATAAATACCTATGTTTAAATAGGTAGATAGAACATTTCCGTATTGTTTATTGATATTTAGTGCTTCAATTAAATGTGTTGACCAGAAACTCGATTGGAAGTGTGCACATTTATTACTTGCGATACACAGGAAAAGCGCCGCTTGTTTCTTTATGCACTGAGCAAACGATTTGACAAATGTTCACGATTGACTTCCACGGTGAAGGAATAACATCGTGTAATAAAAATGAAACCCGCAAAATTATAATTTGCGTGATTACTGGTGGTAGGACCTCTAGGCCGTGAAGCAGTAATGCGTTTCAGTTTGAAGGGTGGGGCAGCCGTTGTAACTATACTGAGATCTTAGAACTTATATCTCAAGGTGGGTGGCGCATTTACGTTGTAGATGTCTATGGGCTTCAGTAACCACTTAGCACCAGGTGGGCTGTGAGCTCGTCCACACATCTAAGCAATAAAAAAAAAACACACACACACACAAATTTCTAAGCTAATTCAAAAAATTCGAAATAAACAGTCTGGTACCAGATAAATATCATTTTAAATCAGGGGTTGACAATTAAAATAACATAAGCCGCAAAGCACTCACCAAACAACCCTTGTAATGATCCGGTTGACCGCATAAAGGTCGAAACTGGGAGCCCGTTTAATCGGGCGAGCGAGCCGAGAGCAATGTGCTTAGTGCGAGTTTTTTAACGTACTCGATAGCGCAATAGTTAACTCCGATTTGTATGGAGTTAGAACGTTTGTCTACGTTTGCCGCTAGGAGCGCTGTAGCAACGGTATACAAATTTGAGTTAACTTTTACGCTATCGAGAACGTTAAAAAACTCGCACTAACGACAGTGAACGTTTTTTTTATTGCTTAGATGGGTGGACGGGCTCACAGCCCACCTGGTATTAAGTGGTTACTGGAGCCCGTAGACATCTACGATAGACATCACCTTGAGATATAAGTTCTAAGGTCTCAAGTATAGTTACAACGGCTGCCCCACCCTTCAAACCGAAACGGATTACTGCTTCACGGCAGAAATAGGCAGGGTGGTGGTACTTACCCTTGCGGACTCACAAGAGGTCCTACCACCAGTAAAAGAAGAACGTTGAAGAACGGAAGAACGTTGACCGCTTAAGTGATAAGATCGATAATGTGCTTCGTTCATTCAGAACAAGTTGTGCTGTATCAGTGGATGCAGTTCAAGACATGTAGTGGCGGAGTTTCATTTATTTTTTAGTTTGTACAGTTATAGCACCACCAGAACAATAAAGTCGCTCATCTTGGCCGCGGGGTAAGCTATTCGACTAAATCAGAATAACGAAATGATTATTTTTAAAAGTTGAACGCATTAATATAAATCTGTTCACGATTTAAGAGGTGGACATATTCTTGTTATTTCTTTGTAACTTGTAGTCTCTCTGGTCTAGTAAAAGTATATTAAGCCTTACACGAATAACCCAATACAGAATATTCCCGAAAAGTTTTAAATTTAAAAAGTATAGTGAATGCACTGATAATTTCTAAACCAAACCTTTATCAAACACTTCTCGTTAATATATTAAAAATATCACAAAAAATCTCCAATGATTTTTAAAACCAAAGACAATAACATTCAATATAATCACGTCAGAATTATTCTTATACGCACGCTCATACACTTTTATTGACTCTCATAGAGAATATTTTCTTCGAGTATTAATTTATATGGGTCAATATACGAGCATAATGTATAGTTTAGTAATTGAACAGCCTATTCGAGAGCCTAGACGGGATTATATCGATCTGTCGAACGATACTGCGAATGCGGAGCCAACGAACTAACTAGGTGTAGCTCGCCTGCTGTGTCTGCAACGCCGCGTCTATGCATTCGGGAACACAGACGTCAAGAACCTGAAGATAAAATTAGCGCAACCGCAAAAACAAAATCTAATGTGATTTGGAACGTTCATTGATCCCTGGAGTTTCACTCAGACAATAAGTAAATAAACCATTTAGTTTGATTAGAACCGGAACGCATCTACTTTAGGTACGTTTTCACAAGAAACAGTCCACATGTGGGCGAACTAATATGTAAAATTCAGAAATAGTTATCAGAAATGGAAAAATAAAACAGAAAAAGCTTAAAATAAAGGTTCGTCTAGACTCTAGACTAAGGACGAGAAACACGCGGCCCGTCAAGCATTTCTAAAATTGAATTTATTTTATCGACTTCTTTTCTTTTTTTTTTGTTTTATATTTTTTAATTCAAATATTTTGGTAGGTAGCGGCTTGGTTCTGCCCCTGGCATTGCTTAAGTCCATGGGTGACAGTACCCACTCACCATCAGGTGGGCCGTATGCTCGTTCGTCTGCCTACAAGGGCAATAAAAAAAACTGTAAATAAAGTTTCGTAAATTATTAATAACAGCTCATCCAGGTGCGACCTTAAAAAAAATAATTAAATTTAAATCGGTCCATTGATTAAAAAGGTTCCTCACCCCTGCTCTAGACGATAGCAGTCTACTACTGAATTACAATGACTCGAGTCATCTACCAGTCATGTACTTACAAATACGACCAAAAAATATTCGAGAAAAAATCTTTTTATATTGCGGATTCGTCTGTGCGTCCCATACCGAGTTAATTGAACGGAAGGCAGAGCGAAATGTCAAGCTGTCGTGTCGCAGTGGGAGCGGTTATGTGATCGATGATGCGGTTCGCCTCGCGAGATGTTCACAAGTTAATAAAGTTATCATAAAGTTGAATTCCTACACAATACGCGTAGTCACTGTGCTTTGCCTCAACACTTCGAGTCATTTTCATTTACATATTAGCGTAAATCTAAATCGTAAGCGGATGGCGGACCTTTGACCCAAACTGCGTTTTCATTGCGATAAGCTTCGTTCTGGCAAAGTGAAATATAATTTGTAGTTTATCGTGAATAAAATTATTCATGAATGTTCCTCTTGCACCCTGTACAAAGACGAACTTGGTGTATTGATTTTTTATTTATTGCTTATATGGGTGGACGAGCTCTAACCCACCTGGTCTTAAGTGGTTACTGGAGCCCATAGATATCTACAACGTAAATGCGCCACCCACCTTGAGATATAAGTTCTAAGGTCTCAAGTATAGTTAAAACGGCAGCCCCACCCTTCAAACCGAAACGCATTACTGCTTCACGGCAGAAATAGGCAGGGCGGTGGTATCTACCCGCGCGGACTCACAAGAGGTCCTACCACCAGTAGAAGGCAACCTCCCTCAGTCATTGGTTCGGAGTTACCGGAGAGGTCGCGGCCGTACCACAAAACGGCTAACATGTTCCATCCAGCGCGCCGTAGTGTTTACTGCTACTGACCGGTTATAATATTCTGATCTAACGGGATTTTCTGGAACACCAGCAGTCGCCTAAGGAACTGCCAACCGTGATGGTCGATTTTGATTCGTATTAATGAATCTCTCAATGGCTCAATGAATTCTGCGTACTTTGTGATCGAACGCTCGGCTTCTGTGTTGATCGCCCTCGCTCGCCCTATTTCAACTGGTACTGTCCCGGGACAGACTCATACGCTTGAGTGAAGAGTAACGCCCACAGTCGCTTAATCTATACTTAATATTATAAAACTGAAGAGTTTGTTTGTTTGAACGCGCTAATCTCAGGAACTACTGAACCGATTTCAAAAATTATTTCAGTGTCAGATAGCCCATTTATTGAGCAAGGCTATAGGCTATATAACATCACGCAATACATCAAAATCGGGGTATTTTTCCCTTTTGAGAGCTTACACTATATGTAGAGATACGCCAAAGTAACTATTCCACGCGGATGAAGTCGCGGGCAAATGCTAGTAGATTAGATAAAACTATTGCGACCTATCTACGATTTCAACATCCGCCAGACCTATACGCAACTCGCGCCCCAAGCGTATTGCTGCAGGAGAATCGTCCGTTGGTTGATAGAACTATTCATATTCCTTTAACGTTTAGTTCTTAGATTAACAACAATATCAAAAACCAAGTTTCATAGCTTGGTTAAACGAGTATGAAAAATTCAGTTAGCACAAAGACTTAGAACTCGTGTCACAAGATGGATGACATTTACATTGTTAATGTACATATGGCTTAAAGATCTCGTCACAAGGCTATAAAATCAAAAAAAAAAAAAAATTTGATGTACATAATATGTATGTATGTGGGCTCCGGTAAACTTAACACTGGGTGGGCCAAGAGTTCTTTCAGTCATCGAAAAAATAAAATAATACATCTTTAAGAACTATATTTAGAACACAATAAAAATCTCCAAAAACTTCAGGACGAAAGTACTTAATAAGATTAAAAGCTTACTTTTGTTAAAATAAATTTTCTTTGAATTCAGAAATGATGAAAGCTTTTCTGTTTTAATTTAGTCTAATATTGAATGAAGTCGGCGGAATAGAAGTTACAATATCGACATCATAATATCGATAAAGCCATATTATTTTTTCAAGTTATACTAACAGACAGACAGGCTCTTTTGTGACTTCGAGCGGTGCGGGTTCAAGGGGGTGCGCACTCCCGTTGTAATCCTCTACAATAGTCCACGGACTCTGGTAAATGATGTCGTTAAATTCCGAAAAAACTTGTCACAAACAAACACATTTGCAACTCTGGATCAGTATTCGTGTGTTTACGTTGTACTGCAGGTGAGAGTTGAAATAATTTTAGTGCTGTACCTTCGCCTTTCCCCCCTTTCGCGTTGATCAGAAAACTGCAGATCACAGCGTGAGAAAACGTAAACACATCATAGGTACGAGGTTACTTGTGACGATGCGTTGCGCATCTCTTTTATGAGCCTGTCCCCTTAGTATGTGGAATTGCTCAGTGTGCTCAGTGCGAGTTTTTTAACGTTCTCGATAGCGTAAAAGTTAGCTCATAATTGTATGGAAATCAATCGTTTGCGTACGTTTGCCGCTAGAGGCGCTGTTCCAGCTGCATACAAAAATGCCTTAACTTTTACGCTATCGAGAACGTTAAGAAACTCGCACTAAGCACACTGTAAACCATAGTTTAAACATAAGCGTTTCTATTACACGGCGTACAATGCAATTGGTCAGATGTTTTTGTAAGACGAACTTAAAATTAGATCATTCGGAGACAATGCATAGTGCCGCTGAATAAACGCAAACACATAAAAATTAGGATAGGGTAGTACAACATATTAAAAATCTTTTTTTTTATTGCTTAGATGCGTGAACAAGCTCACAGCCCACCTGGTGTTAAGCGGTTACTGGAGCCCATAGACATCTACAATGTAAATGCGCCACACACCTTGAGATATAAGTTCTAAGGTCTCAAGTATAGTTACAACGGCTGCCCCATCCTTCAAACCGAAACGCATTACTGTTTCACGGCGCAGAAATAGTCTCCTATATAGAAATAGTCAGGGAGGTGATACCTACCCGTGCGGACTCATAAGAGGTCCTACCACCAGTAAAAATAATCCAGTAAAAAAATCGCTAAATATTTACCTGGATGGGGTTGGTACGGCGGCCCGACGCTCGCCATTGGATTAGGAGCGCGGTATTCCATATCGACAAACTAGACACGTTCGCGTATCGAAACAAAATCATCGACACTGCACATCACTATTTCTGTTCGTCGTTTCACATTGCGGTACATTTTGCACGTCACACGCCCTCGCGCGCGCTCACTTCACTTTACAATTCAATTTCCTATCGTGATGTAAATATTTTCGATCGATCGTAGCGCGATCTCGATACTGTAATAATGACTTTCGTTTAATTATATCGGTTTAGGGTTTAGGGTGCCGTGGGGATAGTTATTTTCACACGATTATTTGGAGACATTTATTAAAGCCGTACATTTTTATTTCGTGAGTTTTAAAGTTGTTAATGTTTGTAAATAAAATAATAGGGTGTCCTTTCATTTATTACGAGAACCCAGTAATTAGAATTAATTTAAAATTTAAGCCGAAGAGTATGATCCAATTTGTTGGGTTACTTCGAAGTAAAATCTTCCACATCATACATATATCTATCTATGTGATATAAGCTATGAATGTAAAAGATATCATTATTTTACACAAGTTATGAGCCGACACAAGTTCAATTACTGGGCGTCCATTCTGCAAGTCTTGTTTCTACCGTTTCTACCGTTCTTAAACAAATTACCAGGATGTCAGCAACAACAAACTTCTACTACTACTGCTACTATTTCATTCTGGTGAGTGAGAAATTGTGAGCCGTGTACACTCCCGAACAAAGTTCACACAAATCACATCTCACAAACGGACACAACATAATATGGTCACGATGCATCTTAGACCTCAAAAAGTATCTTAATTAACATTTTGCACGCTTTTAGCGGCTGTCCTGACGTCTCAGATGACGATGTGGCTTCTACAGCCGTAAGTAAACCGATACGAATGTTCTATTTGTTACTAACATCTTAACGTTATTACTGGCGGTAGGACCTCTAGTGAGTCCGCACGGGTAGGTACCACCCTGCCTATTTCTGCCGTGAAGCAGTAATGCGTTTCGGTTTGAAGGGTGAAGCAGCCGTTGTAACTAAGTATAAGTTCTAAGGTCTCAGTCGATACCTTAGAACTTATATCTCAAGATGGGTGGCGCATTTACGTTGTAGATGTCTATGGGCTCCAGTAACCACTTAACACCAGGTGGGCTGCGAGCTCGTCCACCCATGGAAGCAATAACAAATTAATAAATAAATAAAACTTGACATTTTTCGTCTATTATAATCATATATTTTAAAAGCAGACGGACCGAGTCGCAGACTACAGCTAGAATATAGAATACGCTATATTACAACCGTGTTCAGGCGGTCCCCTAACGTCGATTCACTTCGGCAATCCCCCTTCATATAATTGAATGAACAGTGACGGGGTCTTGCATAGCCACGCCGCAAACATTGATGGTTAAATCCACAATAACACGTTATTCGCAAGTAAATTCCGCATCGGCACAATACATCAAACCTTTTTTTTTATTGCTTGTATGGGTGGACGAGCTCACAGCCCACCTGGTGTTAAGTGGTTACTGGAGCCCATAGACATCCACAACTTAAATGCGCCACTCACCTTGAGATATAAGTTCTAAGGTCTCAAGTATAGTTACAACGGCTGCCCCACCCTTCAAACCGAAACGCATTACTGCTTCACGGCAGAAATAGGCAGGGTGGTGGTACCCAACCGCGCGGACTCACAAGAGGTCCTACCACCAGTAAATCACGCTCGGTTATCGACGATACAACAACGCCGTCAAAGTAAAATATAGAACACAGACGCCTTTGACTGTTCAATTAGTTTAGCTTTAATGTCTTTGACCCCGCGCCGTGAAGTGACGATCGATGCACTCCCGGAACGTATACCTACTGGATATCACTAGGTCCCGCAGCTCTGCGCCGGTATGTGTACAATGTAGCCAGACCCGTCAAAGGGAATGAGATTTCGAAGTGGAATTAAATCAGGGTTTACGACCGACCCGGGCTTTTTATTGGTGAACAAAAACAATAATCGATCGAGTGTTGCTGTGCTCGAAGATTATACGACGATCTACCAATAGTGCCTGTCGCGCATTGGATTTTATTATTTTATTGCTTAGATGGTTGGACGAGCTCACAGCCCACCTGGTGTTAACTGGTTACTGGAGCCCATTGTCATCTACAACGTAAATGCGCCACCCACCTTGAGATATAAGTTCTAAGATCTCAGTATAGTTACAACGGCTGCCCCGCCCTTCAAATCGAAACGCATTACTGCTTCACGGCGGAAATAGGCGCGCTGGTGGTACCCACCCGCGCGGACTCACAAGAGGTCCTACCACAAGTATACCATAGGTATTTTGTGCGTAACATTTTATACTACAGGGCGGCAATGGAATTGAAAGCTCGATTGCATTAGTGTCTAAATCGTAATGATACTGATTCTAGCACAAACCGACAGCACTCGGGAACACATTGCACATTACGACCTGACTACCTATATAGCAACGGGTGCGGGCATCGGAAAATAGGGACACGTCCCAGTCGCTGCGACCTCTCCTTGAGAGGCGAGCAATATATCGCTATTACATGAACACTTCATTTTCTATATTATCCCGTATCTATTTTTCAAAACTAGAATGCAACTCTTCCGTGACCACGGAAGTAATATAATGACAATAAACAACGCGAGATTAAACCGTCACTTTTAATTATGTATGTAATTGTCACTTTAATTATATAGTTTATATACACATGTTAACGCATAGCCAAGCCGAATAATGTTTCATAGCGGAGCTTTAAATTGACACAACTACTCGTAATATAACTGTTCGAAGTTCTTCTATAATAATATTATTGTGAATGTACGCGAAATGAAAAGTTGGATATTCGCACTGGCAGATGAGCTTACTGATGTTAGGCGGTCGCCAGGGCTCGTATGCACTGAGAATTGAAAGAACGTCCACCTTCAGACATCAGGTGCAAATCTATTAGAAATTTGTAGCATTCATTATAAAAGCTAGTTTATGAACCTATATAACTTGTACACTGAGCTTTAATTCTAACAACATCACACGAACAATGAAATTAAGAGATGTCGAAAAAATACACAATTTTTTAAAAGCGTTCCAAAGTTATTTAAGACATCATTCTACATTCTATTTATTAAAAAAAAACAACTGTACTATAGTTAAAAATATCGGACTGAGAGTAAGTGATGCGTTGCATCTGTTTGCCACCGCCCATTTTGGAACATCAATTCTAGAATGCATTAGAACAACCATTACGTTACGGTGTGCCTCACGGTACAAACAGGATCGCGCGATTGTTAAATAGCACAAGCGGGAACGAAGAGCCTATCTATAAATTTATATGTTTAATTATTTTTTTTATACAAATATTACAAAGCTCATCCCATCACTGCACAGCACACGTATCTAAACGCATAATAAAAACACCCAGAATCAAACCTTAAATATAGGAGAAAATATTGAAAAAATAATTAATACGAAGCCGTATTTTTATTTCTACACAACAGCACAGCACTACGGACGCGTCGCTATACGAAGAGCTGACACCCAATCGCGACGACGTCAGGCGAGCAACTGACAAAACAAGCTTCCACCACCGACGCGCATGCGATCAACCAACACATGAAAAATAAACCTAACGCGTTCGACTTAAGGTCGGTATTTCGACTAGTTTCATCAACAGACACCTGTACAGGGTCGGAAGTCGGTGGTGCAGCGTCATTTCCCGGAGTTTCCCGGTCGCAGCCGCAATAAAAACGCGCCTCGACCCCCGGGAGGGAGCCCGGTGAAAACTCGAATCCCCATTTAGATTGCATCGGAGCGCTTTGGGAACTACTATCAATGTAAGCTTGGACTATCATTTAAATTGTTTTTATTAGTGAGTACTTCATTAGTAGAGTATGCTGAAGACAGAGCGAAGTGGAGGAGTAGAATAGGGAAAGCTGACCCCGCCATCATATGGAATAAATAGGTAGGAAGAGGGAGAGAGTACTTAATTAACAAAATCTCATGTGACAAAACCGGTCAAACTATATACAAATGATTTTTCATATAACGATAAATATATAGTTAATGACAGTTGCCAACAAGATGTTAAACCTTATTTTCAATAAGGTAATGCATATGCCACAAGAGCTTATGCCACAAGAACTTACGCCACCCTTGGATGACTGGCAGAGAATACATTAGGCATTAAATCCGCTACTGTACTTTTATGCATAACGTTATGCAACTTTATAACCTTATATAATTTTACTGGTAGTGGGGCGCTTTGTGAGGCCATGCGGGTGGGCCCCACCACCCTTCCTATTTCTACCGTGAGGCAGTAGTGCGTTTCGGTTTGAAGGGTGGGGCAGCCGTTGTAACTATACTTGAGACCTTAGAACTTATGTCTCAAGGTGGGTGGCGCATTTACGTTGTAGATGTCTATGGGCTCCGGTGACCATTTAACATCAAGTGGGCCGTTAGCTCTTCCACCCATCTTAGCAAGTAATAAAAAATTATAAACTGTTTTTACTTTTGGACGTAGACTATTTCCTCTCACGCAAAAAAGCGTAGGTACCTAGGAAGTCCAAACGAGTTGGTACAACTGTCCTGCATAGTTTTGTCGCAAACCGATGGCTGAATATCCAATCGGTGAGGTGAAATATTCACACATACTAGTTTAAAAATCAAGAGAGAAGTAGTTGAGAATATTTCTTGCTGTAATTTTGACTTTTTGGTCTTTCAGTGAAAAATACGATTTGTATTTGCATGGTAGCCTCTGGCAGTCTAGACACTGATTTACTCCGCCCGTTGGCTGCAGTATCTTGCAATACTTTGAGAATATTAAGAAAGCAACCAATGTCTTTTCGGAGACATTTTGTTTGTTATTAATTTGTATATAATATTAACTACAAAACAGATAAGGTGTTGTTTAGAGGTATAATTTAGGCTATGTTCACGCTTTCGTATTTTTTTAATAAACTATCTTTTTATGTAATTTAATCTACAAGTATAGACAGTTCGATTCTCTGTTCATGAGAAAACTTGATTAAAGATCAAAATCGGATTTAACTAGAAAATAATGTATTTCAACTTTCACAGACCCCCTTTTTACTTCGAAATATTTCATACCTCCTCACCTCGCACATCCACAAAACAGGTCACTGTGGTTTCTTGTTAAAATTAAAAAAATATTTGACTTTTCATACACACAGACAGACGAACAGTCCCTAAAAGCACAATAACACGTTATTCGCAAGTAAATTCCGCATCGGCACAATACATCAAACCTTTTTTTTTATTGCTTGTATGGGTGGACGAGCTCACAGCCCACCTGGTGTTAAGTGGTTACTGGAGCCCATAGACATCCACAACTTAAATGCGCCACTCACCTTGAGATATAAGTTCTAAGGTCTCAAGTATAGTTACAACGGCTGCCCCACCCTTCAAACCGAAACGCATTACTGCTTCACGGCAGAAATAGGCAGGGTGGTGGTACCCAACCGCGCGGACTCACAAGAGGTCCTACCACCAGTAAATCACGCTCGGTTATCGACGATACAACAACGCCGTCAAAGTAAAATATAGAACACAGACGCCTTTGACTGTTCAATTAGTTTAGCTTTAATGTCTTTGACCCCGCGCCGTGAAGTGACGATCGATGCACTCCCGGAACGTATACCTACTGGATATCACTAGGTCCCGCAGCTCTGCGCCGGTATGTGTACAATGTAGCCAGACCCGTCAAAGGGAATGAGATTTCGAAGTGGAATTAAATCAGGGTTTACGACCGACCCGGGCTTTTTATTGGTGAACAAAAACAATAATCGATCGAGTGTTGCTGTGCTCGAAGATTATACGACGATCTACCAATAGTGCCTGTCGCGCATTGGATTTTATTATTTTATTGCTTAGATGGTTGGACGAGCTCACAGCCCACCTGGTGTTAACTGGTTACTGGAGCCCATTGTCATCTACAACGTAAATGCGCCACCCACCTTGAGATATAAGTTCTAAGATCTCAGTATAGTTACAACGGCTGCCCCGCCCTTCAAATCGAAACGCATTACTGCTTCACGGCGGAAATAGGCGCGCTGGTGGTACCCACCCGCGCGGACTCACAAGAGGTCCTACCACAAGTATACCATAGGTATTTTGTGCGTAACATTTTATACTACAGGGCGGCAATGGAATTGAAAGCTCGATTGCATTAGTGTCTAAATCGTAATGATACTGATTCTAGCACAAACCGACAGCACTCGGGAACACATTGCACATTACGACCTGACTACCTATATAGCAACGGGTGCGGGCATCGGAAAATAGGGACACGTCCCAGTCGCTGCGACCTCTCCTTGAGAGGCGAGCAATATATCGCTATTACATGAACACTTCATTTTCTATATTATCCCGTATCTATTTTTCAAAACTAGAATGCAACTCTTCCGTGACCACGGAAGTAATATAATGACAATAAACAACGCGAGATTAAACCGTCACTTTTAATTATGTATGTAATTGTCACTTTAATTATATAGTTTATATACACATGTTAACGCATAGCCAAGCCGAATAATGTTTCATAGCGGAGCTTTAAATTGACACAACTACTCGTAATATAACTGTTCGAAGTTCTTCTATAATAATATTATTGTGAATGTACGCGAAATGAAAAGTTGGATATTCGCACTGGCAGATGAGCTTACTGATGTTAGGCGGTCGCCAGGGCTCGTATGCACTGAGAATTGAAAGAACGTCCACCTTCAGACATCAGGTGCAAATCTATTAGAAATTTGTAGCATTCATTATAAAAGCTAGTTTATGAACCTATATAACTTGTACACTGAGCTTTAATTCTAACAACATCACACGAACAATGAAATTAAGAGATGTCGAAAAAATACACAATTTTTTAAAAGCGTTCCAAAGTTATTTAAGACATCATTCTACATTCTATTTATTAAAAAAAAACAACTGTACTATAGTTAAAAATATCGGACTGAGAGTAAGTGATGCGTTGCATCTGTTTGCCACCGCCCATTTTGGAACATCAATTCTAGAATGCATTAGAACAACCATTACGTTACGGTGTGCCTCACGGTACAAACAGGATCGCGCGATTGTTAAATAGCACAAGCGGGAACGAAGAGCCTATCTATAAATTTATATGTTTAATTATTTTTTTTATACAAATATTACAAAGCTCATCCCATCACTGCACAGCACACGTATCTAAACGCATAATAAAAACACCCAGAATCAAACCTTAAATATAGGAGAAAATATTGAAAAAATAATTAATACGAAGCCGTATTTTTATTTCTACACAACAGCACAGCACTACGGACGCGTCGCTATACGAAGAGCTGACACCCAATCGCGACGACGTCAGGCGAGCAACTGACAAAACAAGCTTCCACCACCGACGCGCATGCGATCAACCAACACATGAAAAATAAACCTAACGCGTTCGACTTAAGGTCGGTATTTCGACTAGTTTCATCAACAGACACCTGTACAGGGTCGGAAGTCGGTGGTGCAGCGTCATTTCCCGGAGTTTCCCGGTCGCAGCCGCAATAAAAACGCGCCTCGACCCCCGGGAGGGAGCCCGGTGAAAACTCGAATCCCCATTTAGATTGCATCGGAGCGCTTTGGGAACTACTATCAATGTAAGCTTGGACTATCATTTAAATTGTTTTTATTAGTGAGTACTTCATTAGTAGAGTATGCTGAAGACAGAGCGAAGTGGAGGAGTAGAATAGGGAAAGCTGACCCCGCCATCATATGGAATAAATAGGTAGGAAGAGGGAGAGAGTACTTAATTAACAAAATCTCATGTGACAAAACCGGTCAAACTATATACAAATGATTTTTCATATAACGATAAATATATAGTTAATGACAGTTGCCAACAAGATGTTAAACCTTATTTTCAATAAGGTAATGCATATGCCACAAGAGCTTATGCCACAAGAACTTACGCCACCCTTGGATGACTGGCAGAGAATACATTAGGCATTAAATCCGCTACTGTACTTTTATGCATAACGTTATGCAACTTTATAACCTTATATAATTTTACTGGTAGTGGGGCGCTTTGTGAGGCCATGCGGGTGGGCCCCACCACCCTTCCTATTTCTACCGTGAGGCAGTAGTGCGTTTCGGTTTGAAGGGTGGGGCAGCCGTTGTAACTATACTTGAGACCTTAGAACTTATGTCTCAAGGTGGGTGGCGCATTTACGTTGTAGATGTCTATGGGCTCCGGTGACCATTTAACATCAAGTGGGCCGTTAGCTCTTCCACCCATCTTAGCAAGTAATAAAAAATTATAAACTGTTTTTACTTTTGGACGTAGACTATTTCCTCTCACGCAAAAAAGCGTAGGTACCTAGGAAGTCCAAACGAGTTGGTACAACTGTCCTGCATAGTTTTGTCGCAAACCGATGGCTGAATATCCAATCGGTGAGGTGAAATATTCACACATACTAGTTTAAAAATCAAGAGAGAAGTAGTTGAGAATATTTCTTGCTGTAATTTTGACTTTTTGGTCTTTCAGTGAAAAATACGATTTGTATTTGCATGGTAGCCTCTGGCAGTCTAGACACTGATTTACTCCGCCCGTTGGCTGCAGTATCTTGCAATACTTTGAGAATATTAAGAAAGCAACCAATGTCTTTTCGGAGACATTTTGTTTGTTATTAATTTGTATATAATATTAACTACAAAACAGATAAGGTGTTGTTTAGAGGTATAATTTAGGCTATGTTCACGCTTTCGTATTTTTTTAATAAACTATCTTTTTATGTAATTTAATCTACAAGTATAGACAGTTCGATTCTCTGTTCATGAGAAAACTTGATTAAAGATCAAAATCGGATTTAACTAGAAAATAATGTATTTCAACTTTCACAGACCCCCTTTTTACTTCGAAATATTTCATACCTCCTCACCTCGCACATCCACAAAACAGGTCACTGTGGTTTCTTGTTAAAATTAAAAAAATATTTGACTTTTCATACACACAGACAGACGAACAGTCCCTAAAAGTACAGATTATTGTCCGCAACACGCTTCGCCAAAAAGTACAAAACTTACTTTCAGCTACAATCGTCGTCATAAGTAACCTATCGGTCCGCGCTAACAGCAATATCAGCCCGAATTGGACAGGAAGACCAAAACGTTGTTAACGGCCAACCGAGAGTACTGACAATCTCATTTCGCCTGACATACCGTCAACATTCAAACTGTAAATTATCGACACAAACGACCTCATCCCCGGCGCCGCGCCCGGCCCGGTGGCAACCACCCGCGCTCCACGCATGCGCATCAAACACCATCCATAGACCAAAGAACGATGCACAAATTGCATACATACATTCAAACAATTTTATTTTTTCACGTTCACTTAGACCAGTTGGTATAGTAAAAACAAAAAGTATTAAAATTTCGTCAAGTGTTCTGAAAGTTATCAAGAAACGCCCACCTGTTGGATTGCGGTGGATAGAATCGGGGCGGGTGAATTGCTTTAATAACTTATGATGTCAAATTCAATGTTCATTCTAAAAATGGTTTTTGTAGACTAAACTAGGCGAGACCACCGGCTTCAGCCGCGTTACTAATTCGAATTTTATGAAGCGTATACATTTAGGATAAATTGTACTTTATGTGACGTGCTTAACTAGCAAGTGAAGGATAAACCGAAGTTGAAAAAAACATCTTTTATATATAATAATAGCCGCAATGACGTGTCTCTTTAATGTTGAATCTGCAAGTAATACTTACCAGAACACATCAACAAGAATCTTAGTCCTTACCTGTAACAAAAAACAAATAACAATTAGAGTACATGCGCTGATGACACACTATTGAGGTATCTGAATAAAACTGAATTGAACTAGCAATAATTGCAAGAATCTTAACCAATATTATACATAATTTTAAGGAATCGATATTGTGTAATAAAATCAACAAACAGCACGGTAATATATACGGAGTATTCAAATTATTTATGAAGGAATAACAATGGTAAAAAAAAAAACAAAAAATGTGTGTGTGTGCAAGTCACACACGGTAGAAGTGAAACTTATAAAAAATAAGAATAATCGCAAGGGTCAACCACCAACCACTCCGCAGTGCAATGGAGCAGCCTCACCCTGGGGGAACCGCCTGCATGACCATGGTATCTCTACGCCAGGTAAGTATGATTTATCAAGAGAAAATTTCTCTTTTGTTATCAATAGATGTTGCTGCACGTAAATTCAACAATTCCTGAATCGCGATGACGATACGTTACACAGTTGATAGACGTTCTCGAGCTCGAAACTAAATAGAAATAACTGTAAATCATCTTTTATAGTATGAGGTAGCGCCCTCTGTGAATTGATATTTAAACTTCACGTTTCATTTTGTCGTTTCATCGAGTTTGAAATCACACCCAACGATTCTAAAGAAGTTTCACTTCAAAAATTTTAGTATAATAATAATGAACTTTAAAACGTATCTAAAGTACACGAGTGTCTGTGGGCCAGACGACACGGTGAGTACATCTACGCCGACCGCACGATGCATTACGACAGCTATCTGTGCCTATACAGTTATTATGCGACACATACTTGGAAATACTAAATGAAAACATTCAACAGATTTGATTGACATGCTTGCTTCACAACGCGAAATGAAGGCTTCGTTAATCTGCTTTCTGTATTGTAAAAACTTTATTTTCTCGTTAATACTGATTTAATTATCTTTCCCTAGCTATACTGATAGCTTTGAGAGGCTATATTAGCGTTACCCTAGTGTGTAGGTGAGGTCACGGGGCTCAAACCGCAGGTGTTGCTAGCACTAACCCTAGCAAGAGTAGTGCTTCGCAGAATCTACCAGCGGATCGGAAACGTGACCCACTGAGAAGATCCGGCGAGAAACTCAGTGGGCTGTGTCTATGGGTTAATTTACTCGCCGAGCCCTTCGTCGCGAGCGACAGGTTCGGCGATGACGTTGACTCGTGCTTGAGGTACCTAAAAACCCCGTTAATGCATCGGGAGGATCCGTAATGACGTGTTTAGGGCATTTAATTCTAACTTCATCTAGTTAAAATATATCTGTACATGTGACCAAATTTATTACAAAATGTTGACAACGAGTCGACGACGTTTATTCTATTACAATATGCAGGCAGGCGAGTCCAATACATAGTCTGACATTAGGCGGCTACCGAATCTTACATCGCGACGAGAATCACGACCTAGGATATGTCATCGAAATTTTACTACATAGAAACAACGACTATCCAGACAACCATAAAGCTTTACTACTTTAGAAACAACCTGACCAGTACCACGGAACATTTCACTCTAATACCAAAAATATGTGGTAGGGGCTTGACCACTAATACTACTTCCAGTTCAGAAGAACTTGCCCGTTATTTCCCACCCTGTATAAACATCTACTTATCGATCACTTCTTTGCAATATTCATAAGGTATTTACTAAACGATACATTGTTTTTGTATTTTCCAATAAGGCCATTCGTTATTTAACAATCTATTTTTGTACAAATATTGTTGATATTTCACATTGTTTTGCGAATTAACTATATAGTCATGTATCACGATAGCGTTGTCAAAATTCCTGACTCAAAATAGTAGCTTTGAAGAAATAGTCACAAATTCGTTGAGCAATTCAATTAGCAGGGACAAAATATACAATGGTTTAAATGTTGTGGGGTGTTAACGAAACTCTGGAATAAGTAAAAACACGGTCACAGATTCACGTGTAATTTTTTTTTAAAATACATTACAAGCAGCTATTGAAGTCACTTCGCGATTATTTTGACAGCATACACTTCTACACTATATGGAAAAAATATACTTTATAATATATTTATATGTTACTGAGACTTTACCTACTGTCAGTATCAATATTATTGATAATTAATGCAACAACACTGTTTACAATTCTCAAAGTCAAAGGTAATGTAAGAACTCGACGAATGCTGGCGAAAACTTTTTTTTTTTTGTTAATGCGAATATAAACAGATGTTGTTTCAAGAAGTTGATATTTCATTAATCTGTAATCTAAAACGAAGGTAGTTAAAAGTCCCCCCGCGACGCGCTAGGTCGTTCACCTGCGGTCGCTACTGGGAACCATTCGCTCACAGATATATCAGAGTCAACGTGAATAATTTTAACTCAATGACCCACTACCGTTTGTTAGTAATTTGCGTTGCTGCGCAACTGTACGTTCTTCCTTCAAAGCTTAGCAGACTTATGGCGGTAGCTATCATGGAAAACAAGATGTTTGATACTGGTGGTAGGACAACGTGCGAGTCCGCACAGGTAGGTACCACCAGCTTGCCTATTTCTGCCGTGAAGCAGTAATGCGTTTCGGTTTGTAGGGCGGGGCAGCCGTTGTACTGTTAAAAGTGTGACCTTAGAACTCATGTCTCAAGGTGGGTGGCGGCATTTACGTTGTAGATGTCTATGGGCTCCGGTAACCACGTAACACCAGGTGAGCTGTGATCCACACATCCATGAAATAAAAAATTATTATTATAAAACCTGAACCGTTTCTAACGACATTAACAAGATAAGTTTGCATATAATGCAATATGTTCCGAACAGCAACATTGGGACTGTCAGTTCACTGAGAAAAACCCACCCGCTCGCTAAGAGACCTTTTCTTTGTCATTTATCAAATATATTGTCATGAATATATACGAGTACTAACATGACCGACACTAGGTTAAGTTATTGTAATTATTAAAAGAAAATATCATCGTAAAGATTTTCCGCTGTCATTTCTGTTGGTATTTATATGTGACCAGAGCGTTTAGCCATCAGAAATATTGTTGTCCTTCCTCAGACAAAATATTGCAGTGTCGACTACATTGGAATTACAAAAATAAATCCTAAATGGTACGTCTACATCCAGGTAACAAAGAGCTTGTCGATATTTAATCGAATTACGTATGTCAATTCAATGTACCCTCGCAAAAATTAACTTACACAGATCAATTTATTTCCTACAACGATAACAACATAGCCGAAACGAACCAATTAAAATCAACGCCCGTCCTCCGAAAAAAGGCAGATTCCGCTGACTCAACTCATCTATTAGGGTGAGAGGGATTGAAAAATGGATACTCGAAAAAAAAAATCGCTACCCAACGGCGAAAAAAGATACAATTTCGATAAAGTAATAAATGCGTGGCTGTCAAATTATGCGGCTTTTGTTTTGTAGCTTTAATCATCTTGCGGTTTGTTGGTGAGTAAAAATTTTTTGTGGATTATTTTAACGATCTCACGGGTTTACTCACTTTATGCAAACGCGATGACCGGACTCCATAGACATCACTGCCGGTACCACCTTGAGACATGAGGTCTAAGTATCAATTGTATTGTTTAGCGGCTGTCCCGACCTTTAAATCGTAATGCATGAGACAATTTAGCAAAACCAAGCTGAAACAAATAAAATCTTACTCTCTTAACTATATAATAATATGTCTGCCATCGTAAAATATATTTATACACGTAACCAAACACCCTATCATTAACCTACAATCTCACCGCCTTTGTATCGTTTCTCCGAAAACGTATTTATTTTGTTTACGTATATGATTTGTTTACTTTTCAACAAAGAAATAACGAGGAACCTCTAACAATAACGTATGTAGCAAATAATGTCGTCCGAAACAACAATGATTTCAGAAAATGAGAAATGATAATATTTTCTTAGTATTCAGTAAATGCTACCTAAGAGAGCTCTTCCTTAAAATAAACAAAAAATATTTTTTTTCATCGTTTTGTTGATAAAATTACAGCTTAATCTGCCTTTTTTTGTTAATTAAATGCGAAACTCAGTAGAAACCGCAAATCCTAAAATCACTTTAAACGAAAAGTTAACTGTAAACCATGAGATTACTGTTTATTTTGGGGTAGACATGACTAACCTAAATTGACTAGTGGTAGGACGTTTTGCGAGTCCGCACGGGTAGGTACCACCACCCTGCCTATTTCTGCCGTGAAGCAGTAATGCGTTTAGGTGTCAAAGGGTGCGGCAACCGTTGTAACTATACTGAGACCTTAAAACCCATATTCAAGGTCGGTGGCGGCATTTACGTAGTAGATGTCTATGGGATCCCAGTAACCACTTAACACCAGGTGGGCTGTGAGCTCGTCCAACCATCTAAGCAATAAAAAAAAACCTTCTTGCTTGCCCTATGTGGAATCGCAGCATGTCTTCTTTTACCATTCTTAATCTCTACACTCACACACTTCTCTCGCATATTCTCTGTCACACACTCCATCGAAGTCTTTTTAAGACTGAAGCAAGTTAACCATAGAATGAATAATAAGTAGAGTAAGTTGGAATTGAGTATAGAAGTGAGTATATAAAATTATTATAGTTTGGCGAAGATCGCATGTGCTAAGGAAAATCAAAGGCCTTGGATACACACGATCTATTCGTAGACCCTGCCCCTTTTTTATTTCATCTTATTTTATATGAAACTTTTAGAACTTTGAGAATAACTGGTCTAGATCGACACACCTCGGCCCGCAATGCTGCCACGCGTGCGCTGTTCCTCAACTTTCACGAAAAAAAAAGTAACATAAGAGCATATAGTTCGGAGCACCAAAACACGTCTTGTCACATGTTATCATTGTTTTGTGACCGGACGCGTTTTGATATATGTTCGTATTCGCTTACAAATATTGCTTTTTTTATATAAAAATCATACACTCTGCCTTTATTATTATCGGTGGCAGGGTGTCCCTTGTAGGCACTAGCACCATACGTATTTCTGCCGTGAACCAGTTATGTTAGGCTTTCAAAGGTGCGACAACCGCTGTAACTCTACAATTGAGACTCGGATCTCAAGCTGGGTGGCAACGACATTCAAGCAGTGATGCCCAAGGGCCCCGGTAATCGCTCAGCATCAGGTAGACCGTGAGCTCGTTTATCAAATTATGCAGTAAATAAACAATAAGAACTGAAATCTTTTAAATCTGTTTCTAAATTGCGCCATCATTCCTCCTTACGCTAACTTATAGGTTAATACACTTCATAATATTATGGATACACATTAATACAGCATCCTGTAACCCAGCCGTGGGTTTAGCTGTGGGATAGATAGACGTCACGCGATTTTGATTAGTATTTTATTAATACGTATGTAGGTAGATAGATATTATTTAGTAGTTATAAATATGCTGTTCCTATTTTAGTACATTTATCATTAAGGTATAATGCTCTTAACTAATATTCACTGGTGGTAGGATGTATTGTGAGTCCGCACGGGTAGTAACCACCGCCCTGCTTATTTCTGCCGTGAAGCATTAATGCATTCCGATTTGATCTGGATAACTATTATAAAACGTACGCGTATCTACGGGTTCCGGTAACAACTTACCACCTGACTGATCCTGAGCTCGTTCACCCAAGTAGAGCAATATAATAAAAGCACCGATTCTATAATCTGGGGTGGTACCTACCCGTGCAGAATTACTAATGCCTCCTTTTTTTGGGCCGGGGACCGAACTACCTATGAGGCTCCCGGTTGTAAGAGGCGCGTATTGTATGTGGGTATGTGGGACTAGACGGTCCGCAGATGTTGGGAACGGACCGCGGGCCCAATCATGGAATTTAGAGCTCTACCCACTATTGTAATTCGTTCTACAACTCAATTGTAATCATTTTTCAACACAGGTTAGGTTTTTTTTATTGCTTAGATCGTTGGACGAGCTCACAGCCCACCTGGTGTTAAGTGGTTACTGGAGCCCATAGACATCTACAACGTAAATGCGCCATTCACCTTGAGATATAAGTTCTAAGGTCTCAGTATAGGTAATTACAACGGCTGCCCCACCCTTCAAACCGAAACGCATTACTGTTTCACGGCAGAAATAAGCGCGGTGGTGGTACCTACCCGCGCGGACTCACAAGAGGTCCTACCACCAGTTTACGTCCCCTTGAAAAAAACTGCCAGTCCTATCGCTAGTACACCGGGCGTCTTTCTATAATAGCACGACGACTTGCAGAGCCGTAAGAATATTATTGATTGATTTGTTTTTACAAATGTATTTTGTAATGTCGCTAGCAAACATGTCTAGTTGCATGAATACCCAACACGTGTCCGAATGCGCTAAAATAGCACTGTACAGAAATCAATAACATCATATATGCAATTAACGGTCGCGTGGACTATGCACAAGTTCGATATTAATTACGCTATTGTCTCTCAGGGGTGACAAAAACGTGTTTCCCTTATGGAACCCCAGCTTTATGCACCGTAAGGATTATTGAAAGGGTCAGATTGTGAGAGCCTTGGCTGGTCGCGATCCCTTTAATTAACATTTACATGTTAAAGGTGTAACGGACAGTCCTCTGTGCAGAGCTTGCACGAGGGCAGGTGAGATGAAAATACACAGGGCCATTATAGGCCATTTCCATGATGTGGTACATAAATTAAATAAAGACACTACCGCCGCGTCATACGTGACCGTGGGGGCGATGACCCCGCGCGTCAGCAAATTTTTTTTTATTGCTTGGATGGGTGGACGAGCTCACAGCCCACGTGATCTTAAGTGGTTACTGGAGCCCATAGACATCTACGACGTAAATGTGCCATCCACTTTGAGATATAAATTCTAAGGTCTCAAGTTACACCGGCTTCCCCAACCTTCAAACCGAAGCGCATTACTGCTTCACGGCAGAAATAGGCAGGGCGGTGGTACCTACCCGCGCGGACTCCAAATTTAAGATTATTTTACATTGCGTGCTGCGCGACAACTAATAAAGTACTCTTTTTTCGATTATCAAATTTTATGCTAACCCCTCAATAGTCACCGTAGTTTCTGGGGTTAAAAGTTCTCTTACACCCTCTTTATTAAGCTGTTTTCGTGTGTGCTCCGAAAACACAGTTATAATATAACAACAACAAGAACACGTAGACCACGACTGCCTAATATCTTGTAACAGTTAGTCTAACAAGGCAATCAATTAGAACAAATTTCGTTATATTGTTTATACATATTATTATTTTATGAAGTTTTTTTCTCATGTATCTGAAGGCCGTAATTTCACTAGAGAACAAACCAAAGTCTATAATTGAATCCGGATACCAATTATTTTTGTACCAGCACACTGCATCAATAAACTTTTTGTATAAATGCTCTTCTGTTCATAATCAAACGAAATAAGACGAATACTAAAACGTCCCCAACCCTACCGGTACAGCATTAAACACGTAGTCAACTAACAGATCCCCCGTTAATGTAAAATTAACTTTATGTCCTGAACACCAAGTGCTCATATTGTTTGACTTGACGATGTGATGTAGGTTAAATATCTCAACGGGGAGACGAAAAGTGAATACAGAGGGTTTGACCCGTTTAAAATGGTTGAGTACTTGCACAAGTGTCGTGCCATACATAATCATTGGGAAATGCAGCCGTTATATGTGTTTTTATAAATCTAAGACATGTTTAGAAGATAAATTTCTTTCAAACGAGATTACTATTTTGATTTCTGACGTAAGAATGATCACTCTTGCATATAGACATGATTTATTATTGTTATTTCGCGATCACACAATCGCGATGGAATCCAATGGACTGCGGAGTGATTAGTCGCATTGAAGACAAAATTATTTGTTTTTAAACTTGTCCGATTTATACAATAATTCACCGTTACACCTCTCTTTTTTCCCCCACCTATGGTGATAGCCTTGAGAGAGCCTATTTCAGCTTCTCCTTGACAATTCCCGAAACCGCAAGTAAATATAAAAAATATTGGTATGAAAGTCCTAAGCTATTGTTTGAAGTTCGTTTAGCGGTGGGAACACATTTTTCTCTGATAAATATTTTGACACCGGCACATTCAAGTGTGCATCAAACACAGCACCGCACCACCCCCTCGTTAGATCGGCAGACACCTCCACAAACTGCCCTCGAGTGCGGGTGGCTCGCTCAACATTTTGCCTCACGACGCTATATTAGCTTTGAGTCTATTTTGTATTGTTTTACACCGACACCGCCTCTACTAGACTACTTTTTTTTCCTACCTAAGCTGATAGCCTTGAGAGGCTATATCAACGTCGCGTTAACTAGTAGGTGAGCTCACGGGACTCAAACCTGATGACGTTGCTAACACGAACCCTAGCAAAAGCCGTGCTTCGCAGAATCTACCACCGGATCGGAAACGCGACCCACTGAGGAGATCCGGCGAGAAACTCAGTGGGCTGTGTCTGAGGGCTTTTTTTTTTTTGTCAGGAGGAAATCGCCGGACTTCCGCCCTCCACTGGGGATGGAGGGCGGGGCATGTCAGAGTCGAACTGACTAAAACCTCCTGTCGCTCAACAACCAACGTCCAAACCTCGCATGAGACAGAACTCATGAAGAGGCAGAGGGGGGAAAGTGAAGCGTTTAGTGCGGAGCACATCTCTCCCATCACCCTCCCCCTCGGGACGCCGGACCGGCGGTCGTCGGCGCCACGACCACCAGCCCTCTCGGTCGGCAGGCTATCCGAAGCCCGCCTAGATGGCGCCGGTTAGAGTGAGCTATCCTACGGAATACCCCGCTGGACCAGAACCAGCGTGAGTCGAGGATAGCCGGCCTTCCATCACCCGGATGCTCTTGCGTAAAACGCGTGCAGAGCAGCTTGCACGTCGTCTTCTTAGGCCCCCTTCGCCGGTCCCCAGACCGACATGCGAGGGGGACCCGAAACACTTAGAGGGCCAGGGCTTGGGCGAGATCCGCCTCCCTGGCCCCCGCTCGACGGCGGCGGGATTGTGCGTCTCTCACGCGCACCGCCGCCTCCTTCTGCGAGATGGTGCACTCGCAGAAGTCGAGCATCGCCTTCCACGACTCGTCGTCGCCGAGCATCGATGCCACAACACTCGGCAACGACAAGTCGTTTCCTGTTTTTGCGACGAGGACACGGCGCCACCCCTCCCATGCGGGGCAGGCAACGAGCGTGTGCTCCGCCGTGTCCAAGTCGCAACCACAATGGTGGCACTCTGCCGTCGGCTCGGCTCCTATCCGGTGCAGGAACTCACCGAAGCAACCATGCCCAGTGAGCACCTGCGTGAGCCGGAAAGTGAGGCGTCCTCTGTCACGATTCACCCAATCCACAAGGACCCGGCGAATCGCCTCGACGGTCCTACGACCGGCCGAAGGATCAGCCAGCCGTCTGGAATATGACTCCAGCACGGACCGCCGAGATTGGGCCCTCCGCGCTCTGACCACACTGGGGCTGGGACGCGCCACGCCCCGGGCACGAAGGTCAGCCCGCCACTGATAGTCAGCAGCGAGCGCCTCCGCTTCCAGAATCCAAGGCGGCGTCCCAGCCAGTACACACGCCGCCTCAAAGGAGATGGTGCGATAACCACGGATGACCCTGACCGCGATGGTGCGTTGCGGCCGTTGCAGCAGCTTCGCCACCCCCGCGGCCAGGGACTGGCCCCACACAGGTGCCCCGTATAGGGTCATTGATCGCACCACCCCCGTATAGAGACGGCGCGTCACCTGGTCAGGCCCCCCGACGTTGGGCAGAAGCCGGCTTAACGCGCCGGCCACCCCCAACAAACGAGGGACCAGGTTCTGGAAGTGAGCACGGAAGGTCCAACGACTATCCAGGATGAGGCCGAGGTACTTCAACTGCACCCCGACCCCGATACGGACGCCTCCAACCACGATATGGGCATCGACAGGTGGCACTCTCCGGGGCCTGTGGAACCACATGGCCTCGAATTTACTGAGCGCCACGTCGAGGCCCAATCTCCTGATTTTGCCGACAATATGCGCCACCCCAGCGGTAGCAAGACGGGCAGACTCAGCAAAACTCCCCCCCCGGGCCACGACTAACGTGTCGTCTGCGTAACAGATTACGCTCAGGCCCGGGAGGAGGGCACCCCTTAGCACCCAGTCATACCCGATATTCCACAAAAGAGGGCCGAGCACCGACCCCTGTGGAACACCGCGCACGACCGGGAACCGGTGCAGGATCCCACCGTGTCCGGTACACGTGACCGATCTGTCCTCCAAGTAGGAACCCACCAGCCGGCGGAGGTAGGGAGGCACTCCATGTCGTTCCAGCGCCCAGCGTATCACGGACCAGGGCAGGGTGTTAAACGCATTGGCGATGTCGAGCGACACCGCCAAAGCCACCCCACCCCTGGAGACGGCCTCCTCCGAGAGGGCCCGCACGCGAAGGATCGCGTCTACTGTTGAGCGGCCCTCTCGGAAGCCATACTGCTCCGCCGACAGATCGGGTCCCACCCTGACCAGATGCTGAATGATGCGGGCCGCCAGAATGCGTGCCAGCAGCTTGCCCACCTCATCCAGCAACACGATGGGACGGTACCCAGCGGAAATATCCGCCGGGCGCCCTTCCTTTCTCAACAGCACGAGTCTGCCCGTCCTCCACGATGAAGGAAACCGTCCCGACTCGAGGCAGGAGTTGTAAAGCCTCAAGAGGTGTCTGAGGGCTAGACTACTTTACAACGCTTTAAAATCATTTGAATTATTATTTAATTAAATATTATTTTAAAAACACAGTTGACCTGTGACTTTAGGTAGTCAGTCCCTAGGAGGCCGCATGCGAGGCCACTACCCACTTGCTGGGTAGCAGCTTCAGTATCATGAGGTGTTCTTATTGAAGAGATCACAAATTTGTTTTATGAAAGTCAGATGTAAACACACAATGCGTGCGCGCTTAAGCAAAACGGTTTGATAATTAAAGAGTTTGGTAAACTTTACGGTGAGTGGTATTTATTAGTGCCTGGGAGTGTATTGGTCGTAACGCGCTTAAATAGCATCATTTGGTTCAAAAATTAGTGTTTTCTTTGTTACAGATTTCGGCAAAAATATAGTTACAAAGTACACCGCGTCCACGCCGTCATCAAATGCGTATAAATAGATTCGTTACAAATCTAACAAACACATTTCATTTTCAGCGTTGCGTTTTAAATATTACTTTCTATACGTTGAAATCGGTGCATGGAAATTGTAAACTTGCTTACACGATAAATGAGTGCACTCGGTCCCGGGGAGGGGGGCGGAGGGTGGAGGGTGGTTGGCGATGAACAAGTCAGCGGAGCGAACGTCAGATCAGCGAGTACTCCGGTAACGAGTCTGCGCAGTCGGGACTAGGAGTGGGTGATATAAATCGTATATAGATTCAATATCTATATATCGCAGCAATATCGTTGAATCCGATATCGCCCCGCACGAAATCTATATATCGATATCAGCCGATACACGATATTGCTCGATGTGATGCGCATCGCCATATCGTACCGATTCGTGAATCGACATCTATATTTCGATATCAGCCGATACACGATATCGCTCGATGTGATGCGCATCGGCATATCGTACTGATTCGTTAATATCAGCAATATTCGTTTGGTTCGTATCGAATCGGCCAGAGTGAGTGAGCGCACGATAGGGATATCATGTGATGAATGAAACAGAAACAGGCATTATCCATACAATTGTAAACCTTATATTTAAGTCCATATGTCTGTAGATTATTCTTAGCGTATCAGCAGGATACAATTAAGGAAAGAAGTTTCAACTTTCAACGCTAACTTGAATGCAGTATAGCCTATTTGCATCGTTGAATTTAATTTCACGCGCTTTGACCTTGAACTAGAATTTTTGGACAAGTGTTTATAAATACTTAAAAGTTTTTTGTGTTTGATTTTTAAAGTACACATTTTTCTATTTTTAGTTGAATCCACATAATTGAGTTTATTTCTTGTGTTTGTATTAAACTTTTGAAATCTACACTCTTTTGGTATATTTTGTAATTTTAAATAAAGACACAAAATACTAAAAACTGAAAATAATGTAGCCAGTCCTAAGCCTGGTAAAAGCACGAAGGAAAGTTTTTTTGATATTTTTATTTTCATGTTCTTTTTATTACTTTAAGATCATATTATAAATTGATATCAGAAAACCAACCGTATAACGTTGACTTAAATCTATATCTACTACGATATTATATCAGCGTATCGTTTCAAATCTCAAATATGCTCATGAATCGAGAAAATCTACTAGCATCCATCAATATATAGATTCAGAAAATATATAGATTCAATATCCGATATTGATCCTCGATATATAGATACGATTCGATACGCGGCAAAACCGATATTACCCACTCCTAGTCGGGACCGTGTGTGGTAGAAGCGATACATTGGCACCCAACGTGTTGCCCGGTGCAATAAGAATTACCTACATGTTCTGCCAAGTATATTAATATAATTCCCAAATCCATCAAAAAAATTGGGGCCAATATTTGCTAAGATTGATGGACGAGCTCACGGCTCATTTGGTGTTAAGTGATCGCCAGAACCCATAGATATTAACCACGTTAATGCCGCCACCTACCTTGAAAAATCAATTCTAATTTATTACAATACAAGGGCTACCCCGCCCTTCAAACCGAAACGCATTAGTGCTTCACGGCAGAATTAGACAGGGTGGTGGTACCTAACCGTGCCTACAAGTTTCATATGTATATACTGTGTACATACCCAAAAGTTTCTCAAACTCAAAATTTTAGGGGGCTCACGGTATAAAAATATGTTCAAAATATGTTAAAAAATGAGGAAAGGGAATGGGGAAGGAATGGGGAAGGAGTGGAGCATCGTTATAAATTACACGTTCACCTCGCAAGTATCTACTGGAAATCTCAAAATCAGAACGGAACATGGTCGAAGAGGCAAGAAAAGTTTGAGAGCAACTGACGTACGCGCTCTGATCGGCACACGGCACTAACGCGCTCACGTGAACATCAGACAAATAAGAACAAAATCTCGCTTTTGAAATGCTCACATGACATTCGCATTGTTATTCGCGCTGCACATCTGAAGCTGTTCATATTATAAAACGAACTTTCAGATTTCAAACAACTTTTTCAAACGACTTTTTATCTATACACATGTGCAAACAATAAAAAAGCCCAAGTATTTTATTAATTGCAAGTCGAATTTTAAAGCACTGAAGCCTCACTAGAACCCGTGTACTCTATTTTCCTGTTTGCTCTACTACCTATACCAACTAACAAATATAATCGAAAAGATAAAAGATACTTGTATATTCATTTAACCATTTTCCCCAACCTATTAACTGGTAGCCTAAGAGGCTATTTCGGCCACGCCCGGACGACAGGTGAGCTCACGGACTCAACCTAGCTAACACTAGCCCTAGCAAGGGCAATGCGTCGCAGAAGACAACCAATCCACCCTGAACAATGCTCATACAATCAACCTCAATACAATCAACTTCTTACTGGTGGTAGGACCTCTTGTGAGTCCGTACGGGTAGGTAATACCACCCCGCCTATTTCTGCCGTGAAGCAGTAATGCGTTTCGGTTTAAGGGTGGGGCAGCCGTTGTAACTATACTGAGACCTTAGAACTTATATCTCCAGATGGGTGGCGCATTTACGGTTGTATATGTCTATGGGTTCCAGTAACCACTTAACACCAGGTGGGCTGTGAGCTCGTCCACTCATCTAAGCAATAAAAAAAAAACGAGTCTAATACATGATCATGTGCACTCGTGACCAATATTTAGAAAATAAAAGTATAATTCAGCATTCCGGTCTGGTTGTATAAAGACTCTAAGTTAAATGAGTCGCCTATACAACCCTATCGCACGGATTTCTTGAAAAGAATATGACTAATATGGTTAAGACCACACAGTCTGTCGCACGATTCTGATTCTAGCAGAATTTATAAAATTCGCTCATATTTAGGGGTATATTTTTCGTATTCTATTTTCCTAAATTATTCAAAAAAAAAAACACGATGTCTATAAATACAGCGCTAATGACGAAAACAATAAACTTAACTAAAGCCCATAAGCCGATCGCTTCAAAATTATTAACGAAATAAACAGGACGGTGCGGAGAAGGACCGGGCCTTCCCAATTAGGGGACGATACCTTTGCTATCCTCGCTCAATGAATAATTGAATAAATAACACTCAGATGGGCTTGATGATACGACATTTGGACTAATTAATGAAGATAATGTTTTGATTTATTCGAAGCGCGGAATGAGAGACGTAGTGTTTTATTTTCCCTACCTATGCTGATTGATAGCCTTGAGAGGCTATTTCAGCTTCACCCTAACGCGTGTAGGTGAGCTCACGGGGCTCAAACCGGAGTGTTGCTAACACTGGCCCTAGCAAGAGCAGTGCTTCGCAGAATCTACCACGGGATCGGAAACGCGACCCACTGAGAAGATCCGGCGAGAAACTCAGTGGGCTGTGTCTATGGGTTAATTTACTCGCCGAGCTCTTCGTCGCAAGCAACGGGTTCGACGAGGACGGTGACCGGTTCTTGTGGTGCCTAAAAGCACCGTTAATGGATCAGTCGAAGTGCAGCTACACGGGAATACACGGGTCGGAGTCATCAATATCAGAACGATGACTGTTTTAAAACGATGTCGTATCGCCATTATAATTAACATTTAATTTTTTTTGTAAGCCACAATTCACTGAGTTATCACTATATCAAGTATTTCTACTACTAAAAAGAATCTTTCTGTATTTGAGATATAGAGATTTGGATTTATGTCGTGAAAAACAATAGACTGCAATAGAACAGAGTTTCGGCGGGATATTACAATAGAACGATTCAGCGGTAGGCAGCGGCTTGGCTCTGCCCCTGGAATTGCTGAAGTCCATGGGCGACGGTAACCACTCACCATCAGATGGGCCATATGCGCGTCTGCCTACAAAGGCAATGAAAAAAAAGAACAGAGACTTGGGCTGTGTGGCTCAAGACAGACCGTGACATTCAGTATCATTGAACTATAACGTAACCGCCTAACAGCAGTTGGGCCTACATCTTTATCTAGAAGCGTTCACCATTTTCCATTTCCTGTACATAAGAATAGAGAATCACATAATACATTAAGATCCAGCT
The DNA here is from genome assembly GCF_030267445.1 of Bombyx mandarina. Lineage (NCBI taxonomy): Eukaryota > Metazoa > Arthropoda > Insecta > Lepidoptera > Bombycidae > Bombyx > Bombyx mandarina. The sequence continues at coordinate 9,010,532 of NC_143226.1, forward strand.
CATCTCTCATTGTATCACGTTACAACGTTATAACATACCCTGTACAAAACGACACAAAAATATATATATACCGAATACAATCCGAGCGTCTATTGTCTATAACTCAGTCGAGCACGTAAAAGAGCCAAAGGTTGGGGTTGTTGTGTTGGCGATATTAATTAGACGTACAAAGAAGATTTTTCTTTGTTACGCTATGAAGAGACTTAGAGGTCAGTAACAATTAACAATCTCGCGCCGACCACAGCCGAGAGCATGCATGACTGTCAACAATTAGGGAAAACATAGTGGCAAATGTCTAGTCTCGAAAATGCCACCTCACACTTCAGGTACATGAGCACACAGGAGCTGATACTGCGATATTTACTACACATATACACTGCTATAATCGTAGTCTTCTTTGGCTATACCGTAGTCCGGTAAAACCAATTTTAATTGATTGCTGGAAAGGGCTACCCAATTACGAATCAGAGAATGGTAGTTTTTTAATATGTGGTAATTTACTGGTGGCAGGACCTCTTGTAAGTCCGTGCGGGTGGGTAACACCACCCCGCCTATTTCTGCCGTGAAGCAGTAATGCGTTTCGGTTTGAAGGGCAGGGCAGCCGCTGTAACTATACTTGATACCTTAGAACTTATATCTCAAGGTGGGTGGCGCATTTACGTCGTAGATGTCTATGGGCTCCAGTAACCACTTAACGCCAACCAAGGGCTGTGAGCTTGTCCACCCATCTAGCAATAAAAAAAAGGAACGCGATATTATTTCTCCAAGACCAATAACAATACACTTCGAGGAAACATCTAAATTTGCACATTGAGTGAGCTCACAGCCCGCTACAATTAAGACCGGACCCGGCAGTCTAGTTCGTCGGTTCCGCCATAAATGGCTTTCCAATAATCCCGGGGGCTTTGACGCTTCGTCGTCCTGACTACGGACACCAGAGCACCCCTGCACCCCCCTAGTGGCGCGCTCCCGCCCTTTATGCCGACATCGCTAATTTTGTAAGGGAATAAACGATTTGTTTACACATTATTTTGATGTAAGATAAAATTACCGAATCGATTGATCCATCAACACAGACAAACTGCTTATATGTATTTTTAAAACGTCGAAATTTTAAGAAATTCACTTCTTTGGGAAGAACATGGGTGGTATTAGCCGTCCGCTACATCTATACACATGTATAGTATATTTTAACGGCCGTCTGGTGTAGTGATAAGTGACATGGTCACACAAGGGATTCGAATCCCGCCAAGGGAAGATATTTGTATAATAAATATAATATAAAATAACTTTCCCAGGGTTATGGATGTATATTAAATACATGAATGTGTATAATAAAAATCTTACATTTATTTCCGTTATCTGGTATCTGTAAGAGAAGTTCTTTAAGAACTTTGCACGGGGCCAGTTAATGTGGTTTAAAAAAAAAATAGTACAGGGAATCCTAATTCGGCGGTTCCTAGACCGTGCACGTAAAACTGTTAATTACGAAGTTTTCTTTTTTTAGTTCGACTTTTTTTAATGTTATGTATTTGCCGAGACCAGCATTCCGTTCGTTTTCTACAACTCGATGCGGCAGGCTCGTTAGTTGGAAACGAAAACTACGCAGACCAACTTCGCGAACACGACCTACTACATCAAACTTTACCTGCGTTTTCCGGACGTTTCCATCATGATTCCACAGACAATTTTCAACTTTACACTCCTATCAATAAAGCCATTTTATACGTGTCAGGTAACAAGTGTGTAGCATGAGAGACAATTTTCAACTTTACACCCCTATCAATAAAGCATTTTTATACGTGTCAGGTAACATCGAACGAGGACTCGGCTGACGTCGCATTGCGAGTGCATGTGACAAAGAAAAAAGATGAAATCTATCTAAAAGTTATGTGGTTTTACAGCGAAGCTTTTCAAATAAGAGTAAAGCAGATTTTATAAAAAGTTAGGTGTTTCCTGGCGTGCGAAGAACTAACACGGAACTAATATGGAACTCTCATAATAATATGACATAATATTTTTTTTGTATATTTTAACACAATTTTCATGAAACCGCATTTATTACCCGATTTATTAAGATGCTCTAGTTACTATTACAACTCTAGGAAAATTGTTAGTAGTGAGGGACATGCCCGGCCCGAACCTGCGAGCTTTTTTTATTGCCCTTGTAGGCGCATACGGTCCACCTGATGGTGAGTGGTTATCGTCGCCCATGGACTTTAGCAATGCCAGGGTCAGAGCCAAGCCGCTGCCTACCGCTTAATACTCTCCACAAGCCTCGTTTGAAGAAGGACATGTCATAGCGCTCGGGAAATACCGTAGACTGGAGCTCATTTCAAAGCAGGATGGTACGTGGCAAAAAAGACCTCTGGAAACGCACTGTGGATGACCGCAGTGGCTCCATGTAGTATGGATGAACTCTACTCCGGTGGCGGGCGGTGCGATAGTAAAAACGAGATGTCGGTATAATCTCGAACAATTCCTCAGAGCACTCCCCATGGAACATACGGTACAGAATACAGAGGGAACCGAAGTCCCTCCGCAGACCCAGAGGTTCCAAACGACGCGAGAGCTCACCATGCAGTGGCCGGGGACATCGACTGACATCGACTAAAACTAATGACGAAACAAAGAGTGTGAAGAAAGGCATCGAGGAGCTGCGTCGATCTTCAACTAAAGGAATCGGCGACAGTATCCAAGTCATGTTGTTCTAATTTCACAGTTTCAATTCGATATTTCATGTTGATGAAACTGGTTCAGAACCAACTACATTGTAAAGAGTCTATTAGTATGCGGACATCGCCACCCAGGTCAGAACAGTTGAAGTCGTCGTGGCCTAAAGGATAAGACGTCCGGTGCATTCGTATCGAGCGATGCACCGGTGTTCGAGTCCCGCAGGCGGGTACCAATTTTTCTAATGAAATACGTACTTAACAAATGTTCACGGTTGACTTCCATGGTGAAGGAATAACATCGTGTACTAAAAATCAAACCCGCAAAATTATAATTTGCGTAATTACTGGTGGTAGGACCTCTTCTGAGTCCGCACGGGTGGGTACCACCGCCCCGCTTATTTCTGCCGTGAAGCAGAAATGCGTTCCGGTTTGAAGTGTGGGGCAGCCGTTGTGACTATACTGAGACCTTAGAACTTATATCTCAAGGTGTGTGGCGCATTTACGTAGTAGATGTCTATGGGCTCCAGTAACCACTTAACACCAGGTGGGTTGTGAGCTCGTCCACACGTCTAAGCAATAAAAAATAAAATAAAAAAATAACACATCGAGAAATAAGGTCGAAATGTTCGGGGCACAGCTGATCTGTCCCTCAGTACCGGGACGGGCGATGTTGCCTGACTATATTTAAGTCACAATAAGTACGGTGACGTCACAAGTTTTGACGCTCGTAACGACTTTGTTGAGGTTTTAGTAGAAAAAGCTAAAATTTATGAAAGCGTTCTAATAAAATGAAGTACATGCATACATTAAAATATAAATATAATTTAATGCAAGAGAAATAATTCATTAAGCGTTCACGAGACGACGAAACTTCAAACTAAACGCAAAGTTTTTAAAGTTGATGTAAAATCGCGAGTCGTAGTTTATTTCTTTGTCGTTCGTTTCTCAACGAGCGCCGGGGGCAACGGATGGGGGCAGCGAGGGGGTGGGCGAGGGGGCGGCGTGGAGTGGGGCGGCGCTCAACCCCCTCGCTTGCAATACACAATCCTGCAGTCTGTGGGGGAGCGCGGGGGTGATAGAGTAGCTTCAAATCAGACGTGTTATGGTTGTTCTTTGTAATGCCTATTTTTCGAAGATCGTGATATGTCTATACTATAATAATAATAATATTATAAAGAGGAAAGATTTGTTTGTTTGTTTCGAATAGGCTCCGAAACTACTGGACCGATTTGAAAAATTCTTTTTCCGTTAGAAGCCGACATTGTCCCTGATGAACATAGGCTACTTTTTTTATTTTATTTTTTATTTTATTTTTTTGGTTTCATGTTTCCGAAGCGAAGCGAGGGCGAGTCGCTAGTACATCATAATTTTAAAGAGATTTACTTAGTGATTAATACTAGGTAATTTTAAAGTAGAAAATCGAATTCAAACATAAAATCGTTGAACCACCACTATAATACATTCAGTATTGATTAGTAATGCAATATTTAACATTGTAAATTTTTTAACTACCATTGAAATACTAATCTCCAGTTGACTTTAAATGACATAAAGGAAGTTGGCAGTCTCTGAGAGACAGTCGTAGATTAGGCACGGCGAGACAAGTAGTGCGAGGCTATACTCTGTGGCAGGGGCGGCGGCACATCCACAGGTGTCTGTCCGGGCGCGTCGCTCCCTACATTTGTTCGTAAACTGTTGTCCATGTATCGCATGAATTTTGTAACTGGACTAATTACTTGTTTGTCCAAATTTTATATATAACGTTAAAGACATTGCAATCATAAATGTGAGTGAGAAATACATGAATTCTAAAGGCAAGTACAACAGACCTGTTGATTGTTATGTAAATAAACGTGTCGCTCGTTTTGTGATCGTGTACATTAGGAGCGCTGGCCCGCTGTCCGCTGGTGTGCGGGTGCAGTCGGCGCCCTGTGTGCTCAGTGCGAGTTTTGAAGTGAAACATATTTAGAATCGTTGTGATTTCAAACTCGATGAAACGAAAAAATAAGTCCATAGTGTTTTTTTTTAATACAGCGCCATCTATGAGATTTTTAATACTAACGTGTGTATGAATCCTCTTGTAGTGAATTTTAATTTAGGATTATACGTGAAGTTAAAATATCAATTCACAGAGGGCGCTACCTCATACTATAAAAGACGATTTACAATTATTTACTAATGACGAAATTTTACATATACTTAGACATCTTGGATAATTTTATTTTATTTTTTTATGGTTTCGCTTTTACCACGTGTGAATTGCACACATGTTTTTTTTTAACGTTCTCGATAGCCTAACAGTTAGCTCATATTTGTATGGAATGGAATCGTTTGCCTACGTTTACCGCTAGGGGCGCTGTTCCAACTGCATACAAATTAGAGCTAGCTTTTACGCGTTAAAAAACTCGCGCTAAGCACACCGAGCTAGTGAAGTTACTGTATTGACGTGGGAGTCCGACTACACGGGGGGACCGACCTGCGTCCGAAGCCTTCTCCAGCTTGGGGGTGAGGCGGCGGTCTGCCAGCAGCGCCGCGGCCTGCTTGGGGCTGTGCCGCTTGCTGGAGCCGCGCTGCAGCACCAGGGATTGCGGTATCTGGGGACCGACGGGCTCGTCACTCGGGTACACGCTGTCTCACGCACGTTCACAAATCATATTCATAATTTCAATTTACAATTAGTTCACGATCGACCAGCAACCGACTGTAATGTTATTATTGGGGATTTCATTTACATTCTACGACTAAAGTGTCGTCGTTTAGAGATATAACAAATTAGGAGAAGTTTGTGGTAGGGGGCGGGTAGTTACCAGCTTGTCGGACCTGTCCCCGGAGGGCAGGCGCGCGATGGTGACGTCGGCGGAGTCCTCGGGCGGCGGCGGCTGCTGCAGCCAGTTGTACTCGCGCTTGTCCACGGGCACGCCGCGCCGCTCGTAGTCCGCCGCCTGCGTCCTGGGACACGCGCCTGGTTAGCGACGCTGCGGGGGGCGCTCCCCCCCCAGCCCGCTACCGACTCACCTTAAGCTCTCGTAACAATCTAGACACACGACGGCGTAGTCACCGTTCTCTAACAGCAGCGAATTTTCAGTCCGTCGCTGCACCAAGAACGGGAACTCCTGCAACAAGCCGACTGATCGAACACCAGGTCCGCAAGACGCTCGTAACTCTGCACGTATCAGCATTAGATCACTTAGCTCTGACTAAGAACTAAGGGGACAGACCTTGATGGGCAGCGCGCGCACCCGCTTCCGGTACGTCTTGACGCCGCAGAGGTGGCAGTTGTAGTCGTGCGTGTTGTACACGCGGCGCTCCGCCGGCTGCCCGCCCAGCGCCTCGTACCTGCACACAACGACATTACTGGCTGGGGGGCCAGGCGGGGGGCGCGGGGGGCCAGGTGGGGGCCGGGCGGGGGACACTGACCGGCGCCACTGGTTGAGCAGCGAGTGGTAGCAGAACGTGCAGACGAGCGCGGAGCCGTTGTCGCGCAGCTGCTCCGCGTTGGGGTGGCTCTGTGCGGGCGGGACAACGACAACGTTTAGTAACAGTGTATGCACTATAACAAAAATAAGCATTAAACATTTATAATTAGAAGACTAATGGTTCACCAATACGTATATTTTTTGGAATTTATTTTAGTCTTTTTTATAATTGTACTAATAAAATTAAAATTACTAAATTTGCATTAAAAACTTGATTATTATTTATTTTGAATCAGTCAGTTAAGTTCTCAAGGATGCGATTGAGCACAGAGCAGTAGGCAGGCGGCAGGCGGCAAGGCTACCTGGTGCGTGAGCAGGCACGGGAAGTAGGGCGCGTTCCCCTGCGGCTGCCCGTACAGCACGCGCGCCAGGGTGAAGTCCGAGTGCAGGCCGCACAGGAAGCAGTAGATGGACGTGCACGCTGCAAGGACGAACGACGGGGGTCAGTCTCTAGCGCGCTACCCGGCCCGGGGGGACGCACACCCACGCCCCGGGAGGACGCCACAATCGTAATTAAAATGGCACTTTGATAATATTATATTCTTCATAATTGGAGAAAAAATTTAATATCAGTTTAAAGTCAAAATATGCATGACATAATTATACAATAATTTTTCGTTAATTTTTTAATATTTTGTTGATTCAGTATCTGAATGAGCTAGGAGCCGCAGTGGGGTGTACGTACTGCTGTTGCTGGCGACGGTCCGGTCGGAGGTGGTGGACGGCGGCGTCGGGATCACTCGCTCGCCGTTCATTGACGAGTTCGACGGTAGGGGCGACGGTATGTTGTACCTGCAAGTCGCAACACAGCTCAACGGGAGGTCCGCGGTATCCTGGCAAGGGAGCAGCGCGTGGGCGGCGGGGCGGTACCTGCGGTGCTCGAGCGGCACCCTCTCGGCGTCCATGAGGTCCCACTGCGTGGCGAGGTGGCGCACGCAGCGCGCGCACGCCAGCACGCGGCCGCCGCGCGCGCCCAGGCACGGGAAGTGCATGGCGTGCGAGTTCATGTACTCCGCGGAGGTGGACAGCCACTCCATCGACTGCTGCGGGAACAGCCCCGCGCACACGTAGCACCTGCGCCCAACACAAACACTTTCAGCACTCGCCGCCGCCATTAGCAGCTACACGTAATAACTGCGTCCCGTCACTACAGCCAGTCGGGACTTGCCTTGTACTAGTTAGCGCCTACCTCATCATTCCGATAATAAAATGAAATTCTCCAGATTCCTAAGTCGGCGACTAATTGAATAGCCCATAGCGAGGTTGGCAACACTCCGCATCTTCATAACAACAAAATCAAATGAATCTCCCAGCACACCGGCAGCCCCGCGACCCCGACAGCGGGTCCGGCTGCACGCGGCGTGTACATACAAGTATGGCACAGCGCGGAGCGGCGGACCGGCGCCGACAGTGAATAACGAACATGCTTTTAAGATTGTTTTTTTTTTCCTGCCTAAGCTAAGAGCTTTAAGAGGCTATCAGCGTAATTTTAACTAGTAGGTGAGCTCAAAGGGGCTCAAACCTGACGACGTTGCTAACACGAACCCTGGCAAGATCAGTGCTTCGCAGACTCTACAACCGGATCGGAAACGAGACCCCCGGAGAAGATCCGGCGAGAAACTCAGTGGGCTGTGTCTGAGGGTTAATTTACTTGTCGAGCTCTTCGTCCCAAGTGACGGTTTCGACGAGAACGATTACCAGTGCTTGAGGTACCTAAAAGCACCGTTAGTGATCGCGAGGATCCGAAATGACGTATTAAGATGGAATGATTACACCGGCGCGGAGAAAATGATTAAAATGCGACTGATAACGTTCTGAAATATAAGGTTGCCCCGAACTTCGATTGCGGCCCGTTTTTAAAGCAGGACGCCTTTTGTCTGGCATGAAATTACCAAGGAGCCTGGTAGTGGTTAGCAAGGGGTCCGTACCTGTAGAGGCCCATGCCGTTCTCCCCGGCGACGAGCTGCCCGTGGGGGCTGGCGGAGTGCGCGCTGGAGGGCCGCCGGCTCGACTGACTCGAGCTCGACTTTATATCGTACGGCTTAAATCTGGAAACGAAACCGACTTTACAAAGAGACACGTGCGTTGTTTGCTTCGCTCGGGTCGGTTTGAAACACCCAACAGTTTCTTTTTTTTTTATATATATAAATCTTTACTACCAATCACGCCACGTTAACTGGTCTCGTATTAAGTTCGTAAAGAGCTTGCGTTACAGGTACCAGATAACAGAAATTAATGTAAGATTTTTATTATACACATACATATATTTTTAACATAATTCCGTAACCCTGGAAAAGACATTTGATATTTATCATATAAATATCTTCCCCTGGCGGGATTCGAACCCGCAACCCCCTTGTGTAGTGACCAAGTCACTTACCACTACACCAGACGGTCGTTATTGCATTACAGTTGATTGTGGTAAGTATCGGAACCATTGGTAATGCGCGTTTAGTTAAGCAGTTTTAAGCCTAAGTTTTCAGTTATATAGAGTGATCTGACGTAGACAATAATGAAATTTTAACAAATTTAACTCAGCAGTTTGGTCAAGAACGAACATAATTCTGACGCCATGTCGGTCGCGAGACGTCCCCTGCTGATCGTAGATCTTCCCTACACTGCAGTTCGGATTATTTTTCAGCTTCAAAAATCTGCGCAACTCTAAATCAGGCATACAAGAATATCGGAAATATTTCAACTACCCACAAAAAATAAACGCGTTCAATGCTCTGGTTTTCTGCAATTAGAGATGCATTGTTATCGAGTCAGCGTCGATACAGCGATGTACTCACCTAATATTATTGGTATGTGAATTATTATGGTGGTTGGGTTCGCCATTCTCGCCGTACGCCGGGTACTTGTGCGGTATGCTCTTGTAGCACGCCGCGCATATCTGTACCATACCTGCGTCAATATCACATGTGTACAAAATACATTACGTTAACGAGCCGCATCTATTTTAAAATAAATCTATAATTTTTTTATTACTGGTGGTAGGACCTCTTGTGAGTCCTCGCGGGTGGGTACCACCACCTTGCCTATTTCTGCCGTGAAGCAGTAATGCGTTTCGGTTTGAAGGGTGGGGCAGCCGTTGTAACTATACTTGAGACCTTAGAACTTATATCTCAAGGTGGGTGGCGCATTTACGTTGTGGATGTCTATGGGCTCCAGTTACCACTTAACACCAGGTGGGCTGTGAGCTCGTCCACCCATCTAAGCAATAAATAAAAAAATAAAAAAAAATAAAAAAATATATATATAAATAAAAATACTAAAGGCTTCGTCAAACAGAACGCGTACTTAGCGCTGTGTTTTAACGTCGCGCTCTTTTCAAGTCACACAAATTGACTAGATGAGCCCAACGCTCCTTGACGCAACGTAACGTTCGCCAAATCATAGTGCCTTTCGATAGCAGTGTAAAAATTTAAAAGTATTAAGATGACGAGAGATTCACATGTGGCATTGTATAAGCATGGGTATTTTCTAACTAATTCTATCAATTTTTCGGGCAATATCCAGTATTTTAATACACATTCACTCGGACGCTAAAATAAAATTTGTAAAAAATTACAACGCCTGACGTCAAAGCGTCCTAACGCCGCGACAGGGCGCTGCGTACTTATAACGCTGGGGCTCTGTTTGACAGTACATTACCACAGTAGTACAACACATCTCGGCATCATAGCGCGCCGTCAGTTTAGCGCTCTGACGCGCGCTAAGTACGCGTTCTGTTTGACGAAGCCTTAATTGTGCAATCAATAATATTCTGGTCGTTTGTTCACGTTAATGTTGGTTTGAGAACTTTACAAATATCGGCACTTCTTGTTGCAATAAACTACAGACTAATTATTCGAGAGAACTTAATCACTCACCCTGTGGACTAATAGGACTGGCGTCAGCGTGGGGCTTCAGACTCGTTATAAACGGGTAGTAGGGCTCCCTCTCGGGGTTGGGGCAGCAGTACACTAGCCTCAACTGGGAGCTGGGGGTGCTGACTCCGCACACATAGCACACGAAGGTCGCAGTCGTCGGAGGCACTGACGGCTGGCTGGCGGGACGTTCTAAGGAAGGAGAGTGGGTGTGGGCCGCTAGACTCTTGTCACCGGAACTGGCCAGGCTTAGAGGGGAAGGAGGCAGTAGGGAGGGGGGACGGGTCCGAAGAGTGTAGACGCGTTCATTCGCCGGTACCCCTCGTAACTGTAACAAGTAACACAACAACTTATACAAACAGATTTTAATGACATGCATATCTACTATCGCTACTGCTAAATAAAAAATCAAGTATCCAAGCGTTTCGTAGTAAAAGTTAAAAAAAACAAATGAATCGCCACTATCCAGACGAGGCAGCTTTTATCGTACAGAAACATCAATCTCTAAAAGATAATCAATTACACGGGTCAACACCAAATTTGACTTTGATTGCAAAGCATAAAATTTCGATATTTTAGATCGTAATTAGACGGAAAAAAAAATACATGGCATGAAACAGTTTGCTTTTGAACTTTAATAAATTGACCACATAACAAAATGCATCAGCATCGTATTTACACTTTCGTGACATTTTAAGTTTTCCTGGGCTTGTACAAAACACCTGATTATTGCTTATGGCTCTAGTGAGCTCTAGTGCCATCTAGTGGCACCGTGTAAACGTAAACACTACACTCTCCTAGCGCGGTTTTTTTGAAAGTATTAAAAATTAATTAAAATTTATAAATAAATTGAAAAATGAGTATTATTACTATAACTATCACAAAAGCAAACTTTATACCAAAAAAAGGTATTTTATTTTCGTTTTTGTGAATAATTAACCGGAAAAACCTAGTATAAACATTAGGACAAAGAACTATATTTTTTTTGTAGAGTTGTGTTATCTATCTAATAGTCGTTATGTTAAGGATCAAATTATTTAAGCTGACTGTGAACCTTTGCTCCGTGTTGGTGTACCTAGTTTGACTTGACCGCCTCGTTCAACAGCTTAATGACTTTGACCAGCATACCGCGGTACACTACGACATCGGGGGTCAGCGTAATTGTCAAAGACATTTGATCTGGTACTCGGGGTCTGGACCTGGTTATAGGACCTCTTGTGAGTCCGCACGGGTAGATACCACCGCCCCGCCTATATCTGCAGTGAAGCAGTAATGCGTTTCGGTTTGAAGGGTGGGGCAGCCATTGTAACTATACTTGAGACATAAGAACTTATATCTCAGGGTGGGTGGCGGCATTTACGTTGTAGATGTCTATGGGCTACAGTAACCACTTAACACCAGGTAGGCCGTGAGCTCGTCCACCCACCTAAGAAGAAAAAATGTATTTGTTTTTGAATTGTATGTCTATTTCCGCCGGCAACCACAACACAGCTGGACATCCCAGCTTGGTCATTGAATTGGAAAGGTATATTATATCAATGATTAAACGTGCCCTGCGGATTCATTCACATCCAATGCACATAATTTTCGTCAGACAAGTCGTCAGTTGCAATATAAATAATAATAAATGCACAGCATAGGTACATTCAATTATAATGACGTGGAATAAAAAATCCTCTTTAAGAAATCTCTGTAAAACAATCACACAAAGCCTTTTAATTTATTTCCTTATTATATCAAGCAACCATTTCTATTAATAACATTTACTATACGATCGGGTTATCTAGGTCGGGTCGTGTCGGCGGAATTATTTACTACTCGCAGATAAGAACAATAGGAACAAATGATTTTAATTTTATTGTGTTGTGTATTAAATATTGATAAGGCAAACAAGACGCTTAATCGTTGGTCATGGGTTCATATCGCTTTCAGCAGCAATATGATGTTTGAAGCGTTCGTTGTCGTATAGATGAGACGTAAGGTACACCCGTGGTCGCGTGACTACGCCTCAGTTTGATCCTGAGCTAAATTACCTACTAAGCACTATTTTTATTTTAAATTATTGGCAATGTGAACGAACTCACGGTCCACACGATATTAAGTAATTACCAAAGACCATAGGAGTCAAAACGAACTCATATCTCAAGATGGGTGTCGCGGCCTTTACGTTGTAGATGTATATGAGCTCCGGTAACCACTTAACACCAGGTGGGTCGTGAGCTCGTCCACCCATTTAAGCAATAAAAAATAAAAAACGTAAATTTTGCCTTTAGGATCTGAGGTTTAATTTGTATAAGTAAGTACGCAAATTGAGTTTTACAAATTTAGCTTTTAATTACACGGTGGCTTCACGATCGGTCGCAATTAGCACTCTGTCACCAGATCAGATATAACATAGAACCAGATTACAGTACATAGTATTCGTCCGCAAGAAAGTTAATTTAAAAACATCTAATCCCGTATTCGATTTTACCAGATTCAAGTCACCCACTTCAATAGAACCTGACCCAGATTCCGTATTCCCCGATCAACAGGTTGTGGCTTCGTCGCTTTCGTTCTAAATCCCAAAGTTATCTATTCCCGATGGATGCTTGAGGAGCTAACGATGTTCGTTGAAACAATTAAAAAAACTCACCCGATCTAAAGTAAGAGTTTTTGATTTAACTCTGCCTCTATTTCTTTATAATATTTTAGCGAATAGAGTACTCATTATTCGCGGATAATAAAAATGCGACCAAATTCCTACGTTCGCGGATCTAATCGGTACATACACGTTGATAATAAAAAGAATTCCTATATATAGGTATCCAACCGAAGATCCTTTGTAAGCGTGCTTTTCCATATTCACGGTATACCCCGCGAATAAACAGCTTTTACTGTACTATCAACGCACAAAACGCCATGTAAATATGCATGTCTACGTTCTCTATTATATTACAAAAGAGATAAGCAAAACATGTCACACCTTTAGTCCAAATCTCGAGTGCAATCACAAGACGGCACGATCTTGAAATTCAAAATTATCTTTATTGAATGATATTCTTGAATTTTCCTAGAATGAGATCGCTATCGCTGGTTCAAGTGCATGGTATCTCATATATTATCGATACTATAATATGTTTTCAGTTTCCGCGAGTTGTAGACACAATTAATACTACATTTACGATTTAATGTCACGTTTAGAATTCAAATCAAAACAAATTTTTATTCAACATAAATGAAAGTACATACTTGTTGAACGTCAAAAGAACTACCGCCATTTCACAAGAACTAGCCTCCGTCCGTATGTTTTTCATCAACATTAGCTTTCCGGGACCACAAAAGCTGTGGAGCATTTAAAACGTTGGAATTAAATGCCAACAATAAACCGTGAGGTAATTTCGATTATCACTACATAGTATAAAACACAAAGCCGCTTTCTCTGTCCCCTATATCTTTATGTATGCTTAAATCTTTAAAACTACGCAACGGATTTTGATGCTGTTTTTTTTAATAGATAGAGTGATTGAAGAGGAAGGTTTATATGTATAATAACATCCATTAAATAGTGGAAAAATACTGTTATTTTTGAGGTTTCTACGAGTAATGTGATGTCGTAAATAATCAATAATAAAATTTCATGTTTCCGAAGCGAAGCGAGGGCGGGTCGCTAGTATCACTATAAAGTTTGCTTCCATGCACGTCTGTATTGAAGCGCTAATTATTTCGTATTTTGGCAAATTATAAATACAATACCACTTGACACGCCTTAACGTAAGAATTGTTACAGTCAATTTGATGACGCAATTAATCTTACTATTTTATAATTAAGTACTGGTAATTAGTTTTCGGTTAATAATATTTTATCACTATTTGAAGCTTTATTTTTATTAGTACCCCTGTATTTATCTAATCTCTGTCGCGAAAGAAGTCACGATGTTATCTATAATCACATTGCGAATGTAATTTATCTGGTTCATTTAACTTTATCTGTTGACAGAGCCGCTAACAGATTGGATTTTTTTTAACGGCTGTATATTATTATAAACTAGTTATCCGTCACTACGGTGATTCAAAGATGCTATCGCTTAACGAGGCTCCGAATTTCACCATCCATCAATATTTTCTCAATTTTCGTCCAATAATAAAACTTTTTTTAGTTAGATCAAAGCGCCGTTGTGGTTGGTTGTGAATAAACTGGCGGTTGGACCTCTTGTGAGTCCGCGCGGGTAGGTACCACCACCTCGCCTATTTCTGCCGTGAAGCAGTAATGCGTTTCGGTTTGAAGGGTGGGACAGCCGTTGTAACTATACTTGATACCTTAGAACTTATATCTCAAGGTGGGTGACGCATTTACGTTGTAGATGTCTATGGGCTCCAGTAACCATTTAACACCAGGTGGGCTGTGAGCTCGTCCACCCATCTAAGCAATAAAAAAAAACGTGAATTCAATATTACATCACCGACTGCCGTCATGTCGCAGATAAGAAATAATAAAAACCGGGTGTTCAATTTATTTCACTTCTCTTTATTACACGTCTGTGCGTGATGCAGTTAAGGTAAAAATTGTAGCTGTCCACGCTGTTATTATAATATTTTTGTTATTGAAATAGATAAGCTCACCTATTCACGCATGACAAGTAAGTAAGATAAGTTCACATCTCTTTTTATAACCCTGTTTTTAAATGTAAATTTCTGTGTCATAAACTTTTAAAACTTCTATTTTAAAAATAAAACATTTTCATTATTCACAAAAATATTCGCATCGCATGAATATATAATTATATTATTATCAAAATCACTGATCTACTGATACGTTTAGGGGTCAAGCCATCATCACTATATAAATAAATAATCGTGTGCATCGCAAAGTAGTAAATCTATATATCTAATCTATAATTAATAATACTGTGCAGCTTTATTTGAGATTATGATAATAGTTAATTGGGCGCAGATAGCGTACGTGTCGTAATCGGTATACTAATCATCGAATATACATAATTAAAAACTTTTAGGCCGTGAACATTGACCGGCCATCGGCTCTAACATCATAATGTCTAATAGATTTTAATATCTTTTCTTTCACTCCTATAATAAATAACTAAATTAAAATATTTTTTTAAGACATTCTCTTGTGCATATAGGATTTTTTTACGAATTAAACAAACATTTGTTTTACATTTTGTGTAGTTCTCTATAAAGATGTTTATACACGTTCTAATTTGCATAACAATAGCGCTATTTGATACGGTCACGGAATAAAAATACGCGACTTTCTGATTACTGATATGTTACGATCTATCTGGCGTGAGCCGATAAACTGAGTCTATTGATAGTTTGATATGACAACCGTCAATGAGTACTTTCTCTTGAATTTTATGGTTTCATGGTAGCTTCTGTTTCGATAGTCACTGTCAATATGTTTGTCAGTGGGTCGCGATTCCGATCCGGTAGTAGATTCAGCGAAGCACTACTTTTGATAGGGCTAGTTTTTTGAGTAATTCTCTCAGGTTGAGCCCGTGAGTTCACCTACCGGTCCGCGCGAAGTTGGAATAGCCCATTAGTCTACCAACGATTAGATAAGGAAAAAAAAAGTTTGTGTTAATGTCCACAATAGCAGATAGTACTTATGTTGTGTATATGTGGTTCAGTAAAGTTTTGAGATAAGCTTAGTATACTGTTTTCCGAAATCCGCGACGAAGTGAATAGGCAAGTCAATGTTTATTTGTATATCCTACGTACTTGGATGATACCTGTTTGCGAGTAAAATAGTTGATTAGCTCATTATATATGGTCCGACGTTATTCGCGTTTGACTCCCTTTTGTAGCGTTCGTCATGAGCAGACGAGCTTACAACTCATCCGGAGCGACGCCGAGGTAAAGCTCTCGATTTTAGCTAATTTTTTTATATATATATTTTTTTATACAAAAAATGATATTATGAAATGAGATGAAATATAATCTCAGTAAAATGGTGGTCATTTACTGAGACTTTTTCAGTGGACTTTTTGGAGGATCCCGAGAAGTTACGTTCAGCGGCTTTGTTTCATTTTCTTACATTTGTGTACTTTCACAGATACTAAGCAGTTAATAAACCACCGCTATTACACATTTAAACCTGAAGAAATACTAAATAGACAAAATAAAACAAATCACACAATTTCACTCCTCGCGTTCCCGCCAAAAAGTCACTATAGACAAATAATATTAACTTCGAACAATATTTAATCTATTCTCAATTTGACCACAGACAATAAGCTTTATGAAAAGTTTGACAATAAACTATTTAGTATGCATGCGTGTTTGTATCAAATACATCGTAGCGTATGTAATGTTCTTTTTATCGATTTAATGTATTTTTATGCATAACTAACAAAATAATTATAATATTCCGCACTCCTTCTCTATATTCTCTATAAGTGTGTGAAATTTCATACTCCTCTGTCCGCGCAATTTTCGTAAAAAGGGGTACAAAGTTTTTGCTTCACATATTAATATAGAGATAACAGCCATACCCTCCCATTCACATACCGGCTAGAGGCTAGACGATCAATAGCTGACAATGTTTCGTTCCGTTAGAACCGAACAAGTTCCGTCGCAATAAAAATGTTATTCAATTAATTTATTGGTATCATAACGAGCATATCCCCAAAACAGATCTTTAATCTATCTACCTACTAAATTATAGATAAACTCGCGATTATACGACGCTATAAAAATATATTATCGGTATAACATCAACATTAACAGCGACAACGATCTACTATAGAGCTGGATGCGGTAATTGTTCACGTGGTGGTGGTGCGTGTATTGAGCACGCTCGGGTATCGCCATCCCGCCTAAATTGTCGGATCGTTGTTTGTCGTCTCGTTTGCGTACGACTTTTAGGAGGGCATTGAAAAAACTGACTCCCGCCAGTCACGTCCGCCCGCGTTCCCTTCTTTCTTTTGTTTCTTTTAGAATCACCTATCAAGTCTGTATTTTTTTTTCCACAGGAGAAAATCGCCGGATCCCCACTAAAAACTCCTGCCGCTCACAGCCCGCGCCCTACCCCAGACCGGGCCGGAGCCCAGTCGGGGCTATTGAGACGGCGGGACAGGGCTGACGCAGAGCATATTACATCCATCCCGCTGTCCCACAGACCGCTTATCGGCGGCCGCCGGCGGCACGACCACCGGTTCCCTTGGTCGAAGTCTCTGTTCTAGTCTGTCTAGTCGTTGTAGATGGTATATCCTGTCAAAGAGGATGCACGCCACGACACCGCCCGTCGCCTGTAGGTGCAGCGGAGCCATATGTTCCAATTTAAATAACTCAATTACAATAGTTCACTTCCCCCTCGGACGTTGTCATTGTGATGCGTATGGACTGTGCTGACCACTAAACAACAGGTGGGTCGAGAGCACGTACAAGTGTTTGAACATTATCTTTTACGAATAGTACTAAGTCACATGTTTTTTGAATAATCTCAAATAGCCTTAAAACCTGAATAACAACTGTCAGGTACGTCTGTCAATCGTTTCAAAAAATGCTGTATTATTCATGATGTTGTTACAACACCAAGATATGCATGCATTCACGCAACGTGTTATGTATTTTTCCAAGCACTTAAATTAGAGTTTCCATGCGACTTGCATATCAGGCGACAGACGAGATAGATAGGTATACAATATTACCGAAACTGCCGCCGCAGGTTACAACGGCACAGCGGCACTAACGTCTATAAGTCACCGGTAGTCACCGGCAGGTCGAGCTTGTCAACAAGTAGTGAAAACAAAAAAAATGTTTTTAAAAGGTGGAGAGCGAACTTTAGTGCAAACAAGGATTCTACCAGTCTCCTGCCCCCTGACTACCTCCGAAGGAACAAAATAATGCTCTAGTCACTAAAGTCTAGTGTATACGCATCTATGAGGAGCGCATGTATGTTAATGTCTTTCAAAGATTCAAGGGATACATTTTTTTTACTAATTCTTTTATAACACAAGAGTACAAAACTATCATCTTTAAACTCCGCTATCCAGACAGAAAATCCCCCAGCCGTGAACTCCTAAGTCAGATGTTCTTAAGCTGTATGTTCAGATATTGATCAGGAAATACTTTTATCAGTTTAACTCAAGATAAGGTAGGTCATGGCCTATCTAAAACAAAACCAAAATCTTCTGGTTTTCTATGCAATTAATAAGACACAACATGGTCAACCTATATATAATATATGGAACTATGAGGAGGTTCGCTGAATACATTTCGATTTAAAATTTAAAATTGAAAATATAAATGAGATCATCACTATGTATGTTGGAAAGATGTTCACTATTCTGATTATATTATCCGTGACCTGTTTAGAAAACCATTGATACAATGACAACAAATTTTCTATTTATATAACTACACAGTGAACTAAAGGACATAATTAAAAATACATTAAATAGAATTCTTATAATAAACTTATTTAGCTCCGATAACTCCGTAAGACGTTGCAATAATGTGACATTATAGCAATGGTATTTCAGTAGATAAATTTATAATAATTTAAATGTCTAAGCTTATTTAAGTATAGTCTTGTTTAGCTAATTTCTGCTGTACTTTTTTAAAATAAATAATTTTCAATCTATACATATATGTATATGTATGTACACGTTTGTGTGTCTATGGTGCGGCAACCGAGCAGTTTTGAAATTACAAAAATGTAAATTATGGTCGGACCGAGCCGGACTACTGTTCTATCCCAAAAATCAACCACATCTCATTATTTTACAAATACGCAAGGCACTCGAACTACTTTCTTAATTTCTACAACTGCTACACGTGTTTCTTTTTTGTGGTTTTGTACCATCCATTGACAAATTTAAAAGAGCTAACTTTGTGTGTGTTTTATCACTACATAGTATAAAACAAAGTCGCTTTCTTTATCCCTATGTCCCTATGTATGCTTAAATCTTTAAAACTACGCAACGGATTTTGATGCGGTTTGTGTTAATAGATAGAGTGATTGAAGAGGAAAGTTTATATGTATAATAACATCCATTAAATAGTGGAGAAATACAAATATTTTTGAGGTTTCTACGAGTAATGTGATGTCATAAATAATCAATAATAAAATTTCATGTTTCCGAAGCGAAGCGAGGGCGGGTCGCTAGTGTTGCATAAAACTAAATCTACAATCATAGCTTCTCGGGAAACATTAAAGTTAATCAGGAATGATTTTCTGGAATATAAATATACTTAATACACTTTCAAAGTGAGAGGGAAAAGTCACACTCCCAGCGTCCGTTTGAATACAAAGAAAGAGACAGAAAACTCAAAAAAAAAAATCTAATTTTAAAATCAAACAGACACACACATGTACCTACAGATGCAATACAATACGAACACACGTACCGCGCGTTAAGCAATCGAGACTTGTACCAACAAACCGTAAACAGCTATGCAAACCTTACAACAATAGATTTCTCTGCCAACAGTACAGAGACACGTCACGGTTTTGTTCGCGCAACTGTGCACACATTATTTTTATTATGTACCACTTTTATTGAAGCGTTAAAATAATTTTGTATATACATAGGTATTTCACGTTTTGATTGCGAGGCACGAGTCCATCTGTCGTGTTTATATGAATTGCCATCTCGACAACCGACGTTGGAGCACCTCAAACATTAAGACGTCGTTCACACCAGCCGATTGACCCCCGCTGACTGTGAGTATTCTCACTATCAGCTCCAGTGTAAACTTACAGTCGGCGGCGGACAATCGGTTGGTGTGAACGATGCCTAGCACTTGACATGTAGAGCTCTGACATTCTACGTAAAAAAATTGTCAACGAACGTGGATGCATCTACGGATCGCCTGATGGTGGATAAGACATGTCATAGCGCTCAGGGAGGATAGTTCATTTCAGAGCCGGCTGGTACGTTTCTTTTTTCATTTATTGTTTAGATGAGTAGACGAGCTCACAGCCGACCAGGTGTTAAGTGGTTACTGGAGCCCATAAAAATCTACAACGTAAATGCGCCACCCACCTTGAGATTTTTTACTGGTGATAGGACTTCTTGTGAGTTCACGCGGGTAGGTACCACCACCCTGCTTATTTCTGCCGTGAAGCAGTAATGAGTTTCGGTTTGAAGGATGGGGCGGCCGTAGTAACTATATTGAGACCTTAGAACTCACATCTCAAGATGAGTGGCGGCACTTACATTTTAAATTTCTATGGGCTCCAGTAATCACTTAACAGGTGGGCCGTGAGTTCGTCCATCCAAATATGCAATAAAAAAAACCGTCTTACGGACCTACGTCAACAACAAAAAAAATATGAATGCGCGTTTCTATTCAATACAATTAACTTTAAATATGGTACCTTACGGTAATATAATCCGTGCTAATAAGTTCTTGTCTGTAATACAAATAAAGATATGGCATCAAACGGCCGAACTCGACCGCCTCCATGATGCAGTTTCCAAAGCCGACGAGACTCGGCGCGATAATATCAAAGGCTAACAAATAACATAGTATAGTGTGTACATAACCCACAAAACATGTCAATGAACACGACCAATATTGGTTCGGTAAAACTGTTAGTTGTGCGAAATTATCATTACATCGTTCCGCGAACGAGTTTTAAGCCTGAGTCGGTTGAGAGCGTTTTTTCACGAGCGACCCCACGCGGGTTGTAAGCTACACGCGATATGCAGTGTTTTTGATTTATTCCCAAAAACGATGTGATGATTCTTATCACTATGGAGCTAAAAAATCAAGTTTAAATTTTTTTTTTTATTGCTTAGATGAGTGGACGAGCTCACAGCCCACCTGGTGTTAAGTGGTAACTGGAGCCCATAGGCATCTACAATGTAAATGCGCCACGCACCTTGAGATATAAGTTCTAAGGTCTCAAGTATAGTAACGACGGCTGCCCCACCCTTCAAACCGAAACGCATTACTGCTTCACGGCAGAAATAGGCAGGGTGGTGGTACCCACCCGCGCGGACTCACAAGAGGTCCTACCACCAGTAAAAAGAATATAAAAGATCTTTCGTTAATGGTTAAAACACGTGACACGTCAGAGGTTAACGAACTCTGCGTGTATGATAAACGGAAGATATTTTAATCGCGCTGCTTCAATTCGCTGATTAAATACGAATGCGACCTTCAGATTTGTTTTTTTAGTTTATTATCTAACTACGGTCTTGATTATTTCTAGCATTAAAACCGTCCCCTTAAGAGTATTGTGGCCCAGACAAATACAAAAACATTGTATTTATTCATATTATCAACCTAATCTATACTTTAATATTATAAAGCTGAAGAGTTTGTTTGTTTGAAAGCGCTAATCTCAGGAACTACTGGTCCGATTTGAAAAATTATTTCAGTATTAGATAGCCCATTTATTAAGGAAGGCTATAGGCCATATAATATCACAGTAAGACCAATACAAGCGGAGCACCAATAAAGAATGTTTCAAAATAGGGGTTTAAATAGCTCCTTAACATTTTATAATTCAAAAATATTTTCACTTTCTATGTAAATGAAGTAGTGGGTAAAATTTTGCGTTATGCCAAAGTAACTAATTCCACGCGGACGGAGTCGCGGGCAAAAGCTAGTTAAATTATAACTGTTGTTTTGTTCGTAATGCAGACAAGCGAACATTCAGCCTACTTGATTAGGTAGTTACCGTCGCTGTTATTGGCAATGTCAAGAGTACACTCACTACCAGATATTATAATATCAACAATAGTAAATAAATAACACAACTGTCTGACATGTGCATTACATACATTCTTACATAGCGCGCAAACCCTTTGCATAGGGATCTGTGAAAAAGTATGGAATTTACGACGCTGAGATGGCAGACAAATTTGAGATAACTGAATTAAAAAAAGGAGATGAAATTAAATTCATTTCTAAAATTATTATCTCCGAATTTTCTTAATGATGTAACCGATAAAAACCGAATTAACATTAAATCGTGAATATTTAAAAGATTACAATTTTTTATTTTAAATGTGTGGATATTTATTTTAGAAGCAAACAACTTTTTTTTTTATCTCTATCACGGTTTGTGTTGGTTTGTACTGGATGTAGGTACGTTTCTCGAATCTAATAAAATAATTTAAATTAATATCAATTCACTTATAAATTTTTATATCATTAAATCTGGTAGATAATCACTTCGCAATACGAAGCACCGACAAGGTATTTTTCTATAGCACTGATCCTATATCAACGGCCCTCTGGTGTAGTGGTAAGTGACAGGGTCACTACACAAGGGGGTCGCGGGTTCGAATCCCGCCAAGGGAAGATATTTGTATGATAAATACAAAATGTCTTTTCCAGGGTTTCCAGGGTTAAAATATATGTACGTGTATAATAAAAATCTTACATTTCTGGTACCTGTAAAACAAGTTCTTTACGAGCTTAGCACGGAACCAGTTAACGTGGCGTGATTGTTAGTAAATATTTATTTATTTAATATTTATAAGCTAATCCTCGTTATTCGTCCACGATGGCAGCTGAGCTGGCTCACACGTGGAACGTAGCCGCTGTCTCTCGTCGACATTGACAATGCGAGGGGTACAATCAATCGTCTGCAGTTCAGACACATTCTAAGTACTTCAAAAACCGCACCAGATCGCGGATTGCAGCACTGTAGTTATATGACTACACTGCGACCATGTCTTATCACGAGAACTTCACAGCAATTCCAAGGCAGAATATATTTTGTAATAAAGAACTACTGAGTGATCTCACTCCTGGTGAAGGTGCTAGTACTACTTTCATATCTTCAACTTTTTTTAACTAGTATCTATCTTACGCATGAACAAATGTTAGGGCGTGTCGAGAACCCTATACGGTTTGAGACCACCGTCCTGCAGATTCCTGAGATAGTAGCTATTTCCGTTAAAACGAAATTTAGACAATGTCTCAAGATAGACGGTGCCATTGAGGTATCCATGACTGAATCCGATGACCATTCAAAATTAGACCATAAGTTTGTCTACACATTTACGCTTTTAAAAAAAGATTCCATTATTTTAAGCCATAAGTTAATTTTAGCGCATTCTTGTCAAAACTCTCAAAATTAAATAGTTTAATAGATTCACCTTGCAATTAAGAGGAGCATCCTCCTTCCCACACGTGCGAATCGACATCTCATCCTTTAAATACATACACAATACTAATTCACCACTGAGCACCAGACAAATTACTTTTGAATTTTTTTTTATTTTGTATCGCCACACTTGTAACACATCGTCAGCGCACGTTCCTTAGGCACATTATATCACACATAAATAGTTTATCGATAACGAAAGAGACATCGATAAGTGATCGATAGCACACACTGTCGGCGCGTGCGTCTCGCAACACGTACGCGGCCGCGACTGGCCGCTAGCGAGCTCCTGTATGTAACGTGCGACAGAGTGCTGTCCACTGTTGACACTGTTTGTGGGTCAGACAGCAGGTCCCGAACACAATAAGTTACTGTCGAACACAACGATCGTATTATTGTGATAGCTGAACGATATCGATGAGCAGTCGATATTTGAGATTGAATCTGACTGTACCTTTTTACCGATCTTAATTTAAAGAAAGTATAACATATCTAGGGTGAACTTCGATTAATAAAAATGTGTTATTTGGAATGATTAATTCATTATGGTCATTAGAGTCGTCCAAGTTGTGGGAGTGGCAAGGTTAAGGTTATTTCGACATAAATTTCGCGAAAAAAGATAACTAAAAACTGTGATACATATAAACAAAATTATTAAACTTAAAACCAACACTATTTCATTAAAAATACAAGCTAAAAACCTAAACATAATAGTGGAGTGCAAACGGGGATAAGCAAAGATATCAATTATAATTATTTACTTGTGTGTAATTAATAAACATTCCCGTATCTAATATCTTTACAACAATCAACTTATGTATATTTTATTAAATCATATTTAACTGTATTTCCAATGCAGTTTGACTTTTCATTTCATTTGATAATTTCATTTATTTTCCTTTTCCTAGCTACGTCAAAAGCTTTGCGCAAGAATGTTACACTCAAATCAAGAAGTAAATGTGAGTTATTTAGAGAAGAAAGTTATTGCTCTGATAAAGTCAAAATTATGTCCAACCCACGTAATTTAGTTAATGGTAGATGGCCTGAACAAAGATATAGATATTATATTATTATATACATTTGGAAATGAGCAAGTCTAGAGATTCTAGAAGGTTCTTTTCGGTAATCAAACTGCATTCCGAAGCGGTGGTTATGCAATAATTGAAGGATCCCGGGAAGGCATGCATCAATATAAAATTTGTTTATGGATGCATATTGGTATGGACTATGGATGCAAAGTAACGAATTAATTTCTTAGTCTCACCGGCCTGTGCTATCAACAATAGAGAATTTTTTTGGATGGGGAACGCGAGGAGCGAAGTTGCGTGATTTGTTTTATTTTCCGGTTTAAATGTGTCATAACCGTGGTTTGTTAACAATATATCTGTCAAGGTGTAAAAATGTCGGAAAATTAAAAAATAAAGCTGGCTAAAAAAGTCGTGGCTTTTTGGGTCCTTCAAAAACTCCACTGACCTCTTGGTAAATAACCACCATACTACTGGGACAATTCTATTACATCTCATCTCCTTCTATCCCATCCTAAATGACTAAAGAATCAAATTCATCAAATTCATTTTGGTTCATGACGTTTTTTCATATGACAGAATATTGTAATTTTTTACGAACTCCATACGTATTTGAGTTAGGCTATAAGGTCTTGTAACCACTGGCCGTATATAAAATATCAAACAATTCGACCTTTAAATTATACCATGCTCGCGTTTAAGAAGCCGATTCAATAATAATTAACATGTTATTGTATTTCATACATAAAAATTACGAGAAATCGAAATAACTAGGTCATCATTTCTTTAAATTCAACTTATTAAATCTTACATTTAAGATACTGTTTTATCGTCAACAACATTCACGTGTCGCAACAATATAGTACGATCTATATAAATGCAAATATTATTTTTACGATCACTCTTGAATTATTCATTTCATCATAACGATTTCATCTTTGCATAAAGCCATCCTTGAATCCGTTTCTAAATGATTTTATTGTTTAAAGTATAATTATGTTTTATTTATTTTATTATATTTTCATTTTGAAATATACATTTTTTATTCATCTAAATTATTTCTATTAATATTAAATTAATTATAAAGTTGAAATTTTTTTAGTGTTTAAAGTGTATGGTCACAATCCGGGGCATCCATTGAGAACCCGTTTGTCAAATTTCTTTTTCGTATAGAATTAGCGGTGAGCACAGGAGAGCGTACAATCTCACGTGACAATTACACCGTCTTCTGTAAATAATCACCCTGCCAGCGTAAACAGGCAAGTAGGTGAGCTCACGGGGCTCTGACCTGAAGCACTTCTTCATTATCCGTCCGTAGTTCGTGATACATATTTATCGTATTTTTCACAGACTCTTATCCGAATTACACAATCCAGGACCCACCGCTCTATGTAGTTCAAATCAAGACAGAAGCTCCTTAAAATCATATAAAAATCTAGCATCGGATTTAAGTCATTCCGTTATCTTACTTAGTTAAAATACGAATTCAAATCAAATAGGTTTGTTTACCTTTTAGAATTTTGAAATATATTTTACACGTGCCCATAAAAATATAGACGTGCTCCTATTGTTTAGAACATTCTAACGAGACCTTGAACCGACGAGAGAAACAGTTATAACAACGACGTATTCATTTCAAATGACCATGAAAACTTAATTTTAGTTTATCGAAATACTTGTTTTATTTCACTCGAAACAGAGAACATAAAAAAACATAAATTTGATGCAAAGCTATTATAGATATTTGACACATAACTAGTTTTCAATCCTTAATTGGATGATACTCTTGAATTCATCGTCGGCTAAGACGTAAGACGCCCGGTGTTATTTTGCTGGCGATGCAGCTACTTCTTCTTCCTATTCGTACACTCTTGACAGAGTGATCGTGGTCATGCATCAGTCGGATCCTGCGATACCGATGCTCTCGCGATGCGACGCCATGTGGCACGGTGTTTCGCAGAGTGAGAGCAATTATTTATGTTGGAGTGAGTCACAGATTTTATGAGGTCGGTCCATCGTGTTGGAGGTCGTCCGCGAGATTTTTTGCCCTCGACTTTCCCTTGCACCACCAACCGCTCAATTGAGTCCTCATTACTAGTGATGTGCCCGAAGAACTTGAGGATTCGTATTTGGACTGTTGACGATAGTCTCTCCTTGATGTTGAGCTCTTTCAGGATCGAAATGTTGATACGGTGCGCGGTCCATGGAATTCTGAGGAGATGCAGCTACGGCGGTGTTCAAATCCCGCAGGCGAGTCATTTTTTATCCAAGGATACATACTCGTATTTAACGTAGCATCGTGTAATGAAACTAGCAATATTTACATACAACGTATCGGGTTGGATCGTTGTAGACCCGCATAGGTGGTACCTCATTTATTAGGATACGGAAGATTCGAACTACACTAAAGGAAGAGGTAGACCTAAGAAAAAATAGATGGATTGCGTAAAAGACGTTATGTGTAAGAGGGGAGTGAGCGCAGAAATGGTATATGATAGAGAAGTATGGAAGGAGAAAGCATGTTGCGCCGAGCCCAGGTGACTGGGAGAAGGCCAGGATAATGATGATAGAAGATTCGAACTACACCCATGAAGAGACAAGTAAATTATATTTTATTTTATTGTTCCGAACAATTTGTAAAATTTTGACAACAGTAGAGTTAAACGAGTGTGGTTGCCGATAAAACAGAACCCCGAGATTTTTGGATGACGCACGACCCGTCTTGTTTTTTATTTTATGTTATTATTTTTTATTGTTTTTATTATTGTGTGTGTGTTTTTTTATTGTTTATAAGTGGCACGCCGCACTGTCGCGGCAAAACGCGTGTACTGCCCCTCCCAAAGTTCATTTTGTATAACGAGAAATAAATTGGTATATCTAGAAACAATCGCAGACCCGACACGACCCCGCGATAATTACAAGATACGCGATAAAAACAAGAGAGACATCATTATATAACATTGTACGGACGGCACCTTAGTCTGTGCTCACGTGCGAGATGCGTGTACAGAGGTTACATTTTCATTGATCCCTGAATCATTAGAGTCAAGTGCGTGATGTAACAGATAAATTAGCTTTCGCTGGCCACGTGTCGCGAGTACTAATGTGGTAGTACAGAACCACCCGGGGCGTGGCTCGGGACTAATCTCTGTCTGATATACGCTAATGTAAACTAAACAATTAATTAAAGGCACTTTATATGCTCCACGAATGTATACGCGTTTTATTTTTTATTTTATTCAAAATTAGTTTTAAATTTCCTCCGACTCGAAGTGTAAAGTTTGAGAAGCAGTTGTCAACGTATTCTTAAATAAAATTGACAGATCACAATCTCTTGTTATATGAACAGACATTTGTGTAATGTTTTGGTCAGTGTAAAAGATTTTGTTTATAAATTTCATAAAGAAATGTAGCTTTAGTTTTAAGATTTTTTAATAGTTTTAATTTTAACAATAAGTTTAGTATTAAAATACAGTTGTTCTTTATAAGTAAACTCGGTGTGCGGAGGGACATTTCACGAAACAGTTCTCAAAATCTAAATCTCACGTGAATGTTCGTAGTACTTCGTAGCGCGTGGCGACGGTCGCCGCGACAAACAAACTACACAACGCGATGGAACTTTACAATTGAATGGAACGTAAAAAATTCCTATTGACGTACAAACAGTACAGCAGTACTCAAGTACAACATTACACTTTTAAAATTTTTAAATGAACACTATTAAAATACATAGATCGTAAATTCTGGATAACTCGCGTTTTATGACAATGGAGTGAGACATTTTCCGCCATTTCACATACAAATTAGTTCTTGTATATTTTATTAAATATTTGGAGAATTCTCTCTGAGAAGTAGCCCAGACCATACTGGTGGTAGGACCTCTTGTGAGTCCGCGCGGGTAAGTACCACCACCCTGCCTGTTTCAGCCGTGAAGCAGTAATGCGTTTCGGTTTGAAGGGTGGGGCAGCCGTTGTAACTATACTGAGACCTTAGAACTTATATCTCAAGGTGGGTGGCGCATTTACGTTGTAGATGTCTATAGGCTCCGGTAACCACTGAACACCAGGTGGTCTGTGAGCTCGTCCACCCCTCTAAGCAATAAAGAAAGCATACTATTATAATACATAGATCTTAAAATCTGGATAACACGCGTTTTTTTATGATGGCATGAGACATTTTCCGCCATTTCGCATCCAAATCTTGTAATTTATTAAATGTTTGGAGAACTTTTTTTTTATTGCCCTTGTAGGCAGACGAGCATACGGCCCCAGGTGGGCCGTGGGTGAGTGGTTACCGTCACCCATGGACTTCAGCAATGCCAGGGGCAGAGCCAAGCCGCTGTCTACCGCTTAATACTCAAGCCTTATACTCCGAAGCAGCCCAGACGGCTCGTCCCTAGAGGCGGAGGATGTGGTACCTGGTATGTGTTCCACTGCTGCAGCAGGTGGTGGTGGCAGGCGCTGCAGGCCCGCACGGTGCCCTGCGCGTCCTTGGGCCGGGAGCGCGGCGGCCGGGGGTGCTGCTCGCCGAAGATCGGGAAATAGGGCTGCTTCGCCTGAAACTTGAGGTTCAAATTAATTTGCGTTCACGCACGATTTCTGATGCAACTTAGCTTAATACCTTATGAAGGATTCAAAGATTTATAAAAACTTAACGTAAAAAAAATATATCATAAAAGTATAATAATAATTTCATAGTAAAGAAAAATAGAAGAATGGAAGAAAAAAGCAGATTATAATATAGCTTTATAATTTATTTCTTAATTTCTCTATAATCACATTCGATGCGTCACCATTACACAGGACTTCCCTGTCAATCAAGTTCTTCTAACTTATAGTAGGTATGGTAGGACTACGAGGGTTCTAACGGGGAACTAAGGTTTGATTGCAAAGAAGGAGCTTGAGAAATGGCCAACATATCCAAAACCGGCGGCGGGCGTGTTGCGAAAGACACTACTGTGTTTACAGCGTTATTCCTGACGATCCTGATCAGGATAACTGGCCGATTTTATCAGATCGTTGTATGGTCGCGGGTCCTCGATACGTGTGCTTAGATTCAAACCGATCCGACGTTTAGAAATGGGTGGAAATCGCGTTCAAAGATTCCGTTACACAGACACACAAATTCTATCAAAAGCGTATTAGAAATAATTCAATTTTATTTAACTTAAAACTCGATCAGTTGTCAATCAAGTTAAAACATTTAATTAGACTTGGATAAGCTAAATTTTATATTAAACTAGCTGACCCGGCAGACTTCGTAGTGCCTGAATCGATAAATAGGATAAATAGGTCACATCAAGGTGACACATCTAAGGAAAAACAAAATTGTTTGTTTTTATATAATTCCAAGCATTTTCATATTTTTTCACCTTTTAAACCCCTTCTCTGGACTTCCACGAATAATTCAAGACCAAAATTAGCCAAATCGGTCCAGCCGTTCTCGAGTTTTAGCGAGACTAACGAATAGCAATTCATTTATATATATATATAGATTAACAGGATAGTTTTATTTCGCGATAACAGCACCAATACCCAGATTCAATGAGTTGGTTGATTCAAACAAAGCCTTAATGACTAATCCGATCGATGCATAAACTTTAAACAAAACGGGAGCAAATAAATCAGTGAAAAGTTCAATAATTAAATATAGTCAAAATCGAAACGTTATCACAATAATTAGCATCCTAATGAGACTAACGGCGTGGTATCGTTTTGTAAACATCGCCTCACAGTCGCACTCAAGGTCAAAGATCTTACAAAACATAATGATAAAGTGCACTCTACACTTTACCCGACCCAATACTGCGCAACGTCATTCGTTGTCCATGTGCTTTATTTAGGAACGCTACAGGATCGTGTCATATCGCGCTTCCTCTGACATTGACCACTGATATCGGTCCCAGTGCCTTACCCTTTACCACCACAGAGAACCCTGAGAGACTAGAAACGACGTTATCGGCTGACTAACCCTCGAGAAACTCTTTTATACCAATCGTTAAACTATAAAGTTTTCGGAACGCGTGTTCTAAAGGAACAACTACGTGAGAACGAGATTAAAACCCCTCTTCTGATCCGGACCAGACCAATGAACTCGTCAGCATTGAAGCGTCAACGTGCGACGATAATTTTTTTAAATGTTTTCATTTAAAAGTAGAATATGTGTTACTCTATCAAAACTTAAGTAGCCAATATAAACTTCTTACTTTCGTGCTATTATTCTTGTTTTCTTATATAACACCCCCCCTCGCCCCAACACGACACACCTGTTTTAAGGATCGTTACTGAAGCCCACCATAACCATTCCCCAGTGTCATGTCAAATGTCACCCCCGCGAGCTCTCCCTCCCAGTATCTAATGCCGTGAAAAGTTTAACTTTAAAACACGATCATTTTCTTACGTATACACCACTCATCATCAAAAAGCCCATTTTTTCGTGTGAATCGCGTTTCGTTATTCGCAATAGCAGTTTACGCGGATACACTATTTGCTTGTTTGGACAGTAATCAAGATCTATGAATGACAACTTTCATCCGTGCCGAAGCCGTCGAGCGGCTGGTGTGCGTCGGTCCCATGTGACGAACGGACGATAACCCTCACGACCCCGGTTCACAAGGTTCGACGTATATGAGAAGATGTTTTCCACTGCGATACACTCCGACCTCCGACCTGCGACGACCCCCGATAGCCTCGCGCAGCGGAGATGTTTCAATTTACTGGCTGTTTGCTACAAGGCGAGTCTGTGACGTCAGGGACGTGATTGTCACGACTTCCACTCTAGTTGGATTTCTTAAAACATATTTACATTCGAGGTACATACAGAACTCACTCTTCTTAAATCCCAGCAAGACTAAATATATTGTGTTTGGAAATGAATCTCGATTGTCTAAGCTTCCATCACAACCTTTCAATGGGTTAAATATTCGAAATGACCCCATTGAGAGAGTATATGAGGTGCGTAACTTGGGCCTACTGATGGACGCAGGTCTCCGGTTTAAGAAGCATGTCACTGAGATGGTCCGCCACTGCTTCTATCGCTTGAAGGTCCTGTACCGCATCCGCAATTATCTCAGTGAAAAACTTCGGATTCAACTCGTTGACACACTGATTCTCTCGAAACTGAATTATGCGGACGCGGTATACGGATCAAGATTACTTAATTCAACTGGGCGCATATTACAGAGAGTACAGAATGCATGCATGAGATTTTGCTTTAGCATCCCACCACGATCCCATGTTACGCCGATAATTAATCAAAGCAAAATGTTGAATTTAAAGTTGAGAAGGAAGTTGCATTTTGCTTGTTTATTATTTGGAATCGTAAAATTGCAAACGCCGAATTATTTGTATCTTAAGTTGACTTATTTAGGAGATGGCGGTAGGCAATCGCGACAACGCTCCCAAGTGTTTACGACTCCTCGACACTGCTCTGCTGCTTTTAGAGGCAGCATTTTATTATTATTATTATTATTAGGTATTACAATTACCGACGTGTCATGGCATAAAAACGAATTTCCGTTTGAAGTACTGGTGGTAGGACCTATTGTCAGTCCGCGCGGGTAGGTACCACCACACTGCCTATTTCTGCCGTGAAGCAGTTAATACGTTTCGGTTTGAAGGGTGGGGCAGCCGTTGTAACTATAATTGAGACCTTAGAACTTATACTCAGGTGGGTGGCGCATTTACGTCGTAGATATCTATAATAAAACCAGGTGGGCTGTGAGGCTCATCCACCCCTCTAAGCAATAAAATAAAAAAGGTAAAAAAGAAAATTTTAACTACCTTCATTTAGATTATAACGGTTTTTCCCACGTCACGATGCAACAGTAACAAAATGTATTCCTCGTGAATAGCACTTTTTTGGATGAAGACGTCCATGTCCGTACACAGAACAACGTTTAAGCAAAATGACCGGTCGATTAGTTAAGACGTGAAAGCGTGATAAACAAACAAACTCACTTTCGCATTTATAACGTTAGTTAGGATACTACCTAGTCAGGTCATAAGTATTGTCACACAGTAAAAACTTTTCTTTTAGAATGCTGGCCACAAAAAACTCTATTGAACCCGAATCTCGAATTGTTCATGAAAATAAAAATAGTATACATTTAGAATTTTACTTATTTTTAAATATGGAGTGGACGCTTAAAGAAGACCGTGTTGCAGTTATTGCGTTGCATTGTTGCGGTTACGCGCCAATTCAAATTTTAACATACTGAAAAATTTGAATATAACCAAAAGATTCGTTTATCGTACCATCAAACGATACAATGAACTCTAGTGTAGATGACAGGTCAAGAAGTGGTTGCCCTCGGTCTGTTAGGATTCCAGCAGTGATAAAAGCTGTGAAGGCGCGAATTCAATAAAATCCCAAACGTAAGCAGAAACTGTTGGCCCTTCAGATGGGGTTAAGCAGAACCACGGTGAAAAGGGTGTTAAATGAAGACTTAGGGCTTCGGGCATATCGAAGAAAAACAGGAAATCGTTTGAATGCTCGTCTAATGGACCTGAGACTGAAGAGATGCCGCGCTTTGTTGAAGCGGTACGCGGGAAAAAAATATCGAGAAATTCTTTTTTCGGATGAAAATATTTTTACCGTAGAAGAGAGCTACAACAAAAAAAATGATAAGGTGTACGCACACAGTAGTGAAGAAGCGAGCAACCGTATTCCGCGTGTCCAACGAGGTCATTTTCCATCCTCGCTCATGGTATGGTTGGGAGTCTCTTATTGGGGCTTAACAGAGGTACATTTTTGTGAGAAAGGTGTAAAAACGAATGCAGTTGTGTATCAAAATACAGTCCTGACGAACCTTGTGGTACCTGTTTCTCATACCATGTTCAATAACAGGCACTGGGTATTCCAACAAGATTCGGCGCCAGTTCATAGAGCGAAGAGCACACAAGACTGGCTGGCGGCGCGTGAAATCGACTTCATCCGGCACGAAGACTGGCCCTCCTCCAGTCCAGATTTGAATCCGTTAGATTACAAGATATGGCAACACTTGGAGGAAAAGGCGTGCTCAAAGCCTCATCCCAATTTAGAGTCACTCAAGACATCTTTGATTAAGGCAGCCGCCGATATTGACATGGACCTCGTTCGTGCTGCGATAGACGACTGGCCGCGCAGATTGAAGGCCTGTATTCAAAATCACGGAGGTCATTTTGAATAAACTTTAGTGTCATAAAAATCTATGTTTTATTAAGTTCATTTTGGTATATGAATGGTTACATAATGAATAAACTTGTTTCAATTATTTTACATTAAACATGTGACAGAATTTATGACCTGACTATGTATATAGCAATTAACTGTGTAAGCAAAAGGACCAATCAAAGTGATAATGATGTATTACATTATCGAATAGACAGAAGTCAACGAGTAATGATTCCAACATTTTTATCTGTTCCGAGACAAGATTCATTGTGTATCCTCCGTAGTCCACGCGCCCGCGACAGATGCCGGCGTCATGGGCTATATTGGGATAGATTAGACAGGACATTAGCTTCGACTGGTGCTCAATCATCCAGTGGCTACGGTTCTAAAAGGCGACACGGAGTCAAGTGAATACTCTTTTTTTTTATTGCTTAGATGGGTGGACGAGCTCACAGACCACCTAGTGTTAAGTGGTTACCGGAGCCCATAGACATCTACAACGGAAATGCGCCACCCACCTTGACATATAATTTCTAAGGTTTCAGGTTTCAACGGCCGTCTGGTGTAGTGGTAAGTGACATGGTCACTACACAAGGGGGTCGCGGGTTCGAATCCCGCCAAGGGAAGATATTTGTATGATAAATACAGATGTATTTTCCAGGGTTATGGATGTCTATTAAATATATGTATGTGTATAATAAAAATCTTAAATTTATTTCCGTTGTCTGGTACCTGTAACACAAGTTCTTTACGAACTTTTCACGGGACCAGTTAATGTGGCGTGATTGTTAGTAGAAAAAAAAAAAAAATCGAAGTCATTCAATGCACGTAATCAATGCACGTAATCAGTATAGTTACGGCTGCGCCACCGTTCAAGCCTAAACGCATTACTGCTTCACGGCAGAAACAGGCGGGGTGGTGGTAGCTACCCGTGCGGACTCACAAGAGGTCCCACCACCAGTAAAAATACCAGTAAAATACTCCACACCCAGTAGGCCATGAGACCGATGTTGCCTGCACCATGCTGCTATAACGCGAGCAAAATATGCGTATGGTCAGGAGTATTCGAATAAAAAATATGAAAGTTTATGAATTTAATTGATTAAATCAAAACTAATGGAGAATTTTCGGTCGACGGAGGCTTTGAACAAACTATCGCTTATCACGATTGTGTAGTTTAAGAAACAAATACACCCCGTAGTACATTGAAGCGTAAAACGAACTCGTGTTGATAACGTTGGAACACAACCGATTATTTCTAGTTTTTATCTCGACGCAACTAAAGCTTCCACAAATAAATATGTACGTACTAACATCGCGAGTGTTCTTTTCAAATTATCATACACCAGCGGCCCGCTCCGGTTCCGCTCGGGTCTTTAACAAAAAATTCAACGATATTTGACGTTGTTTTATTTTTTAAAATAAAAGAACACTTATTGCAGCATAATTATAATAGTTAAGACATATGCTGTCGCGACACTTTTTGTAAATAATAATGTGTGCTAAAAAGTCGTAGTACATTATTTTATTCTATCATCAATAGTTTTCGCAGGGCACGTGATGTAAAGAATACTTTAAGTAATTTTTTTACACCTTGGGTTACATTATTGGAGATTTAGTAACGATCCTTTTTAAGCTATTGCATAGCTTTTATCGCGGGCCTTGAGCGCGGCGACTGAATTATGAAATTCCGTAACGAAAAAAACCTAACACCCCTCACTCCGCCTACCATGTAGCGCGTTCAACACATTCACACATTGCGCTTGTGTAGTGTTTGTGAATAAGCGCGTGGCGTGACGTCACATTGCATGCGCATCATGAAAAGTCTGCCCATCTCTCTCTCGCGCGGTCTAGCTTATCAGTGTGAAGGGGGCAGTTAATGTTTTGCTTTTATTAATGTTTAATATAGCGTGGTCTTGTTTTATTATTGTTTTAATATTAAATTATCATTGTCTAATTATAATTGCATAAGTAGATAAAAAATGCTATGCAATAGCTTTACCGCGGCAGTTCCTGAGTGCCACATTTTTTTTTTAATGATTACAGCCTATGTCACTCGGGAATAGTGTAGCTTCCAAACAGTGAAAGAATTTTTCAAATCGGTTCAGTAGTTTCGGAGCCTATTCAATACAAACAAATCTTTCCTCTTCATAATATATCAAATTATCATACACTAAGTATTCTGTTATATTATAGTTAAGTTTGATTTAGGTCGAGTTAAATCCTGTCTATACACATCTATATACACAGTAAAGATGTACAGAAAAGACGTTTTGCTAATATTAGTGAACAAGCTCACGGAGAATCTGGGTTAAGTGGTTGCCGGGGCCCGTGGACATCATGGTGTCGCCACTCACCTTGAGGCATGAGGTATACGTCTCAACAACATAACGGTTCCCCATCCTTAACACCAGTGCCTATTACTGCTTCGCGGCTGAACTAGGCAGAATTACGCAATGAGCTGTGTCTGTGGGTTAATTTACTCGTCAAGCCCTTCGTCGCAAGCGACGGGTTCGACGAGAACGATAACCGGCAAATGTCGTTGTTCGGAACTTCTATATATATGCAAGCTTATCTTGAAAATGTCGTAAGCGAGATTCAGGCATCTGTCAAATATTTTGCATTGTATGATGGCTACCCGCCACAGAGTTTTGGTTTTTATTACACGATACTATTTCCTCGCCGCGGATCACATTCAAGAACATATCTCAAATACGTGGTAAATTAGATAAATAAATGCCTGCGGGATTTGAACACGTTCTTTGTCGGATCGTTCGATAAGATTATACCGGATGTCTTATACTTTACTAGCGACCCGCCCTCGCTTCGCTTCGGAAACTGTAATTTATTATTGATTTCTCCACTATTTAATGGATGTTATTATACGTATAAATCTTCCACTTCAATCACTCTATCTGTTAAAAAAAACCGCATCAAAATCCGCTGCGTAGTTTTAAAGATTTAAGCATACAAAGGTATATAGGGACAGAGAAAGCGACTTTGTTTTATAGGTACTATGTAGTGATAGTGAAGCCACGACACGGAGGCTAAATATATGTAGATCTTCAACTGAATTCCGGTACTAAAAGTACGTCGTTGCTTTAAAATATATGACCTTCATAGATATTTAATCTAAGTACATAGTACGTGCGAAAGTCAAAAGTCAAGACGCAAGGTTAGATACTGTGAGTCTGATAGCGGACGGGAATTTAATATAAGAACGCCAAGGTCGCTAGTCTTTATGTTTTCATTTAACCACCCTATTGCTATGTATAACTATTTATCCGTGACTCGTGAATCTTGCCATAATGGAAAAAACCCCCACCACAAATTGAGTTGCGATAGTCCAATGAGTAGATTAATAAATCGATGTTTCTTTTAAATCTTAATCTTTAGCCAATATTTTTCAACATGGAAATCAAGGATTGAACGACTAATGAGTAAAAACGAAAACAAATCGACTTCAATCAGAAACCATTATCGTATAGAAATGAAAACAAGGAAATAAATAAGCGCACTGTAAATGTTATTCGCGTAATGAACTCAGACTGATCGTTCGTAAATAAGTCACGTGTCACTCGCGCTTACTGTGCTTAGTGCGAGTTTTTTAACGTTCTCGATAGCGTAAAAGTTAATTCTAATTTGTATGCAGTTGGAACAGCGCCCCTAGCGGCAAACGTAGGCAAACGTTCCAACTCCTCCCAAATATGAGTCAACTTTTACGCTATCGAGAACGTTAAAAACTGGCACTAAGTACACAGATCCAGTCGATATAGTCAGCGCTAATATTGTCATGTGGTAGGTTTGCGGCGGCTACGTCATCATCACGCACAGAAACATGTGTGTCACGAAAACTGTAGAATAAATAACTCGAAACTTCCAGAATAGTCGTCGTGGCCTAATGGGTAAGACGCTGGATATGCGTAGCGCGCGGTGCGACTGTGTCAGGGTTCGGATCCCGTAGGCGGGTACTCATTTTTCAAATTGTTAATGTTTGTCACGTTTTCACGGATTATACCACAATTTTGTTGATTTGCATACATAATTACATTGAAAATGGGTACTGGCCACACAAACCACAGTATAATCTAATGACGAGTACAAAGAGTATTACAATTATGTATTTTATCGCACTTTTACTAAGCTTGCTTCGTATGTTCGGTTCAAAACATCAGATTAACTTGAAAATTTGTACACGCATCGAGGACCAATAAGGATACAATGTATCAACGAAATATAAAAACTAAAGCGATTTGCTGATTCGTTTTGCTATTCCAGTTTTAAAATTTACAAACTTTTATTTCTTATTAATAAATATTATATATCTTAAAATAACCTGCTAATGTAAAATTAAGTTAATCCTCTGTTCATCCACCACGTTGTACCCCTGTAAGCAACAAGCGACAGAGCGACAGAGCGAACTCACAGTTTTATCCTTGGGCTCCTTGGTGTTGAGGTTGTAGAGCGTGCCGCGCTTGAACTCGTCGCCGCAGACGTAGCACACCTCCGTCATCGAGTTCTTGTCCGGCATCGACAGGTCCAGGATGTCGCGGTCCGAGCTCGAGTTGGAGTTGCCCGAGTACACCGACACCGTCGACCTGCAAGCGGACCGTTGCGCGTCAGCCGCAGCGCGCAATGTACACCGCGCCCTGTACGCACGGACGAGGGATCCTTTTTTACCCATCGACATCTACAACGTAAATGCGCCACCCACCTTGACATATAAGTGCTAAGGTCTCAGTTTAGTCACAACGGCTACCCCACCCTTCAAACCGAAACGCATCACTGCTTCACGGCAGAAATAGACAGAGCGGTGGTACCTACCCGCGCGGTCTCACAAGAGGTCCTACCCACATTTGACAAGCTTATAACAGATTTATAACGCCCCAATAATTCATCACGAATAATACCCTAAGACTATAATATGTAAATATACGGAACAGTAGTAGTACATGACGTAATCTCAGAATGATTTTCATTTTCCTGCAGTTTCCACTACACGTATATATAAAAGTACTTTTATATTCTAACTTGGTTTCGTTAAAGTTTAATCACTTAAATATTTTTCTACGCTTCGTACACTGTACAGTTATCTTGGTCACGGACGACTAAAGATGATGGCACCTTCGGTCGTCGACATTTCAATTATTTGCCGTCTGTTTGATGTTTTATTATTGACTAGTGACCCGCCCTCACTTCGCTTCGGAAACTGTAACTTATTATTGATTTCTCCATTATTTAATGGATGTTATTATACTTATAAACCTTCCTCTTCAATCACTCTATCTATTAGCATACATAGGGATATAGGGACAGAGAAAGCGACTTTGTTTTATACTATGGAGTGATATACATAAAAGACTTAAAAGAAATAACCAAATCTACTGAAAATCAATTACGATTTAACCCAAAGTTTGCGTAGTGTCATCTGTTCCCTAGCAACCGACACAAGATTAGCAAACGAAGCATCCGCGCTAAATATAAAAATCAAATATACCAACAAGGTATGTGTCGACTGACAAATATGTATTCTGTGGTTACACGTCTAGTGACGTAACTATGTGGACGCATCCAAACCTTTATAATGTGGCATAATTAATGCAAACATCACGTTCAAATAGCAACAGCCAGTGATCGAATAAAACGTTACGATGTTGGATTATATTGATAATGGAGACGAAAACAGACCCAAAAATAAAACAAAGAATTTCTATGCAAATTTCAACTACTACCGGAAAAATAGCAAACAAAATCATGGACACTAAAAATCAGATACGGACATAGTCAGACTTGCTTATCATAAACTTAATTTTAGTGCTTCGTTTCAAGTTAAAATATAAAAATTTAATTAGCAGAAAATATGTTGTATTGTTATACATTCGTGTCCTACCTCAACAATAATGGATATATTTTACCAAAAGTAAAATTCGCAGCCTGACCAGCCTAAGACCAGCCTCCAAATGGAAGACATAAAATAGCCGATAAATTTAAAAGCAAACATCATCTTCGCCAGAGTGTTTACCCTTCAGAGGACACGCCGAGTCTATTATTAGATACAATACTAATCAGTTACATCCACACCTACTTCTTGGCCAATCGCAGTTCGATTGAATCATAAGCGTGTCTCGACAATCAAACGTTAATAACATATTAACGTTTTCAAGCACGAATTTCGCGAGTTTGTCAACCAGCCATTTATAACATTAAGTTGTGTACGAGCCCTAATGACAAGGATAAGTGTGCGGATTCATTTAGTCACTTTCAATTTAATACAGCTTCACATCCTGTTGTTAAATTAAGTTACAAGTAGCTGTTGGGTGTATGGTTTCTGCACCATGAATTACCAGCAATCATATCAGCAGGCTGATCGACTATTATTGTATCACAAAAGTTAACAGAGCCGAACAAACAATATGAAATGAAAATAATTTTCAGAGATACGAAATCAGTTTTAATAGGCAACCACTGTTTTTTTTCGGGCTGTGGTCTGAGCCTCCAACGAGGTGTCCGCGCCTATGGTATGTGGCGGGGTACGCAGGGACTTGGCCTGCAGATGTTGGGAGCAGACCGTGGGCCCGAGAATATTTTAGGGCCCTACCGCACCTACCTAGGCAGAAATGGCGCAGGATAATACAGGAGAAAGTTGTGAGGATTATCGTCGCAAGGAGGACCGCACCAAACTACTCCACCTTGCACTCTTTCACCCGAGAGATTCCTGCAGTCAACACTACGACCAGACTCGCGGCGGCACTCCGAGGACTCCTAATTGGCAACCACTCGCACAACCCAAATACTGATTTGATTCTTCGGTTTTGTTATTATTATCATTTTATTATTTGCGAATATCTAACACCTTGGTTTTCGTTGTCACGGACTACTAAGGCGTTATTAAACGGAAGGAATCTCTCTATTCGCATCCAAAAGATCGCTCTAAGCGTGTCAGCTCATACTTTACTAGCGGTTTGAATTCGATCTTTTACAATTTTATAAAAGCCATTCCCGAAGCGAACATTAAAACTGCAAATTTCTGCAGCTTACCGAGCCTCCTAATAACGATCCTTCAGGACTCGACGTGCTATTCAAAAATACAGGGTGTAAAGTTTCCCAAAATCCAAACAATAAAACCTACAACATAAACAGTAATCATTTGCCTAGTTTTAGCAGTATTTATGATTTATCAAGCACGACAAGGGGTAGCCTGCACAACTCTCTCAACAAACACAACTCTCTGCGTCATACGAGACCGCGGGAGCGATGAACCCCGCGTCGACTCATTTAGAATAGCATTACATTGTGCGCGGTACAAAAAACATTTGCCAAATACAGTGCGACCTTAATACATATAACGAACCTCAATATAACGACGTCCTCGATTTAACAAATTCTTCGTTATGCCCTTGAATTAAGAGTCAATATAAAACCTTTACATTACGTTGCGAAGATTTCTTGCGAACAACCTCTTTAGAACGTATTTTCGAAAAAAGTGTAAATACTATAATATATACTAATTATTTTTAAATAGAAAATACATACAGTAATTTGGTAAAAATGTGTTATTATTTATTAGTAGACGTTGTTCGTTATAACAAGATGAGTACCTAATATTGAGGTGAATAAAATTATTATTTTTACCTCGTTTGTAGGTAGACCAACCTTTTTTTTTTCTTCGGGCTGGGGGCCCAACCTCCTACGAGGTATGTGGACTTGACGATTTGCAAGGTGTTGGGAGCAGACCGCGGGCCCAACCCACTAAACGACTCCCCTGCACTCTTACACCTGACGTCCGATCTCCGTCCGGGGTCAGAACCCGGTCAGAGTAGGGGGGTTCCTGCGGTCAACACTACAACCAGACACGCGGCGCCACCCCGAGGACGCTCGACCCACTGGTCGTCGAGGCGATAGTCGACGACCTAGGTAGACCAACCTAACCTAACCTCAGTTTACCGAATTACTTGATATAACGAATATTGGCTTGTCCCCTTCCGATTTGTTATAACGAGGATGCACTGTATTACTATGGGCGGTACAGTGTCGAAGGTGCTCACGGACAAACCGATGTCTGTCCGCGGTATCAAAGTTCGGCTTTAAAATCTATACTAATATATAAATCTACAGTGGTTTTTACGGATGTTCCGTTATAACTACTGAACCGTGCATCCGATTGACTTGAAACTTGGTATCCATGTAGAAAATACATGTACTTAATGGATAGGCTAATATTTATATGAGTGTTGGACTCCCTGCACCAGTTGCGGGGGCGTTAATGATGAGAATGTTTGTGGGGGTAAGAAACACTAATGTTAATTTTAAATGCCCAGCGAAGCGGACGGGTACAGCCAGTCGTCTATAAATGCAAAAAATTATCTCAGAATAAATAAATTGCCCGGCGAGCACTGCGCAAACACGCGGCCCCTACGAATATTGAAAACGGTAAACAACATAGTTCCGGTTCGACTCGACAAATGTAATGTACACAATAAACACACACTCACTCCAAATAACGTATTGATGTAATCAAATTGAATTTCACGATTTCATATTTTAAATATATTTTATATGGTGTATCTGTCTGATTAGCACAAGTGTTAATTTTAGTGTAAATATGAATTGGGTAACGTGGATTCAGTAATTTTGTTGTAATTTAGTTTCATTTAATTGAAGTTTTAAGCTTAATAAATAATGATTGGAAGGATTGAAAAGCTTATGTAGGTTTTAAGCAAACAGAGATGTTTTAGTAAGCTTTAACAGAAGTTACACAGCGCCGGGCGGTGCGGGGCGGTATGTAGGCGCCGAGCGGCCCCTCGTGTGTGTTTGGGAGTCCCTGCTTAAAAATGGCAGAAATTTTTATTGATAGCGTCTAATCGAGCTGTTGAAGTATGTGTCTCAAATATATAATATAATATAGGGCAAATATATAATATAATATAAGGCAAATTAAAAATTTTGTGAATTTATTTTTTAATATGCAAAGTTATTCTTTCTTTATGAAAATTATCTTTCATTATGTGCAAAGTACCTGCCTTTTTTTAAGGCTGGTGATCCGTTTACAGATACGCGGTCGAGGGGGATCACAGACCAGTTATGTCGGACTCCGGCGCCTCCACAGAACAATAGGGAGAAGAAGAAGACCGAGGTCCTCCTCTTCCAGTTCCTGCTGGGAAACTACGCCTCGAAAAAGGCGCGTGAGGCGCTGCGTGGACTCAACCACACGAAACCTGCCCCGCAAAACCGACTGCCGACTAAACCCACATAAAAAGTACCCGCCTGCGGGACGCGAACATCGGCAAGCCGCATCGCTTGATGCGAATGCACCGGGAATCTTATCCTTTAGGCCACGACGACTTCAAACCCAACGAGAGATCGGACCTGTGCTTTGTAAAACACGCGTTTATGCAGGGCCACACTACCGTTTCGCCTTGTCGAAGACTCCCGACATTTTAAAAGTCAGTGTGGCTTTGCCCAATTGCCTTCGACGTCGAACACAACTCGAAATAGTGACCCGAAATATACCGATAGCAAGTAACGCATGCAATGTACAAAAACCTTGGAAACAGCATCGTAACTTGCGGAACACCTACGTAACCAATCACAGCAGTAGACTGCGACGCTCTGTCCATTCAAACAGTGGGCGATCCACTTGCAGAAACTATCGGGAAATCCGGAAATAGCAGCTTCGACAGAAGTGCCTTATGCCAGAGCTTATTGTACGCCTTCGATATGAAGGCTCTCCACCTTTACTGTCCAAGGCCTCTGTCCAGCGGCGAGTGAAATAACGGAAGCCATGCTACCTGCCACTGACCAGACGGCTCCATCGCCTTGAGCAGCAAGACAATAAGAGCGACAGGGCTGTAACTCAAAGACTTTACCTGGTCACCGTTGCTGCTGGGCTCAATTCAGAGGCCTACCAGTTTTCTACATGACCCACAAGCGTATACTCTATTTGACATTTTATTTGTATTTAGTT
This sequence comes from Bombyx mandarina, assembly GCF_030267445.1. Taxonomy (NCBI): domain Eukaryota; kingdom Metazoa; phylum Arthropoda; class Insecta; order Lepidoptera; family Bombycidae; genus Bombyx; species Bombyx mandarina. Next base: position 9,053,769 of record NC_143226.1, read on the forward strand.
TATTAGACTATTCCCTCGCCTGATTGTGCGCCAAATTACAATGATCGACTTCACATCTTTGGAACCGTTCAATGAAAGTTTACTACACTATGTACTCACTACTATGCTATTTCGGCCATATCTTCTTGGGATCCGTTACCGGCTAGCTCTACTACTGGCTCTGGCTCCCAAATTTCAACCTTCCCTAAGTTGATGTAGTATTGTCAGCTTTTCACAAGACCGATTCAAGGTAGGAAACCTGCTGTGCCATCTCCACAAAGGACAGGAGGGCGGACCGACGACCGACAGAAATCGATCATAAAATCACCACTCAGTATAGTTAGTTATATTTTCAGAAGTTTTTGTTTTTTTTTTTACATTCCTGGTTTACGCGATTTACATTCCCGGCCTGTTCTCGTGTCGTTAATCCCATAGAGTCGAGACTTGGTACAGATGTTATCGGTTATCGCGACCACAAGGACGGTGTCTGGTGCTGCAACGTCTCGATGCGACTGACCTGACGGCGTCCAGGTACCCGGCGGGCTCCGAGGCGCCGGAGTGCTGCGAGCCGACCGATATGACGGAGGGGTCGCGCGCCCGTAGGTCCAGCACGCCCTCCTCCTCGGGCGCGGGGGGAAACCGCTGCTAGAAACGAGAAACGAACAACGTTAGCCTATTTAATACTCTCGAAGAGAAACGAATGCTGTTTCTTTATATCGGATTAGCTTTTCATCTGTGTGTTGCATGTCGCGTGACGGTCGGCCGCAGAGTAGGGATAAAGCGAAAGGCGCTCGTCAGAGAAAAATTTACGTAAAGTGTCTATATGTATGTGTGTGTGATGTTGATGTTTTTACTGGTGTTAGGACCTCTTGTGAGTCCGCGCGGGTAGGTACCATCGCCCTGCTATTTCTGCCGTGAAGCAGTAATGCGTTACGGTTTGAAGGGTGGGGCAGGGCAGCTGTTGTAATTGAGTTCTTAGAACTTATATTTCAAGGTGGGTGGCGCATTTACGTCGTAAATGTCAATGGGCTCCAGTAACCACTTAACACCAGGTGGGCTGTGAGCTCGTCCAACCATTTAAGCAATAAAAAATATATGCAAAGAATGTTCTTCTTGATGGCATCCACGGCGGTTGTAGTCAGACCGCTGTCTCGTCTGCTCGTTCCGATAACCGTAGAGAGTACTCACATTAACAAATTTATTGACATGATTCGTTTCCTTCTCTTCTTTCCTGAAAGGCGAGGATGCAGGCGGCGCCGGGTCAGTGGGGTATAGAGTCCGCGAGGTGGGCCGGGGCGAGGCGGCCGGGGGCTCCTCCCGGGGAGCCGGGGTAGTCGACGCGTCGTTCGAGAGTCCTAAGACTTGCGCTGCGTATTCACCTTGGAAGGACATGTCCGCACCTGGAAATTTTATTTATGACAAATATTTTATCATGTTTATGTGAATTGTTTGCACGTTAATGATATTAAAATTTTAGTCCACTTTAAGAATTCACTATAGACCCACATTATTATGACTCAATTCCAATATAAAGGGTAATAAAACAGGCCATCTCATCAGTTGAAATTAATACCCTAATAAATAGCATAATGTAAGGCAAAACAGGAATTACAGCTAAAATAAACTCTGCATAATGCTCAATATTTTACAAATTTTATCGAAGCGTCGGTGATGCCCGGTGTGCAAATATATGTTAAGGTTCGTATTAAATTTTCCTAGTAAAATAATAAACAAAAAATATCCAATAGATTGAGCCGTATTGACGGTAGATAAATAAAATTTACTTCTAGAATGGTTCTGTGTACACGTTGAAAGCAAAAAACAATTTCGACTCTTGTGGCCGATGTTGTTGTATCTTGAGAATATTTTTAGTAACAAGATTAAAACATACGTATTTAATATTTTATACGACGTGTATTCAGACATAAAACAACTTTTTGACGAAAGAATAATAAAATTATCATTCAGTCAAACATTTGATTGGTGGTCCGTCTCAGCTCGTCCGCAAAATTAATAAAAAGGTACATTAAAATACAAATACAAAATAAAAACTCCTTTTCTATACGTCGTTTAAAAACATTTCCCTTTCATTCAAAGCTCGTTACAAATTCTCCATTCACCGTCGAACAAAATGACCTCGACCGCGTGTAATGCCCCGACATCTTCTGTGTAAGGTCACATCTACGACAGCACTAGGTCATAGGTCATAATTAACATTTCATTGGGTCTGTTAAGGCGTCGTGCTATTGCTAAATGTTAACAGAAACGAAACAGGTCTTTGGATATTAACAATGAAAGAATCATGAATATATTGAACTACATTTAATGTTACATTCAATATAAACTGATTTCCATTTAGTACTAAACACACGCACACGCTTGTTGGACGACTATAGTGGCGGATGAAAAGAGATTTCATGCAGCAGAGATGCGATGTTGCGATGGATGTGTGGAGTAACGAGAATGAATAGAATACGGAATGAATATGTTAGAGGAAGTCTGAAAGTGGCGCCTGTGACAGAGAAGCTGAGAAGTGCGCGTTTGGGATAGTATGGACATGTGATGAGACGAGATGAAAATGAGGTTGGTAAGAGAGTGTTAATTATGAACGTGGAAGGATATAGAGGAAGAGGTCGACCTAAGAAAGAATGGATGGATTGCGTGAAAGACGATACGTGTAAGAGGAGAGTGAGTGAAGAAAATGTATACGATAGAGGCGTATGGAAGGAGAAAACATGATGCGCCGACCCCAGATGACTGGGAGAAGGGCAGGAGAATGACTAGCACACGCAAAAGCAAAAATCATAACATAGATAATTAGTGTGTATGACATAATATTGTAGGTAAGGTCGTCTAGTTCAGAATGAAGTACAGTTATTGAACAATTCCGAAGCGCACGAGACGGAGGCCTCGACCCGCAAGTGAAAGTGACCGACTGACTTCGTTAGTTCGCATGACGACAACGAGGCCTTTAAATTATTTATACGGGCTTCAATTCATTGAAAAACAATACAGTCTTATAGTTGAATCTTGTGATTCAGTATTCATTTTGAATTAAGCCACCTTGATTAATGTACTTTTTTTTTCGCAAAAGACTGCCTTCAAAAATATAATTTGACAAAATCTATATTAAAAAACGAACGTCTCTTCTAGATTTCACAGAATTGATCTAGACTCGTTGATTATCAAAGTTGTTTCACAAAAAAAATATGTTACTTTTGAAAGCAAGTTAGTTAATAAAGGATTTTGCGGGTAGATGTCAAAGTTCAAAGAAAAGAGAAAGAAAAATTCAGAGTGCCACTTGTGACGTCATCGCCATTCAATCATTTTCAATCATTTTTTTGTGACGCAAGAGAGTCGTGCGTTCCCATAGCGTTTTCCAATAGCGTTTTTCAAACCTAATTTCATTTAATTTCAAAAACAATTGTAAATTCCTTGCTCCACTGCCACATTAAAGAAGGTCAAACGAACGCACTTTGCTTTAATAATATTCTTATATATATACATTATATATATAATGAGCCCCGTTTTGTGTACGTAGAATGTTCATATCACTAAAGTTCAAGACATTACATCCTCAGAAGTCATAGGCCAGAGATTATGTTGTAAGAGAAAAAAAACATATTCTGCTCTAAAATTATTAAAATTTACGTCATTAATAATTAATAGTACTACGTTAATAAGGCTGAAGTCTGGTTGTACATTGTGAGCCTACACTAGTAGGTACCAATCTCCTGTTTAATTCTGTACCAAATTAGTCAAGAGTATCTGTATAAAGAGCCGGTATAGAATGGCGGTAGATTGAGATGTTCACATTATAACTGTCTTAGGGATTTGCATGTAGTAAAAAAGTTAAGATAAAGTCACGGGAATTATAGTAAGAATTAAGCCATTTTTCTTGCCACTGTCAATGTAAATACATCGCCAAAATTCGATATCTGTTAATACACATGCACTTACAATAGAAGTAGAGAAAATAATAGAAATAGCTTGTACAGATCAAGTTGAGATTCCTTCTTGTACATTCCCTATTGCAGACTTGCGATCTGTTTATCATAAATAAGCTTGTCTGAAACCTGACTGATCACTACTGTCTTCAAAATTTCTATTTTATCGCCAAAATATACATGAAATTTTCTTTCAAGCGAAAACTTGTGCATTTGTTTTAATTAAGTAAAGTAAGCAAATGTCATTTACTTTATCATTATCTAAATCTGTTTTTAAGCTGTTTTAATAAACTATATGTACAATTCGATCAATTCCTTCTGATCGGACGCGTTTCTAGTGACTTCCCATAATTTGTGTGTAAATAATTTATTATATATCTATATATTAATACGTGAAGCAAAAACTTTGTATCCCTTTTTACGAAAATTGTGCGGACGGAGGAGTATGAAATTTTCCACACTTATAGAGAATATAAAGAAGTGCACAAAGCTAATGTTTTTTTAAAATAATGCATAAAAGATACATTAAATCAATAAAGAAAACATTACACACACTACATACCATGTATTTGACGCACACACGCATGCATACTATGTATTGTCAAACTTTTGTTCTTAGCGTCTGTTGTCAAATTGAGAATAGATTAAATATTGTTTGTCTTTGTTAATATTTTTCATAGTCATCAGTCATAGTTCATAGCCTTGGCGAAATTTGTGATTATAGAAGTATAAAATACAATCATAATAGTGAACAAACTTATAATTCCAATTTTCTCTATATAAATCTTTTAAAACTTTATTAAATTATTAAAAAAAAGAACACCTAACCTAAAAGTACATGTTATTATCCGCAACATGCTTCGTCAGATTACAGAAATAAAGTTATCAGCAACATGCTTCGTCAAAAAGTACAATACTTACTTTCAGCTGCAAGCGTCGTCATAAGTAACATAAAGGTCAACGCTAATAGCAATGCGCGCGTAGGCATCGGCTAGTCAAACAAGCCACTCTGGATCGCACCCGGCCCGAAAGTACCCATTACGCTAGCAGCATTGCCACGCTGTATGGCGATGGATAATCTCTGAACCAGGTACGACCCAGACCGAGGATCGTGGCCCTGCCCTCTGAGGCGGTGGCCAATTGCGGCAATAAACTTTTTGGCCTCCGAACTCCACACACCCGTCGTTTCCACTGCCACTGGAACAAACAGGTATGTAGATTTTAGAGCATCGTACTTAGCATGCTTCGTTTTAGCCGACGCCTCAGCAGCAAAGCCCGCACATTGTCGGGTCCCAGATAAATGACACGCCGCGTACGTACAGCTACAGGTTGCGTCCCATAACAAGCAGCGTCCCTTTTCCCAAGGAATCAGAGTCAAACCATCCGGCCTCTTACCATCCGACCTGCTGAGGCCTGGTGGTTCCAACACACACGGGATATTTGCGGAGACCAAAGCACGTCGAATAATATCATTAAGTGCATGGTGTCTCGGGAAGCGGCCAGCCGATCTAACACAACTCAGTCCATGCAGTCCGGCGGCATCCACCATACTACCACAGACACATCGATGGGGCTCGCAAATGCTGCAACCGAGTCTCAAAGCTGTGGCCACTCTCAATGAATTATTATCAAGAAGTGTCCCCAGCTGTGGTGAAGGCAATGCTTGCAACCAAGCACCAGATTCCGGACTGGAGACCGCTTTCAGGCGCGCTAATTCAACTCCAGTGGCGTCTCCCAGCAAAGTTGACAAAGTCAGCTTGCACAGCACATCATCCCAACACCTCTGCGAGCTCCTGTTCACCGGGAGCGCCTCATTCGGACATAAAAGGCCCCAAGCCGCCAAAGCCTCGCTCGCAAACGGAATCGTAGATCCATCACCATTCGTACCCAGTAACTTAGCAACAAAGTCTACAACCCCATAACACGAAGCCAGGAAAGCAGCGAGCCCAGTACGCTCCATTTGTCGCACCCCCAGGCCGCCATGACGTATAGGTAAAACAGCCTGGCACCATTGTCTGTCATCCAAGCTTACGTTTAAAATAGTCTCCAGTGTATCCCTCAACAAAGCATCAAGCTGGGCCACATCTTGAGTGAAAAGCCACGTTGGACAAGTTCTCACCAAATACGTCAAACGAGGCATCGAAAAGCAACAACGAAGCAAGACGAGAGCCACGTGAGATGATAAGCTCAACAGGTTGCCGCGCAATGACGACAATAACTGCCTTTTTATTTCCAGAGAACTTGGAACTCCATCCTGAAATATTGGAGTACCAAGCAAAATGAAATTACTTTTATTCAAAACTTTGATACCTGGAACCAACTCCTGAAAATCATTAACTACGCTTGCTGATACTTCAGTAGAAAAGTATACCTCACATTTCCCAGTATTAGCCTCCAAGCCGACATCTCGCAACTTCGGAAATAAAAGTCTGATGTCGTCTAGCACGGAATCTGGGGGACCACCTATTGTGCCGTCATCTAAATACCATAGGTTTAAAGGTGACTTGACGGTCTTTATAATGCTGTGGATAGCAAGACTATAAATTAATGGGCCAAGAGGATCGCCCTGCTGGGCACCTACCTCTGAGTCAATGGAAGATTCCATAAAGAACAACTTGCTGGAAGAGCCGTAACACTGATACAAGAATGGGTATAAAGCCGGAATATTTTCCTTGATTTCATTTAAAATGATATCTCTCTCTAAGCTATTAAAAGCATTCCTTATATCAAGCTTTACAATTGCACTGTTACAGTTCTCCCTGCTCATAGCAAATGCACGGGTAGCATGAATGGCGGCCTCACACCCAAGAGCAATCCCGAAGCCCAGCTGGTGGGGCTGCAAGTACGAGGCCATTTCATTCCTTACAGACCGACACCCAAGCTTGGCAGCGAGACGACGCAGCACAGACCCCACCGCAATTGGTCTCACTCCGCCGTCCTTCTTAGTTAGAGCGCATAAGCTACCTCCGTACAAATAAGGACACACCTGTACATTAACCGTACCTCTTAGTATGAAATTGCATAAGTCTGTAATTGAGTGCAATAGACGAACACCATTTTCACCGGCGGAAGGGGAAATAAGCTCCTTTAAATGGTTTGGACGTAGACCATCAAGGCCAGGTGCAGAGCCGCTATAAAAGGAACTAATTGCGTCTGCAACATCCTCCGAGTTGACAGTCAAAAAAGGGCAACTAGAATCAGGCGCTGGCGGCAATGATAAGGGACGAAAAGGAGTAGGATGTTTATCACGTAATGCGCTTAAGGTCTCATCGTTAAAAGGTGCTAAAGAATCCTCCGACACTAAAAGACGGACAGCTCCACGCAAATCACCCTCATGAACCTTGGCTTCGATTCTTTTGACAACGGATCGTGGCTTGTGTTTGAAGTCCTCTAAAAAATACGGGCTATTATTGTTTGCATTCTCCTTAACCTTTGCAGTAAGCGAACGGGGGTCACCTCGATCTGGAATTCTCAGAGTCGTGTAAGAAAATGACAACAAGGAAACCCAGTCCTCCACACCGTTATTGTTTATGCAGCCGTCCATAATCACTCTGAGCTTTCCTGCGACTAAATTCCTGGCCCCCTTAGGGATGTGCTTAAGCACAGGAATTTTATTTTTGTAAGATGCCAAATCGTCTAGAGTATGGATAACACTCTGGGCTTGTGGATGAGCATCAGCAGTTACAGCACACGGCACCCGAGGCAGTATCGACGGCTGTATCTGGCTGTCTTTATGCATATGAGAAATATGCACATTTAGACCCCGGGGCACCACAAAAAGGCGTGTGGAACCCGGACAATGAGGGCATGTTGCCCTTGTGGGACTATTCATTATTTAAAATCGTTATAAATAATTATAAAATATATAATATATAATATAATTCCAATTAATTATAGTCGAATTTCGACTACTGCGGGGCCTCTAGTATTTTTAATTACAAAAAGTTGCGCACAGGACTAAGCGATCCGTGAAAATGTCTCCCCCATACGTCACACGCGAGACACTAATTGCCGGTCATAGATCGCCACTCACCGTCCTATTTAAAGAACATCAAAGAGCTAAAGAGTCTAGTGTCAAATCCCTCGTCTGCTTTACGCTGATACGGTGTTTATGCTTATATTTTACTTGTCGCCTGATATATACTGGTTTTTTACTGGATTTTTATACGGATTTTTACTGGTGATAGGACCTGTTGTGAGTCTGCGCGGGTAGGTACCACCACCCCGCCTATTTCTGCCGTAAAGCAGTAATGCGTTTCGGTTTGAAGGACGGGGCAGCCGTTGTAACTATACTGAGACCTTACAACTTATATCTCAAGGTGGGTGGCGCATTTACTTTGTAGATGTCTATGGGCTCCAGTAACCACTTAACACCAGGTGGGCTGTGAGCTCGTCCAACCATCTAAGCAATAAAAAAAAATATATATATAAAAATGCGATTACGATATTCATATAAAATCGATTGATAGATACCGGCTATGGTGATGACATAATATGTTTTTTTTATAACATACGCTGCCTACACTACTCGTACGGTTTAAAAGCAACCGCTACGTATACCGATAAAATTAATTACGAATATGTATTTTTATTATGTTACTTTATTCCTTTATAGGTCGGCGATTCGAAAATAAATTATTTATTTATTTATTTATTTATTACGCTTCATGTAAAATTTACATCGGCGGACTTAATGCCTAAGGCATTCTCTACCAGTCAACCAAAGGTAGTGCAGAGTGGATAGTGGTAGGTGCAATGAAATTTATATTAAGTTACAAAAATTATATACATACATACATACATAAATACACACATACATACATACATACATACATATAATGGTTGTATAGTATTAAAAGGAATATATTAATAAATTTCCTTAACAAATAACTTCATCTTAATAAGTTCATGATGATTAATTAGTATTTGAAAAGATGATATTGTACTTGACGAAGTAGCTGCTAGCATGTCTTATGTTGGCTTAGAAAAACAACACATCTGTATACGCAATGTAAAAATCGACACACAATTTTTTTTTATGGCTTGGATGGGTGGACTAGCTGACAGCCCACCTGGTGTTAAGTGGTCACTGGAGCCCATAGACATCTACAACGTAAATGCGCCGCCCACCTTGAGATACAAGTTCTAAGGTCTCAGTATAGTTACAGCGGCCGCCCCACCCTTCAAACAGAAACGCATTACTGCTTCACGGCAGAAATAGGTGGGGTGGTGGTACCTACCCGTGTGAACTTACAAGAGGTCCTACCACCAGTAAAAATCGGCACACAAACTTGTTAAGCAGTCTTTAGTCCACTCACCCAACCAATCCTTAGTACATCCAATTTTTTATCCTATCCTTTCGAACTTCGCTCTGTTGTCAACTTTCACAGCTTACACATGCCATATAGGTATCGAAAGCTATTGGAAAAGTACGCGGAACGTCACACCCGGTACAAATAAAGTGCAAGACAAAAACCCAATGTACTTATAAAATAAGTGGATCTCAACGTATACAATTGTAGGAATATCACGTCGGGGTAACCAGTTGTAGGAATATACGACAAAAGGAAGATCTTCCACCGAGCGGGTGATATTGCTCTGTAGACCGACGGTCCGAATGTTGTTGTTCGGAACTTGTATATATGCAAGCTTATCTTGAAAATATCGTAAGCGAGATTCAGGCATCTCTCAAATATCTTGTGTTCTGTGATGGCTACCGCCACAACAATAATAAATCTCGTAATGCATCCATTGCGGGCACGTTGAATGCTTGCGAAAATAAACACAACGAAACGCTTCATTAATAAAATAACTAAGAAAAATCTTCACAAGATCATCAATCTATCATTAGTAATCCTGACCTTTCGGGACCTAATCCATTCTCACGTAAATTTTAGTTAGAAGTTAGAATTGTTTTTTTTATTTCGTTGGTACATTATCCAGTGATACCGCTTGGTATTCGATGGTCACGAGAGCCCTAAGACTATGCAACATCGCCACCCGCAGTCTTATCTGAACAGAGTCTAAATTGTATTATAACGGTTATTCTAGTCTTCATACCGAGATATTACAACTGGTTTGCGGCAGAAAAACTAGCTTCTCCTTATAAAACTCAACGGCGTAAATGCCATTTTTAATGTGTCCCACTGCTTAAGATTTTCTAAGTATTATGTGATAACGATCTAATGAAAAATAAAAAATCCAATCTGACAATCGGAATATAAATCGTAATCATGTAGAATGTTATGTCGATTGCAGAGGCAATCTCAATTCTTTAAAGAGAGAAATTAAGAATAATTCTAAATAAGTATTACGGGTCCCATTTTCTAACATCAGTAGAATTAATTATTATATATACTAGGTATATAATTTGATTACTAGGTAAGCGAATAAAGGCTAAATGACTTGGACTTATTTTTGCGGGTTCAAAATGATTTTTAGAGCACTGGTAATACGTATTGCAAGCTCGCAGAGGTCGACACAACCAATCAACCTATTCTAACCCCCATACACAAACGGTGGTCCCCCTTGACTGATCTATTCTAACCCCCATATTCAAGTGGTGGTCCGCCGTGACTGGTCGCACGTAACGTTCACACGATGACGATGTAATGCGAAAGTGCGCCGAGAATGTTCAACAGTGTTGGCCGTTGGATAAAATACGTCACTGTTCATTCAAGTTTTATCTCAGCAGCATATCGCATGTTCGCTCCGTAGTCGATATCCGACCATAATCACTGACACCTCAAGATCATTCATTATTTGTATTATATTTTTTCTTTGTTCTTTCTTTTAAAGATGAAAAGAGATAGAAAAATCGAGGCCTTAGTAGAAATCGTATATTTAAAGGGGTTCATTCAGAAAGGTCAAATGCGTTCCAGATTTTGAGCCTTATCGTAAACTCGTTTAAGCCTGGCCGAGCACGGCAACGCAGCAGCCCATAGCATCAGGCCGCTGAATTTCTCGAGGATAAAAAAAGTACCACAGGAAGTCAAGCCGATAACGCCCCGATACTGGGTGAAAAGCCACAAAAAGTGAAGTCTTATAATACGACTCAGTGTATAAATGGAATATAAATGTAGTATAAATGGAATAGAATTACTACTAGTGAGTACTAGGTACTGGTGAGTACTAGGTACTAGTGAATACGGAACGATATTTTCGTCGTCTGTGATTTGAATTCCGAGAACCTTTAATAAACGTTAAAAGCCCTTTATGATTTTATACTGAACACATTCGTAACGTTATCATCGTTCCGGACTCTAAAATCCTAAAGCCGGATTATCATAGGGTTGTAAACGGACGCTTTGATGCCACGTGAATGTGCAAACACCACTTGAAACAATATTTGATAACGTCCAACGTTTCCAACTGTTACATATTGCTAAATATGTTAATTTCATTTTTATTGTTCTGTGAAAAAAAATGGTTGAGCAGAGATGAAATGGTATATAATATTTCATCTCTTTTTTTTTCTACCTATGCTGATAGCCTTGAGAGGCTATTTCAGTTTCGTCCTAACATGTAGGTGAGCTCACGGGACTCAAACCGGATTGATGCTAACACTGGCCCTAGCAAGAGCAGTGCTTCGCAGAATCTACCATTAGATCTGAAACGCGACCCACTGACAAGATCCGACAAGAAACTCAGTGAGCTGTGTCTGTGGGTTAATTCGCTCGTCGAGCCCTTCGTCGCAAGCGACGGGTTCGACAAGGACGGGGACTGGTGGTTGTGGTGCCTAAGAGCACCATTTCATCGCGTTCGGCGCCGAGCCGCAGGTCCGTGGCTGATTTCTGAAGTTTTTTTTTTTTTTTTTTATTGCCTTTGTAGGCAGACGAGCGTACGGCCCACCTGATGGTAAGTGGTTACCGTCGCCCATGGACTTCAGCAATGCCAGGAGCAGAGCCAAGCCGCTGCCTACTGCTTAATACTCTCCACAAGCCTCGTTTGAAGAAGGACATGTCATAGCGTTCGGGAAACACCGTGGAGGGGAGCTCATTCCATAGCCGGATGGTACGTGGCAAAAAAGACCTCTGGAAACGCACTGTGGATGACCGCAGTGGCTCCAGGTAGTATGGATGAACTCTACTCCGGTGGCGGGCGGTGCGATGGTAAAAACGAGACGTTGGTATCATCTCGAACAATTCCTCAGAGCACTCCCCATGGAACATGCGGTACAAAATACAGAGGGACCCGAAGTCCCTCCGCAGACCCAGAGGCTCCAAGCGATCCGTGAGAATGGGATTATCGACAATCCGAACGGCTCTCTTCTGTATGGAGTCAAATGGAAGAAGCTGGTATTTGGGAGCCCCGGCCCAGAGATGGGAGCAGTACTCCACGCGAGGCCGGACTTGTGCTTTATAGAGCAAAAGTCTTTGTCCAGGCGTGAAGTACCGCTTCGCTCTGTTGAGGACTCCCAGCATTTTGGACGCCAACTTGGCTTTGCCTTCCAAATGACTCCGAAATTGGACATCGCTCGAAATGTCGACCCCAAGTATCCCGATACTCCCGGAAGCTTGCAGGGATACTCCTTGGAATTGCGGTGCCATGACAAAGGGGTCCTTCTTCGCAGTGAACGCGCAAACTTGTGTCTTTGTCGGGTTGAATTGAACCAAGTTCAATTCACCCCATTCGGAGACTCGCCCCAGAGAGTTCTCCACTTCAGACACAAGTTTTGATCGTCTCTCTTGCACCACGCTCCGAGAGAGACTCTGATGGCCGATATATCGCGCATCCCCCGTGCTGTCATCCGCATAGCAATGCATGCCATCAATAGACAGCATGTCATTGATATACAGGATGAAAAGCGTGGGGGAGAGCACCGAGCCTTGTGGAACGCCAGCGTTAATGATCATGGTATCAGAGCAGTCACCGTCTACAACGACAGTGATGCTCCGCCCATCCAAAAAGCTAGCGATCCACTTGCAGAGACCCTCGGGGATTCCGTAAGATGGTAACTTCGATAGAAGTGCCCTATGCCAGACCCTGTCGAAGGCCTTCGCGATATCAAGGCTCACAGCAAGAGCCTCGCCCTTGCTCTCCAAGGCTTCAGCCCACCTGTGAGTAAGGTATACAAGAAGATCGCCAGCTGAGCGACCGTGACGGAAACCGTACTGTCGGTCACTGATCAGCTGGCGATCCTCCAGATACTTCAGGAGTTGTATATTTATTATTCGCTCCATCACCTTGGAAAGCAAGGAAGTTATCGCGATAGGCCTATAGCTCGATGGGTCCGACCGGTCACCCTTCTTGGGGATAGGGTGGACGTGGGCGGTCTTCCATGAAGACGGAACCCTGTTAGTGCAATAAGAGAGGCGATACAAACGCGTTAGCGCAGGCGTCAGCTCAGGGGCGCACGTTTTCAGAACCACTGCAGGGATGCCGTCTGGCCCACTCGACTTATGGACGTCCAGGAGTCGGAGCTCCCGCCTGACTGCACACTGCGTGAAGCAGATCTCAGGCAGGGAGCTATCACACCGGGGGATGTTCGGTGGTGTAGCACCCCCGTCGTCCACGGTCGAGTTCGAGGCAAAGAGTTTGACCAGAAGGTCAGCCTTCTCTTTCGCACTATGGGCCAAACTGTCATCGGACTTGCGCAGTGGTGGGAGACTAGACCTGCAAAAGTTTCCTTCTGCAGCTTTGGCGAGCGACCAAAAAGCACGGCTCCCAGAGGGATAGCTATTTAGTCGCTCGCCAACTCTAGCAACGTGCTCCGACTTCGCCTTGGCAATAACCTTCTTGTAGGACCTGGAAGCAGCGTTATATTTCCGCCTTTCCTCTGAGATGTTAGGATCCTGACGTCTCCTGGCATTATCCCATGCCACGTGCCAGTGTTACTATACGTTCTGCTAACAGTAATTTGATTAATAAATTATTATTTTTGTATTGTCTACTCTATTCTGATTTCGTTTAAGTAGCTGCGCAAACATGCGGGCACAAAAAAAAATATTAAACTGTTTTATTTAATAACCTCAAAACTATATAATGAGATATTTAAAAGAATGCGGGAAAAAAACGTTTTTAAGTGGGTACGGGAGCTCGGGTTCTGCCCTCAGGGGAGGCCGGACGCTAGAGCGAAAGTGCAAGGGGTACCGGAACTTATAAACCTCACGACGTGAACGTTCATAAACTGCTTTTTGAATTCTGATTTACTACACCAGTAGTGATTAACCCAGAGATTTGTCGAAAAGCAGTTACGAGCGCAGATACCGCATTTAGCTAGTTTTATTAATTCATTGCTTAGATGGGTGGACGAAACCACGGCGCACCTGGTGGCAAATGCCAAAAACGTAAATGCCGCCACCCACTTTCGAGACATAAGTTCCAAGTCTCAGTTTTATAATTCCACCGCTACCATAATCTTGAAACCGAGAGGCATTACTACTGCCTCACGGCAGAAATAGGCAGGTCGGTAGTATCTACCCGTACAGGGTCAGAACATGCCCTACCATTAGCAAAATTCTACATTAGAGATACATTCGAGAAACATTAGATTATGCATTAACTATCTTACAGATTGAGAGTATTTGGCCCTCCAGGTGGTAAATCATTACTATGACCCATTGGAACTCGAGCTATCATATCCATAACTCTTTAAAAGTATTCACAGACAGGAAGCAACTTTAGTAAATTTCATAAATTGGCTTTAGAACACTTGAAATAATATTTGATAAGACATTAATTACGTAAAAATGTATTTCTCCGTAGTGAGAAACTGAAAATTTTAAATGTTAAATGAAGTCATGAAGGGGAACTGTTTACAGAGAGCACGACACAGGGTTCGGTGGCTACGAGGCTTAGGTCAGAACAACATACGTTGTTGTATTTTATAATATAATCTTATAAATAATAACTGATTGATGTACATTTTAGTGTGTTTACACTTTTACAATATCGCTGTATATATTTTAAGTTTATTATATTGATAATTATTTCCCGGTGTAGGTATAGGACAAAGGGAAGATCTTCTACCGAGCGGGTGATATGACCGACGGTCCGAATGTTGTTGTTCCGAACATGTAGGTATATATGCAAGCTTATGTTGAAAATGTCGTAAGCGAGATTCAGACATCTGTCAAATACCTTGCGTTCTGTGATGGCTACCGCCACAACCGGTTTTACCAGAATCCAATTTATTAACCATTTTTCTCAATTAAAATGTTCCCCAAAATTTCATATAAATATACAGATTATTGCACGTTGGATGCAGGCGGCAATGGACCGGCCCCACTGGACATCAATTGGAGGATAAGCCCATGTTCAGCAGTGGACAGTGGACAGGCTGAGGTGATGATGATGATGAGACAGATTATATACAAACCCAACTTTTCAAATCAATGACATTCCAATTTCCAGTCATTTCTAAAGTTATGTCTACTGCTACTCGCAAATGCAAAAATGTTATACAATTTGACTAACCAAATTCTGAACTTCAAACCAATAAATATAAGAAATATAGAAGAATACAAACGTTGAATACATCAAGTCCTACGCACGAAAACGTTACAACAAAGCTCTCTCGCGGAATGTTAGCGTGCTTTGTTTTAATATTATTTATCCGCGGATCGATGCGAAGCGGAAAGACTGGCGGATTTACGACGTCCACTCAATGCAACGTTGTAGGGACGAGTGAGGTCGCAACGAGATTCCAATACTACAATTATTAATTTTTTTTGATTTATTCGTAGTTTTTTTGACGTGACAACGTCCTATAATACGATGGAGCCGGCTGCACGCACGAAAAAACATGACTCATGCGGCGTTACCTCGCTCTGAGGCGTATTTTATTATGACGTTGTCACGTTCAACTACCGTCAGTAAACCGACTTTACAGACAACCGATTTTTTCGACTATGAACAGCCAGCTCGCACATCGCACTTCTGTAGCATGCTTAGACCCCTCACGAAAAGCCGCGTATTTAAAAATAGGTGATTAATTTTGTATTCGAAAGACTTCTCATTACCGGCAAAGTGGAAGGAAAGAGGCCTAGGGGGCGTAGTCCCATGCGCTGGTCCGATCAGATTAAGACGACTTTGGAATCCAGCATCAATGTCGCTATCCACTGCGCGGAGGACAGAAGTGAATGGAGGAACATAGTCCTAACAAAAGTGCTCAGTAAATGTCACGACCCTCAGAATTGAGGAATACGACGCACGGAGGAGGAGGGATTTTGTATTTAGTGTTTCTAATCATCATAAAATCTAACATTTCAAAGAAAATTACAGCTTCCAAATTTAAAGACATGTATCATTTGTCTAGAGACGTTTGTTTTTAAGCCGATCTCTCTTCATTAACGCAAACTAATAAACAAAAGTCAGATCATCTTGATGTAGTGTGACTATGTGACTAAGCCATTGCGAGCTCATGGCCAGACTGCTTGCAGACAGACGCTTCATTAACCTTTACAGTTAGTCACAAATCATCCCTCACGTTTTACAAGTGTAACGGATTTACAGTCGCACGGGTCGATATCAATCTTGCGCCTATTTCTGTTGCCTAGCTGTAACTCGTAACTTGACGTAATCATATTTTTTTGTCTACACATCTGTCAGTAGCGCCGAGGGGCTATTCTTGCTCACGGAGCTCTATTTGAAAGTATTGTAATGTTTGAAAGTATGATAATCTCAACCCTAGTAAGAGCAGTTCTTCGGTGTATGTACATATAACCGGATGGTAATCGCGACCCACTGAGAAGATCCGGCGAGAAATTCAGTGGATTGTAGTAATCATATAACATCATAATCCTTCAAAATAGCATAGCCGTTATTTCGACTTACACGAGGCGGGACGATTTTGTGTTCTCCACTAGACTAAAATAGAACACAAAACAAAACAGTAATTCTGCACTAATAATATTATTTGAGAGAATATCACAATATTCGTCAACGGAGTCAGCCCTAGAGGTCTGCGCTACAGGCCCCGGAGCGAGGCTCACTAATGGGAAAATATGTTTTATTTAACATCAATACACTCGCTACATTCCTGACCTTAAATAAAAATGTATTATTGTGAATTTGCAAGTCGGAAAACGAACTACATGGATACTACATTGCTTTTTATCGTTGTAAATGGAGATACCTAAAATACATAAGCTACAATATATAAGCTACAATATAAAACTTTGTAATTTTAGAAAAAACGAAGATTAAACGCTTTTCGAGTAACCAACCGCTCTTTTCGGAAGGAAAGAGAAGTCGAGGAAGATTGCCAACCAGGTGGACGGACATTGTCAAAGAGGCCACA
Source organism: Bombyx mandarina (assembly GCF_030267445.1). Classification (NCBI taxonomy): domain Eukaryota; kingdom Metazoa; phylum Arthropoda; class Insecta; order Lepidoptera; family Bombycidae; genus Bombyx; species Bombyx mandarina. The sequence continues at coordinate 9,070,938 of NC_143226.1, forward strand.
AACACCAGCGTCCTGGGCGCCATTAAGCAGGCCGAATGCAGGCAACATTGGAGGAAGCCGGTGCAAAAACTAGACCAAGGTGGTCACGACCCTCAGTAATGAGGAAGCGACGAAGAAGAAGAACCGCTCTTAAATTTTCTCGACATGATTTAAATATTATTAATTTTTCCTGAAATACAAAATTGTATTATCCAAAATTTCAGAAATTATTTAACGAATATAATAAACGCGTGACGAATATTGTTCGCATTATCGTGTCCGTACTGCGTGAATACGTAAAGAGCAGCGTGGACAGCTGATGCCAACCGAACACCTGACCGTAGATCACGCCAGTTAACATGGACACATAATAATATATGAAATGCTCGCCTAATTATCAAAATTCGATTTTAATCACTAACATCTGGATATTTAGATGCATTTTTTACATTCCCCTTTGTTTCGTTACTTATAGTTTTTATTGTTAAAATAATAAAAAAATGTTTCCAAAATGTTATTTATTAACACTAAAACTCGTTAACATCTACCATAAACAATCAGAAGACAAAAAATACGAGAAACTCTTTTGACACTTACCTGTTTATTTATAGATTACATTAGTTGCGGTACACAAAAACATATTTGACCTGAAATTTTTAAAATAGAGTCGCTGTCAACTTGTCAACTCATTGTAATGCTAAAGTACCCCTGTTGTGATAATTATATAAATACGAGACTCACCGATAAAAGGTTTTCCGTCCAATCTCTTCATCCAGTAAAACCTCTGGTGGTGGGGTTTGTTCTCCCTGTCGTACTGCTCCCACTGCTGCCGGAGGAAAGTGTAGCAGACGCAGCAACACTTGACGGTGCCATCGTCATCGCCTTCAGCCTTGTAGCCGGTGGGGGGAGCGTGCGCGCCCAAAAACGGGAAGTAAGGCTCCGAGCTCTGCTAAACGAGAATACAACACGATTACATTACGTATATAAAGAAAGCTTTTTTTTATGATTGAAAGATTAAAACTTTGATTAGCCCGGAGGCCTTTCCAGTTTCACCAGGACATGTGGGCGAGCAAAGGCTCAGCCCGGAGGGGTGGGATTTGCTAACAACTGCCCGAGCGCCTTTGAGGGAGACATAACAACTAAGAGCAATTGTCTCGCGAATGAATCTACTACCGGATCGGAATCGCGACCCACTGAGAAGATCCGGCGAGAAACTCAGCGGGCTGATGCATGGGTTAGGTTGCATATATAAAGTAATCTTCTAATCACGCTTACAAGAACCCTTACGACACTACGTCAATCCTGCTCTATATGCCGTAACGAAAGACTGTTTTCTGACTAAGATACGGTTAAATGATACTTGGAATGGAAGATTTGGCGTAAAATACATTAACAATTTACTTTGAATTGTCTACTAAACGTTAACCCATACTTGAGTAGTTGGACAGACAACAACTCTCGATATATTTTCTCGAAGTTTCAGTACATTAGATCAAAAAACATTTTGCCCCTCAGATCGGAATGCATGATTGCTTCAGAGCGGAAACAGGAAGGACAATAGCACAACTAGGACAAACGCACGGGCGAGCTTAGATCGGCACATAAACAGACAGCCATCCGGTGCTAAGCGGTCATCGAAACTTATAATCGGGAAAAATATGGCCACCCGCGCTGAGAAGCGATACCGAAGGGTTTGTCGAAAAAACTAACAAACATTACTCATTTATTCGTAGTCACTTATTCACTTAAGTCTTATTCACTTAGTCGTAGATGTCTATGGGCTCCAGTAACCACTTAACAACCAGGTGGGCTGTGAGCTCATCCACCCATCTAAGGGATTAAAAAAACTTATACATGAAAACATGATCAGTATCCTAGAAAGCTATCTGGAGTTCTAACTACCAATGTCTATTCACCTGTACTTTCTAGTGTTCTTATATTTTAGCATTTTTAACACAGCAGTTGGTTAACACACAAGAAGTAATCACGCGCACATTTCTCAACAAGAAACCCGCAAAAAATCCTAACAGCAAATAATAATAAATGAACAATGCGCAACGCATGGGAAAATCTAATGGGAAACGCTTTTACCTTTTTGCCATAGAGCTATACGCGAACTCGGTACCTATTGCAACGATGCGTTTTGTATGGGACATTGTTGACATTGTCACACGCACGACATTATATATCCACAATATCAATTTAGCTGCCTATGTACATGGTTACTTGCATGCGTCTTTATTATTATACTAGCGGCCCGCTCTGGCTCCGCTCGGGTTTTTAACAAAAATTTCAACGATATTTTATTTTGACATTGTGTTATTTTTTTAAATAAAAGAACACTTATTGCGGCATAACTATAATAGTTAGAAATATGCTGTAGTTAGAAGTATGCTAATAATAATGTGTTCTACGAAGTCGTAGCACATTATTTTATTCTATCATCAATAGTGTTCGCAGGGCACGCGATGTAAAGAATACTTTAGGTAATTTGTTTACACCTTAGGTTACATTATTGGAGTTTTAGTAAGGATACCTAATTTTTTTCAAAAAAGATTATAGCCTAGATCACTCGGGAATAGTGTAGCTTCCAAACAGTGAAAGAATTTTTCAAATCGGTTCAGTAGTTTCGGAGCCTATTCAATACAAACAGACAAACGAATCTTTCCTCTTTATAATATTATATTAGTATAGAAGTATAGATTATTAAGACACGTAATCCTTGCTTTAACCCCTCAGTTAACATTAAGAAAACTGTAGGCCGCAGCAGCCCAGTCTTTGTCTCGACCACATCTTTTTTTGAAAATTTCGTATAGGCCCGGGGATCAAATCACGAAATAATCTAATGGACTCGTTCAATTACACCGGGCATATTGAATCTTAGACCAACGATGCATCATGTATGATATCACAACACACAATGAACATTACAATAGAACACATATACAATAAAACACTGCCTATTTCTGTCGTGACACAATATACATGAAGGGTGGGGCAGCTGTTGTAACTATACTGAGACCTTAGAACTTATATCTCAAGGTGGGTGCCGCATTTACGTTGTAAATGTCTATGGGCTCCAGTAACCACTTAACACCAGGTGGGCTGTGAGCTCGTCCACCCATTTAAGCAATAAAAAAAAATGTACAGTATTTTGGTTTAATTAAAAGCCTATAGATTTTTATTTAACAAATAAAGCTGCGACAGTAACCAGGGATGTAGCTATTTAGCGGCACACAAATAACCACTTCTTCCAATGCTCACTCAGTTACCTCTCTCTGCCTTTACTCATTCTCTACCTTTTGAAACAAGAACACGTGACACACCTACATATTACGCATTGTATTAATACTTAATTCGGCACTGTAATGCCAAGCAAGCAGTGTCGTCATCAAGCATAACAATCTTTTTAGCCAAACACCTTTCAATCAAAGGTACACCGAATCCAAAACCTTGGAGGTTTTATTGCAATTGCTGTGCAATCTTAATCATTCTATCAACGAACCTAGGTGCCACCTTCATTAATACAGCCATATAGGTTAGTAGTGTTGACCGAAGGAACCCCCCTACTCTGACCGAGTTTTGACCCTGGACGGAGATCGGACGTGGGGTGTAAGAGTGCAGGGGAGTCGTTTAGTGGGTGGGCCCTAAAATTCCTTGGGCCCACGGTCTACTCTCAACTCTTGCAGATCGTTGAGTCCCACATACCCCGCGAGCCCCCTAGGCGCGGGGACATCGTAGGAGGTTCGGCAAAAAAACATATAGGTTAAAGCTAAATATATCCTAATCCCCATAATCCTTCGACCAACCCGACAAACTAAAAGGCGACGACATTTGTTTCTCTAAACGAAAATCTCCATGTTTATTTGAGTCGCTCAGTTAGATCGTCTCGGAGGCCCTTCACCTCTGTCTTGAATCAGTGTTCCGCACCAGACAGCGACAAACGAGCGCTGACAGTCACGAAATTAACCAATGTCATATGTCAATAGTTTTAAGCGATTCGTCAATTAACGACCGCACCGGTCCGGATCAGAGTCGACCGGTGACGACGACAGCCGACCGGCTCCACCACGGACGTCAGTTACTTATCTTGTATCAACTTAATTGGGTTGCAATGTTAATTCAATTTAGTGCTATTGTCAATGCCATTAACTTAACATTATCAACTGGATTCGGTTTTAGTATTAATTAACTGACTGAAGGAAAGAGTTTACGCACAAACATATATGTTTTTATTTAATGCGGTTTTTTTTTCTTATCTCAGCTGATGGCCTTGAGGGACCATTTCAGCGTAACCTTACTATTGAGGTCACGGGGCTCAAGTCGAAAGTGTTGCTAACACTGGCCCTAGCAAGAGCAATGCTTCGAAGAATCTGCCACCGGATCGGAAACGCGACCCACCGAGAAAATCCGGCGAGAAACTCCGTGGGCTGTATCTATGGGTTCATTTACTCGTCGAGCTCTTCGTCGCAAGCGACGGGTTCGGCGAGGACGGTGACAGGTACTTGAAGTACCTAAGAGAACCTTTAATGGATCGGGAGGATCCGTAATGATACTGCGGTTAACGTGATGACATTAATATGCAACCATTATATTGGTTGGGATGAGGACATTGCGAAGCGTATGCTTGCAGACAGGACAGCACCGGAGGAGTAGATTTAAATAATCATCAAGCAGATGGGTCAGGTCGTGTCGCTGGTCGTGGCTATGAAGCTTAGCCGACAAGAATATTGAAATACGATGCTCGATATCTGCAAATACACTATACCTAGTCAGGTCATAAATTATGTCACATGTTTAATGTCAAATAATTGAAACAAGTTTATTCATTATGTAACCATTCATATACCAAAATTAACTTAACAAAACATAGATTCTTATGACACTAAAGTTTATTCAAAATGACCTCCGTGATTTTGAATACAGGCCTTCAATCTGCGCGGCCAGTCGTCTATCGCAGCACGAACGAGGTCCATGTCAATATCGGCGGCTGCCTTAATCAAGGATGTCTCGAGTGACTCCAAATTGGGATGAGGCTTTGAGCACGCCTTTTCCTCCAAGTGTTGCCATATCTTGTAATCTAACGGATTCAAATCTGGACTGGAGGAGGGCCAGTCTTCGTGCCGGATGAAGTCGATTTCACGCGCCGCCAGCCAGTCTTGTGTGCTCTTCGCTCTATGAGCTGGCGCCGAATCTTGTTGGAATACCCAGTGCCTGTTATTGAACATGGTATGAGAAACAGGTTCCACAAGGTTCGTCAGGACTGTATTTTGATACACCACTGCATTCGTTTTTACACCTTTCTCACAAAAATGTACCTCTGTTAAGCCCCAATAAGAAACTCCCAACCATACCATGAGCGAGGATGGAAAATGACCTCGTTGGACACGCGGAATACGGTTGCTCGCTTCTTCACTACTGTGTGCGTACACCTTATCGTTTTGTTTGTTGTAGCTCTCTTCTACGGTAAAAATTTTTTCATCCGAAAAAAGAATTTCCCGATATTTTTTCCCGCGTACCGCTTCAACAAAGCGCGGCATCTCTTCAGTCTCAGGTCCATTAGACGAGCATTCAAACGATGTCCTGTTTTTCTTCGATATGCCCGAAGCCCTTAGTCTTCATTTAACACCCTTTTCACCGTGGTTCTGCTTAACCCCATCTGAAGGGCCAACAGTTTCTGCTTACGTTTGGGATTTCTTTGAATTCGCGCCTTCACAGCTTTTATCACTGCTGGAGTCCTAACAGACCGAGGGCGACCACTTCTTGACCTGTCATCTACACTAGAGTCTTCATTGTATCGTTTGATGGTACGATAAACGAATCTTTTGGTTATATTCAAATTTTTCAGTATGTTAAAAATTTGAATTGGCGCGTAACCGCAACGATGCAACGCAATAACTGCAACACGGTCTTCTTTAAGCGTCCACCCCATATTTAAAAATGAGTAAAATTCTAAAAGTATACATTTTTATTTTCATGAACAATTCGAAATTCGAATTCAATAAACTTTTTTGTGGCCAGCATTTTAAAAGAAAAGTTTTTACTGTGCGAAAATACTTATGACCTGACTAGGTATAGCAAAGGGAGGCGATCGAGCATGGGAGAGCTCCTCTCCATGCATCAACCCTCCGCTATCGTGCCGAAGGCAGGAGCCCGCTGTAGAAGACCACCTCTCTCAGCAATACAGTTCGGAGCAACCGCAGGTTAAGATCATGGGGCGCCAGCGGGGTATTCTGAGTCTGCCGTACGGTGCTATCCGTTGTAATCGTCGACTCTGGCCTCGACAATTCCGTTGCGGGGACTTTAAGGAGAGGTGCGCATCTGGTTGCAGTATTGATCGCGGAATCCCCCTTACCTTGCCCGGGTTCTATCTCAGGCTGGGATGGAGTGAGAGTGCAGAGGAGTCGTTTAGATGGTGGACGCGGGAACCTCGAAGGAGGTTCAACAAGACAAAGACCCGCGTGAGGTGCTATAGACTTGCGCGCTACATGAGTCGAAAACTTACGTGTATGGCTGTCTCACTCCTTAACCTGAGCGCACGATTGCTTCAGCTGAAATAAGCAAGATGGCGGCTCACGGCACGCCCTACGCCCAGTAAATTGTTGTTTATGTCATGGTAACATAATATTAGGTACATTGCACCTAATTACCTACCTATTTTATAACATTTTTCCGGCCCCAGTCGAACAACAACATAGTCGCATAACCACACCGGCACCGGGCACACACACTGAACTTGTTTAACAGTCGCCATTAACACGAAGGCCCAAAGTAGAGCTTATAAAGTATGAAACAAATAGCTTTCCCATAAACCACTGAAAGCTTTCAACTAAAAGCTGTTTATATATAGTCAGTACAATAGTAAGTTCAGTATAAAACGAAACTTTAGATCACAGAGGTACAGTGTTCGAAAACCGGCATGACCAAGTATTTAACATATCTATCATGTTTCATTTTCTTTTATTTTTTACGACGAGGACGGTGGCCAGTTCTTAAGAGCCTAAAATATTGGATTCGGGGGATCCGACAGGACATGTTTCAGACCACGGGGGTTTTGCGTTGCCCCGTCGCTTGAGTTTGATAAGTAATCATGTTTTAAACCTGCACCGGTTGAACCACTTTGCGGCCTATCTCTGCCACGAAGCAATAATAATGTCCAGTTTGAAGGTCATGACACACTCCAGCCCCCGTAATTCTTTCAGAATGTATGCAGCATAATTCAGAATTGTAATAGTAGTAGTATTTTCCAGATTGACCCATTTTTGAGTGACAGGAACTGTTATTATCAACCCCGATGCCTCTGCCCGCATTTAGACGTAAGATTCACATTATAATTATGGCTCTTGCAAATCGGGAGCATGATTGCGTCGCGTCAAATATAAAATAGTACTTGGTAAGGTTCACATTTTCGTGATTTATTAACCCCCAAAAACTATAGAGCATTTATTCGTTAAGTACGTATGAGTTTAAAAGGTTTTTAGCGAAACAAGCTTTGCGGTGCTTTAGTAGACTATACAAACTTCTAAGCTTGCTACTCTTAAAGTGATTTGAAAAATCGTGCTGTTGTGGTTAGTTGTGGGTAGACAATAACAAGTAAGATGCAATGTCAATGTTTCTCTATTTGTGAAAATATTAACTCACTTTTCCGCAATATTTTAGTACAATTTCATTGAAATTGTACTTCAACATTTGGAATTTCTTTTACGTGATGATATTTGCACGTTATTTCATATTATTTATTTGTTATGGAACTAATTCAATTGATTTCGTCTCCACGCTCACCCTTTTAGATAAGTCGTTAAATTTTCGCTAGAAACGAACGCTCATTATTTTATTTTGAGAAATACTCAAAACATGCTGTCCAACAAGGGTCTCGAACTAGTGATCCGCTATTAACGGCTACATTAAAAGCATTAGAGATAATTGGTTTAAAAGCTTCTTCAATCTCATTACATGGATACATGACTTGAGGACTCATAAATTCAGTAAATGTTTACCTGGGCATCAGGCTTGACTCGGATCGTGTAGTGATCACTGAAGCCGGTGCCCCCGCAAACGAAGCACACGCGGACATCATCACCCTGGGCCGGAGTAGAAGACTTGCGCAACAGCGTCGGAGAATCAGGTTTGGTCGCCAACGAACTCTTTATGTAAGCTTTGGCTTTCTCCATCCCTCACTGTTGACAAAAAAAAAAACGTTTTATCAATAAAATGTGGTAAGTAAAAGATAAATTGTACACACACTTCAAGTAAAATCCGATATGTATCCTACTTTGAAATATTTTTTTAATTACCGGTGTAGGTGTTTCTACTATATTTATGTATATTAGTTCATATTATTTATTAATTTACATTGTACACCTACGCAATATTTAATATTATATCATGTTTAATTACGTATTCTATAACACACTCTCATACAGTACACAAATACGCTAAACAATCATACATTCACAACACTACTCAAAATTATATTATTTACACAAGCATAGTCGGGCGCAACCGCTAGTATGCGGCAAAGACCCCGACTATGTATAACTGCGTACGTACTGGTCGTCGCCTGCGCCACGACTCGGCCGCCGCTCGCGGCCAGTCGGGTTTGATCAACGCTACGCTAAGACTGTGTCACTCCTCGACTTACGCGTACTCTTTTGCTTCGTTACGATTTATTGCTTTTGTCTATTTTGTATTATTGTGTTTGAACTTGCTACCGCTTTATCTGTACCTTCTGTACTCCGTAATTTCTCCTTCTAAACATCGCTATACTATTTGTGATTGGAAATAAACTGTCCATCCAATTACGGACTCGTTATTGTGCCGCCCGGCACTGGTGACCTTACCACCACCATCAAACGACTACCAAACTGGTGACCTGCGACGAGATGTGAACACGCAACTTTCTGATTCATCATCAGCGCATCAAGAACTTCGGCTACCACAATCCCCGCATTCACGCAGATAAAAGCACGTCATTGACAGTCGTCCCACAGCAAGCCAGCATCGCAGCCTCAACAGGACCATCGCAGCCGACTCACCGCGCTTCCTGGTCCTACGGCACGCAACTTCACTGCCTCATCACGCCGCTACAGTTCATCGCAGCCCACGACCGGATCATCAACGCTTGGGGTCACACATCTCCGGCGTGGCAGCTCTGCATCACATGGACTACGCACGACACGCACGCAACATTCAAGCTCAGTCTCGACTCACCGCAGACTTCGAGCAGCACTGGCGACAATCACGCAGCATTCAGCTCAGTTTCGACTCACTGCAAACTTCGAGCAGCACTGGCCCTTGCAAGCTAATCTCAGCACGGACAAACGCTAACTAAAAAATGACACGACCTCCAGTCTCGGAGGGGAGTGATGTGGCGGGTAGCCATCATACAACGCAAGTTAATTGACAGATGCCTGAATCTCGCTTACGACATTTTCAAGATAAAACGCATATATACAAGTTCCGAACAACAACATTCGGACCGTCGGTCTACCGAGCAAATAACATCCGCTCGGTGGAAGATCTTCCTTTCGTCGTAAACTCCCCAAAACCGGTAAGGCATATAATGCTACAATATGCAGCAAAGCATATGAAAATATGAAAAGCATATGAAAATACAATTGGAAGCGTCCTATAGTGAGCCTTCGAATAACAAATTATAACTAGTCCGGTCATAAGTATTGTCACACAGTAAAAACTTTTCATTTAGAATGCTGGCCACAAAAAAGTTTATTGAATTCGAATTTCGAATTGTTCATGAAAATGAAAATGCATACTTTTAGAATTTTACTCATTTTTAAATATGGAGTGGACGCTTAAAGAAGACCGTGTTGCAGTTATTGCGTTGCATCGTTGCGGTTACACACCAATTCAAATTTTTAACATACTGAAAATTTTGAATATAACCAAAAGATTCGTTTTGTCGTACCATCAAACGATACAATGAAGACTCTAGTGTAGATGACAGGTCAAGAAGTGGTCGCCCTCGGTCTGTTAGGACTCCAGCAGTGATAAAAGCTGTGAAGGCGCGAATTCAAAGAAATCCCAAACGTAAGCAGAAACTGTTGGCCCTTCAGATGGGGTTAAGCAGAACCACGATGAAAAGGGTGTTAAATGAAGACTTAGGGCTTCGGGCATATCGAAGAAAAACAGGACATCGTTTGAATGCTCGTCTAATGGACCTGAGACTGAAGAGATGCCGCGCTTTGTTGAAGCGGTACGCGGGAAAAAAATATCGGGAAATTCTTTTAGCGGATGAAAAATTTTTTACCGTAGAAGAGAGCTACAACAAACAAAATGATAAGGTGTACGCACACAGTAGTGAAGAAGCGAGCAACCGTATTCCGCGTGTCCAACGAGATCATTTTCCATCCTCGCTCATGGTATGGTTGGGAGTTTCTTATTGGGGCTTAACAGAGGTACATTTTTGTGAGAAAGGTGTAAAAACGAATGCAGTTGTGTATCAAAATACAGTCCTGACGAACCTCGTGGAACCTGTTTCTCATACCATGTTCAATAACAGGCACTGGGTACTCCAACAAGATTCGGCGCCAGCTCATAGAGCGAAGAGCACACAAGACTGGCTGGCGGCGCGTGAAATCGACTTCATCCGGCACGAAGACTGGCCCTCCTCCAGTCCAGATTTGAATCCGTTAGATTACAAGATATGGCAACACTTGGAGGAAAAGGCGTGCTCAAAGCCTCATCCCAATTTGGAGTCACTCAAGACATCCTTGATTAAGGCAGCCGCCGATATTGACATGGACCTCGTTCGTGCTGCGATAGACGACTGGCCGCGCAGATTGAAGGCCTGTATTCAAAATCACGGAGGTAATTTTGAATAAACCTTAGTGTTATAAGAATCTATGTTTTGTTAAGTTAATTTTGGTATATGAATGGTTACATAATGAATAAACTTGTTTCAATTATTTTACATTAAACATGTGACAGAATTTATGACCTGACTAGGTATTTCGCTACCGACATTTCTGAACACCGGCAATGCCAATAGCACATCCAGAGCGCTGTCTAGCACGAATAACTTTTTCTAGACATTGTTTTCAAAAAGATAATTCGCGAGGAAATTAATAAATACAATTGAGGCCGTGAGCGCAAAAGTGGCCTATCCCACAATTTTTCATAATCATGCTTATAATTATATATATAATTATATTTATATTAAATATTACGATATATATATGTAACTATATTATCCATAGTTTAACCCCTAGATAACAGATGGCTTTGTAAATATTATTTTTGTGCGTATTGTTTTTTTGCCTACTCAAATACAAATTCATGAAAACTTAAGACTCATTGCTCCATATTAACTATGGTAAGCTTAGGCCACTTTTGCGCTGACGGCCTCAATTCACAGTTCGATTGAACGCGACTAAAATTGATTTTGGATACGCATTGTTATTAAAATAATATGATAAGCGCAATTGTTCCATTTTATAAGGTAATGAAGAGGGTCTATCGAGGGCCGGGTGGTATTATAAGGATGGAGGATGTTGTTATGACACCTTGAACCTTAATTACTTGTTCGCCTTATTGGTCAGTCAGTATATTATTACACTGACAAATCAAATCAAATCAAACTTTTTTTTTTATTCAACATAAATGAAAGTACATACTTGTTGACGTCAAAAGAACTACCGCCAATTCACAAAAACTAGCCTCCGTCCTGAGAAGAATTTGGCAAGAAACTCAGTGGGCATGTCTTTTTTTTTTAATTTTAGTTTTTTTTTTTTATATTAGATTTTTTTTTAGTATTTATTTTTACAACGGGGTTGAGAAACTCTAAAACCGTTAATTTATATAGTGTAAGCATCAATGTCGCGAACTGGGTCAGATGGTCGCTCCACCGTTCTCCGAAGTAACGTCAAAGGAGCCATAAAATTCTCCCGATACGTACTTTCAATCAGCAAGCGGTTCTAAAACAAGTTTTTATTGAGGAAACGGAAACTTCAATTCTCGTACATATTACAGTCTTTAAAAATATAACATTTTTTAATGTTGATTTATCATTCAATTGCAATTCCCTTAACAATTGTATGGAAGATATCGTGCGGTAGACTTTATATATCACCATGTCAACCCCATAAACAAACCAAATTGCATTAAATTTAATATTTTTAATAAAACTGTTTATACATATCAATTAGCGACCCGTCATCGCTTCGCTTCGGAAACATTAAATTTTATTATTGATAGCCGAGTCCCGCGTTGTTACCCGCCGTTAATGTCATACCGCGGGTGACGCCGCGGGTCGAAGCTAGTCTAAAAAAAGTAGCCTAGCCTTATATCATCAGCTACCTATCAGTGAGAGTCCCGTCAAAATCGGTCCAACCGTTCCAGGGATTAGCCGTAACAAACAAACAGACAGACAGACAAATAGACAGACAAAAAATGAAAAAAATGTTATTTTGGTGTACGTACCGTATATATATTCATATGCATGTAGTAAAAAGCGGTTATTTCAATATTACAAACAGACACTCCAATTTGATTTATATAGATGTTAATGAGAATTAGCAAAAAAATGTTAATATTATTTTTTATGATAGAAAACGCGCCGTGCGCTTTTGTGCGTGACTTCCCTTTATGCCTTCGCGACCAGGAACATTTCCACTTCACGATACTCGTATGCAAGCTATTATACAAAAAGAAAATAAAAGTCATCAAGCCCTCCCCCACAACCCAGACTGACAACAAACATTGTTTAATGAATATATAATTGCGATACCGCTGCGATTGTGTCGCTTCACAACGCAAATGCGCTGTTATGAGTCACGCGACCCGCGTTAATGTGGAGCTGGGATTTGTTTGTCTAATGAGTGAAATAAAATAAAAATCGATAATCGGTCAACATTTTGAGGTTTAGTATTGTTTGACACATCATTATTGTTGTGCTATTGTGATTTTCGTGCACGACGATACTCCATCTAAACTATTCTAAACGAAGCAAATCCTTTTGATTATAAACGACGCCACCGCACACTTCTGATTGGTCTTCGCAATGAAAATCTAAAATACCAGACCCATATGTTGTGGTTCATTGTCCTTGCTTATCGTAGCCTCTTGGAATCTAATATGAATTATATCATACATTTTTAGTTTTATATGACAAAGGAGCATCGAGCTCACTTTCTTTACTGTCGGCCATAGACACCTACAACGCCAGGACTACTAGATTAGGTACGGTCAATCAAAATTATTAGTCAATAATAATGCGTTTAGGATGATGTTGTCACTGCCGCACTGTTGTAGTGCATCCACAATGTTTGCGACATCTCACACAGACGACTTCTTTGCAATAAAGCGGAAGAGAAGTGCATCGCAATTGCTTCGGGTGTGTGACAGTGGCGACAGTCTTCTGAACGTCATATCGAGCAAGATCGAGGTAATGCTAATTAATAGCCATTGCAGCACGCACTTGGGAAACAAAAATTGCAATAAATAGCGTAATAGTTGTGTTAGGTTTTTAAATTACTAACATAGACTACAGATACTAATAAAACGTTATGGTTTGTACTGAAATAAAGTATTAATAAATAAATAAATAAATAAATAAACGTCAATTAAGATACATTTGACGATAAAACATTATTTACACAGTAACAATGAAGTTGGAAGAGTCCATTGATAAGACGTTGTACTCCTCCTTCTAGTGTTGCGAGCATGCCGTGAGTAAAGTCTTTGGCGCCGTTTATTCTAAAGCCATATACTTACCTAAAATCTGATCAAGAACGACAGAAAGTATGGATGGAGATAAACGCGTTGCGAGTCCGAACAAATATGTATAACCATTCTGCACAGGAAAGCTTCTCGTGTCGCGAGATGATTGTCAGTAGGTCGCGCCCAAAACACGTCATTACGGATCGTAACGATCCATTAACGGTGCTTTTAGGTACCACAAGCATCGGTCACCTTCCTCGTCGAGCCCGTCTCTTGCGACGAAGGGCTCGTCGAGCGAATGAACCCATAGACACAGCCCACTGAGTTTCTCGCCGGATCTTCTCAGTGGGTTGCGTTTCCGATCCGGTGGTAGCTTCTGCGAAGTACTGCTCTTGCTAGGGTCAGTGTTAGCATCACTCCGGTTTGAGCCCCGTGAGCTCATCTACACGTTAGGGTGTAGCTGAAATAGCCTCTCAAGGCTATCAGCATAGCTAGGAAAAAAAGTAGGTTGTGACGTCTATGGACGTCTGAATGGCTCGACTTCCCATATTCGTTCATTACAAGCAAAAACCGTATCCTTTATAAAACAATACTTTTAAAATAAATAAAAGCGCCATACCGATGCAATAATTAATTACAAGTTTAAATGAAAAAGAAAAAAAAATACATCGACGTCTCCGAGAAGTATAAAAGTTATTTCTCAGTTAATAGCTTTACACGCCGATAAACTAAACAAGTTACGAACGTGCGTATATATGTACTTGGTTAATCAAAATTCTAATAAGCCAAAGCAATTTCGGAGGTCGCAGACTTTACGAGAAATTCTTCACAATATTATTAACATTATAGTAAATTAAATTAGTCCCGTTATAATTTCTTATATGATGAAGCGATTTGTATGTAACCATAATGTCAGATATAGCAACAGCGACAGGGATAATACCAGCGTTATTCAATTATTTACGTTATATTGCGAACAGTGTGGGCGGTTCTACGGAGGTAACACCGAGATTGACCCCCAATCGATTATCGAGTCATATCACAAGACGTGTCGTGTCGTGACGTCTGTGACCGGAGCCTGTAGCTAATGGATAAGATTCTTTTAGTGCGTACTACTGTATATGCGGATAAAGTAAACTTCTGAATGCAATCAACAACAAAGTATTTGTGTAAATAATGTAATTATGAACATTTTTTTTAGCGCGGCGTTTGGTCGGTAGACGAGCTCACAGCCCACCTGGTGTTAAGCGGTTACTGGAGCCCATAGAAATCTACAACGTAAATGCCACCACCCGCCTTAAGATGAGTTCCAAAGTCTGAGTATAATTACAACGGCTGCCCCACCCTACAAACCGAAACGCATTGCAACTTCACGGCAGAAAAAGGCAGGGCGGTGGTACCTACACGTGCGGACTCACAAGAGGTTCTGCCACCAATAATTACGCAAATTATAATTTTTGCGGGTTTCATTTTTATTACACGACATTGTTCCTTCACCGTGGAAGTCAATCGCGAACATTTGTTAAGTACCTACGTATTTGATTAGAAAAAATGGTACTTGCCAGCGGGATTCGAACTCCGGTGCATCGCTACATACGAATGCACCGGACGTCTTATCCTTTAGGCCACGTCGACTTCAACGTAATTAGAGTAGTGTTTTGAAGCCTATTAAATCGTCTCTTGTACCGATCGATACTGAACGCAGACGAACGCACCCACATATCCTGGTGCCATAGATACCGCATGCATGTTCCCGAATTGCACACAGCAGAAACGGGACAAACAAACAAAGGACAGCAATTAGATATGTCGCAACATGTCTAGCTATATTGATTGGATTGTCGGTGCGTTCGTCATGTCGTGTTGTACACTGTACACGTAGATATATGAAGCTTTATTTGCATATAGATAGGTGGCCGAATCGGATTTCGGAGAGGGTTCGGCTTTATGTATTACGATCTCCGGTGTCTATTTATTTGGCGACGGTACGGTACGCAGTCAGTCTACAATCAACCATAGCTGGCAAAAATTTATTTATTGTCTGGCTCACATTTTCGTTTTAAATAGAATAATGAGAAGGACGAGTTTTCCTTAAAACTTCGTGTAATTAAAATTCCAGACTGCGCATTCAATTTCTAGCGTATTATTTTTATTAGTAATAATCGGAATTGTATTACTTATACTTTCTGACATCTTGCTTTAATAATTAAATAGTATACAATAACATGTGCGTTAAGTGAATATATTTATAAGCACATATTTAATATTTTGTATCATATTAATTAGATGGATGAAAGTGTCAATAGAGGCTGTATGATCGTCTCTTAGCTTGAAACAAATGCTACAATTAACAGATGATCGCGAAGCAGTCGTGCGTTCCAGTTTCAAGCTTGCTAAGCTGTTGTCCAATACAATTAAGATATGAACCACGAATCACAAGTTGGGTGGCAACATTCCCGTTCTTTATAGGAAAATCACTTAATACCAACTTTTAATAATAGGCATAATGATAATTTACTCGTAATTTATTTAGAGCATCAGCTACACTCCATTCGGGATGGAATAAACATGAAATTTATTATTCGCTAATGTACCAACGTTAAAACTAAATGTAAACAACAATATTGTAAAAGCATTAATTGCGTTGATTTCAATTTTCGAACCGCAACCGGGACGAACCGGTCCGGAGCGGTTATCAAACTACAGTTTGGCATTGCCTATGTGGTACGTCCGTATGTATACATATGTATTGGGTATTTGCGTGTGTGAGTGCGTGGGCGGTTTGTGTAGCAGAGTTTCGGATTTGGACTAATCGAAATTTTGGTTGTAGTGTTTGATTTTTATAAAACTGTCTATTTTCAAATGAATATGGCGTTCGAATACGCAATCTCGTTAATCGCCTTTTTTAGCTTTTAACAGTACGACGAGCCCCAGCTTGAACATATCCATCGTCGCCTATGCATACGCTCAAACGCATCTATTCAGTAGATGACCTAACCACCAACTGAACATTCTATTATGTAAATTTTCACATTACCTAGCTTCATGTTAAAACCTTTGAAGAATAATGAATTACAAAATATGTACGTATATACCAGGTACATAACAAAACATAAAAGAAATAAAGTAAAAAAAAAATGGTAATACAAAAAGGTAACAACAATAGTAACAAAAAAATACGTAATGAACAATAAGAAAAGTTAACATAACGAAAAATTTGCGCAACAAAAACCCTCATAGTCTCGAGAACGCTACAACAGACGTACAAATCTAACGAAATAAAAATATTTATTCGACATTAATGGTTTCAGGGGTGGGGGCCGCCCTAAAACCACCCTGGTCGAGAGCCACCCCGAATCCCGCACGGGAACCCGGGAGAGGTTTCATCAAATATTATTTCGGCGAATACCGCCCATTTAATTTGTACGACATAAGGGTGTAAAACGATCTCAAATATTTTTTTTATTATGGTTTCATGTAAGCTAGCAACTTATTTGTGAGTTGTAGACGAACTATATTAAGTACGCTCTTTAAAACGGGTTAGTTTACATAAACGCTTCGCGGCGTGAATACGCACGATCGTGGTACCTACAGCTACCCTACGCCATGCTCATCTTAACAATACAAATAAAACAAAATACACAAACTGTTGTAATTGTTGCCCGGCAGTATCATGCGCGTCGATTTAGGTTCGTAAATGAACACCATGTTCTTAATATATCTGAAGTCTCTTCACGAATATTTACGATAAAAAAACTTCAATAATCATGACTAATAGATAATTCGAAGCGAAGGGAGTTTCGTTTGAGCCTCTTGCTGGTTTACCGACCAGTAAATCTTATATTTCTGACTCTCTCTCGTGTCGCTTTTTTTTTATTGCTTAGATATGTGGACGAGCTCACAGCCCACCTGGTGGTTACTGGAGCCCATAGAAATCTACAACGTAAATGCGCCACACACCTTGAGATATAAGTTCTAAAGTCTCAGTGTAGTTACAACGGCTGCCCCACCTTTCAAACCGAAACGCATTAATGCTTCACGGCAGAAATAGGCGGGGCGGTGGTACCCACCCGTGCGGACTCACAAGAGGTCGTACCACCAGCTTTTTCGTTTCGTTGTCTTTTACATTACAACGGTTCTAAAACTGAGCTAAGTTTGCTCGTTTTAGACGCCATTTTCAGTCAATTAACTTCTTCGCTCACTCCCCTCTTACACATATCGTCTTTCACACAATCCATCCATTTCTTCTTAGGTCTACCTTTTCCTCTAAAATCTTCCATATTCATAATTGAAACTCTCTTACTAACCTCATTTTCATTTGGTTACCTCACATATGCATATAATCACAAACAGGTTTTTCTTTTGTCATTATCTTATATACCTATATAAAAATGAAATGCTGTTCGTTAGTCTCGCTAAAACTCGAGAACGGCTGGATCGATTTGGCTAATTTTGGTCTTGAATTATTCGTGGAAGTCCAGAGAAGGTTTAAAAGGTAAATTTAAATATGAAAATGCTCGGAATTAAATAAAAACAAACAATTTTGTTTTTCCTTTGATGTGTTCATGCGATGAAAAGCTTAGGTCTTTTATTTATCGATTGAGGCACTACGAAGTCTGCCGGGTCAGCTAGTTAATTAATAAAAATGAGCGGACTAAAAATATAAAAGAACTCAAGCCTCATCCCGGCAAAATTCTCTGTATAAATTAGCCTTAATAATATTCTGTTTAAGAATTCGTGACTTGCTTTCCTCTTTCCTTCGAGTCGGCTGAAAAATGACAGCAGACTTCGACAGCATAGGAAATAGGGAGATATCTTGAAATACGCATTTAGACTTGACTTCGACTGTCAGGTCGCTTCCCACGAGACACCGAGGGATCGATCGCACCGCAACACGAAAATTAAATGCGGTAACTGCGTAAATGCCCCAAGACCATACGACGCAGGTTTCGAAAACAACTTTTTGTCACCGACCATTGACCATGCAGTCAGTACCGCTATTCTGAAACGATTTTTTGTCGTAAAGACATAATTCGATGTATGAAACAATCAGAAACGTTTCCATGACACAGGCCACGCCGGTCGTTTGGCAAATGCGCTAATGTAGTATCGTAGGGACATGTCGTGTGCAGTGTTGTGTATCGTGACAGCAAATCGTGTCGTGCGGTCACTCGTGAAAATACATTGCGATGCGTTTTAAACACGAACGCACTCTTGTGGCTCAGTGGTAAATCATGTACCTTTATAATAAAAGGGATCGCAAGTTCTTTAATACCTATATTACTCAATGTATTCAACAATTTTCGAATGATGTACAAGTAGAACATAGAAGGTTATGTCCTCAGCCTTTTTGCCTATTAGCAATAGCTAAAGCCTTGTTCGGACTAGGCGAGTATTTTAGTCGAGTACCGAGTAATTTAGTGGCTAAACTACTCGCTACTCGCCCGAGAAAATAGAACGAAATGGATTGACTTGACTAAATTATTTACTAACCTAGTCGACTAAATTTTTGGTGCTGAGACACATTTAGCCACTAAATTACTCGGTACTCGACTAAAATACTCGCCTAGTCCGAACAAGGCTTAAGAGCGACAGTTTTGTATAAGCCGCAACACTCGACGAGTGGCGTATTTATATATTTTTACCATTATGAATCCTAACAATAAAAAATCACTGAAAACTACTAATAAAGACTGTAATAGCTATGTAACATGAAAATATAAAGAACTTTCCTTATTTCTCGTTTACTAACATCGAACCCAGTAAAATGCTTACGTAACAGACAATGAAGCGCTCTGTCCCGTTGTCATGACAACGGTGTCTGTTTACCCTCCCATCCGACGACTTGTTTACCGACGTTAAAAGGTGTAGGTATTCAAAAATCCTTACCATTGGTAAATCTTTAGATGTTATATTAATATTTTACACGTTGCTTTTCGTAACGCCGCGCCGTTTATTACGGTTTTTTTTCTACCCTCATATTTTTTTTGATAATCAGTGTAGATGAAGCTAATTATTGCGTATATACCTAGTATTTATTCTCTCTGAAGCTACACGAAACAGAACTCATTAAATTTAATTCGTGGAAGCTGATGAGACAGCCGCCGTGACCTCCTACACTACATGAATACCGACGTATGGTACAATTCGGGGACCCCGGTTTGCGAATGCACCTCATTATGATTGCCATAATATCCGTCGACATGCATAAGCATTTTGGATATAGGTTATTATAGGAAGCTATCGTCGAAATATGACGCCGAGAAAATAAAACCTAGACAATGGTTAAAATTGTTTAAATAGTAATATTGTCTTATAGAGCACTTCGACGATTGTATTCCAAGCAATCATACGCTTCAGTGTTGAGTCGAAAGGTATGTCTCAAGCTGGATATATCTGCTGATTGACATCTATTAACTGCATTCAAGGCAACATGAGTTTTGCCCGTCGAATGCAACAAAATAATGCGCCTAAAATTATTTATTATTATTATATTTTTCCATCTTAACACAAACAAAAATCTAATAAAAGCCACACCCCAATTCTAGACCAATTAAAATTAACCTTTGCGTCAGTAGCGATAAAATACAATATTGTTTGTCAGATGTCATTATCATTATTACGGTATCGCGAATGACCTGTGACACTGAGGTTGAAAGTCGATGTGTGTGTTTGTTTGTTGAGACGAATATGCGCTTAATTTTTTGACGGCACAATTATTGTAACGAAACACTGTGTATCGGACTTTTTCTTCTTAGAATCTTACATCGTAGCGAAATATAATTGCCACCATTTTATAAATCTAATATGCTTTTTTTTAAACCAAAACTTTTCTGTACCATCTACAACGCTATGTACATAACACAATGAGTTTACAATACAATGTGAACCGAGTCTATTCAGAATAATACAACTGAATTTCCCAACTCAAACAAGAGTACATGCTCAACTTACTCCGTAAACAAATGTAATGTTTCATCGGTTTCCAAAATCAAAACTTTATGTAAAGGTAAATTTCCCTTGGCGACTGTATACAGACGACATACTTACTCTGTCGAAGGCTATTTAAAATAATAATACATACATACGCGATCATCTATACATATAAATAAAATTGGAGTGCCTGTTTGTAATATGCCTGTTAGCAGTGCCTTTGTACATAATTTTCCTATTACTCTGTACTGTGTCTTGTTTTCTGTGTGTACATAAATAAATAAATAAATAAAAATAAATAATATTGAAATAACCACCGCTTCTTACTACATGCATATGAATATATATACGGTACATACATCAAAATAACATTTTTTATAATTTTTGTCTGTGTGTTTGTCCGACTAATCTCTGGAACGGCTGGATTTTGGCGGAACTTTCACTGATAGATAACTGATGATATAAGGAGTAACTTAGGGTTCTCTTTTTAGACTAGTTTCACCCCGTGGCGTCACCCGCGATACAACAACAAGTGCGGGTAACATTGCGGGACTCCGCTAATTAACAATAAAAGACAATGTTGTTAACATTACACGATATAAGAAAAAAAATGCATTAAGAGACGCTAACAATTAATTTAACTTGTAATGCAGCTCTAATATACTCAATTATTACTTGCATTACACACGTGCCAATATTTGTGGGTAGCTTTGAATTTATCCGGAAACGGCATTGTACAGAGAAACCATTCGGCCATTGATGGATACATTATGTATTACAGATAAACCCGACACTCAACTGCGCGTTTCAGTTCACTGTTATATATTTTAATATTTTTTTTAAGATACATTAAGAATCTCACCTTGAAAGGACAACTATTTGCTAGACCAGTTTCTTGTGCCAGGATCATGTTTGGTCCGGATCAAATTTTTGGCTAAATCATCGATGCTGTTACTCGTGTATAGCAGTAGTAGTAAGTAATACCTATCACGTTCAATAAAATGGGAACCTTACAATTGAGGACAAAAGTAAGCTCCGTAGCAGTCGTAGATTTTAAACGTAGGTACTTGCTATTGTCTAATGTTGTTACCGTCATCATCATCGTTATTAGAGAACACTGGCGACTCCTGCTTCCTCGACCTGTCATAACTTTTTTGTCGTGCATCTATACTATTTTCCTCAGTCCCTTCTCTCAGCGGTGGGGCACATTATGAAAAGAACAAATTGGTACCACCGCCTTACTTCCGCCAATTTTTTTAACGAAGATAAACCATAGCGTTAATGTTTTTATCAGAAAAAATTAAGTGATTTATAAATTAACACATTCTCCACTAAAGATAACGTCTTTGAAAGAGATAAGCTCTTGCGATAGCGGAACTAAAACAATAAACGCAGTGATAAATGTTGTGCTTCAGACACACAACGCTTATTGTACCCAATTAAATTCAAATATGAATGAACTGATTGATACATGGACCCAATGACTGACGACAGTCATAATCGCCAGCGAATAACGTCACTGGACCGCGTTGTTTACACGCTTCCACGTGTCTTCAACACCTCAGGCGGGGCATGCGGGCGACGCGGCCGGCGGGGGAGGGGGCACGGGATAGGCGGGTGTTCTATTTGATAGCACTAAGCATTGCCACGATAAAATCGTTTGCACTAAAAAAGTCCCTTGGTCCGTGTGACCTTGGACTCTTCAGAATCACGTGTATTGCTCTCAGCGAATCAATTTTAGAGGGGGAAGAGGTCGACCGAAGAAGACATGGATGGAGTGTGTGCATGACAATATGAGAGAGAGGAGTGAGTGTTGATATGACGGTTGATAGAAGAGAATGTAATAGAAAAATTGGCTGTGCTGACCCCACCTAGTGGGATAAGGTGGAGACAAAGAAGAAGGCACATTAAGGGCACATTAATGGTCCCTATCTGTCGACGGAGCAGTTAAGATTCAAGGAGGAACGCTTGACCATTGACGCAGTGATGCGCGTGCTTACCCTCTCTAATGAGGCTATCCACTAGCCCAGGATTGCGCTGGAGGTGTCGTGTTATAGATAGGGCCCTAAAAACGTCCTAGAACCCGCTATTTGCTCCTAAAATCTGCTATCAAGACCCATATACCCGCGTGCCCCTAAGCGCGGAAACCTCGTGCATAAGGTCCGGCTCTCCGTACGAGAAAAAAAAGGGATTCGCGGTGTAACATAAGATAGAAGTATCAATAGTAATACGGCTGTTCTACCCATCAGACCGGAATGCACGAGTGCTTCGCGGCAGAAATTGCTGTGATGGATGTGACGGCATCCATGTTGTGATTTCTACGGTCTCCACTTATCACGTGGATCGTAAATTCGTGAGCCAATCTAATGCAATTAAAAAGACAATTAAATATAACTAGATCATTTTTATTATTTTTATTATTTATCATCATCATTTACTATGTTTCTTGTTTTCGATCAACAGATATGATCTGAGTATGATTACTGCTGTTAAGGATAAGATATAATATTTTATTTTTCGCATCTGATTGTGTTTTATAGTAAGTATCGAAGTTGATTCATTTTGTCATCGCTTTAAGGAATCGATCTTTGTAAGTACATTAGGTAGTTAGTTAATTACTTACGAAAATTGATGTCCTGGCTTACTTTATTTTATAATGACGAACATCATTCATTACACCCCAAATCAATAAAAAATTAACGATTAACCTAAAAAACTGAAACAAACAAAAAAAACACCTTTATTCCACACTCATGAATCACAAAACCAATAAAAAATAATTACTACCATAATAAATTAAAGACAAACGTCACAGAGTACTTTTGTATCGTACATACGAGTATAACAAACATTTTTACAGCGCTCCGTTAATCATCGTAAAACTCTCTGAGCTCGGTGGTAACACGGCGCCCCTAATGCGAACGGTCTCAAGCTGAGACCGAACTGACGACCACATAATATTTGCTGCTTCTAAATGTATCGTAACGTTGGTAGGTTTTTTTTATGATTGAAAGATTAACTGGTGGCCCGAAGGCCTTTCCAGCTTCACCAAGACAGGTGGGCGAGCAAAGGTTCAGCCAGGAGGGGTGGGATTTGCTAGCAACTGCCCGAGCGCCTCCGAAGGAGACCTAACAACTCAAGAGCAATTGCTTCGCGAATGTATCTACTACCGGATCGGAATCGCGACCCACTGAAAAGATCCGGCGAGAAACTCAGCGGCCTGATGCATGGGTTAGGTTGCACGTCGGCCCTTTGTCGAGTTCGACGAATACGGTTACAGGGGTACCTCAGCCTGCTCCTAGCGTTATAGAGCTGAAGGTATTTAATGCAAGAGTTATTGGATCTGATGGATTCGTAAGGACGTGTCTAGGGCGACGACGGTGACTTGCTCCTGCGTGATCAGGATTCGGACGTTGGTAGGTGCTTACGGTTGTCTGAACACCACACAGCATCGATAATACAATGCTACAGAGTCTATTATTGAATGTGATCATCCTTGTTCAATAGTTATTGACACCGGATTCATATTCGATTCCCTTCAGAATTGGCATTTACCTCAAAAAGGGTGTGCTTATGTCATATGTGTTTGCAGCATCCACAACACAGAATACCCTAGTTTGGAGTTAGTCAAGGTTACACCTTTAAAGCAACTGCTTTATCAACGTAAGAAACGGTGAACGTGCCACATGCGCATTGGACAACCTATAACAATATAATTATGGTGAAAACATGTACACCAATCTCAAATATTACATAGTTATATTTAACAAGCGGCCCGCTCCGGTTCCGCTCGGATCTTTAATAAAAATTTCAACGATATTTGACGTTGTTTTATTTTAAAAAATAAAAGAACACTTATTGCGGGATAACTTTAATAATTAAGACATATGCTGTTGCGTTTTTGTGTTCACAAAAAGTGTCATTTATTTATTCTATCATCAATAGTTTTCGCAGGGCACGCGATGTAAAGAATATTTTAGGTAATTTTTTTACACCTTGGGTTACATTATTGGAGTTTTAGTAAGGATCTCTAATTTTTTCAAAAAAGATTATAGCCTATATCACTCGGGAATAGTGTAGCTTAGAAACAGTGAAAGAATTTTCAAATCGGTTCAGTAGTTTCCGAACCTATTCAATACAAACAAACAAACAAATCTTTCCTCTTTATAATATTAATAATAACATACTTAGATGTAACTATATAGTTATAGTATAACTAATTCATTTTGTATTGTTAAGCACTACTGAAATTAAGTTTAACGGCAATTTTCAGTACTATATTCTTTCACAAAACATAAAACATGGTATGGCCCTGGGCCACTAGAACTGTAGGCGTTATGTTACGTTTTTTTCAGTTGTCGGTCAGTTAGATGCTTTTTTTTGCCTACCTTTTACTAGTAACCTCGAGGGGTTATGCCAGCTTCACCGGATGTGAGATTCTAATAAGAAAGAAAATCTATGATGTGACTAGCTGACCCGGCAGACTTCGTAGTGCCTCAATCGATAAATAAAATACCTAAACTTTTGTATAAAATAAACTTAAAACAAACAAAAGGAAATCCGTCCGACGGGGGAGACATCAAAGGGAAAACAAAATTGTTATTTTTATTTAATTTCGAGCATTTTATATACCTTTTAAACCTTCTCTGGACTTCCACGAATAATTCAAAACCAAAATTAGCCAAATCGATCCAGCCGTTCTCGAGTTTTAGCGAGACTAACGAACAGCAATTCATTTTTATATATAGAGATTTGTTGCTAAAATTTAATGTTAGTTTACGTGAGTTGGTAACGGTTATCGCTAACATTTATACAGCCACGAGCAAAAGTATGTATCTATATCTTACCAAAAATAAATTATGCTTTTTCGGATGATTCTTAAAATTTCGGGCTGTTATCTTAAAGGCGGCGACGGGAAACGCTTTATTTATTCGTTGGTTGAGGTTTACGGTAAATATTGAACACCGGGTGGTATAATAACTCGTCAAATCGAAGACGTTCGGTTAAGACCTGTCTTCACCACGATTTCGGGAGAAAAAGAACATACGGATAGAGATGTTCGCAACGTTTACGCAAGGCGCAGAGGTCTCGCATTTGGCAAGCGACCTTGGGCGCGAGGTTACGGTGACGAAAAACTTTGAGAAGTAGAGCGTTGAAAAAATATACGATCCTCGAAGTGGAGTCAAAACAATTATTAATTATAGTCATTAATTTAAGCCAATTGTAAATAAGGCGTTGTTTCCAGTTTCTGTTTCTTTTATGATAACATAACAGATACGATTATTTCCAGTGGTATGTTGCAAGCCCTCACCGGTTTATACCGTGATCATTTAAGGGTAAGTTTTTATTTTATTTTTCTTGTGTAGTCCAGTAAACTAGAACAACGGGCATATCCCATAGACATAACAGAGTGATTGTCGACCCCTACCTTTATTTATGAGGTCAATGTCTCAATTAGATTATATAACAACTGTCTCACCTTTCAAACGTCACGCGCTACTGCACGGCAGAAATAATGTTAGATACGTATTTCTTTAGAAAAATGATCGAGGTGTGCGGATTTGTTAACCCATATGCGATACATTCTCCTTGGAAACTGGCAGGCCTACCTCAAACAGATATAATAATAATAATAAAGTTGTCAACTCTTTTTTTGTTTAAAAAAATAGAAGTTGTTTGTTTGCGTCGTGTCGGAGCGTGTTATTAAAAATGGATATGTTCACGCGGTAATAAAATATATCTTCTTAATTATTTTTATTACGGAGCTGGTAAATCAAGACTTGAAAGCAACATTAGGAGTTCATGCTCCTCCATAAGCGGGAATTCATACTCCTTCATATTCTACGCTAGCGTGTTGGTGTTCTAAGTTCAGACGAGGAAGAACTTCTAACGACAATCACAAAGCTGTATGGGTTTGTTACGAGATCTCAACCGATTTTTAGCTCGATTCATAACCATAGACTTTTAAGTCCATAGTTTATATAACTTTAGTTAAGGAGAGCACATCCGCCGCTAAAGTGGCTGTTTTTTGTGGGACAGCCAAGGAGTGGTAATGATCGAATACCTTAATCATGTAGCCACTATAACGGGGACTTTGTGCGCAGGAAAAATAACAAAGTTGCGTGAGGAAATACGCAGGCAAAGGCGTGGCAGTCTCGCTAAAGTTGTTTTGTTTCAGCAAGATAACGCCAATTACGATAGACTCGCCAAGAAAGTCCAGAGTGGTGATGGCGGCCATTCAGGAGGCTGGCTTCGAATTGATGTAACATCCTCCATGTTAAATGGAAGTAGCTCCTATATAGTGATTTTCCGTAGTTAAAACATCTCAGGTGTCATAAATTTTAAGATGATGACGCACTAGGCGCCGCGGTACATAATTTTTAAAGAATCAGTGTGCTTACTGCGAGTTTTTTAACGTTCTCGATAGCGTAAAAGTTAACTTAAATTTGTATGGAGTTGGAACGGTTGCCTACGTTTGCCGCTAGGGGCGCTGTTCTAACTGCACTAAGCACACAGAGAGATATTTTTTTAAAGGGAATTTTAGTTCGTCGAAAAATAAGATAACATTTAGTAAAAGATAATTGCGTCATACTCATTACCACTTTTTATTGAACACCCCTAGTAGTTATCTGAGACGTGCTAATTATGCAATAAAGAGAACTACAGAATATTTCAAACATCTGACGTTTGTAAACACCCGACTATTCTGCGTTCCATGTATAGATAGAGCTCCTGCTTGTTTGACTTTACTTAATAAAAGTATAAATTTTAAAACAATATCGCGCCTCGTAGGGGTCTAGTGCGGATGGAATACATAATCGACGATGTTTTTGTCCGATGATTTTTTTGGATTTGTTTGTTCGTGTTTGTCATTCATGTCGTTGTCATTCGCTTGTGACGTGCCGTTATTTATTAGATCAAGTTGAACATGAACATTACGTGTACCTACTGTGGTTAGTGGAACTTCAGGGCAGATTTCAGTTAATTGTTTGACTTTGTAATGAAAACGTTCAATTTATCACTCATACGAGCCGAAGCTATATTTCGAGAAATATTTTGTATAATTTTACGCCAGAGCTCCAAGATGTTATAAGGTCTATAAAACAATTACTCCGAAAACCTCAAGCACCTCGTCACCGTCCTCGTCGCTTGCAACGTAAATTAACCCAAAGACAGCCCACTGAGTTTCTCACTGGATCTTCTCAGTGGGTCGCGTTTCCGATCCGGTGGTAATTTTGAGAAGGACTGCTCTTGCTAGGGCCAGTGTTAGCTACACTTCCGATTTGAGCCCCGTGAGCTCACCTACACGTTAGCGTAAAGCTGAAGCAGCCTCTCAAGGCTATCAGCATAGGTAGGGGAAAAAAAGTCCGAAACCATCGCATCCCATCTCATGCGTCCGTGATAGTATAACAACCTCATCAAACTTTTCCCAAGTACTACGAGTTGAAAAACTATACATCTCTCAAATTCCAGTCGTTTCTATTCGTGTGTAACACGCGTAGTAGTAATCATAATTACAGGCTTAGACACATTTCTGAACGAGATATTGATATATATTTTTTTATACATTTCAATAGGTACCGCCGTTATCGAAGAGAAATCGATTTGACGATTTTTATAACATCTCGAACTTGATTAGCTCAACTATTTGCCGGTTATTATAATGTGCAGTTAAGATTAAAACACAGACGTGCAATGAATCCTTATTAAAACTAAAACGTTTCCTTACATAGTTCATCATCAGTCCAGGATGATAGCTTAAATTTCCGACAAACACCTACATACTACATACACTTGATAGGATGCATTTCCTAAAGTGTGTTAGTAGTGGTGAGCTAAATTTGAGGCTAACGACCTGATTTTTTTTTAACACGAAGCATTCATGCCTTATTTTTTTCATTGTACTGAAGACCGGTGAACAAACTCACGCTCCACTTAGTATTAAGTGGTTACAGATGCGAATTGACAAAACACAACATGAATTTTGAGACCCACCTTGAAAGTCGGTCACCTCTAAGATCCAAGTCTTAATTTTACTTTAAAATGGTTTGAAGGAACTCAACCGCATGTCTCAAAGTGACCGACGACATAGACATGTTTATGGTTATTATATAATAGTTTATTAGGTGTGATTACCACTTAAAGTCAGGTGGGTAATGAGCTAGTTTAGCCTACTAATGTTATATTTTTTTTTTATTGCTAAGATGGTCTGACGAGCTCACGTCCCATCTGGTCTTAAGTGGTCACCGGAGCCCATAGACATCAACTACGTTAATGTTGCCACCCGCCTCAAGGAGACAGGAGTTCCAAAGTCTTAGTTTTACAGTACAACAGCTGCCCCACCCTTCAAACCGAAACGCATTACTGCTTTATGGTAGAAATACGCAAGGTGGTGGTACCCCTATGAATTCAGAAGAGGTCCTAACACCAATAATTACGCAAATAATAATTTTGCGGGGTTGATTTTTATGACACGATTCTTTCACCGCGACGTCATTCGTGAACAAATGTTAAGTACCTACGTATTTAATTAGAAAAATTGGTAAATGCTCGCGGTATTTGAACACCGACACGGTCGCATCGCTAGATACGAATGCACCGGCCATCTTATCCTTTAGGTCACGACGACTTCAAATGATTATATTTTTATTTTATTTTTTATTGCTGAGATGGTTGGACGGGCTCACAGCCCACCTGTTGGTGAGCGGTTACTGGAGCCCATAGACATCTACGACGTAAATGCGCCACCCACCTTGAGATATAACTTCTAAGGTCTCAAGTATAGTTACAACGGCTACCCCATCCTTCAAACCGAAACGCATTACTGCTTCACGGCAGAAATAGGTAGGGCGGTGGTACCTACCCGTGCCGACTCCCTATCACCAGTTAAAATTCAATCAACTACTTCAAATAGTAAATTCAAAATGGAGCATCATTTTGAATCGATCCGACCATGTTTGACTGATTTGTGTAATAAATAACTTATAACAACCATATAGTCTATTTCTGTCTAGCATTTGAACGTCAGAACTAAGTTTAATACTAATAGAATTAAAAATAGTAGGTATTCAATGGTTGCGAGAATCACGTAATGTCCATGGGTTCTGGTAAGCACCATGAGGTAATTTGCCCGTCTACAGCAAAACAATAACGAAGCTTTACGTTTCGATCAGTGTGCTTAGTGCGAGTTTTTTAACGTTGTCGATAGCGTAAAAGTTAACTCATATTTTTATGGAATGGGATCGTTTGCCTACGTTTGCCGTTAGGGACGCTGTTCCAAATGCATACAAAATTATGTTAACTTTTACGCTATCGAGAACGTTAAAAAACTCGCACTAAGCACACTGTATTATAAGAATTTCCGAGCCCGCTGTCCTATACAGCAACACGTCAATCACAAAATCGATACCAACACAACAACGCGGGTAAACATCTTGAAATAATACGTGTATTCATAAAGTATTTTATAAAGAGCGACGTTACGCAATACATTCTACGTACCTACGTGATGTATTGATACGTGACGTGTGGGCGTGTTACACGCTAATCACGTGTGATAATCAAATTTGATACTTAGTACACATTTAATCGAAGAGGTGGCCTGTAAATATGTTTGGCGTGATCATTAGTATTTATAATCTCTTTCATGAAGTGTACAGAGTGACTAAAGAAGGAATAATAAAATTATGCGCCTATTAGTATTATTCGATAGCCTGTAACTTTTCAATCGCTTAAGGAGAAGGTTAAAAGTTCAGTTAAAAATGATTTGGCACGCAATCATCGCATGCTGCACGGACGACGCACACACAATAAAATTGATTCATAAATCATTTTATCAATAGACACATGAATGGAAAAACGGTTCAGCGATATATATATTTTTTAAACTTGTTACCGGCGATACTTTGTAACATCACTACGATAAAGTTGGGCCGAGAGAACAGCGATTTAAGGAAAACAAGCGGGAGATTCCGCTATTTCGTAAACGATTTAAAATTAAGTTTGTTTTTTTGTTATTTGTAAGAAATTGATTCACTCGAATTTTAACGTCAAACATGAATTTAGCATTCAAGTTGCAATTGCTGGACACAGCTTTTAAGATGGTTCAGTTATTATGGAGATTAGTGTGCACAAAAGTAGACATAATAGGCATATTTAAGTTTGAATATCTATATATTAATACGTGAAGCAAAAACTTTGTATCCCTTTTTACGAAAATTGCGCGGACGGAGGAGTATGAAATTTTCCACACTTATAGAGAATATAGAGAAGAAGTGCACAATGCTAATATTTTTTTTAAATAATGCATATAAGATACATTAAATCAATAAAGAAAACATTCCGCACACTACATACCATGTATTTGACGCACACACGCATGCATACTATTTATTGTCAAACTTTTGTTCTTGACGTCTGTTGTCAAATTGAGAATAGATTAAATATTGTTTGTCTTTGTTAATATTTTTTATAGTGTAGTCTTGGCGAAATTTGTGATTATAGAAGTATAAAATACAATCATGTACAAACTTACAATTCCAATTAATTATAGTCGAATTTCGACTACTGCGGGACCTCTAGTTTTAATTAATTTGTTTAATTTTTTATGTAAGTAATGTGTGATGTTTATTCGCCGTTTATTAAAATAAAACAACATTTATTACACCGCTATTTCTGTCTGACGACACTTCGGATCGCATGACTAAAGCTTAACTATGACGTGTACTAAAGTAATCGCATCCCTAACTTGTATACCTACAAGCCTAAACGTAATCATCGCCCATGCATATTGTCAACGGAAGGGCTAGGGAATTAATTAAACAAACTTGCATGTGTTATATAGGAGGTTCACTACTGAACAATTATATAACAGTCGATGACGATTGTTGAGTTATAAAAAGACCGGTCCGAATACATTTTTAATCTAATTTAACTGGCATCGCTGGTTCCATGGCCGCTCGCATTGCGTAGGATTTTAGCGTTAATCCGTCAGTGTCAACATTTGATGAATCGATCCATTCGTTGTATTAAACCGTATAACGATACTGGCAATGGCAAACGTGGACGCAAATTATTAAGCATTTACGTTCCCGACTGCCGATGTTTGATAGAGATTACAAATGCGCACACTTTTACTGGTGGTAGGACCTCTTGTGAGTCTGCGCCGGTAGGTACCACCACCCTGCCTATTTCTGCAGTGAAGCAGTAATGCGTTTCGGTTTGAAGGGTGGGGCAGCCGTTGTAACTATACTTGAGACCTTAGATCTTAGATCTCAAGATGAGTGGCGCATTTACGTTGTAGATGTATATGGGCTCCAGTAACCTCTTAACACCAGGTGGGCTGTGAGCTCGTCCACCCATCTAAGCAATAAAAAAAAAAAAAAAGCTGCATTCCAATGCAAATTTACCAGTACCTCAAAGTGAACAGGATCATTCAATCGGTGGCGTGTGTGGACTCCTGTAATATCCTAACTTCAGAGCAGTCAGCCCATCGACGCAAATAAAATAGCAGACTTAGCGGCTTCACGTGTATACCTCTCGTGCCGTCGCACGTTCAAGATTGGATTCGTTTCATCAATTTCCTTTTCAGTTTTCAAGCCAGAAGATAATTGGCCCTACGTGATACGTTAGTCCGATTTTATTATTCAGAAGATAGGATTTTCGAACCCAAAACTTATTTGTGGCCAGAGTGTAAGTCTGTGTGTAAGTACTGGTTCTACTAAAACACTACTACTACTTTACATGTGCTCAGTATCGACCTGTGGTATAGTATACTATCCACGATTCCACCAGACCAAAATCAAAACCTATCATTGAATATGCTTTCTAAAATGCGTACGAAAACGTGTACACGAACGTCATCAGATACGACTTATAAGATTTCTAGAAAGAAACAAAAACCGTAGCCTGTGAAAGCTACTCCGGATGGGGCAAGAAAGCCAGGTGTTTTTTATACGCAGGTGCCCACGGAATACATGGAATAAGCATAAAATGGATTGTACTACTTGTTGTTCGAGCCTAATTTTCTCTTATTCTTTATTAGCTTACGTAGGAAGATGGAATTATTTAAAATGGTGATAGGGTATGTTCTATGCTCTCATAAGTTGATAGTACTGTCTTGTCTGTTCCAGACGGAAAGAACAAAAATCTACGGAAGCTGAAAGATGAAAAATCGATAAGTTCATAAACCGACATATTTTTTCTCGTTATGTTGACGTAATCTTTTTAACTGCGGACTGAAGGAAAACTCTAACAACGTTACTTACAGATCTTTTCGAAAAAGAATTGAGCCAAATTTAGCAGAAACAAGTTTACGGCTCGGACTTTATACACCATTAAGTTTAATAATGAATTTTAAGCCCGTTGCTTTGCTACACACCCTTTTAGAATTGAAAATGATGGTTACCCTCAAAGGTTAATTACAATTATTACTTTTGATGTAATTACGAGGAATCTATTACGCTATGAAATCTTATCATTTATTTTATGAGGTCAATCGAGCATGTCAACTCTCCTTAACCAATTGACAAAAATATTATAAATCAAATACTGTAAAATACTGTATTAAAGGTTAAGGCAATGTTTTTGCGTTTACATGCTTATCGAGATGTTTGTTCCTTTTGTCAAAGAGAATTGTCTAACTTAATAACCATGTTAGTCGAATTGCAAACAATAAATGTGTAATTTCTATTATATAAGGTAAATACAATATAATTACAGTGTAATTTTATTTTTTGATCGCAGTAATATAGAAAATATTAACACTAATAAATATTCATTGATCTCCTTGACTTTTGAAAAGGGAAAAGTATTTAAAGGACATGGACACATTTGAAGCCCACAAACCTTAGTCAGAATCATGTCACTATTTTTATTATTGTTCTAAGCAGACTTACGACTTACCCGATGGTAAGTAGTCACTTTCGCTGATAGACATCGGTATGCCAGAGAAACCTCATTTGATAAAAACCATTTCATAGCGTTTGAAAAACACCGTTGAGGTGACTTTATTCCATTATAGGTAACAAGGCAGTATGTATGATCTCAGCTCCATTGTCAAGCGATCCGATCGTTGGATCCCATGGCATGTATTCACGAACAATATCTTGCCTGCCAGTTGGTCCACAATATTCAGCAAGACACGAACCGCGTGCCTTACTTTCAAGTTAACTAAATCATTCGACCAACCATTCCTCCATTGATCTACAAACACATCGATCTTGTCTCTTATCACGGTTATCAAAAACGCATGCCTCTCTTTGTACGCCATAACGTGTATTTTCAATCAACCCTTCAACATTAAACATACTCAAAGCAAGAGATCAAAAACAATAAAAGTACTGGCGTATTTTAAATTCTTCATTGGTTCATTATAGGCGCGACATTGCGCGTATGCCTCAATAATATATAATTATCGTTAGCTAGTATCTGTGCGGAAATGCTTTTTGATAAGATACAATGAGAAATGAAAATGTATCGTATTTACCATAACTGCAAACATTCAGTTGAGGGTAGTTTTGCAAAACCTGAGGGTAGTTGTGCATATTTTAACGTACTTACTTATTATATTGCAATTAATTTTACGATGTTTAATATTTTTTTTCCTATCTATACTGATAGCTTTGAGAGGCTGCATCAGCGTTACCCTACGTAGGTGAGCTCTCGGGGCTCAAACCAGGAGGTGTTGCTAACAATGGCCCTACCAAGAACGGTGCTTCGCAGAGTTTACCACCGGTCGGAAACGCGACCCACTGAAAAGTTATATAAGATATAGTCGTTACAGAAAGCAACTGAGACCTAATATATCAAAAAAGATGGCAGTATTCACAATCAAGGCGAAAAAATATAACATAGACCAGTCGCAGCTACGATTACAGTCTCCAAAAAAAAAAGCATCGTCCTCTGCAAGATCTTCCCTTTGTACATTAAAATACTGAAACCCATTGCTCCTAACATTGCAATTTAATCTATTTTAGAATAAAAGACAACACGTTTAAAAATAATAATATATTCCCGACACGACATTTCGTGACGAGAGTACGCCCGACATCAGACGAGACGCAACCACGTTCGCCAATCACGACTAGTAAATCTTGAAAGTTTGTCATGGCCAAGAGATTTAGAATTAGTTGGCTCAAGGACTAAAAATCTATTTTCTCTCGGCGTAGGGAGGAAGACCTTACAACTGTGAATATTTAACCTGTTGACGAGGTAGACGGCGGGCGATCCATCTACATTGATCGAAATCCTCTTTTAGCGACCTTTTTTTTTGTCCTACCTAAGCTGAGAGCCTTGAGAGACTATATCAGCGTAACGTTAACTAGTAGGTGAGCTCACGGGGTTCGAACCTCAAGCTTTAACGACCGCCTTACTAGCACTGCAGGGAGTGTCGGCGGCACATTTAAAAACGAATGAGAAAATCCCAGGCGGGTACCAATTTTTCTAATGAAATACTAGGTACGTATATCAACAAATGTTCACGATTGACTTCCACGGTGAAGGAATAAAACATCGTATAATAAAAATCAAACCAGCAAAATTATAATTTGCGTAATTACTGGTGGTAGGACCTCTTGTGAGTCCGCACGGGTAGTTACCAACCACTACTTTACCTATTTCAGCCGTGAAGCAGTAATGCGTTTCGGTTTGAAGGGTAGGGCACCCGTTGTAACTATACTTGAGACCTTAGAACTTATATCTCGAGGTGGGTGGCGCATTTACGTTGTAGATGTCTATGGGCTCCAATAAAAACTTGAGAACAAGTGGGCTGTGAGCTCGTCCACCCAGCTAAGCAATAAAATAAAATAAAAATAGCAATAGCAATAATACATTATGTAGTTTATATTACAATCGACAACAATATAAAGACTAGTTGCATCTTCTTTGATTGTTGCAAAAACAATTTATCTTCATTTATATTTTACCTTCTATCAGGAACAATCGTGAGCGTGTTGTATATGAAGCTTGTTGCAAACATTCAGTTGCCGATTTGCAGCGGGAGAAACGAAATAATAATATAATATTGTTTTCGCACGAATGTAGCTCAACCGCAGTGAACACGATTCCATACGTTTAACAAACCATAAAACGATTTAATGAACATCAACAGGCCACTTTTTGAAACAACGTAGGCTATCGGGTAAAACAAAAATGTTTTTTTTTTTTCAATAAACAAAATTTAACAAAATTCGATTTTTATAAAAAAAATATCGAGTTTTTTTTCCTACCTAGCCGAGAGCCTTGAGAGGCTATTTCAGCGTAACCTTAACTAATAGGTGATCTCACGGGGCTCAAACCTGACGGCGTTGCTAACACGAACCCTAGTAAGAGCAGTGCTTCGCAGAATCTACCACCGGATCGGAAACGCGACCCACTGAGAAGATCCGGCGAGAAACTCAGTGGGCTGTCTCTGTGGGTTAATTTACTCGCCCAGCCCTTCATCGCAAGCGACGGGTTCGACGAGAACGATGACCGGCTGAAACAACGTGAGCTATCGAGTAAAACAAAAATGGTTTTCTTTTCAGTCAACAGAATACGACAAAATTCGATTTTTATAAAAAAAATATCGAATAGTTATTCATATATTGTATGTATTAGTTTTGTATTCGTTTTTAAGTTTTTATGATTGGAATCATTTTTGTTTTCACTAATTGCTTAAGTAAGTCTCGGTCAATTGAAATAATTTTAAGACGAATGAAATTAATTTTGCTCCTGGTAGACATACATTATGAAACTGTGAGGGTAGATACGGCCACCGGCGAAGAAGGAGTCGTTACATAATACCATTGAGACTTCAATCTCAGATATCAGGGTGGATGGCGGAATCTACGTAATGTTTACGGACTCAGGTGGGCTGTGCGCTCTTTCACTCAATACGCCAAAATATAAAAAATCATCATCGATCACTCCACAACCACTGTCATAATAATTATAAATCGATATTTGTCAAGGTATCTATATATATAAAAATGAATTGCTGTTCGTTAGTCTCACTAAAACTCGAGAACGGCTGGACCGATTTGGCTAATTTTGGTCTTGAATTATTTGTGGAAGTCCAGAGAAGGCTTAAATTAGTTTAAAAGGTAAATAAATATGAAAATTCTCGGAATTAAATAAATATGAAAATTTTGTTTTTCCTTTGATATGTCCCCCGTCGGACGGATTCCTTTTGTTTGTTTTAAGTTTATTTTATACAAAAGTTCAGTTCTTTTATTTGTCGATTGAGACACTACGAAGTATGCCGGGTCAGCTATACTTGATATTTATTATCAAGCCCTGGCAGCAACAAATTCTATATCAAGAGATTCCTCACATTAATCAGAAATAATACATTCGCAACCTAAACACGCATTCAACACACTGTACAACCGATGACTAAATTACAGTCCATTAGGCACTAAAACATGTTTACATAATACATAACTGACGGCTAAAACACAAGCGTCTGAGTACAGTCGAAACAGTGTAAACAATAATGTTTATTACAAAACCCAATTTATTACACAGAGAATCTGATTTAGAAGCGTTCGGGAGCTAATAGATAAGTTCGGGTGCATATTGTACGACAGCGCAGTCCCATACCCGCCGGAAGGGACCGAGTCAACATTTTGCAAGCCCCCCAAAATGCCGGAAACTAAACGGATCACTCATCCTCTTCGAACTCTCCCGTTGACAGAGACCATGAAACTTACTAGAATGAGCTGTATCTACCGAACTATGACAAGATCGTATTCAAGACGAGTTTCATTTTAATATAGGATGTCCCTGCTTCATTATATACATTAATTACGCGAAAATTTCAATCGTTGCATTCAAATAGTATCTACATTAGTCGTAAAATGTTTATCATTTTCACCTTTTAATAAAGGTGAGAATAATTTGTAAAGATAACTTGTTTAAATAATATGAAGTGTGTAGTGCTTAGTGGGAACAGTACGTCATCTTTCTTTCACACTGATGCTTTAGTGGCAGTACCGTCATGAATGTATGATATCTATAGTCTTTATATATTTGATAACAGACGTCGTAACTAATTTATTTACTATTAATTAAAGTATAATCTTTAAATGGGAGAACTTTGCAACCTATAGAACGCAGATACACAAATTTACACTTATTTTGGAATAGAGCATCCGTGGCAATAGAGCATAGAGGTGTGTCGTGAACCCGTACGTGGGTGGATAACATCAGTCTGCGTTTTATGCCGTGAAGCAGTAATGCGTTTCGGTTGAAGGATAGGGCAGTCGTTGTACTGTAAAACTGAGACTTAGAACCGGTGGTAGGATCTTTTGTGAGTCCGCACGGGTAGGTACCGCCACCCTACCTGTTTCTGCCGTGAAGCAGCAATGCGTTTGGTTTGAAGGGCGGGCAGCCGTTGTAACTATACTGACACCTTTCAACTTATATCTCAAGGTGGATGGTGCATTTGCGTTGTAGATGTCTATGGGCTCCGGTAACCACTTAACACCATGTGGGCTGTGAGCTTGTCCACCCATCTAAGCAATAAAAAATAAAAAATAAAATCATGTCTAAAGGTGGGTAGTGGCATTTAAATTGTTAATGTCTATAGGCTCCCATAGCCACTTAACACCAGGTGGATCGAAAAAACTTTGTATGTTAATATGGATTCATTCGACGAATTCTGATCAGAGGTATTGTAATTCTTTAAAGTTCTAACTTTGAAATTGTGTTTTTCGGCAAATTACCCCTACTACCAGATGATGTTTTATCAAAAGAAATCAGTACTTATACAAACTTATATTATTTGTTTCTAGCTATTTTTTGTAAAGCTATTTTAAATAAGTAAATAAAGCTCAACATGCGTTAGTAGGGGAATAAGGTAAGATTAAAATTCTATCTTCAAAAGTTGCTTTTATGACAAAATATTTCATAAGTTAATTCATATATTCTATTAAGCCATTGTGGTCTAACGATTGGATAATGCTTCGTGTATTTATCTCGAGCTATGTAACTGTGTTGGTGTCCAGACCTCACAGGTATCTACCAGTATTTCTATTTAAATATATAGTCCAAACATGTTCACAAATGACTTCCACGTTGAAAGAATAAAAACACACAATTTAAACCGAAAATGTCTCATATACAATTGAGACAACAACCTAAAGTTTCAATTTGGGTATGCGGCATTCACTTTGTGATGTTTTTTGTTTCTGATAATTTTGGCCTGAGACGATCACTTACAAAGAGCTGTGGAGGATCACCAATGGAGAAGGAGATCATTACGCGAAAGTGGCATTGGATTGGTCACATATTGAGAAAGCCCGATACCCATCTATTTAAGAGAAGACTGACTTGGAAAGTGTCTGTCCCAGTTTCGGTGGAGTAGGAGTTAGGCGTCTTGGGAACGACGTGGGAGGAGCTAGAACAGGCTGCCCAAGACCGATGTCAATGGAAGGATTTGATTCAAGCCCTACACCTCAGCAGAGGGTACTAGAGAAGAGAGAAGAAGAGATATTGTGTGATATAAGGTTACAATTCTACAAAGAGAAAATCTTTCACTGAGAGCTGAACGGAGAGCAAGAAAAAAATACTTCTAAATCATTTGTGCTTGACAGATTGGCAATCCTAAATTTTACATAGCGTATTTGTGTAAGATTTTTTCAGACAAAGAAACCACCTGAACCATTAACGAATACTTATTTAATTTGAAAATTAGTTATATACTTCAATTCATTTCAAATAGAAAATTAATTCTTGTGTTGCAGACTTTGATTATTTACTAAAATATAGATAGAGACATTTACATTGATGCTATCAACAATAGTACCATTGCAACTTAGATCTTTTTGGAGATTTATCATTGAATACCAAACATATCTTTTGGTTTTACAAAATTATAGATTCTATTTTCATATTGTAGAAACTGTTGAATATGTTTAGTCTTTACAGATACATATACCGATTGATAATAACATTAGTTTTTCTAATTATTAAATGTTAGATCATATTAATGATAGCCACTTAGTTTGTTTAACAAAAAATATTTTTTGTTCTAAGCATTGAAATGTTCTAGGATTTCCACTAGCATATTTTTAAAAATTAATACAATTAATGTTTATTTTTTTAACTACTTATGTGCTGATTGCTAAGTAACAGAAAAGTAATTAGTTACATTTATTTTTTAAGTTTGAGATGTTTCATAGTTAGAGCATTCTTTAACTAAAAGGCTATTTGCACAAAACTTATTTTTCTAAAATCGCAAAACACGAAATTAACAACAAAAAAGTGTCCAATATTTTTATTACGTATTGACCAGCTCCCGCTGTAAAGTTACGTCAAAGGCCCAAAAATCGATGTTTGGTCTAACAAAGATTTTTTTAAGTAATACAAAAAAGTCAACTTCAGGAAATGTTAGCAAAACATCTGTTCTATCGCTAAGTCTCGATAATTACACAAGATATCGTCTATCTATGCGGTTGTACGTAGGCTCTTCTACTCAAAGAACCGTGACTAACCCGCAGATGTGCCCTCCAGCTGGTGTACCGGTGACCCGGCGCCTCCGACAACCAGCCACGCCAACAAACCAACCGAAACCAAATAGGTTACAAAAGACACTAAGTTTGGCCCTAAAAATCTAAAATTTGGTACCAAGACACACATACTCACATGTAACAACGTTTATCATCCAACAACGAGTGTCATGACGAACCAAACTGTTGTATCACTGAATAAATAATCACTATTCAACAAGGAACATTTTTTCGTAATGAAATTCCAACTGATGATTGCACTAAATGATTTTTTTTACACGTTTAACTAATATAATATTGCACAAAAACCTTTAATAAACACATGCACAGAACAATGGTTGTATTTAACGTTATTATCACAAATATAAACGAAATATCACACACGGATAACACTTTTCTGATTGTCCTTGCGCCCACATAAATGGGCGGCCATCTTGCGTTCGCCCGGATGGGGAGGTAATGTTACCAGTACTGATCAGATATTTAACGGGAAATTCCAAGTCCAATTATTTTAGTTTAAAAAGGCAATTATTATGAATATAAAAGCAGCCTTTAACAAACAAAACTTAAAATCTCAGAAACAAACAATGCATGTTTTTTTTCAGTGTTACATTAAAAGGGCCCCACTTCTGACAAAATATAATTGATAGGTCCACGTCGAATAAAAAACCAGTAAAGTGATAGATTCTATAATTCAGGACGCGACAAGACATTTATTAATAGATTTCAATCAAAGAAATATGCTTTATATATTTATTGCATAAGACAAAGTAGACGAACTTAGAGTAAGCCTGGCGGTTACAATTACCATAGTTGTCAGTGGTTAACGGTGTCTAACTTAGTTATTGTAAAAGGCAGTCATTCAAAAAACAAATTAAATACTTGTGTGATAATTTAATGTACTTTTTATTTTTATGTACTTTAACTGTGAGTAATGATTCGGTTATTGCTTACAAGTATTTTTATTCGTATTTTTATTAAGAAAATAAATCAAAATTATCAAAGCTTGAAATCTTTGAAATAAAAATATGCGATCTTAATTTATAAATATGTGAAAATTGTGATCATTCGAATGTGAAAAAAATTGTTTTAAATAAGCCACTGCTGCTTTTAACCTAAATAAAATTCTATAACATGACAACATTTAAAATCAAAGTGAATTTTTGTTTCATTTATCCATATGAAAAGGCAAAAGATGTCAGCCCTTACAGCCAGATGCTTTTCGCATCCTGCTACATCAGTACATACAGTTATCTTTTTACAGGCAAATCACTTGCAGTAAATTGTTTTTTTTTTTAATTTTTACTCTTCTTCTTCTTATTCTGGTCACAATTTTTTTGTAATTAGTTTTTCCTAATATATGATAATATGTTATGTTTGGTCTACATTATTTTTGTTATGCCTGTACGATTAGATGACTGGATTCAAAATAGAAATTCCTTTCGCCTAGTCTTGTGTTATGTGCCTCAGTTTCCACCGGAACTTTAAGTGTGCAAGCTTTGCTGGGTCCTAGTTTTTTGTTGCATTTTATTCTTTAATCTAAATAATAAATCAACCTGAACTTTGCTTCCAAAGGGAATTATGACAAGAAAAACGTTGCGCCAGTCTTTTCAAGGTTGTTTTACTTAAATATATTCTATTCTACATAACTGGGGCTTAAAGATTTCGTTGCAAATATCAAATCATAAAATCTTTAAAAAAATAATTACACATAAATTGTGTAAAATTTAAATGTACAAGATCTATGGAGGATAGAACGAGGGCGCATATCTCGTGACACGTAAAAGCTTTTTTGAAGATTTTTTGGCCTGATAATAAAACCTTTAAGCAAGTATTTTATTTTATAGTTAAATACTGTTAATAAATGAAAAATTAAATGAAGCGAAATGAGATGAAGTTGATTACTTTGAGTCTTTAATCAACAGGGATGAAATTAAATAAAACGAGATGAGATGAAATTAAATAAAATCTCAGTAAAACGGTGGTTATGAAATTTTACCAGTGGACTTTTCGGAAGAATCGGAGAAGCTACGTCCAGCGGCTTTGTTTAATTTTCCCACATTTGTGTACTTTCATAGATGCTCAATGTTGGATGGTTAAAATTGAGAGGACTGGATTCTGTACCTGCTTCATGCCTGCTGCATCAAACACCCTGCTTCATGGTTAATACAATTATATGGCAAAGACTTTGTACACTATTACACCATTACAATATTTTATTTTTATAAAACCCTAAGATGTTGCACTGTCCGTGTCTAGATGAGTCCTAGTCATAGCTGAAGAGAAGACAATCATCTGTTTTAAACATTTAAATAAACATTCCAATATTGGAAAACTATTACTTCACATGTGACAAGTGTTGCCTGTCATTCCTATGGAGGTAAGGAGAACCATAGACCTATATAGTAAGGACACGACATATTGTTCTATACGTACAATTGCATATATAAATAGCACCCATTTTGAAGGCACACACATAAACATATATCTATCTCGTTCTTACTCAGCACTTTAACTCGCAGGAAAACAATATAACCGTATTTCAGTGCGTACATAAAATGAAACATGAATATACGTAAATGTCTCCGTCTCCGTCTAATGAGGCCGAAAATCCGCCATGTTTAGCGCGCCAAATGTCATTGTCACGTCAGTTCGGCCGTCTGTTTTGGGTTGTACATTATTTATTGACTTTGATATCGATTTAATATGATTGCTTATATAAAATTTCTTATTTTATCATGCTTAAAACATACAAAAATAATAATTAAAACATATTTTATAGGATCTCAAGAAAGTCGATGCCCCAAAACTATTATCTATATATATTTAAATTCATTATGGAGCCCTCATCCGAAACAGATTATACACATAATATATTTGAATCCGAAATATCGGACACCATTTTTCGGTCGGAATCTATTCATCATGACACTACTCATAAATACCTCTTTAAAATATGTCATCAAAACATATT
The DNA here is from genome assembly GCF_030267445.1 of Bombyx mandarina. Lineage (NCBI taxonomy): Eukaryota > Metazoa > Arthropoda > Insecta > Lepidoptera > Bombycidae > Bombyx > Bombyx mandarina. Next base: position 9,113,991 of record NC_143226.1, read on the forward strand.
TAGACATTCTGTTTAGATATTTCGGGAAAAAGACTACCGACAAAATCTCTTCGGAACTATTTAAATAAAATAGTTTTATTCCGCAGTGAGTAAAACACTATTGTAAATTCGTTAAATATTTATTAATTAAGTGATTTTAGAGAGGAAGTCACAAGGAATGACGTTTGTAATTTCATTAACGAATAAATGTTCTGTAGGTGTTTTTTTTTATCAGGCGGTCCCTTGATAAGTTTATTTGCGTGCGGTGCGGTAGTGCGATGCACCTTCCTTGAGGTGCACTGAGGTAGTGTGTTACGGACTTTAGAGTCAGCAAAACAATTAAAATAGATTGTAATATTCTAAGAAAAACACGAACTCAAAATACGATAACATTCAACATGCTAGAAATGGGCTGATGGCACTGTACTATGCCATATCTTTATGTTTTGCGGCAAATGACAACTTTATAAAATCAGTGTAGCAAATTTTAAAAATCGTCATATCGTTTACTTGGAAAATTTGAAGCACGAACTCGTCTTAGATTTCACATAATATCTAAATCACATCATCTTTGCACATAACAATATACTTACTTCCTATTAAAGTATAAATTCTACAAATACATTCATACTCAACAATATTCAAAATAAAATAAGCCAAGAACGTTTATCGATAAAACCTACTAACATTAAAATCTTCTGGGCAGCACTAAAACCGCCATGTTTTGTGGCCAGATGACGTCACAGTGGCACGAATTTTTTGTTGACGTTTCATTTCCATAGGTTTCCTACTTCAGTGAGGAGAACGGTCTCAGTGTGTAAAAAGTGTCCAATAAAATCTGCTAAATAAGGGTGGTGCTACAGTAGCAACCGGGTAAATTTAAAAAAAGGCGCTGAAAGTTATTAGCATAAGATAGAGAAATAAAAAAGGACGAAAGAACTGTGGGCACTACAAAATCAAAAAAGTATTTTTTTTAAAGCTGATAAGAAAGTGCAATCGATGTCTCCACGTTTTACCAGAGCAATAATTTTAGGTTATATTGACGAAATTAGTCTGAACTACGTAAACGTGTGAGGTCTTGTGTATTACATTGTCACTATTGTCAGTAACTACTCTAGTCATTAAATACATTAAATTTCCTAACTCAGCATACTTCAATCAGTTAACAACTGCTCAATTCATATCATACCCTGTGCCTGTGCTAGCGCCATTCTGGAGGATTTTTAAATTGTTATTTAGTGCTGAAAGTGGGACACCTTTTCAAAGTTCTCCCATATGAGACGATTCTAGAGGTAAGCCTCTACCCTCCATAGCCATTAGGTACTTACATATTCAAACTTCAACACTCAACAGTTAATAAGCCACAAATATTACTTACACATTTAAACCAGAATTGATATAAAATCAATAAGTAGATACATATATAATAATAAAATATAACAATTCACACCACTTCGCTCCACACGCTCCTGCCAAAAAGTCCAGATTATGGAAGTCCAAATGGACGGTAAGTACAATATCTTTGAAAACATGTTCATGTTATAAGCCGTTTTTTTTAATGTTTGAGATATTACTGATGGCCTAGAGGCCTTTCCAGATTCACCAGGATAGGTGGGCGAGCAAGGGCTCCGCTACGAGGGGTGGGATTTGCTAACAGCTGCCCGGGCGCCTCCAAAGGAGACCTAACAACTCAAGAGTCGCTGCTTCTCGAAATAATCTATTAGCGGATCGGAATCGCGATCCGCTGAGAAGATCCGGCGAGAAACTCAGCGGGCTGATGCTTAGGTTATGTTACATATCGAACTCTTTGCCGAGTTTGACGAGTACGGTTACCGGGGTCCCTTGTCCTAGTGTTAGAGCTGAAGGCGTCTAATGCAAGGGTTATTGGATCTGATGGATCCGTACGGACGTGCTTGGGGCGTCGACGGTGACAAGCTCCTGCGTGATCAGGATTCGGGGAGTAGTCAGCGGCTGCAATAAGGCGATTATCATGACGCATAGCCTTATCGAAGTACCGTTCCGACGCTGACTTCATGTATTTCCGGATTGATTCGAGGGCCAGGTCGTCGTGTAGGTCAACGTTCCTCACGAACCACGGAGCTCCGATGGCTTTGTTATACACTGCATTGATCGACAAGAATATATTTTGTCTTAACCATGGATAATTCACTAAATATTTTAGGCTGGTCATAACAGTGTTTCTAGTAACTACCTTCATACTTTGAGTTGAAAATAGAAAAGTGTTTCGAGGCTATCAATAAAATCAACAAAATCGACATTCGAGTCATAAATGAAATAAAAATATATAACACTAGCGACCCGCCCTCGCTTCGCTTCGGAAACATTAAAACACACATGAAACAAAAAAAAAAAAATTAAAAAAAATTAAAAAAAAGTAGCCTATGTTCATCAGGGACAATGTCGGCTTCTAATGGAAAAATAATTTTTCAAATCGGTCCAGTAGTTTCGGAGCCTATTCGAAACAAACAAACAAACAAATCTTTCCTCTTTATAATATTAGTATAGAAATAAAAATATAGGCTAAAGTAGTTGTATCAATAAAGCCCATAATGGCAATATTTAAGGACAACGAAAGGACAAACATATTTCATTAAAAATATTTGTAATTAAAGACTATTTTTCCTTAAACATTTTTTGTATATACAATTCGAATCCTTTTAACTGATGGGACTTGTTCGATGATTCTGTGCCCCCTGTGGCCTCTTGCTCACTCTCATCAGGCGACCTGCAATTCCTCTAAATATACTGTTTTTTTGTGTAGCAGTAACTATCTTAGAATATCATTATTATAATCTTTTTCATAAAAGCCTGAATTAATAAAAGTTATACACAAACAACATTCAGGTCACCAGTCTACCCAGCAAGAACGCTTTCTCAGTGGAAGACCTACCCTTTGTTGTTTCCTCCAAATTTATTTCCATATTTTTTTAAACCATGTTTTGAATATGTAAATAGTATTTTTTGGTACATATTAGAAACAATTTAAGTTACCATCTCTTGACCAACTGCACACTGTCTGTCCGCCCTCTGTATGCCCTTTGGAATAGGAACCCTTAAATTGACAATTTATAATACAGATACTTTATATTCTTGTATACTTCATATATTAGTGTACCATTTCTAGAAGTATACACAATAATATTGGGAGTCTTCTTAATTTTGTTAATTAATAATTTAATATTAAGATCAAATAATAATGAAAACAAGTGAATAATTCTATATAATTTTTTTATTTTGTTAAATCACTTACAGACCATAGGTCTTACAAAATAAACTATTGTTATAACTTAAATTAGAAAATATATCAACTTAATATTAAACAATAATTCAAGAAATTAGATCACGATTAGTGGTCAATAATAACAAAGCTGTAAGAGAAAAATGCAATTATTAAAGATATTTTTTGTTTATTTTTCATTTCCTTTTTTTTTTAAATCACAATTTATTTGAAATACGATTCGCCTTCTAAAACGAAGGCATTAAACTTTTTTTTTCTTATTTTGAAAACTTATAACGAATATTCTTATGAAAAACGCAAGTAATGAGTAATAAGTACAACACCAATGGATAATCAATAATGTAAAAAATCTGCACAAGAGTTACAAAATGCTTAAAGAATAATTTGAACTTTGAAACTATTTCCGATTTAACTTTAGGTACATACCTACAACATCATTGACACAAACAAAACTAAGTCATACATACAGTACATAACGTTATCCGTTGTCGATATTAGAAATCAATTTCAACACATGGAATGCGACCATTTTGTTTGACTGCCGACTGGCTGGCTTAGAGCGCGTGGACTGCGATACCCCGGCTGACTCTTATTAATCAATCGGCTAAGGACGAATACTTATTTCATATAAAAATGCACTTTTCATTATTCTGACTAGACCGCACACACACTTGTTAGCCCTCCTGTCACCGTCACACCGGGCTGTCACACTGACACTGACAAGCAAATGTCGATTGTTTTCACAATTTAATGTCTAAGGGCCTTCTGGACCGCTTCGTCGCGGGCTCCCAATCTTTGAATAGCAAATTCGTCAGGATCGGCGATCGATTGTGAATTGTAGATTTCATTTGACGATCAGACCGGGGTTCTTTTGGTACTCCATCGGGAGGAAGATGTGCATCAGTTTCTCGATTTCGCCTCTGCACAACGGACAGCGGTTGCATCTGTAAACAAATAACAAAATTACAATTATAAATACGATTCAAGAAACTTCACAACTTCAACACGTCATATTCAGCAAATTTTGAATGTGTAATGTGTAATTTAATATATCAATATAGTAATCTGTGATGTGAACTGAAACAATTCTCGTATCTCTAAATATGAGATATTTTTACCTTTATCTTTTCCTCGGATAAGTTCACTCTGAACTAATGAATGATTGTATGTAATGGAGAGAGTCTTGTATTAAATATTTTTTTGATTTTAATCATGTTTTAAATATTTACTAAATTAACGTATAGATGTCGCTATCATCAAGTTTTGACATATCTGCTGAACTTATGTTAAATTAATGGACTTCATAAGCTATTGTAGAAGCAGCAGTCAATAGTTTACCTTAATATAATTAGTAATTTTTGATTGTTTAGACAAACTTCTTAGTGTAATAAGTTATTTAGTTACCTAGGAGCGCACTGTCCGCAGCAGACCACGTGTCGGCACGGCAGGAACAGCGAGTCGATGGGCTCGTCCATGCACACACGACACGCCAGCGCCTCGCCGCCGCCGCCGCTACTGCTACTGCTGCTGCTCGATCTTGAACGGGTTTTCTGTGACAACAAGGTAAATTTTTATTTCTAGAAGAAATTTGAGGGGAAAGCAGATCTGGGCGGTCTGTAGGTGCCTGCGTGCATACCTCGTGTCCCACCCGTGCGGGCGGCGCGGCGGGGGGCGCGGCGGGCGGTGCGGCGCGCGGGGCGGTGCGGTGTGCGGCGCGGCGCGCGCGGTCGTGCACCTCGCGGCACGTGCGCCGGATGTCGAACACGTAGCGGCGGCCCAGCGTCGTGGAGTCGTTGAATATCGACGCTATTGTGCCCTGTTCAAAATATTAACATTTATTTTTTAAGCAACTTTGTAAATCTTTACATTAATACGTGAAGCCAAAACTTGCGTGGACAGAGGAGTATGACATTTCCCACACTTATAAAGAATAATAATATAAAGATGAAGTGCAGAATGTTAATTTTTTTTTTATTACAAAATATATATTAAATCAATAAAAGAAACATGAAACAGTGCGACGTCACGCCGCGCGCTTATTCGCAAACACTACACAAGCGCAACGTGTGAATGTGTTGAACGCGAGCTACATGGTAGGCGGAGTGGGGGTGTTAGGTTTTATTTTCGTTACGGAATTTCTTGATTCGGTCGCCGCGCTCAAAACCCGCGATAAAAGCTATGCAATAGCTTAAAAAAATTTGATTATTATTTTAATGATAACTAACTACCTTCAGATCTCTTATAAACTGTTCGGTGACGTCAGTTCTAACAGTTTCACAGCAGTAGAAGGCGTGCTTCTCGGTCACGGCCCGGTAGAGCGCCGCCGCTTGTCCCGAAGTGGCCATCTTCACGTGGAGTGTGGCCTCGTTGCCTTCGCTAGTCACGTACGACATCTGGAAGATGCGACGAGCAGGTTGGGCTCGGTGTATCGCGGTGTATGGAATGCTGAAATAAGAATACAAAATAACGAATTAAATAAACAATAATAATATTTCAACTAATACTAAAAATAAAATAGGGTGGACAGATATTAAATGGTAGTTTTTTATTGCTTAGTTGGCTGGACGAGCTCACAGCCCACTTAGTGTTAAGTGGTTACCGGAGACCACAGACATCTACAACGTAAATGCGCCACCCACATTGAGATATGAGTTCTAAGGTCTCAAGTATAGTTACAACGGCTGCCCCGTCCTTCGAACCGAAACGCATTACTGCTTCACGGCAGAAATAGGCGGGGCGATGGTACCTACCCGTGCGGACTCACAAGAGGTCCTAACACCAGTGACAGTGCTTAGCCGTCAGTTTTAATATCTATGTTAAGGTTGCTAAGTAATTGTTGCCTAAATATTATTGTCGTGTCCCGAGCACGCAGTTCTTTCTTCTAGAGACAGTAAATCGTACATCGAATGATAAGATACCAGTATCAAAAATGTTCCAGATCTTTTCGCTAAAGATTCGTCTTGTTTACTAACCTCGATTATGGTTTGCAAAGAATTACCTTTATCTTTCCAGTAATAGGTATACAGAAAATTTAATGGAGCTCAGTTTTATCGTTATTCAGTTTACAGAAAAACCTTCAGTTAATTCATGAATATACATAATAGGTGAAGTAGGGTAGTCCCTAATCAGTCGACTTTTAGACAATCGAATGAGTGTTTAAGAAATTAGTTAGGAACAGTAAGTAGGTAGTAGGTAATTAGGTATTTAGAAATTGGCATGTTATGACTGAGTCGAAACTTTGTACTGTTCTTGACATTTCTGGGAAAGTCACTTTCAAAGTAACATCAAAATAAGACTAGAGGACACAGGAGTACTTTTAAGAAAAAACACGTTTTTTGTACCTACATTAGCAGGTTTTCATTTGTTTTTAATAAAGTTAGGGCGCGCTGTGTGATGAAATATACGATTTTTGACTTTATATCAAAGCTGCTGGAATACTCATTTTAAATTAGGATTGGACAGTGCAATCGAATCAAGATCGACTGTGAGCAGATTGCTTAGGGTTACATCCACATTATTAATTACTCAGACAGGTCATAATAATAATATTAGATTCGATTTCAAAGCTCAAAAGCACAGTAAAACAAAACGCATTTACAACTGTATTTGTATTGCTCGTAAAATACGGAACAGATTTCGATGGGGCTTTCATAATCAGAAATTAAAATGAACGAGAAAGCGTTGTATATTATTAATGGTGGTAATGCGAGTCTGTACCTACACCAGCATCCTACCTCTACCTGCCGCGTAGCAGTCGTGACTTCTGATTTGTAGGGTAGGTTAGAAACTTCACTCGTCTGCGCAGTAATATACATATATGTACGTACATACAAACAAATACACATGACCTATACACAATCATTAACTATTTTCGTATAAATTACACGTTGCGAGCCTATAATAGCTTGATTATTTAATATTTGAATTAATTTTTTCTATATGATTGTAAGTTAAGGAAATATACTTGTTTACGTATAGAATTAATAATGTCCACCTTGTATGCGACACTATAATGCGCATTTAACTTGCATACCTACTTTATTTATCATATTATTTTATTGACATTCGAATAAACTTCAAATATAACAAAGCATTTTTAAAAGGCTTCTGAATTACGTCGCAAAAATCGTTTTTTGGATTTAAAATGGCGGCCATCTTGTGACTGCGTTGTGTGTAATAGACGCTCATTTTTAATCTATATAAATAAAATGATAGAAACGTGTGTCGTGCGTGGGCATGCCGCAAAAACTTTTGGCTTTATTTTGATATATATTTTTTGTATTACCTCTTAGAACACACACATGGTCCTCATTTAAATATGTACTTATCTCATGCCCGTTAAAAACTGGACAATGGTCGACATACTTTTCGACACGTGTTCGAAAAATGTAGCAATTTAATAATTTTAATCAATTAAGCATTTATGTGAAATTGCTTTCCTGTTGTAAATTGACTACATAGAAATATATTTCGCAATACTACTGTTACGATGCCTATGCTAAATATTAGTTATCGCGCACTTTTAGAAAAACTGTGCCACGTAAAGAGAATTTGTGTTACTCATATGAAAAAAGCTGTTATATGAATATTTAAAATCAAACACATATTAGACGTGCCCTGCGTTTTAACTCGCGTTAAATTTGTTATTCCGAAAGATACACGAATTGCTTGAGTCATCTTTTGGGCTATAAACTAGCATTTTGTAGCAGTGGTTAATATGAACATTTTTGTTATGCGTATGTGACGGTAGATGAAAAATCTAAATTCGATTTACGTCAAAAATATTCTTAATGAGTGACTACATCGCGAAAGGAATATATCTATATGCCAAATTCATAGTCGCTTCCGAGATCTGTTGATGTGTAAAAGGTATATATCGCTTTATTGAATGTACGTTCAATTACTACCTGTTCATAGATTTAAGAAAACTGTCAAGGAACGTTTGTGCAACAAGGCATATTATAAAGTTAAGGATTATCTACTAGATGGCACTACGTGGGAATGAGGCGCTCGCTCCTGGCCTTTTCATTTTTCATTATTATTATTATTATTTTAATTGTATTTTTTGACTTGTTTTTTCCTTTATTGTAAATATTTTTATTTATTTAAAAAAAAGAAAATATTTGAGAAAAAAACAAAAAAAAAAAGCCCGCTGAGTTTGTTTCGCCGATTCTTCTCAGTACTGTGGCTTTTTTGGAACCGATGGTAGAGTTAACATTGTTATTTGTATTTTGACTTTCAACAAGTGTGTCATACTGACATCTAAGTTGAAATAAATGATTTTGAATTTGTACATATTATAATACAGATTGCTTGTAAATGGTTTGCAATCATGATGTGATTATGACAATATCGTGATCAAGCGCAGCGTTTAACATTTTACGTAAACAATACGAAGCACGGTAAACAAACAAGAACGTGAATAAACCGTTTCGGTTTGAAGGGTGGAGCAGCCGTTGTAACTATACTGAGACCTTAGAACTTATATCTCAAGGCGGGTGGCGCATTTGCGTTGTAAATGTCTATGGGCTCCAATAGCTTAACGCCAGGTGCGCTGTGAGCTCGTCCATCCATCTAAGCAATAAAGAAATATCTTAATTACTGACCTTTGTTTCTCCACACCAATGTCCTGTTCCCCGTTACAAGCAGGTCGGTACACGACTATGCCGTGGGGTCCGACTCCGACGCACGTGCTGAGTCGACACCCGCAGCCGCCGACGCTCTGACCCGTCGCTAGGCAACCAACTGTGGCGCCACCGTCTATCTCTGGCTCATCTCTCGCGCGAGGCTCTTCGGCTTGCTGTCTGTGGTAGAGCAAGTGACTGTACAGGTTGTGGGCGTTGTTCTGCGGCGTAACGGGCTTGCAGAAGAACAATTCCTCCCCGAACGACTCTAACTTCGATATTTCTTTAAGCAATCTGTATTCCGCTTGGGAGGCTCTCATGCCGGTTATCTCGCAATGGTATTCGATGATTTTGTCGACATGGTCCTCTGGTTTTTCGCCTTGCGGTCCGATCTTATTGCACTCTTCGTAGATATGAGTGGGCGGCATTTCTGGGGTGCAGTCACCGGTCTCCGCTTGTGCTATGTAGGCGACGATCCTCCTGGCGACTTCTAAGTCCGCCACTACAAGTCTCCCTTCAGTCAGGTCTAGTTTGGCGTGTAAGTAGAACTGATGCCTCGTCGGTTCATTGATGAGCAGGTGAGGGGGCACCCAGAACTTGACGCGGAGGTCTAGCCGTCCTCCGGGTATGCGGTGCGGATCGAGGGGGTTCCGCAAGTTAAGCCATCTTCCGGGGCCTGATCCTGGGCACACGCGCAGACCGAAATAGTCTGCCTCGGCACCGATCTCCAATTTCTCGCATACCTGGACAAATGAAAAACAAAATTAATTGATTATCCCAAAAAAAAAAACAATGGGGATTACCGAAGTCACTCTCAATGAGGATATTGCGAGCTCCATACAAGGCTGGTAGCACTTATTGATGAAGAGTGAGTTTACGATGCATAGACATCTACAACGTAAATGCGCCACCCACCTTGAGATATAAGTTCTTAGGTCTCAGTACAGTTACAACGGCTACCCCACTCTACAAATCGAAACGCATTACTGCTTCACGGCAGAAATAGGCGGGGTGGTGGTACCTACCCGTGCGGACTCACAAGCGGTCCTACCACCAGTAATTACGCAAATTATAATTTTGCGGGTTTGATTTTTATTACACGATGTTATTCCTTCACCGTGGAAGTCAATCGTGAACATTTGTTAAGTACGTATTTCGTTAGAAAAATTGGTACCCGCCTGCGGGATTCGAACACCGGTGCATCGCTACATACGCATGCACCGGACGTCTTATCCTTTAGGCCACGACGACTTCGACGACACGTCACACGTGCTTTTTTCCCTACCTAACCGTTGGCAGCGCTTTGCTGCATCTACTCTCGGATCGGAATCGTAACTCACTGAGAAGCTCTGACGAGAAACTCGATGGATTGTCTATGGATTAGTTTGTACATCGAACTCTTCGTCGCATTCGACGGGAGAGGTGAAGGATGCCTAAAAGCACCTAGTGGTTTGGGAGGATCCGTTATGGTGTGCGTCACACGTGCCACCAGTAAACGACAACATCTCAGGATATTCTGGGTGTTATATATTTGAAACTTCACAGCGTGTGGTTAGGTGGTATAAAGCAGTCGAAACTATGTTATTTGGGTTGGCGTGTGTGAGGTGAAAGTGAAGTCTTGTAATCCGGCCCCTTAATTTAGTGTACTTATGTTTTTGCTTATCGTCTAGCGTTCGAAAATTAAATATCTCGACCTCGTAAGCAAATTACAAATTACAACGTTTGATATAATTGGTGTCTAGGAGACTTACAATCGTGTCTGTGTTAAGGTGTTTTTGAATTTCATGCATAGCATGTCATGAAATAAGCAGTCATGTCACGAAATAAGCAGGAATGCGCTGACTGACAACTTAAAATAATAATTCAATTCGTTTACAATTAAAATTATATTTTAATTCCCCTTTGTTTTCTGCACATGGGTCAAGAATATATACATAAAGTCCACAATGAATCATACTATTATAATTGCGACTTGTTGAAACAGAACTTAATTCTGTTCCGGCGGTATACTGCGGAATTGTATTTCGATTACAATAGATGTTTGTTTACAACAATTGTTTGAATATTCGCGAAATATCTTTGGTATTGTTTTTCTTAAATTTTGTTTTGTCTTAATTTAAAAATGTTTTTTTTTGTTAAGTTAGTTATTTTCGTGTTTTTTGTAGTCACGCGTTTCTATTTTAAGGGTGAGCTGGTACACAATGCAAACAAATATTTCTACATTAGTCCGAGCTGATTTCACATTAACAAAATATGCAAACTGTTTCATTGGAAATTAGCGTGGACAAACGCGGATTTTTGTATGTATACTATAAAGTCAATGATTATCTAGAAGATTGCACAAAGTGGGAATGAGTTGCTCGCTCCGGGCATTTCAATATTGTAATAATTGTTATGTTATAATACTCATTGTGAAAATGAATATTTAAAAAAAAACTAATATTAAAAATAATAATCTTATATTTAAAAAAAAAAAGACATGCCCGCTGAGTTTCTTGCCAATTATTCTCAGGACGGAGGCTAGTTCTTGTGAATTGACGGTAGTTCTTTTAACGTTCAACAAGTATGTACTTTCATTTATGTTGAATAAAAATTTTTTTATTTTATTTGATTTGATTTACATTTATTTACTGATATGTAAAACGATTCACCGCAAGATGTTAGTAAATCGCTTACATTGACGGTATATGTACTAGTTCTTTATAGCCCTTTTAAGTTGAACAGGGGACATTGACCCTTTCCCAGGAAGGACCGCGCGTGCCCCTCTTCTAAAACTAGTAATGCTAACGAGCCATATAATTTATCTCTTACATTCAAGGGCAAAGTTTGTAAAGTAAAGTAAATCACCAGAATTTTTCAAAGTTATCATAAATTTTCTTTCTTGTATGTAACTAAATTCCTTCCTGTTGAGAAATATGAGATTTTAAAAATGGCCCAGAATCGGACAAAGAAGAACATTACCCTAGTTTTTAGTTAGTTTAAAATGTTGTTTATTTTTGTATTGTCTTCTTGTATTCCCGTTGCTGAAGAATATTTGTGAATAGTCTATTTATTTATTTGCAATAAATTAATATATAAACAATTTATTTAATTGTAAACGAGGCCGTTATGTACTTAGGTATCACAAAGAGACTATCCTACCCATTTCTACTTTTAAGATCCGCAAGATTTAGAGAATGATAGCTTTTACAGAAGCTAGAGACTGGCCCGTCGGAGGAAAGACTTTTGAAGAGACTTTTGGAGAAATTTGCTTCGATAGCAACATAATAATGTTACCCGAATGAATTTGAATGTTTGTCCTTATAAAATATTGCTTTTGAATACGTTGATATTTCAACTATTCATTTATATATGTTCTCAGAAAGCAATAGCTTTGTTTGCGCTCTGATACCTGCTTCAATAATAATATATGTGTATTAAAATCTTTACGGGTAGCTATATATGGCATCCGTAGACGAGAAATGTAAAAACATATCGAATTTCGAGTTACAGCGTATGTATTTAACCTTAAAGGTTATATATTACAATTCGAACGTACCAATCTGAACTTTTAATGGATCGGAAACATTTAAATAAATAACAAATAACATACCTACCTTGCACATACAACCGAATAAAAATTAAAAAATACAGTAGTTCTTATTATCAAAAGACTTGGTTATCAGTTGATAAAGTATCGAAGAAATTAGGTCATCAAACATATTGAAGATGTTAACTGCTGCGTCGATGAGCAGAATTCGAGGTTATGGCCTCTGGCGATTAAAGAACGCCATTATCAGAGACAACCGGATGTGCTGATCATAAGGCCAGTACAAAAGTATACTTATACCTATAAGAAAGTCGTCGTGGCCTAAAGGATAAGAAGTCCGGTGCATACGTGTCGAGCGATGCACCGGCGTTCGAATCTCAGGCGGATACCAATTTTTCTAATGAAATACGTACTCAACAAATGTTCACGATTGACTTCCACGGTGAAGGAATAACATCGTGTAATAAAAATCAAACCCGCAAAATTATAATTTGCGTAATTACTGGTGGTAGGACCTCTTGTGAGTCCGCACGGGTAGTTACCACTACTTTACCTATTTCAGCCGTGAAGCAGTAATGCGTTTCGGTTTGAAGGGTGGGGCAGCCGTTGTAACTATACGTGAGGCCTTAGAACTTATATCTCGAGGTGGGTGGTTGTGGATGTCTATGGTCTCCAGTAACCACTTAACACCAGGTGGGCTGTGAGCTCATCCACCTATATAAGCAAAAAATAAAAGAAATCATTTGCCGTAATAGGCAGGATGATTGTAAAAGTTTCAGCAGTTGTGCGAGCGTTTAAGGTTGTTTTTTTTCCATTTAACTACGCAACGTGGTAGTAGGTGAAAGCGGAGATATTCGTGAGGCACGTTGAATATATATTCACTTTTAATTAAATTTATCGATACTTGTCCCGCGGCATGGTTGCATGACGCGCTTAAAGTATCATCTATACTAATATATAAATCTACAGTGGTTTTTACGGATGTTCCGTTATAACTACTGAACCGTGCATCCGATTGACTTGAAACTTGGTATCCATGTAGAAAATACACGTACTTAATGGATAGGTTAATATTCATATGAGTGTTGGACTCCCTACACCAGTTGCGGGGGCGTTAATGATGAGAATCTTTGTGGGGGTGAGAAATAATAATGTTAATTTTAGATGCCCAGCGAAGCGGACGGGTACAGCTAGTTATACATATAGCTTATTTATGTGTACTCTAAAACATTTCTTCACTGTCTTACCTATATTTTAAGCGCATAGAAAACACACATTATCTGCTAAGATTGATCGAAGATGCTGTGTGTTCTGTGATGCGTGAAAGACGTTATGTGTAAGAGGGGAGTGAGCGAAGAAATGGTATATGATAGAGGAGTATGGAAGGAGAAAGCATGTTGCGCCGACCCCAGGTGACTGGGAGAAGGGCATGAGAATGATGATTGATCGAAGATGCCGTCTCAATTTTAATGTTCTTTTCTTTTGAGTAAATTATCTTAGTATTTCGAAAGTCATTTTGGTCACTTTCCTAAAGTCACAACGCAAGGTGAATTTGTTTGTGTTACGTAATTCAAAAAACAAATCTGGCGAACTTCCAATATGCAAAATTCACAGAAGATCTCCTTCGAAATAAGGAAATACGTACTTAACAAATGTTCACGAATGACTTCCACAGTGAAGGAAAAACCAACGACTCATTCATGTCTCAAGGAGGTGTCATTAACTTTATTGATATCTATGGGCTTCGGTAACCACTCAACACCAGATGGGCCTAGAGTTCACCCACCCATCTGATAACAAAAAAAGCTTGGAGTCAGCTAGCACACATGACAATAAAATATTGAATTATAACCTCGTTAAGAACTATGAAGTACCAGGGTCGCATGAGCGATAGCATGTCGTTTAATCACCAGTGAATAACTAATGGTTATTATAGATGATAAAATGATTAATATCTCGTTAAATAGCAAGGCTGCGACCTTGTCCCCTTCATGGGAAATAAGGGAATTAATATTGGTTTAATGACGTTAATGTGAATATTAGTAATTAGAATTTCAATGTCCGAGCACTAAGTACTATAATAATTTGTAGTTACTATGTTGAGTTCACACCTCTATATAAAGCTCATTTTTAATTTATTATTTCATATTTTTAATTTCAATGGTCACCAGCTATATTTTTTTTCGCCGGACGTACTTTTTTGATATTCAATTAGATTGAATCTTCAATTTCCGATATTGTTATATCCATTAACTAAGTATGTCAATAAATAATAAATAAGGTTTTCAATTGAAAAAGTCATTAAGAGAATTTTCTTGACTCGTATAAGGATCAAAGGGATTTTACACAATAGAATAAAAAAAAAAGAAGTCAGAACTTGCTTATTGTCAATATAGGTATCAGTTATTTATTCGGAATTATTCTCCCTGGGACTAGAACTACAAATCTGATGTCAATAACCTCTGACCAACTTCAATCTTGCAGGATAATAATATATTTGTTGCGTTAGAGATGGCGGGCGTCGGATATATAATATTGTATGTAAACGTTAATGTATTTCTGATTTAATTTTAATGGGCAAAACAAACAGATCGTAACGACATCGATAAGACTGATCCGATGTACCTACAACCATTTTAAATCGTTTATTTAAAGATTTCCTAGCTATTTGTGTGTGTGTTTTGTGTCGATCAAAATAGGTATCGTTCGCCAAAACAAAATGGCTAGCGTGCTATCAACTGTGGCATTATTAATTCCGATCATCTCCCTAAAACTTTAGTATGTACCCAGAGCAGAGTCCAATAATGCAGAAAGTCGTTCTCAAAAGCGCCAAACTAAAGCCATTCTAGCTTTGTTTTGTAACAAAGAAAATCAACGAGACGAGTCGTGTGGCCAGGTGTTTTCTTACGTTCTCTTTCGCTCGTATGGGTCTGTCCCGTTCTCATATCACGCAGTGCACGCGTGATCACGACCGGTTGGGACGTAAGCGTTTGTAATAATTCGGGGAAACGCCGGATTTATCCGTGGAATTACGAAACGAATTAGATACGGATAATGTGGATATTGGCTACTTATTGACGATCTGTTCAGCATTCAAACTCAGTAAATCGATTGCTGTTATTGATCTGCCAATATCATGTTCAACCAACGTCTCTGGTTAAAGAGAACCAGACAGTTTTAATATTCCATATACTAGAACTCCCGCAGTAGTCGAAATTCGACTATAATTAATTGGAATTGTAAGTTTGTACATGATTGTATTTTATACTTCTATAATCACAAATTTCGCCAATGCTACACTATAAAAAAATATTAATAAAGACAAACAATATTTAATCTATTCTCAATTTGACCACAGACGTCAAGAACAAAAGTTTGACAATAAATAGTATGCATGTGTGTGTGCGTCAAATACATGGTATGTAGTGTGTGTAATGTTTTCTTTATTGATTTATGCATTATTTAAAAAAAATATGAGCATTGGGCACTTCTTCTTTATATTCTCTATAAGTGTGGAAAATTTCATACTCCTCCGTCCGCGCAATTTTCGTCAAAAGGGATACAAAGTTTTTGCTTCACGTATTAATATATAGATAACGAATTAGGCTCCGTACATTTTAATAAAAATAAAACATCAAAAACGATTTATGTATTGTTTTTAAAAAAAGAACACTAAATTATTTTATTAAAACAAAATCAAACCTTCGACAGACAAACAACGAAGATAATTCGTAGTCGCAACGTTTCGAACTTCGAACAAAGGAAGCCGGTTATCTTGGGGGGTGACGTAACGACTCCTTTGAAACAAGGGCACTAAAGTATACAAGACACGGACACTAATATTAGATCGTTTTGTTGTTTTGATTTTAATGTGTACTCCAATTTACCAACATCAAATCAAATACGATTTTTCTATGGTAATAATTGAGGTGGTTTTTGATGTGAAACATCTATAGCCGCACGTAAAACAGATTTCTGGCGTGGCGACGCATGCCGTGGCGACGCGTCACCATGCGCAATCGAATGTGCGATTGTCTCTCACTCGATCCGGCGTTAAGCCATCTCTCTCGCTACACTGAGCTCGGATACCTATAGTGTATACTCCGTAGTGTATACAGTGTTGTTTACTACAGTACACATAACCTGTGTTTTACTTGAAAACAAGTTATTTTTTCGTAATATTTTATTTTATCATTATGACATATTTAGTTCCTATCACAATCTGTTCTTTTCTGCATATTACTTTTACAAAATAATGTCGATGTTTCACATCTGCCAGGCGTCCCGTGACGGCTCCCTTTTTTTTTAAATAGATTGGCTCAGAAAGAAGAAGTCGTATTTCGACATATGCGTTTGAATTACATAGACAATGAGCTTAGTGCGAGTTTTTAACTTCTCGATCGCGTTAGCTCAAATTTGTATGGAGTTGAAGGAGCTTCCCTTTGTTTGCCGCTAGGGGCGCTGTTACAATTCCATACAAATTTGAGTTAACTTTTACGCGATCGTGAAGTTAAAAAACTCGCACTAAGCAAACTATAATAATACAGTCCTACAAATTTCAACGCTCCAGAAGAGTCAAACACAAATTTTTAAAACATATTGCAGTCGTCACGGTCGATTATGACCTTATACATTTTTAAGGTTATTTCCCTCGGTAACATATCTTTGCATGGGAACACAACTACATTCGGCATGTTGATTTTAAAATTTTTATAACGCTTAATATTTTTCTACCTGTATATTATGTGTGTGTGTATGTGTGCGTATTAAAATTCAACAGATAATCCATTATCAAGCGAGCAACAAACCAGCATACGTCTTATCAAACGAACAAACAGTGATAAACAAATATTATGATACCAGAATATTTGTGAATTGTGTTTCTAATTTACATGTTCATCGTATATTTGATTTATTTAACTAATGATGGCGGTTGAATCGCGCTATATTTTAATGGAATTATTTGATTTACCAATTAACTAGTTGCCAGGATATAAGAATCACGTTATCCTTGCAACGAAAACTGTACCTATAGTGTAAGAATATTTTAATACGTATCCAGGTTTTAATCTCAAAGTTAATATACCAATACTTAACAAACTCACGCTTTCTTTATTGCCATGGTAGGTAGACAAGCATACGGCCCATCTGATGGTGAGTGGTTACCGTCGTCCGCGGACGTCAGCAATGCCAGTGGCAGAGCCAAGTCGCTACCTACCGATGCATCCACACAAATGATGGTAATGCACATAAATACATATTATGTATTCGAAGTCTTGGAAGATTTAAAATGCCCCACTCAAGTTTGTGTTTTCAGGGGGCAGTTCATTGACTACTTTAAAATGCACGTGGAACATTTGTTTGTTGTGGAATAACCTTCAAGTGCTAATGCATTCATTATGTTTACAATCGATTATAATGGATAACCCGTGTACACAATAATAATACGAGAATTTTCTATTTACAAAAACAAGCTTTATATGAATATGGTTGTGAGGTGTCAAATGAAATTATGACGTCACGGATTTAAGAATACGTGCAGTGCAAAGACTGCGATTTTCCTATATAGTTGTCCATTCTTTAACCCTTTAACAGTCGTGTAGGTCACCCGTGCCCTACGTGACGCAATGAAGTAATTAGGTCGATTTCTGTTACTAAGCACCGGAATTTTCTAACTTTGTCTTCTTTTGTTTTTAATGTATGTATCTTAGTATCTTTCGTCTTTCCTAAAGTCTACTTAGATATTCCAGTGCCTTAGTAAGAAGATCGAAGACAGAAATACAATTACTTTAGTGCGCCACCGCCACCACCATTAGGGCACCGCTGACGTACACGGCAGTTAACGTTAAACAATTTCTAATCTATTAATTGATTGATATATATTTTTTATTACTCAAGATCGGTGGACAAAAGCGGTTACGTGAGCCAACAAACATCCTGGTTCTCGGTGAGCCTAGTGAGTTTCTTGTTGGATCTTCTCAGTGGGTCGCGTTTCCGATCCGTTAGTAGATTCTGCGAAGCACTGCTCTTGCTAGGGTTAGTGTTAACAACGTCGTCAGGTTTGAGCTCCGTGAGCTCACCTACTAGTTAAGTCTACGCTAAAATGGTCTCTCAAGACCATAAGCTTAGGTAGGAAAAAAAAAGTTCTCGGTATAACTGGGCAGACCTTTAGTCGTGTGGGCTCACTATGCCACTTATATAATAGTAGGGGAGCCCAACCGGGGATTTCGGGATTTACTAAAGCGCGGCAGATTAATATACAGGGGGATACCTTGTACCCGTTTGAGTACCTCCACCAAATATGAGCCCCATATATAGGGCCGCGCGTCAAGAATAAAAGATCAGATTAGTAAAAAAAAATCGATCATCAGAAAATCTCGAGCGCGTCAGATTAAAGTAGGGTGAGTTAATTACACGCTAAAAAGTGTATATTCCACTAACCTGACAATTTGAGAGTGTCGAAAAGAAAGGGGAGGGCGGAAAAGTTGTAAAACATATCTTCGTAATTTTTGCACACTAAAACGATTTCGGGGTTCATAACAAAAGACTGTTTGGTTTTAATGGCGTTTGCGTAACGTTTAATTTAGATACAAAATTGATTGTAGGAAGAACCATTAGTTCGGAACAATAACTAAATTATTCTGTAACGGTGATGTTATAGGTCACGATACATATTCAATTAGGCGAGTTGGTTGGGTGTTGTTGTTCCATCTGTACCGGCGCCGCGGCGGACGAGGACTGCGATGGTCGCTCATAATTTAATCCACCTCCTTCTTGAGTCGCGTTCCTCATGTCTGAGGGTCGTGACCATCTCCTCCCATTATTTTTCTCTGGATTATGTTTCGCCATCTTCCTCTGTTCTCGGCGGTGTGTATGGCATCGTAGACTGTGGTATCCAGGGTGGTGCGGTTTTTGGTCGCACTAGCGCATTGGATTGCGGCGGGATCTTTTGCCCACGTTAGTAATTTAATCCATACTAATATTATAAATGTGAAAGTGTATTTGTTTGTTAATCCTTCTTTCACGTCGTGACAGGACATATTTTATACCGAAAAACATCTAATTCCCACGGGAAACTACACTTTGTTGTTATTGTTGTTTTTTTTCCTACCTAAGCTGATGATCTAGAGAGACCATGTCAGCGTCGCCGGGTTAGGGGAAACTGAGACACTTCCTTGACTATGCGGGCGAAGCCACAAGTAACAGCTAGCAACTTTAAAACAAGCTGCCAACTGTGAGCATTCATAAACACCTCAAATTAGATACAGCGCATAAAGCCACTATTGCTGGAGTCGAATGAATAATGTATTTAAGCTGAAATGCTGGTCGTAATATTTGGAGTTTATTTTGAGCCGCTATTTACTGTTTGACGGCAATGGTTGTTGATTGAAAAGAAATAGACCACATGTCTCATGGTGTATAACGCTATTCACGTTGTGATATCTATGTGCTTTTTATTTTCAGGGATTTAGTAGCACAAGCTCAAGGCGATCGAGTTTGCATATCTCATTGATTCAGTATCCAGCAGGATATCCTGTCATGTGCGATTCTCTAGCCTTGTGTATAAAGCGCGTTAATTCGTCAAATTCTGAGGCTAGCGTCGAAGGAGCACTATTATAGATGTAGACAATGATGTTATAGTATGTCTTTTTACTATAACATCATTGGATGTAGATACCTACATGCGGCAATTGGTTTAGCGGTTAACGAGATGCCGTCAACTATGTAGATGTTTCAAGAGTAATGGAGTTTTGTGGTGGTGGTAGGACTTCTTGTGAGTGCGCGCGGGTAGGTACCACCACCCCGCCTATTTCTGCCGTGAAGCGGTTCGGTTTGAAGGGTGGGGCAGCAGTTGTAACTATACTTGAGACCTTAGAACTTATATCTCAAGGTGAGTGGCGCATTTAGGTTGTGGATGTCTATGGGCTCCAGCAACCACTTAACACCAGGTGGGCTGTGAGCTCGTCCACACATTTAAGTAATAAAAAAAATTGTAGAGTGGCAGTTAAATCTGCAGACCGTTCAGTTCGTGGATACAAAAAACATACTCGTACTACGACGAAGAATTACGCAGTGGCTAACTAAAGTATTTATTGATTTCTTTGATTTTATCGACATTAAAGAAAACCTTGAAATCCTGAAAAACACAAAAACAACATTATTAATGTTGAAATTTGTTTACTGAAACTTTATGAGATAAGGTGTGTGGTGTGCACATATTATGTTTTGTGATAAGGATGGTTATGGAACAGTATGTCTGTAAAGAATAAATCAGCAGTAATTGTGAAGAATACTTGGTTAATATCTTAGTTAATAGCTGTATTGGTCCACAGGACAACATGCTGCTGATGCAGTATGTATATGCAAGTATTTAGAAGAGGAAGAAGACGCGCATATTGTGTCACTACTGTGTCTTAGGGAACAAAAGATTGCATTGTGAACACATTCTCTCTCCAGAGAAGGTCCGCATTATCTAAAATTTCAGTAGTATGTCTGAAATTTCAACGCATTTCATTCTTACTAAATTTCAAATTACATATGTGTGTATAACGGCGGGACGTATCTTGTAAAAGTTTATAAAATGTATTACAGAAATTAAATTATAAAAAGTTTTATTCGTGGTAATCAGTTATCATGCGGCATAAATTAATCTGCCCACGTTATCGATAGTAAAAAATAACCCAAGTGCATAATGATGCTATTGTAGTGACCGCAGATAAAACTTGTCATATACTGCGCGGGTGTCATGAACCATGCAAGTGAAAACATGTAAAATTGAATGCAAATGAACACATAAATTCATAAAAAATTCACGCTGTACACGACCTTCAGAAATGAAGAAAACAATCAAGAAGAGAAAGACTGAAGGCTAATTTTAGGATATCATAGTCGCCATTTTTGGGACTTGTAAAGTTCAATCAATCAAGAAGTTCAATCCTACTTTGTTTAATGATATGTTCATTAAACAAAGTAGTACAAGATAAAGGTTGGTTTTTCTTAGAACAAAGAAAAAATAACTCGAGAGAGAGAACGGTATTAAGGCTTTTAAATATGTGAATTTTACAAAAGTTTTAAAACTATCAACTTGGTAGGTACTGGTTTGTTTCGTTAGCAACTGATTCTATATACTTAACGCATATTTTATCATTAAAGAGATTTCAAGACTCCCGCAGTTTTGCTCGGCAATTTTTTTGTGCTTAAATTAAAATAATGTTTTTTAAAAAGACAACCACGGCAATCTTTTAGGTCCGGTTCTTATCGGAATTATTGTCATTCTTGTAACCGGTGATATAGATTACTAGCATCTTATCAATAAATAATAATTTTACTGGTGGTAGGACCTCTTGTGAGTCCGCGCGGGTGGGTACCACCACCCTGCCTATTTCTACCGTGAAGCAGTAATGCGTTTCGGTTTGAAGAGTGGGGCAGCCGTTGTAACTATACGTGAGACCTTAGAACTTATATCTCAAGGTGGGTGGCGCATTTACGTTGTGGATGTCTATGGGCTCCAGTAACCACTTAACGCCAGGTGGGCTGTGAACTCGTCCAACCATCTAAGAAATAAAAAATAAAAAAAATTTTTGAATTTGAAAGAAACTGTTTCTCTACTTAATCGTTGGTAGCCTAAGGGGCTATAAAATTAAACGCGAAGTGATAGATGAGAGCACATGGCCTCAACCTGAGAGATTGCTAACACTGGCCCTAGCAAGAGCAGTGCTTCGCTGAATCTACCGATCCGAGAAGATCCGGCGAGAAACTCAGTGGGCCGTGTCTATGGGCTAGTTCGCATGTCGAGAACGAAACAGTTTACTACGCAAATAAGGTGACCAATATATTATGTAGTATTTATTTATAGCAGTTGGCATTTCGAGACCACTCACCACAGGGAATCGGGATAGTTATAAAATCTTATTTTTTATGATTCCGCCTTGGCGCCATTCCCATTATACTTGCAAATTTATCGACTCACGGACATTCAATAGGAATGTTTATTTCAGTACGAATAACTGACATAGGGTACTCTAAGTCCGATGCACTACTTTATCATTAAAACTTGTAAATAAGATTCATCAGACGTTTGTTTAAGATACATTTTACCTACACGTCACACAACAAGAGTGATTATTGCTTGCGTTTAACTACCACTTCCGACATTACGGTTCCAATGGCTATGTGTTGAAATTAAATGTTTTCATCTCGCATAGAAGAAACCGGTATGTTATTAATCACGGCAACTCTATTTAGCTTGAGTAGTTGTGAGTTTGAGCCAGAGGGTCTGGTTGGTAATAGTTTTGGATTCAGATGATATCTTTGCGAGGACTAACTTTTATCATATCTCTTTTTTACTGCCCTATAGTGGCCGTCGATGTGCACGGCTCACGGTTAAGGAAACAATTTAAGTGCTTACTTTGAGACATGAAAGTTAGAAAGTTACAGTTTTATTTTTAATGGCCTCTTTAAACCGGATCGCATGAGTAACTTCTCCCCAAACATAATCAGGGTTGTCCTCCACATTCATACAAGCTCCTTTATACGACCCAGCGGATTTTTTGGCTACATAAGTGCTGGTGGGAGGCGCAATGTACACCCATCTACGAGTCACCCTCTCCACCGGCGCGATCGATCGATTTGAAGAAAATTATTCGTTATTCCAATACTTCGAAGATATCGATCGATTAGAAGTCACGGCTTTGATGTGTTCTAAAACCTGCCCGAAACATCCTTATTCTGGACAGATTTTTACTTAGTAATATGTATCAGTAATATTTAGTATCTGTTTAGTGATTCTAAACCTCAAATATTCTTAATGTGTCATTAAGGTTGTCTTTTTTATACAAATGAAATATATGAGGAAAATATGCTAATAAAATTAAATGCTATTTACAAATATAAAAAAAAAAACTACTGGCCCCAAGCTAGTTTTTTTTTTGGGTACATAAATACGACTGGAGAACAAGTTTCATTCACATCTCGAATGCGACATGTGTGTAACAAAAACAATTACTGCGATCGAAAATCAGCGGTACAGCAGCCACCAGCCGATGAAGTCATTAATGGTGAAAAAAATAAAACGTGTATTCAATTATAAACACCTTCTACATTTACATAAATGAAAAATATGATGTTCTGAAAATAGCGTACAAATTATAAATTCTGCGATCAAATAAAAGCTACTGCGCAAAAAAATTACGTAACATTTAAACTATTAGCATCCTTGGGTCATGTTACTTCGCGAAAACATGGCGGCCATTTTGAATTTAGTACGCGCCATTTTTGTCTTTGTTGCATATCTTTTCAAATACCTAATACAAGTTTATTTTGCATTCTTATTTAAGCCGCCCAATGTAACCTTCATCATTTCCACGTTTTATTATTAAATTTTTATTTTACTAGGTGGGTGGACTAGCTCCCGAATAATGTGGTGATGAGCCCATGTGGCTCATAGACATCGAAAACATTGAATGCTAGCTCCCACCTTGAGACATGGGGTCAAGTCTCATATGCGTTATATATATATAATGTATTATTTTATTTACATCAAAATACAGTTTATCTTAGTAAAACTATAGCACAAATTGAGTTGCATTGAGTTGATTGAGTTGATAAAGAGAAACAACATTTAAAGGTATTGCTTCACCACTTTTTTATGTTTTTTTATAATTTACAATTAACAAAAATGTTTTTATATTTCTTATGTTCTTTCTAATCTTTCAGTATTCAAATTTTAATTTATGTCATCTTTATAACAAATTAACCTATTTTAAGATAATTCGTATAGAGGTTACATATATATAAAATGACCTGACCGATTAAATAACTAAGTCTTAAAACTCAATTACTCATTTGCTTTTTTCCGTACCTACTCGCTGGTAGCCTAAGCGACTTTTTTAGCGACGCTCTGGCTGGAAGGTGCGGTCCTGAACAAAAGCAGTGCTTCGCAGAATCCGTCATCCTCTTCCTCAAACTTAGTGAGGTTGTGTTTATGAGTTATTTGGTTAAACGAAATGTCCCACATACATTACCAACTGACCCGGCAAACGTTGTTTTGCCATATATAAGATTTGTAGGGAATTTCTAGTGTAGAAAAAAAAAAAAACCTCATTCAACCACATAATGCCTCTTTATAACAAAAAAATTGTCCTAAAATTAAAAAAATAATTTTAGGGGTGGACAACCCTTATCACTTAGGGGTATGAAAAATAGATAGTAGCCGATTCTCAGACCTACTGAACGTATAAAACTTCATAAAAATAACTAACATTGTGACACGAGAATTTTACATATAAGATTAAGCACAATCTTTAATGCACTTTACCAATATTAAGAATAAGCGGTCCGAGGCTTCGCTCACATTAAATTTAAGAAAAATATAAAACGTTGCATTTTACCGGGATAAAGAGTTGCTTGTATCACTTTCTGGTGCAAATTCAAATTCAAATTCAAAATCATTTATTTCAACTTGGATGTCATCAAAAACACACTTGTTGAATGTCAAAATGTAAAAGAAAATGTTAACTCTACCACCGGTTCCAAAAAAAGCCACAAGAACCGGCGAAACAAACTCAGCGGGCTTTTTTTTTTTTTGTATTTTCTCAACTATTTTCTTTTTTTTTTTAAACAAGAAAACATATTTACAGTATACGAAAAAACAAGTCAAAAAAAATACAATTCAAATAAATAATAATAATAATGAAAAATCAAAAGGCCAGGAGCGAACGCCCCATTCCCGCGTAGTGCTATCAAGTAAAAAATCCTTAACTTTATAATATGCCTTGTTGCACAAACGTTCCTTGACAGTTTTCTTAAATCTATGAACAGGTAGTAGTTGAACGTTTTGTGGGATCTTGTTGAAAAGTTGTACACCCAGCCCCCTGAAAGAGTTGCTTATTTTCTTAATTCGAGCCGCCGGCAACGCAAGCCTATGTTTGTTCCTAGTGTTCACATTATGCAAATTGCAGACTCTGGGGAATTCTACAATGTTTTTACGCACGTACAATAAATTTTCAAAAATGTATTGGGACGCTAAAGTTAGAATTTTGATTTCCTTAAACTTGTCCCTCAAGGATATAAGCATAAACATAAACATAGCATAGCATAAACTGCCTATCCAACAGCAGCGATTATCGTAGCATCTTTAGATATGCATATAGATGAATTGGTAGATGAAAACACGTTATTAGTGAGCGTCGGAAAAGGAATACCTATGTGAAAAATGTATACACAACGCGACGGATTGTTTTTGAGATCTATGAGTGAATGAATGGTATTTTGCTTATTTTTTTCTTATTGCTTGGATGGGTGGACGAGCTCATGGCCCACCTGATCTTAAGTGGTTACCGGAGCCCATAGACATCTACAGTGTAAATGCCGCCACCCACCTTGAGACACGAGTTGTAAGATCTCACTTTTAACAGTACAACGGCTGCCTCGCCCTTCAAACCGAAACGCATTACTGCTTCACGGCAGAAATAGGCAGGATGGTGGTACCTACCCGCGCGGACTCACAAGAGGTCCTACCACCAGTAATTACGCAAATTATAATTTTGCTTTTATATATATGGCTAATGAAATACCCCTAGTAGTGACAGGCTTCGGCCGGATACGCTCAATCAATTCTCTGTTTACGTCATAATACCTTAATCAGTATTTATAAATTTAATTTTTGATAATATGGCAACAAAAATCCTTTTAAATAATAAAACTGTTTTATCTGTATTCCAAATGTCAGATAAAAATAATCAATTTGTTGTTTTTTTTGTTAAAGTATACTGTGACGTCATTGGCTTGTAATCGGTCATAGCACTATCGAAGTTTTTTAATAATTATGTGTCGATATTAGGTCGTACATTGATCCCAATTATTATTTACCAATAATTAATTGAATTTTCGTCATATGCACACGAAGTGCAGATCGCATTATTGTTCAAATATAATTGTGGTTCATTTTCATATAACTCTTAAAGGTTTATTCAGATTTTAAAAAAATTCCGGAGTTTTAGTTTTTTTTTTATTAACCCGGGTAAGCGTAACTTTTGAGGCAACAGGTCGTAGCGTCCTCGGAGGTATTTAGGTTACCGCTATGCCATTGCCTTGTCTTACGCTAATAACAATAATAGCTCTCGTAAAATTGTATATTATTTCTTATACCGGCCAATGACACGTATGAGTCCGTAAGTTGGCAGTGTTCCAGTGCAGCACGCTGTGAACGCGTGGACGTGAGCTGACTTAATAGGCGCGAGACACAATAAGCCTTCAGTTCAAACTGTAAGGACCAGTATCGCCTGCGGTCGAAAGTCGACCAGCTTGTATGGAAAAATCATGTGGGTATGTTTACTTTGGTTTACTTGCTTTCACGGGTACATGCGCATTTATGGCCCACCATCATTCGAATAGGTACGACCGTAAAATTTAATGTTAAAAGTTTTCTTCAGTATGATTTAAAATGAAGAGAATATTTTTATAATAATTTATTGAATGACATACTTCAGTTTCGCGAGTCGGAAATAATATTAATATATAATACTCGTAGTAATAGTATTAATATAATAATATAATATAATATAATAGAAATAATACTAAACATATTTAAAAGTACTCCTACGATTTGATATCGGTTTTTTTTTTTTTTTTAATTTCTGATGTGTCGAATTAAGGTTTTATCTTAGGTGTTGTAGTCATGAAAATCAATTTAAATCAAAAAATTCCAATTTCAAAATTCCATTTCAATTTAGTCCATTTCGATAGTCATGTGAGTACATTTTTGTTGAATTAACAGACAAAAGGATACACGTGATGGTCGTGACGATTTAGCTATTACGGAGCTGGTGTGGGAGAGAGATGGCCAGATGTCGTCACTTTTACACGAAGTCAATTTAAAGTTTACGGATTTAACAGCCCTCGATTTACTTGTGTTACGGTTACCTGATTATAATACACATAGAAGTGTGTATGTTTATGTAAACAGATGCCAAAATTACGATGTGCAATTTACATTACTAGCTAATTAAGGAAAGGGAAAGTTTTGTATTGTACCTACTTCGATGATACAGCCATGGTAGATGAAAAATGAATTTAAGGATTGCATTACTTTCGTTCATACATGACAAGTTCATAATTCAGAGCGAGTAATGTGGGTACCTTCAAAAAATAGAACGGTGGTCCATGCCATGGCTATTAGGCGCATTCAAAAATTGAAAAACATTAGGTATGTAAGTAATTTTGCAACTTTACAGAAGAGCCATTTAAAGGTTAAAATTTGGCAAAAATACCCGTGGTAGGACCTCTTCTGAGTCTGCACGGGTATGTACCACCGCTCTGCCTATTTTCTGCCGTGTAATGCGTTTCGGTTTGAAGGGTAAGGCAGCCGTTGTAACTATACTGAGACCTTAGAACTTATATCTCAAGGTGGGTGGCGCATTTGCGTTGTAGATATCTATGGGCTCCAGTAACCACTTAGCACCGGCATCTAAGCAATAAAAAAAAAACTAAATAGCCTAGCCTACCCCTCGATATGGTCTCAAAAACATCTAAAATTATGTCATTTGAAGACAAACTTTTATAGGTACAGCAGCGCTGCAACTGATGCATAATGTAGACGAGCGAAGGCGGACCGGTTACGTTGAGGCATACGTGATCGACGTAGCGTAGGTAATGTGTGTAGGAATATAACCCAATAATTGTTTCTTTACTTGTTTTGTCATCTGTACTCCATATATAAAAATGAATTGCTATTCGTTAGTCTCGCTAAAACTCGAGAACGGCTGGACCGATTTGGCTAATTTTGGTCTTGAATTATTTGTGGATGTCCAGAGAAAGTTTAGAAGGTAGATAAATATGAAAATGTTCGGAATGAAATAAAGATAACAATTTTGTTTTTCCTTTGATGTGTCCTCCGTCGGACGGATTCCTTTTGTTTGCCTTGTAAGTTTATTTTATACAAAAGTTTAGGTCTTTTATTTATCGATTGAGGCACTACGAAGTCTGCCGGGTCAGCTATAATATATAAATCTACGGATGTTCCGTTATAACTACTAAACCGTGCATCCGATTGACTTGAAACTTTGCATCCATGTAGAAAATACATGTACTTAATGGACGGGCTAATATTTATATGAGTATTGGACTCCCTAATAATAATGACAATAAACAATAATGTTAATTTGAAATGCCCAGCGAAGTCTAAAATATTATGAGCGACCATGAATAACTTTTGTTTATTTTTTATAAAGACGGATTATTTAATAACAATGGATTTACTTGTTTATTTTTATTAACTTTCAACTTGACCATTAAAATAAGGGGAGATTACGATTTATCTCACAATTTTATAATTAATTATCGAATTAATTTATATTTAATATTATATTCCCGCATTAATAATTATATACAAATATAAATACAATTTGAACCAACGAAATTTTTTGTTAAAATGGCGTCAGATTAGATTACATGACCGGCATTAAGGTCATTTGATTATGCTATTAAGTGTCATTAAGTATTAAAGTCAGCTTCATAAATTACTAGCTGTACCCGCTCGCTTCGCTGGGCATTTAAAATTAACAATATTATTTCTCACCCCCACAAAGATTCTCATCATTAACGCCCCCGCAACTGGTGTAGGGATTCCAACACTCATATAAATATTAGCCTATCCATTAAGTACATGTATTTTCTACATGGATCCCAAGTTTCAAGTCAATCGGATGCATGGTTCAGTAGTTATAACGGAACATCCGTAAAAACTACTGTAGATTTATATATTAGTATAGATTGAGCGTATATTTGGGTGCGGGCGCTCCCGGTAGCAGAATAATTAGGTAGGGTTTTGACTTTTGCTCTGCTTGCTACCCTCAGGTAGTGGGTGTTAGATAAGCAGCGTTGGAGGCTCAGCGTGCTTAGCAGAGATTTGAGTTTTGGACCTTGTTGCACTTTTCTTCTGAAAAACATGTACACTTCATGTGTTCATGAGAGTTGTTCTTATTTTGCTTAGAAAGAGGAACGATCTTACGGCCCACCTCGTATTAAGTGGTAACGGGAGCCCATGGACATCAACAACGTAAATTCCGCTACCCACCTAGAGAAAGTTCCAAAGTATAACGTACATACGGCTACTCCACCCTTTAAGCCGGAAAGCGTTACTGCTCCTCGGAAAATATAGGTAGAATGATGGAACCTACCAGTGAGTATTCATAAAACTCTCTGCCATCACCTGTTCAGAAATCGTTTCAATTACGAAAAGATGTATCTAACAGACTCTTACTGGTGGTAGGACCTCTTGTGAGTCCGCGCGGGTAGGCACCACCACCCTGCCTATTTCTGCCGTGAAGCAGTAATACGTTTCGGTTTGAAGGGTGGGGCAGCCGTTGTAACTATACTTGAGATTTTAGAAATTATATCGCAAGGTGGGTGGCGCATTTACGTCGTAGATGTCTATGGGCTCCAGTAACCACTTAACACCAGGTGGGCTGTGAGCCCGTCCACCCATCTAAGCAATAAAAAAAAGACAGCAAAATAGAACCGTAGTCGTAAAAATTTAATATTACATGGATATTATTTATTCTCCTGCCCCTTCTCCCAGTCGCCTGGGGTCGGCGCAACATGTTTTTTCCTTCCATACTCCTATATCATATACCATTTCTTCGCTCACTCCCCTCTTACACATAACGTCTTTCACGCAATCCATCTATTTCTCCTTAGGTCTACCTCTTACTGCTTACTCTACATTGATATTATTAAAAGTAGTAAATATAACAACAGTTTATAAACTATAGTTTCTAATAACGATCGGGATACGATATACACAATGCGCTTGACCAGATAGTTTGATGGGCACACTAGAGGTCACAATGTATGCGTTTTAGTGTCAAGTTTAATGTTATAATGGAGATATGAATATTTTTCATTCATATTAATAATATAAACTTTGATAACCCATAAGGTCAATAGATAACCCGACGAGTGTCGTTCTTCTACAACAAAGTTTTCTGTTTGAATGGAATACGAAATTGTTCCACGTTAAAATACAATATGTCTTTAATTTACCCGTAATTATCTTTGGTGTTCGGCATTAGCCGTATCTGTATGACACAATACATAAATGTTATCGAAGAGTTAGAAACATGCGTTCGATATCACAGGTCTGAACATTTTTTTTATTTTTTTTTATTGTTTAGTTGGGTGGACGAGCTCACAGCCCATCTGGTGTTAATTGGTTACTGGAGTTTATAGATATCTACAACGTAAATGCGCCACCCACCCTGAGATATAAGCTCTAAGGTCTCAGTATAGTTACAGCGGTTGCCCCAGCCTTCAAACCGAAACGCACTACTGCTTCACGGCAGAAATAGGCGGGGTGGTGGTACCTGCCAGTGCGGACTCACAAGAGGTCCTACCACCAGTAAAGCCGTGCCACACGGCCGCTGATGGACTGTAAAATCGTGCGCACATAAAATACGCTATTAATTTAATGTTTTTCGAGTTTTAAGTTAGGTAGTTAAGTGTTCTATTTGAATAATTTATAATTATGAATGTTACCAATTCTGCTCTGCTGGTACAGGAGATAGTAACATATTTGCAAATGTGCGATGGTTGTTGTGCGCTCTGGGCCCGCAAGGACTGGTCGCAGCGTCAGGCCAATTCCTGCTGTAAAGTCATCTAGCTTTTTAGTACAATAGCCGTTGTTGAAAGTTGCGGTGTTCGTTTTGATGTCTGTAAGCTTTGCTGCCCACTGAGTTCCTCGCCGGGTTTTCTCAGTGAGTCGCGATTCCGATCCGGTGGTAGATTCTGCGAAGCACTAATCTTGCTAGGGCTAGTGTTAGCAAATTCTCTCAGGTTGAGCCCGTGAGCTCACCTACCCGTCTGCGAGAGCTGGAATAGCGCCCTAAGCCACCAATGCTAAGGTAGGTAAGGAAAAATAGTTCTCTAGTAAAAATAGTTCCACTTTTCAGTATTCTAGACCTCAATTGTCATACTACAAACGTTAACCGCCATCAATTCAGATAAACTTTGCTCTAATGAACTTTATAGTAATTGATATTAGTAGTACTTGATAAAATATTGTGAGAATTGTAAATTAATCTCTCATTATGATTAAGATTTTCTCTTTACATTTATTTCACAGGAATCACACGTCACGAACTTAATAGTTTTACGGTATTCTTGTGAGTCAGCGTGCATAAAAACAATATAATAGTTCCAAAGTCCACACGTTACATGTTCAAGTTACTACGCGGTTAATGAACAATAACAAGACGTAAAAACCCCGCTATTTTTTTTTAATAATAAATTCAACGAATGTCGAAATAGATCCTAAATTAATATTAAACTTTTTTGTTGTTTTCATCACACCAGGTTCTTTTCTTCTTAATCTGAATAATGCCTTTTTAAAAGTATTTTTATCTAATTATAAATATTCGTTCATACTTCGTGAAATCACTCGAAGTTACTTTTATGTTTAGCATTCCGTTCAATTTTTATTATTAAGAGCCAATCATCAGTTGGATGGCTTCGTCGTGGTGAAGCCGATACGATAATGGCCTGCATGTAAGCCAAGGTTGACAATCACGGCACACAGCCGTGCTCTCAGTCACACACAAATGTATCTAAGGGCTTAAAGAAAAGAGTGGCTTTATCTTAATAAATCGAGTAGATATTGCCTCCACCGAACTTAATATCCAGTGTGCTTAGTGCGAGTTTTTTAACGTTCTCGATAGCGTAAAAGTTAACTCAAATTTGTATGCAAAACGTTTGCCTAAGTTTGCCGCTAGGACACCGAACAATGCCGCACACAGAACAATGTCAATAAATGACGAATGTAATGTGAACAGTGAGCACTTCTCTACAAACTTCGGGTTCGCAACAAATTGTGACGGTCATGTACTTACTGCAAAAACTGGTATGCAAATGTCAATCGACTTAAAAACGTAATTCGCGCTTATAAAATTGATATATCCATACATATCCATACCTGGATCTACTAAATAAAAACTCGCCGAGTGCTATTTAGACCCGAACAAATATTTTAATGCGTTAATGTGACAAATGTGTGTGTGTGTTAGCATCTCTCTGTACGAAGCTGATGGTTTTTCCAAATCACCTACACGTTGCAAGGGTTTAGAGGTTTTCAGGTTGCCAGCTAATTGTAATTAACATTAAAGTCATTAAAAAGTGTGTAAGACGAAAATTCTCTATCTATGTTTAATGATCTGTTAAATAATACTATTGTAGAAAGGTACTTAAAGTAAGTAATTTACAAGTGCATAGTTAATCAACAAGGACATGAATTGTGATCGAAACTAATAACCGTCAATTGTTGGTTGGAAAATTGGTGACAGCTAAGCCATTAATAACTGACTTAAAGATACTACCCGAAGGAGAAACCGGCATGAAAGTATCAGCTGGGTGAAAGTTTAAAGAAACATAACTATTAGGATAAACATTTTCTAGTTTACCTTGGCAGGCGGTTTGAATCGATTAGTTTTGCTACCAATGCATCTCTAACAGACTTCCATCAACCTATGAATAGTACAAGTAATTTTTTTTTTTTTTTCTACATATTCTTGTGACGGCAAGGGGTCTCCGATTAACCGGGCGAGTAGATGAGCTCACGGGGCTCTAACCTGACGAAGTTGCTAACACGAACCCTAGCAAGAGCCGTGCTTAAAAATGTACCATCGGATCGGAAACGCGACCCACTGAGAAGATCCGGCGAGAGACTCAGTGAGCTGTGTCTAAAGGTTTTTTTCCTCGCCGACACCTTCGTCGCAAATGACGGTTTCGACGAGAACGATGACCGGTGCTTGAGGTAGTGGGTCTGGAAGATCCGAAACGACATACTTAGGGCGACGGTGACTGTTTACCACTCGGTCCGCAGGATCGGGTGTTTGCATTGCACGTCACAACCATTATAATACTCACGCGAAACTCCTTAATGACTACTGGAGACGTGAGATGTCGTTCAATTTCAATGTAATAAAAATAAAAAATAAAAAAAAAGATATTATAATCGTACTTAGACATCCGTTCAGTATTGGGACGGTACAAGTCGAAGGATACATAACAATGATCGGTTACCAAAGGCCATATGATGTCACGGTGCAAAGTCCGCTGTACCAATTTCGCTGAACAAATCAACGATGAAGCCCAAAACATTTCGGTTTAGTATCGTATACATTCGCGCGATCAGAAATTCAGGCTAATTGATGGTCAGCTAGGAATTATTCTCAATTTTATAATGTTAATCGATGACGCAAACTTTGATCAGCCTAGACTAGAGCGAAGAAATTTGATCTTGAAACGTTAAAAGTGTAAATTGTATAGCTGGTTAATTTTTTAGTGCCAGCCACACTCCCTGTGTAATTGTACCTCTATAATATACATGTAAGTACTATTTTTAGGTTATGTTAGGTTATCCTTCTCGAATCATCTCGATTATTAAAACAAACACAAGATAGATGGCAGGGAATTTAGGGAACTAGATACTTCATAATTTCGTCATCAACAACGGTTCTCTTATTTTGTGTTTGAAAAATACGTAATTTTTTTTTAATTGATGATTGATTGAATAGAAGGTTCCTTAGTTATTTCTCCAAAATATGAGTTATGCACACTACATTTAGAATTGAACCTCAAAATGCCGTACAAGACGTACCATTGTGAGATGTTTTTTTAGAGTTCAGTTTCGCGTTTGATGTTGAGCTGTCGGATTGTGCTCGATAATAGTATTTTCCACTTATATATCGCTCATTTCATGTAGTATTGGACACCGCATGACGATTACAACCACTCAAGAGCCAAACGGAGGAAGATGTCGCTCATATTCATACATTCTTATCTCACTGTTAATATTTACTTGATCCAGACTATATAAATATGCAATTAGTTCTGTTAACCTCATTCCGGCCACGTTGCTCATACATGCATGTTTCAAGTTAAATATAGATCCGAAGTTTGAACCGTATGCGTTATGAAGCAACACTTTGTTAAATTCGTTGGTGACACAACTTTGTATTCGACTAAATCGTAATGCTTTTGGTCAGTGATATTGGCACATACGTTTTGCCTGACACATTCAGATAAACAACGTTCTAGAAAAATAGTTATTGAAACATCACAATTTTATTGCTTAGGCCCACTTGCTGTTAAGTAGTTAGCGGAGCTCATGGCAATCAATAGCGAAAATGCCGCCATACACCTTGAGACATAAGTTCTAAGTCTCAGTTTAATAGTACAACGACCGCCCCACTCTTCAAACCGGAACGCATTACTGCTTCAGGGTAATTTTTTTTAAATTCACCAACTATCTGATACTACCGGTGCCTATCCATGCTGGGTCACAGGACGCCCTAACCCCAGTAGCGCATATGAGACTTTAATGAATTGAATGCAAAACATGATGAGGTGGATCTATTTGCACGAAATCCCAATTTTTATATGTTCAGTATATTTCAGTCAACACAAGGTTTACGTTGAACGTTTCCTGGTCGACACGACTGTATGCTAATGGCGGTATAAATCAGGTTTGCGAGGCTGTTTCCAGGAAGGAACACATACTACATTCATATCGATGCTTTTATGTTGCGTAACAGATTTCATGGACAGAGATTAGGCTATAGCTTATTACCATTGGCTGAGGACGTAAGCGATGGTAAACTGGCGCCTTCTGTAATTTGTTAATTTACGTGTTGCCTATATTTAATTGAACCATCAAATCCATTGTACTTTTAAAACAAATTTATTAAATAATGGTCGCCATTTTAAAAACCGAATCTAGTAACAACAAAGGATCGTAACGAATAACAATGGCCGGCCATAAATGAAAAATAACGTTTGAATATGGAACTGCAGTTCCAAAATCAAATTCGAACATCGTTTAAGTAAATTTGAACTTTATTGTTCTTGGCACATAAACTAAAGCAACTTAACGAATGAATGGTTTCGGTCTTGCCGATCACGCAACGTGCACGTGCGCCCGTCCACGGTAGAGAGTTCACAGCTGTTGTAGAACGTTTGGACTTTGGACTGTGTATACAATCACCGGTGCATGAGACGCGTGAATAACTCCGTCCGCATCGGCTTTAAGGGTGATGATATATTTCTGTACGGTAAATCATATTATGCCGCTATCTGTCATTGTGAAATACACTTTGAAATTTCGTAATCATACAGCGTAATCCATTAATTTAAGGCCAAAGGCAATTTTGTCGCTAACACGAAGTTTGAGGCTTTATGCAATATCTTTGAATAATACTCCATGGTTTACACACACGGAGTATTGTTGTTATGTTAGATAGTTATAATGCGGTTAATTCATCTATACGAGTAGAATTTAATCTTTAGGCATTCAATGTCAAAAATCAAGTCAATGTTAGACACGTCGGTACTTTTACGCCTTTTTCATGGCTTCCCTTTACGTCATCTTGGGCGTGCTCTTAAATCTTGTATTATTTTATATTATATTTATACAATCGTTAAATATTGTTTTCTGAGCACTTATTGTTGGGCGATTCGTTGTTTCCATGCACGTATTTCAGTGAAACTGACTAATTCAACAAGATATTTTATTAGTAGACTGTCCTAAATGCAAAACGCATACAAATACTGTCTGGAATGACGCCAACGAATAATGAAAATTCTGGCGCCAAAATTCACAATTGCATATTTCAGATACACGTAGAAAGAAATAACAATCTGAAAACCATGACCATCATAACAATCATAATTTGAGCATTACATAAAACCTGTGACTTTTCAGTTGTGCTACTCGCCGTCACGAAGGTGTAGCGTGTTCAAATCACAGCATGCCGTGCCGGGTCCAAAGTCCGCAAGGTAACAGTGACGTAGAGCCATCGTGCCAACGATTTGTACCGTGTTAACGATAAGAAACTATAAATCCTTTTTTACAGGTAATTGTTGCTCTTTCGTGTATATAAATAATGCAGCTTCAGTTATTTTTTATTGTCTAATTTACATTTAAGTTTATAAAAGTTCAAGTTCGTAATTGTATTAGTCAAATTTAATTTAAAATCGTTAGCTGTATTATAGTTAGAAATCAAATAAATACAATACTCGTTGTTGGTTTAGAGACAAAAGCGAGTTAATGTAAACAAAAGTGTGATCACACATCACGATCCCACATGAAACTTTTTGATGAAGATAACAAATAAAATCTTAAAATATAATATTCTCTCTTACCTTCTCAAGGCACTCTTGACCAATCGCATTTGGGTCCACCTTGATTTCCAAGATCACAGAATTAGGTTGACTGACTAACCACATTTTGGTCAACATTTCGAACGAAAATACGTAAAATTTAATAAATCAGGTCGCAAGATATTTTCGTTAATGAATTTAACACACGTTACAATTGTTTATCTCACACGCGCAAAATATTTATTTAAAAAAGTCCTTCTTAATTCGCTCTGTGAAATGTTTATCGCGTATTCTTTGTGGAAGTAAAACTGCGAATACTTCCAAGCGACGGCCATACTACGTTAAGTTTACCACCGAAATGATAAAGAAAATCGTGACGTCTCTATGCGGTGAACGCTTTCTGTGCCAGCCTACACGATATTTTTAATACAGAACCATTGTTGGATTCGTTTGAAACAATTTTAAAAGTGCCATATAGCACACGCAATGTATGCTGAGATGGCAAACATTTGTTTTGATCACGTATAGTTGATTTGAAATTGGTAGAAACAAAATTGCATTTGCTATTTCTCTTGGGGCTGTGAATAAGAAAGAGACAGATGCACGTAAAATCCAATAGAGAGTGACAAATATAGTGAACTGTTTAATCATTGGTAGGACATTGTTTATAAGTCCATATGGCTATGTTCACCATTTGGTCTATTTTAAATACGAAGTAGCCGTTATAAAATACAATTTAGACATCGAACTCATATCTCAAGGTAGCATAAATATTTGCAACGACATCTATGACTTCCTTTAGTCCCGTTATCCAAGAATTTCGTTGTCGCCTGCGTCTGCCCGTTTAAAAAAATAAAAAAATACGGCAATGTAGCAGTAAAACTCATACAGTTTTGCCTAGGTTGTGGAACTTAAAGAATTGTTTTTCCTTCTTCACAAAAAGTGGTAAAAAAAACTAAGTTGCAGGATGTGGCCAGGCGTTTACTGAGGCCTCAGTAGGTACCCACAATTTTGCTAGGGTCATGATTTCATCATATTTTAATTCAATCTATTTCTTCCCAATTGATAAATAGCTCAGATAAATCAAGTCCAATTCATTCCTCTCCATTATACTTTTCCTTTCACAAAGCTTAAGTATGTAAACGTAAATGAGAAAATAAATAAACTCGACATGAAAATAGGAGGTTTTTAAGACAAGAAGATTTTGAAAAAATGGCTGAAAATTTACAGAGCGGTAAAAAGCAAAATGATTGATATTTTTATCAGAATGCCTTGTGCGCCAGTTCATAGATTATCAAAATGTAAATTAAAATATGTAGGGACACTTTTGTCACTTTAATTGCTTTCTTGTTTTTAGTGACATCTGTGAAAATTTGGAAGAAACTTTCATCGTTCAGTCCAGTTACAAGTACGTTCCATTATCATTGATTCTTGTG
Organism: Bombyx mandarina; assembly: GCF_030267445.1. NCBI lineage: Eukaryota > Metazoa > Arthropoda > Insecta > Lepidoptera > Bombycidae > Bombyx > Bombyx mandarina. The sequence continues at coordinate 9,151,968 of NC_143226.1, forward strand.
TTGATAGTAAGAAAAAATAATCATTCTTACTTACTTTACATGATATAAAAAAGAAGAGGAAATAATCACTATATTATGAATATCTTATAAAAGAGTTTACGAAAAAACAAACAAATATAAAATGGAAGTTTTCATTGTGGAACCAACATCACACTCCGTTATACGCAAAACATTCAAACCACGAGCTGACTGTAGCGCCACTTGCGTCAACATACATAACTAATTAAATCATATGACTTTCGTCACGACTCTTCATATCGCTTTATTGATTCGTGTCTCGGTTCTCGTACTCAGTCTTGGTCTACATAGTTTTTGTGTGTTTTCGATATGGCGAGTCAGACCCAAGGAATCCAACAGCTTCTAGCTGCTGAAAAACGCGCTGCGGAGAAAGTCAGCGAGGCAAGGAAGCGTAAGTTTTCGTTTCGTAGTTTTAATCGCATTACGCCCTTTGCTGTTTCTTGGGAAAAAAACATATATCCTTGTCCTATGATCTGTAGTAACATGTAATATTCTATTAACTTTTTACTTCCTATATGTCTAAAATAATCAAAATTCATATTTTGAGCAGAATCCATGGTCGTCACATGATTTAATCCAGATCATCGATATTACAGAGCTCACAATCCTATTCTTCATTGATTATGAAAATGAAACTTGACAAGTAACCAATCTTAATTGTTGTAAAATACTAAAATGATATTTCTAACACCAATACAACGACAGTGGAGCAAATGATGATATGATTATGAAAAGTTTTCTCAACCTATTAATTGAACTTAGTTTATTATGAAATTCCTCCATCCTGATCATTATTCCCGCGAAGCAGATAAGCGTAAATTAGGTTGGTCGTACTCATTTAAGACATAAAAAAGGAACTACAAACCAGCATAATTTCGTATAGTTTCGTTAAATCTTGAATGTTGATGAATTACGAGTAATATTCAATCTATAACTTATTTTGAGCATTCCTGGGGTTTGAGTTATCTCTGCTAAATTGCGTCAGATACCATTTAGCTATGACTAAATACAGAAATTATGAAATTTTCAAATTTCTATTAATATTGTTAGCTCCAATTTTTTTAATATCACATCATAGGCATCATATACCGTTTTAAAATACCTTTAATTGGTTATTTAATTTAAGGGCATCTTCTTTACTTAAATGATACCTACACTTTTTGATATGACATAATTTCATCAGACTAATAGAACAAAAAAATAAACAATAAGAAGTCTATGGTTTTTACCAAAAAATGATTATGTTAATGTTGTAAGAAAAGGTATAAAAATGAAATGTTTTTATAACAGGAAAAGCGAAACGCCTAAAGCAGGCCAAGGAGGAGGCTCAAGATGAAGTTGAAAAGTACAGACAGGAGCGTGAAAGGCAGTTCAAAGAATTTGAAGCCAAGGTATGTAAACATTCACAAACAGTCCACTGTAACTCTACTGTAAAATTGTCAATCACCGGCTATTTAGGTTAAATAATATTTTCCTACATTATCTATTCTAATATTATAAAGCTGAAGAGTTTGTTTGTTTGAACGTCCTAATCTCAGGAACTACTGGGCCAATTTGAAAAATTTTTTCAGTGTTAGATAGCCCATTTATTGGGGAAGGCTATAGGCTATATAACATCACGCTAAGACCAATATAAGCGGAGCACCAATAAAGAATGTTTCAAAATCTATTTTTTTTCCTTTCGAGAGTTTCCGTATGAGGGAATTGTTCCCCTTTAAAATAACTAAAAAAAGTCTGTGACAGCATATGTCTATATGTTAAGGTTGGCTTACTATATAACTTACGTTTTTTATGCTAACCAAATTTGTTCTAAAATAAAACATTATTTGTGAACGATTCCGCGCAGACGAAGTCGCGGCAAAAGCTAGTATTATTATATTATGCTCGAATAAAGAGCAGGCAGCTTTAACATTTGTGCTGGGACTTTTAATTGCATCTTTCATGGTTTCAAGTTATCTTATTTATAGGTGCCAGTAACTACTTAACAATTATTCTTTATTGATCTTTGTAATCAGTCTTGTAGATTGCAACATTCATATTGTGGTGTCTCAGAAATCCATTTTTGTTTTAACAATTCTAGATTATTACTAAAGGCCAGTTGTGTAGTGTGGGATTATCGTAATGTATTGAAAAATATGTTAGATAACACTCCACTTTGATTCGTCTTGCCATTTGCATTACATTAGTTATATTTTTCTGTCTCTTGTACACTCGCTCAGTAAATCCTGTTCAGCTCAGAGGATTAATGTGACAGTGTATTTGGATCATTTTATGATTATGCAACCTTCTCATCCTAGTATCCTCAATATACTACTAAATTATAAAATCAATTTTTTCTTATGTACAAAATTGTCAATGTACAAAACACTTGATCAAAATTATCTGATACTTCCCTTCCAAGCCATTACAATCATCAGTACCTTGATTTATCTAGTGTATGATTTAAAAGATTTTTAGGGATTATAAAGGATTTTTATGACTAGATACAGATACTTGATTAAAAAAATGTAATTATAACATTTTTTCTCTTTTTCTGTTATATTAGGTTGAGTTTGAGCTACAAATAAATTTCATGTTTATTCCAGTCCATTTTAGTGATTATATTGTTAAAACATCCTAGTCTGAAATGAGCTTTCTTCCCTGGTATTTTCTTTACTATCTAGAATTTGTACTCCTCATTTGCATAATAATATGTTTTAAATCTTACGTCTATGAAGTCACAAGAATTAATTGTTTTTTTGTTACAAAATTCATAATTACCTTTATTACTACCAATGTGTGTGTATTATTTCACTATGCTAACAACACGAAAGAACTTTGTTGATCTCATTTACAAGATGAGTTGATGAGTCACTGAAGAGACTGTAATTTATACAGTTACTAAAGAATCATTTGAAACTAAGACCGCTCTGTCCTAACAATCACTACATCATTACTGGTGGTAGGACCTCTTGTGAGTCTGCGCGGATGGGTACCACCGCCCTGCCTATTTCTGCCATGAAGAAGTAATGCGTTTCGGTCTGAAGGGTAGGGCAGCCGTTGTAACTATACTGAGATCTTAGAACTTATATCTCAAGGTGGATGGCGCATTTATGTTGTAGATGTCTATGGGCTCCAGTAACCACTTAACACCAAGTGGGCTGTGAGCACGTCCACCCATCTAAGCAATAAAAATTTTTTTTTCGTGAAAGCAAAAATAGAAAAAATAATAAAAATGGATAAATGTTTCTTATTAACATCCTGAAAAGTTGAATACGTCATTATTATTTTTTTAGCACATGGGTACCAGGGAAGGTGTTGCGGCCAAGATCGATGCCGAGACCAAAGTTAAGATCGAAGAGATGAACAAAATGGTCCAAACACAGAAGGAGGCGGTATGTTGTTATTTAGATTATTCTGTGTTATAAGTTTTTTTATTTCAATGAAAAAACACCACAGATATTTTTGACTCAAAGACAGAACTGTTCAAATACATAGGTTTTTTTGTCAATATTGGTAACTAGCTTCTTGTGTTGCCATTATTGCCAGAGTCGAATTACATAGTTCTTTTGTTTTATTCCAGGTCATCAAAGACGTCTTGAATCTGGTGTATGACATCAAACCTGAACTCCACATCAACTACCGCTTAAATTAAGCAAATTATTGTATTTAATACATAATTTACGCCTAATTAACTTAATTTGATCACCTTTATCTAAAAAAAAAATTGTATATTAATTTGACAGATCATTGTAACAAGCGTATGTAGGCAGGTTTTCTTGGAGCCGACTTAATTAAAAAAAAAAACAACAAGGCGCAGAAAATGAAATGTCAAAGTGCAATTTTTTTGCTAAGTAATTTATTGTATGAGAAATCAGCTCGGTACCATTCCAAGTGTTGAGAATTCGCTACAATAATTTAAAATTTAAATATGAAAAAAAAAAGAAATGTAATCAACCTGTATGTTACTCGATGTTGTATGTTGAATAGATTATAAATAAACGTTGAAAAAAGGCTTTTAAATCTTTTCTTTGTAGTTCAAGGATGTGTACAGTATTAGTGTAAAAATATATTGTATTGATGTCAATCATTGTTTTATTGTTTTAATATGGTCAGAAGTCACAGTCATTCTACTAGTACTAATGTAATGTACTAAGACTATCTAACCCATAAACACAGCCCACTGGAAGCGACTTAATGTGCAGCCGTGTGCATTCCAGACGAGAGCCGAACACTAATTCAACTACGACAGTGCACTAATTAAATTGACTATTCCACCGTCGTTATGTACTTCTACTTATGCATTTTATCAAAGACACCTATGTAATATTTTAGGAATAGCTAACTTGTAGCTCGAGGGTTCGTAAATAGATAATAATAAACATAAAATTAGGACCTTGAATAAGTTCTCGCTGTTTATTTCCAAAACAAAGTCTTTATTTAAAAAAAAAAGTGTTTGTGCAAGTCACACATGGTAGAAGTGAAACTTATAAATGTAGAATCCTATACATTTATGTGTTTGTGTCTCTATGGACTTATTTTTTCGTTTCATTGAATTTGAAATCACAACGGTTCTAAAGAAGTTTCACTTCAATTATAGGAACAAAAACATTTTATTCAAAGTATTTCTTTGTTTATTATCATCGATAGCGTACAGGTGCTACACGGCCCAATTAATGATAAGTAGTTACGCTCGTGAATGTTAGCGCTGCCGTGGACCTAAGAAGGACTTGGCGGCTCCTAGGACAACTTAATAAAATTACATTAACTACAAACAAGGACCAGTGACTATGTTTCAATTCAGGAGACACCAATAATCCCGTGCTGCTCCAGCCAGCGTGCAACGACCCCTACGGTCGAGAAGACGGCGGGCTGATCTATACCGTCGCAGACTTTAGAAGAAAACGCCAGTATGCCCACTAAGAAGCCGTACATAATGGCTGGTCCACCGCCGTCGTGCTGCAATCATTAACATTAAAGTTATCCTAATGCGATATTGTTAGATTCGACTGGCGAATGGTTTAATGCCCGCCTGATATCACTACGTGAACAGCGTAATCCTCCTTGAGACACGAGGCCTGTGTGCTTAGTGCGAGTTTTTTAAAGTTCTCGATAGCGTAAAAGTTAGCTCATATTGGTATGGAATGAGATCGTTTGCGTACGTTTGCCGCTAGGGGCGCTGTTCCAACTGCATACAAAATTGGGTTAACTTTTACGCTATCGAGAACGTTATGAAACTCGCACTAAACACACTGTTGTATAACGGCTGTCCAAACCTTCAAACCGTAACGCATAGGTAGTTATATGAAACGTGTCTTCACTGTGGGCAGGGGCGGCGGTAAGAGAATTTCATTGTCGAAGATGAGGAGGCGAGTTGTTGGTGTTGAGGTTATAGGAAGAGCCCGTCGATTCAAGTTTATTTGTCACACTAGAGCTGAACGCATGAATGTACCTACATCTACCGCCGTGGTATCTATTAGGCGGACTCACAATACCCTTTGTTTTTTTTCTGTTAGATGGGTGGATGCGCTCACGGCTCATGGCCTTAAGTGGTTATCGGAGTGATCAACAATGTAAATACCGCCACTGACCTTGAGACACGAGCTGTAAGTCTCGGTTCTATAGCAGATACAAGGGGTCCTCAAATAGCATTTATTGAGAAACAGCATCGTTTCAACGGTTTAATTAACTGGATAAGAGCTATAGTTGTTACGTACACATACGATTGAATCATTCTAATTACTACTACTTACATTACAGATATTTTTCGCCACATGCCTCCGACCGGCACAAAAATTATTCCGTGTTACTAATTCTCTGAAAAGTTCAGTTTTAATGAAGATAATAAAATATTGTTCCTTACAGTTCTCTAGAAGTCTATTAATATAATAATATGTATGTGGGAATGGTTCGTAAGAATAATGAAGGGATGGATAAAATGAACACGAAAGGAGATTGAATTTTACAATATGGCGATAGGACAGTAAGATCATATGAGAAAAATTCTGCAAAATGATTCCAGTGTTCCTTTATATGGAATCTTCAACGATCAATCCCTCAAACTTAGGGGCTCGCCCAGGATTGTTAAAGAATTTTCAGAGAAGTAAGAGAAAAAACAACGAAAGATTTAAAAAAGATTGAACTCGATGTGACGGGCGGCCATTTTAAATGAGAGCCACAACAACGTGTTAAATCTTTCTGAAATTTTTCGGTATAATGTAAACTAAAATATAATTTAGTTCGATCAATATTATGTAAGGTCCGAAAAATTTCATTCATCATTACATTAGTTATTATAAAACCGTTTTTACTGACGTAGATGAGCAAAGGGTCTTTCAACATACCAGCATGAACCTATAAAGTGATCTAAAATTGTGCTAGGTTCGTCGCCTACTTTGGGGCATGAAGTGAATTTAAGATGTCTGAAAATCCCGGTCAGAGATCTTTGTTAGCCAAAGCGCCGCTTTAACGATCGCCGGCCTACGAGCGATACACGATGGCAATAAATAGAATAAAAAGAATAAATAAACCACTGCACTGAACTGACTTGCCATATATTTCTTGACACAATTCCCAATCATAGATTGGTAGTTTTAGTTTCTGAAGTAAAACCTTGCCACCGGAGCCTCCTCTAGCCTGAAATCATCAAATACATTAAGTGTCTTAATTGATTATCGGATATTTATATCCTTAGGTATCAGAAACGCAGAGAAAATGAACTCATCTATATATATATAAAAATGAATTGCTGTTCGTTAGTCTCGCTAAAACTCGAGAACGGCTGGACCGATTTGGCTAATTTTGGTCTTAAATTATTTGTGGAAGTCTAGAGAAGGTTTAAAAGGTATTTATATATGAAAATTCTCGGAATTAAATAAAAATAACAATTTTGTTTGTCCTTTGATGTGTCCCCCATCGGACGGATTCCTTTTGTCTTTTATTTATCGATTGAGGCACTACGAAGTCTGCCGGGTCAGCTAGTACATAATATTAATACGGAGTTTGATTGTGAATAAGATGGAGTCAACATTATTGGAATTGCAATAGTCCTATTTCTCCCTTCAAGAAACAAGTTGAACGAACTAACGCGCAGGTTCCAAAGGCCTGCTAAGTTAAACTAAGCTATGTAGGTACCACTTTAAACAACAAATAATAAAAATAATAAACAAATAATAATTCAGAAGAGTTAGGCAGCAAAATATGGATCCTTCTAAGAAATTAGTTTTTTTTTTGTATTTCTTTAAAAAAAGTTATTTCAATATCTCTGGTTGTGAAACAATTTTAGTTACCACTTCGCTAAATTTTTATTGTTTGTAAATTGATTTCATAATAAAATTTTATCATAAAAATGACTAACCATAACAGATCCCCATCCTAAGAACAATACTTTACTATTAAACGGTATGATTCTGTCGTATGCAAATTTGATCTGTTTAACTTTTGAATCTTTATAACCCAATGAGATATTCCGGTGAAGCTCAAGTAAAGCGAAGTTGTATTCCAAAGTTTCTGGCTTATAGTTCGGGTGAAAGTTAATCTTGTTGACGCGTAGGACTTCGCCTCCCGATGTTGCGTTATTGGAGCCCACTCTAACGGTCAGCATCTGAATGTATTCGCGAAAGAAGCGGGTCTCAAACGGCCTGGAAGAAATAAGTGAATGCAATAATATTTTATTTAGACTGTTCATTATCATCATCATTATCCTGCCCTTCTCCCAGTCACCTGGGGTCGGCGCAACATGTTTTCTTCTATCATATATCATTTCTTCGCTCACTCCCCTCTTACCCATATCGTCTTTCACACAATCTATCCATTTCTTCTTAGGTCTTCCTCTTCCTTTATATCCTTCCACATTCATAGTTAACACTCTCTTACCAACCTCATTTTCATTTCGTCTCATCACATGTCCATACCATCCCAAACGCGCACTCCTCAGCTTCTCTCTCTAGACTGTTCATTATCATTGGTTTTAATTCTTCTGAACATTGTTGTCAGTGACAGCTTGACACTGAACTTCTCCTAAATGGCTGGGCCGATTTTGATGAACATTTTTAGTTTATTAGTTAGTTATTTACAATTCGATGTAGTAGGTGCATTGCAGCAGTCGGGTGCTTGGTTCTTATTAATACGCTTATAATTACGCATGATTTTGACCCCCTTTAAAGCGTCGGATTAATTCAAATTTGGTATACTTATTAAAGACCGAGGACAATACAATACTAAAAAAAATTAAAAAAATAGATTGAAAAAAATAGATTGAAAAAATTGAACTTCAACTAAAAAATGAAAAATAAATAATAGTTTAAAATAACTAAAAAAACACGCTTTTACAGAAAGTCCAAATAAAAAATAGCAAATAAATTTTAATAAATTTTGAATTAAAAATAGTGTAAGAAAAAAATATTTTATTGTAAAAAAAGCGTGGGGTGCATGGTATCAGTAGTTATAAATATTTTATGAACAGATATGAGTAGAAGGGCTATTTTGATAATATCCTGAAAAGCACCCCACGCTTTTTTTAGAATAAAATCATTTTTTCTTACACTATTTTTAATTGAAATTTATTAAAATTTTAATATATTTTTAGTTTTTTTAAACTATTATTTATGTTTATTGTATTGTAACGAATTATGTTCTAGATGTGAAGGACCCGAAAGTATTTGGTAATGTAATTAATTGAATCAATATGAGCAAGGTACATACAACTGTAAGCAATGCGCGGCTGTTAGCACCCGGTTTTGACTGAGGATGGCTCCCCCGCACCACAGTTGGTTGTTCACCAAGAGTGCAGCCATGAATGGAAACTCTTCTATTGTTGCTATCTATAATATTAATATTAGTAGATACTTGTAGTTTTTTTTTAAATGATGGGGCATTACTGTTCGCCCAGAGGCCTTACCTTTTTTTTTTGCTACCTATGCTATCAAGCCTTGAAAGACTATTTTAGCTTCGCCCTGACGTGTAGGTGAGCCCACGGGGCTCAAACCGGAGTGACCCAAGCAAGAGCAGCGCTTCGCAGAATCTACCACCGGATGGGAAACGCGACCCATTGCGAAGATCCGACGAGAAACTCAGTGGGCTGTATCTGTGGTTAGGCCTTTCCAGTTTCACCAGGACATATTATAGGCGAGCAAAGGCGAGCGCCTTCAAAGGAGACCTAACAACTTAAGAGTAACTGGTTTGCCAATGAATTTACCACCGGATCGGTATCGCGACCCACTGAGAAGATCCGGCAAGAAACTCAGCGGGCTGATGCATGGGTTAGGTGGCTGGTATAGTGAGACCGCGTAGGTACTACAATCTTGCCTATTTTTCTCAAAAATAGTCAATCGTTCCGGTTTGGATAGGATAGGAAGGATAGCCATATACAATACAATGTAGACTTTGGCCTTAAGTTTTGGGGTGAAGATATTAATGTTTGTGATGTGTGATGGCTCTCGTTTATGGTTACCTAGCTAACCTGGAGCTGGGGATAAGTTTAATTAATATTTATGGCGTTAGCTAACGTGAAAGTGTTTTTATAGTCAACAGTATAAAGATATAGTACCTTTAAAGTACTATATGCTTACCCCATCAGAGTTGTAAATACGACGGTTGCTTAAGTTTAACGTCGTGGAGACTGAGGTAGTTTGTATTGATGGACTTGTAACTGAAATATAAAAGTTATCTTTTCTTAAGCACGTAGTTGCGGGGATGGAGGAAGCACTGTCTCTTTCAGGCAAATCGAGTGTTGTTTAAACTTACGACGTTTGTCAGCATCGTCGTCATTATATAGTACTCACAGATTTTAGCTTTGTGTCACCACATCTCTCCCAACCAAATGCCCTAAACACAAGTCACCATCACCTTGGAGCGCGAACTGTCGATAGATCGACTCTATTAATGCGTATAAAGTGCCGAGCCTCGGAATACCGACTATTGTGCAGTTTCTTAGTTATTATTATTAAATAAATAAAGTTTTAGTAAAAAACCTCTATCATTTGAGTAATTTCATATGGCCCTTACACTCATACATACATTTGAGGAAGATAATTAAGATTCTGTGCGCACTTAGTTAATAAGGTGCTTTTTTTCCAAAAACTCTTTAGCAAGCTCAGCACTATACATTGTAGTTTTAGTTTCTAACATTAATGTGACCTTGGTTGGTAACCACAAAGGTTTAAACACCGAGCATCAAGCACTTTCTCGGCGCTCTCTGGCTAAAATTGATGTTGAACTTTTTCACTGGTGGTAGGACCTCTTGTGAGTCCGCACGGGCAGGTACCACCACCCGCCTATTTTCTGCCTTGAAGCAGTAATGCGTTTCGGTTTGAAGGCTGAGGCAGCCGTTGTAACTATACGGAGACCTTAGAACTTATATCTCGAGGTGGGTGGTGCATTTACATTGTAGATGTCTATGGGCTCCAGTAACCACTTAACACCAGGTGGGCTGTGAGCTCGTCCACCCATCTAAGCAATAAAAAATAAATAAATAAAAGTTTAGTTATTTCTCAACATAATATCATTTTATTTTTAGTTATATTATTTTTATGAGTTTCAATTCATAGCATCATACCAGTAACGTCAGTTGTGTCAGGTTCACCAGACCTCCTAGGGAATTCAATGGGTATGCCTTCGTATTGCCATTCTTGGTTGTCTCGTCGTGATATACCAATTTCTGGAGCTGTTGAAACGATTACCGTATTTGTGTTACACTTATTACAAAAATTAGCAACTACCTATACAACAACTACATACTATCTGTCATGTATTAATTTGTCAATGTTTTCTGTTCATAATTAATTTGTTGGTCTAACCAAATAAATAAATAAACCAATAAATTAAATAAATGAAAACTCGAGTGGCGGTGAAATTCCTCTATTCACGTAACCATTTTATATAGGGGAATTATAACCCAAAAGTATGAGTAGAATTAGTACCTAGTGCAGGTAAAAAGGCCGCGTTAGTCTTATTACTTTTACTGGTGGTAGGACCTCTTGTGAGTCCGCACGGGCAGGTACCACCGCCCTGCCTATTTCAGCCATGAAGCAGTAATGCGTTTCGGTTTGAAGGGTGGGGCAGCCGTTGTAACTATGCTGAGACCTTAGAACTCATATTTCAAGATGGGTGGCGGCATTTACGTTGTAGATGTCTATGGGCTCCAGTAACCATTTAACATCAGGTGGGCTGTGGTGAGCTCGTTCACCCATCTAAGCAATAAATAAAAAAATATATTAAAATTATATCCTGGTGATTCGTAAAAACAAATCTGAAAAATCGTGTGCTTACAATCATCTTTCTCAGAAGAAACATGAGCGTCACGTCCGGATATAAACGCAAAAATAGTAACAAAAACCACCATTTTGAATTCGAATATCGCCGCCATTTTGCGAACTTAGTTTGTGCCAGTAAAAAATATAAATGAAATAAAACCATTGCAATAAACGTATGAAGATTTATTGAAAAACATTTACGACCACAAAAGGTTTTATATGTAGAACATTACGATCGAGATAAATTGTTATTCAATTCAATGTTTTCCCCAGCCGTAGCCCCAAGAACCCCAGTGCAGAGGGGCGGTTACAATCGGAGTTTTGATGATTGGAGCAGTGATGATGGGAGCGGTGATCACCGGGGTTTTGATCAAGGGGGCGGTGTAGACTGGAGCGGAGACAACAACGCGGGGGTACGTCAGGCCGTGGTTGACATAGGTTGAGCTTATGGACGCTGGGTATGCTGGGATCAACGAAAATTATTTTATCAGTTATGTAATTTTAGTTATGTGGCTTCAGATAGTGAAATAGTTTGAAATGAATGTGATTGCGATTCGAATTTGCATTGCACACCACGAAAAATTTGTCTTCTTCGAAATAAGCAAACGCTACGAATTTTGCCACTAATTAAATCTTTAAAGGCAGTTCGTGTCACAATTGATGTACCTACAGACGAGCTGCTATTCCGGGTTACTTTTTGTTCAGTGGGTACCGAAAGCAACTGTTCACTTTGAGGCGATTAACATCTCAATTGCACGGCCAATATCATTGTCACTTTCCAAAATCTTTTCAATCATCAATCTGCGGTAGGCAGCGGCTTGGCTCTGCCCCTGGCATTGCTGAAGTCCATGGGCGACGGTAACCACTCTCCATCAGGTGGGCCCTATGCTCGTCAACCTACAAGGGCAACAAAAAACCGATCGCGAGTTGTTGTATGAAACTAGGCGTTAAATAGCTTGATAAACATATTGTTGTCTTTCACATATTCACGTTTCATAATTTTTTAACTAATATATTTTTTTTTTTTTATAAATAAATATCTACATCTTATTTATTGATAAATTGCTTTACAATAGTCAAATTCAGTTACCCGGGAACACGAAACCTGCAAAGTATTCGGAAAGTCAGAAGTAATGAAATTACAATAATAACTTAGCGTGATTAAGTCGCCAAAAGTAGTTTTGGTCATGTCTTCGACACTCTAATACCTAAGAATGTACTACAGTCCAACTACACTTGAAATATATCAGAATGTTCTCGCACATTGTAATCGCATTCAATATTCTACGATAATCTTGCTCAAATCGTTCGAAACTCTGTTAGTCTTGCACCATGTGTTGCAAGACGTATGTAATACACAAGGTCGCTTCTTGTATTTTCTTGGCTAGTGTCATTGTCTTTTATGGATAGCAAAAAAAGAGTTCAACAAAAAGTAGATTCTCCTACTTCTATTTCAGTATTTTATTTCTTAAAAAAACATTGCTTATCCTCATGAATCCGAGAATAAAGCATTTTATTTTAATAATATAGGGAAACTAGGTGTACTCGCCCGCTTCGCTGGGCATTTAAAATTAACATTATTATTTATTTTCATTATTATAGGCAGTCCAACACTCATATAAATATTAGCTTATCCATTAAGTACATGTATTTTCTACATGGATACCAAGTTTCAAGTCAATCGGATGCACGGTTCAATAGTTATAACGGAACATCCGTAAAAACCACTGTAGATTTATATATTAGTATAGATATAGCCGTATGTAATACACATTTTACTGTCGTAGGTCGCTTCTTGCATTTTCTTGGCTAGTATCATTGTCTTTTATGGATAGCAAAAAAAATACTTCTACAAAATATTAGATTCTCCTACTGTTATTTCAGGATTTTATTTCTTAAAAAAACATTGCTTATCCTCATGAATCCGAGAATAAAGCATTTTATTTGAATAATATAGGAAAATGATTTACCGAGCCCCAGTCCCAGAGGCGGGACAGGGTTGGTCAGCACCATACCGACGAATCCCAAAATGATTGCTACCTGAAATAAAATAAAAATGTTTTGCTAAGGTTATCAGAGACGCACAAAAGGACAAGGGCACTCAGATACTATTGTCAGAGAACTTGAACTGAAATGCAGACACCGACTCGAATACAGCAAATATCTATATATTTAATACATTTAATAAAATTTAATAATACATTTAATTATATATTTTGTCGATGTTCTGCAGACCATACGCGCATGTACACTCGCCAACAAATCCACCCCTGCCATACAGAGTAAAGAGACTATGCCCGGGTAGAGGGGTTCGCCCCGAGGTTTGATCCGTACCCCCTCAATGGTGATGATGAATTCAAACTACATAGTATAAACCACGTAAGTGACCAATAAAATGAATCTTCATGTAACACAACGAACATTTAAATGTATGACAAGATGCATACACATATCGTCAAAGATATCGAAGTTTTCCTTGACGAAGATTTAACGACTATCCTGTGACTTTTCATTTTTTATTGTTTGTTTGGGTGGACAAGCTTACGGCCTACCTGGTGTCAAGTGGTTACCGGAGCCCATAGACATCTACAACGTAAATGCCGCCGCCTACTTTGAGATATGAGTTCGAAAGTCTCCGTTTTAACAGTACAACAGCTGCCCCACCCTTCAAACCGAAACGCATTACTGCTTCACGGTAGTAATAGGCAAAACCAATGATATCTTCATGTCAGAACTTGACAGGACGGTGAGGTTGACACGAGTGGTCACTGGTCACTACTGAAGATAAGAAGACGGCGAGTGTTGGATTTAAAAATATATTTATGGACACTAACGCAATACTGATAGATGGCGGGAGAAGTACTAATGATCTTTGGATTCTTAACTAAGCAAAGCTGCACCAAGCATCGCTCAGGCTATGCCCCTAGCATTGCTGAAGTCCATGTGAAGCGTATGCTCTTCATCTTCGTAGGCAATAAAAAAGTACTTACCGCACACTTCATGTTTGTCTACAGAAAATACTGAACTACTGTTTTACAGTGCATTAGTTCGGCTTAAATACATTTAAAACGGACCGGACGTGGCTAAATATCCTTTTCGCAGCGAAATCCTCGTCAACTGTCAGTTTAGCATCACGCTACGCTGTTAGGAGTTGCGGTAGTAATAAGGTCACGATTTGCATAATGGTCGAATGTTTCTATCGCCTAATTAACGTTCTTTGCCGTTAGCTTGGAGATACCATTTCGGCCTTGGCTATGATTCCTGAATAGCCGTGTGCCAACAGAACGGTCGTCTGGTGTAGTGGTAAGTGACATGGTCACTACACAAGGGGGTCGCGGGTCGAATCCCGCCAAGGGAAGGTATTTGTTTGATAAATATAAATGTCTTTTCCAGGGTTATGGATGTGTCTTAAATATATGTATGTGTATAATAAAAATCTTACATTTATTACCGTTATCTGGTACCTGTAACACAAGTTCTTTACGAACTTATCACGGGACCAGTTAACGTGGTGTGATTGTTAGTAAATATTTATATACTTAAAAAAAAAATCGTCCTGTAATTTTTAATTATTCTCGAAATTTTAAATCGTATCAAAATAGCATTTTTGACGCTAATTACATTTGCGTGTTCAAACACCATATTATCATGTCGCCGTTTACTTTGACAGAGTGTCAAAGTTCAATTCTAGTTCAAAGTTAAATTTACTGCTACTGCTTTAATAAATTATCTGCTATTTACTTATATATTTTTTTTATTATTGGTTAGATGGGTGGACGAGCTCACAACCCACCTGGTGTTAAGTAGTTACGAGAGCCCATAGACATCTACAACGTAAATGCGCCAACCACTTTGTAAATTAAATTAACGGCTATTTACTGTCTTCATTCGTCGTGGCTTAATGACAGTCGTGGACAAGACGCGCAGTGAGTTCGTAGCAAACAATGCGATTGTGGTATTGAGATTTCGGGAATATGTAGTACTTAATGTACGAGGCTTGTGGAGAGTACTTAACGGCAGGCAACGGTTGGCTCTAACCCTGGCAATGCTGAAGTCTATGGGCTACAGTAACCACTCACCATCAGGTCGGCGTATGCTCGTCTGCCTAAAAGGGTAATAAAAAATAAATAAATACGTATTCATGACTGACGGCCACTATGAAGGATTGAACGGCCGTCTGGTGTAGTGGTAAGTGACATGGTCACTACACAAGGGGGTCGCGGGTCGAATCCCGCCAAGGGAAGATATTTGTATGATAAATATAAATGTCTTTTCCAGGGTTATGGATGTATATTATATATGTGTATGTGTATAATAAAAAATCTTACATTTATTTCCGTTATCTGGTACCTGTAACACAAGTTCTTTACGAACTTACCACGGGACCAGTTAACGTGGCGTGATTGTTAGTAATTTTTTTTTATATTTATTTATTTATTATTATTTATTTATTATTGTGTACTAAAAATCAAGCTCGCAATTCTATAGCGTTTTTTTTCCTACCCATGCTGATAGCCTTGAGAGGCTATTTCAGCGTTATCGAACGAGTAGGTGAGCTCACGGGGCTCAAACCTGGTGAAGTTGCTAACACTGGCTCTAGAAAGAGCAGTGCTTCGCAGGATCTTTCACCGGATCGGAAACGCGACCCACTGAGAAGATCCGGCGAGAAACTCAGCGGGCTGTGTCTGTGGGTTAGTTACCCGAGCCCTTCGTCGCAAGCGACCGGTTCGACGAGAACGATGATCGATGCTTAAGATACCTAAAAGTACCGTTAGTGGATCGGGAGGATCCGAAATGACGTGTTTTGGGCGACGTCCATTGACGTAAACCACATGGTAAACCATTGTTTACCATTCGGTCCGCAGGATCGAGTATGTATGTAGCGTAATTAGCCACCTAACAACAGGTGGGCAACGGAATAAAATAAATTTACAAATTCTTCGAAATTTTCGATCAACAAAGTCAGAAAAACGAAAACACCAAAACACTCTTCTTAATAAAATTGTAACATTACTTAATTAATAAAGAAATCATAGACAAACATCAAACAACAACACGAATTACTTTTATTACAAACAAAATATATATTTAATATTATGTCATAAATTACATTTTAAACTATTGACGAAACGTAATTATATTTCCCTTCTCAGGAGGATCGTTGTCCCGAAACACTTTTTATTGCTGAAACAAATGTAAATGTGAACAGTTACTCATTCTATTCAATTCTATCAGCCCATCGACGTCCACTGCTGGACATAGGCCCCAAGCCTCGCCACAAAGACCGGTCCTGCGCTGCCTGCATCCAGCGGATCCCCGCGAACCTCAATTGGTCGTCGGCCCACCTTGTGGGAGGCCTACCCACGCTACGTCTTCCAGTACGCGGTCGCCACTCAAGAACCTTCTGGCCCCAACGGCCATCCGTTCCGCGAGCAATGTGTCCTGCCCACTGCCACTTATTAGATACTTATTATAGTTACTCATTAATAAATTAAAATTGGGTTTGAGTAAACCCACGCTATGAAGGTTCCCTGTCTAAACCAAAGCTTTCAAGACAAGGCTACGGAGTCCCTTCAGTACTAATTTTGTTTAACCCTTTGAGTGCAATGTAGGTCACCGGAACCCTACGCGGCGCACTCAAGTAATTATTCCGATTTCTGTTACTAAGCGTCTGGATTGCGCAACTTTGCTTACTTTTGTTTATAATGTAATTACGTTTTAGTCTTTTATGTCTCTTAGGAATCATTTTCAGTAACTTCGAATATGTCTTTCCCAGAGTCTACTAGGCATTCCGGCGTCTTAGTAATAAGATCAAAGAGAGAAATCAACGTAATTACTTTAGTGACTAGTACACTTTTAGATCTACATGGCAGTCAATGCGTTAAGTAGGTACTGTTGCGTGTGTGTGTAAGCGTCACTGATATAATTGATAAGGGCGTAATTAAGTAATTTTAATTTGCTGAAACTAAATCAGTATCTATGAAAAAGAAAAGAAATTGTTGTAAGAATATTGTTAACATCTTTAACAAAAGTAATGCAAAGTTATTCTACAAGGGTTATGTATGTTTTTTTAGTATTCAGTATATACAGGAGAAATCCTACTTTGCTACTATCCTCCTCCTCTGTTGAGTGTGCGAAGCTTATTAATTATTTATAGTTGAGTTTTAATTCCATCGATTATTGGAGTCTAACCGTGACTTCTCTAGTGACGGTTGCGAAGTTTTCTAGACGGATCTAGAGCAAAATAAAAGTAGTCTACCTTCCATCGGTCGTTATCATAGTCCCATTTAGACGATATTCCGTCTATTGGGTTGACGCGTAACTCCAGCATCCTCCTCAATTGAGCCTTTTGTGACTCTTTGGACAGCGATTCGGGAAGAGGTTCATATACTGAAATATAAACAACTATTTTAAAATCCCTTGAATAGAATTTTATATGTATTAGTTTTGGGAAAATAAATCTAGTATAGTCTTTTATAGTAGTCTATAAAACGTTCTACTATCTTATATATCTCTATTATCTTACCATAATAGTGGTTGAATATCATTGCCCAAAAGGGAAAAGACAGAGCGATAAGCAAATATCCCAGGATGAGTTTCCATTGTCCTGTATAGTGCTGAAATTCGGCGAAGGTCTGACAGAAAGAAGCACGATATAACGCTTTCTTCTCTTCGCAGCAGAGGAGTTTCCAATCTCCCTTCTCTTTCTCGCGCAAGGCCTGGAGAGTAACATACAACCGAGTGACTGACTGGCCTGGGTTAAGAGTTATTGGTTAGATTCCCACTTCGAGTTAGCGTAGATTTGGCGAAAAGTTTTTTTATTTTTTTCATTGCTTAGATGCATGGACGAGCTCACAGCCCACCTGGTGTTAAGTGTTTACTGGAGCCCATAGACATCCACAATGTAAATGCGCCACCCACCTTGAGATATAAGTTCTAAGGTCTCAAGTATAGTTACAACGGCTGCCCCACTCTTCAAACCGAAACGCATTACTGCTTCACGGCAGAAATAGGCAGGGTGGTGGTACCCACCCGCGTGGACTCACAAGAGGTCCTACCAGCAGTAATTAGGCAAATTATAATTTTGCGGGTTTCATTTCTATTATGAATGGTTATTATTTATTATTTCAATCGTGAACATTGGTTGAGTAGGTACGTATTTCATTAGAAAAATTGGTACCCGCCTGAGATTCGAACACCGATGCATCGCACCGGACGTCTTATCCGTTAGGTCACGACGACTTTAAAGGTATGATTATGATTTGTCCTCGAATTATTATATTAAAATTATTTATAGATTAAACCAAGTTTAGCTGCCGATAAGAATCGTGATCAGTGATGGTACTCATGTTATTCAGAATATTAAGTATATCATTTTCCGCCTAATTCCATTTG
This sequence comes from Bombyx mandarina, assembly GCF_030267445.1. Taxonomy (NCBI): domain Eukaryota; kingdom Metazoa; phylum Arthropoda; class Insecta; order Lepidoptera; family Bombycidae; genus Bombyx; species Bombyx mandarina. Next base: position 9,170,612 of record NC_143226.1, read on the forward strand.
TTTGGTCCATCTAATGTTAATATTATGTACTCTTAAAACCTACTAGTTTTCAGGTTATGCTGATAATAATCCCAAAATTGATATTTACCCAGATATCTTTGGTGTTTTCTTTGAATCTCACAGCTGGAAAGGGAAATTGCGCTTCGTCCTTGTAATTGGCCATTCCGTTGACGCCATAACCGACCCAGTCTCTGTTCCCGATCCTACATCGATTGTGAACACTTCTGACTAAATTTAAAGATAATTTAAATAATCTTTTTGGACCTAGTAACGACATTTTTTGACATTTTCTAATGTGACGTGTGTGTTTTTTAAGTTCTTTGTGTTTTGTTATCTTCGAAAAAGGTTTGTTAGGTGACATGTTTTAAGTGATGTAACTAAAGGTATAATATTAAAATAATTTAAAATCGTAAAAGGCGATGATTTACCACAGAGAGAGTAGTTGCGTTCTGAGAGTTTTTTTAAGTTTCAGTATCACTACTTTCAAACGGCAACTTTGACTTTTATTATTGACTTTATTAACTTAAATGAGCAACGGTGATCACCAACCAACAATGCCGTCTGCCTAGAGTGGCAATAAAAATATCAGATTTAAAGAAACCTTCAAGGAAAAAACGGATTAGAAGAGATTAAGCAAATAAATGTCAGTACCTAATACTAGGTAGCTAGGGTAGGGTTTTGTTATTCATTGTAAAATAACACAGTTAATGATAAAAGATTTTATGACGTATGTCATGTGTATTTTTACTATAGGGAAACCTCCTGATCTGAACCTTAAAATGAAACAACATAAGACAATAACTTTTAACTGTATGGTCATCATTCGTTATCCAAAAGTGTTACTCGAAAGATGTCACTGTTTGTTTTACTAGGTAAGGAATTGATTTTTTCTTTATCAATTTGTGGTTTATCATATTTGTGTGTATATTGTTTCTTATTAATAGTCTCTTTTCGGATTTTTCTTTTAAAAGGTTGTGTGTTCTTCTTTTTAATCGTATTCTTTTCTGTTTTGGCATGGTATACATCATTTTTTGTTGTATCAATCTCAATACTCAGACCTTTAGAATCACTATAATGAGTTTTAATTTCATAATTATCTGAAACGCTTTCGTCTTTATCACTTCTGTCTTCAATATCAGAAGAATCATTTTCACTGTCTTTCTCTTCTTCACTCCTTTTAGTAACTTTGAATTTTTCTGTAAAAAGCTTAATATATTCTTTGTAAGTGACTGTTGGTTGTGGCGTTATTTTATAAGATAACGTTGTCCAACGATAAGGAGCGTCTAGGTCGAAATCGACGTTATTTGGATGATTTATAGGAATGTTCTGTTTTTGTGAAGTAGTCAAGATAATTGATTTAGTTTGTCTACTACTTTCAGAATAGCTTGGTAAGAAAAATATTGTATTGTTAGCAAATGGATTGTTTGTCATGGACGAGGTCACTGGAGTGTTGAATACTTCATTGAATCCGTCGTTTAGATCACCGTACAGTATATCTTCTATCAGGCTAAAGTTTGATAGGAACAAATTACCTAAAATTTCGGTTAAAGTGTTAATTTTTTTCGAGAATCTCAAGTTCTTGTTCCCAAATTGTGAGGGTTTTTTAATTTTGTGTTCCTTCTTTATTCGTTTACGCCGTATGTTTTTTGTTTTATGATTTCGTTTCTTTAAAGCATTTAGGGATCTTCTAAACGGGATACCGTTCTGAAAATGAAATAGTAAATAGTGTTTAGGTTTAGTACGAAAAAATGTGCCAATGCTACCTTATTTACATTGAAATACAGTATAGGCTAAACCTTCGCAATGTTTTCTCAAATTGTAATGTTGTGTGTATTTCAGACACTAATGCGCTCTCTTATTTATGGTGATGATGATGACGACAGAAATACTTTAATTGAGAGACGAGGTATTACAAAATAATTAAATGTTTAATGTAAGTTTAAAAAAAACGTACAGGTTTTACTATTCCATCAATCCATTCCGCATAGTATCCGAGCTTAGTGAACACCGTTGGCGAGTCATGCGCCCCACAAACCGGTGAGCCGAAGCTTATCACTCCAACCAGTGTATTGCTCACGATACCCGGTCCACCGACGTCTCTCTGAAGAGTCAGAAAGTAATTAATCATTGCTGTAACTAGTAATATGTTATAAACAAGGTGAACCATAATCGTAACGAAAATGTTTTTTTTTTGTTTTTTTTATTGCTTAGATAGGTGGACGAGCTCACAGCCCACCTGGTATTAAGTGGTTACTGGAGCCGATAGACATCTACAACGTAAATGCGCCACCCACCTTGAGATATAATTTCTAAGGTCTCAAGTAAGTTACAACGACTGCCCCGCCCTTCAAACCGAAACGCATTACTGCTTCACGGCAGAAATAGGCAGGGTGGTGGTACCTACCTGCAGGACTCATAAGAGGTCCTACCACCAGTAAGTCGTCCGGTTCATGATCCGAGGGGTAGCAGGGTCGTCTGGCGTCAACACTGCAATGAGACTCGCGTTTCAGAAGAGGGTGTATGGCCTTAACCTAAGCAAAAACTCACCTTCTAAGTTAAGATTTTGATATAGGACTCCGCTGATTGATTTTTAAAATTGTTGAACACAGTGCAAAATATATTGGCTATGCGCAAAACTGGTATTTTATTGTTTTTGTCGTGCATCTATCTGCATTAAGAACCGTCTTTATACGTCTTAAGAGTAATATTTTTAATTTAATAATGTTTTTAAGTTTATCTAGCCTATTTCTATCTCCTATACTTCTATGTCAACTCACATTACAGGCTCCACTCCCTTTTGAGCTATATCCAACGCAGAAATTAAGATTCGTTACGTAATGTCTGAAAAAAAGGTGAAATTAAAGTTCTAATTTTGTTCAGTTAGAAATTGTTCGAAGTTTTCGAGCCCATATGAATCGGAACTCAAATCTTGTTTACTTCTGATGCCTTCTAATAGAGCACAGGTAAAACAGTCGTTGTACCAATACAATTGAAACTTCAATATTGTGTCCCATAGGTTGGGCAATAGCACATTTGCACGTTTTCCTAATGGTAGATCGTAATACACCTACATGCAGTTATGTAATACGATGCAATATGCAATTCTAATGTAAGTCTACTGAGAAAATATGCTAAATATATTTGCTCCCTATTTCGCACTGAATAATACCCGTATTTACATTTCTAAAACAGTAGTCATACTTCATATCATATGTCTTAAGAATGTCGGCGGCATTTATGCTATATTTTCTATACGCCTTCTACATCTTATGCTCAAATTGGTGTGTATTAGATGGCCTGAACACTGCCCACTTAATCGAATGTAAATACATTATTGGGAACACACTTTTCGCTAAACATGGCTTTTAGGAATGCAAAAGAGCATAGAGAGTGTCTTCCCGGAGGTTCGACCGTCCAATTTATGCTAGATAGATTATCCAACAATTGGCCCCAATTGAAATTTTATGAGTGTCTATTGCTCCTGTTAATAAAATGTTTGTTTAAAATTTTAACGGTAGGCAGAGGCTTGGCTCTGCCCCTGGCATTGCTGACGTCCATGAGTAACGGTAACCACTCACCATCAGGTGGGCTGTATGCTCGTCTGCCTATACGGATAAAAAAAAATCAAAAAAAATGTGACAAAAATTGACGAAATATTTAAAGTTAAAATTGAAAAGCTTACTCTGTGTATATCTCTTTACACGCTTCGAGATTGTAGACGTCAATTTCTGATTTTGAGAATGGCTGTTTGCTTGAGTTCTGTAATAACTGTTATGAAAGAAGTCAATTGATATTACGGGCTCTATATTATTATTTCCCTTATTGATATTGCTTAGGTTAAGTTGCTCTTCCCAGAATACAGTATTTTAGAAAAAAAACTGTGTGTTTGTCGATCGAGAGACACCTTCACTCAACACTAAGAGTCGATCAAAGTTTTTTTTTTTATTGCCCTAGTGGGCAGGCGAGCGTACAGCCGCTCTGATGGTGAGTGGTTACCCTCGCCCATGGACTTCAGTAATGCCAGGGTTAGAGCCAAGCCACTGCCTACCGTTAAGCACTCTCCACAAGCCTCGTTTGAAGAAGGACATGTCATAGCGCTCGGGAAACACCGTGGATGGGAACTCATTCCAAAGCCGGATGGTACGTGGCAAAAAAGATATCTGGAAACGCACTGTGGATGAACGCAGTGGCTCCAGGTTGAAGCAATTGAGCGATACTTAATATGCAGTCTCACAAAGGAATTATTACAATTAAGGTGGTTTACAATTAATCTCGTCTTACCGTAATGGATGATAGTTTGAGATTAGAGAGTTAAATTTATCTATAAGTCACATACAATGTGGCGGGTAGCCATCATACAACGCAAGATAATTGACAGATGCCTGAATCTCGCTTACGACATTTTCAAGATAAAGCGCATATATACAAGTTCCGAACAAGAACATTCGGACCGTCGGTCTACCGAGCAATATCACCCGCTCGGTGGAAGATCTTCCCTTTCGTCGTTAAGCCTCCCCAAACTGGTGACCTGCGACGGAACAATCGCAACCTTCTGATTCATCATCAGCGCATCAAGAACTTCGGCTACCACAATCCCCGCATTCTCGCAGATAAAAGCAAGTCATCGACAGTCGTCCCACAGCAAGCCAGCATCGCAGCCTCAACAGGACCATTGCAGCCGACTCACCGCGCTTCCTGGCCCTACGGCACGCACCTACACTGCCTTATCACGCAGCATTCAATCTCAGTCTCGACTCACCGCAGACTTCGAGCAGCACTGGCGACAATCACGCAGCATTTAAGCTCAGTTTCGACTCACCGCAAACTTCGAGCAGCACTGGCACTTGTAAGCTAATCTCAGCACGGAAAACGATAACTAAAATGACACGACCTCCGGTCTCGGAGGGGAGTGATGTGGCGGGTAGCCATCATACAACGCAAGATAATTGACAGATGCCTGAATCTCGCTTACGACATTTTCAAGATAAAGCGCATATATACAAGTTCCGAACAAGAACATTCGGACCATAGATTATATGATTCGGACCGTCGGTCTACCGAGCAATATCACCCGCTCGGTGGAAGATCTTCCCTTTCGTCGTTAAGCCTCCCCAAATACAATATTAACTGTGTTCACGAGTGCTCGCGTTTGAAAGTCTTTTAACATTATATTGTTGATGGCATGAGGGGTGGATCAGCTAATTTAATAATAAACAACTAACATCCGTATCACCCCATCCCAAAACAGTAACAGCACTGACACTACCAGCCAATGCACTTGCAGTTCGATCATACTTAATTCTTCTAATTCTTTTTTTGTTAAAATTAATCTCTTTCTCCATTCTCAAAATCAGCAAGTTATTCTTTAATGTTACAGGATCGTAGTCAGGATGGAAGTGCAATTTAGATATTGTTATGACTTGACCGTCTTCCTCTGCGTACTCGCTTCCTATTCGAACGAAGATGCCTTTAGGATTTTCCCTGTAGTATCTGTTGTTATACGCTCTGTAAGGATAATGCCTATATAGTTTTAAGCTTATACCGTATATTGTTATAACCGTACTCAATCCAGCATGTTCTTTTACTTAAAATATATTGAATAGCGACCCGCCCTCGCTTCGCTTCGGAAACATTAAAACACATATGAAACAAAAAAAAAAAAAATAAAAAAAAAAAAAAAAGTAGCCTATGTTCATCAGGGACAATGTCAGCTTCTAATGGAAAAAGAATTTTTCAAATCGGTCCAGTAGTTTCGGAGCCTATTCGAAACAAACAAACAAACAAATCTTTCCTCTTTATAATATTAGTATAGATATAGATATATTACTTGTAATGTTACGAGTAATTACAAATAGTACTATGCCAGTAGAAGTAACGCCATTTGCAAAAACGGATATCGAAACAACAGAAAATTTTCTCAAATGTTTCGAAGCGTTTTTCGAATGTTCTAGGGTATTTTGTCAGTATTTCAGCTGTATCGAGATTGTTCTTATGGCCCCGAGAATGTTCGAAACGACTATACAAACGTGACATGGTGACATGAAGCTAGTTCTATGTGAAGCGAAGCAACGAACGGATCACCTCAAAAAAGCGAAACATTCATTCCGTATACCTTATTTATCGTAAAAACTAAATTAAGTTTTAATTAGTATTTCAATGTTTTTATTAAAGTGGAGCCCCAACTCATAACAGTTGTAAAACATACATTTAACTTAATGTTAATCGGCTTAGTGGCCACTACAGATTATACACAAGATAGTAATTAGCTACGAGCTTTTTGAAAATATAACCTGATTTCGAAGCCATCCCAGACTGGAAATTCGAAATAAGGACTATCTGATTGTTCTTAACAGATCAGATATCCCATAGTGACTATCATCATGCTATTTATTAGTTCTTAATACCACTGTACCATCTGTGAGTTGTCCTGCTGAAGATAAGCCTTTCTAGGATTCCTAAGTTTAGGGTCAGACTGCAATGATGGTTTGTTTTTGGTGGCTTCGAGTTAACGTACATTTGTAAGCAGGAAGCCGCTGTGATTACAAAGTTGATACTGATGATGGAGCCCGCACAGACAAATTGTTTCAACATGTGTATGCTTGCCATGAAAGGGTACCTCCCATACTTAGTCGTGTTCCCATTGAATATTCTTCTAAATGAAGTGTTTGTAGTCAATCTGTCATCTGAAACATATTCCTATGTACCATAATTGGCTATATTTTATAATACATATTTTATCTTATACCAGTAAAATCGGTCCGCTTTATTGGCTGATTTTTTATTTGAATTTTTGAATGGTAAGTCGTTCGAGTCGTTGATGATCCCAGTCTCAAGGTTGGTTTAGAATTAATGGGGTGGCGGAGATATTTTGGGTCTGTATGCCACCGCTTATTGTAACAAGTGGGCTGGGAGAAACTAGTGGAAACGTTATCTTCGTCACCTATTTACCATCGAACCTTCCAACAACTCACCAAACTTACCTGAGACCTGAGGCCACTAATATAGTGCTCTTCCAGTGTTCTTTCTTTCCAGTTACATGAAAATCCTGGAATGAACCCCCCCTACGTTACTTCCGTAGCACTATAACGTCCATCATGCGGTAGCCACGTTCCACCAGGCGTACTATACACTAGACCAGGAGCTCCCAAACTTATTTTGTCTACTACCCACTAGCCCATAGACATCTACGACGTAAATGCGCCACCCACTTTGAGATATAAGTTCTAAGGTCTCAAGTATAGTTACAACGGCTGCCCCACCCTTCAAACCGAAACGCATTACTGCTTCACAGCAGAAATAGGCAGGGCGGTGGTACCTACCCGCGCGGACTCACAAGAGGTCCTACCACCACTTTGAGAATAAATTATTATTTAGCCCCCCCCTTTTTAACCTACTTAAAAATCAGTATAGCGAGAGCTCCGTCGGGGTCTAAGAGTCCTCCTAAATGAAATTTCAAATCGCCTACCAAGCCTCTACACAACACCCCCATTTTTTTTCTGGGCCTCTTACCGCCCCCTTTTAGGCTTCCAGCGCTCACAAGGGGTTATCGCTCACTTTGGGAAAGGCTGCACTAGACACTTAAATTAAACGTATTAAAAACAAGCGAGTGAGAAGTACAAGCGATCGAAGTGAAATCTTCAGAAGTGTTCTCTGTGTCAGCCTCGTGCAGGCTAAATATAATATTATAGATGTACTTATAAGAATGTTACGATTCAGTGTCGCTTTTTCGTTTCATCATATTTAAAATCACAATGGTGCTAAAGAAGTCTTCAATTTAAAAACCAAAATTATGGAAATTTAAAACAATATTACAAGCAATGTAGGTATAGCATTTCATCTGTATTATATTGTTATATTATACGGTGGTGTATACAGCAGGTGGGGTGAGAGTTGTTACAAAAACCCGTACTTTACTTAACTGATCTTGCGATTCGCAACGGAGCACGGCGGCGTTATTTAATTAACGTTATGCATATGTATTGGCAATTTATACTTACTCCATACTTTTAAATTTATATATTGTTTTTCTGTTTTTGTTTTATTATCAATAATCTGACTCTCATGAGTGTCGTTTTGAACTAAATCCTGAATACTGAGAGAGTCAATTTTCTTAATAAATTTGTTCAATACTTCCATTGATTCAGTGGATTCCAAACGATCTGTTTCATTAAGTGTTGTTTGATCAACAGCCTTTGGTTGTTTTGTTGTTTTCATTTCATATTCTTTCATAATTTCATTTATTATTTTCATGGTTTTGGATTCTATTGCACTAGTGTTTTTTGTATCGCTTTTACTTACATCAAGCATTTGTTTGTAAATTTCGTAATTGTCCTCGAGTATTTTATTTAAAAAAACCTGCATTGAAGTTAATTGTTGACCCTTGACTGAATTTTTTAAACCGTTTCTTAGTTTAAATTCAGAAAACAATTTGTTGATGACAGCATGAATATTCTCATTGATTTTGTGAAAAAAATTATTTTCTCTTTTAAAAATATCATGAAAATATTTGTTTTCTGCATCCGCAAAAGTTATAAATGAAATAAAAAATACAAACATATACATTTCTCGATGAATAACGTGAAATGTGTGTTTTGTTACAATCAATTTATTGATTATGCAATAGCGTTCAATCCATTTTACTATTCTCAGGTTTTTGTATTGTAATCAAACATCAATTTTAGCATAAAATAAAACAATGCATTTTTCGGAATTTCTAGTATTTTCATTGTTTTTAAAACGGGTGTTAACATTGAAAAGTTTGACGGAAAACACAAATAACAATGACACAATTACAAAAATAGAAAATACCATTAGTAATCTATTTACGCAACTCAATGTTAAAGAAAATGAAGACATTGAGGAGAACTATAGAATACATCGATATTTTACAACAATGACGAAGGAAAACAATCAGGATATCTATAAAATTTTTGAAAATCATTTTCGCACAAACAATACTGATCTTCTAACATATGTTATAGATGAAATACTAAATGAAGACACAACATCCAACAATGACAATGTCAAAAACATTAACAGTGCTTTAAAAAAACTAGGTGCATTAAAAGGATTTTTAAATCATAAAGTAGATGCAACAGCACACACTGGGGCTCTAACCCTGTTCGTAGAAAATGAAAATTTAAAAAGGAAAGTAACGAATGAATCTTTACAAGACGACGATTCCAGTGACGTTGAATTCTGGCGTATGTGTAAATTGATTTGGCTTACAGCTACATAACTAAAGTACTATTTCAAGTTCCACTAACTGTTTTAATAAATTGCTAATAGGCTGTCGATTGTGAGCACTCATGAACAAAAGACGTATTACCTATGTTAAAGGAAGTGATAACACAAAGTACATTTTCCAACGAGCGGGTATCGTTGCTCGGAAGATAGCTCTTGTGATTTGTATACACATTAAAGATTTCTTGAGAGTATTATGGATCAATAATTTGCTTAAACCGTATAAGCAGTTATTTTAGCTTTATGTTGTTTTTTTTGTGGGATAATTACCATCATGTTCATGATTCCTGTTACGTCTGTGAGATCTGGTGATCACTTCAGATGAAGTGGGTTAAACAATCGGGTGGGTGACCAAGCTCATCCACGACTGGATTTAAGTGGTTACCCAAGCCCATAGACATCGTAACGTGAACGTGACTCACCTTGAAACATGAAATCGAAGACCCAAATATATTGCATAACGGCTGCCCTTTAAAATGGAATGCAAGAGTCCTTCGCCACAAAAACAGGTAGGTTAGTAGTACCTACTCGTGCGGGCTCGCAATATCCCCTAACACCAATAAAATCATTTCTCATCTACCAAAATGAAAGAAATAACAAATTTCACAGAACCAAGCGGTCGTAGGATCTACCAAGGCAAAAGAACTAAAGTAAAGTACTTTCCGTTCATGGCCAGTATTGAAGTGTTCAACAAGTTTCAATGTGGCGGTTCCATCATCAAGTCTGATCTGGTCATCACCGCAGCTTCATGTTTGCAATTGTAAGTTTAGTTCAATTAGGATTCTTGGTTTAATATTATCATTATTTAGGGCAGAATCACCCGTGTGGTGTGACAAAATTATCGTTTATAAACAAGGAAATAGCACATCAAGTAAGCTTTTTTATAGATTTTTCTGGTAAACGACCTCACGTCCCATCTGATATTACATGGTAACCGGAGTAGAACTTAAAGAATGAAGGTGGTTTGAATAAAATCAGCTTATTATTTTTTGACAACGGGATAGATTTGGTTAAACACAGTTTGGTGTAAATAAATGACTTAAACATCCTCTTCCCTTCGTAAATGTTAGACTGTCCTTGAATCCAGGGCATGGAATAATCGCTTCTTCCGAGAGAACCCAGCCTTTTTGGCCGTTCGTGTCGGCAGCACGTATTATAACGGCGGCGGTGAGGTGATACCGGTCCTTGAAGTCTATTTCCACCCCTCTTACAACCCGAAGAACTTAAGAAGCAACATCTGCTTACTAAGACTCCAGCGGAGGATCAAATTTAGAAGAAGAAGTAAGAGAGTGAGAAAGATCGATATTGATAGAGAAGATAATCCTCTGCCTTTGAATACCGATGGTGTTGCCGTTGTTGGTTGGGGGGCTAAAAGGGTGAGCTAAACTTTATGTATCTATATATAAGAATATTGATTTGTTATAAATAACTCATAGCTTTAGTTAGTTTCATGAACTCTCAATCTAGAGTGAAGATATGAAACGAAGTCACTGATACCACTGGTCAGTTTATTTTTATTACGCTTTTTATTGGGGGCAGCGCGTAATGGTGTATTAAAGTTGATGTTTTTATGTAATGACAGAAACTGTTAGCATTGCTCTGTATTCTAAAAAGGTATCTGTACTTACAATCACCTAAACAAATTTAACCTAGTTTTGTTTTAAGGGTCCTTTTTTATTGTTTAGATGTGTGGACGAGCTCACAGCCCACCTGGTGTTAAGTGGCTACTGGAGCCCATAGACATCTACAATGTAAATGCGCCACCCACCTTGAAATATAAGTTCTAAGGTCTCAGTATAGTTAGTAGGTATATGTACGTGCCCGTTCATGTCCACTATCATCTAAGTATTGGTATCAAGGATAAATAACTAAGAGTATAGGTGCAGGTAAATGTCCAGGTAAATGGCAGGTACCTGTCTACAATTTGTAAAAGTCAAGAAAAGTCCTCTAAAACTATAATGTTAGAAGTCACTTTTGAAAGTCACAATTCTATTGTTATTTCCTCTAAGCTCTTTTGAACCGACCATGATAGCTGACTACAGGGTGCCTATGTGTTTAGATTTGACATTTGACCGCCGTGGACTTGACTGGACTTGACCGTCGGCAGTTGGCGGTTGTTTACAAGAGTGTACCAGACTCACCACAAACCGGGAGAATTGTCTTTTTTTTTTCCCTACCTAAGCTGATGGTCTAGAGAGACTATCAGCGTAACCTCACCATCACCTCTAGTAGGTGAGCTCATGGGGCTCAAACCTGACGACGTTCGGAAACGCGACCCACTGAGAAGATCCGGCGAGAAACTCAGTGGGCTGTGTCTGAGAGTTAATTTACTCGTCGAGCCCTTCGTCGCAAGCGACGGGTTCGACGAGAACGATGACCATTGCTTGAGGTACCTAAAAGCACCGTTAGTGGATCGGGAGGATCCAAAATGACGTGACGATTTGGCGATTGCTCGTGAGGCGCATATCATCTGCCCACAGCAATGATGACTGACGACCACTACCCCTCTGACAAGAGTGATACGACACAGAACGGAAGTCGCGGACTATTAATAATTATGTATTTTACAGGCGAGCAACATTGTCGTCGATCCATGGGAAAATAGATTATCCTTTTCAGTCCTTGATGTTTATCCAATGTGGGATTGTAAGGATGTGTATTCCAGGTGCGTAGAACTCAATATATATGTGGACTAATTCAGATTAGTATCATTTTTATATTTCATTTTAACGTGTATACAATCGTTTGTTTTATACATATATTTTTTTGTAAGTCTTTATTGCTGATACTAAACAATGATATTTACACACAGTAGCAAATTGTTTTAACTTAAATCTAATACATCGGGTTTCCCGGTTCAGTGATCAGCGTGTCCTGTGACACATAGGCCTCTTCCAGCTGCTTCCATTCTTCTCTATTGGTAGCTTTTCTGGACCAGATTGTGTTTTATACATATAACTAGTATTAAATATAAAAAAGTTGAAATTTTTCCTGTTTCAGTCAATACGTAACAAACGATAACTTCTGTGCCGGTTTCCTATCAAAGGGCGGAGGCGCTTGTAATGTATGAAGTTATAGTTTTTTTAAAACTTATATTTTGTTTTTACTATCGACCAAAGCAGAATAAAAATGTACAAGATACGAAGTGAAATTAACTAACCTTACCATTACCATTTAATAAACCTTATTTCTCAAGTGAGATCCACTTAACGCGAAGATGAAACCGTTATTAGGGTTCCTCCTTAAATTAAATTTCAAAGTAGCGTAATTTCATTAATTTAAATTAATATTTTCATTACACGTTAGACGGTACTTAACACAATTCTCTTGTATAAATGAATAACATCTCAGTAATCCGTGTCCATGAAAACTATCAATTCTAAAATGAAAATCGCTGACGCGAAATATATCTTAAGCTCAGACAATCTTAGGAACTAATTTCTAGCTATCCGGCAGCAGGGCATATTCTAAGCCCCTCCCGACCAGGAGGCATCCTGCCTATTTCTGCATTGAAATAGCTTTTTTTTCCTACCTATGCTGATAGCCTCGAGAGACTATATCAGATTCTCACTAATGTGTAGGTGAGCTCATGGGGCTCAAACCGGAGTGGTGCTAACACTGGCCCTAGTAAGAGCAGTACTTCGCAGAATCTACCACAGGATCGGAAACGCAACCCACTGAGAAGATCCGGCGAGAAACTCAGTGCGCTGTCTGTGGGTTAATTCGCTCGTCGAGCCCTTCATCGCAAGCGACGGGTTTGACGAGGACGGTGACCGGTGCTTGCGGTACCTGAAAGCACCGTTAACAGATCGGGAGGATCTGTAATGATGTGTTTTGGGCGGCGTTGACGTGAAATAGCAGTTCAAAGATGGAGCAGCCTTTAAATTAGACAATTGAGATTTCGGTCTTATGTCTTAGATTATAAGGTGGCGTTCAGATTGTGATGTCTTTATACCTGTATCCCCTAAACACTAGGATAGCTGTGAGTTCGTTAAAGCATCTACGGGAAAAATAGATAAAAATGAAGTATATATATCATATAGAATAGTATGTATATAAAATGTTATTAATTTCCGCAGCACGACGTTGGCGGACCGGGTATTGTGAATGGCCTTTTAGCTGGTATTATCAGCTTCGGAGCTCCCGTGTGTGGTGCATCCGATGCTCCCACCGTCTTCGTCAAAGTTGGGTTTTACGCTGATTGGATAGATGAAATAATGTCGCAGGTGATTAAACTTATCGTGGATAGAAATGGATTTCTTTCCTTTTAATTGGAATATGTTATTGCGGTCGAGATGACGATGTCAACCTGATGATGTGGACTATCGGATTTTTCACTTCCTTTTTATATTTAAAGTCCTTTTTTTTTTTTTGGGTATTATTTTGGCAGGTTATTAAAATGTATGATTTAATTTTAATGGTGCTTGCTGTGCTTCATATGTAAGCTGCCATCACTAATTTAAGCTTCAAATTCATTTTCGAAAGTTTAATGGTAAATCAATGAGAAATCTCAGTGTTCGCTCCTATTAGCAGTATTATTAAAGCAAAATTATTCCAGGACGTTCCGCACGGGAAGAAAAGAACAACATTGAAACCTCCAGTCTACACGCACATGCCATCTTACAAGCCTGAAACTACGACTTTCATAATCGAACCGTTGAGCGAGTCCAAGTTAGAAGACGAGGTAACCATCAACAAGGAACTGCGGCAGTCGAAATCAGATAACAAGGGGCTATTCAAAGAATTCCTAAGAACGATGTTTAATGAGGAAGAAATCAAGCAATATGCTGATTTAATTGATGATACGGAAATCGATAACGATAATATTGGTGTTAATGAAACAAAATCTGTGACAAAACTTGATTTTGAAACAAGTGAAGTGACCGAAACTTATCAAAATAAAATTACCCAAGAAATTCAAGTTAAAAGACTATCGAAGACAGATTTGATAAAACCAGTGGAAATTATGAATACTGAAAATAAGAAAACTTCTAAATCAGTAAAAAATGAAAATAAAGATTTAAAAATCACAGACGAAAATATTTTAACTTTACTTTATTTGTCTGATGATGAAAAGAAAGAAATGGCAGAACGCACAGATAACGAAAGTGGCCTAGGTATAGCAACAGATTCATTTAAAGATTTAACGTTCAGAAGTAATTCCTCAAATGCAATTAATTCGATACATAAGGACGAATTTTACGATTTAATTGCAGAAATTATTGATGAAACGGAGAAACGAACTAAAAGATGAATGCATATTTAATTTAATAATAAATATTTTGATTTTTTTGAGTTTTTTAACGTCTACTTAAATGAGCTGGAATTTTGTCGTCTATTAGATTCTAAATCTATTAGATTGGGTTTTAATAACAAAAAAATTATTTCACTGTCAAACCGTTGTAAATTGCAAGGTACGCGTCATTAAGCAAACAGAATGCAAAACTTTATTAATTACCTTCGTTATTCAAGAAATCGATTCATAAATCATACAGTACTCAAGTATTATTTATTAACATTTCAACGAGGTCAGCCTAAGAAATCGTATTTTGTTTAGCTTTTCCTAATACTTAGTGGACGCATAACTGTACTATTTGTAAGAACTAAGACAAAAATGTTGGTGGTCTAATGATTTTTTTGGTTCTTTCCAGTTTCAAGGTAGTAAAACGATAGGCGTTATTAAAAGTATGTTATGGCGCTTTGGTGTCCCAGGATAGGTGATGGCACTTCGATAATTTAAATTAACGTCGTATCAATTGTTTACATTAACCAGAGCTACAAAAACAATTACTCTTCTTGTCTTACCTCTTACATACCCAAAGATTATAAAATATGAAGAGTCATAAATTGTATTCTCCAAAATGTGTTCGTGATAATAAAAGTAGAGGTTGAGATCTAATTTTAAATTATACATTATTTTTGATAATTAACCTTGTCAAATTTGAGGCATTGTTTTAATTAAACAGTCATGAAGACATGAAATATTTAAAACGTAATTTAATGTTTTTGGATTCCATAAACAACGGAATGTCAAATCGATAGCAAAGTTGACGAAATCGGCCACAAGAGGTCTCTAAGTTATCTAATTTTGCTAGTGTTGGTGAGTGTGATTTTCGTACAAATCAAGCCCAATTCTTCCAGGTAAATTGATTTAATATAGTAATATTTACTATTCGGTTCATTATAAATATATCGTGTTAACATAAATAGCGAAAAATTAAATAGTAACCAAGAAAACGATAAATAAATGACAAGTATTAGCTGTAGTTCGAAATTTAAATTTGTCATATATTTTTGTTTAATTACTGACACTCTTTAGAATTAATTGTAAAACACTTATTATTTTACAATTTCACATACCCACATACATAGTTAAATGTAAAATTAGAATTTTAGTGATTTTTTTGTTATGTAACTCTTCGCTATCGATTGATAATATGAAAAACGTAACCTCAAAATTAGATTATCAAACTCAACTAAACGATTATTTAGGACGACCAAAGTACTGACGATATCTTGAAATGACTGCAAAATAGTTGACAACTTGTAAAGAAATATGAAAATGCAAAACAACCTTATATGTTTCTTTTAAAAATCCTTTTACTTTTAAACAAAATGTTAATACCTTCAATTGACTTGACATAATGTTAACAAAAATCTATTTGAACTTATCTAATACTGCAGCACGATAGTTCGAATACCCTACTAGGGTCGAATACCCTGCAAACATTAAAAATGGATGAAATGTTTTAATGAATTTCCATAACATGTCTAAAAGTGTTTAAAGGTTTAATCTAGTACCCATTCTATTCAATCACAGTGAACTTATCTTAATAGTTCAGGCTCAGCTAATGAATATTGTTTTCAGACCATAGTGAGTAGCACATAAATAAAGGAAGAATTACACCCTGTGAAATGTAGTTCATTCAATAAGTCTCATATGAAATGTGTATAAAGTAATAAAAAAGTAATTTGAACAACTTCATGATGCAGTAAGAACCTGATAAGAACCTGATAATACTAAATGTTTCTAGTCTATATCTATACTAATATTATAAAGAGGAAAGATTTGTTTGTTTGTTTGTTTCGAATAGGCTCCGAAACTACTGGACCGATTTGAAAAATTATTTTTCCATTAGAAGCCGATATTGTCCCTGATGAACATAGGCTACTTTTTTTTAACTTTTTTTTATTTTATTTTTTTGGTTTCATGTGTCTTTTAATGTTTCCGAAGCGAAGCGAGGGCGGGTCGCTAGTATTATGTAAATTGAAAACTATGTATGTTTAAAAGTATGAAGCTGTCATGGCCTAAAGTATAAGACATCTGGTGCTTTCGTACGTAGCAATGCATTAGATTTAGAATTTCGCCACAGGTACCAATTTTTTCAATGAAATATGTGCATATGAAATGTTCATGATTGACTTCCATGGCGAAGGAATAACGTAGTGTCATAAAAAACCTGCAAAATTATAATTTGCATAATTAATTAATGATGGTAGGACATCTCCGGGATCCAGTAACCACTTAACGTCAGGTGGGGCGTGAGCTGGTACATCCATCAAAGCAATAAAAAAAAAACCAATACAATTCATATTAAATTAAAAACTAGCTATGGTTTTGTGTTTCCAGCAAAATGGCCAATTATCTGATGCGCCGGGCGCTCATCAATGCTATCCGTGTTCCTGTCTGCGCCAGGGCTGGATCCACTGGAAACACTGAACTTGCCAAGGTGAATTCATGAAATTAAATTAACTAGTAGACATGGAGTAATCGAGATTCGACTAATTATAATTAATTGAGTGTTTCCCGAGCGCTATGACATGTCCTTCTTCAAACGAGGCTTATGGAGAGTATTAAGCGGTAGGCAGCGGTTTGGCTCTGCCCTTGGCATTGCTGAAGTCCATGGGCGACGGTAACCACTCACCATCAGGTGGGCCCTATGCTCGTATGCCTACAAAGGCAATAAAAAAAATAAAAAAGAATTGAAATTATAAGCTTGAACATTATTGTGGTTCTATTGTCAAGACTTATTTAATGACAGATTTTGCCAAGACTACAGGACAAATAATATTAAAGATACAGACTTTAAGCAATAACAAAAGTTTGACAATTGACAATAAACAAAGAGTATATGTGTGTGTGTCAAATACATGGTAGTGTGTGTAATGGTTTTTTATTGATTTAACGTATTATCAATGCATAATTCAAAAAACATATTAGCGTTCTGCACTCCTTATCTATATTCACTATAAGTGTGGGATATTTCATACTCCTCCATCCACGCAATATTTGTAAAAAGGGGTACAAAATTTTTGCTTCACATATTAATATATAGATATGCCAAGGTGAATTCATGAAATTAAATTATTATGGGTATTAAATTTGGAATTCTTGGTGTTCAAGGTTGATGGAATGTTGAGTATCAGAGGCACTTAGAAAGTAAAGCCAAGTTGGCTTAAAAATTGTCAGCTTGAATTGACTGACACACTGCCTGAACTGTGCCTGTCTCATGTCTTGTAATGAACATGTTTTGGTTTCTCTATGGTTTTACTCACCTTTCTGGGCCAGGTTTCCCTGAGTATTTACATTCCCACAAAGTAAAGAAATATTATTTCAGTTGAGATGTAATAAAGTTGAAAATGAAATTAATTTGCTGTGATAAAAAAAAAAAAAATTATTCCTTAGGTTGATGGATGAGCTCACAGCCCACCTGGTGTTTAGTGATTACTGGAGCCCATAGATATCTACAACGTAAATGCGTCACCCACCTTGAGATATAAGTTCTAAGATCTCAGTATAATTACAACGGCTGCCCTACCCTTCAGACCGAAACACATTACTGCTTTACGGCAGAAATAGGCAGGGCGGTGGTACCTACCCGCGCGGACTCACAAGAAGTCCTACCACCATTAGAATGACTGCATAATGACTGAACAAAGTTGAAGGTGGTATAAAAGTGTATTAATATAAGCTTTAGATAATAGCTTAAAATTATTCTCCTAGATTGGTGACCGTGAGTGGGTAGGCTATGGTTTCAACGGCCAGCCCAACTACGTAGACAGGCCTGACTTCCCCCTGCCTGCCATCCGGTTCCGTGAGGACACCCCTGACGTTAAGGTTTGTATTTATTTGTGGATTTTTTATTTAGCACTAGTTGACCCGGCCGACTTCGTAGTGCCTCAATCGATAAATAAAAGACCTAAACTTTTGTATAAAATAAACTTAAAACACAAAAGGAATCCGTCTGATGGGGGACACATCAAAGGGAAAGCAAAATTGTTATTTTTATTTAATTTCGAGCATTTTCATATTTATCTACCTTTTAAACCTTCTCTGGACTTTCACGAATAATTCAAGACCAAAATTAGCCAAATCGGTCCAGTCGTTCTCGAGTTTTAGCGAGACTAACGAACAGCAATTTATTTTTATATATATAGAAAATTTGATGTATTATATTTAAGTGCATCTGCTGCAAAATCTACTGGAATCTATACATGCCATTAATGCTGGTGACAACATTGAGATATTTGTAAATAGTGCAAAATAGACACTCACTCCAATTCAGGTGTATAGAGAGATTCATGGTGCTTGTTGCTTTTTGAATTGTAATAATAACATTATTGTATATTGGGATTGCAAGTTGGCAGATATTAGTAGCATAAAATATATTCTTCTGGTCGTTCCCTCAATTCTAAGGGTCGTGACTGTATATCAATCTAATATTTATAACAATATATATAATAATATATATAATGTAACATATATAACACCCTCTAAAAAGACAACAACATTTTAAATGTGACGGTATTCTTAATAGGCTCTCCGTGAAAAAGAAAAGGGTGATTGGCGCAAATTGACCCTCGAAGAAAAGAAAACTCTGTACAGAGCTTCATTCTGTCAGACCTTCGCTGAGTTCCAGGCCCCCACCGGAGAGTGGAAGGGAGTCGTTGGTTGGGCTCTAGTCCTCTCATCTTTGGCTGCTTGGATCTACATGGCCATGAAAGTCTTTGGTAATTATAAAATATGAAATTTTAGGTTTTTGCGAGTCACGTGATCCGGAATCACTGGTTACTTACTGCTCTTATAGTTTATTAATTTTGTTTTGTAGGAAGATTGCAGCAGTTCATGTTTTGATAACTTTATATATCACAAAATTTGCAGCTAGAAGTTCTGGTCGATAATTTACATTTTTTAATGCAATAGTGAATCATTTTCATGAATTTAATATTGAACATTAACTTTTTTTTTTTTTAAGAGATTTTATGACCTGGTAACTAAGACCTTTAAGTCATGTCTTATTTTACTTTATTTTCTTAATTCTATGAAAAATGATAATATGGAGTGAAATGAAATGAAGATGATTAATTTGAGACATTAATCAACTGGAATGAAATTTAATGAAATGAGATGATATGGGATGAAATATAATCGCAGTAAAATGGTGGTCATTTACTGAGATTTTTTCAGTGGACTTTTTGGAGGAACCCGAGAAGTTACATCCAGCAGCTTTGTTTCATTTTCCCACATTTGTGCACTTTCACAGATATTCAACAGTTAATAAACCACCATTATTACACATTTAAACCTGAAGAAACACTAAATAGACAAAATAAAACAAATCACACAACTTCACTCCTCGCGTTCCCGCCAAAAAGTCCTGAACATTAACTAAAGTGTTAAAGGCCACAGATGAACACCATGTGTACACTGTATACTTGCCCCTAGGAATGCTACAATTTACAAAATATCGGCCAAAATCTTTGAGGTTTTTTTTGCAAGTATTGTCAAGAAAAAACGTGCGGCTTACGGAAACAGTGATTACACGTTATTTTCCGAGAGATGTTAAATGGTAGAGAAGCTGTGTCCGTTGTGGTCAAACATTTTGTACAGAATGAAGCTTAAAACTGGCCACTAATAATAAATGAACTACATTCTAGTGTACAGTCCTATTCCTGACTCATTGAGCGAAGAGAGGCAGAAGGCTCAGCTCCAGAGAATGTTGGACCTTAAGGTGAACCCCATCGATGGACTTGCATCCAAGTGGGACTACGAAAACAACCGCTGGAAGTAAATTTGGTAAGTTTCATTTACTCATACTGTTCACACTTGTGGAATTGTGTCGTAAATGGAGTAGCAGGAATAGTACCATTGGAGACCACGGACACCTCAACATGCATGCTGCTGCCTGTGCCTTTGAGTCATCTCGAAGATTGAAGTCTCAATTGAATTTTATCAGCTTGAAATGTATTTAACTATCAATGTAATGGATTCCTTTTATGTGATTTTCACCGACTGCATGAATAACTTGAAAGTCTTGAATTTTATCATTAACACTATAATATTAATAAAAAAGTAATCATTTAAATTGAGTTTGTTTTGCTACTAAAGCCCTTTTTTTAGTCTTTGCACTAATTGTTATTTTCACTAGCATAGATCGGTGAGTTCATATTGGTCTTGTTGTTATGTAGCACCATTACGTGCACTATGTTGAGGTTGGATTACTTCGTAGCAGAAATGTGCGGGACAGCGGCACAACCCTCCTGGGGGCAGGCCACAGTATGCTTAGTGCGAGTTTTTAACGTTCTCGATCGCGTTAAAGTTAACTCAAATTTGTATGGAGTTGAAACAGCGCCCCTAACGGCAAACGAAGGGTGGCTGTCCCATCATCATCATCATCATCAACAGTCCACAGTCGTCCGCTGCTGGACATAGGCCTCTCCCAATCCACACCACTGAGCCCGGTCTGCTGCTCTCCTCATCCACTTCTTGCCGGCCACCGTGCGGAGGTCGTCGCACCATCTAGCCAGGGGGCGTCCCACGCTACGTCTTCCGCTGCGCGGTCTCCACTCGAGAACCCGTCTGCTCCAGCGATCGTCAGTCCTACGGCATATATGGCCAGCCCACTGCCACTTCAGCTTGCTGACTCTTTGAGCTATGTCGATGACTTTAGTTCTCTGTCGAATAATCTCAATCGCTGTCCCAACTCCATACAAATTTTGAGTTAAATTTTAAACGATCGAGAGGTTAAAAAAGCTCACATAAGCACACTGAACTTACCACTAGAAGTCTACAGCGGCCGTCTCAAATGTTTCTAACGAGATGTGGTCATGTTTTCAGATACTGCACTGGCGAGTAAACACTTCGGGGTTGTAGTGTAGAGAAGAAATTGTGTATTTAAGAGAATAAACATCTGTGTAAAATAATAAATGTGATTCCAATCAAATGTCTAATTGTCTTATTTGTCTATTTTTAAAATTGTCCAATTGATTATCGTTGTCAAAGTTACATGTTTTGTCCTGTTTTTTTAGCTGACAGCGGAGTTGAAACGCACACGTCCTGTGTGCTTAGTGCGAGTAACGTTCTCGATAGCGTAAAAGTTAACTCAAATTTGTATGTAGTTGGAACAGCGCCCCTAGCGGCAAACGTTCCAACTACATAAAAGCACGCTGTAGCAAGTAGGCATCGAGCAGGCAAGTACTGGCTGGTAACCGTACTCGTCGAACTCGACAAAGAGGTCGACGTGCAGCCTAACCCATGCATCAGCCCGCTGAGTTTCTCGCCGGATCTTCTCAGCGGGTCGCGATTCCGATCCGGTAGTAGATTCATTCGCGAAGCAGTTGCTCTTGAGTTGTTAGGTCTCCTTCGGAGGCTTTCGGGCAGCTGTTAGCAAATCCCAGCCCTTCTCGCTGAGCCTTTGCTTGCCCACTTGTCCTGATGAAACTAGAAAGGCCTCCGGGCCACCAGTAATAATTACTTCATTCATAAAAAAACGCAGTTTCACATCGTATGTCGCCTACGTCATCTCACCTGACGTTTTTACGGGCCAGTGTTATTGCCAGTTGTGATTATTTACATTCAGTGGTCTTTGTAAAATAGACCTGATCAATGCAAGTAATAAAAGCACGCTATTGCTTCGTCAGATCTGTTTTGAGTCATCACTGTAATTTCTGTCGCGGGATACTCGCCTCCCTGGTAACCAGTTAGTAAAATCCAGACACGTCTTGAAGTAGTCATAATTTATACCTACAGGTCTGAAGGACGGATTGACTCTTTAATTCTTATCAGTGTAATGTATCAATGGTAGTGAGTTCGATTCCCACTTTGGTAAAAAACATTCGTTTGACGGATATTTGTCTTGGTTCATTGTCTGGGTGTCTATGTATGTAATGTAAACGGAACGTCTCTAGTTCCGGGCACCGTGGCACAGGGAATACTAGTTTAGGCCCGAGTATTCGTGTTTTTTTTTATTGCTTAGATGGGTGGACGAGCTCACAACCCAAACTAGTGTTAAGTGGTTACTGGAGCCCATAAACATCTACAACGTAAATGCGCCACCCACCTTGAGATATAAGTTCTAAGATCTCAGTATAGTTACGACTGCCCCACCCTTCAAACCGAAACGCATTACTGATTCACGGCAGAAATAGGTAGGGCGGTGGTACCTCCCCGTGCGGACTCACAAGAGGTCCTACCAGTATTATGCAAATTAAAATATAATTTTGCGTTATTCCTTCACCGTGGAAGTCTATCGTGAACATTTGTTAAGTACGTGTTTGATTAGAAAATTGGTACCCGTCTGCGGGATTCGAACACCGGTGCATCGCTAGATACGAATGCACCGGACGTCTTATCCTTTGGGCCACGACGACTCCAGACGTGTGCGGTTTTCGTCCGATTTATTAAAAGTAGGCAACTGTGAATATGTTGTGTTTAGTACCTTAACACCATGATGGCCGTAAGCTTATCTATCTATATAACACTAGTTATAGGGTGAAAGAATTGAGGGCTCCTCTGAACTAAATATTAAACGCCATCAATAAAAGCCACAAAATTGGGAACAATACTTTTTATTCATAATATACTCTTTTTAAAACATCACAACGTAAATATTCATACATTCACTGAGCTTTTATAAACACATTATTACATTAATAATATCGACAGCTATTTAAATACTTTTTAAATGTAGATAATCATCATTTCGGGACATTTTTAAAGTTTTACAAGGAATTTAAGACCACCATTTACAATTATTTTGGGAATAAATATAATATTAAACAGACAATAATCACAGGCCGTCAAATAGATTAGACCATAGATTATACACTTAATATATTCGAGATTAGACAATCCTAGGGCGACAGTTAACCACGCATTTCCATTGACATTTGATGACATAAAATTTATAAAATATATATAACTCAGTTTTGGGAGTATATTTGATTTTTTTTATTGCATCGGTGGGCGTACGAGCTTATGGACTTCCTGAATTGAAGTGATTATCCGAACCCATAGACATGATGGGACAGGAGCAAGCAGGATTGTGCTCATTGTTAACTACAGGCTATTAAGTATTGACTGCAGGCTAACAATAGGCGTTACCATCAATAATTTTACGCAGCTGTATACATTTTGCTGGTTTAATTTTTATAATACATTTATATTCCTTGTGGAATCGTGCGACGAATTGTCTGCGGAATTTGATATGACATAGGCGTATTAATCGATTGCAAGTAAATTTATAACAAAAAAAAACACGTGTGGTACTGCCGCGGTAAAGCTATTGCATAGCATTTTTTTATCAACTTGTGCAATTATAATTAGACAATAATAATTTAATATTAAAACAATAATAAAATGGGACCACGCTATATTTATAAACATTAACAAAAGCAAAACATTAACTGTCCCCTTCACACTTATAAGCTAGACCGCGCGAGAGAGAGATAGGCAGACTTTTTATGATGCGCATGCAGTGCGACGTCACGCCGTGCGCTTATTCACAAACACTACACAAGCGAAACATGTGAATGTGTTGAACGCGTTAGGTTTTATTTTCATTACGGAATTTCTTGATTCGGTCGCCGCGCTCAAAGCCCGCGATAAAAGCTATGCAATAGCTTAAAAAGATGAGAAGTACGCATCAGCTGAAGTGGTAGTGGGTTGGATATACATGTCTTAGAACCGAAGGTTACTGAAGCAGACCAGTTCTTGAGTTAATGGAGGCCGCGTACAGGGAAATGTAATGTGGGACACCAGATAAGAATAGAATGAGGGGAGTCGAGGATCGGGCACAGTGATGAGGTTGGGAGAGGCCAGCCGTGGACGACTGGGCTGATGATGATGATAATGACACATTGCTTTATAAACAATAATTTAAAATGATGGTCGTAACTTCGTTATATTAAAATATAATGTTATATAATATTTCTTTAACTACATTAATAAAATATTTAAAGGTTACAAGTTTTTTTTTGTAAGAATTATTTAAAAGAATAACCAATCTCAGCACACCAATATATTTTGCAATCAACTTTTGTTTTTTAATCTGTGACGTAGATTCGATAATTCAATTCTTTTCAAAATTTATTTCGAAAAATAAGCAACTATGTAGTATGTATATTTACGGTATAGTATACAACCAAAAGAAAATCTAGTTGACAGTCATCCACACAACTTCTTTATTGATTTTGATATCTGTGACTGAAACCTTAGGTGTCGTCATCAATAAAAGTACCGATTAGTTGTTATTTTAATATAAAATGGAGAAAAACTTGTAACCCATTTAATATTGTTTAATTAATCACATTACAAAAATACTGTTGGACACAACGTAGGAATAAGCCTACAATTTTCAATACTATATAAGTAGCTTATAAATGAACGTGTTACATTCACAAATATTAGGGTAGGTACTTTCCTATTTTATTAAATTAAATGTTAATAAATTAATTTAGAATCCCTGTAAACAATTTCTTCACGTGCGTAGTCTGCAAGAGTAAAACTTAAATGTTTAGTATTATAGTATTTAGGGATGAAGTATACTATATTCCAATTACGAAGTCCATTTTGACACTTCTTAGAACGTAACTCTTCATGTTTCGCATTATTTAAAATAACTAGTGGTCGCCCGGTAATCGAAATTCGACTATAATGAATTGAAATTAAAAGTTTGTACACTATTATGATTATATTTTCAAAGACTATTCTATAATCACACATTTCGCCAAGACTACACTATAAAAAATATTAACAAAGACAAACAATATTTAATCTCAATTTGACCACAGAACGTCAAGAACAAAAGTTTGACAATAAATAGTATGCATGCGTGTGTGCGTCAAATACATGGTATGTAGTGTGTGTAATGTTTTCTTATTGATTTCATGTATCTTTTATGCATTATTTAAAAAAAATATTAGCATTGTGCACTTCTTCTCTATATTCTCTATAAGTGTGGAAAATTTCATACTCCTCCGTACGCGCAATTTTCGTAAAAAGGGATACAAAGTTTTTGCTTCACGTATTAATGTATAGATAATCATTTTGCGTTATATGTACTTTTAGGTTATTAAACTACATTGCATTTTGATTTATATAAATAAAATAATTAATAACATTAACATCTGTTGACAGATGATCCTATTTGAAGGGGACTTCGTAATTGGAATAGAGTATAGTGTCGCTTGAATTTTAGTTTTACGCGATTTAAGGAATGAGCTCCCCTCCATGGTGTTTCCCGAGCGCTATGACATGTCCTTCTTCAAACGAGGCTTGTGGAGAGTATTAAGTGGTAGGGAGCACCTTGGCTCTGCCCCTGGCATTGCTGTAGTCCATGGGCGACGGTAACCACTCACCATCAGGTGGGCCGTATGCTCGTCTGCCTACAAGGGCAATAAAAAAAAAAAAAAGGAAAGGAAAAACCGGTAGTTGAGTCGACCAGCTTATGTATTTATGTAGCGATCCATGTTATATGCTTACGGAAAGAGAAAAGCCTTACAATTCTGTTACAAAAGTTAAGCCTTACAAAAGTTAATTCAAATTTGCATGGAGTTGGTATGAAAAGCGCCCCTAGCGGCAAACGTAGTGGAGTTGTTCGAACTCCATACAAATTTGCGTTAACTTTTACGCTATTGAGAAGTTAAAAAACTCGGACAAAGCACACTGATGTATTCTTTAGTCAGCTACTCGACAACTTTTTATTGCTTTGATGGGTGGACGATCTCACAGCCCACTTGGTGTTAAGTGGTTACTGGAGCTTATAGACATCCACAACGTAAATGCGCCACCCACCTTGAGATATAAGTTCTAAGGTCTCAGCTATAGTTACAAGTTAAACGTTAGAAATAAATCGTGTGCAGGTTTAGTTATTTGTTACACACTCCCTTAGGCAATATTTTATACACGGTTTTTGATACCTTTCTTTGACAGTTCCTTATTTGTTTTTCATTTTACAGAATTAAGTTTTTTTTTCTATTATAGAATTTATGTGCCTTTTCCTTTAGTTTCTTTAAATTTTCGATATTCATGCATGATTTAACATTAAAGACAAAAAAGTAAAAACTAAATAGTAAAGTACCATACCATAATTAATTAAATATTTCTATAATAAAAACACCTATCACATTTATATATTTTTTAGTCTCAACACCGATTTTTTTGAACATTTATTATTATATTAAATAATAATTATTTTTAGTAAAATTCAGGAATAGCATTTTTATTTTCTTTAAGACGCTATTTAGATGTTCCAGTCGATTAGTACAAAGGTGACTTTTTAAAAATGGCGGGATTATGTTAATTAAAAAAACACAGTTTTGCAACGCCACAAAACGTCGTTATAAGCCCAAAGTTTTCAAATCGCAATTACAAAAGCCAATTTTATTCGCAACGGCCGTCTGGTGTAGTGGTAAGTGACATGGTCACTACACAAGGGGGTCGCGGGTTCGAATCCCGCCAAGGGAAGATATTTGTATGATAAATATAAATGTCTTTTCCAGGGTTATGGATGTATATTAAATAATATGTATGTGTATAATAAAAATCTTACATTTATTTCCGTTATCTAGTACCTGTAACACAAGTTCTTTACGAACTTATCACGGGACCAGTTAACGTGGCGTGATTGTTAGTAAATATAAAAAAAAAAAAAAAGTAAACTATTGTCTTATTTATTCCAAAAAAAGTCTCCTTTGAACTATTTGACTGTTAAGTTTATAAATTGATATTATTATGAGATAAGATCATAGATTTTTTAAAAGTTTTATATTAATGTTTAAAAATGAAATAGTCTCTAGGAACAATACTTATTCCAAATATAAACTCAAGAAGCAAAGTTATAGAAGCAATAATGAAACGCGAATTTTGCTTACATGTACGTACATAGCAATATATTTTTTTATTATCTGTTCTGATAGACGGTAAGTAATAATTACCGAAGATAAGTTTAAAGATAACATGTTCTTGTTTAATAATTTATTTATCTCTCTTTGTTCCGTTAATGCGACAAAATGCTGCAATTAATAATTTAATACTTTTTAAGAATTTGAAATATGCTATTTGCATACACATAGACAATTCTCATGTCCCGTTGCTTAGCTAATACACAGAAAAACATATAAATTAACATAATAGTATTATTTAGTACCTACGCTTACTTCTCGACTAGAAAGAGACTAGAGAATATTCCAACTAAATTACTTAGGTGGGATTCTAAGAGGAATATTTTAAGCCGTATCCTGAATTTATATGTTTTTGTCCAGAAAGATGACTGCGTAATTTATTCGCGTCGTTACTGTTATTGTTCGTTCTTCAAATAAAAAGTTTGAGGAACATATCGACGCTTGAAAGGCAAATGTGACTAAGCGACAATAACTGCTTTGTACATAAATGATAGGCAATAAACATATTCGATGCGAAAAAAAAATATATTTGTAGGTTTATTAAAATCATTTCAATCCTACAGCTAGATTCGTTAAAATATAATTTTTTTCAGGTATTTCTTAGGTATATTCTAAATTAATTTCAACTTTAAATTAGTCTACTGTAAAGTTCACGCATTGTCGTTTAGTCACGCCTTTCAAGCGTCGATATGCAGAAAGTGGGTAGTGAGCACAGTGATGTGTTGGCTCTACAAAAAAAATCAAGGCAATCGATAGAATAATATTTGAGTTTGTAATCGATGACATACAAATAACGTAGTTGATATGTTCAAAGTTCCGCACTGGAGCTAGGAATTTCTCCTGTCTTCGGTGTCTAGGATATAAATAAGTACGAACCAGCTGTACCAAAACACTGTCCTCTAATACAAAAAAAAGGTACCAACAGAAAATTGTCTTATTTCTTCTATTTGTTATTTATTGTACAGCATTATTTTCATTTATCCGAACAGTGTTCGAACGAGACTGCATTCCACACTGGCTGGTGACAACAGCTAGCTATATTTATTTAAAGAATTCGTGCCGCCAACAATGACTGTTACAACTATACATTAGCGTGCATATTGACGAATGCATGAATTGGCGCCTTCATTATTTGGGCGTTTCCAGAAAAAAACATGTAAATTCAGGATAAAGCTCGAAGAAGGAATTATAAAGTTTAAAGCTAAATTTTTAATGACACTGAAAGCGACATATATAAAGTTGATAAGTACCGCTAAAATATTTTCTTCCTTACAATAATCATAAGAAAATCAACGAGGTATCGGCGACCCCGTGCTCTTTTTCCAGAGCATCTTTGATTGATTTGCTCTTTGAGTATCATCTTGTGTTTGTGAATACAATTACATTCTTAAATTATTTCACTGTGATAAATAGCAAGATAGTACATTTATTATTAAATGCATATTTCAAAGTACTTACGTCATGACAGTTAATATCTAAATGAAATTATTCGATTTTTTTCATCTCTGCCCGGTCTTGTCTTAATTACCCGCGTTGTGTGTGTAACACAGGCGACAAAATAACCTGATTACATACAACAATATTGCCGACTGGTTAATTCTGAATCTTTCTCAGCTTCATTGTAATTGTTGTTATTAGCTTACGTCTACAACGAGAAAGCGGTTAGTAATGTCACCATTCATTGGATATATTAGGTCCTGGAACTAACTGTTCTATCCAGTGAATAAAATTCAAAATGCCCCTTTATTAAACATTTGTAGTGAATATAACCAAATATGTGCATTAATTGCCGGCATCGACATTTTTAACGACACGTGTCCTGGTCTCAAAAACAAACTAGTATCCAAGCTCCTTTGTTTATAATTGATGAGAGAATGTTAAGTAGTTAACACTTGTTTTCATGATCTAATAAAAAAAAAAAAAAATATGTCGGTATTGCATCAGTGACAATGTCGTGGAGTATTTGCCAACGCAAGCTAATAAAACAATAAGAAAGTTCTTGAAGACAGAAGTCCCGTTTTAAAGTTTATAGTTACCAATTAGAAAAGTGCTAAAGCTCTGATTCAGTGATCATTACAGTGAATTGTTTGTTGATCAGTAGACGGAGTGTATGCGGTTTTTACATCTTAACGGCGTGAAGAAAAATCAAAACGAAATAAAATTCCACTTGGGCGTCAGTTTTAAAACCTATGAGGAGGAAGGGAGGTATGCACAGGAATAAGGTTGGCTGTTTGCTAATAACTTAGTCCCTGAACGGGAATAGGCCTCCGACTCCGGTCGCGTCCCAGTCCGCGACCTCGACCGGCCCGAAACAATCGTCGAAGAACTGCTCCAAGGTCTTGTGGAGGTGGATGGACGAGCGCTCGAAGTTGTGCCCCTCATCTGGATATATCTGGGAATTACCGGTCATAAGTTAAATACAAGATGTGAGGGAGGTGTCGGAAAGATTAGTGTAGATTACTGATGTGACTTATTAAATGCTATTTTGTATAGTCTGTGTTATACAAGTACCTATATTCTATGTCATAGTCTCTATGGTCTATGCTCGATACTATCGCTGATTCAGTATCATGCTCGGAGCCATAGATAATACATTTAATATTTCTCGGAGCGTCTAGGCGACCTGTCGTGTCGTCTACGTCCTGTTATAATTTAAAAACGTATGTCTTATTTTTTTTAGTATTGAAGGATTACCTATCGTGGCCTGAAGGCCTTTCCAGTTTCACCAGGACAAGTGGGCGAGCAAAGGCTCAGCCAGAAGGGGTGGGATTTGCTAACAGCTGCCCGAGCGCCTCCGAA
Organism: Bombyx mandarina; assembly: GCF_030267445.1. Classification (NCBI taxonomy): domain Eukaryota; kingdom Metazoa; phylum Arthropoda; class Insecta; order Lepidoptera; family Bombycidae; genus Bombyx; species Bombyx mandarina. Next base: position 9,200,837 of record NC_143226.1, read on the forward strand.
GGAGACCTAATAACTCAAGAGAAGCTGCTTCGCGAATGAATCTACTACCGGATCGGAATCGCGACCCGCTGAGAAGATCCGGCGAGAAACTCAGCGAGCTGATGCATGGGTTAGGTCGCACGTCGAACTCTTTGTCGAGTTCGACGAGTACGGCTACCGGGGTCCCTAAGCCTGCTCCTAGTGTTAAATTATGTAATGAATGTATGTATTAAGTATGTCTTATTGTTGACCCGTCTCTTAAGAGTCATGGACACTATAAGTAATGTAATCGTTCGGTATTGTAGATAGTTGGAGGGATGTGGTACCTGGTGCGTGTAGAGTGCCCCGGCCCGCACCAGCGCCCGCGCCAGGGCGAGCGCGTGCGGCGGCGGCGCGGCCAGGTCGGCGGCGGCGTGCGCGAGCAGCACGCGGCGCGGCGGCAGGTTCCCGGCGCGCCGCCACACCGCGCCCGCACCCAGCGCGCCCGCCCAGCCCGACCCGTACCCGCCGTAACGCTCTGCCCAGTACGACTCTACACGGGCACATATGCAATATCTTAAGACTAGCTCAAATCCTTGGGCACGGTCACGGTGGCAGTAGCTTGTGGCTACGGCATCTTGAGGGCGTTATATTTTATGATCCTTGCGACTTGTGGCTTGAATGGTGGGGCCGCCGTTGTTACTGAGACCTTAGAACTCAGTCCTTTTTATTGGTGGTAGGACTTCTTGTGAGTCCGCGCGGGTAGGTACCACCACCCTGCCTATTTCTGCCGTGAAACAGTAATGCGTTTCGGTTTGAGGGGTGGGATAGCCTCTCTATACTGAGACCTTAGAACTCATATCTCACGGTGGGTGGCGGCATTTGCGTTGTAGATGTCTATGGGCTTCGGTAACCACTTAACACCAGGTGGGCTGTTAACTCGTCCACCCATCAATGCAATAAAAAAGACTAATAAGATGCAGTAATTGATCTACTTAACACAATTATTACAGTACATTCCATATTAAATAAATCGTACAAATAATACCTAAATCTGACCTGGATTGCAATCTAAATGATATAATTATGCAATAATGTATATGCAACTAAACAATAAAAAAAAAACCAAACCCGTATTAATGTCTATAGCGAGCGAGCCTCCACATTGGCTATTGAAAGTATAAAATATAAAATAAAAAATAAGAATTCCAGGAAAAAAAAATGATGTATCCATATAATTTTACAGAGACCAAGTTTTGGGCGAGCTGTACTTTTTTTGTTTTTTTCTCCTACCTAAGCTTACACCCTTGAGAGGCTATGTCAACGTAATCGGGCAAGTAGGTGAGCTCTCGGGGCTCAAACGGAGGTGTTGCTAACACTGGCCCTAGCAAGAGCCGTGCTTCGCAGAATCTACCACCGGATCGGAAACGCGACCCACTGAGAAGATCCGGCGAGAAACTCAGTGGGCTGTGTCTGTGCGTTAATTTACTCGCCCAGTCCTTCGTTGCAAGCGACGGGTTCGACGAGGACGGTGGCCGGTGCTTGAGGTACCTAAAAGCACCGTCATTGGATCGAGAGGATCCGTAATGGCGTGTAGCGAGCTGTAGTTATGTCGCGGGGATTTGGTCGCGTGCTACTCACTGTGGTGTCTGAGGTCGGTCAGTGGCGCGACGGCGGCCAGGCAGCGCGTCACGTTGCGGGCGTCATCTGCGGCGAGCGCGGCCGCCGCACCGCCGCCGTACCCGCGCCCCCACACCCCCACTCGGCTGCCGTCTACCATCTTCAGGTTGTCGCGGAGATACCTACACGACATTAAGTGACAGTGCGCCTCAGAAGATATCAGTTAGGGTGTCCGCACACGGGCCACACGCGACAGCCACAAACGCCGCCACGAGAAGCTATAGAAGGCTGCAAAGGTAGCTGAAGCGCGCGGCAACCACGTATTATAATGGACTCTTTTCTTTCTCCACGTTATCCCACTAGGTAGGGTCAGCACAGCTAATTTTTCTCTTTCATTCTCCTTTATCAGCCGCCATCTCAACGTTCACTCCTCTCTCATATCGTCATTCACACACTCCATCCATGTCTTATTTGGTCGACCTCTTCCCCCTCTACCTTGCACAACCATTTCCATACATCTCCTAGTCACATGCATCTTCTCTCTACGCATCACATGTCCATACCACGCTAACCGCTCTTTAGTTTATTGATTACCGGGGCTACTTTCACACTTCCCCTGATATACTCATTCTTTATCTTGCCCATTCTTGTCACTCTACACATCCATTTCAACATTCGCATCTCTGCCGCGTGCACATCATAATGGACTCTGATAATTCTATATACATATTTATTTCAATCAACATCAGCCTACATACGTGCGTTGCGTTCGGATTGAACAGGTTAATTGAGGTAAGGGAGAGAGGGATGGATGAAGCTAGCGACGACGATTACTCGTAGTAGCGTGTGGCAGCCGCCGACGCCCACCGTGTTCTATAATGTATGAAAATTACAGGATATTTCCTGTTGGTGGCGGCGTTTTGTGGTTATGGCCTTATGGCCAGTGGCCCGTGTGCGACGCTTCTTAATACTAACCAACCCAATCAAGATTGTTCAATCAAAATATGAACATTAGAATTTTATTGTAAAATTGTGATGGTAACACCTAACTAAGTCGCTAATTTAAGATTTGCTCATGGCAACCCTCTCTTCCGTTTCTACTTTTTAGGCCCGTGCATGGCAAATTGTAATTGAATTATAACAAAATTAGAATAGACGCGAATGTTCATTTTACAAGCCTGTATTTTATTTACACATAGCATAATGGTCCTTCGAAGTGGTCTTTCTGACATAGTAACCAGCAAGTTGGCTGTTTTCTCCGATTTTCGCGAATGAAGCGTTAAGGTGACATGTATTTTAATTTTCTAACTTAACTCTTCCACTACAGCTAAATGTTGGTTTACAAATCCACGTCCTGTCGTTCGTCCTTCGTAAGCTGAGTCGTAGTACCTGGTCAGACCTCGGAGCCAAACCACAACCCGGGGCTATCACACAGTAAGCCCTCTGTTATTATTTCCGTTTTTCAGCTTAAGGCAATAACACGATGACGCGAAATGAGTAGAAGGCAATACTCACGACAGTACGGCAATTTGATCTTCCACGTCTATGGACATCAGTTTGTGGTATATCTCCGTCCTCAGCTCCTCACCCTGGAATGTAATCATTATGCTATTTGATATCACGTCTTTTGCCTACTGGCTTATGTGCCTGAATACTGCCGTTAAACTGATTGGATTTATTGAAGGAATCCGCAGTGCTTTTGAAATTTGAAATTATACTGAGACTTTAGAACTTATATCTCAGTGTATGTATTTTCTATAATAATGTATTGTTTTTAGTACACCGCAAGATACCTGCTATATTTTTATATTGTCCAGAATTTCTGTAAATTAAACGGTTGTCTGGAAGAGATCGCTTTTAGCGATAATACCGCCTATTGTACAAATGTATCTGCTGTTTGATTGCTTTTTGAATGTAAATTGTGTTTTGGTGTGAAATAAAGTGTATTCTCTCTCTCTCTCTCTGTCTCTCAAGGTGGGAGGCGGAATTTACGTTGTAGATGTCTATGGGCTCCGGTAACCACTTAACCCAAATAAAAAAAAACCCATCTATGCAATAAAAAAAGTTAGCACTATTGACTCCTACGAAACTTTGAAAATCAAAATTGAACCTAATCACACCACATAATTAAAGTTCAATTTTGATTAATGATATTATATTATTGTCAAATGAATAGATTGAATGCAAGATGGTTTACAATAGCTTAGCTAATATTGGTTCATTATGGGTGTTAGGATCACACCCATCGGAAACAAGAATAAGTTTTTGAATAAGCAGTTGCAAGGGTAGTTAATGAGCACATCAGGAAGGATCTGACCTGTCCACCGGACCCGCGCGCGTCGATCTGCGCGACGATAAAGTTCCTGGTGGCTGCGAGGTACCAGCCCCAGCCCGGGGACCAGCGCTCGGTCACCAGCTGACCTCCGGGCTCAGCGGACCTGCAAAACAGTGGTATTTGTATTAAATCAGCAGCTTGAGAAATCCAAAAGGTAACACGAACTTTGCTAGAAAATATACAGGACTCAGAAAGTAAAATCCATTATTACATCTACATACGTAAATTTTTACATTTTGGTAGGATCTCTTCTGAGTCCGCGCGGGTAGGTACCACCGCCCTACGTATTTCTGCCGTGAAGCAGTAATGCGTTTCGGTCTGAAGGGTACGACAGCCGTTATAACTATACCGAGATCTTAGAACTTATATCTCAAGGTGGGTGACGCATTTAAGTTGTAGATGTCTAAGGGCTCCAGTAGCCACTTAACACCAGGTGGGCTGTGAGCTCGTCCACCCATCTAAGCAAAAAAAAAACTTAAATATAATAAGTTACTCTAAGGCTATTTTAGACACATAATCAACAGAGACCATCTTCTATCAGCCCTACTATGACACTACTACTACCTACCTACTACTACTGGACATAGAGACCATATGAATGCCTTTATTTTTTGGGAGTATCACAGAAGATTTTGGATGATAGGATTGTTTTTTTTAAGCTCATTCTCTTTTCTATGAAACTATTCTTACTACTAAATAATATCTTTCTTGTTGTACAAAAGATCACCATGTATCACTATCCTACAACTGTCGCGGAGAAGACAGCTTGAAGTGTGGGACAACCGTTACATATCACATTTGAGTTCTCGATTTCGTATCTCAAGGCGACATTCACGGTGATGGGTTATGTATACACATACGTTACGTCACCACTCATAGTAGGTAGCCAAACATTCAAACAGATGCATGTCTGCTTTAACAGAAGTAGGCACTCGCCCATCCAGGCTCACAGAGCCCTCGCGTCAGTAAGGCGTGCTCTGCTTCTGCCCAGTCATGGGGATCATTTGTAAGATGGCGCCTGTCACAGCCCTATACTTACACGTGCAACACTAGCGGTAACGGCAGGTCATCCGTCTCTTTAAACCCTGGTGGGAGTAGCAGTCTCACACGGGCCTCCCTTTCTGCTTGTACCTGATTAAAATATTATACTTATAGAATAACGTTCAGTGTTATTATTATTATTGGCTTCAAATAAGAATGGTATTTTTTATTATTAGAAGTTAAACTATAGTTGACCAAGAAAGATCAACATCAACAGTGGAATAGAAAAACGCAAGTCTTTGTGTCTTCTGTTAGAGTGGACTCGTCCAATACAATTTTAATTAATTAGCCAATGCTTCGAAAAGGTATCTGAGATGGTCGGGAAACATCAGTATTGCTACTTTATCAATATTGTTATGCCGGTAACAGTAACGCCATCTATCGCCGAATAGCCGAACGAATGTCGAAGGTACTAGTAAAATCGAGAAGTACAACGCTATCTATTGTCAGACAGCAGAAACACACATCGAAGTTACTCGACTTGCCCAGAATGTTCTCGATAATTGTAGAGATGTCGTATCGCCTATAAAAGCGTTGCAGAGATAGCACGCAGTCGGTTAGTAATCGGAACTACTCCAAGCAAAACAGAGAACGGATCATTTAAATGGTAGGCAGCGGCTTGGCTCTGCCCCTGGCATTGCTGACGTCCATGAGCGACGGTAACCACTCACCATCGGGTGGGCCGTATGCTCGTCTGCCTATACGGCATTAAAAAAAATCTGAAGCGAATCGAAGTGAATTGAGAATTTTAAAGTGCTTGTTAAGTGTTCTAAGTGCCAATTTGCACTTTGGTAGTGTGGGGATACAGTTTAGTAGCGTATGCGGTTTGTACATCGCTTGCATTAGTCAGTCGTACATAGCCCACCCGACACGTCAGACACTTGTGACAATATACGGAGTAAAATCGGAACTAACTTGTTTTATTTATAAAGGACAGTTAATATCCTTTACATTGCATCAGAAACCGTACAGGTAGAATGTTATTTATCCCGAACCCCAGCGCGTAACAATATAAAATGATAAATATGTTTTCACCTCGACCCTGAACACTTTGACTTGCGGATGGGCCAGTTGTCCAAACTTGTGTCTGAGTGGCCAGCCGTCCCACAGCACGGCGCGGCGCTCCCCCCAGTGCGTGCACAGGAACGTCACGGGAGGACCGGGACCCAAGCACTCCTGGAAGCGAGCGTGTTAGCATTACCGGCGGTAGGAGCTCTTGTGAGTCCGCACGGGTAGGTACCACCATCCCGCCTATTTCTGCCGTGAAGCAGTGAAACGTTTCGGCTTGAAGGGCGGGGCAGACGTAACGACCTTAGAACATATCTCAAGGTGGGTGGCTCATTTACGTTGTAGATGTCTATGGGCTCCAGTAACCACTTCACACCAGGTGGGCTGTGAGCTCGTCTACCCATCTAAGCAATAAAAAAAATGCGACCGAGCCGCGTTCTTACTCGGTCGACTCTACCCCATGATCTGCAAGCGAAGTAAATTGTCCCTTCATAACAAGGTGACACTCTGCAAAACTTGCATACGTCATGATCTATGCAAGTGTAGTGTTCGCCCACGCGGCCCGCATGCACATAAACTCTCCCCAAGTCATCCCATCCCATTTCCTCAATTATTGTTTGAAAAACAAAGGTTGTTTTTCTTACCTATGCTATAAAAAGCTATAAAAGCGTTACCCTAGCGTGTAGGTGAGCTCGCGTGGCTCAAACCGGAGTGTTGCTAACGCTGGCCCTAGCAAGAGCCGTGCTTCGCAGAATCTACCACCGGATCGGAAACGCGACCCACTGAGAAGATCCGGCGAGAAACTCAGTGGGCTGTGACTGAGGGTAAAAAACAACAATACCTGTACGTAATATGAGAAGTTCTTGCTGAACATTATCCTGTTGTACAGACACTCGCCGGGCAGCGAGTCGTTCTCATCAGCAACGTGCGGGAGCACTGTCGAGGACGGCCACGCCGGCAAGGACGACGTGCCGTTCTCAAATTCCTGAAGGCGAATATTCACAAGCTTTTACTGGTGGTAGGATCTTTTGTGAGTCTACACGGGTAGGTATCATCATCAGCCTATTCCTTCCGTGAAGCAGTCGCATTGCGAATGCATTTCGGTTTGAAGGGCGTGGCAACCGTTGTGTTGTTAAAACTGAGACCTTCGAACTCATGTCTCAAGATGGGTGGGCGGTGTTTACGTTATAAATATCTATGGGCTCCGGTAACTTTAACTTAACACCTTATGGGCCATGAGCTCGTCCACCACTAACAGCAAAAAAAAGTTTAAGCGATTTTAGTGATTTTGAGAAGCTTAGGTTGAGGAATAAAACACCAAAAATGCTTTATTTACTTGTTCAAGATGTGGCTAATTAACGTAAGAATCAATGAAGAAATCAAAATTGTTCGAATTAAATTGACAAAAGTCTTTTAAATCAGTGGCTCCTACATGCTTATACTGCCATTCTGCACAGACCCTTATTTTTCGTAGAAGTAAAATAAGGGTCTTTCAAAAAGTTCTGATCTTTCAGATACATTCCCAATGAAATCTCATAGTTATTATTACACAACAATTCATTTCGTGAAGTTTTGAACCACTGTTTCTTATTTTAGGAGATTTTTAGGTAAGGTTGCGTATATATACCACATCAGAGTATATATTTTATAAAGGTACATTAACCAACATTACATACGAAATATGCAATTCACACGCGATAAAATTATTTACGTTTCACTTGGAAGTCAAACAAATCATTGAGATGTAAGTTTGTACTGTAAAATATTGTTAAAACGTCGTGGCCTAAGAAATATGCCCGATGTACTTGTATGGAGCGATGCGACTATGCTGATAATCAAATTCCTTAGCTTGGCACACACTTTCCTCATTAAATACGTGCTTAACAGATGTTTAGGAATTACTTCCATGAAGAACACACGTCGTGTAATAAAAATCAAAACGGCAAAAAATGTTAATTTGTGTAGTTACTAATGATAGGACGTCTTGTGCGTCCGCACGGGTAGGTACCACCGCCGTGCCTATTTCTGCCTAATTTATGAAATTTAACTGACACTTCGACCTTCATTTCTCAACGTTGGTGGTGGGTTTATATGCTACAGTAGCCATTTAGTATCCAAATGGGCCGAGAGCTCGTTGACTTGTCAATGAAATTAAGAATATTTGTCAAATAGCTCTCTCACCAGGTCGTCCGGGTCTGCTTCGGTGGTAGTAGGTAGTGCTGGCGACACGGAGCAGGTGAGGCAGACCGGTGGTGGTGTCCACACGCCCGGCTCGATCCCACTGACCCGGTACAAATGTCTCTCCCCCGGCTTGTCCACCCCCGTACCCACCACGTACCTACAGATTGAAGATGCTGATGCAGAATATATTGATGATTGATGATTTCTGCCGGACCGTCTGCGAGCTGTTACTTAAATATACTGGTGGTAGGACCTCTTCTGAGTCCGCGCGGGTAGGTACCACCACCCTGCCTATTTCTGTCGTGAAGGAATAATGCGTTTCGGTCTGAAGGGTGGGGCAGCCGTTGTAACTATACCGTGATCTTAGAACTTATATCTCAAGGTGGGTGGCGCATTTAAGTTGTAGATGTCTATGGGCTCCAGTAACCACTTAACACCAGGTGGGCTGTGAGCTCGTCCACCCATCTAAGCAATAAAAAAAAACATTTTGTGGCAGACTTTTAGTAATCAGTTTATAATCATAATTTTCTACGTGATAAAAAGTTTTCTTCCCAGGAGGCAGTACCAAATGCTTTCACACAGTTTGTAGAATCTAGATCAGTAGAGTTCTATCGAAAAGGCATAAATAACTTAAAAATACTTTAACCCCTTATAATAAATTATTGAGGAAAAATCACTCTTAGCTATTTGCCCCGAACTAGGATGTCGTATAGTAACCAGACTCTAGTAAGCATACTTATAAATGTTTAAATATACACTAACTATAGTTCTAACAAGCTAATTAACACATTGGTGACGTACAAGAATTTCCTTTTCTCATCCCATCCTAGCAGCTGCGTGATCTCAAAGCTGCCCTGTGTTAGAGGGGTTCTTCCATCTATTGACACTTTGACGGCATGTCTCCAGATCCCAGTTGTGTCTGCTACGGGGGATGTAGTGTAGATCCCAGACCGAGACCCGACGAGGGCGTGTCCGAAACACCACCCGCAGTCTTCCTCCACCGGTTCAGCACCGAGACCTGACCAGCGCGAGCCGTCCGTCTCGTCGCGGTAAATCTGCAATGGACTTTCATTTATAGTAATATAGAATCGTTGAGCCTATAGATATATTTTTACCATAAATCAGATTGCCCTGTTTTCGTCATGAAGCAGTAATGCGTTTCGGTTGCAAGGGTTGCGTCAGCCGTTGTAGTAAGGCCAAGAACTAGCTGACTGAAGAACTGAGACTAAGAACTCGGGTCTCAAGATGGGTGGCGGCTTTGACGTTGTTGATGTCTATGGACCCCGGTAGAAAAAGTTTATTGAGCCCACCACTTTAGACAGTGTAATGAAACATGAATCGTACAGAAAACCACTGATATTATTCATCACCACATATCTTATTTTTTATTTTATTTTTTAGGATTGAAGGATTACTGGTGGACCGGAGGCCTTTCCAGTTTCACCAGGACAGGTGGGCGAGCAGAGGCTCAGTCAGGAGGGGTGGGATTTGCTAACAACTGCTCGAGCGCGTCCGAAGGAGACCTAACAACTCAAGAGCAATTGCTTCGCGAATGAATCTACTACCGGATCGGAATCGCGACCCGCTGAGAAGACCCGGCGAGAAACTCAGCGGGCATGCATGGTGCATGGGTTAGGTTGCACGTCGACCTCTTTGTCGAATTCGACGAGTACGGTTACCGGGGTCCTAAGCCTGCTCCTAGTGTTAGAGCTGAAGGCGTCTAATGGATCTAATGGATCCGTAAGGACGTGTCTAGGGCGTCGACGATGATTGGCTCCTGCGTGATCAGGATTCGGGGAGTAGTCAGCGGCGGCAACGATAAGGCGATTATCATGACGACTACATATCTATTGTCGTAGACGATAGTTGTAAAGTGCTTCTTAAAACATTTCCACTGAATGCCAATCTTACATCTTGACAATTGTATTGAGCTGCACTGCAAACGCTGATGATGGAGACGTTTTGAGCCCGGTTGAGGAGCAGAACTGCTATCTGCTTCTCCGACATCCATTCTGTCCAGCGCACGTACCAAGCTGAAGATATATATAAAATTACAGTTAAAATAAACGTTGGGCTTTTGAGGAGTATAAGGGCTTATAAGGGGTGCGGTTTTTTTATAAAGGCCACAAATTGCCTGTTTCCTTCACACTCACAATACCTGCCTATTTCTGCCGTAAAGCAGTAAGGGTGAGGCAGCCGTTGTAACTATACTGAGACCTTAGAACTTATATCTCAAGGTGGGTGGCGCACTTACGTCGTAAATGTCTATGGGCTCCAGTAACCATTTAACACTAGGTGGGCTGTGAGCTCGTCCACCCATCATCATCATCATCATCATCATCAGCCTTTATCTGCCCACTGCTGGACATAGGCCTTCCCCAATGCCTTCCACATAATGCGGTCCTCCGCCTTCCGCATCCAACGACTTCCCGTCCACCCACCTAAGCAATAATAGAAAAAAAAACATTAAGCCAGTTAAACACGTACTTTTGTCCACTTGTGATGAAAACTGTATCGCATGAGGGAATAGATATTTCGGCGTTTTTAAACTGACAACGTATATTGTTACTTCAGGGTTGTTGGTGTTCACCTGGAAAGAGAGCTTTATCTTAACAGAATCTTGGGATGGTGGCGTCAATTTTGACTCATAATATACAATCTTCAACATCTTATTTTAATAAATATTATTGATAAGGCGTACTGTGAGACTCAGCAAAGAAATCTGTCCGGTGCAAAGTAATGTGTTGTGGCTTGAACGGTGGAGCAGTCTCATGTCATAAGGAGGATGGTCAAATTTGCGTTGCTACGTCCATAGGTTCAGGGATTCATTTCACAGATGGTAGGCCCTAATATTATAAATATTTCAACAAACTTTACCTACCTTGGGATACCTGACCGATTTAATTATGGGGTAAGCCGGCGGTTCAGGGTCGTCCAGACCATACCACGGGTATTTGTGTTCTTGGACCTGGGAGTTGTTATACGTCGCGAACATGAGGGTCTGACCGTCCGGACTGAACCATAATGCTCGGTCTAGCCGCAACACTTCGGTCTCGTATAAGAAATCTGGTACTCCATTGAATATTACTCCCGGGACACCTGAATGCAAAAAAGAGAGAGTTCTTTCAGAAATTACATATTTGCTTACGAAGTTTGTGAGCAGATTACAGATGGGAATTACAATAAAAAGTTACTTCTTAGAAGTAGTACAGTCTAGATCAGTGGTCGCCAACCTTGTCGTTCAAAAGAGCCAAATGTAGATACATAATAAACAGTTGAAATTTTATTCAGACTTTTCAGAGACGCCGGTAAGAGTAACGCCATCTATCGCCAAATAACCGAACGAATATCGAAGGATCTAGTAGCACCTAGAACGCTCGAGAAGTACAACGCCATCTATTGTCAGATAGCGGAAAACAATACTAGAGATGTGTGGAATATTGTCGATAATTCTAGGGATGTGGTATCGACGTGGGGGATGGCACGAAGTCAGTCAGTAATCGGAACTACTCGAAGCGAAACAACGAACGGATCACCAGAAGCGAAGTGGAACAAGCGAACTGAGTTTTTAAGTTTTATTTCCCTGGAATTTTATTTATCCCGAACCCCAGCGCGTAACAATATATTTTATTGCCTGGCCTTTCAAAAACGTTGACTTGTCCCTTACAAGGCAAGATAATAAGTAATATTTCGTGCTTGAAGTAAGCACTTTGTGGAAGAGCCCTAGTTGAGGAGTCAAAGAGCCTAATGCAGCCAGCTCGCGAGCTGTCGGTTGCCGACCACGGATCTAGATGTATTTTGAGGCATAGTTTAGCAACGCCATCTGGTGTTAGATGGTTACTGGAATCACGGTACAGCAGACACCACAGCATGAATTGTTCCTCCACCCTAGAGACAGGAGGTCGGAATTCACTTTGTATAGTTGCGATACCAGGCTCGGGATTTGATTACTACAATAAAAAAAATTAGGTAAAAATGTATAAATTTTTTAAAGCTTTTTTTTATTTCCAGAGTATTTGATATAAGTTGATACACCTCCCGCTATAGGAGATAAGTTAATCCATGGCACCAGAAACGACTTCTCAGAGCGCTCCACACTATGGAATGAACGAGTACTCTGAGCGAGGTTTGGAGGAGCTCTTAGCGGTATCCGCTGATCAGCATAGGCACAGGTTCCGCATAAGCAAGTATCAAGTTCGAATAAAAATTGAAAAAACTTCTCACCGTCTTTAGTGATCCTGCAAATCAGGGTTTTCAAAACTCTTGGCTTGTAGTAAATGTCGTTGTCGTGTACAAATACTAAGCTGGAGCCGACCGGGGACCACTCCGCGTGCTGCAGCAGCGGCGCTGAACGATCGTCTTCCACTGGCGATATGGGGATTTTATTCCTGGAAATGACATTTTTTTTAAATACTGGTTTACCTTTGTTTTCCGGCAATGGGTTATGCGAGTGTTTAAATGACATAAAAATCATTGACAGGTTTTTTTTATTTAGTATTTAGAATGTCAGCAATGCAAACAACGTTAAGACGATTTTCTTGTGGTTTGTGCAAGTCTGTCAACCAGGTCAAGCGCAAAAACGACTACTCGTCTCATACAGATAAAGCATTATTAAAATTGGATTTCTCGTGGTGACTTCGTCAGTTGTATTGAAATTTGTAAATTGACAAAACTTTAATCATAATATTCTTACCTATTAATCACGTCATAGACGTGGTACCTCGCCAGGCGGCCATGCCTCCAACCTGGTCTCACATCAGATATCAGCAAGACGAATTTCAAGTCTTGAGACACCTTGAAGTCCACAGCGTTTAACTCCCTCTAAAGAGAAAATGCTGAAGTTCATTCATCATATAAATTTTTCTATCGGTACACTATTTAGTGTGCCGATTCATTTTCCATCCTTATCATGTCCAACTTAAGCGTTGTTTATTTTTAACTTGAAGTAGTGATGCGTTCGGCTTTGAAGAAGTGTTGCTGTAGTGTGCAGTTCCTCTAACCTTATATTTGTAGCTGCACACACTAAATTATCTACAGCCCACTGAGTTTCTCGCCGGATCTTCTCAGTGGATCGCGTTTCCGATGCGGTGGTAGATTCTGCGAAGCACTGCTCTTGCTAGGGTCAGTGTTAGCAACACTCCGGTTTGAGCCCCGTGAGCTCACCTACACACGTTAGGGTGAAGCTGAAATAGCCTCTCAAGGCTATCAGCATAGGTAGGAAAAAATAATAATTAAGTATTACACGAATTGTCGACTTGAGCAGTTCTCTTTTGTTTTGCCTACATCACTCCAATACATTGTTATTCAAAGAATATTCGTCCTGATGTCTCAGAACAGATGGAGGCATTCATGCTGTGGTTTCTGTAGGACGCCTTAGTCTCCTATGACTGTGTAACTCCGGTCAGTCAGTGTTGTCATCGCTAGTAAGAATAAACCGCACCGAGCCAACGTCACTAATGCTTATGTTCTATCTCTTTAAATAAAACAATATGTTTTCTTCTCTTCTAAAATATATACGTGAAGCAAAAACTTTGTACCCCTTTTCCTTAAATCCGCTGACGGAGGAGTATGAAATTTTCCACACTTATAGAGAATAGAGAGAAGGAGTGCAGAACGTCAATGTTTTTCAATCATACATAAAAAAAAATTTAAATCAACAACAACAAAACTATTACACACACTACCATGTATTTGACACACACACGCATGCATACTATTTATTTATTGTCAAACTTTTCTTATTGCTAGTCTGTGGTCAGATTGAGTTTAGAATAGATTAATTTAATGTTTGTCTTTATTAATATTTGTCTAAAGTGTTGTCTTGACGAAATTTGTGATTATAGAAGTATAATAGTCTTTTTTTTATTGCTTAGATGGGTGGACTAGCTCACAGCCCACCTGGTGTTAAGTGGTTACTGGAGCCCATAGACATCCAGAACGTAAATGCGCCACCCACCTTGAGATATGTTCTAAGGCTCCAAGGTCTCAAGTATAGTTACAACGGCTGCCCCACCCTTCAAACCGAAACGCATTACTGCTTCACGGCAGAAATAGGCAGGGTGGTGTTACCCATCCGCGTGGACTCACAAGAGGTCCTACCACCAGTAAAAAGTCTTTGACAATAGAATCATAATAGAGTAAAAACCTATAATTTCAATTAATTATAGTCGAATTTCGACTACCGGGGGACCGCTAGTTCATATTGATTCGTAACATTATTCAAACCCGATGTATGAGAACTTTACATACTACGTCATGCAAAAGATAGATCTGTTATAGGAAGTTACACACATCGTTAATTGCCGACAAATGTGTTCGAGAATTGCTTTCGTTAGAACGTTTCAATTGAGTGCTCATAAATACGGCGACCGTGTCACGTGCAGCCGGTCGGCCGAAAAATGAAAATCATGTTAGGGCGCGTTTACATGTAGGCGAATAATTTTATTTATTTTAATTTTAATGATTATGTACGTTTTCAAATGTTAACTATGTAGGGTGAGTGGTTTAGAAAAATTGGCACCCGCCTGAGATTCGAACACCGGTGCATCGCTCAACACGAATGCACCGGACGTCTTATCCATTAGGCCACGACGACTTCTATCCGTTAGGCCACGACGACTTCTGTGTGTGACAATGTGGTGGTAGATAGTTATTGTCGCTCATGGACGGTGGCAATACCCCCGCACTCATGAGCCTCTAAGCCCGGTTAAGCTACTAAGGGCTCTTTTTAAAATCAATTGAAGATTAATATGTCCATTTCCTCTGGAAGCCCTTACAAGGTATTTCTAATCTATTAAAGTGAACGAGTCAATGGACTCCAACGCCGGTTATCTATCTATCTAACTATATATATATAAAAATGAATTGCTGTTTTTTTTTTTTTTTTATTGCCCTTGTAGGCAGACGAGCATACGGCCCACCTGATGGTGAGTGGTTACCGTCGCCCATGGACTTCAGCAATGCCAGGGGCAGAGCCAAGCCGCTGCCTACCGCTTAATACTCTCCACATCTCCACGTACATCCTGTTCGTTAGTCTCGCTAAAACTCGAGAACGGCTGGACCGATTTGGCTAACTTTGGTCTTGAATTGTTCGTGGAAGTCCAGAGAAGGTTTAAAAGGTAGATAAATATGAAATTGCTCGGAATTAAATAAAAATAACAATTTTGTTTTTCCTTTGATGTGTCCCCCGTCGCGGCGTCGCATGGATTGCTTTTGTTTGTTTTAAGTTTATTTTATACAAAAGTTTAGGTGTTTTATTTATCGATTGAGGCACTACGAAGTCTGCCGGGTCAGTTAGTTTTTAATAGATTTTAAATGGCGTTCAATGATGATAATATCTAATGTTAGTATTTGCGGCTTGCTTACAACATTTAATAAGATTAATCAAGGTTTTGTGGGCGAAGAAGCAGATTGCCGGCCACCGTGGATGACTACTGGATAGGAAAGATAATATCTCTTGTATTATAATAAAAATTACGGTACAAATAAAAGCTACAGTTTGATCAAATTAACAAAACGATTGTGATGGGCAAGTTGGAAGGAAAGAGACCACGCGGGCGATCACCTAGCCGCAGATGTGACCAAATACCACCCTAGCTGGCCTGTCAGTCACAACCGCCCTACGAGAAACTGAAGACTGGACGAGGTGGGAACAACTCACGAGACAGGCCACGGTCAAGTTTCAAGGACGCGGCCTTCAGTAATGAGAAGTAAGAGAGCGACGAAGAAGAAAAAAGAAGACAATTAAATAACTTAAAGAAAACTTTAATTATCAGAACGTGTACTGGTGGTATCCGATACATACTTAAAAATGATTTCAAAAACCGGTATAGATATATGAACCTTTTGTAGACGTCAATGGAGAATTCTCTGCAAAAATCTACAGTATATTTTTTTTAGTTCGGAAAAAAGGTTATAAGTTCCCCACGCACTACTACATAATATGTAAATAGCTCAACATGAGCTCAACTGAAATAACCATTGGCTCTGCAGCAGTAAATAAAAATGTAGGTACTTAGTTTTACAAGTTGATGTTGAATGAAATTGGGTCCACATGTAAAAACGACATTAAAGCAAACAGATCCTTGAAATATGTTGGCATTATATTAAATAACTTTATCGTTTTGTTTTTAAACGGTTTTATTATTTAAATCAATACCGTCGTTTGCTTTAAGTAAGTTTGCTTCTTATTAGTAAGACACAAAAAGTTGGGAACGATCCCATACTTCGACAAGTCAACATATAGCATCTTTAGAATTAAGTGGCTTAACTAACATGTGCAATACATATTTGTGTACATCAGTTTGTAAGATTAAATAGTTTCTTTTAGTCCAGATAAAGACAAAATACTCTTTCTGTCTCTTTTTAAATCAAGCGCATACTTTAAGGTGTGCGCTTTAAGGCTTAAAGTATTAAAATTGAAACAGAAAAATTTACAATTTTCAATTCCATTTTTGGCCTTTACCAAAAAGTAAGAATCTTGGGTTCATCATCATCATCAATCATCATTATCCTGCCCTTCTCCCAGTCACCTGGGGTCGGCGAAACATGTTTTCTCCTTCCATACTCTTCTATCATATACCATTTCTTCGCTCACTGCCCTCTTACCCATATCGTCTTTCACACAATCCATCCATTTCTTCTTAGGTCTACCTCTTCCTCTATATCCTTCCACATTCATAGTTATATTAAGTTCCACATTATAGTAAGAATCTTGGGTTAAGCCACTTTAATTCAAAATGTGCGATATCTCATCGAAACATTAAGCCCGACATTTTATCGACACGAGCTTGAAGACGGTTTCCCTTTAGAACCGAGAATGTTCCATTTAGTTCTCAGGATCGAAAGTGTCCAGGAACATGTCAGTTCATTGGAAATCCCGTAATCCCAGAGTTGTTCGACAGCGGAGTAATCCCGAGATTACACGCAGGATAGGTTTATGTAATAATTCTTTTTGATCTATTATCGCTTCGCCCTACCTAAATGTAGACCGGATAATCTAGTTATACACTTAAACGAGCTGTAGAAGATCAGAAAGAGAAAGAAGAAGAGAGAAAAGATCTCGCGACAGAACAAAAAATCCTTAAAAAATCCCTTAATAAATATATAGTGTAGCCAGTTAAACTTGCTCATTCGTTCTTGTCACGTTTTCTACACTGAATAACGTCATCCATCTGCATTATTAAGCTTGCGACAATCACTCCGGGAGATTAATTTTGTGACTTTATCGAAGTCGGCGGTTTTTAAATCATCCAGTATTAAAATGAATTAACCACTTTGAAAAAGAGGGGCTTACTGATATTAGCGAGTGTTTGTTTATTTTCGACATTTGTTATTGCTATTTATCGTAGATTCAGTCTATGTGGTGGCAGATAGTTATCGTCGCTCGTGGACGGTGGCAATACCCCCGCACTCATGCCTCTAAGCCCGGTTAAGCTACTAAGGGCTCTTTATCAAAATCGATTGAAGATGGACATATCCATTTCGTTTGGAAGCGCTTACAAGGTATTACTAGTCTATTAAAGTGAACGAGTCAATGGACTCAAACGCCGGCTATCTATAAGTATATATATACATAAAAATGAATTGCTGTTCTTTAGTCTAAAACTCGAGAACGGTTGGACCGATTTGACTAATTTTGGTCTTGAATTATATTATTTGTGCAAGTCCAGAGAAGGTTTAAAAAACAGATAAATATGCAAATGCTCGGAATTAAATAAAAATAACAATTTTGTTTTTCCTTTGATGTCTCCCCCATCGGACGGATTCCTTTTGGTTGTTTTAAGTTTATTTTATACAAAAGTTTAGTTCTTTTATTTATCGATTGAGGCACTACAAAGTCTGCCGGGTCAGCTAGTTATGTATAAATATGAGCCATATTCTCAATTGTATCCACAATAGAGTATCGACAAAGGCAATCCAGCTTTTAAAGTCGAAACGCTTTACGGCAGGAATAAGTAGTAGAATAGTACTGATCCATCCCTTTTACTGTTTTAGGTACAGAAGAACATACGTCCCAGCTAATAGTGAATAGCTACCGATGCTCACAGAGATCACGAGCTCTCACACTCAGGACTCTAGAATGGTAAGGAACCGAAATAGATTTTTCATCAAAAACATTAAACAAAGTATTGTAGTATGTATTATACAAGGAATATTCGAAAACAATCACAAAAGTTAATCGCTCAAGGAGAAAACAACAAAAGAAAGGTTATCCGTGGTATGTTTACATTGAATATTGGAGATTACGAGCGTAAGTGGTCGCCACAGTGTAGCGAAGAACAGTAGACGTACTTTGAAACAGGGTAAAGCAACTGCATACGTCCATAGTTTCATATGACATGTTCTGTAGTAAGTACTGTAGTAATTGTGAAGTCGCGTGGCCTAAAGGATAAGACGTCCGGTGCATTCGTATGTTTTTTTTTTTTTTTTTTTTTTATTGCTCTTGTAGGCAGACGAGCATACGGCCCACCTGATGGTGAGTGGTTACCGTCGCCCATGGACTTCAGCAATGCCAGGGGCAGAGCCAAGCCGCTGCCTACCGCTTAATACTCTCCACAAGCCTCGTTTGAAGAAGGACATGTCATAGCGCTCGGGAAACACCGTGGAGGGGAGCTCATTCCATAGCCGGATGGTACGTGGCAAAAAAGACCTCTGGAAACGCACTGTGGATGACCGCAGTGGCTCCAGGTAGTATGGATGAACTCTACTCCGGTGGCGGGCGGTGCGATGGTAAAAACGAGATGCCGGTATCATCTCGAACAATTCCTCAGAGCACTCCCCGTGGAACATACGGTACAGAATACAGAGGGAACCGAAGTCCCTCCGCAGACCCAGAGGCTCCAAACGATCCGTGAGAATGGGATTATCGACAATCCGAACGGCCCTCTTCTGTATGGAGTCAAATGGAAGAAGCTGGTATTTGGGAGCCCCGGCCCAAAGATGGGAGCAGTACTCCACGCGAGGCCGGACTTGTGCTTTATAAAGCAAAAGTCTTTGTCCAGGCGTGAAGTACCGCTTTGCTCTGTTGAGGACTCCCAGCATTTTGGATGTAGCGATGCACCGGTGATCGAATCCCGCAAGCGGGTACAAATTTTTCCAATGAAATATGTACTTGAAAAATGTTCATGATTGACTTCCACGGTGAAGGAATAGCATCGTGTAATAAAAATCAAACCCGCAAAATTATAATTTTTCGCACGGGTAGGTACCACCACCCTGCCTATTTCTACCGTGAAGCAGCAATGCGTTTCGGTTTGAAGGGTGGGGCAGCCGTTGCAACTATACTGAGGCCTTAGAACTTATATCTCAAGGTGGGTGGCGCATTTACGTTGTTGATATCTATGAGCTCCAGTGTCCACTTAGCACAAGGTGGGCTGTGAGCTGGTCTAGCCACGTAAGCAAAAAAAATTGGTATTATTATCAACAATTGGATGTTTTTAATTGAACTTCAATTAAGTTTAACAAATTCAAATAGTTGAAAAAGTTTTATTGTTACGATATTTTTTCCAAATATTAAACTAAAATGGCACCGATGTAAATTTGTAAAAATGTCGCTTAAACCAAATTGCCTTTTACTCCTCGATATATAATATTACCGTGCGTGAACCTACTGATGTAGCCTGCACTGTGCGTGTAGGGTATTGATTTGTCTCTGCGGGGCGAGAAATATATGCGAGTACATAAATAGCCTTTGTGTTGACGGGTACCGTAGGTATTTTCCTATTTTACCCCAATACTGTAAGCAGGTCAGATAGAATGACAAAGGACAATTTTTAACGGATGAAATCTTTTTAAATCGCGATACATACTGAGTTGAAGAGTTCCGTGTTTTTGCTAATCCGAACTTTTTTGGAAAGAAGAATTACTGATGGCCCGAAGGCTTATCCAATTTCACGAGGACTAGTAATCCAAAGTGCAGTGATTACAGAAGCTTTTGAGCACTATCGCTCTCATTGATCCATCAAATTCTCTCTTTTATTTTAATATTTATAAAACGCGAACTTATGGATTCTTTCTTTTGAATATTGTGAGCGCGTGTTCCAGCCAATACACATGCGTTCTGTTATACAGAATTGAGAAAATATCTTTTTTAAACAGATTTTATTGATGAAATAGACATATAAAGATTTTACGACGACAATGACGACAACTGTGCCGTGTGGAATTAGGAATAGGACTGACTGACTAGGGAGGGGAGGGTTCTCTAATAAAGGATCATAAGTGCTGATACTATTCGGGAAAGGTGATGATGAAAGCAAAGCTAGGAACCAGAGGGTATCATAACAGTTCGTAACAATTAAACGGTTAACAGTAAGCGCCCTTCGAGTGCTTTGAGCACCGCTCGTTGTGAATATAACAAAAACAAGGTTGTTCGAGAGATGATTTCTAGAGAGGTCTTTAGAGCTCTCCCAAAACCCTCGCAAACCAGCTTACTGGTGGTAGGACCCTTGTGAGTCCGCACGAGTATGTACCACCACCCTGCCTATATCTGTGAAGCAGTAATGCGTTTCGGTTTGAAAGGTGGGGCAGCCGTTGTAACTATACTGATGATATCTCAAAGTAGGTGGCGGCATGTACGTTGTAGATGTCTATGGGCTCCGGTGACCAATTAACACCAGATGTACTGTGAGCTCGTCCAACCGTCTATGCAATAAAAAATAAAATAAATCCAGTGGCACCGGGCGCGTGTATCAAATTAACAAGAATTTTTGTTGTAGATTATAGCACGCTTGTTTCTCCGGCATGATTTCACTACATTAGACCAGGTTTGGTTATTCGCGTATCATTAATTGTGCAAGTTTTTTTTCAAATAAATATTTTATTGGCCCTAAAACCTGAACACTTTGTTTGTTATAATCGATCGTTTATGCAAAAGTCGCGAAGGACCAAATGATGCTCATCAAGTCATATTTGTCCACTGCTGTCTATAAGTTTTCCGCCAATGTATTCAGTTTCTCATCCACTATTTAGTAGCGTTGCAATCACCTACTAAACTAATGTTACCAAGTATAAATACTCGTTACTACCATACAAACTATTATCCTATGACTATCAGAATATTTAATAAGATACCAAACAGCATAAGAGATCTTCCACTAACTCAATTTAAAAGAAAATTATATTTATGGCTAATAGACAAGGCTTATTATAGTGTGCAAGAATTTTTAAATGATAAGTGTTGTACATAATAAAATATTAGAATAAGAAGTGATAGAATGTAAAAATTAGATAGATTTAGTAAATTTTGTGTTATAATTAATATAAAAATAAATTAAATTTTCGCATGCCTAAACAGGCGAAATATATGAAGCTATGTCCTATATCTTGTAAACTATATTTCTGGCGAATAAAGATTTTCTTTCTTTCTTTCTTTCTTTCACACCACGAAATTCAACATAGTTGTGGTTTTCCAAGACTTTAATTTATTTCTCAAAGTGAGACAATTCGATTTGTGGCACATGGATAGTGTTTGACCGTCTAACAGTATGGACGTGCTTTGCCATTGTTAATACTGTTTTTTTTTTTTTTTATTGACCTTATTGGCGGTAGACGAGCACACGGCCCACCTGATGGTGAGTGGCTACCGTCGCCCATGGACTTCAGCAATGCCAGGGGCAGAGCCGAGCCGCTCCCTACCGCTTAATACTCTCCATAAACCTCGTTTGAAGAAGGACATGTTATAGCGCTCGGGAAACACCGTGGAGGGGAGCTCATTCTATAGCCGGATGGTATGTGGCAAAAAAGATCTCTGGAAACGCACTGTGGATGACCGCAGTGGCTCCAGGTAGTATGGATGAACTCTACTCCGGCGGCGGGCGGTGCGATGGTAAAAACGAGATTTTAAAATACTTACAAAAGTAGAATTTGTCATGAGGAGCCTCGTGGTCAGGTTCTTTACGTTGAACAAGGTCAGGCCTCCCCATCTGTCTCTGAACACTAATTCTTCATCTGTAACAAGTTTACGAAAATTATAATAATTTTTTTTTTTCCTACCTATGCTAATAAATAGCCTTGAGAGGCTATTTCAGTTTTCTTTTATTGCATAGATGGGCGGACGAGCTTACAGCACACCTGGTGTTAAGTGGTTACTGGAGTCCATGGACATCTACTACGTAAATGCGCCACCCACCTTGAGATACAAGTTCTAAGGTCTCAGTATAGTTACAACGGCTACCTCATCCTTCAAATCGAAACGCATTACTGCTTTATGGCAGAAATAGGCGGGGTGGTGGTACCTACCCGCGCGGACTCATAAGTGGTCCTACCATCAGTAATTACGCAAATTATAATTTTGCGGGTTCGATTTTTATTACACGATGCTTCGCCCTAACATGTAGATGAGCTCACGGGGCTCAAATCGGAGTATCGCTAACACTGACCCTAGCAAGAGCAGTGCTTCGCAGAATCTACCACCGGATCGGAAACGCGACCCACTGAAAAAGATCCGGCGAGAAACTCACTGTGTCTAAGGGTTAATTCGCTCGTCGAGCCCTTCGTCGCAAGCGACGGGTTCGACGAGGACGGTGATGGATCGGGAGGATCCGTAATGACGTGTTTTGGGCGACATCCACTATTTACCATTCGGTCTACAGGATCGGGTATGTAATCTCCAGCGGCCACGACAAGAGGGTTCTCATGTCATGCCGCCTTCTCAAAGTGGCGCAGATAATCAATGTAACTTGGTCTACGAACTTTAATGGGAAAATAACTTAACATTTCACATTTAACGGTCGCAGACCAGAGTCCTGTGTAATGAATATTGGTAATATATAACATAATAAATAAAAACAAGGACATTAAACTGGCCCCCATCTGATTGAAATCAGAAATCATTGGATTTAGCTACCTGTGGCTGTATTTTTCAATTGCAAAGAGGCTATTGAATTTTCAAACTACTTGCAATTGCGTACATAAATGTGTGAAGAAATGCAAAATATATTTAGTTGTTATCCAAAATAGAGAGATTCGAAATTGCTAGTTAACGAGAATTAATGACCAACTCGCAAAATTCCTGAAGGGACACAAATTGGATTCTAATTTAAACGTTTTGTTGTAGTAAAAGATATGTCGTGATTTAGGCAGCGGCTTGGCTCTGCCCCTGGCATTGCTGAAGTCCATGGGCGACGGTAACCACTCACCATCCGGTGGGCCGTACGCTCGTCTGCCTACAAGGGTAATAAAAAAAAAAGAGCACCAGTTCAAACTTATGTTGATTCAATGGGATTTAAAATTAATCGTGTGTGTAATAAAATATCCGTATAGAGAACAGAATAGAACCACAGAGTGTGAAAGTTCATAATGGTATAAGAATTTAAATGATTATGAAATTGATATTTTTACGCGCTGGGGTTCGTGATAAATAAAATTCCACCAAAATACAACTAAAAACTATATTCAGCACTTACAACACTTAAAACACTCAAAAAACACTTTACAACTCTCAATTTGCTTCTTTTGCTTCGCTTCAGGTGATCCTTTCGCTGTTTCGCTTCGAGTAGTTCCGATTACTGACTGACTGCGTGCCATCTCTACAACGCTTTTATAGCCGATACCACATCCCTAGCATTATCGGGAATATTCCACACATCTCTAGTAGTAGTTTCCGCTATCTGCCAATAGATGGCATTGCACTTCTCGAGCGTTCTAGGTGCTTCTAGGTCCTTCGATATTCGTTCGACTATTCGGCGATAGATGGCGTTACTTTTACCGGCGTAACAATATTTCTTTGGTAACAAACTGCAAAGATGACAGACAGGTAATCCTGTTAAATGTTAGATATATTCTATAGATACCACGGGCAGCTTTGCGTGACCCACTCCTTTATATTGCAGAAACGACTGGCTTCCATTAAATACTAGAATACGAACGGATCTGTCTAGTTAGTGCGAGTTTTTTAACGTTCTCGATAGCGTAAAAGTTAACTCAAATTTGTATGCAGTTGAAACGTTTGCCTACGTTTGCCGCTAGGGGCGCTGTTACAGCTGCATACAAATTTGACTTAACTTTTACGCTATCGAGAACGTTAAAAACTCGCACTAAGCACGCTGATCACGCACGAGGTGTTAGTTAACGCAGGCAAATATCAAAATCAATATTAGACGTATCCTATGTATATTGTTTGCAGTAAGACAACTGCTTTAAAACAGTAAATTGCGTCCTATCGGGAGCCCTACCTCGATCAATCACCCGGACCGAAAGTACACAAGTTAGCTTTTATAGGGGTAGATAGAATTTACGGCCGCAAGCTTTGAACGTCTCATACGGGTAAGAAATGGTTTAGACTTAAATTGTAATCTATGATATCAAATTTGTACCTAGTATGAGAAAAACCGACGAACATACAAATGGACAAATAAATATGTTTGTCTTTGTTTTATTGGGTTTTAGTAGTGCCCAGTTTTGTTATTTAAGCGTGTGGTAAATCGATTTTGTGCCCCCATTTATAGAGAACTTTGATCAACTTGCGAAAATATCATCTAGAATCAAAATCGAAAGAAATAGTATGAGAAAAATTTCAAATGCATTCCACATTACAGTTGACAGTCTATGGTATCCCTAAGGTGACAATAGCTTCAGACAATGAAGGAAGTTCATCCCTCAGTGACAAGATTTGTGGACTATACTTTTTCTTATTGAATTAAATTTAATTCTGTCCTGTCTGTAGTCCTATCTAGAGACCTGTTTGAATAAATAGTGTAATGCCTGTACGAGTAACGCCATCTATTTTCAAGTGGCAAAAGCCATCTAAAGACTGCTTTGTAGGCAGCGGCTTGGCTCTGCCCCTGGCATTGCTGAAGTCCATGCGCGACGGTAACCACTCACCATCAGGTGGGCCGTATGCTCGTCTGCCTACAAGGGCAATAAAAAAAAAAGTACTATCGGAATTATTCTGTAAAACTGTAGACATGTCGTGTCGACTACAAAAGCGTTGCAAAGACGACACGAAGGAGTTAATAATCAATTCTAGTAGTAGTGAAAGAGCGATCGGATCACGTAAAACGAAGCGAAGGAAGCGAACGTTATACTGAAGTCTACTTTAAGTGTATCTTATACCTTTAAACGAGCAATTCTTGTATATTAATATATATATAAGTCGACTATTATCAAAGCCGGCAATGTGACTTTTGGAAATTATTGGTAAATCAGAAAAACGAATTATTGACTTTGTATTCCATTGGCAGTCACAAAACTCTTCTGAACGACATCTTAGATAAATAATAGGTTAAGTATTAACCTTTATTTAATGCAGGTTTTGAACCGTATTCTTTGAAGGAGACGATTATATTCAAATCAATCTGTATTGACATACCAATAACATTTTTTTGTCCAAATGCACAGATTGCCACCTTTGATAATAGACGACTCAATATATATAATCTGAATCTCGGAAACGGCTCCAACGATTTTCATAAAATTTAGTATACAGGGGATTTCGGGGGCGATAAATCGATCTAGCTACGATTTATTTTCAGAAAATGTTGTTTTATTCGTGTTTTCAATAATCAACTCTTCCCGACATCTATTGGCGAATAATAATACTATTTTTTTTAATTGAGGGCAACTAACTGCTTTTAAGACACAACAAGATGGCGTTATCAAAAAAAAAACGGGCAAAGCTCGGTTATCATCATCTAGTTAATAATAAAATTGAGTTTTAATTCATGCTCGGGTGAAAGTTTTTATTTATCTCGAGCATCATACCAAGAAATTCCTTTTATGTGCCAAGAGTACATTTCATTTTATATTATTTTGAGTGTTTTGTTGTACGTTCTGAACATCAGTGTGTAGTGCACTTACTTACACAGTGGAATGGGGTAGTCCTGACAAGACTGATGGGGGTCTAATTGAGATTTTAGGAGATGCATTCCTACAAAAACTTAATTATGATACCCAGGAGTTGTTGCTTTTTTAATTGCTGCAATTACACTGATGGGATGCTATGGGAACGCTTACTTGGTGTAGTGCTTAGTTCTTGTATTACATTAACAGGGTTTCGATAAATAGTTACAGTCAATATAATTAATAAATGAGCTTAGTAATCTGGAAATACATATGGAATGAATATAACGTTAAATTCTTATAGGCTAAAAGAAAATTTTAATAATGGCCTGAATAATACTATCAAATATACATGACAATCTATACTTGAATATATAAAATAATATGAATAACGACTACAACTACAATCTAAAATGTTGCTGTATAGTCTCAGTTCTTTTTAATACTATGTAATAACTTTTTTAAACTTTACGTCCTATATTCGAGATTAATAAATACTAAGCCACGACTCTTACATGAATTGTTACGAAAAAACGAAAATTACATCCACACCTTCAAACATAAACCTAATGAGATAATAAACAGCGCCTCGCCCCGCCATTTTGTTACAGAGTGTCAAAGTCCGCCATTTTATGTGCCAAGGCAATATGGCCCCGTTTCCGGGGTACGGCAGATGTGGCGCGGTCACACCGGATGTTAATTTGTCGGTTGCATCGCTACGAATAACTTATGAGTTGAGATTGGAAAATTTTCCAAAGTTCTACGAAAGTATTCGTGTTAATTTAGCTGGTTATTGAGGGCGTTGCAGCCGGAAAACTCGGTAAACTTTAAGGATTCAAGTGTTTTTCAAAACGTGCATAAAGTTTTGCTTGGAATTAATTAAGTCTGTCGAAGTTCTGTGATTTATATTTTGAACACTAATTTAGAATTTATAGTGGAGTCTTTGTGTTTTTCTCGTTAGGTTAAATTACAAAAGAATTTCAGTGATAAAAATAGCTTTTTAAAATACAAAGGTACGGTGCATGAACGATCTCATTCAGTTAAGTCGTTCCCGAATTACGGGTACCCGGAAAGTAAATGCCACTAATTATCTTGCGACATAATTTGGAAATCATCACAGCAGCATTGTACTAACTCCTGTCTAGATTTCTTTAAATATTCTTTAAATTCACTTTCTGTGGCATAAAGATTGTTTAATTATCGAATAAAATATATTTGCTCAACAATAAATCGAATTCAAAACGAATTACTAAAAATAAATTCAAATTATCTCTATATATAAAAATGAATTGCTATTCGTTAGTCTCGCTAAAACTCGAGAACGGCTGAACAGATTTGGCTACTTTCGGTCTTGAATTATTTGTGAAAGTCCAGAGAAGGTTTAAAAGGTAGATAAATATGAAAATGCTCGGAATTAAATAAAAATAACAATTTTGTTTTTCCTTTGATGTGTCCCCCGTCGGTCTTTTATTTATCGATAGAGGCACTACGAAGTCTGCCGGGTCAGCTAGTAACATTAATAAGAAGTTTAAATTGAAAAATAGGTTGACTTATTCTCGACCACCCGCTCTTCAAACGAGTACATGTTAATGCGTCAACTGCGGCTTTATTAATTATTATTAGTGTTAGCCATAACTACATTTATGAAGCAACATTTAATCATAAGACGACATAAAAAGTACATAAAATTTTGTTTAGCGTGTAAACAAACCCTGCACTAACAGCTTGTTTTATTAAAAACAAAATACCAACCCCAAGGGACGTTTATATTCAGTCATTATACTGATATCTTAATCCTTGTGTGAGCACCGCCAGTACCTAAACCGAGGACGCTAGGGTTGTCAGATATCCCGATTTCAAATTGACCTTTAACGCCTTTTAGCTAGGTTTCAATATTAAATTTAAACTTCCTCACTTTAACTTTACCTTTACTTTGTCAGATTTACTATCATATCGATGAAAGAACGAATGCTTATAAGTTTAACTAGCAGTTTTAAAAATATATTTTAAAATACCAACCCTGTTGAATGGTAGCCGTTCGGACTTAGTACATAGATATTACGTTTTGATCCCTTAGAACAGCTGTCTGTTGCACTGATGTGTAATATCTAACGGCAAATATGATGGGACAGGACGGGACGAACGTAAGCGAATCTGTTTTATGTACCTACGATGTTAATAGTGAATTATGATTTTACTGTGCAATTTTGGCACGATCTTTTGTATAATTATATTTTGATTTTGTTTTGACGTGACAACGTCTTATAATTCGATGGAGCCGGCTGCATGCACGAAAAAACATGACTCATGCGGCGTTACCTCGCTCTGAGGCGTTCCATTTAAGGCTTGAAGTGCAAGCGAGAGCGCGCAACGAGCGACAAAGAGGCACAATCGGCCTCCGCGTTCGGCAGCGTTCGACATCTGTCTCTCTCCTACTTGAGTGAGCGATGCATCCGCGTGGACAGCTGCTATACAATAATACATTTACATGTTTTCGTCAAGTATGAAGTTCAGTGAATAGTGAATGTGGTGTCAATGTGGTACCACCACCCTGCCTGTTTCTACCGTGAAAGCAGTAATGTGTTTCGGTTTGAAGGGTGGGGCAGCCGTTGTACTGTAAAAAGTGAGACTTAGAACTTATATCTGAAGGTGGGTGGCGGCATTCACGTCGGCATATTACGGTGGGCCGTGAGCCCGTCCACCCATCAAAGCAATAAAAAAAAGTTCGGTAGTCGAACAAGATATCTATAGTGTAGTTCTGGCGAAATCTGTGATTAAAGAAGTATAATAATATATGACAATAGAACCAATATTAATATTCAAAATTATAATTTCTAGTAATTACTGCGAGACCACTAGCTATTATAATTTGAACAGTGTAAAAGCGGACGTTTCCCAAGCGTGCGCTTAGAAGGTGACTTACAGTGGGTTGCGAACGAACCTCTGTTCGAATTGATGGAGGGCATTTCGCGGGTCGGGCCTACGAAGCGTCAAAATGAATTTACACTACGATCAGAGGATCTTTACTTTTACGAATTTTTACAAACGATCCATGATTTTCAAATGATGATTTATATGAACGTAAAAATGACAAATTTTAGCCAATTTAGCAAATAATACATTTTTTTATTTTTATTGCATAGATAAGTGGACGAACTAACAGAAACAGGCGGGGCGGTGGCACCCACCCGTGCGGACTCACAAGAGGTCCTACCACCAGTAATTACGCAAATTATAATTTTGCGGGTTTGATTTTTATTACACGATGTTATTCCTTCACCGTGAAAGTCAATCGTGAACAATTGTTATGTACGTATTTCATTAGAAAAATTTGTACCCGCCTGCGGGCTTCGAACACCGTTGCATCGCTATATAGGAATGCACCGGACGTCTTATCCTTTAGGCCACGACGACTTCTAACTTATGTCATGAAAATCCATACAGCATAGCTTGTGCGTATGAAATGAACCCGTTAGCTTCCACGGCTTGATACTGACGCATCACAATAAGACATTCGAGAGTTTTGAATAACGCTACTAATGGCGAACGGTGGAATCCACAATGTGACGCTTCGGTGCTTAATCTAAAGAAATATACATCTTGGTTTCATGTTGAATAAACCCTTTGAGAGACCAAATTATATGCCGTAGACACGAAAGATAGATAGCGTGTTGTATTAATGGTTTATATCTATCAGCAAGTCGCTTTGGCTTAGATTTTCTGCGTAGCACTTTTTGTCGACGCGTATAAAGTTTAAAATTATATTAAACGGCTTAAAGTTAGTGCAACTAAAATAGGCTAAAAGGTAAAAGTAGGCGATGGCTAATATTAAAAAGAATATCTCCACTGTGGGTTGAATAGCACTGGTGACAATTTCATTAAGACTAAGCTATAAAAAGACGTAAAAGTCTATAACAATCCGAGCGAGTTAAAGTAAGCAGTTAGCTTTAATTGTCCCGTGAACGGTGCAATAACTGTTAAACGAAGTCTCTTCGCTACACGTCCCTGTTGTTACTCACGACTATTGCTGGAGTACGTGGGGTAAGAAATGTTCTTCCATTTTGTTTGTGTGATTATGGAGAGAAGGGCATGCGGCCCACTTTGTACCGGGCGGAGTTTACAGTTTTCAGTGTGAATTAATCCGCACACCTTGAGAGACGAAATTAAGGATAACATTTTTTATGACCGGGTGTCTTCAGGGTGATCCGAAGGGTTGGTCTCAAGGTCGAAAGATGGCGAAATTCATGATGCAACTGTTATTCCCCTTAAAATCAGATGAAACATGTGCACTTTATTTTTTTATGATTGATGGTTTACTGGTGACCAGGAGGCCTTTTCAGTTTCACCAGGACAGGTGAGCGAACGAAGGCCTTGCCAGGAATGCTCCTTCTAGAAATTAACAATATTTTTCGGAACGATGCTCCTTATGGGATGATGCGGAGGGGTACCCTAAACGGGAAAAAACGTCCGTAACGTAAGATTTTTATTAGTAATGAACACAGTGTATGACTTAACTTTGTAATAACGTACAAAAAATAATATATTTTTTTAATATATTATTTATAAATCATTGTGAATAAAATAAAGTTGATAACTTTGTAAAGTGGTTTTTTTATTTTTTTTATCAATAAAAATCATGATAAAAAATGTATACCCGAATAATTATTTTCTTTATACCTCGAATAGAACTTAAAATTAATATTTTTATAATAAGGAACTTTGTTCTTTCCTATCCGATGTCCCACGACACCACACTTTTTTTTTTATAAATGACAAATCTTTCTTGTGTATTCTGTTACATTGAGATAAAAGTGAACATTTGAATGTAGGTCAAGACTGCGACGGTATTTACGTAAATGGATTGCAGGGGAGTGCCTTAAGCCGTGGGCGGTGTGAACGAGCGTGCTACACGCTGCGTTTTTAACAAGAGCGTTTTTATAGTTGCTCCGGTGATTTTAATTTTGAAAGGAATTAATAAGTATTGTAAGGATATGCTAATCGCTGGATCGATTTGTGAAGGGGTTCAATCATTGTACTTTGATTAATCTTTAAATTAGATCTTATATTCACTAGATAGTTAGCGAACGAGTGGTTCACTCAACATCTAATTGCATTAAAAATATAAAAAGTCACATTTTAGATTTCAATGAGTAATTGATTTAAGATCGACTGTTCTGTGGTCTTTGCAGACAGATGATCATGATGGTGGTGAGTGCTTATCGTCGCTTATGGACATCAATAACGCCAGGGCCACAGCCAAGTTGCTGAATACTACGTACTGTTATGATACCCTCTGGTTCCTAGCTTTGCTTTCATCACCACCTTTCCCGAATAGCATTAGCACTTATGATCCTTTATTAAAGAACAATCCCCTCCCTAGTCAGTCCTATTCCTAATTCCACACGGCACGGTTGCCGTCATTTATCGTCGTGAAATCTTTATATATTCATTTCGTCAATAAAATCTTTTTTAAAAAGATATTTTTTCAATTCCGTATAACAGTACGTACTGATAGCATACCAAAATTGTCTTTTAAAAATCAGAGATTTTTTGTGTGTTGTTATTGTAAGCCGAATTCTTATTTCTCTAGTTACTGCTGTTTCCTTAGCTTCGTTTCCAAACACGAGGCATGTCCGCATGTGGTCCGTTAGAGTCTGTGTTTAATTGAACTGGTGGTAGGACCTCTTGTGGGCCCGCGCGGGTAGGTACCACCGCCCTGGTTATTTCTGTCGTGTAGCAGTAATGCGTTTCGGTTTGAAGGGTGGGGCAGCCGTTGTAACTATACTGAGATCTTAGAACTTATATCTTAAGATGAGTGGCGCATTTACGTTGTAGTTTTAGTTGTATATGGGCTCCAGTAACCACTTAACACCAGGTGGGCTGTGAGCTCGTCCACGCAGACAAAAGCGCTCGTTTGCAATACAACACTATCGCATTACACTAACGGGATTGCTCACGATCTCGCACGCTCCGTTATGTCGGACTGACGTTCCACAAAGGGTTATCGATACAAACACGCTGACAGTAATCTTCAAATGAGTTATATAGGACACGGCCTTGTATTTTTATTTTTTTTATTGCTTAGATGGGTGGAAGAGCTCACAGCCCACCTGGTGTTAAGTGGTTACTGGAGCCCATAGACATCTATAACGTAAATGCGCCACCCAACTTGAGATATAAGTTCTAAGGTCTCCGTATACTTACAATGGCTGCCCCACCCACGAAACCAATACGCATTACTGCTTCACGGCAGAAATAGGCAGGGCGGTTGTACCTACCCGTGCGGACTCACAAGAGGTCTTACCACCAGTTAGTACGCTATGTATACTCAGCATATTACCTCACGAATTGACCCATTAATGTGCGATGAACTTAATGGTTGTAGCGTGTACTGTGAACACGCACGGGTTAGTACTAGAATCCTGTTTATTTCTGCCGCCAAACCTTCATGCGTTCAGGTTTGAAGGGTTGAATAGCCTCACATCGCATCTCTTAAGGCTGGCGGTAATCAAGTAGTGATATCTATGGTTTCCGGTAGCTACTTAATACTAGGTGGGTAGTGAGGTTGATCACCCGACTATTAAAAAAAAAGGAAAAAGTACGAACATAATTACCCTTTTGTGTTGTCATTACTCCACAATTTCTTTAGCTTGTAGCTGAAAGTAAGTATTGTACTATTTGACGAAGCTTGTTGCTGATAACTCTGTTTCTATAATCTGACGAAGCGTGTTGCGGTTAATAATATGTACTTTTAGGTTATTAAGATAATATTTTGCGTAAATGTTTGGAAATAAATGGAATTCCTTTAATAATAACCTAAAAATCAATATATTTAATTCCTTCAATGGTTCCAAAAATAATTTTTGCTAGCTCTAAACTTATTCTGAAGATAGTTTTTTTATGATTGAAGGATTATTGGTGGCTTGGAGGCCTTTCCCGTTTGACCAGGACAGGTGGGCGAGCATAGGCTCAGCCAGGAGAAGTGGGATTTGCTAACAGCTGTCCGAGCGCCTCCGAAGGGACCTAACAACTCAAGAGCAACTGCTTCGCGAATGAATATACTACCGGATCGGAATCGCGACCCACTGAGAAGATCCGGCGAGAAACTCAGCGAGCTGATGCATGGGTTAGGTTGCACGTCGAGCTCTTTGCCGAGTTCGACGAGTACGGTTACCGGGGTCCCTAAGCCTGCTCCTAGTGCTAGAGCTGAAGGCGTCTAATGCAAAGGTTATTGGATCTGATGGATCCGTAACGACGTGTATCTGATAGTTCTTACCGACTCTTAGCTAGCAAATAGGACAGAAGTGGGTAAGTTTTAAATAGCAGAATCAATTTTTTTTATTAAGTTGTTTTAACGGCTGTTTCTGACCCGGTTTGCAAACCAATGAACTTGAGTCTTCACCTCATGTAATTCAAAGTCACCTGCAGTGGAATCCAGTACAATGATTGAACTTAATGTTATCCAAGCGTTTATTCTTGGCAATAATACACATCTAATTCGATTGAATACGGCATAGCAATTGGTTAAACTTGGTTGGAGGCGGGCCAAGATGATGGCAAACAACCGATATTGGAGTGTCCAACTGGGTCACGTGGCCAATTATTTGGGGATCCCGGCACGTGTGTGAAGCGAGAGCACTAAGCGGTGACCTTTTAAATTCGACGAGATTTAATTGAATATGCAATTTAGAAAAGGGCACATCTCTGAAAATGTAAAATGTTCAGCAAATGAACAAAAAAAACTGATTATTTTCTAAAGCAGTGTAAAATTTCAAATATTAACTTTTGAGATATATTTTAGTGTTAATTAGCAATTGAAAATTACTGGAATTATTATAAAATGGGTTTAGGTAAGCCTCAAAACTACATGTACGTGAAAAAACGTATTTGACAAAATATGCGACATGTGCCCTTTTCGAAATTGCATATTCAATTGCAAACTTCAATTATGCAGAAGTTGCTGAAGACCTTGACATATTAACTGAGCTGATTTAATTTATAGATTAGAAAGATTTGTTATTTAAGTTTAATAAAAATCAACAAAATGTCATTATTTTAATCATCGTATAAAACGTCTTTTGTCGACCACGAATAGAAAGAAATTGGTGAATTAATTAGTAACTATACTGAGACCTTGGCAATTATTTAGTAACTATACTGAGACCTTGGCAATTATTTAGTAACTATACTGAGACCTTGGCAATTAATTAGTAACTATACTGAGACCTTGGCAGGACATGTGGTTCGAATGGAGAGTACCAGAATGCCGAGACAATTGCTCTATGGCAAACCAGAGGGCCGCAGAAGTCGTGGCAGACTTGGGTCTGCCACAATCGGAGTTTGGACTCCGATGGTTGGATAGCGTGGAGCGCGACCTCAAAAATATCGGCGTCAAGAACTGGAAGGAGAAAGCCCTGAACAGAGCAGTCTGGAGAGACATACTGGACCAGGCTAAGGCCCACCCTGGGCTGTAAGGCCTAAGATGATGATGATGATACTGAGACCTTGAACTTATATCTCAAGGTGGGTGGCAGCATTTACGTTGTAGATTTCTATGGGCTCCAGTAACCACTTAACAACAGGTGGGCTATGAGCTCTTCCACCCATCTAAGCAATAAATAAAAAAAAATACAAATTTGACGTGATTCTCTAAAATTCCGTAAATAACTAAACTTGTTGCCGGATGCATTAGTATATTTAATATTGAGATACTTGGGAAGTTTAAGCTGGTGGTCCGCAATTTTCCCGGGTTCCGCGGTCGAGGGCATTAGGATACACAAGTTAATTTAGCAAACGGGAGAAAGTTACGACATAACAGCTGAGTGTGGCTGCCGTTCGCTTCATAAACTTAATTCACTTCGTCAGGACGTTAGGATTGGTAGGATAGTTTGCAGGCCAGTACGGGTTGATACCGCCATCATGCTTGTACGTGCCGCGAAGCCGTTCTAGTTTAAATTTCAATCTTATGTTCTGGAGCTCGCTCAATATCAGGCGAGTCGGGAGTTTACTTATATCTTAGCTATCAAGCTTTTTTTTTTGGTCAGGAGGAAATCGCCGGACTCCCGCCCTCCACTGTGGATGGCGGAGCATGTCGGAGACGAACCGACTAAAACCTCATGAAAAGGCAAAGAGGGGAAGCGAAGCGCTTAGGGCGGAGTACATCTCTCCCGTCACCCCTCCTCCTCGGGACGCCGGACCGGCGGTCGTTGGCACCACGACCACCAGCCCTCTCAGTCGGCAGGCTATCTGGAGCCCGCCTAGATGGCGCTGGTTAGAATGGGTTATCCTACGGAATACCCCGCTGGGTCAGAACTAGCGTGGGTCGAGAATAGCCGGCTTTCTGTCACCCGGATGTTCTTGCGTAAAACGCGTGCAGAGCAGCTTGCACGTCGTCTTCTCAGGCTCCCTTCGCTGGTCCCCAGACCGACATGTGAGGTGGACTCGAAACACTTAAAGAGCCAAGGCTCTCTTGCGTCTCTCACGCGCCCCGCCGCCTCCTTGAGAAGTTGAGCATCGCCTTCGACGACTCGTCGTCGCCGAGCATCCATGTAGATGTGTGTGGGCTCCAGTAACCACTTAACACCAGGTGGGCTGTGAGCTCGTCCACCCATCTAAGCAATAAAAAAAAAGGTTGGTGTTCCTTACAAATAGACACAGCCCACTGAGTTTCTCGCCGGATCTTCTCGGTCGCGATTCCGATTCGGCGGTATATTCTGCGTAGCACTGCCCTTGCTAGGGCTAATGTTAGCAAATTCTCTCAGATTGAGGCCGTGAGTTGACTTTTTTTTTTTTACCTACCTGTGCTGATAGCCTTGAGAGGCTATTTCAGCTTCGCCCTAACGTTTGTAGGTGAGCTCGAGGAGCTCAACCGGAGAGTTGCTAACACTGACCCTAGCAAGAGCAGTGCTTCGCAGAATCTACCACCGGATCGGAAACGCGACTCACTGAGAAGATCCGCCGAGAAACTCAGTAGGCTGTGTCTATGGGTTAGTTCGCTCGGCGAGCCCTTCGTCGCAAGCGACGGGTTCGGCGAGGACGGTGACCGGTGCTTGTGGTGCCTAAAAGCACCGTTAATGGATCAGGAGGATCCGTAATGACGTGCTTTGGGCGACGTCGACGGTTTACCATTCGGTCTACTGGGTCAGGTATGTAATTTCCAGCGGCTACGATGAGAGGGTTCTCATGTCGTGCCGCCTTCTCAAAATGGCGCACTGACTTGACTTACCCACCCGCACGTAGCTGGAATAACCTCTGAGGCTAGCAGCGCACAGGTAGGGAGAAAGGTGTTATTGCGAAAACGTTGCCTGGTCGCAGCTTATTTAAAAGATAAACATTATAACACCACTAAACTGTCTTTATAAAAAACTGTACCCTTCCGCTTCGCTGGGCATTTAAAATTAGCATTATTATTTCTCATCGCCACGAAGATTCTCATCGTTAACGCCCCCGCAACTAGTGTAGGGAGTCCAATACTCATATAAATATTAGCCTATCCATTAAATACATGTATTTTCTACATGGATACCAAGTTTCAAGTCAATCGGATGCATAATTCAGCAGTTATAACGGAACATCCGTAAAAACCACTGTAGATTTATCTTAATATATATAAATCTCGTGTCACAATGTTTGTCCTCAATGGACTCCTAAACCACTTAACCGATTATAATAAAATTCGCACACCATGTGCAGTTCGATCCAACTTGAGAGATAGGATAGTTTAAATCTCAAATTATAGTCGCAATTTTAATTTATTGCTAATTATTTGTCTGTTATTATTTGACAGTCACAATTATCTGTTAACTCCAAATGATTCTAACAGATGTCGATACCTTTCGACTGGGTTGAGTAAGTAATCAATAGATGGCGCATATATGGCAAAACAACGTTTGCCGGGTCAGCTAGTATATTAGTATAGATAATACAATATCTCGTCTTCTGAGATTCTAGCTTAAAATTAATTTATATATGACTTGTGTCCCTACCTTTTGAATTAATTTGATTTAACACGAAAACTAAAATACTTTGAAAACAAAAGAAAGATAAATTTCCTTGGAAGTTCATCTTTAGCCAGACTTCTCCGTATCATTCCCTAACATAATTACATGTACAGTCAAACACAAAAGACAAGACAAATTCAAATCATTTAAACTTAATTAGGAATAGTTAATTAATTTTAGTCTGATTTCAAAAGATACGAACGCTCTCTCGCGGCTTTGTAATTAAAAAAGCAACTGGCGTTTTAATGAGTCTCAGTGTAGGAGCTCTAAGTGAAATTGTAGCTTAGCAGGGCCGGATTTGAGGATTGTGTAGGTCTGAGTACCTTTTAACAACTTAACTTTGAAATGAGGTATAACACGCATCCGTAATTCCATTGCCAAAAAAAGCCTAAACATCCCTGTCCCATGAGGATGCCCTAACTTCATTTTCAGTTAGCGTAGGAAAAATATCAATATACATATATGTAAGATGTCCTATTAAAACAAATGCCTCTTCACGTATTAAACCTACGCCTACGTATTAGCCGCTTCCTGGGTTCAAAGTAAAGAAAGAGCTATGACGCAATATAGGCTTATCTAATGTAAGATTAAACTATTTTTCATAGCCTTATTAATATTGAGTTATCGAAACTTTAAAAACCCATTAAAGAATGAAGTTGTCGTGGCTTAACGCGGGTACAAATTTTTCTAATGAAATACGTACTCAGGAAATGTTCACGATTGACTTCCACAGTGAAGGAATAACATTACTGGTGTAATAACATTTGGTGGTGGAATAGCATTTGCGTAATTACTGGTGATATGACCTCTTGTGAGTCCGCGCGGGTAGGTACCACCACTCCGCCTATTTTTGCCGTGAAGCTGTAATGCGTTTCGGTTTGAAGGGTGGGGCAGCCGTTGTAACTATACTGAGACCTTAGAACTTATATCTCAAGGTGGGTGGCGCATTTACGTTGTAAATGTCTATGGGCTCCAGGAACCACTTAACATCAGGTGGGCTTTGAGCTCGTCCACCCATCTAAGTAATAAAAAGAAAAGAAAAAAAGTGTGCTTTACCCTTTGCGATCTCAACGGCTCACAGACCAGCTGATAAATTGACTGGATCGTAGTACTAAATTAGAAATTATTAAATAACCCCCCAAATATTATACAAATCTGGGCGCAGAACGATAATCACCCCTTTTCATCGTATCTTTAATTCAACTGCAGTGTCACTTGACGCTCAAGTCAATTAGCACTCTGTGACATTCGAGTTAGCTGAGGAATTTATAAATTCGCTAATTATCGCGGCAATTTTTATTCCTTGGAAACCGTTTTCAGTATATCATTTCAACTTTTATTAGCTACGATGAAAAGATGAGTTTTTTTTTTTAACTAGCTGACCCGGCAGACGTTGTAGTGCCTCAATTGATAAATAAAAGACATAAACTTTTGTATAAAATAAACTTAAAACAAACAAAAGGAATCCGTCTGACGGGGGACACATCAAAGGAAAAACAAAATTGTTATTTTTATTTAATTCCGAGCAATTTCATATTTATCTACCTTTTAAACCTTCTCTGGACTTCCACAAATAATTCAAGACCAAAATTAGCTAAATCGCTCCAGCCCTTCTCGAGTTTTAGTGAGACTAACGAACAGCAATTCATTTTTATATATAATAATATGGACTAGATGTCCCGCAGTAGTCGAAATTCGACTATAATTAATTGGAATTGTAAGTTTGTACACTATTTTGATTGTATTTTATACTTCTATAATCACAGATTTCGCCAAGACTACACTATAAAAATATTAACAAAGACAAACAATATTTAATCAATTCTCAATTTGACAACAGACGTCAAGAACAAAAGTTTGACAATAAATAGTATGCATGCGTGTGTGCGTCAAATACATGGTCTGTAGTGTGTGTAATGTTTTCTTTATTGTATCTTTTATACATTATTTAAAAAAAAATATTAGCATTGTGCACTTCTTCTCTATATTCTCTATAAGTGTGGGAAATTTCATACTCCTCCGTCCGCGCAATTTTCGTAAAAAGGGATACAAAGTTTTTGCTTCACGTATTAATATATAGATATTGCATGGACGGGTGATCATGTCTATGGGTGATTAACCTTCAAACGAGAAACCCGTTGCTGCTAGGCGGCAGAAATAGGTAGTGTGATGGTCACTACCCAAGCGGGTTCACAGAAGCCAGTAAAATTTCACGGCGCACCATATCGCGAGGTGAAAGGCTAATTGGCTTAAGCGACATTTCTCTTAATACGCGACATTTATCTTTGCAATTAAATGGGCGTTTTATTTGGTACCAGCGGCCCGCTCCGGCTTCGCTCGAGTCTTTAACAAAAATTTCAACGATATTTGACATTGTTTTATTTTTTTATATAAATGAACGCTTATTGCGGCTTAACTATAATAGTTACACATATGCTGTTGCGACACTTTTTGTAAATAATAATGTGTTCTACAAAGTCGTAGTACTTTATTTTATTCTATCATCAATAATTTTCGCAGGGCACGCAATGTAAAGAATATTTTAGGTAATTTTTTTTACACCTTGGGTTACATTAAGGATCCAAAATTTTTTTCAAAAAAGATTTTAGCCTATGTCACTCGGGAATAGTGTAGCTTCCAAACAGTGAAAAAAATTTTTCGAATCGGTTCAGTAGTTTCGGAGACTATTCAATACAAACAAACAAACAAACAAACAAATCTTTCCTCTTTATAATATTAGTATATTATCGTTTCATGTTTTTAATTGAACTGCAATTAAGCTTATTCCATTCAAATACTCGAAGAAGTTTTTTTGTTATGTTATTTTTTCATATTTTAAATTTTAAAAAGCTCTCCTGTAAAGTTGTAAAAATGTCGCTTAAATAATACTAGAGGATGACCGCTTCGCTAGGTTTTTTTTTTTTTGATAACTTGTGTTTTTTGGAAATTATATATGTCGTGGTTAACGACTTTTAGTAATATTAAGACGGTGGTTTGATTATTATTTTAAATGATGAAATGTTGTTTTGATAAATATCACAAAATGAAGGGTAGACTCCGTAACGCCACAGTATAAAATGGCGGTACGTGGACAGAGTCGTGGCATTCCGAGTCAGACAGTCATTCCGTCCGTCTCAGTCAGTGAGTCTCTGACAGACAGTCAGTCAGTCAGTCAGTCGGTCTGTCGGTATGTGCAATGAAACTGTCGGTTTATCCTGTCATTGTGAAAGTTGTGTGTGTTGAGTTTCAATAATTATTATTCAAAAGTTTTATTGACTAAACTGAGTTCAACCAAATACGAGTGATGACGGAAACTACCGCTCAGACATCCCTGACTTGTGTCAACATATATATTTAAATACGAATTACATATTGATATTATATTATATTATTTGTTATTTTCTTTCAATAAAAAAAAAAAATAAGTTTATAATAATAATATAAAAAATAATAAGTTTATAATAATAATATAACTAGTCAGGTCATAAGTATTGTCACACAGTAAAAACTTTTCTTTTAGAATGCTGGCCACAAAAAAGTTTATTGAATTCGAATTTCGAATTGTTCATGAAAATAAAAATGTATACTTTTAGAGTTTTACTCATTTTTAAATATGGAGTGGACGCTTAAAGAAGACCGTGTTGCAGTTATTGCGTTGCATCGTTGCGGTTGGTGGACTGACGACTTAGTGCGCACGGCGGGAAGTCGTTGGATGCGGAAGGCGGAGGACCGCATTATGTGGAAGGCATTGGGGAAGGCCCATGTCCAGCAGTGGGCAGATAAAGGCTGATGATGATGATGATGATGATGATGTTGCGGTTACGCACCAATTCAAATTTTTAACATACTGAAAAATTTTAATATAACCAAAAGATTCGTTTATCGTACCATCAAACGATACAATGAAGACTCTAGTGTAGATGACAGGTCAAGAAGTGGTCGCCCTCGGTCTGTTAGGACTCCAGCAGTGATAAAAGCTGTGAAGGCGCGAATTCAAAGAAATCCCAAACGTAAGCAGAAACTATATACATATTTATATACAAAATAGCTCGTTTAAAGATATAAGATATATTAATCATGTCGAACTAAGTAGCCTTGTAGCCCTCGATATGTTGAGTGATTACCGGGTCTTGTGTAAATGCAACGTGTATATAAAAATCTGGCTTCAGCAGCAAATTGCTTTGTTTGCTACCTGAATACACTAGAGCAGTGATTCTCAACCACTGTTCCGCGGCACTTTTGTGTGCCGCCATATTTCAAAAGTGTGCCGCCAAATTTTGCGAATATATAATAATGTTAATATTATTAAATTATGTCATTTTAAAAGAAAAATATTTTAAACATGAATATATATTTAAATCCACAAAAAAAAAATTATAGTATATTTTAGTTTATTTCGTAAGTAAATAATTTTTATCGTTTTTTTTTGTGTGCCGCCAAATTTTGAAATCGTTAAATATGGGCCGCAACAAACAAAAAGGTTGAGAATCACTGCACTAGAGTATTACGAAACGTGCGCTCAGCGGGCGCTCACGTGACCCCTATCTGCCCGGGGAGCTCTGTCTCATCCAGGGATAAGACCCGGCTTGTTCAACAACTGGGGAGTTTACGTGATGACTCGATTTAAATCACAAGTGCCCCGCCTATCGCTCCAACGAATACCTAGTAGTAAGCAGAGCGCGCATGGGAAAATTTACTGGTGGTATGACATGTTGTGAGTCCGCGCGGGTAGGTATCACCGCCCTGCCTATTTCTGCCGTGAAGCAGTAATGCGTTTCCGGGGCAGCCGTTGTAATTATACTGAGGTCTTAGAACTCATATCTCAAGGTGGGTGGCGCATTTACATTGTAGATCTCTATGGGCTCCAGTTACTACTTAGCGGGCCGTGAACTCGTCCACCAATCAAAGCTATAAGAAAATAATCAAGAACTTTGTCATATTTCCCGGTTGGTAACATTGTAATCTCTATTGCGTTGTTCATTGACCGCCCTTAACGTAGGATGCGGATGATACATCATCGAAAGAAGCAAAAATTACCAACATACCACTCCTATTTAGAGCAGGAATCTGTGAATAAGGTCGTATCTATATATTAATATGTGAAGCAAAAACTTTGTATCCCTTTTTACGAAAATTGCGCGGACGGAGGAGTATGAAATTTCACACACTTATAGAGAATAGCGACCCGCCCTCGCTTCGCTTCGGAAACATTAAAACACACGTGAAACCAAAAAAATAAATAAAAAAAAGTAGCCTATGTTCATCAGGGACAATGTCAGCTTCTAATGGAAAAAGAATTTTTCAAATCGGTCCAGTAGTTTCGGAGCCTATTCGAAACAAACAATCAAAAAAATCTTTCCTCTTTATAATATTAGT
Organism: Bombyx mandarina; assembly: GCF_030267445.1. Lineage (NCBI taxonomy): Eukaryota > Metazoa > Arthropoda > Insecta > Lepidoptera > Bombycidae > Bombyx > Bombyx mandarina. The sequence goes on from NC_143226.1 coordinate 9,243,137, forward strand.
ATAGATATAGAGAAGAAGTGCACAATGCTAATATTTTTTTTAAAGAATGCATAAAAGGTACATTAAATCGATAAAGAAAACATTACACACACTACATACCATGTATTAGACGCACACACGCATGCATACTATTTATTGTCAAACTTTTGTTCTTGACGTCTGTAGTCAAATTGAGAATAGATTAAATATTGTTTGTCTTTATTAATATTTTTTTATAGAGTAGCCTTGGCGAAATTTGTGATAAAATACAATCATAATAGTGTACAAACTTACAATTCCAACTAATTATAGTCGAATTTCGACTACTGCGGGACCTCTAGTCCTAATATAATATGTGTAGATAAATAACATTTTCGTTACTACAAAAAACTATTTCTATTAACGTAAAAGTCGAAAGTATAAACGAAATTATTCAACATAAGCCTTACTTACGACCGAGTCCCCGGGAATGTTTTATTTCCCCGATAAAATTTATAATTCAGTCGCTTCTAAGATGTCTGACTTGTGTAGGTAATAACAAGAGTTAGAGTGTATACTCTTTTATTACCCTAGTCCACCAGTGAAGCCTGAATGTTCTCCGCCAGACATCACTATCGTAAACATGCAATATAACAATTTCTTTAAATTGCTCGTGTGTCACTTCTCTTACATCGATGGTACTATGATAAAATATGCCAACAGCAACTGTAATTTCAAGAGTAAATAAAGCCACCACCCTGGCATTCGTTTTTATGTATATGCCTATTATATATGACGGATGGGCTGGTTCCATTGTGTTTTTAAAATTGGAATGGTTAGTACGTTTTTTTCCCTACATAAGCTGATATCCTTCCTTGGACATATCCTTGAGAGGCTATGACAGCGTAACCCTCACGTGTAGGTGAGCTCTCGGGACTCAAACCAGGAGACGTTGCTAACACTGGCCCTAGCAAGAGCAGTGCTTCGTAGAATCTACCACCGGATCGGAAACGCGACCCACTGAGAAGATCCGGCGAGAAACTCATAGGGCTGGGTCTATCGGTTAATTTACTCGTCAAGCCCTTCATCGCAAGCGACAGGTTCGGCGAGGACGATGACCGGGGTTTGAGGTACCTAAAATCACCGTTAATAGATCGGTAGGATCTGAAATGACGATCAGGGCAAAGTCAGCGGAGCTAAGTACTGAACTGTGCTATGTATTGTGGCGTATGTATGTGCGTTGTGGCCTAAAGGATGAGATACCCGATTTATCCGTAGCGACCGATGCGACTGTGGCGATGTTCGAATCCTGCAGGGTGAGGCAACCGGTGTATTATAAAACTAAGACTTAGAACTCATGTTACAAGGTGGGTGGTTTACATTATTGATGTCTATGGGCTCCTGTAATGAACATCAAGTGGGTAGTAAAACTCATCGACGAAGAGTTCGACGTGCGAACTAGGCCATAGGCACACAACCACTTTTACAGGTTGCTTGGGTAGGTACTACCACCCTACCTATTTTGCCGTGAAGCAGTAATGCGTTTCGGTTTGAAGGGTGGGGCAGCCGTTGTAATATAGTTGAGACCTTAGAACTCATATTTCAAAGTGGATAGCGCATTTACATTCTTGATGTCTATGGGCTTTTGTAATCACTTAACATCAAGTGGCCAGTCAGCTCATCCACGCAGATGAGCAATAAAACATATCAATCCTGTGTTTGTGAGTCCGTAATTGGCCTAACAGAATTGAACAGCTGATGGTGACAGGAAAGGTAGATGGCAAACGTCCCAGAGGACGCAGTCCCACGAGATGGTCGGACCAAATACGATCTTCTCTAAGCATCAATTTCCACAATGCCCTTCATGAAGCAAAGGATCGCAGCAGATGGAGAGAAATCGTACGGGAGAAACTGATGCAGCGGGGGAGTCTCGACCCTCAGTAATGAGGAAAACGACGCGAGGAGGAGGAGGAATTGGCCTTAAGAATATCATTACAAATTTACGACTCATTTCGGTTTGACGAATTCCAAGAGTGGCTGTACCATGAGATCATACGCTCAATACTATTAAGATACAGCAAGTATGTTAACCGAAACCAGACCATTGAAAATTGATCCAAAATACCCTGTTAAAGGTCAGGTTTAATTTAAATAAGCCACCCTCCAATGTCATTTTATTTTTATATTTAACTGCTGGCTATAAAAGCTAAGTAGATCTCATAGAGTAAGCAATAAAACAGAATCGAAATATATTAGTAGGTATTTATTGCTGACTATCGATTGACAAATGGGATGTCCAATAGATAATGGAGGATTAGTTGCTTTTAATTACTCTCATCTGTGATTGGACGTCCCAGTAGTAATTTTAGCAGGTACAGAGAGACAAAGCGTTCTTAAGTTGTGTGGTGTCTAGAAATCTTTTTTTACTGGTGGTAGGACCTCTTGTGAGTCCGCACGGGTAGGTAATACCGCCCTGCCTATTTCTGCCGTGAAGCAGTAATGCGCTTCGGTTTGAAGGATGAGGCAGCCGTTGTAACTATACTGAGACCTTAGAGCTTATACCTCAAGGTGGGTGGCGCATTTGCGTCGTAGATGTCTATGGGCTCCAATAACAACTTAACACTAGGTAGGCTGTGAGCACGTTTACCCATCTAAGCAATAAAAAAAAAGTGTGTCTCAGGAGTCGAACAGTCCTAAATACGCTATGAAGAAAAATTAAACGTCACGTCTGGTTCATTGATTGCATGACCTTTTATGTGCTCTGTACTTGACATTTAGCATCATTGGTCGTAATTTAAAGTAGACACGATGAAGATACTTTCTGAATTATTAAAGGGATTGGAATAAATGTTATATCGAAAGCGAGGCTGAAGTTGGAGGTCATTATTTATGAATGCCTGCCATATTCCTGTGCAAAGCAAAGGCCTGGTAAAGACCCGGGATGAAGACTTTTTATTTAATCCTCGTTCAATTGTAGTAGGTCAATTATCCACCAGTTTAATTGGCCAAAGTGACCAAGCGAGATAGCTCCTGAATTTTTTTAATTTTTTTTTTATTGTTATATGGGTGAAGGAGCTTGTGCGCTCGTAACTATACTTACTAACTATACTTGAGACCTTATAACTATACTTGAGACCTTAGAACTTATATCTCAAAGTCAACGGCCGTCTGGTGTAGTGGTAAGTGACATGGTCACTACACAAGGGGGTCGCGGGTTCGAATCCCGCCAAGGGCAGATATTTGTATGATAAAATTAAATATAAATGTCTTTTCCAGGGTTATGGATGTATATTAAATATGTGTATGTGTATAATAAAAATCTTACATTTATATCCGTTATCTGGTACCTGTAACACAAGTTCTTTACGAACTTATCACGGGACCAGTTAACGTGGCGTGACTGTTAGTAAATATTTATTATTTATTTATTTATTATTATTTATTTATAAAGTAGGTGGCCGCATTTACGTCGTAGATATCTATGGGCTCCAGTATCCACTTAACAACTAGGTGGGCTGTGAGGTCATCCACCAATCTAAGCTAGGAAAAAAAATGGTATGTGGCCACTTTCTAGCCTGCGGTCCGCCGCACGAGGACCGCGTGACAAACAAACGTGACAACACGATTTTTCCGTAACGTGCAGAACAATTTTCCGAACCAGTGAAGCTCTGTCGATTTTCAATAAAGCAATATGAAAAGGAATTTTTATTGGTTATTTTCGAAAATTCCCGGAATACTGCATGTGACCTAATATGATTTCTATTTTATAAATGTTTATTGTCTATGCTAATGTAGTAAGTAGTATTTGCATGGTTTGACGCGATTCGTGGAGATTATTAAAACTACTTTTACGGCTTTAATCTCGTAATAGTCATTAATGACACAAAAGCTGTAAAGTATTCGCAACGTCGGACCGAAGGCAGGTTGGCTTTGCCCCTGGTATTGCTGAGGTTCATGGGCGACGGTAACACTCACCATCAGGTGGGCCGTATGCTCGACTGCCTTTTTTTTTTCTTAGATGGTTGGACGAGCTCACAGCCCACCTGGTCTTAAGTGGTTACCGAAGCCCATAGACACCTACAACGTAAATGCGCCACCCACCTTGAGATATAAGTTCTAAGGTCTCAGTATAGTTACAACGGCTGCCCTACCCTTCAGACCGAAACGCATTACTGCTTCACGGCAGAAATAGATAGGGCGGTGGTACCCACCCGCGCGGACTAACAAGAGGTCCTACCCCCAGTAATGCCTGCCTACAAGGACATTAAAAAATAAGATAATGACAGTAAAAAATTGCGAGATTAAACCGTCCAAGTTAAATTACGTCTGAACAACATGACTGTAGGCGAAATTGTAGTCATATTCGATTACAGTTTTAACAAAAACTTATAACATAAAGAATTCGCTAAGCTGTTTCCAAAATAGCTCGTTTATACAATGCCCTATTACTAAGTTGATCAAAAACTCAAACCAGTAGTTTAAAATTCTTCTTCAAATGTCAAAACTTATGATCATGTTGGAGATACTCCGTATAACGGTATTGAAGTTTAGGGAATTGTGGACTAGCATAAAGTCGCGAGCTATAGACACTGAAGACAGTGAACCCGACATCTTAATTTTTTTTTTATTGCTAATATGGGTGGACGAGCTCACAGCCCACCTGCTGTTAAGTGGTTACTGGAGCCCATAGACATCTACGACGTAAATGCGCCAACCACCTTGACATATCAGTTTTAAGGTCTCAAGTATAGTTAAACAGCTGCCCCACCCTTCAAACCGAAACGCATTACTGCTTCACGGCAAAAATAGGCAGGGTGGTGGAACCTACCCGCGCGGACTTACAAGAGGTCCTACCACCAGTAAAACTGTTATGAAACTGTTCCCAGGTCTACAGAGATAGCTCTTCCACTCTTGGAATCGGAGCGCATGACTGCTTCTCGGTACAATTATGTCTGCAGGCAGCGGCTTGGCTCTGCCCCTGGCATTGCTGACGTCAATGAGCGACGGTAACCGCTTACCATCAGGTGGACCGTAAGCTCGTCTGCGTGCAAAGAGAGAGATATACCTCAAAAAATGCAACTGGGGGTCAATACGTCTACTACAATATGTCTACTTTGTAGATGTCTATGGGCTCCAGTAACCACTTAACACCAGGTGGGCTGTGAGCTCGTCCACGCATCTAAGCAATAAAAAAAAAAGTTGGACAGTGAGACCCTTTGTTCATAGGCAACATTAAATAGAACAGATCCGTCCTTCATATGCGCAAACACTGGTAAGCCCTCTTTGAATTTTTCGTAGTTGGATAAAATATCTGATAAATTTTTGATGAAAGTACACAGAAAAAAATCAGATTAGTGTTGAACAAGGCACCCTTGTCACGCGGCCACAAACATTTGTCTTGTGTTCGTTCGAAGCTCTGTGGGTAGTTCGATGTATATAAAATAAACAATCCACAATAGAATAACAATATTATTTATATACGCTTTATCGAAACACGACGAGACACATAATGATATTGAACGTTTCTTCGACTGTTTATGTTTCTTTCTAGTCTTTGTAGGCTTATTTAAGGATCATTAATGCTCATCGATGCTCATGTACTTAAGTAATGCCAGTTGACTCACTGCCTATAGTTTAGAAGTCTTCTCAAATCGCCTTAACAAAATTATTTATATATTTTTTTCTTCAAACGAAATTCAAAAATAGTTTTTTTGGAAGTCATATATTTATTTATCTGTTTAATGATTCCTAACACAAACAGTAGAGCATAAATCAATTGTAACTCTAATAGCAGTCAATCTCAACACGCATTAAATAAAAGCAAATCAACAAAAAATATAAAAGCATGCATGTTTTTTTTAAATTTTTTTAAAGCTTAGATGGGTGGACGATCTCACAGCTCACCTGATGTGAGGTGGTTACCGAAACCATAGACATCTACAACGTAAATGCGCCACCCACCTTGAGGAATAGGTTCTAAGGTCTCAAATATAGTTACAACGGCTGCCCCACCCTGCAAACCGAAACGCATTACTTTACGGCTGAAATTGGTAGGGTGGTGCGGACTCACAAGAGGTCCTACCACCAGTAAAAGAGTCTGAGTTGAACCGACTAAAAACCCCGGACGCTTTAAAGGCGCAGCGTAGCGACCACAGGGTCTCTCAGTCAGCAGGTCCTAGAGATTGAGGTACCAGTATGTCCTTGTGAGTGACGCATATTACCGGTCCACGATTGGGGGCTGTTGAGGATGACAATGATTTCGTGATATATCACTGCTCCCCACCATCTGCCTATAGTTATAGCATCATCATGGTTTTCACTACCAAATATGTCTTTTACTATTGGATCTCAACGAGCTCACGGACCACATTTTGTTCGACCTCATGTTTCCGGAAGTAGCATCTTTTACTGAGAAGGTTGTGACCTCAGCACTCAATTAAGATAAGCGTGATGGGGTAGCGGTTCCAGCCTAAAATAGCAAGTTGTGTTAATCCTCATTTCTTGGTGTACCTGCTATAGAAAGTGACTGAACGATGTACTGGAGCATTCTGCGATTTGAGACTTTAAGGCCCATGTTTTAAGGAACGTGGTGGCATTTACCTTTAGATATCTCTGGTAATCAATTCCTGAGATCGTCTTCTGCAGATATTGCGTTGTGGTAATTGAGCGTGGACTCAATTTATTGTTTTGAGATATTTATTTTACCTTTATATCAGTCTTTCCCAAAGTGGGCGATAACGTCCCCTTGTAGGCGCTAAAGGGGGGCGGTAAGAGACCCAGAAAAATAATGTGGGCATTGTCTAGAGGCTTGAGAGGCGAATTGTAATGTCATTTAAGACTCTTACTCTTAACTGACCTATCGCTATAGTGGTTTTTCAGTAGATGACAAATGGGGGCGCTCAAAATGAATTTAGTCTCAAAGTGGGCAGTAGACAAAATAAGTTTGCGAACCCCTGCTTTATATGATAAATTAAATACTTAATATAAGAGGAATATAAAATTGTTGCGTTGCTCTTGGTAGGATTTGAAAGAGAAAAAGTGTCATGGCGGACGAAAGTGTCATGTGGTTTTGACGTTCAAAAACTGAACAGCAGAAAAAAAATAAGCGTATCCTCGTACGATTATTCGTATAACGATTATTCTCAAATAAACTCCTCCTGTCTTTAAAAAACGCATGCCCCATTGTGAGTGAGGTTTGCTTAACAATGGCCGCTCTTCAATTCTCGATCTCTCGTCAACAGCGTATTCAGAATGTCATGCCTTTGCGTCTCTAAGATTTCTTAATTTGGCTGTCAACAAAATGTCATCGTTGACTGGAAAATGAACCGACGGTTTCGCTTTTAAGTTCCATTAAGTACAAGTAAATTGATAATGGTGCGTTTAATTCTATTTACGTCGTCCTTAGTTTAGTAACTGGAAATTGTTTAATTTTAGGATAGTTTCGTAGTGTGATACCTTTTGTCACGAATAAATGGAATCGAAGCTTTGAAAGTTGATAGGTTAATTGATAATTCACATTTTTAAAAAGTTCTTAAAACGAGAATATTATTTATTATCTGTATTGAATTTAGGGGTTCCGTACGTTTCATGATGAAGTTGAATCTCGTAAGATCTCTCTGGCTGCCGGAGTTCGAAGAAAAAGTACAATTTTTTTTTATTGCGTTGTAGGCAGACGACCCACCTGATGGTGAGTGGTTACCGTCGCCCATGGACTTTAGCAATGCCAGGGGCAAAGCCAAGCCACTGCCTACCGCTGAAGTAACAAAAGATTGTTGCCCGTTTTCTCAAAATGACAAATTCTATCATATCCCCTTCATCCACTCATGTCTTCAATTCATGTAGTGTAATAAAAATAAAAATTGCAAAATTTTTAACAAAAATTGCATAATTGTGCGCACAATGGAAGAAAACATTTTCCTGCTGCGATGTGTTCTGATTTGAAAGTTTTTTGTTTTTAATTCCTACCTAATAGCCTTGAGAGGCTATTTCAGCGTAACCTTAACTAGTAGGTGAGCTCACGGGGCTCAAACCTGACGACGTTGCTAACACGAACCCTAGCAAGAGCCGTGCTTCGCAGAATCTACCACCGGATCGGAAACGCGACCCACTGAGAAGATCCGGCGAGAAACTCAGTGGGCTGTGTCTGAGGGTGATTTGAAAGGTTTTACAGTCGTAATATGATTGAAGTTTCAACCTGAAGCTGGGTGGTGGCATTGTGATGTACATACATATATGGGCTCCGTTAACTATTTATAATAACACGGGATTTATCTATTTACGCAATGAAAAAAAAAACCTGTGATATAATTAAAATTGGGTCATAGCGAGAAGTCTGCGACCCCTCGTTTTCTTTATGTTACTTTGCGATTTTTTGCTTGCTTACCTGTTAACCAAGTTCCATTAAAAGGCTTGTAATGCTCAGCCAGTACATCTTGTAGGGTCGGACGCCTCCCCTTAATCCTGCCCCCGTCTCCTGCCGGCGTTAGGAGTACTATACTGAAGACGATGAGACCAAGGACGGCGGCGATCACAAGCAGTGCTATGAGGATGCCGCGCCAGTTGCGTTGAGTCGGAGTAGAGGCGGCCAATTCCTGAAATAGAAAAATTACTTTAAGAATTGTCTCGAAATAAATTTGTATTAGACAAAAATTGTATTTATCTATACTAATCTATACTAATATTATAAAGAGGAAAGATTTGTTTGTTTGTTTGTATTGAATAGGCTTTGAAACTAATGAACCGATTTGAAAAATTCTTTCACTGTTTGAAAGGTACACTATTCCCGAGTGACACAGGCTATAACCTTTTTTGAAAAAAATTAGGAATCCTTACTAAAACTCCAATAATGTAACTAAAGGTGTAAAAAAATTACCTAAAATATTCTTTACATTGCGTGGCTTGCGAAAATTATTGATGATAGAAAAAGATAATGTACTACGACTTTGTAGGACACATAGTTATGCCACAATAAGTATTATTTTATTTAAAAAAATAAAACAACGTCAAATATCGTTGAAATTTTTGCTAAAGACCCGAGCGGAGCCGGAGCGGGCCGCTAGTATAATAATAAACACATGATTATTTTGTTCTATCATATTGATTGATTCATCAATGCAATGCCAAAGGTCAAGGCCTGCGAATTAGAAATTTCCGTAGAGAATTCGAGAAATCGTGTCAATTAAACATTCATTGGACGAATCTATTCGACTGTCATCATGGACGGGCCACTATTAATATATAATTACTTTTCCTGACAGCGAATACGAAAAGACGCTGGACCTAAAACTTGAAATTTTAGCCGTGTCCACCTCTTGTGAGTCCGCACGGGTAGGCACCACCACCCCGCCTATTTCTGCAGTAAAGCAGTAATGCGTTTCGGTTTGAAGGGCGGGGCAGACGTTGTAACTATACTGAGACCTTGGAACTTATATCTAAAGGTGTGTGGCGCATTTACGTTGTAGATGTCTATGGGCTCTAGTAACCACTTAACACCAGGTGGGCTGTGAGCTCGTCCACCCATCTAAGCAATAAAAAAAATGGAAGGAAAGGAAGACAGGTGAATGAATCAGACTTGGAAAAAAAATTTTTTTAACTAAAGAATTTTAAATGTTTTTCTTTACATACACATACGTACGTAAGTTTTAATTGAACCGATTAAAGTAATTGCATTTTATATAGAAATTAATGCAATTTATTTGAGAACTATACAACAATACAAATAGGTACGAAGGAAGTCATTAGGAGACCGCATCGCTGTCAATTCATTGACAATTCAATTAGTGGCGTTGACTGAGTGGCTACGACAGGCTCTGCGTTAATTGAAAATGCAGTCGACTCATTTTGAATCATGTTTATAGTCATTATTAAATTATTTAATGGGTTGTGATGATAGTGGAGGTTGGGTTTTATGACTGGTTTAGTTTAAATTGGCTTTGGTTTCGTTCGATTGTTTGGTGATTTATTTACGATTGTCCTATTTATATTAATATTAGTGGTCGCCCGGTAGTCGAAATTAGACTATAACTATTATTATTATTATATTTTTTTTATTGCTAACGTAACAACGTAAATGCGCCATCCATCTTGAGATATAAGTTCTAAGGTCTCAGTATAGTTACTTACAGTATAGTACAGTAGTTATTTGAAGTTATAAGCTTAATCGAAACGGACTCACGGACTTTTTGGCGGGATTTTATTTTGTTTAATTATGATTCTATTTTCAAAGATTATTATACTTATATAATCACAAATTTCGCCAAGACTACACTATAGAAAAATATTAATAAAGACAAACATTATTTAATCTATTCTCAATTTGACCACAGACGTCAAGAACAAAAGTTTGGTAATCAATAGTATGTATGCGTGTGTGCGTCAAATACATGGTAGTGTGTGTAATGTTTTTTTTATTGATTTATTGTATTTTTTAGGCATCATTTAAAAAAATGTTAACATTCAGCACTCCTTCTCTATATTCTCTTTAAGCGTGGGAAATTTCATACTCCTCCGTCCGCGAAATTTTCGTTAAAAAGGCATACCAAGTTATTCCTTCACGTATTAATATATAGAGAGCGGGATTTTGTTGGTTTTCATACCACATCGGAGTCACCAGGATGCAAGAAATGATGACGAAGGTTAAGATTTACCCACCGATCGGTCGATTTTGCTGCGTATAGTGATTGTTCGAATCTTGTTGTTCGGAACTTGAATAGAACAATTGTTGAGTTTTTATTTTCAAATTCTCTTTGTTGTCAATCTATCTATATATACCTATAGGTATATAAAAATGAATTGCTGTTCGTTAGTCTCGCTAAAACTCGAGAACGGCTGGACCGATTTGGCTAATTTTGGTCTTGAATTATTTGTGGAAGTACAGAGAAGGTTTAAAAGGTAGATAAATATGAAAATGCTCGGAATTAAATAAAAATAACAATTTTGTTTTTCCTTTGATGTGTCCCCCGTCGGACGGATTCCTTTATTTTATACAAAAACTTAGAGGTCTTTTATTTATCGATTGAGGAACTACGAAGTCTGCCGGGTCAGTTATAATAGCTAAATCGTGGTTGAGTTTAGGGTCCTTTAATTTTTTTCTTAATTTTTTTTATTGGGTGGCTTTGATGGGTGGACGAGCTCACAGCCCACCTGGTGTGAAGTGGTTATTGGAGCCCATGGACATCTACAACGTAAATGCGCCACCCACCTTGAGATATAAGTTCTAAGATCTCAGTATAGTTACAACGGCTGCCCCACCCTTCAAACCGAAACGCATTACTGCTTCACGGTAGAAATAGGCAGGGCGGTGGTACCTACCCGCGCGGACTCACAACAAGTCCTACCACCAGTAAAAAACGACACGACACCGCTTCAATTGAAGGTTCAGGAGGAAGTCTCAACATGAATAGCGGTTCTCATACCCTTCATACCGGAGGATCAAACTTGGTAGCAGAAACAGAAGGATTAAGTTACCTTGACTACTGTACCACGGGATCTTGGTCCGGTTACCAGCTGGTGTCGGTACATTTACTCTTTGACTGCAATGTAGGTCACCGGTGTCCTACGCGGCGCACTGAAGTAATTATCTCGATTTCTGTTACTAAGATAACTATTCGATGACAGATGACATTAATCTTACCCGCGTAACAATAAGATTGAGAGTTTAAAACCTCATGTCCTAAGATAGATGGCGGTTTTCAATTGTGTCTGTTACTTAAGTAATATTTATAAAAAAACGGCCCTAGATTTCAGTTAACCGCAGTTTTTTTTTTATTGCCCTTGTAGGCAGACGAGCATACGGCCCACCTGATGGTGAGTGGTTACCGTCACCCATGGACTTCAGCAATGCCAGGGGCAGAGCCAAGCCGCTGCCTACCGCTTAATACTCTCCACAAGCCTCTTTTGAATGTCATGTCATGTTGTGTCCATGGCCCACACACTTAAGACACTTCACACCAGGTTACTTGGAAGCATTACTGCTCTCTTATGATGACTGAAAGTGTATTATCTGATTAGCTCCCTCGAAATATCCACAGCGCACTGAGACCATCGGTTTGCAAAACTACTAAGCTAGGCAGACCGTTGTTACCTTTCATAAAATCTCCATGAATATTATAGGAGGTCTTTTGAATTCGTTCAGACGCCTTGTTAAGCTCCATTCAGAGCCGATGGAATCCGGGATGAGGTCTACGCTGTATTCATGGCTTTCCATACAAAGAACTGAAAATATTAAACGGTATTTTCGTTTTGGGGTGGTTTTTTAATTTAACAGCGGGGGAAAGAAGAAGATGGAGATACAAATTCACATTCAGCAAAGGAAAGACAGAAATTCACCTTCTCATTATCAGCAAGGTACTAGGGAATGGGAAAGGAAATAGGAATAGGAAGATGTCAGACCTGGCAACTAATTTGTTATAGAAAGCTTTTTTTTTTATTTCCCTTGTAGGCAGACGAGCATATGGCCCACCTGATGATGAGTGGTTACCGTCGCCCATGGACTTCAGCAATGCCAGGGGCAGAGCCAAGCCGCTGCCTACCGCTGAAGCCGCTGCCTACCGCTAAAGCTCCAATACTTTTCACAAAATACTCCGATTGATTGATTTATTAGTTGTTCTTCTAACGAAATAAATCTAATAGAAGTTCTGCTATCATCGCAAAGGCCTTATAATTAATGATTGGCTTTGGCTGGTTTTGTGCGGAAAAATAAGTAACAAGTTGCAATTTCATTAACTTTGACATATAACGTCAATGTGTCTCTGTTAATATCGTTCTCGGGTTGACGTGTAGGGTTGGCAAGCTCACTTTTTTACAATTAGTTGTCGAGCGAATTGGAAACTCAGTTGCCGACGTTATCAATACAAGTTTTTCGTTGTAATCCGAAAGTCGTAAAAATGAAACAAAATGAAAATAGTAATATGAAAACAGCACCAGCAATTAGCCCAACTCTGTATGTTGAACGCATTTTTTTCATATAACTTCACATCATTAGAATGTTAGTAGCTAGTCGATTAAAAGTTATGACATAAATATTGTTTTAATGCATATACTTGGAATTTGTTACCTGTAATTTCATGGTTCTGTTTATTGTAACATTATGAACTTACAATATTCGAATTCTAATATCCTGGTGGTAGGACAACTTGAGTCCGCACGGGTGGGTACCACCGCCCTACCTATTTCTTTCTGCCTTGAAGCAGTAACGCGTTTCGGTTTGAAGAGTGGGGCAGCCGTTGTAATTATACTGAGACCTTTAGAACTTATATCTCAAGGTGGGTGGCGCATTTTCGTTGTAAATGTCCGTGGGCTGTGAGCTGTGAGCTCGTTCACATATCTAAGCAATAAAAAAAATGATTAAAAAAAGGTACAATGATAGTATATGTTGTGTTACCAAAATTGAAAAAAGTCTTTAGGCAGCCCTGGTCGCGACGCGCGTAGAATGCGAAATTTGGTAGAAATCTTATTACGACTGCCGGCCCCCCCACCCCGCAGAACGTGTTATACGCTGGTAATAATAAACGCTGCGATTATAGTTCAGTGTGCATGTGACTAGGAGATGTATGGAAATGGTAGTGCAAGGTAGAGGGGGAAGAGGTCGACCGAAGAAGACATGGATGGAGTGTGTGAATGACGATATGAGAGAGAGAGGAGTGAGTGTTGAGATGACGGCTGATAGAAGAGAAAAATTAGCTGTGCCGACCCCACATAGTGGGATAAGGTGGAGAAAAAGAAGAAGAGATTATAGTTCAGTGTGCTTAGCGCGAGTTTTTTAAAGTTCTCGATAGCGTCAAAGTTACCTGAAATTTTTATGCAGCTAGAACAGCGCCCCTAGCGGCAAACGCAGGCAAACGTTCCAACTCCATACAAATTTGACTTAACTTTTACGCTATCGAGAACGTTAGAAAGCTCACACTAAGCACACTGTTCAGTTGCTTTGTCGTTTCGGAGACGTCAACTGCTTGAGCTCCGATTTCATATGAGTTAAAATTACAACTCCGTAGACATCGATGCAGGCAGCGCAGGACCGGTCTTTGTGGCGAGGCTTGGGGGAGGCCTATGTCCAGCAGTGGACGTCCAGGGGCTGATAGATAGGTAGGTAGGTAGGTAGGTAGACATCAAATAAAAGTTTCAACTATCCAGAGTGTCGCACATACTGAGATATGGCTCGAAGCTGCTATGTAGAGTTAGCTCATGCATACAACGCTGCTTCATGGGCTCTGAACTTGCAACTATGAGAACTTCTCTATACATATAAATAAAATTGGAGTGTCTGTTTGTAATAATAAAATAACCACTTTTTACTAAATGCGTAAGTATGTATACCACAGTACATATACCAAAATATATATTTTTTAATTTTTGTGTGTCTGTCTGTCTGTCTATCTGTCTGTTTGTTCCGGCTAATCTCTGGAACGGCTGGACCGATTTTGACGGGACTTTCACTGACAGGTAGCTGATGATATAAGGAATAACTTAGGCTACTTTTTTTAGACTAGCTTCGCCCCGCGGCGTCACCCGCGATACGACAATAACCGCGGGTAACATCGCAGGCCTCAGCTATCAATAATAAAATTTAATGTATCCGAAGCGAAGCGAGGGCGGGTCGCTAGTACCTAATAAATTTATGTGTTTGAATAAATAAATTAAGGACGTTTCTTTGTTCTTAAGTTACGTAGGAACACGTCGCGGTTCAGATGATTTATAAATTTATTTATCCCTGAAGAGTCTGCTTCATTGTAGCGATGCGTTAAAAGATGTAAAATCCTGGTTCAACGAACGAATTGGTTAGGGTCGTAAGATCTCTGGACATGAGTTTATCAGATGTTAGCATTAATGCTCGTCTCTTAAGTCTGTTTCTGTAACTATAACACAAGAGGAAACCCCAATTTTCAATAGCTAAACGTAGAACGTCCCAATTTTATTAGTTTGTTTATTACATGTATGTGCACGCTATATTATTATTGGCGATCTTAATGGTTAAGGCATTCTGTACCAGTCGACAAAGGGTGACACGAAAAATAACGTACGAGCTGTATCGGTTGAATAATTAAAAGAAAATAGATGATATACAATAAACTAACTATAATTATTAAATGAGCATATAGTTTAGAATAGTGAATACCAAAAAAGTAAATTAAAAGTAAATACATTGAACTTTTAACACACACACTTTTAACATACACGCGTAATGACCTTAAATGATAACACCTAATGATCTCTCAACACTAGTCCGCAGCATCTGTTCACGACTTAACCTAACCTAATCTATCCTAAGAAGGAGGGAGCCTGGAGATCAGTAATACAGGAACTTAGTACAGACTTCAGCTCTTTCAAAGGCTTACAAAATAAATTATAAGGTTAATTTCCATTTGCATTTGTACTATACCTTTAAGAGAGAAATAAATAAATTATTATTATTATTATTATGTATATTTAATGTATTACTCAAATTTTCGTATAAGCATGTCCCCTCACGAGTGCTCAAGCCCACTGGGTTTCTCGCTGAATTTTCTCAGTGGGTCGCGTTTCCGATCCGGTGGTAGATTCTGCGAAGCGCTGCGTTTTCTAGGGCCAATGTTAGAAACGCTTCCGGTTTGAGTCCCGTGAGCTCAGCTACATGTCAAGGAGAAGCTGAAATAGCCTCTCAAGACTGTCAGCATAGGTAGAAAAAAAAACTAGTGCTCACGGTTTGTGGTAATTCGAGGTGGCTCTTAGCCTTTATACATATTATAAAAATAAAGATCATCAATAAACCATGTCCAATTGTCCACTGACTGCGCGGAGCCGGCCGCTAATAAGCTTATAAAATACTTAAAACATAACAAGTAAATCGAATTCAAATAATTTAATTTGTTTATCAACAAGATAATCAGAGAGTGGGCAGCTCGGTGGCTGGGGGATGTCAGGTTATTAATAGAACGAGTCCCGGGTTCGATCGATAACGCGTGCTTTTCATATATCCAGGGTGTAAAGCTTATACATATATACTACATACTTGAGTACGCAAACCGAATTATTTTAAACTTTCTCGGCTATGAATATAACAGCGCTCGACGAGTTCTTACCACGATTTTGGTATTTTATCTGCCGCGGAATTAGCGTCGCGCCAAAAAACCTATTTGCAAGAATGTCGTGTTGCTTCATATCGAGATTACGAATTAAAAAAATAATTTTTTTTTTTTATTTTGCTTAGATGGGTGGACGAGCTCACATCCCACCTGGTGTTAAGTGGTTACTGGAGCCTATAGACATCTAACGTAAATGCCGTCACCTACTTGGAGATATGAGTTTTGAGGTCTCAGTATAGTTACAACGGCTTCCCTTCCCCACCCTCCCAATCGAAACGCAGTACTGATTCACGGCAGAAATAGGCGGGGTGGTGGTACATACCCGTGCGGACTCACAAGAGGTCCTACCACCAGTAAAATGGTAGTGTGTCCTACCACCAGTGTGTTGATGAGCGTCAGAGTTGATGGCCCATTAGCTACCGTTCGGTTAATGTGCCCTGTGTCATCATCGTACCTGTCGTTACAGCTGGAGAGATAACATTGTGTATGTAGAAGTCGTCTGTATACTGATCTCCTGTTAGGGCAACGTTGTTATTGCCATTAGTGTAAGTTGTTGTTACTTATTGTCACTGACAATGCCAGGGTCAAACCTAATCTGTTATTCATCGATAGTGCTCTGACCATGAAAAATATGTAGGAGATTTAGTTTTGTGTTAGGTAAATGAAAGAAAAACATCGTCAGTTGTGACGGAGGTTGAACACCAAATTTAACGAGAACGATAAAGCTCGAGGCGAATCAGAAAAAGCTTTGCGGAATAGACTTTCCGTCTCATAACAGATTATGATGATTGTGGCAAAACAGTTTTGAGTTCGCGTGCCTTGTGTGCCTTATTTGCAAGTTTTTTAGTTTGGTCCTATTGCTAAGTTTTTGAATTTGGTCCTACTGCTTTTAGTGAGGTCATGGCGGGTACTACTTGTAGTAGTTCGTCTGATTAGGAGCCGCTCGGGTAGGTACCACCACCCTGCCTATTTCTGCCGTGAAGCAGTAATGCATTTCGGTTTGAAGGGTGGGGCCGGGGTGGGGTGGGTCTATACTGTGAAAATAAGACTTAGAATTCATGTCTAAAGGTGGGTGGCGGCGTTTACGTTATAGATGTCTATGGGCTCCGGTAACCACCTGACACCAGGTGGCCGTGAGCTCGTCCACTCAAATAAGCAATATGAATAAAAAATAATATAGACAATATATACATAAATAACTCACTGGAGTGCCAGTTACCAATATCGTACTTACTTTTAAATTGACCAAGGTGACCTTCTTTCTTTTTCATTATGGCAAACCTAAGGCTCACGAATGGGCATTAATAAAAAAAAAAGAGATTGCGGTTTTAATTTTTATTTAGATAGAAAATATAAACCATATTCAGAAATTATTTTTTTAAATATATTCACTATATGTAGCAGTTTCTTTGTCATTAATTTGAAAATTTTATCGCTTTTCAAGGTGATCATTAGAATCATTGGAATACATACTACTTTAATCCTGCTTTCAATGTCAATCATTCATTTAATGAATTTTTTATTACGTAATAAGTACCGTAAAATGGGGCGATTAGGGATTGAGAGGCGAATCGGGAAAAAACCGGGAAAATCTTTCAACGCTCAATATTAGTTTTATATTCGTTGCAAAATCTTCCATTTTTTGTAGTTTAATAGAAGAATGTTGAAAGTTCACAATCAACTCTGAATATGCATGATAATAGCTGATAACTTATAAAAAATCGCGTTTCAAATTAACTTTCTGTGGTGGTAATTATTTTAGTGCTAGAAACTTTGCTCTCTTTTATTTATTTGATAATAATAGAAGACGACTGTGATTTATAAACGTTATTTAGTGTTTCAACCATCATATATATTAAAGGTAAGTCTCAGTTGTTATTGGTTTTAATGTATTTGATAAAATAAAAATACATATAAATATCTGTTGTTTTGGGGGATATTAGGGACGTCTTAGGTACAAATAACAACGAAAAAGGGGTCAATTGGGATGAGAATACGTGAAATGGAAACGACCTAAGTATAAATAGGTACAGGTTTGTAGGGTTGTCCATGTAGTTATAACATATATTTTTTAAATTTGTTGGTAAAAATTTGGCTTATTCATGATGTTTTTGTCTAGAACTTTTATTTAAAATTATCAATGTGTTATTTTATTGTTTGGTAAATATTTATATTATCAGTTACGTATTGTTTTCTATTTTTACGTAAGCCCACTCGTTCGAATTTAGGTGCTTACTCTCCCATATACAGAATCCTTTGGGACAACAATAATGTCCACGGTAGCGTGGTCTCCATCGATGTTCATTCGCAGTTGTCCGATTGCACTGAACTAATTTTAAGTGATGAAATAGATGTTTTTTTTAAATTGTCTCACAACTTACAGGAAAAATCTGTCGCGGATTATTTCCCAAGTAAATATAAATTAACCATAAGTAAATAAATGTAATCAAGTTTTAGTTATATATATATATATCACTTTGTTGGTGCAACTAAATAAATAAATTAATTAAAACCAAGTAGTGCCAACCCTAGAAATTTTCTCATTTCGTCCCAATTAACCGCAATTTCCGGGTAAATAGGGATTACACCTATTTTTGCTTTTTTTGCTTAAACTGGAATGCTAGTTGCATAGTTTTAAATTGGATAACAAAGATGCCCCCAAGACTCAATCATTTTGATCCTGATATAGCATTATATACATCAACAACTACCTTAAAATTGGTCATAAAGTTGGAATTTGTCCCTAATCGCCCCATTTTACCGGTACCTATACAATCTCTGAATATATGTTAGGATTGTTTTACATCGCATTGATAGACAAGACTTAAAATGTTTGAATTGAAAGTAGAAAAATCTTTTTAGATTATCAAAAAATTTTTAAGCGATTTTATGACCTGGTAACTAAGACCTTTAAGTCATGTCTTATTTTAATTTATATTCATATTTTTATGAAAAATGATATTATGGAGTGAAATGAAATGAAGATGATTAATTTGAGACATTAATCAACTGGGATGAAATTAAATGAAATGAAATGAGATGATATGGGATGAAATATAATCTCAATAAAATGGTGGTCATTTACTAAGATTTTTACAGTGGACTTTTTGGAGGGGAAGTTACGTCCTGCTGCTTTGTTTCATTTTCCCACATTTGTGCACTTTCACAGATATTAAACAGTTAATAAACCACCATTATTACACATTTAAACCTGAAGAAACACTAAATAAACAAAATAAAACAAATCACACAACTTCACTCCTCGCGTTCCCGCCAAAAAGTCAGATTATCATTAAGATTTGGGTTGTGTACAGAGTATATAAGATAAAGGCTAAAGAACCCGTTTCAATAATGCCAAATAGGACGTGTGACACCAGTTGAAGACAAATATTTTGATATTTAAAAACTAGGTAATTAAAAATAATATTTTATTCATTAAAAAAATGACCATTCGTTTGACAATTTTTTTGTTTTTGCCTAATTAAATATTGGTTGGCCTGGAAGTTATACCTTCTAATCAGGACGGGAAATTCATTGACTATGTCTATAGAGTAGGGTATGCTAGCGATTAGCGGAACGCCCCCAAAATAGGCCTAATATCTCAAGATCAAAATACTAAAAGCCCGCTCTTAGAAGCGTCCAGTAAATCATCAGAATACATTTAAAAACATATACATTTTCACATAAACATTGTTCGAAATTGTAACAAACGTATTATTGAATACAAAAGCTAGAGAATAATAAATTTGTGAAAACATCAAACTAACACGTTTTATTTCCCATTAAATTATCGTAAATCTTGTTTTATTATTACAAAATGAAACGAATGTTGGTTTCGTTTGGCAGCGGACATTGTTTGTGCCGTGGCTTACGGAATACACACTCGTATATTATTGTTGTATTGATTCGTGTAACTGTAAAGTCGTCGTGGCCTAACGGATAAGACGTCCGGTGCATTCGTATGTAGCGATGCAACGGTGTTCGAATCTCAGGCGGGTACCAATTTTTCTAATGAAATACGTACTTGACAAATGTTCACGATTGACTTCCACGGTGAAGCGAATAACATCGTGTAATAAAATTCAAACCCGCAAAATTATAATCTGCGTAGTTAGTAGTGGTAAGACCTCTTGAGAGTCCGCGCGGGTAGGTACCACTGCCCTGCTTATTTCTACCGTGAAGCAGTAATAGCGTTTCGGTTTGAAGGGTGGGGCAGCCGTTGTAACTATACCTGAGACCTTAGAACTTATGTCTCAAGGTGGGTGGCGCATTTACGTTGTAGATGTCTATGGGCTCCAGTAACTACTTAACACCAGGTGGGCTGTGAGCTCGTCCACCCATCTAAGAAAAAAAAAAAGAATACAACATTGTTGAGACTTCGAACGAATTTGTGCGGATTTTGCGTTTTTGAACACGCTGAATTATTAAATTAATTCAGTTGCTTTTTAGAGCATCCATACTACCTGGAGCCACTGCGTTCATACACAGTGCGCTTCCAGATATCTTTTTTGCCGCGTACCATCCGGTTTTGGTTTGAGCTCCCCTCCACGGTGTTTCCCGAGCGCTATAACATTTCCTTCTTCAAACGAGGCTTGTGGAGAGTACTTAACGGTAGGCAGCGGCTTGGCTCTGCCCCTGGGATTGCTGAAGTCCATGGGCGACGGTAAATACTCACCTTCAGATGGACCGTATGCTCGTCTGCCTTCACGGTCAATAAAAAAAGTCATAATTTTGGCGGTAACTTAAAGTGTCACAGATTATATAGCGGGACTGGTATATGACTTATAGGTATGTATCCTTTTGCAAGACATAGTTAGCCTACTATTTTTATTTGCCTACCTTTCTTGGTAACCTCGAGGGGTTATACCAGGTTCACCGACCGTATAGGCGAGCTCACGGGGCTCAAACCGGGTGTGGTGCTAAAACAGGCCCGAGCAAGAGTAGTGCTTCGCAGAATCTACCACCGGATCGGAAACGCCACCCACTGAAGAGATCCGGCGAGAAACTCAATGGGCATTGTACCCAGGCAGAGATAGTTTTGCTCGGTTTGTATCGCTACGAGGATTGGACAAGGAGGCAACAAGCGAAGTCCGTATTAATATAATGTGTGCCCACAGCGCTGCAATGGACAAGTGACAGCGTGGAGTGTCGCTAAGCAACCCGAAGATCGCGTATTTTGAATCTTACGCATATTTATCTGAAAGAAACACGTCGCGTGTCATGATAATCGCCTTATCGTTGTCGCCGCTGCCTCCGATCCGGGTCGCGATTCCAATCCGGTCGGCGAAGCAGTTGCTCTCGAGTTGTTAGGTCTCATTCGGAGGCGCTCGGGCAGTTGTTAGCAAATCCCAACCCTCCTGGCTGAGCCTTTGCTCGCCCACCTATCCTGGTGAAGCTGGAACGGCCTTCGGGCCACCAGAAATCACACCATTAAAAAAAAAAATGTAAGCCCGTCCGGGTAGCCGATATTCCCTTTTATCTTCCGTAGAACAGGAGAACACAGATGTAGTAATTATGTATGTAATTAAACCTTCATCCTCATGTGTCAAGGTGGGTGGCAGTATTGACGTTGGAAGATATATGTGTTCTGTAACCACCCAACGCTGATCACCGATAAACAAAACATTTGAAATTGAAAAAAAAAACAACAAATACATGGATTTTTCATTTCATTGTTCCAAACACGCACAGTGCAGTGCAATACTGAACAATTATTACAATGAGGCTCGTTCGATTGAGCCGGGTTTATTCGTTACCGTGCACTCAGTGTAAGTGCCGGACTTAATGTACTTTATCTTAGGTATTACTGCGACATTAGGCTCACTTGGTATTAAGTTGTTGAAGCCTATATACTTAGTCTGGCCATAAATAATGTTACAAAGGAAAACAAAAAAAAATTCTAAGGCAAATAACATTTATTACTTTTACAGTGTGTTAGTTTAATACATAAATATAAAACAATTTATAGTATAAAAAGCTTATTCGAAGTGTTCTCCATTGGCTGCAATACAGTCCTTTAAACGTTGAGGCCAGTTATCAATAGAAGCACGCACTCTTTCCATAGGAAAATTTTTCACTGCCAATCGTACGGATTGTTTTAGGGACTCCAAATTATCATGGCGTTTAGAGCAAGCCGTACTCTCTAAAACTGACCATAAATCATAATCCAGCGGATTAAGATCGGGACTAGACGACGGCGAGGCTTCAGCTCTGATGAAGTCCGAAACGTTCGTTTCCAACCAAGACTGCGTAGACCGAGCCTCATGACCTGGCGCCGAGTCTTGCTGGAAGGACCATTTTTTATTATTGAACATGGTGTTGTTAATGGGTACCACTGCCTGCGCAAGAATGGTATCTTGATACACTTGTGCCGATGTTTTGATACCTTTTTCACAAAAGTATGGCTCAGTCAATTCTTCATAGCTAATACCCCACCAAACCATCACTGAAGTCGGATAGTGCCCACCTTGCACTCTGTCGACTAATTGGGAAGCTTCCTTAGAGCTTTGAGCATAAATACGGTCATTTTGTTTGTTAAAATGTTGCTCAATTGTAAAAATTTTCTCATCCGTAAACAAAAGTTTTCTATGACCTCCCTTTGCGTACCGCTTCAGTAGATTTTACCACCCTGTTCTCTTTTAAATTATCAGTTAAGAAATGACCAGTACGTCTCATATAGGCTCCAAGTTCTAAGTCATCTTTTAAAATACGCGACTTGGTTCTAGTTGCTATCTTCATCTCCCGAGATAAAATCTTTTGCTTTCGGACAGGATTTCTTCGAATTCTTTCCCTTACTGCTTTGACCTTTTTCGTACGAACACTACGTGGACGGCCAGATCTTTTTCTGTCACACACAGAGGAGGTCTCATTGCACCTATTAATAGCCCGGTACACAAACATTTTACTAATACCAAGCGTATGGAGAGTTTTAAAAATTGCATTTGGCTCCGTACCTACTTTGTGTAATGCAATCACAGCGATTCGGATCTCTTTATGACCCCATTCCATTTTAATATCGCAAAATATTGTACAATGTATTGGCGCCAAAATGAGAAAACTCAATGAGTAATCATATAAAAATGACAGATTCCAAATTCAAATGTAATATTTTGTTTATTTTTAATTGTAACAGTATTTATGGCCAGACTAAGTATGTTATTATGTATATATGTATAGCACTACAACTTCTAAAGCCATGAACATCTGTGGTGAATCGTTTTTCACATCACTAGCAACGCGCAATTTCTTTAAGGAAGAAAAAAAAGATAGGCTGTCAGAAGGAAAGATAGAAACTCACTGATAATTGCATTCTATAGTTTTAAAGGTTTTAAAATATAAAAACCGGTTGATTGTCAATGTTTTTTTTTTATTGTTTAGATGGGTGGACGAGCTCACAGCCCACATGGTGTTAATTGGTTACTGGAGTCCATAGACATCTACAACGTAAATGCACCACCCAGCTTGAGATATAAGTTCTAAGGTCTCAAGTATAACGGCTGCCCCACCTTTCAGACCGAAACGCATTACTGCTTCACGGCAGAAATAGGCGGGGTGGTAGTACCTACCCGCGCGGATTCACAAGAGGTCCTACCACCAGTAATTACGCAAATTATAATTTATATATTCGACTTTAGTATGCGTGTGGAATGAACAAGTGTTTCCCATACGGGAGTTTGAATTCAACCCGCAACAACGATCCGATGACAGCATATTTTCTAATTTGAATTATGTGCTTAAAAACAGCTGTATATATTTAATCCCGGGCTAATGAGTGCTTAGCAGATACAACCGCGCTAGTGGTAGGTACTCGTGCGGACACATGCGTCACATCAGTAAATTTTCTAAGCAAAATGAGCCTCTGTATGTAGTTCAATATAATTTATTATAAACTAGCTGACCCGGCAGACTTCGTAGTGCCAATAAAAGACTTAAACTTTTGTATAAAATAAACTTAAAACAAACAAAAGGAATCCCTCCGACGGGGGACACATCAAAGAGAAAACAAAATTGTTATTTTTATTTAATTCCGAGTATTTTCATATTTATATATCTTTTAAACCTTCTCTGGACTTCCACAAATATAATTCAAAATCAAAATTATCCAAATTGGTCCAGCCGTTCTCGAGTTTTAGCGAGACTAATGAACAGCACTTCAATTTTATATATAGAGATTAAAAGCAAATGAATCCATGGGGCACAGTTTGTATAAATAAAAAACACAAAAAAAATAAACACGGTTGCATTTGTAAGTTACTGGTTTGACAGCCAAAGCTAATAAAAGCGAGCTTAAATCAAAGACTCGTTCAGACCAATAACTTAACAACTCAATAACTTTGGATGAAGTTCGGAAAGCTCCTAAATCGTGGTCCGGGTATGATTCGATGAAACTAGAATTTACGACCGGACAGTGTCCGGTTTATTTATGAACCGGCCGCGGCGGACCGGTTTTACGATGGTTTGCAAATGCCCCGGAAAAGTGTACCGATTCGGAAAGGGTGTTATGTAACTGTTACAATATTTTTATGTATTAGGGTAGTCGTGTGTTAGAATGTGGACGGTATTATGAAAAAAATTAGATTTGTTAAAGTTTTTTTATTGCCCTTTTAGGCAGACGGGTATGTGGCTCACCTGACTCCAACTAATCAGGGTTACCATCGCTCATGGACATCAGCAATACCAGGGGTACAGACAAGCCCCTTCCTACCATTTAGTACTCCCCACAAACCTTGTTAGCAAAAAGACTTGTCACAGCAATTTGTATTACATTTTTATAAATTAAGCTCAGTAACACTTTTAACGCTAATAAAATGAGAATTTTAAATTATTGTTAAATGCTACAGTTAGCAGACATTCACATCATCCGCTGTAATTCATAGGGTCAAATTCGACATATTTTATAAGTTGTATACAATTTGATTACTAAATTATGTGAAGTATGTCAGGTCACATGCAAAAATCGGTGGTAGGGTGTCTTCGGAGCCCGTATGGCCACCACCGCCACTATCGCTACCACCGGCTCTGCGCTACGTATTTCCGCCGTGGAGTAGCGGTGCCTTCCCGTTTGGAGGGTGGAACAGTCGTTTTAGTGTATAATTGAGACTCAGATCGCATGCCTCAAGGTGGGTGGCGGTATCCACGTGAGGTCTATAAGCTCCGGTCATCACTTAAAACAAGTTGGCCACAAGCTCTTTCATCCGCATATTCAATAAAATAGTCTAAATCTCATCAGGACTTTAATAAATATTAGAAATTTAACAGGAAAGGATTTTTAATTTTTTTTATTGCTTATGTGTGTGTACGAGCTCACAGCCCACCCGGTGTTAAGTGGTTACTGCAGCCCATAGACATCTACGACGTAAATGCGGCACCCACCTTGAGATATGAGTTCTAAGGTCTCAGTATAGTTACAACGGAGGCCCCACCCTTCAAACCGAATCGCATTACTGCTTCACAGCAGGAATAGGTAGGGTCGTGGTACCTACCCGTGCGGACTCACAAGAGGTCCAACAACCAGTGAGGTCTATAGGCTCCGGTAACCATTTAAAACAAGTTGGCCACAAGCTCTTTCATCCGCATATTCAATAAAACAGTCTAAATTTCATCAGGACTTTAATAAATATTAGAAATTTAACAGGAAAGAAGTTGTACAAAATCCGTGTCTATGTCATACCTAATCCTTGAAACACTATGTTGTATATACTGTCGTAATGGTACGCGTCAGCTAACACACTATCTCACAGCTTCCGGAGATAAGAGATAAAACGATGTAAATGTCGCACTCCAAGTCGAAAGATAAGACATTGTGCCCCGTCCCAAGATTGGAGACAGTGCCTTAATAAAAACGGAAAATTATTCCTTACTGGCTGGTGTGCCTCGGGAATGATACCCATATATTAAAATGGCTCCATTTTAAAGTTATAGTATATTAAAAAACTCACAAATACAATATGTTTAAATTTGATGATAAAATTATTATTTTTATTGCTTAGATGGGTGGAAGAGCTCACAGCCCACCTCGTGCTAAGTGTTTTTTTTTTTATTGCCCTTGTAGGCAGACAAGCATACGGCCCACCTGATGGTGAGTGGTTACCGTCGCCCATGGACTTTAGCAATGCCAGGGGCAGAGCCAAGCCGCTGCCTACCGCTTAATACTCTCCACAAGCCTCGTTTGAAGAAGGACATGTCATAGCGCTCGGGAAACACCGTGGAGGGGAGCTCATTTCATAGCCGGATGGTACGTGGCAAAAAAGACCTCTGGAAACTCCAGGTAGTATGGATGAACTCTACTCCGGTGGCGGGCGGTGCGATGGTAAAAACGAGATGCCGGTATCATCTCGAACAATTCCTCAGAGTACTCCCCATGGAACATACGGTACAAAATACAGAGGGAACCGAAGTCCCTCCGCAGACCCAGAGGTTCCAAACGATCCGTGAGAATGGGATTATTGACAATCCGAACGGCCCTCCTGGTGGTAAGATCTCTTGTGAGTCCGCGCGGATAGATACCACAATCCTGCCTATTTCTGCCGTGCAGCATTAATGCGTTTCGGTTTGAAGGGCGGGGCAGCCGTTGTAGCTATACCGAGACCTTAGAACTTATATCTCAAGGTGGGCGGCGCATTTAGGTTGTAGATGTATATGGGCTCCAGTAACCACTTAACACCAGGTGGGCTGTGAGCTCGCCCACACATCTAAGCAATAAAAAAAAGACAGAACGTTCAACCATACGAGTGCTTTAGTTCCTTAGTCTAAATTCCTTAATATTTTTATTATTTTTGGGGGTTGGTGCTTCCCGCTTCCGTAGGTTTAACCCGCGATTCCCTACAAGTGACCCCTGGGTGGTGCTAAACGGGAGCCGAAAACATAACCGGTGGTAGGACTTAGTCCGACTGGCTGGCGACCACCCTCCAACTAGAGTCCGCCGCCAAATAGCCTAGCTGTGTTCCGGCGTGTGGGTTGGAGAGCCAGTTCTATCCCTTCCCTTTCCCCTTCCTTGTTGTGGGTGAGTCTTGGTGACGCCTGGAACTTGCGGAGCAGACGTGCGTGCGAACTCACGGGGCGTGATTGTTTGACGGGGGTATAGGGAGACCCAGTGAAACGGTACCCGCTGCCGCCCGCCGGTCAGTAGGGGACCTGAACCCGGGTGTCTCTACTAAACTCCGCCCCGGGAAGCTGTCCCGCCAACCGGTGTAAAATTCTGTCGTGCGGTCGTCGTGCCGGAGTCGGAGACCGGAGTGGATCCCGGCGATCGCACGCAGAGTGGACTGGGGGCCCTTCCATGCCCTGCGTCGGTCTCTCACGCAACCCGTGGTCGAGCACGTACTATGTTCCGCGCTTCATTCAGGTGTTGCCTCGATCTCACCTCTAACATCCTACCTCTCCTTATCCTACTCTCCGGAAATATAACAACTTAATTAATGAAGTCGAAAAAAAAGAAAAGGGTTTTACAGGCGGCTCCCCATTCCACATTTAATGTGGATTTCAGCAATGTCAGGGGCCTACATAGCAACCTTGACGCCGTACACCACCACCTTGAGACGGCGCAGCCTGCCCTGCTTTTTTTAACGGAGACGCAGATATCTGCTCCGGATGATACCTCATACCTTGAATACCCCGGCTACGTATTGGAGCACAACTTCCTGCGTAAAGCCGGGGTGTGCGTATTCGTCCGGGCTGATGTCTGTTGTCGCCGTCTTCGGGGCCTCGAACAACGGGACCTGTCCCTCTTGTGGCTGCGCGTAGATCACGGGGGCCGTAGCCGAATCTACGCGTGCCTGTACAGGTCCCACAGCAGTGATGCAGGTTCAGCTCTGTTTGAGCATGTGCAAGAGGGGACTAACCGCGTGCTTGAGCAGTACCCATCTGCGGAGGTGGTGGTTCTTGGAGACTTTAACGCTCACCACCAAGAGTGGTTGGGGTCCAGAACCACTGACCTCCCGGGTCGGACTGCCTACGATTTCGCCTTGGCCTACGGCTTCTCCCAGCTGGTGACACAGCCCACCCGTGTCCCAGATATCGAGGGGCACGAGCCTTCTTTGTTGGACCTTCTGCTGACCACAGATCCGGCCGGATACAGTGTGGTGGTCGACGCTCCGCTTGGATCGTCTGATCACTGCCTTATTCGTGCTGCCGTACCACTCTCTCGTCCTGATCGTCGAACGACGACCGGGTATCGAAGAGTTTGGCGGTATATGTCAGCAGATTGGGATGGATTGCGTGAATTTTACGCATCCTACCCATGGGGGCGGTTCTGCTTTTCCTCTGCTGATCCTGACGTCTGTGCGGACCGTCTTAAAGACGTGGTGCTCCAGGGGATGGAATTGTTTATTCCCTCCTCTGAAGTGCCCGTTGGGGGTCGCAGCAGACCCTGGTATAATAATGCCAGCAGGGATGCTGCACACCTCAAGCGGTCCGCATACGTGGCATGGGATAATGCCAGGAGACGTCGGGATCCTAACATCTCAGGGGAAAGGCGGAAATATAACGCCGCTTCCAGGTCCTACAAGAAGGTTATTGCCAGGGCGAAATCGGAGCACGTTGCTAGAATTGGCGAGCGACTGAAGAGCTATCCCTCTGGGAGCCGTGCTTTTTGGTCGCTCGCCAAAGCTGCAGAAGGTAACTTTTGCAGGTCTAGTCTCCCACCACTACGCAAGTCCGATGAGAGTCTGGCCCATAGTGCGAAAGAGAAGGCTGACCTTCTGGTCAAACTCTTCGCCTCGAACTCGACTGTGGACGACGGGGGTGCCACACCACCGAACATCCTCCGGTGTGATAGTTCCCTGCCGGAGATCTGCTTTACACAGTGTGCAGTCAGGCGGGAACTCCGACTCCTGGACGTCCATAAGTCGAGCGGGCCAGACGGCATCCCTGCAGTGGTTCTGAAAACGTGCGCCCCTGAGCTGACGCCTGCGCTAACGCGTTTGTATCGCCTCTCTTATTGCACTAACAGGGTTCCGTCTTCATGGAAGACTGCCCACGTCCACCCTATCCCCAAGAAGGGTGACCGGTCGGACCCATCGAGCTATAGGCCTATCGCGATAACTTCCTTGCTTTCCAAGGTGATGGAGCGAATAATTAATATACAACTCCTGAAGTATCTGGAGGATCGCCAGCTGATCAGTGACCGACAGTACG
This sequence comes from Bombyx mandarina, assembly GCF_030267445.1. Taxonomy (NCBI): domain Eukaryota; kingdom Metazoa; phylum Arthropoda; class Insecta; order Lepidoptera; family Bombycidae; genus Bombyx; species Bombyx mandarina. The sequence goes on from NC_143226.1 coordinate 9,272,287, forward strand.
GTTTCCGTCACGGTCGCTCAGCTGGCGATCTTCTTGTATACCTTACTCACAGGTGGGCTGAAGCCTTGGAGAGCAAGGGCGAGGCTCTTGCTGTGAGCCTTGATATCGCGAAGGCCTTCGACAAGGTCTGGCATAGGGCACTTCTATCGAAGTTACCATCTTACGGAATCCCCGAGGGTCTCTGCAAGTGGATCGCTAGCTTTTTGGATGGGCGGAGCATCACGGTCGTTGTAGACGGTGACTGTTCTGATACCATGACCATTAACGCTGGCGTTCCACAAGGCTCGGTGCTCTCCCCCACGCTTTTCATCCTGTATATCAATGACATGCTGTCTATTGATGGCATGCATTGCTATGCGGATGACAGCACGGGGGATGCGCGATATATCGGCCATCAGAGTCTCTCTCGGAGCGTGGTGCAAGAGAGACGATCAAAACTTGTGTCTGAAGTGGAGAACTCTCTGGGGCGAGTCTCCGAATGGGGTGAATTGAACTTGGTTCAATTCAACCCGATAAAGACACAAGTTTGCGCGTTCACTGCGAAGAAGGACCCCTTTGTCATGGCGCCGCAATTCCAAGGAGTATCCCTGCAACCTTCCGAGAGTATCGGGATACTTGGGGTCGACATTTCGAGCGATGTCCAGTTTCGGAGTCATTTGGAAGGCAAAGCCAAGTTGGCGTCCAAAATGCTGGGAGTCCTCAACAGAGCGAAGCGGTACTTCACGCCTGGACAAAGACTTTTGCTTTATAAAGCACAAGTCCGGCCTCGCATGGAGTACTGCTCCCATCTCTGGGCTGGGGCTCCCAAATACCAGCTTCTTCCATTTGACTCCATACAGAGGAGGGCCGCTCGGATTGTCGATAATCCCATTCTCTCGGATCGTTTGGAGCCTCTGGGTCTGCGGAGGGACTTCGGTTCCCTCTGTATTTTGTACCGTATGTTCCATGGGGAGTGCTCTGAGGAATTGTTCGAGATGATACCAGCATCTCGTTTTTACCATCGCACCGCCCGCCACCGGAGTAGAGTTCATCCATACTACCTGGAGCCACTGCGATCATCCACAGTGCGTTTCCAGAGATCTTTTTTGCCACGTACCATCCGGCTATGGAATGAGCTCCCCTCCACGGTGTTTCCCGAGCGCTATGACATGTCCTTCTTCAAACGAGGCTTGTGGAGAGTATTAAGCGGTAGGCAGCGGCTTGGCTCTGCCCCTGGCATTGCTGAAGTCCATGGGCGACGGTAACCACTCACCATCAGGTGGGCCGTATGCCCGTCTGCCTACAAAGGCAATAAAAAAAAAAAAAAAAAAAAAAAAAAATATTTTCCCCCACATGTCTCGTTCCCACGGCCCATACGCCAAGGCTTAGTGCTGGAAATATATCACCTGACAATGCTGTCGCTGATATGTTAATGCAGGGCCGGCGTTATGACTGTATATTATATGGCTATATTATAGTTACTATAGATTGTATAAGATTATTGGTATTGCAATATCTGTAATACGGAAATTGTTTTACGAATGAGCATATTGCTACGCCGGTAAGAGTAACGCCATCTATAGCCGAATAGTCGAACGAATATCGAAGGATCTAATAGCGCCTAGAATGCTCTAGAGGTGCAACGCCATCTATTGACAGATAGCGGAAACTACTACTAGAGATGTGTGGAATATTCTCGATAATTCTAGGGATGAGGTATTGGCTATAAAAGCGTTGTAGAGATGGCACGCAGTCAGTAATAGGAACTACTCGAAGTGAAACAGCGAACCGATCACCCAAAGTGAAGCGGAACAAGCGAATTGAGAGTTTTAAAGTGTTTGTTGAGTGTTTGTGAAGTGTTTAAGTGTTTTAAGTATTGAATACAGTTTTTAAGTTGTACTTTGGTGAAATTTTATTTATCCCGAACCCCAGCGCGTAACAATATATACCAGTACCATAGCAGAAGCTCTATGACAGCTTAGTACCTATCCCGCTACCCTTTAATATTTATCCCGCTAATTCCTATTTCGAGTGCTGGTGTCTGGGTGTATATCACTGCCCATACTTGGCTTGTTCCTGAAGGCAATCATGCATTTAAGGGATTTATTGTTTTCCAACGCAATTGAGACTCTGATCCTGTTTAGGAACCACTTAATATTGTTGTGGTATCCCAACGACTTTAAGAACCGTATTTTTGTCGTGAAGCAGTAATGCGTTTCGATTTGAAGGGTGGGGCAGCCGTTGTAACTTTACTTGAGACCTTAGAACTTATATCTCAAGGTGGGTGGCGCATTTACGTTCTAGATGTCTATGGACTACGATAACCACTTAAAACCAGGTGGGCTGTGAGCTCGTCCACCAATCTAAGCAATAAAAAATTAAAAAAAAAAACTGGCCCTAGCAAGGGCAGCGCTTCGTAGAATTTACCACCGGATCGGAATCGCGATCCACTGAGAAGATCTGACGAGAAACTCAGTGGGCTGTGTCTATGGGGAATCTGGTTAATTACCCGTTAAATAATAATGTTAATAATGTACATAGCCGCGATAGATTAAAATTAACTTATAAAGAGAATGTTCGATTTACTGGTAAATGTTTCGAAAGCAGAATATGAAATTAAGAAATACTTACTTTAACTTGTTTTGTTCTTCAGGAGTTGCATTGATTTATTGTACGACTTAAGTTCAGTGTGTATTTTATGAGCTAAGTTTGTATTTTGTGTTTTAGAATTCACGAAAACGAAGTTCGTGTTTGTGATGAAATTAGTTAACATTATTATTATCTGTGCAGGTAAAATTGATCCATGGCGTCATCTTGTTTATGGAGTCTATGATCCACCTATCCTCGAATGATCCGGAGCACCCAGAGTTCACAACAGGAATACCGATACTAGGCTTGAGCCCTTATGATCGAAGATTCACATTGTTTTGGAAAACTATTACCCCGCCTTTGAAATTGAAACGCATGCTTATTTCGTGCTACCCGTGTGGACTCACAATATGATTTAAAAGAGCAGTAAATACGATTGCAGTAGACTGGTTTACGCATAAATCAACAAAGCAAAAGTAGTAGAATCCACAGTTATCACTACATAGTATAAAACAAAGTCGCTTTCTCTGTCCCTATATCTGTCTGTCCCTATGTATGCTTAAATCTTTAAAACAACGCAACGGATTTTGATGCGGTTTTTTTTAATAGATTTAGTGATTGAAGAGGAAGGTTTATATGTATAATAACATCCATTAAATAGTGGAGAAATAATGTTATTTTTGAGGTTTCTAATGTGATGTCGTAAATAATCAATAATAAAATTTCATGTTTCCGAAGCGAAGCGAGGGCGGGTCGCTAGTTATTATAATAAGAAGCACATTGGTTTTTTTTATTTACCATTTACTGGCTGGCTACAAGCACGTTGCCTAATTTTAGTACATATAATAAAAAAGCATAAGATTCAACAGGAAAAGTGTTTAAATTATTAAGAAGAAACATTTGGAAAACGTAAATGTATTCTCGTGGGAAATAAGCAACTGGCGACTAATGGCGGGGAGAGCAGCCATCTTGTTCCGTTATGTCAAACTTTAATGGCGGATTAGAATTAATTGTTGCATGACATTTTAAATGTGCTTTTTCGAGCATGTTTATATAACGCTTTAACCTTTTCATTTTTCAAATAAAAGATAATACCTACCCAATTTATAATTAAAGCAACTTTTAAGGTTAGTCTGGTGTAAATTATTTTAGTTTTATTACTTTCGACGCTTCAAATATTTTATTAAGTTCACGGACGACTGTATCAAAAGTACCTACTTTAAATTATATCAACGATCGGTGTAAAACCGAGAAAAACAATTACAGCAAGCATTTACGTTCATTTTGAAGTCGTCGCGGCCTAAAGGATAAGACGTCCGGTGCATTCGTTGTTGCGATGCACCGGTGTTGGAATTCCGCAGGCGGGTACCAATTTTTCTAATGAAATACGTACTTAACAAATGTTCACGATTGACTTCCACGGTGAAGGAATAACATCGTGTAAGAAAAATCAAACCCGCAAAATTATAATTTGCGTAATCACTGGTGGTAGGACCTCTTGTGAGTCTGCACGGGTAGGTACCACCGCCCTGCCTATTTCTGCCGTGAAGCAGTAATGCGTTTCGGTTTGAAGGGTGGGGTAGCCGTTGTAACTACACTGAGACCTCAGAACTTATATCTCAAGGTGGGTGGCGCATTTACGTTGTAGATGTCTATGGGCTCCAGTAACCACTTAACACCAGGTGGGCTATGAGCTCGTCCACCCATCTAAGCAATAAAAAAAAAAAGAATAAGAAGAAAAAAAATGAGGAAGATTAAAAACAGTTTTATAGCGCTATAAAAACGCTGCTGCATTTAATATTGCGATTAAGAATAAAATTATAAATTTGTTTATTTTAAAAAGTTTGTTTTATTTTGCACGTATAATTGCGGGTGTAAGTTAGACGAATTGCTTTGCTGAAACTTTGAGGGCAAATATTAGTCCTACATGTGGCTCGTTTTCCGTGGAGGGGCTTCGGTAGTGTTCCCGGTAAAAGGCTTACATTAATGAAAGCAATTTCCATGGCTTTAACGTAGAGAAGGCCTCTGAGATTGAATTGGGTCGTTGACAGTTAATTTTGGGCCTACATAAAACATTGACCTACGATATTCTCGGAGGCGTCAACCGTAAAACCTGTGCTGTAGCTGCCATTAGGTACGTCCGACATCACTGAGATTAAATCTACCTGGGCACCCTCGACATCGAAGCCTTTTTCAACGTCAACGGTACATTAAAGTTCAAAAGAGATAAGAGTTTAAGAATATTTTATTCTCCATTAGCCTTGTACAAAAACAATAGATTGAGCGTGCGTCTCCTGTCCGAAAGAGAGCTCATGTGAAAATAAAATATTACCTCGCTGAGTAGCTCTGAATAGTTCTAGCAACATTACAGGAGAAAGCAACGTGCTTCTGTATATTACACAGAGCACTTCGTAGTCAGAAGGAGAAGAATAAATGCAGAGGCAAGGATGAGGCAACTGAATTAGAATAACAAACTATTATAATATAAAAAATATTTCTTAAGGATTTTTTTAGTTATAGCAAATAATTCGACATGTATTTGTGTAAAATATTAATAGTGTATTTTTTAAATCATGAAACATGCACTAATTCTTATCGCGTTACATTTTTCAATTTCATCTGGTGTATAATGTCGTATTTGATTGATCATTGTACGTTTTTACTACTTAATGGTTAGGTCGTCGTTTATTTTGGCCCCAAATGACGTCATGCTAATGTGTCTGCTTTCAGTTGATTGTGATTTTTTTGCAAAAAAAATGAGTACTTTAAGGAAAGAAGACCTAGGAAGTGGGCGTGGCCTGCTGACGTAATACAGCAGCGACTTCAGACTGGTCGGAGTCGAAGAGGGGAGTTGAGGACACCACTAACATATTGCCTCGTTCACGGCCTCTTTCTGATCTCGGCACCAGGGATAGACGGACGTTGTACATTCGCGTGTCAACTTAGTTACCCACATTTTGTCATTAGTATTTAAAATCAATAATTGTTGAAAGTTGTATTTTGTATTGTTCTAATTATATTTTTTTTATATTTTGAGTCGTGATTTCTAATTGTACAGTTAGTAGGACTCCCAACATCTACGAACCGTCAAGACCCACATACCTTAGGCGCGGAAACGTCGTGTATGAGGTTCGGCTTCCTGCCAAAAAAAAAGGCTTCCTCGTCTGCGATAAAACGGGCTACGCTAAAATGATTCTACAGTTAGATTTAAGAGTTAAATAAGTAAAATTTTTAATAAGAGCTCGTGTTTTTTTTGACGTGACGACGTCTTATAATTCGATGGAGTAGGCTGCACGCACGAAAAAACATGACTCATTGAGGCGTTACATATAAGGCTTGAAGTGCAAGCGAGAGCGCGCAACGTGCGACAAAGAGGCACAATCGGCCTCTGCGTTCGGCAGTGCTCGACATCTGTCTCTCTCCTATTTGAGTGAGCGATGCATCCGCGTGGACAGCTGCTATACAATAATACATTCACATGTTTTCGTCAAGTATGAAGTTCAGTGAAAAGTGAATGTGGTGTCAATTGTTTATAGGAACGATAATTGCGATAATTGAAAAATGAAACCATTCCATCAGTATTTTCTTATGACGTTGTCACGTTCAACTATCGTCAGTAAACCGATTTTTTTGTAATCCACAGTGAAGGCGGCTTTCACGTATCCGTTCACACATCACTATTACAACCATACGTGTTGTTCGCAGGTGCTTCGCGAAGACGTTGATCACTGTTTTATTGGCTGTAAAATCGGTTCGAACAAATAAACGGTTTCCTTTTGAAAAAAAACAAAAAAAAAATAGCGCAGATTTTCTGTAAACATTCCGCCGTAATAAAAAGTATTAAGGTCTAATTTTAGGTAACTACTTCTTTGAATAGTGTTTCGTTTGCGTTCGATGTTTTTTTTTGCGTGTTTTGATTGAATTATGCTTTTTGTAAGGTAAGGTGTTAATTTACGTCATTTTACTCTGAAATAAAATGCAAAGGGACGACGGGATTGGTGACATTAAATATGTAATGTTAAACATACTGGTTGAGTGACTGAAAAACTCAGAGATACGTTGCAAAGAAAAGGTTAAATACTACTTTTACGGTTTTATCTCCTGATTTTTTTTGTCATTATATTATTTCCGACTTTCAAATCCTTTACAGTTTTCGTGGTCGACATTTGAATGTTGTGCTAGCTGTCCTCTATTTTCCTAGAAATCTTGTTCATAGGAAATACATTTAATACAGCGACTCGCGAAAACCAAAGGAGAACTGCATTACAATGAAATACGTACTTAATAAATATTCACGATTGCCTTCCACGGTGAAGGAATAGCATCGTGTAATAAAAATCAAACCTGCAAAAATTATGATTTGCGTAATTACTGGTGGTAGGACCTCTTGTGAGTCCGCGCGGGTAGGTACCACCGCCCTGCCTATGTCTGCCGTGAAGCAGTAATGAGTTTCGGTCTGAAGGGCAGCCGTTGTAACTATACTGAGGCCTTAGAGTATCTCAAGGTGGGTGGCGCATTTACGTTATAGATGTCTATGGGCTCCAGTAACCACTAAACACCAGGTGGGCCGTGAGCTCGTCCGCTCATCTAAGCAATATAATAAATAAATAAAATTAAAATTATAAATTTCAAATATTTGAAGCCGCCCAACAGTTCTAGTGAGTAAGCTAATTTAACCTGAGTGCCATCGTCGTCCGCCCAGTTTTGTACCGAACTTAATTTATGTGACGCACTGTTAATGTATAAAGTTGCTGTAGTATAATATTTTCTCCATTTTACCCAAGCAGATGTAATTAAATAAACTTTTACGGTTTACGATTACGAAAAGAATGGGGTGCCTACACTCAACATTGGGTGGACACGGCTTGAAGAAGATTCTAGTTTAATCTTGCGATTTTTAACTCAGGTCGTCGGTTGTGGGTCAGTCGTCTGAGCCCAAGAAAACTGTAAATCATTCGAAAAGTCACAAAACGTATAATAGGAATAAATAAAAACTACAAAATTTAACTGTAAAAATAGTTGGAATGATGCTACATTAATTCAAAGCAATACAACTTCACGTTTAGTTCAAGTTACGCAAAATTCAAGTCTTAATGGATTTATAAATACCATTCTGAATTTCCCTAACACGCTCGGATTTCCATTACTCCGGCTCATGACTTCTGTAATCTTGAAAGGAAACAGAAAAATGAATGAACTTAATATTCATCAGTGTCCATTTTGTGAGCTGCTTGACTACAAAGCAATTCATTTAGGGCCACAAAACGAGAGATTTTGTTAGAATGGCATTCGCTTGCCAAACCAAAAATGGGGCTACTCAATTGTTCGCTTCAGTTGGTTAAGGAAAGCCAAACTAGGAATCGTAGCAAATAGATTAGTGATAATTTAGTACCATGTGTTTTTTGCTAAGCGGCTGCCAAAAGCCGTATCGATCAGAAGGTAACGGGCGCGAAGCGGTCACGTATTCTAAATTTCTTATTTAATTACTATTGTCGGTAGACGGGCGTACTGCTCACCTGATGATGAGAAGTTACCGTGACTCATGGATGTCAGCAATGCCAGGAACAAGCGGTTCCACGGTGAAGGAATGACATCGTGTAATAAAAATCAAACCTTATTATAATTTGCGTAATTACTGGTGGTAAGGACCTCTTGTGAGTCCGGACGGGTGGGTGTCACCGCCTTGCCAATTTCTGCCGTGAAGCAGTAATGCGTTGCGATTTGAAGGGTGGGGCAGCCGTTGTAACTATACTGAGATCTTCGAACTTATATCTCAAGGTGGGCGGCGCATTTACGTTGCTAAAGGTCAATGGGCTCCAGTAACCACTTAACACCAGGCTGTGAGCTCGTCCACTCATCTAAGCAATATCTAATAAGCGACAGGTGAATATTAAGCTTCATTTGCTTAGCTAATTTGAGACGATGATAAAAAAAATACACAAAGTGGATTTGTTTAGTAGACTACACTAAATTGTAGTTTTTAATGAGATTTTTCGTCAAGACTCGCGTGTTTCAGAGCCACACGCTACGTGCGACGCTCCGGTGAGGGCTTTCATGGGTCCATTACGGTCTACACTTCGTTGCTTAAAACGGTCCACAGTAAAATAATTTCTAAACGAGGTATACTGTTTAATTTCAACTTGACTTCACTATTTGTTGCCAAAGAGTTGAGAATTTTATTTTAGAAGTCGTAATGTCGGATGGATAATATTATTATTATGTTATTATGAAAATGGAACATTGAATTCTGGAAAATTTCAGACAGTAGATGCTGCACCAAAATTTGGTAATGAGAGGAAAACGGGTTCACATCATTTTTTTCCTTGAGAGCTCCTCAATATATGATAACTAAACACAAAGACAACTTCTGCAACGCAAGAATTTTATCGACTACCCGTATAGCCGATGTATCAGAAGATTATTTACGTACTATACAAATATTAGCGCAATGTAATACCACGCCATGGAGATTCAATCATCAAATCATCGTCTGGAGTTGCATCGTGTAATAAAAATCAAACGAATAGTACGTAGCTTGGCATATCGTGTACTGGCACGGGTAGGTACCACCATTCTGGCAATTTCTACCACGAAGCAGTCCCATTTGGACGGAGGGGACAGCTGTTACTACATAGCTACATATATACTAGAACTGCAGACAATAATACAAATGAGGCTTTGACATGATTTGTCAATATGGATTATCGTGATGGTGAATGTAGCTTATGGTATTGTGTTGTATATTCCCAAGGTATATTCTGGCTAGAACTAAAACTATGGATCAATACTAGCATAGCAATATTAAAAATTACCCGGCCCAATCGTAACTCTAGAATCGTCCACTATTACATCGCTAAGCTTTTTCGAAACACAAATACTCATGAAAATCGAAGATACAATCTATTGCTTTACACAAAGGCGCTTACCTACATGCGATTTGTTCCCTAACCCGTTGACAATAAATTTCCTTATCGTTTGATTGAATCTAGGGAAAACAAAGCGTGTCATGATATTTGTGATTTTATTAGCATTTATTAAATTTCAGATTAAGATATGAATTATTATTTTTTGAGAAAGTTTTACTTAAAATTGCAAGTGAGTCCTAATAGGTTGGTAACATCTGAAGACTACCAGACACCTTAACCTGAAACGCACTGATTTGTCAGCAGCGATTTTTAAGTTCAAAATCTCAATTGTACTGTCTAACTGTTGGGATCCTGGTGTTAAGTGGTTACTGGAGCCCATAGACATCCACAACGTAAATGCGCCACCCACCTTGAGATATACGTTCTAAGGTCTCAAGTATAGTTACAACGGCTGCCCCACCCTTCAGACCGAAACGCATTACTGCTTCACGGCAGAAATAGGCGAGATGGTGGTACCCACCCGCGCGGACTCACAAGAGATCCTACCACCAGTATACATAGCACATAAATATAAACATTCCGAGGCGTACAATTTATTTCTAAGAGTGACAAAAACAGCTTTCACCAAGATAGAGAGATCTCAACTATTTAAACGTCACGGAAACTCTTGAGACAATAAATTTAAAGACCAGTGGGTAACGTGTAGTAAGCCATTAGTTCCATCGTGAGCTAATGGCTTACTACACGTTAGGATCTTTCCAGCGATAAACTTGGATATAAAATTTATTGGCGTGAATGACCGCGGTCTTCTAAAGTGACCTTTGAATGTCTACGTGGAAAAACTGGACTTTTGAAAAAAAGGACCACTAAAAAATAGCATTGGATTACTAGTTGGCGTGACTTTTAGTCAAGTAAATAGTTAAACGATCTCACTTGATGGGCTAGTGCTGACGAAAGCACTTAGAAGCAGCACGGAATGATATACATATATGACTGTCGTGCTTTTTAAATCGGTAGGACGTCTTGTGATTCCGCTCGGGCAGATACCACTACCTTACTACCTACTGTAAAACTGAGACTTAGAACTCATGTCTCGAGGTGGGTTGGGGAATTTCCGTTGGTGATGTCCATGGGCTCCGGTAAATACTTAACACCAGGTGGACCATGAAATCGTACACTCATATAAGCATTACAAAAAGTAGTTTGTATTTAAGACAACGTTAAGATTCGATACATTGAAGAAAAACAATACAAATAGAAAAGGTGTTACTAATGGAGAGTGATAGAACATAGATCAGCGATATTTACTATTTTATTCTCTCAGCCTGTCTGTTTGTTTGTTAGCTAGCGCTTATTTCCGGATCCACTGGACGATCACTTAGGTGTTTCCCACAGGCAGACAGAGATATAGCAGATAGGGCAGATTATAGTATCGTTTAAATCGAATGTTGCAAAAACTACATTATTTAAATATTTACGGAATCGGTCCTTTACATTGCTTTAATACGAAAGCTACTCTGACTAACTATTGCAAACATTTTGACGGCCATTTTATTGTACCATCAACAACACTTATCAAGAATACAATACTGCCTCTTTCTGCTGCAAAGCAGTCATGCGTTTTGATCAGTAGCGCAAGAGCTGCTATATGATTCAAATACAACATTTCGATTTCGATAGATTCTTGTTAACTCCTTAAGCTATTTGAACCGCGTGTTAGAGTTGTTTAATTCCTAAACGCATCTATATGTAAATACCAACTGACAGCTGTCATTCGCCTAATATGTGTCAATGTCAATTGTAGTGGTCGTCCCTTTTTTTTTTCTCTTTGCGCATTCAATGACCACTGACACAAAACGTGTATCGCCGTTTGAATAAAAACTATCCTTGCAAACCTTCTTCTTTTCATATGAAACCCAGACGATCACTCCAACACCGCGTTGTAGGTTTTATATTGTGATAGTGTGCTGTAATTTACAAAAAAAAAAAAAATACCATTAAATTCTAAACACAAAACGAAGGAGAAATAAAACATCAAAAACGTGTTACGTAAAATAAAATAGTGCCGTATGCCGACATAAAATGCGTTAGGCACGTCGTAAATCTATGCCGATACATGTCCGTGCCACGCGGTGTCATCGGGGCCTAATAGAAAAATATACGGTGATGCTATTTTTTTAATACGCTTTTATTAGCTTCAGATGTAACGGAATCTTTGAACATGATTTTGACCCCCTTCAAAACCCCTTCGATAGTTATTCTGGTATACTTATTAAGAACCGATGACAATTCAATATTAAAAAAAAATGAAAAAAAAAAAATGAAAAAATTGAAATTCATCTAAAAAAGGAAAAATAAATAATAGTTTAAAAAAACTAACAAAATATGCTTTTATAGAAAATCCAACCAATAAAAAAGGAAATAATTTTTTAATAAATTTGAATTAAAAATGGGATAGGAAAAAATGATTTTATTGTAAAAAAAGCGTGGGGTGCATGGTATCAGTAGTTATAAATATTTTATGAACAGATATGAGTAGTAAGGTAATTTTGATAATATCCTAAAAAGCAGCCTTTTTATTTTTTTTATTTTTTAAATTGGATTTTCTATAAAAGCGTATTTTGTTATTTTATTTAAATTATTATTAAAAATGTTGATTAGTGGACGAACTCAGAGCCCACCAGGTTACCGGAGCCTAGAGAAATCAGAATGTAAGCGTCGTCGCTCACTTTGAGATACGGATGAAGTCTCAAGTGTGTTTGTAACGCTTGTCCTGCCTTCCTGTCTGAAAAGTAGGAGTGCGTCGCGAAAGAAACAGGTAGGAAGATGGAGATGATAATAATCTATCTACGATCAGCTATTGTCCACAATTATGTAGGTACATGCTATTCTAATTCTATTCGCAACCAGAAGCTCGCAGAATCTAGTTTCGAGATCAAACATTGTTTTTCCTAACGAAATTTACATTTTCTTGTTATCTTGACGAAGACGAATTTCCTTTCCTCATTTCGAAGACTTTGAAACGTATCCCGAACTACAGTTAGAAAGAACTTGTCGATTACATTATATTTTTTACGTAAATTAACATTCTTTTGAGCTCTTGATTTGCGTCATTGTTTCTTTTGGACAAAATTTACACTTGGAGGTTTTGAAATATATAAAAAAAATCTCTGTCTTTGTATGTGGTTTAAATATAGCTAGCCAAGGACCAGCTGGTGCTTGTAAACAGAGCTTAGAGTTCTAGTAAGAAGTGTGAAACTACTAAACGTAATCACACAAATGACTCCATGTTAAGATTTGGTGTGTTATGGTAAAAAGATACAGAAAGAAAATATGTTTCATTTCTTATTAGTGGCGGGGCAAAGAGTAAGGCTGCATCGATGGGAGCATCATATAGCTTATGTCAACTTTTTTTATGTTGGAATGTTTACTGTTAGCCCTGAGGCCTTTCCAGTTTCATAAGGACAGGTGGGCGAGCAAGGGCTCAGTCAGAAAGGGCGGGATTTGCTAACAGCTACCCGAGCGCCTCCAAGGGAGACCTAACAACTCAAGAGTAGCTGTTTCGCGAATGAATCTACTACGGGATCGGAATCGCGACCCGCTGAGAAGATCCGGCGAGAAACTCAGCGGGCTGATGCATGGGTTGGGTTGCACGTCGACCTCTTTGTCGAGTTCGACGAGTACGGTTACCGGGGCTCCTAAGCCTGCTCCTAGTGTTAGAGCGGAAGGCGTCTAATGCAAGAAGGATTATTGGATCTGATGGATCCGTAAGGACGTGTCTAGGGCGACGACGTTGACTTGCACCTGCGTGATCGTCTTATGTCAGCTGCAAGTCCGCCACGCGTACTGGTTTGAAGGCGGGGCAGTCGTTCTATGATACACTTAATAAATCCACCTCACGTCTTAAGGAGGTTGACGGCGTTTACGATTTTAGGGGAAATAAGAAAATTTGCAAAGCTTCCGGAAAACAATGAGAATTGACATAAGTACAATTGAAATTTGAAAAGTAAAATGTCTGTTCGAGTCAGCTAGTTTCGACAATCTTTCAATGATTACTACACAAAAAGAGAATGTCTTTAATGTATATTCTATACAAAGTCTAGTTTTTTTTCTTCAAGATCTTTCAATTCTCATAAACGAAGTTAGAGAAACAGAGTTATTATATGTATAATCGAGCACGATAATCTGTACTAATGTACATATAAATCTACAGTGGTTTTTACGGATGTTCCGTTATAACTACTGAACTATGCATCCGATTGACTTGAAACTTGATATCCATGTAGAAAATACATGTGCTTAATGGATAGGCTAATATTTATATGATTTTTAGACTAGCTACACCAGTTGCGTAAATGATGAGAATCGTTGTGGGGGCGCTAATGATAATATAAAAATAATATAATACTTATAGCTTAATATGTAATAATGTTAATTTTAAATGCCCAGCGAAGTGGGCGGGTACAGCTAGTATAATATAATTCAGAAATCGCCATTTCTTCGAATCTCCCGTACACACGCGAATTTTGTATCCGGTCGAAGGGGTGACGAGGCTTACGAAAGGGGGAAACGGCTAACAAAAGCATTTCCCGGGCCGGCGCCAGGGGGGGAGCTCGGCCGGAATAACCAAAATTTGTATTATGAAGTGAACGGAACAGAAATGTGTTCTGTTCGTAGCCGAAGGAATAAGAACAAGGTATAAGACGCCCAATATATATCGTAGTTCGTGATCATTATGAGTAGTAAAGTGATATCTGTTAAATTCGTTCGTTTGAAAGGTGGTGAGGCGTATTGTGAGACCATAAGGGTAGGTACCACAAACTTGCTTTTCCAATATATTTTTTATTGCTTAGCTAGGTGGACGAGCTCACAGCCCACCTGGTGTTAAGTGTTTACTGGAGCCTATAGACATATACAATGTAAATGCGCCACCCACCTTGTGATATAAGTTCTAAGGTCTCAAGTATAGTTACAATGCCCGACCCTTCAAACCGAAACGCATTACTGCTTTACGGCAGAAATAGGCAAGGTGGTGGTACCTACCCGCGCGGACCCACAAGAGGTCCTACCACCAGTAATTACGCAAATAATAATTTTGCGGGTTTCATTTTTATTACACGATGTTATTCCTTCACCGTGGAAGTCAAATCCAGAATCCAGTTAAAGCAGGTTGGCGCTTTTCAGCGCTGCAGCCCCATTTTCGTCAATCCTTTATACGTTTTACAGCATGAGATGGGCTCTTACTATTTTAGGCCAGTTTATGACACCACATAGCCAGACACAGGGTCTATCTCGTATGACAACTTGTAGTATGTGCTTAAATTAGCTTTCCATGAGTACTATTTAACAAAATATACACGAAAAAATTTTTGCACCGCAATAAATGCCCAAAGGGAAGATTCCATTCAAAACTTTTAACAATAGCGCGACCTAAAGACATCCCCAAACTCGGAACGAATTCTCCACTAACGGTAATGAGATCTGTACAAGGAAACACGGACGGACACATTACTTTTTAGAAAAAAAATATACAAATAAGTTTTGAGGTTTTGTATCGAAGATTTTTATGCTTAATTTAATGGTGGGGTGATAAGGCGAGCAGTGGAAAAAGAGGTTAGAAGACATCGTAATCCATTGCATTACCCAATGGACAAGGCGCCCGGTGCACTCGTGTCGAATGATACCTCTGAGCTTGAGTTCAAATTGATGTAATTACTATAGGGTCCGGTGTAATGGGACCTTGGACAGCTACGCTTTCAGTAAGACCGATAGAGTGACAGTCATTACTACAAGACTCTTCAAAAAACGACTTGATTGTACACTTACTGGTGGTAGGACAACTTGTGAGTCCGCGCGGGTAGGTACCACCACCCCACGTATTTCTGCCGTAAAGCAGTAATGCGTTTCGGTTTGAAGGGTGGGGTAGCCGTTGTAACTATACTTGAGACCTTAGAACTTATATCTCAAGGTGGGTGGCACATTTACGTTATAGATGTCTATGGGCTCCAGTAACCGCTTAAAGGTGGGCTGTGACCTCGTCCACCCATCTAAGCATTAAAAAATAAATAAATAAAAAACTTGCCATTGCGGATGAGTTATGGTAGCCGCTTACTCAGATGTACAGTAGAATTGTCAATTGTCATTCGATGTTAACAAATCACAGTAAATATGGCAATTTACAAACGGTGACAATACTGCTACAAAGAAACACGAGACATACAAAGCGGAACGAAGGAGATAAATGGCTTTATAAAACTTAGGCAACCGCAATCACATCATTGCGGGTTTCGTTTGGAAAATGAAGAAAATAGCACAATTAATCTGATGAATCAGCTCATTTAACAGCCGAGCTCGACAAAGGAAGTAACTCACGGCAGATATCTGAGTGCAAAATCAGATTACAAAGTTGGACGGTCGATTTCTAAGTTATCCATTGTCTTCGGAAGCTGTCGCAGCTACAGCGATGCGCTGCTGTCCTCGGTATAGCGATTTACAGGGATTGGGCGAATCATTTCGGAACATACAAGTATGTTTGGTAAGTCCATCCGGAATGTGAGGTATTTTTTTTTTATTGTCCTTGTAGGCAGACAAACATACGGCCCACCTGATGGTCAGTAGCTATCGTTCCCCATGGACTTCAGCAATGTCAGGGACAGAGCCAAGACGTTGCCTACCGCTTAATACTATCCACAAGCCTCATTTGAAGAAAGACATGTCATAGCGCTTGGGAAACACCGTAGAGGGGAGCTCATTCCATAGCCGGATGGTACGTGGCAAAACATACCTCTGGAAACGCACTGTGGATGACCGCAGTGGCTCCTCAGTGGCTCAGTATTTGACTACCGATCAAAAAATCGGTGCTAAGACTTTTCTATCATCCGATGCTTAAGTTATAAATACTTGCTAAGATAGAAAACTGGAAAGACCACGAGGAACATGGTGATGTGGTTGCGCGTCGATGTCAATATGATCATTACGGTCAGTAGTTGTCTGGAGTTCGCATTGACATTCCTCCAGTAGTCAGAACGAATAAGAGCTTGATAAGACGACCTTTCTCGACCTTGCACTAAGCTACACTTGGCTTCTATTATAAATCGGAGCAACAAACACAACCACAACAAATACAATGCTTTTCACTATGAATTATCGGTTTTATTGAAGTAAGAGGATGTAGTTGATATAATTATGTATTTATTTATGTCCAATGGCTGCCTTTTACAGCTGTCAATGTGGTGGCGTTGCGACGATCATGGACAGCTTCACTGGCCACTTGTGAACGCATACATCCACTCTTATACCTGTGACCCCTTGTTTAAGAGGCACGTATAACAATTGAAATAAAGTTTTCAGTTCTTAGTTGATAGTGCGACCGAGCCTTAGGAATCGGAGAATTGGGTGCGAAAACTTAAATTACCCGTGAGATACCTAAAGGTAATGGCTATATTTTTCGCGGCACGGACGGCAAAATCGATAAGCGATTTGGTTCTTATCTTTTTATTTGTTCCACTGGTAAAGTGAATTTAACTGTATATTTATTAGCTAAGATCGACAGATAAGATCGCGAACCTACTGTTTACTGGTAATCTTTTTTCCTACCTAACCTACCTTTCCTACTAAACCTATTGTTTTCTGGTAATCATTTTTTACTGGTGATAGGATCTCTTGCGAGTCCGCGCGGGTGGGTACCACAACCCTACCTATTTCTGCCGTGAAGCAGTAATGCGTTTCGGTTTGAAGAGTGGGGCAGCCATTGTAACTATACTAAGACCTTAGAACTTATATCTCAAGGTGAGTGGCGCATTTACGTGGTAGATGTCTTTGGGCTGCAGTAACTACTTAACACCAGGATAAAAAAAGACCTTATCGTTGGTAGCTTGGTAGGGAGTAGGGCTAATTCAACTACGCGCGAACTGCTAGGTGAGCTTATGGGCTCAACTTGAGATAATTTCTAAAATTGCAGTATTCACTCCAAGAAGAGACAACTGTCTTACTGATCTCAGCGAAACGCCATGATTCTTTTGCGGTTTCCATAGGCATGATGGCGGTACCAGTTTCTACCATACAAGGCCCATTGTACCAGTACCAAAAATTATGCAACTTTATTAAATTTATCGTATTTTTACTATAATTCTTTTTTCATATCAACGTAGGATCCGCTGATCTAAAACATTACATTCATTAAAAAACACCATGTTAGATCTTCATCGTGGAATTCGTTTGTAACAGACACGTATTTCCTTAGGAGAAATGTGCTTGACTGTTCTTTATCTAACGCCTCATTAGACGCGACCGACCATTTCAAGTTTCAGAATTTTAAAATCGAAAAAAGCATTTAAAAATTAGAGATTATACTTAATGATGGAAAAAAAACGAAAACTTGTGTCGCAAAATAGTTTTTGGGATGGCCATTTTATTCGCCAGAGGCTTAGAATTATCAACTCAAATTATCTTTATTTAAAGTCGTGACAAATCGAGACAGCACAATTGCCTTTATCGATTTCTTATGGAGCAATATGAATAAATAATTATAGGAAATTGTTCAAGCGGTGTCCGCTGTGACAGTTATAATCGAATGTTCAATTAAATGTATTGTGTAGTAGGTATATGAGTAAACGACCAATATAACGCTAAGCAGAGAAGGTGACTCTAGATCGGAGATTCAGAGTTCACCATGGAATTTCTTTGCAATAGTGGCTTTCAGAATAAGAAGAGCTTTTGGATTAAAACATTGATTTAAATAGCTTAAATAGGTTATGTTTTAAATCAAAAACACGAGCGCTTTGTTCTTTTCTCGCATGTGGAAAATACGGAGTGGTAAGTTGTACAATTAAGCTCTTGATTCTGGAGAAGCTGTCTGTTGTCCTACGACTATGTACTACGGTCGAAGAAAGATGCGTCATAGCACCTGGGAAACACCGTGGAGAGGAGTTCATTCCAGAGCCGGATTACTATTCGAATATACAGTCGTGAGGCTATGCTCAGTTCAATTCCTTTGTCTTCGGTTTGAATTAAGACACTGTTCATTTTTTTAACCAATTTATTTTATTTATAAGCGAATAAAATGTAATATTTTTATCCGCTGCACTTTATTTATAGAGCTTTGAATGAAGTAAACGAAGCAGAACAAAAAACCCTTCCTATGGGACGTTGCAATGGATATTCTACTGGAGATATAATCCAAAGAAAGTTGATGTCAGACAGGTGTCGTGTCGTGAAACCATATGCGGCATAAGAGGACATGATGCGCTGACCCTACATAATCTAGCTTAAGGGTGAAAAGAAGAAGAAGATTTTACTATACCTATTACACAAAGGGGCTGACAAATTTTAGAAAAAAAAACACGTGTGGCACTCCGGACTGCCGCGGTAAAGCTATTGCATAGCATTTTTTATCAACTTATGCAATTATAAATCAACAATAATAATTTAATATTAAAACAACAATAAAATAAGGCCACGCTATATTTATAAACATTAACAAAAGCAAAACATTAACTGTCCCCTTCACACTTATAACCTAGACCGCACGAGGGAGAGATGGGCAGACTTTTCACGATGTGCATGCGGTAGTGCGACGTCACGCCGCGCGCTTATTCACAAACACTACACAAGCGCAACGTGTGAATGTGTTGAACGCGAGCTACATAGTAGGCGTAGTGGGGGTGTCAGGTTATTTTCGTTATGGAATTTCTTGATTAAGTCGTCGCGCTCAAGGCCGCCGATAGAAGCTATGCAATAGCTTAAAAAAATCGCTTTAATATCGCTCACTCGGCTGAGTACTAGGCTGCACTAAAAGTATCGGGAATGGAATATTTCCACTGTTCCTGTCATATTAAAATCTTTTTAATTGAAAACTCCTTGGTTTTAAAAATCGCATACCATTTATTTATTTAAAAAAAGATTCTCGGTCTTGTCACGAGGTTTTGTCAAACTTGTTTAGTCGTTGAGAAAATGGAATTGACTCGAGAAAATTCAAGAGCGATGATTTATTATGACTTTCGAAGTGGTTTAACACAAAAACAGTGTGTTGACCGGATGATTTCTGCATTTGGTGATGAAGCCCCATCCAAAACCACAATTTATCGCTGGTTTGCTGAGTTTCAACGTGGACGTGTCAAGCTCAGTGATGATCCCCGTCAAGGTCGTCCAAAAACTGCAGTCACCCAAGAAAACGTTGATGCTGTGCGTAAGCTGATTGAGGAAGATCGACATGTGACATACCACGAAATTCAGGCAACTTTAGACATTGGCATGAGTCAAATACAAATAATCTTGCATGAACAATTAGGTGTAAAAAAGTTGTTTTCCCGATGGATACCGCATTCGCTCTGTGAAGAGCAAAAAGCGGCTCGCGTTACTTGGTGCGTCAGAACTCTCGAAAGATTCCACGCAGGATCCTCAAATGCTGTATACAACATTGTATCAGGTGACGAATACTGGATATACGCGTACGAACCCGAAACAAAAAACCAGTCACGAGTTTGGGTGTTCGAAAATGAGTTAAAGCCAACAAAAATTGTTCGTTCACGGAGTGTTGCAAAAAAAATGGTGGCCACGTTTGTCTCCAAAACCGGCCATGTTACGACTATTCCTCTTGAGGGACAAAGAACGGTTAATGCAGAATTGTATGCTAGCATTTGTTTGCCACAGGTCGTTTCTGAACTCCGTAAAGAGAACTGCAACCGCCGCATCATCCTCCATCACGACAATGCGAGTTCTCACACCGCGCACAGAACAAAAGAGTTTTTAGAGCAAGAAAACATAGAATTATTAGACCATCCGCCGTACAGCCCCGACCTAAGCCCTAATGATTTCTATACTTTCCCTAAAATAAAGAATAAATTGTGTGGACAGAGATTTTCATCACCTGAAGAAGCTGTGGACGCCTACAAAACGGCTATTTTGGAGACCCCAACTTCCGAATGGAATGGTTGCTTCAACGATTGGTTCCATCGTATGGAAAAATGTGTCAAATTTCGCGGAGAATACTTCGAAAAGCAATAAATACATTTTTAAATAGTAATGTTGTGTCACTTCGTTAATTCCCGAAATTTTCAGTGCCGCCCTCGTAAATACTTGTGTTGAGCTGCAGCCGCTGTTGAAATATTGCATTTTACTGGAGTTTCGGGGACCGCTTAGGGCGAGGACGTCTTGTCTACGCTAATAAAGTAACAAAATACAATACAATCTTCAATATTCCCAAGTTCATAAAGCACGTATAAATTATAAGTATGTATTAACGTTTCTGTCGATGCAAACTTTACAGTCGCAGAGCTTTAGTGCGCGACTTTCGGAACTTTCAAAGCTTTCCAGCTCATAAATCACTTCGCGAAAATACATTCTTCGCTCAGAATATCTGAGCTACAACAAATCTGATTATTGAATCGCGTTGAATCTTCTAGAAGTTGTACATTCAGTTTTCATTACTGGGGTTTCTTTCACAGACTTCTCACTTAATATTCGGTGGTACGGACCGATAATACAAAATGTACACTCCGAGTCGAGAATATTATTTTTTAAATCACTTAAAACAGAAAAATAAAATGCTACGCAAACCAGTTGCCATAAATAAATTACATTTTTTTTATTTTTTTTTTATTGCTTAGATGGGTGGACGAGCTCACAGCCCACCTGGTGTTAAGTGGTTACTGGAGCCCATAGACATCCACAACGTAAATGCGCCACCCACCTTGAGATACAAGTTCTAAGGTCTCAGTATAGTTACATATAATATTATATACATATAATATTATCTTCACTTTTCGCGAGTAGTGGTAATGATAAAGATAATTTGATATGCAATTTATTTCTACAAAAATAGGGGGTAGTTAGCAAAATATTCAAATGTCGACGAATAATATTATATCAGTCTTAAATGACCACGGAAACTGTAAAGTATACGAAACGTCCGATATAATATGTACAATGATAATAAAAAAAAACGTGTGGCACTCGGGAACTGCCGCGGCAAAGCTATTGTATATCATTTTTTATCACCTTATGCAATTATAATTAGACAATGATAATTTAATATTAAAACAATAAGAAAACAAGACCACGCTATATTAAACATTAATAAAAGCAAAACCTTAACTGTCCCCTTCACACTTATAAGCTAGACCGCGCGAGAGAGAGATGGGCAGGCTTTTCATGATGCGCATGTAGTGCGACGTCAGGCCACGCGATTATTCACAAACACTACACAAGCGCAACGTGTGAATGTGTTGAACGTGAGCTACATGGTAGGCGGAGTGAGGGGTGTAAGGTTTTTTCGTTACGGAAATTCATGATTCGGTCGCCGCGCTCAAGGCCCGCGATAAATCTATGCAATAGCTTAAAAACCCCTAGATAAAAATAGAAATCACAAAAATAGTTTTAATTATAAAATACGTTAATTACTAAATATTTATCGGCTGATCGTTGTTATTCTGAACACCTACGGGCAGGGATCCAGGCGATACACCAGCTTGTAATTGATTTACTTGTACTGGCAGAATCGAAAACACGCAGAAAAATCTATACTAATACTAGCTGACCCGGCAAACGTTGTGTTGCCTTAAATAAGACTTCTAGGGAAATTCTACTGTAGAAAAAAAACCTCATTTAACCACATAATACCTCATTATAAACAAAAAAATATATCCAAAAAATTAAAATAAAAAATAAATGTTTGGGGTGGACAACCCTTTTCACTTAGGGGTATGAAAAATAGATAGTAGCCGATTCTCAGACCTACTGAACATACTATTGATACACAAATAAAACCAAAAAAACATGGCTGAAAAATGTATAGTATTGTATAGCTCTCAAATTATATATTAAGTGTATAATCTATGATGTATAGTGAGTAAGTAAGACAGGAGACCGGCTTCGTCCTCATCCCTACTACGTGATGTTTGCTGGATGAGTGGTGACACCTGGCGGGGATAGCTGATCAATTGATAGTTAATCAGTAGTCGACCGGCGAGGGCGGGAGATCAAATTCAATTTAAAAAAAATCATAATTAAAGGAACTTGAAATTATAAACTCTGAATCAGAATTTATCGTACTACAATTATAAAATTTGATTGCCATCTTGCAACCTTATTGCAGATCTGTGCATAGAAAAAAAAATATTAATCGGGGTGGAAAAATAGGGGTTGATCATATAAGAGTGAAAATTGAGAGTAATATGATTTTTTTTATTTTAAGTCATAACAAAATGAAATAAAAAACTTGCCAAAAAAATTTAAGTTTATAATTAACAAATAAAAAATAGCGGTTGATCATAGAGGGATGAAAAATTGAGAGTAACATCAGATTTTTTATTTTAATTAATGGCGAATTAAAAATAAAAATGAAAATCTTGCCAAAAAAATTAAAGTTTATAATTAACAAATAAAAAATAGGGGTTGATCATAGAGAGGTGAAAATTTCAGAGTAATATGATTTTTTTTATTCTACGTCATGACAAAATAAAAACAAAATACTCGCAAAAAATTTTAAATTTTTTAATTAGCAAATAAAAAATAAGGGTTGATCGTAGAGGGGTGAAAATTTAGGGTTGTATGTATTTTTGTATGCTGTATCATAAAAAAATAGAAATTAAAAATTTTGTCTAAAAAATAAATAAAAAAATTTAGGGGTGGACTACCCCTAACATTTAGGGGAATGAAAAATAGATGTTGGCCGATTCTCATAGATACCGGATAAGCACAAAAAATTTCATCAAAATCGGTCAAGCCGTTTCGGAGGAGTATGGCAACGAAAACTGTGACACGAGAATTTTATATATTAGATTATAAAGAGGAAAGATTTGTTTGTTTGTTTGTTTCGAATAGGCTCCGAAACTACTGGACCGATTTGAAAAATTCTTTTTCCATTAGAAACCGACATTGTCTCTGATGAACATAGGCTACTTTTTTAAAAAAAAATAATATTTAATTTTTTGCTTTAATGTGTGTTTTAATGTTTCCGAAGCGAAGCGAGGGCGGGTCGCTAGTACAATCATAAATTCAATGTTACAATAAACGATACCCAGTCCAACTCCTGAATCCCATTACAGTATGTACATTCCTTTTTATACAATTCCATTTTATTCAATCGTTAACACCTCTATATCAATTATAGATACTATAATTATTGTAATTTTCCAGTGAGTAGCGTCTTTGGTTGTGCCCCACCCACTAAAAAAAAACCCCCATTCTATGCCTACGTGGGCAAGGAATTGAGGATCCTGCGGCCATCACTACAAATCAGACGCGCAGCTCTCTCCAAAGACGACCAGTCGACAGAGTCGTCAGGGCAACAGTCGACAACTACGGTAGCTATCGTGGTCCAGCAGCTCAGTGCAGTGCTGCTGTTGTCCTATAATACTTAGCAGGACCAGTATGAGCCTGGACAGTCGGAACGCGTTGCACCGCCAACTGGTGATTCTCCCATAGCAGTTTCGTAGAACTACAGCTCCGTAGAACTTCGTAGCGTGTCGCGTGGCGTTGCCCTCTCAGGTCATTCCGTACTTTTAACGGGAGGTATCGTTTTGCCCCTTACATTGCTAAAGTCCGTGACGAGCGGTGACTACTTACCAAAAAACAGCTATAAAACCTTAAAAAACGTGGGTATGGATCGCGTCCATTTCTTAAACGGTACAAATTCAATTGCCCACTGAGTTTTGATGGATCTTCTCAGGGGGTCTCGATTTCGATCCGGTGCTAGATTCTGCGAAGCACTACTCTAGTTTAGTTAGTGTTAGCAAATTCTCTCAGGTTGAGCCCGTGAGCTCACCTAAACCAGCGAATGGGAAAGGAAAAAAAAATTCAATCAAAGTCGTCCGAAAGCTGTACCGATTTCTTAAATTCCCTTTCAATAGCGAAAGTTAGCTGTGCCGTCACGTTTTAGCGAATTGTGCGAAGGGTGCTTGATGTGTGCGTCACGTGCGAAGGGGTTCCTTTGTACGAGAAACGTCACGTGTCTGAAGATGTTTACTCGTAGGGCATATTGCGAGCCCGTTCATACGTTCTAGTTTGGTTGGTTACTTAATATGTCCTCGATTCTTCAAATCTTAACAAATAAAAAAATCTGAACGATGTTTATCATAAAAACAAAAAAGACACAGTTATTGTTCATAGCTTGTGCAATAAATGAATGCAGCTTTTTTTACGGGAGTAAGCTTTCTTTAGATTTTTTGCAGGAAAACAAACTTCAGATAATTTTGACAAATACTAGGCATACCTAATCTTACTTTTAAAAAATTAGCGAAAAGGGCTGATGATGATGGATGATTAGTAAAATAATATAATTATACTAAAAAGTTTTTTTTTTATAATTTTCATAATGTTGCTTGTCAACGCGCGATTAGTGCTTTCTACGGCTGGGATACATGAATACTGTTACGCCGGTAAGAATAACGCCATCTATCGCCGAATAGTCGAACGAATATCGAAGGATCTAGTAGCACCTAGAACGCTGGAGAAGTACAACGTCATCTATTGTCAGATAGCGGTAAGACAGTACTCGGCTTTTATGGAATATTCTTGACGATTCTAGGAATTTCGTCTCGATTATAAAAGCACAGATGGCACGCAGTCAGTTAGTAATCGGAACTACTCGAAGCGCAACAGCGAATGGATCAGCTGAAGCGAACTGTGAGTTTTAAAATGTTTGTTGAGTGTTTTAAGTGTTCTAAGTGTGGAACACAGTTTTTAGTTGTACTTTTGTGGAACATTTATTTATCTCGAACCTCAGCCTACTAATATTATTATGTACTAATACTAAAGAATAATACTAATTACATGCGGGATCACCGTTCGATTTGAGTACCCATACCCTTGCCATCTCCTTGTTAATGAAATTAATGAATTTTTGGAACAAATCCTTGTATAGTACAAACATTAAAATTAATTGTAAATTAATGTAAAAATAGAAATAGTGTATGAGGAATAGTTTAGAAGCGCTCGTGCGTGGATTTCAATGGATTTAGCCACTTTTTATTTATTGCTTAGATGGGTGGACGAGCTCACAGCTCACCTGGTGTTAAGTGGTTACCGGAGCCCATAGACATCTACAACGTAAATGCCGCCACCCACCTTGAGATATGAGTTTTAAGGTCTTAGTATAGTTACAACTGCTGCCCCACCCTTCAAACCGAAACGCATTGTTTCAGGGCAGAAATAGGCAGGGTGGTTGTGCGGACTCACAAGAGATCCTACCACCAGTAAAACATTCTTAGACATAGCCTCACCTCAGCGTTAATGGTCGGCGGCATCACGATCTTCTTCTGCGGAGGAGATCTCAACACCACATTGTCGTCCCTCACGATAATCTGAGGCTCCATCGCCAGAAGCTTCTTCTTGCACTCCTGCATCTGGAGGCATTCCTTGTCCTTTTTCGACAGGACCGATTCGGAGGACGCATGCTTCGACGAACTCTTCGATGTATTTTTGCTCGATAATTTTAAACTGTCAATTGAAGATGTCACTTTGGTGCACTCCTTCGACGACGCCATTTTGATTCACATTTATTTTGTAGGATTCACTTTATTCTTTTGTTTTTGGATTATTCATATTTAAGAATTGAGTTTTTGTAATAGCAGAAATGTTTTTTGGTAGCTGTGATTTGTAATAAGAACAGAAATAAGTTAAAGAATACGATTATATGCTACATTTATGATTGACAAAAGGATATGCATCATGCTATTATTATTGAATAGTTGAGAGAGAAATTGTTGTCCTCGGCAAATGAAGGATAAATTTCCATGGAAATGCCAGTTTATGCTGGATTCGGACCTGGTCCATCTTTAAAACTCGAGGTAGTCACAGAATAATTATTTGGCTCGCAGTGACAGGTGAATTTTTAGTCCACTTATTACAAGCAATAATGACTACTGTTCCCCACGTCATTTTGGATCCTCCCGATCCATTAACGGTGCTTTTAGGTAACTCAAGCACTGGTCGCCGTTCTCGTCAAGCCCGTCGCTTGCGACGAAGGGCTCGACGAGTAAATTAACCCACAGACACAGCCCACTGAGTTTCTCGCAGGATCTTCTCAGTGGGTCGCGTTCCGAACCAGTGGTAGATTCTGCGAAGCACGGCTCTTGCTAGGCTTCGTGTTAGCAACGTCGTCAGGTTTGAGCCCCGTGAGCTCGCCTATATGTTAGGGCGAAGCTGATATAGCCTCTCAAGGCTATCAGCATAGGTAGGAAAAAAAAGACTACTGTAATGCGAGCCTCGGTCATTGACGGTGCTACTGTTGAAGATATTGGGGCTGAATGTTAATTCTCTTTAATTTCAAACCTAAAAATATACCAGATCGTGCCGAAGAATCTCTAGTTCTGTATAAAAACTGACGATAGATTTGATTTACGTATTAATATGAAGTATCTGTTAAACATTATACAGAGTGCTGAGGCTATTTATTGCATAGATCCGTGTGTGTGTGTGTGTTTGTTGTGTGTGTAACAATTGATGTCTGTCAAACAATCGCCATACGCCCACTGGCTCCTATAATTATTCACGATCTGCGACTATAAAGTAATATTTTTATTGTATATTCTTCTTCGAACTAAACCATCAAACTAAAGTTTTGTTGTTTTCAATTTTAATTTATTTCGTGCTCCGGTATAACGCGTAGTTCAGTGCTGTTAATTGTGCTTCGGAATACGGAATCTCGGAAGGCAAATGAGCGTGAAATGGCGAATCCAGTGTTATTTTATTTCAAGCGATACTCATTGACGTACATCTATCTATCTATATACCTAGTCAGGTCATAAATTCTGTCACATGTTTAATGTAAAATAATTGAAACAAGTTTATTCATTATGTAACCATTCATATACCAAAATAAACTTAACAAAACATAGATTCTTATGACACTAAAGTTTATTCAAAACTAGCGACCCGCCCTCGCTTCGCTTCGGAAACATTAAAACACACATGAAACAAAAAAATAAAAATAAAGAAATAAATAAAAAAAGTAGCCTATGTTCATCAGGGACAATGTCGGCTTCTAATGGAAAAAGAATTTTTCAAATCGGTCCAGTAGTTTCGGAGCCTATTCGAAACAAACAAACAAACAAATCTTTCCTCTTTATAATATTAGTATAGATGACCTCCGTGATTTTGAATACAGGCCTTCAATCTGCGCGGCCAGTCGTCTATCGCAGCACGAACGAGGTCCATGCCAATATCGGCGGCTGCCTTAATCAAGGATGTCTTGAGTGACTCCAAATTGGGATGAGGCTTTGAGCACGCCTTTTCCTCCAAGTGTTGCCATATCTTGTAATCTAACGGATTCAAATCTGGACTGGAGGAGGGCCAGTCTTCGTGCCGGATGAAGTCGATTTCACGCGCCGCCAGCCAGTCTTGTGTGCTCTTCGCTCTATGAGCTGGCGCCGAATCTTGTTGGAATACCCAGTGCCTGTTATTAAGCATGGTATGAGAAACAGGTTCCACAAGGTTCGTCAAGACTGTATTTTGATACACAACTGCATTCGTTTTTACACCTTTCTCACAAAAATGTACCTCTGTTAAGCCTCAATAAGAAACTCCCAACCATACCATGAGCGAGGATGGAAAATGACCTCGTTGGACACGCGGAATACGGTTGCTTGCTTCTTCACTACTGTGTGCGTACACCTTATCATTTTGTTTGTTGTAGCTCACTTCTACGGTAAAAAATTTTTCATCCGAAAAAAGAATTTCCGATATTTTTTTCCCGCGTACCGCTTCAACAAAGCGCGGCATCTCTTCAGTCTCAGGTCCATTAGACGAGCATTCAAACGATGTCCTGTTTTTCTTCGATATGCCCGAAGCCCTAAGTCTTCATTTAACACCCTTTTCACCGTGGTTCTGCTTAACCCCATCTGAAGGGCCAACAGTTTCTGCTTACGTTTGGGATTTCTTTGAATTCGCGCCTTCACAGCTTTTATCACTGCTGGAGTCCTAACAGACCGAGGGCGACCACTTCTTGACCTGTCATCTACACTAGAGTCTTCATTGTATCGTTTGATGGTACGATAAACGAATCTTTTGGTTATATTCAAATTTTTCAGTATGTTAAAAATTTGAATTGGCGCGTAACCGCAACGATGCAACGCAATAACTACAACACGGTCTTCTTTAAGCGTCCACTCCATATTTAAAAATGAGTAAAATTCTAAAAGTATACATTTTTATTTTCATGAACAATTCGAAATTTGAATTCAATAAACTTTTTTGTGATCAGCATTCTAAAAGAAAAGTTTTTACTGTGTGACAATACTTATGACCTGACTAGTTATATAAAAATGAATTGCTGTTCGTTAGTCTCGCTAAAACTCGAGAACGGCTGTACCGATTTAGCTAATTTTGGTCTTGAATTATTTGTGGAAGTCCAGAGAAGGTTTAAATGGTAGATAAATATGAAAATGCTCGGAATTAAATAAAAATAACAATTTTGTTTTTGCTTTGATGTGTCTCCCGTCGGACGAATTCCTTTTGTTTGTTTTAAGTTTATTTTATACAAAAGTTTAGGTCTTTTGTTTATCGATTGAGGCACTACGAAGTCTACCGGGTCAGCTAGTACATAATATATATGTAATGTATAGAAAACGAGTGCGACATATTAATGAACAGTTTAGCTGATGAAGATGTATTAACGTTGCTACCGGTCCGAGCGGGTGTTTGAAGTCGTTTTGCG
The DNA here is from genome assembly GCF_030267445.1 of Bombyx mandarina. NCBI lineage: Eukaryota > Metazoa > Arthropoda > Insecta > Lepidoptera > Bombycidae > Bombyx > Bombyx mandarina. Next base: position 9,301,375 of record NC_143226.1, read on the forward strand.
TGTACAAACTAGTCTTTGGGTGTATGGAATTCCTTATAGTAGTCTCTGGTTTGTAGACGGAAGAGTTCACGGTCCATCTCCTATGAAACGGTTACCCATCACAACGTAAGTCTCTTTCGTTAGGCAGGCCTGGAGTGGGATCCGAGTTTCAACTTTTTATTTCCTTCCTAATTGGTGGTAGCCTCGAAAAGCTATGCCAGCTACGCGCTTTTTGCTATGTAAGCTTACAGGTCTTAATCGGAGATTAAAGCTGTAAAAGACGACTGCTTAGTGGCAGTAGATTCGCGAATTGTGGAACTGTGCTTCTCTCTGGCCAGCCACCCTGCATACATTTTTTTATTACCCTTTGCAGGCATACGAGCATACGGTATACGTGATGGTGAGTGGTTACCGTCGCTCATGGACTTCAGCAGTGCCAGGGACAGAGCCAAGCCGCTGCCTACCGTTAAGTATTCTCCACAAGCCTCGTTTGAAGAAGGACATGTCATAGTGCTCGGGAAACACCGTGGAGGGGAGCTCATTCCAAAGCCAGATGGTACGTGGCAAAAAGATCTCTGGAGACGCACTGCGGATGAACGCAGTGGCTCCAGGTATTATGGATGAACTCTGATCCGATGATGAAAACGAGATGATGAATCATCTCAAACAATTCCTCAGAGCATTCCCCATGGATCGTACAAATTACAACAGTATATATCCTCACTAATTTTGTTAGTAATTCGACCTACCATCCTACAGAACAATAGCCGTGAAGATATGCGACCAAAGAACATATTTGAACGTCTATCGATAAATCTTTAAAAGTTTTTGACTATTAACTCATTTTTATGAAACATTAACGAACGGATGGAGAGTGTTTTCTTTTGGCGCATTTCAGTAAACAAAACGATGTTTTAAATTACAAGATTAATTACTCTGTCAGGAACCGTAACGCTGCCCCTTCCGTTCTTGCTACGAAGCAATCCGGCTGTGTGGTTTGAAAGAGTCGGTATTTCGATTGAGGTTTTTTTGAACTGACTGGGTGGATGAGGACGCGGCAAATTAATGAATTGGTTATCGGAGTTTTTTTTCCTCTACCTAATCGTTGATAGCCTAACTGGCTATTCCAACTTCACGCGGACCTGTAGTAGAGCTCACGGGCTCAACCTGAGAGAATTAGCCCTTTAGATTAGATTAGATTATTAGCCCTAGCCATATCAAGAGAGTCAACCCTGTCCTGTCGTCTCAATAGTTCCGACTGGGCTCCAGCCCGGTCTGGAATAGGGCGCCGGCTGTGAGCGTCAGGAGTTTTTGGTGAGGTTCAACTCCCACTTACCCCAACTGCCGCGCGGGTGGGGATCCGGTGATTTTCTGAGAAAAAAAGCCCTATCAAGAGTAGTGCTTGGCTACTACCGCATCGGAATCGCGAACTACTTAGAAGATTTTTTACTGGTAGGACCTCTTATGAGTCCGCACGGGTAGGTACCACCACCCCGCCTTTTTCTGTCGTGAAGCAGTAATGCGTTTCGGTTTGAAGGGTGGGGCAGCCGTTGTAACTATACTGAGACTTTAGAACTCATATCTCATGGTGGGTGGCGCATTTACGTTCAAGATGTCTATGGGCTCCAATAACCATTTAACACCAGGTGGGCTGTGAAGTGGACATGGTCATTGTTTTGTAATGTAATAACCGACCTCGTCTTTTTTGCTCATTATCCTGTTTTTTGATACAAAAATAATGGTCACCATAATTGTAGTGACAATTAAAACAGCTTTACGATTTAATATCGCATATTATGTTGTCACTATATTATCCCTAACGAATAGGTACTTCACAGATATCGTGGTCATAACAACAAGTTACAACAACTGCAATAGTAAGTTTAATTTTAGCGCGTCTATTTTAGCTAGCAACGAGCGATTCGTTTTGATTTGATAGAAGAGACACACGTTATACAATTGAGACTTGAACCTCATTCACTTTATGGTGTCATAGGCGCCGGTGACCTCTTAAAATCACCCATCCGTGAGCTCGTTCACCGATCTGTGTAATAAAATATAATAGTACTCGTGTTTGTAAATAGACGTGCTTTAACAAAAACCGCATTCGAATAGAAAAAAAAAGATATTCCAAAACAAATTAATATACACTAATAACAATAATCATCGAAATCGGTTGGCGTGATATTGAGTTACTGAGTTATTCATCTATTTGTCGCGCACGTGCTTAATGCAAATTTAAGACTTATATGGTTTTCTCATGGATACCATTATCAGAACTGGACTAAATTGAAGCGGGACCACACGGGAAGCGTCAGTTTTCTAATAAATAAATAATCATCAAAATCGATTCACCCAGTCAAAAGTTATGAGGTAACAAACATAAAAAACAGTCGAATTGAGAACTTCCTCCTTTTTTGAAGTCGGTTAAAAATATAATAGTACTCGTCTTTGTGTGTTGTTGCACATGTTAGTTTTATCTTTTTTTTCGTCCTACCTATGCTGATAGCCTTGAGAGGCTATTTGAGTCGACTATTATCAAAGCCGGCAATGTGACTTTTGGACAATTATTGGTAAATCAGAAAAACGAATTATTGACTTTGTATTCCATTGGCAGTCAGAAAACTCTTCTGAACGACATCTTAGATAAATAACAGGTTAAGTATTAACCTTTATTTAATGCAGGTTTTGAACCGTATTCTTTGAAGGAGACGATTATATTCAAATCAATCTGTATTGACATATCAATAACATTTTTTTGTCCAAATGCACAGATTGCCACCTTTGATAATAGACGACTCATTTCAGCTTCTCTTTGACGTGTAGGTGAGCTCACGGGGCTCAAACCGGAGGTGTTGCTAACACTGGCCTTAGCGAAAGCAGTGCTCCGCAGAATCTACCACCGGATCGGAGACACGACACACTGAGAACATCCGGCGAGAAACTGAGTGGGCTAGTTTCGTCGACTTATCTATTTCAACCGGAAAACAATTTGGGTAGTAGCCATCACTGCATTGTATAAATGGACTCTTATAACCACTTTATCTCAGATGAGCTTTGGACTTGTCTGACTATTTACGCAATTAGGTCATCCTCATAGATGTAGTATTAACGATTCCGATTTTCTTGGAGTATTTTAGACTGTTTCAGAAGTGAGCGAATTTACATATACGAACGCAGGTTAACAATGTATTATGATATATATATGTATGTCGACGCTTGAAAGGCAAACGTGACTAAGCGACAATGCGTGAATTTTACAGTAGACTAATTTAAAGTTGAAATACCTGAAAAAAAAAAAATATGTGTGCAATTCACACGTGGTAGAAGTGAAACCTTCCAAAATTAAAATACAATTACCCTAAACGTCTTAAGTATATGTAAAATTTTGTCATTAGTAAATAATTGTAAGGTAGCGCCCTCTGTGAATTGATATTTTAATTTCACGTATAATCCTAAATTAAAATTCACTACAAGAGCTTTCATACACAGGTTAGTATTAAAATATCTCACAGATGGCGCTGTATTAAATAGTATGTATATTTCTGTCTCATTCTTTCCTGGCTTCATCTTACACATTTTTGTATTTTTGTCTCTTACCTGTCGTTTTTTCCGTTGCATCCGGTTTGAAATCACAACGATTCTAAAGAAGTTTTCACTTCAATATTTTAAAGAATCTAGCTGTAGTAGAATCTAGCTAGTAGCTGTAGGATTGAAATGATTTTAATAGACCTAGAAATATATATATTTTTTGCGCATCGAATATTGTTATTGCCAATCATTTATGTACAAAGCAGTTATTGTCGCTTAGTCACGTTTGCCTTTCAAGCGTCGATATGTATAATTTACGTTAAAAACGAATCGAGAACTTAAAGCACCCCGTACTTATTGTTTTAGATTATCCATTTATTTATTTATTTATTCGAAAGCAATCTGTGAAAGCTTGTAAATTGAATGGGCACCGCGAGACCGTATAAAAAAGCTTTTGATCGGAGCTTTTATTGCAAAACGGAGGGACTCCCTTTCGGGTCATCCACTTGATAAGCTCTGAATGGTAATTTATTATTTTAATCGGCGTTGCTTGAGCTTTTTAAGTGGTTCTGCTGTAGCCTTCAATGAAATTGCTAAACAAAGATGCAAAGCGATGGCGGTCTTCGTATTCATCAAGATGGATGGTCCCCCAGAGATGCAGCTTAAAAAAAAGCGATATGAAAGCTTCCCAAATGATCTTGCATTTAATTAAGATTTTAGATGTAATTAAAAAATTCACTATTTTTTTTATTTATTGCTTAGATGGGTCGACGAGCTCACAGCCCACCTGATGTTAAGTGGTTACTGGATTACAATTGGATTACAACGTAAATGCGCCACCCACCTTGAGATATAGGTTCTAAGGTCTCAGTATAGTTACAACGGCTGCCCTACCCTTCAGACCGAAACGCATTACTGCTTCACGGCAGAAATAGGCAGGGTGGTGTTATCTACCTTTAAGTAATCCCTCAACATCAGATAGTCCGTAAATCTGTCTGGAAACGAACAAATTTGAACTTTGTTAATCTATCTGTTATCTAGAGAATGGCCCGTTTCACTTTTAAATGACATTTTATGGGTATCTGATTTACAATCAAAAAGGAAACTATAGCCGAATTTTGTTCAGTTTATGTACAGTTAGGAATTGTCTGTAATTTACATGATAATTTTGCTTTAAAATATATAATTTTTAAATCGGAATACTTTCTCAAAGATACTTAAAGCGTTTATAGTTACACATGTATATTTTACGTATTTAATTATACTTTTAGAATACCATTAGAATCTTTGTAATTACTATTTATTCGACAAACTATATCGTAATTAGCACTGACAACAAAATAAATTTATAGCTTTTTACAATGAACTTTGAATACGAAAGAATTATCAAAAATATAACATAATAATATTATATTCCTTAAGACACTTCAATCCGAAAACAAATGTCAATGAACCCAACACATTTTCTCTCCACATTAATATTAAAATAGGGAATAAAATCTAATATTCCTGTTTACCACAACTAAAAATCAATACGAATTCACTGTTTTCTCATGTTTTTATCATTTTTACAACAACACTCAATGACTTTTTTTGTATCATTCGAAAATTTTATTTTAATAATAATATTATTATTTACGTATTATTTTATGTTTAGTTTTAGCGCGCGCGTTCGTCGCCTGCCGAGGTGGGCGCCATACTGCCGCCGGGGAGCCAAGCCTGGCCGCTGTCACAGACAACCAATAGGGAATTATATTATAATGATCTAGTTTGCCAATAAAAATCTAGCCGGTGAAAAAACAGATCACGGACTAGAGTTCTGGGGCCCTACCATGAAGTCTTATAGCAGGCCAACTTAGGCCTGCTATAATAGGTTAAGTGGTTTAGTTGGAAAGAGAGGTTTACCAACAACTAACTGAGCATCTCTGAAGGGGCTTTACAGCTCAAGAGCTTTGCGACTGCATCTAGCATCGCGATCGGAATCGCGACTCACTGGCCAGACCTGGTGAGAAACTCAACGGGAAGATGCTATAGGTTAAATTACACCGGATTCGTCGTCCTGTCCTTCATTGAGAAACAAGTACTCCTGTGGTACTTCAGTTCCTTTTTTTTTTTTTATTGCTTAGCTGTGTGGACGAGCTCACAGCCCACCTGATGTTAAGTGGTTACTGGAGCCCATAGACATCTACAACGTAAATGCGCCACATACCTTGAGATATAGTTCTAAGGTCTCAGTATAGTCACAACGGCTGCCCCACCCTTCAAACCGAAACGCATTACTGCTTCACGACAGAAATAGGCGGGGCGGTGGTACCTACCCGTGCGGACTCACAAGAGGTCCTACCACCAGTAATTACGCAAATTATAATTTTGCGGGTTTCATTTTTATTACACGATGTTATTCCTTCACCGTGGAAGTCAATCGTGAACATTTGTTGAGTACGTATTTCATAAGAAAAATTGGTACCCGCCTGCGGGATTCGAACACCGGTGCATCGCTTCAACACGAATGCACCGGACGTCTTATCCGTTAGGCCACGACGACCACAATCCTACTAGATTGGGGATGGGGGATGGGGAATAGTCAAAAATGCCGCTAGTCGGTGAATTAGTTTTGGCCTGTCGAGTTTTATGGCAACCCAGAGATGATAAGGGTTCGCTCTGTCAATAGTAGATTGGTCTCATCAAAAATTTAAAAATTAGCGAGTAAGATACTCGATCTCACACACTGTGATTTAGGAATATGGGTAGGTACAACATCCCTGCTAACTTCTGCCGCGAAACAGTAATTAGTTCCGGTTTGAGAGATAGAGTAGCCGTTGTACTATACCGATAAGAACTCATAACTCGTGTGGTTTTTTATATTTGACGTCAATGGGCTCTGGTAAACCTTTAACACCAGCAGAACTGAGAGAAAACTCATACATCTATATACGTGAAGCAAAAACTTTGTATCCCTTTTTACGAAAATTGCGCGGACGGAGGAGTATGAAATTTTTCACACTTATAGAGAATATAGAGAAGAAGTGCACAATGCTAATTTTTTTTTTTAAATAATGCATAAAAGATACATTAAATCAATAAAGAAAACATTACACACACTACATACCATGTATTTGACGCACACACGCATGCATACTATTTATTGTCAAACTTTTGTTCTTGACGTCTGTTGTAAAATTGAGAATAGATTAAATATTGTTTGTCTTTGTTAATATTTTTTATAGTGTAGTCTTGGCGAAATTTGTGACTATAGAAGTATAAAATACAATTATAATAGTGTAAAAACTTATAATTCCAATTAATTATAGTCGAATTTCGACTACTGCGGCATCTCTAGTTTAAAAATCGTTCCATCTATATAGGTGCATAAGATGTCTATAATAATTCGATTTGTACGATTTTACCCGTAAATCATGGAAAGCGTACGTATTGTCTTGGGTGAGAAGATATTTGAATTTAAAGGTTTTTTAAAAGCCACGCGTAACTTATCGCGAGACGTGACTTGCGCTTCGATCTGTGAATAATGCTTTTTGTATCCAACTTTCAGATATTTTGAGTTATTTTCTAAAAGAAAAATACAATTTTCAGATTCAAGTTTTACTAAAGTTTTGTTACTCAGAAATACATTCAATTATTTTTATTAATCGGGAACGGAAAGTTTGTTTATGGTTCCAAACGCAATTTTTTGTTATTTTTTTGTTAGTGTTAGATTGGCACAAATGCTATTAATTTTGGCGTGGAGTTGGAGTTACATAATGAGCTATTTATGTTAAATACATTGCTGTTTTTAGTTACAACATAACTAGTGTGTATTGCGAATTTCATATTGCAAAAAATAATCGAAGGTATATAATTGTAACTATACTGAGACCTTAGAACTTATATCTCAAGGTCGGTGGGGCATTTACGTCGTAGATGTTTATGTTCTCCAGTAACCACTTAACACCAGGTGGGCTGTGAGCTCGGCCACCCATCTAAGCAATAAAACAAAAAAACAAGGCTTGATTTGTGGAAAGAAAATTCTTAGATTTTGCATCACGATAATGCACCTTCGAACAAGACCACCATTGTTAATAATAAACTACATACCCGACCCAGTAGACCGAATGGTAAACCGTCGACGTCGCCCAAAGCACGTCATTACGGATCCTCCTGATCCATTAACGGTGCTTTTAGGCACCACAAGCACTGGTCACCGTCCTCGTCGAACCCGTCGCTTGCGACGAAGGGCTCGACGAGCGAACTAACCCATAGACACAGCCCACTGAGTTTCTCGCCGGATCTTCTCAGTGGGTCGCGTTTCCGATCCGGTGGTAGATTCTGCGAAGCACTGCTCTTGCTAAGGTCAGTATTAGCAACTCTCCGGTTGAGCCCCGTGAGCTCACCTACAAACGTTAGGGTGAAGCTGAAATAGCCTCTCAAGGCTATCAGCATAGGTAGGAAAAAAAAAAGTGAATAATTTTTTTACTAAAACCTCAAAAAATACCAACGAGCAACCTTCTTATTCACTAGATATTTCTCCAACCGACTCTTTTCTTTTCCTAAACTCAAATTACCACTTCGTAGCACCCGTTTTCATTCGGCAGAAGCTATAAAGGAGAATTGGCGGCGAGAAGGAAACTCAATTCCGGAAAGAGCGTTAAAAAATGTCTTGATGATTGGATTATTCGTGGGCGTAAGAGTATCGTTTCCGAAGTAGCACGCTTTGAAGGTGATAAAGTAAATTTGGAATAATAACTAACATGTGTCTTAATGATCTTTTCTCGATACTATCTTGACAGAACAGTATTAGCATTTTTATTTGATATTTCTCGTTAGTGATACAGCCTTAGTGACATCAAAGTACCTGGTGGTATTCTTGCCTTTAATATTCCCGAGCAACAAATTGGATTGAAACTGAATGGCGCCAATAGTGTTGTGTACATTCTTAGCCTTAAGTGTACTGCTACATGTACCGGTTTAGTATCAGCACTAGTGATACTTTAATATGTGATGAAAATAATACTAGTAGGTACCGCCACCGGAGTAGATTTCATCCATACTACCTAGAGCTACTGCGTTCATCCATAGTGCGTTTCCAGAGATCTTTTTTATCACGTACCATCCGGCTTTGGAATGAGCTCTCCTCCACGGTGTTTCCCGAGCGCTATGACATGTCCTTCTTCAAACGAGGTTTATGGAGAGTATTAAACGGTAGGCAGCGGCTTGACTTTGTCCCTGGCATTGCTGAAGTCCATGGGCGACGATAACCACTCACCATCAGGTAGGCCGTATGCACGTTTTTCTACAAACGCAATAAAAATTAAATATTATAATGCAGTTTCACGTAAACGAAAATATCATCATTATTCCTTTTAATAAATCGTTATCATAATAATAATAATTTAAATAACCTAATGGTTAACAGTTTAAGAAACAAGTCATAAGTTTTTGTAAAAAGATGTACGATTTGTAGGCTCTGTTAAAGCGATAAGTCTAAATTTGTTGTGTAGGTAATTCGGATTTTTTTTCTTTTTATTTTCCTACCTATGCTGATAGCCTTGAGAGGCTATTTCAGCTTCACTCTAACGTTTGTAGGTGAGCTCGCGGGGCTCAAACGGAGAGTTGCTAACACTGACCCTAGCAAGAGCAGTGCTTCGCAGAATCTACCACCGGATAGGAAACGCGACCCACTGAGAAGATCCGGCGAGAAACTCAGTGGGCAAATTCGGATAAAATATACTTAAAGCGCTGGAATATTAATTATACGTAATGTCTTGAAAATGTTTTAAAAATCTATGAACCTTTGATTTTAATATTGATTTCATTAATGCCACCAAAAAATCGACAATAACATGTCAAAAATTAGTATTTTTATTTCAAAGTTCACTGTAAACACAAAGTTTATAAGCAACTCGCGCAGCACCGCTAACATGTCTAAAATTCCGAAGCTTTGCGCGAGCTTTTGTTTGAGTGACGTCTTCTAACCACACGAGAGCTTTTCCGCTTTTCTCAGAATGAGAACTTTCGCATCAATCAAATGCCAATTTTTCACGACGAAAAAAATGGGAGGTACACGAAAAACAGAGTTGGAAAATTTAGTACTGTAAATGTGAAGCTGATTTCGTTGATATTTTCGGACGGATGATCGTCTTTGTATTATTGTTACTAAGAATTTTTCGATGGCTAACGTCGCATCATTTTTACTATTATCATGTCGAATGCATATCATGAATAGCCGAACGAATATCGAAGGATCTAGTAGCATCCAGAATTCTAGCCATCTATTGTCACATAGCGGAAACACACAATACTCGACTTTTGTGGATTATTCTCGATAATTCTAGGGATGTGGTATCACTACATAGTATAAAACAAAGTCGCTTTCTCTGTCCCTATATCTGTTTGTCCCTATGTATTCTTAAATCTTTAAAACTACGCAACGAATTTTGATGCGGTTTTTTTTAATAGATAGAGTGATTGAAGAGGAAGATTTATATGTATAATAACATCCATTAAATAGTGGAGAAATCAATAATTAATTACAGTTTCTGAAGCGAAGCGAGGGCAGGTTGCTATTCAGCTATAAAAGCGTTGCAGAGATGGCACGCAGTCAGTCAATAGTCGGAACTACTCGAAGCGAAGCAACGAAAGGATCACCTGAAGTGAAGCGGAAAAAAGAATTGACAATTTTGCAGTGCCTGTGAAGTGTTTTAAGTGTTCTAAGTGATAAATACAGTTTTAAGTTGTAATTCGGTAGAATTTTTATTTATCTCGAAAACCCAGCGCGAAACAATATATTATTAATGTCATGACAATTAGCAAGAGCAGTGTTTAAGCAAACAGTGTTTTGTCACGTTTCAGTATAACTTTCACATTTATTTCAACGTTATCTGCTTAAATAAAACTATTTAGTATTATTATTAGCAATGTGTCGAAACTAGATTACTGCTAAGCAATGATTATTGGAACCCTGAACCTGCGGGGTTAGGTACCGCCAGCCGGTACAGCTAAAACTTCGAACTCATCTCATAAGGTGATTGCAGCATTAACATTTATGGATCTCGATAACCACTTAACCACCATTGATATCTTAGGCATTGTTCATACCACTGGTCAAAAATACAAAAAAAATGTGTAAAAAAACACGTGTGGCACTCGGGGACTGCCGCGGTAAAGCTATTGCATAGCATTATTTATTATCTTATGCAATTATAATTAGACAATAATAATTTAACTTTAATTAGACCACGCTATGTTTATAAACATTAAAAATAGCAAAACATTAACTGTCCTCTTCACACTCATAAGCTAGACCGCGCGAGAGAGAGATGGGCAGACTTTTCATGATGCGCATGCAGTGCGACGTCACGCCGCACGCTTATTCACAAACACTACACCAGCGCAACGTGTGAATTTGTTGAACGCGAGCTAGGTACATGGTAGGCGGAAGGGGGGGTGTTAGGTTTTATTTTCGTTACGGCATTTCTTGATTTAGTCGCCGTGCTCAAAGCCCGCGATAAAAGCTATGCAATAGCTTAAAATCTTTTTTGCTTTGAATTTGGGAAGGGAATAAAAACCGCTGTTTCTTCTCATTGTTCAGACGTCAACAAAACATCGCGTAACACAGATTATACAATTCGTTTATATTCGACTAATGTACGGGAATCGATGCAATGTAAACACATTATCGTAACAGATTACGCGGTGAACAATAACGTTAAAAATGTGTTATGGCGTATCCGCGGGAAACAATAACGAGAATTGTAAACGGCCGCACACTTCTGTTTTAGTAAATTTTTTAAGGGATTTTATGACCTGGTAACTAAGACCTTTAAGTCATATCTTATTTTAATTTATATTCTTATAATTTATGAAAAAATGATAAAATGGAGTGAAATGAAATGAAGATGATTAATTTGAGACATTAATCAACTGGGATGAAATTAAATAAATTGAGATGATATCGGATTAAAATAAAATCTCAGTAAAATGGTGGTCATTTACTGAGATTTTTTCAGTGGATTTTTTACTGGATCCCGTGAAGTTATGTCCAGCGGCTTTGTTTCATTTTCCTACATTTGTGTACTTTCATAGTATTAAACAGTTAATAAACCACCAATATTACACATTCAAATCTGAAGAAACACGAATAGACAAAATAAAACAAATCACACAACTTCACTCCTCGCGTTCCCGCCAAAAAGTCCCTGTTTTAATATAACACCATGACGTATACTACAGACCCGATGTTGTAGAGGTTTGTTTTGTAATTTAAATTGACCAAAAAAAATCCAATTTTTGTTACTGGTAACAACGTAGGGGTCAATAGCATAGATTATACACTTATTATAATAGCCCCTAAGGCGCGCAAAGCTGTGAGAATTATTTTATTTTGTTAATTTTATTGTTTCTTTGAGTTCAAACGTGTATTAATTGCGGCTTATGAAACGCTTAGCATCTGTCAAAGTGCACGAGTGTGGGAAAAAGAAACGAAGTCGCAAATACTTGCCTTCTCGGGTTCTGCAAAAAAAAAAACTCTGCAGAAGTCTCAGTGAATTCCTATTATTTTATTAAGACGTTATATCATTGCGTTTTATTAGTGTGTTATGTATTATTTAATTTAGTTTTAATATATTACAATTTCAATTAGCTCAACATTTCATTCCACTCGGTTTTTCACCGGTTTTACTACCTACTATATCTACTATACTTAATACCAAGAGGCTATTCCAGCTACGCCCGGACGGGGGTAGGTGAGCTCATGGGCTCAACATGAGAGAATTTTCTAACACTAACCTAGCAAAAGCAGTGCTTCGCTAAATCTACCTCTGGATCGGAATCGCGACCCACTGAGAAGATCCGGCGAGAAACTCAGTGGGCTGATTGACTTTACGAAATTGTATTATATACAGACAGCTAAGGTCAATGCTTTATACATTTTTATTTATTTCTACTAGCTGACCCAGCAGACATCGTAGTGCCTCAATCGGTAAATAAAAGACCTAAACTTTTGTATAAAATAACCTAAAAACAAACTAAAGGAATCCGTCCGACGGGGGACACATCAAAGGAAAAGCAAAATTGTTATTTTTATTTAATTCCAAGCATTTTCATATTTATTTACCTTTTAAACCTTCTCTGAATTTCCACAAATAATTCAAGACCAAAATTAGCCAAATCGGTCCAGCCGTTCTCGAGTTTTAGCGAGACTAACGAACAGCAATTCATTTATATATATATAGATATAGATTAATCAAAATATAAACATGGTATCGATGTAACTCTGCTAGCGCATTGGTAACTTTTCAACGCCCTTCTTGAAGAAGTCAAGTGTACGGGAGCCAACAAACACTTCAAAGGTATTTTGTACTCTCGGGTATCGAATTGAAGTTGAAGAAGTTGCCTAAACATTGGAGAAAATAGAGATCTGTCGGCGCAAGGTCTGGTCAGTGCGGTGAATGACACAAACTTCCAACCGCGAGCTTTTGTAGTTTGGTCTGTTGTGCCGTATGAGGTCTAGCGTTGTCGTGTTGGAGAAGCTAGGATGAGCTATTAAACAAATTTGATCGGAAATTCTCGAGTTTCTTTATCGTTGTGCCTGACATCCGCAGTAATGCTGGTGCCATTTGGTAAAAAGGTGTGATGAATTAATTATACCGGCATTAGACCACAGAACAGTGACCATTACTTTTTTTAGTCGTAAGTTTTCGTTTGGGGCATCGTCTAGGTGCTGAACCAGGGTGTAATCGACTTTATGACCGCTTATGATTATCAAAAATAATCGATACTTGATACGAAGCGCGAACATCCGTGTATGCAATGCAATAATAATATTATAAAGAGGAAAGGTTTGTTTGTTTGTTTGTTTCGAATAGGCTCCGAAACTACTGGACCGATTTGAAAAATTCTTTTTCCATTAGAAGTCGACATTGTCCCTGATGAACATAGGCTACTTAAAAAAAAAAAAAAAAATTTTTTTGGTTTCATGTGTGTTTTAATGTTTCCGAAGCGAAGCGAGGGCGGGTCGCTGGTATGCAATAAAAACGACAACAAAGTGTATTGAGACTTTTTTTAAAAAAAAAAATGCTTAGATGGGTGGTCGGTCTCGCGGCCCACCTGGTGTTAAGTTGATACCGGGACCCATAGACATCTACAACGTAAATGGGCCACTCACCTTGAGATATAAGTTCTATTACAGTCCAACGACTGCCCCACCCTTCAAAAACCGAACCGCATTACTGCTTCACGGTAGAAATAGACACGATGGGGGTACCTACCCGTGCGGACTCACGGCGTCCTACCTCCCATAAAAACAGTACTGTGCATGACCAAGCTTCTCATATAATAATTAGTGGAAACAAAAAGAAAAGTCCTCATCCGGGGACGCACTCAGGACTGGGTTTCATATATATTTTAGTGTAATCTGAGCGAAGGTAGTCCTCACAGGGCCTTATGAGAACCTAGTCTAGGAGCCATACAAACTTTTAATTTATTTAATAATTAGTTGTTTTATATGAAATTATAATAATTACAGAATTTGTCATTAAATAAATCATGGGAAGTGACATTCAATGATGATTACAAGTTTAATCAAAATGAATATATTATATACTGTTTTTCCGATAGCATCAATAATTTGTTTTTCTTTCATACAATACAATATAGGTAATCCATGAATTTACATTTTCAAGTGGAACTTAGTAATCGGATGTTTTCAAGTTAATTGTTTATACCATGATGCAGTGGATGAAATCTAATGCGATCGTTCACAGAGGTACTGGCTCAAAGGACACTGCACCATATCTTTTTGTGTTTTTATCAACATCATTAAAAAGATAGAGTGTAGACATAAAACTTTCTACTGAAATGTGTGTTGTAAAATCCGGGTCTTTGTAATGCTTCTCTATAATAGAGTGCTCTAGGGTCCCTTCTTATTTTACGACTAAAACACGTATCTATTTTTAATACACTTTTATTAGTTTGGTATGTTTGTTCGTATGTAATGGAATCTTTGAATGTCATTTTCACCTTCTTCAAGACGTCTAATTAACTTGAAAATTTGTGCACGCATCAAGGACCTATGAGACAATACAACAATTGTATAACTGCCCTCTAATATCCTTACCAGTATCAACAGAACAAACCAAAAGATGAGATTCTTTGTTAGTATTATTACTAACTGTAATCCGCGTGGTCCGCGTGGTCAAGGAATAATGTCAGTGTAGTTTCGTAGGACATGTAATGTTTTTTTCATATAAAAGTTATCTTATGTCATCCGCCACATTTAATACTATCACTGAAAAAAAACATGCCACTCACATTGCAAAATGAGGTCATAATCTCAATTGTAAGTCGAATGTTTTGTCCTTTAGACGCTAAACCGAAATGCTTTATATCTAGAAAATAGAGGCGACAATGTGTGTTCACAACTTAACACAAATACGCGTTGGGATAAAGCCCGTGTGCATAGTGCGAGGTTTTTTTAACATTCTCGATAGCGTAAAAGCTAACTCAGATTTGTATGGAGTTGGAATGTTTGCCTGCGTTTGCCGCTAGGGGCGCTGTTCCAACTCCATACAAAATTGAGTTAACTTTTACGCTGTCGAGAATGTTAAAAAACTCGCACTAAGCACGCCGAGGTAAATTTAAATGAAACATGGGCAGCTCTCCGCCGTGCCGGCTGTAAAGTGATTAGGGATTTAATTGGGCAAAAAGAAACGACACGCATCGTTCCTCGTCACGACACGTCCCTAAGGACGCATTATATTAATTACTTTTGTTTTAGACCCACTCGGATAAGAGTCCGGGTGCCCTTGATCCCGGCTAACAGAATTACGATTTAATCGGATAACCGTTTTATGGTTAAAATTTAGGTTCATTCAGAGTAGAGTTTGCCATCGTATAGGTTCTTCAAAGTTTATGTGTGTATAGCATAAGCATAAACGCCTTCGAAATGTGCTGGAGGAAATTTCTGCAGATTCCACGGACTGCTTTTCGCAACGATGTGTCAATACTAAAGGAGCTTAATGTTAAAACTAGACTCTCCACAATATGCATTCGTAGAGTATTGGAGTTCTTTGGATATATTGCTCGAAAGGAGGGTCATAATCTTGAGCAGCTGATGGTGACGGGCAAGATAGAGGGCAAACGTCCCAGAGGACGCAGTCTCATGAGATGGTCCGACCAAATCTATCTTGTCTGGATATCAAGCTCCACGACGCCCTCCACGAGGCCAAGGATCACAACAGATGGAGAACTATCGTACAAGAGAGATTGATGCAGCGGGGGAGTCACGATCCTCAGTAATGAGGAGAACGACCCAAGGAGGAATACATAATATGTATGTTTCGCTGAAATAGCCTCTCAAGGCTATCAGTTTAGGTAGGAAAAAAAAAGATTCATCCTTTACGACACTCACGGAAAAATGAAGTTACACGCACTCTAGACACAAACCATCATACAGACAAAAACTTAAATTAAATTAAAGTTCTCAAAATTATTATTAAGATGCTCATAATCAATTTTGGAACGAAATCGTGATGAGGTAGGGAATTTTTACTGTGCTGATGTGTCATTAATCATCAGTGAAGAAATTATGCGTATCGGTTCGATGGATAACTAACTGATTAGAATGCAATTGAATCTTTAGCATGGATTTCTAAGCGAAAAATTCACTTTGGAACTCTAGTTACCTCTTAACAGCGGCATCTTGTGGTCATTTGAAGTTTTTTTAAATGTTAACTGACAGGCAATATGCATCAGATTGCTTGATCGTTAAATTATTGATTACTGCCAAGATTTGAATTCAAATATAACTATTAAAAATTTTAAAAAGTAAGATTACGATTTGTATTTGACTTTAAAACGGACTGTGAAAAGCTACACGTCTCTATGCGGTGATTGAATCGTGTTTTAACCAATAACCGCCATAAATATTTTGAAGCGTTTTTTTTATTTAGCGCCATCTAGCGTATACTGAAAAAACGATGGACGGTTAAAACAACAAACTTGTTTGAGTTCTGAAATGCAGTTACAAATACTCCGGTAGATGGCACTATTATTTAAGCTTCTTAATAAATGCAGTAGATGGCGCTATTCAGAACTTTTTCAAGATTGTTTATAGGTAATAATATAATTTTAGCTGTTGAGTAATGTATTTTAATTACTATCGGGCTTTACACTACACTTCATCAAAATCTTAACAAAGTTTACGTTTCATATTTCACGGTTAACTTGAAATAAATTGGCTGAGGAAATTGTGTTTGAAAATTTACCGACTATTTTCATCGAGTCAGAACATAAAACATTATGTTACGTAATTTGAAATTACTGAAGTTTGTGCCATCTTTATTTCGTTATTTCGTGCAAAAAGTTGATACTATTTTTTTTTTATTGCTTTGATGGGTGGACGAGTTCACAGCCCACCTGGTGTTAAGTGGTTACTGGAGCCCATAGACATCTACAACCGTAAATGCGCCACCCACCTTGAGATATAAGTTCTAAGGTCTCAGTGTAGTTACAACGGCTGCCCCACCCTTCAAGCCGAAACGCATTACTGCTTCACGGCAGAAATAGGCAGTGCGGTGGTACCTACCCGCGCGGACTCACAAAAGGTCCTACCACCAGTAAAAAGTGTTACTATTTCCACGTACAGTTTTTTATTTGAATATTGCGTTAATTCTTTTAAATATCTAAAGTTAAAAAAATCGTCACGTGTCTTTGTTGAGTTAATATTGATAGAATCAATGAAACCCAAGGATTAATTAAGCACTGCTACATTCGACAGTCTACTTGCGGTAAGGCGGTGTAGTAGTAAAAATGAGATGACGCAATCATCTTTTTTTTTTTTTTATTGCTTAGCTGTGTGGACGAGCTCACAGCCCACCTGATCTTAAGTGGTTACTGGAGCCCATAGACATCTACAACGTAAATGCGCCACACACCTTGAGATATAGTTCTAAGGTCTCAGTATAGTCACAACGGCTGCCCCACCCTTCAAACCGAAACGCATTACTACTTCACGGCAGAAATAGGCGGGGCGGTGGTACCTACCCGTGCGGACTCACAAGAGGTCCTACCACCAGTAATTACGCAAATTATAATTTTGCGGGTTTCATTTTTATTACACGATGTTATTCCTTCACCGTGGAAGTCAATCGTGAACATTTGTTGAGTACGTATTTCATTAGAAAAATTGGTACCCGCCTGCGGGATTCGAACACCGGTGAATCGCTTCAATACGAATGCACCGGACGTCTTATCCGTTAGGCCACGACGACCACAAACAATTCATCAGAGCAGTCATGTGTGCCACCATCCTGCCTATACAAAACAGTGGTAATTTCGGTCTGAAGGGTGGGAAAGCCGCTGTATATACAACACCATCGAAACATAGGCCTCATTTGTCTACATAATACCATGATGTCTAAGTGCAGAGGCAGCGACATAACATAGGTAAAGTCGTCGAAGAAAGAAAAAAAAAGATTCCTATGAATAAAAAGAAATCTTAGGAGAAAACCTGATAACAACATCATGCTAGAAAATGTATTTTGACCGAAACCCGAGGGTCCACTAAATAGTCTTACTAGCCATCGCACGGTACTCGTACTCTTCATCCTAGTGCCAGTGACGATCAATTGTTAATAACATAGCTGTAAAATATTAGGCCAGTAAAGGAGCGTTTCGGATTTATAATAAATAAATAAATGCTAGTAATTTTTAAGCTATTATTGTATAGCTTTTATCGCGGGCTTTGAGCGCGGCGACCGAATCAAGAAATTCCGTAACGAAAATAAAACCTAACACCCTCATTCCGTCTACCATGTAACTCGCGTTCAACACATTCACACATTGCGCTTGTTTAGTGTTTGTGAATAAGCGCGCGGCGTGACGTCGCACTGCATGCGCATCATGAAAAGGCTGAAAAGTCTGTCCATATCTCTCTTGCGCGGTCCCCGAGTGTCACACGTGTTTTTTTTTAAATGAAGCTTGTAACAGGCGACGGCAATTTTGTAACTTATAAGATAGGCTTTATAGCTTATAAGATTATATTTTTCTATTTTTATTGATTTAAATTTTATACGGTCCACTTAATGGTGATCGTGCACCGATAGTAACGGGTATCAGGAGTGTCAAGCTGTTGTGAAAACCACACCGAGCGTCGAACGGAATACTTAATTATAAGTTGCATTTAAATTTAAGTTAATATTAAGCTAGTCATTATTAAGTAAAACATCAATAAAGGCTTACCTTATTTTATTTTTAAATGGTATTTGGCAACTCTAAGATGAGCGTAAGGGGGGGGCTATGCCGTGATCGCCACGCTTGGCAGGCGGGTTGGCGATCACGGTACTCAGTGCCTTACACCGGTAATGCTGCTGCCCGTTACCAGCCAGGGGATTTCCGCACCGAGCGGTTTTTGTTGATGGTTATTCCGCCATCTATCGGTCGCCAGAGCCCTGTCCGTCAATCAGCAGGATGCACCACATGCAGGTGGGGTTTGTCGCTTGAGACAGTGTGGTGTTAATTTGCCCCATTATATCCCAGTACTGGGAGTAACTGGATGCGTATAACCGAAGATCGGGTTCAGTGGCGAGCTTTGGGGGAGGCCTACGTCCAGCAGTGGACTGCCGCAGGCTGATGATGATGAAGATGAGCATAGTGTTATAGTATTCCAACGCGAGTCCAGCCCTACGTTATGTAAAGTAAGCGGTTATCAAGAACCGAAGTATCGCTCTGTTGTGGCCTCCCAATACTTTCTGAAATAGAAATCTTTGAAACTTATAGGACTACACATTGGTGACCAACGTTGTTCATGGTTCACACTTACTACAGCATCTTTGGATAGACGCTAACTTCTTTGATACATCCTGCCTGGAAATGAAGTCTGTGATTCGTGAGTGGATAAATAATTCAATGCACAAGCGACCCAGGCCATTCTTGAATGTGTCCCTGTTAGCTGTCGGGTACACAAGCATGTAATATTCACATTACATTTAGGGTTGTCTCTATTTGTATATAATGCATTGAAATGATGAAATAATAATCTTCCTCTAAATAGTCGAATAACAAAAAATAGAGGATTTATAACTTCAGCTAAAAGTTATTTTTCAATGGTCAATTTTTTTTTTTTTTTTTTTTTTTTTTTTTTTTTTTTTTTTTTTTTTTTTTTTTTTTTTTTTTTTTTTTTTTTTTCCTACCTAAGCTGAGAGCCTTGAGAGGCTATGTCAGCGTAACCCTAACTTTAGTAGGTGAGCTCACGGGGCTCAAACCTGACGATGTTGCTAACACGAACCCTAGCAAGAGTCGTGCTTCGCAGAATCTACCACCGGATCGGAAACGCGACCCACTGAGAAGATCCGGCGAGAAACTCAGTGGGCTGTGTCTGAGAGTTAATTTACTCGTCGAGCCCTTCGTCGCAAGCGACGGGTTCGACGAGAACGGTGACCGGTGCTTGAAGTACCTAAAAGCACCGTTAGTGGATCGGGAGGATCCGAGATAACGTGTTTTGGGCGACGTCGACTGCTTTCCATTCTGTCCGCAGGATCGGGAATGTAGTTACCGGCGGCCACGATGAGAGGGTTCTCGTGTCGTGCCGCTTTATCGAAGTGGCGCATGGACGCCGACTGAAGATACTTACTGATGGACTCTAAGTCCAGGTCGTCATGGAGGTCGACGTTCCTGACGAACCACGGGGCTCCGACGGCTATCCTGCAAAAACGGGATTGAATAATTTGGAATGATTTCAAGTGTATGCGGGCCGCGTGAGCGAACACTACACTTGCATAGGTCATGACGGGGCGTATGCAAGTTTTGTAGAGTGTCACCTTATTTCTAAGGGACATTTTACTTCGCCTACATATCATCGGGTAGAGACGTCCTAGAATGAAGGCGGCACGATCGCGTACCGTCTTGATGTGGGGGCGGAATGTCATCCTACTGTCGAGGGTGACGCCTAAATATTTGACCTTCGGGGCCCACGGTATGGGCTGGTCGAACATCGTGATCGGGCGAACGGCGGGGGCGGGGGTATTGACGCGCCTAGTCGGGAGGGGGATGCTCAGCGTGGTGTTCGGAGGGCGACCCCTTTTGAAGAGCACCGCTGTGCTTTTCGTGGGGTTAATGTCGATGCGCCACTTCCGGAACCACTGTCCCATGGTGGTAGCTGCGGTCTGAAGTCGTCGATGAAGCAACGCCTTCTTCCTACACGAGTAGTAGATGGCGGTGTCATCGGCGAAGAGCGCCAGATGGGTCTCCGGAGACCGGGGTATATCGTTGATATACAAACTGAATAGTAACGGGGAGAGGGCGGAGCCTTGCGGGACTTCGGCTGTGACGTGACGGGGCCGGGAACGCGTTCCCTCGACTCGATATCGGAGCGAACGGTTCGACAAGTAGTCTCGTATGATGAGCACGAGTCTGTCTGGCACTCCCATGTTATACAGTTTGAATATCAAACCGTTGTGCCAGACTTTGTCGAACGCCTTCGCTATATCGAAGAAGAGGGCTCCTGTCGGAATGGGTTTCCGCCTGTTCAGCCCTAGTAAGATGTGCTCCGTGAGGCGGTGCACTTGATGGACGCACGAGTGTCTGGCGCGGAATCCAAACTGCTCGTCTATAAGAATTTTATTCGCGGATACGAAATCCCAGAGGCGTTTACGAAGGAGCCGTTCGTATAATTTGCCTATCGCCGGGAGGAGACTGATGGGGCGGTAACTCGCGGTTTCGTTATTCGGTTTGCCCGGCTTGTGTATGCCGATAACGTCCGCTTCTTTCCACGCCGCGGGAAAGATGCAGTTCGTCATAGCAGCATTTAATATCGTGGCCAACATCGTTATCAGTTGGGCTGGTAACAGTTTTAGCGCGCGGTTGCGGATGCCGTCGGAGCCGGGAGCTTTCCGTGGTTGTAGGCTATCGATCGCCTCCTTAACCTCGGAAGTGGTAATGGGGGGTAACGCGTCCGAGGGCGGCAGGGAAGCTCTGCGCTCGACCTCCCTGTCGACGAACTCGGTGTGTTCGGGGTCCGCGTGTTGAGTGCTGGTGGTGCACTGTTCTTGCAGTGCATCGGCCAGCAACTCTGCCTTGTCATCGTCATCGTAAGCCGGTGGTTGGCCTGAGGGGCGTACGAGAGGCGGCATAGTGACGATAGTTTCGGACTTGAGGGTCCTAGCTAGTCGCCAGTATGCTTGGTGAGTGGGCGCGAGTTCTTTTAAATAACTATCCCAGTTTTCGTTTCGGGCGTCGCTCAAGCGGGATTTGACCTCCCGCTGTAAGCGACGCATCCGAGTCCGGTTTGAATCCGTGGGATATCGATCGTAGGCCCGGATTGCCGCGTTCCTAACTCTTACGAGGTCCCTAAGATCGGGGGAAAGTCTGATGCGGTGGAAGCTATCCTCCACATCGACTTGCTTTGAAGATCTTGTGATCGCCGTCGAGACGTGATCAGTGAAGATGTTTATGGATTCGACGGTGTCCTCGGGGGATGGAGTTGAATCCGGGCCGCAAGGGAGGATTGGTGGAGCGGTGTCAGCTAAGCACGTGCCCAGCTTCTTCCAATCCACCATGGTCCTCGTATCTGGTTCGCGGTTGAGGGGGCGACCGAGCTGCATGACGACAGGTCGGTGGTCTGAGTCGAGTTTTGGTCAATCAGGTGCAAGCCTTTTGACCCTAGATTAGTGCATCCGAGATTACGCAAAGCTATGGAGTGACAATCTTTGACCACTTCCCTTTTAATATATTAGAGGATATAGTGAAGCTATTTAACATAATCGGAGCATACATTTACAACAATATTGTTACGCTGGTAAGAGTAACGCCATCTATCGCCGAATAGTCGAACGAATATCAAAGGATCTAGTAGCACCTAGAATGCTCGAGAAGTACAATGCCATCTATTGTCAGATAGCGGAAACACAATACTAGAGATGTGTGGAATATTCTCGATAATTCTAGGGATGTGGTGTCGGCTATAAAAGCGTTGCAGAGATGGTACGCAGTCAGTCCGTAATCGGAACTACTCGAAGCGAAACAGCGAACGGATCACCTGAAGCGAAGCGGAAGAAGCGAATTGAGAATTTTAAGTGTTGAATACACTGTTAAGTTGTGCTTTGGTAGAATTTTATATATCCCGAATCACAGCGCGTAACAATATACATAAATATTTTGACAACAAAAACAAAAAAGTTGTTATCGTGAGCTGACGAGAATTCGGCCCATCTCATGGTATATGGTTAGCATTACTCAGAGACACCAGTAACAAGCTTACTTATAAACCTCGCATTAAGTATGTTACATGAAAGATGTATTGTGGACTCTGCTCCGGTGGCGGGCAGTGCGACGATACAATGAAGATGACATCTCGATAACATCATCTCATGATAATCATCTTAAACGATTCTTCATATCACTTTCCATGGAGCATATGGTACAAAAAACACATCGAAGCGAAGTCTTGCCATAGTCCCAGATGTTTCCAAAGAAGATGTGTGGTGTCGTGGGACACCGGATAGGAACGAAGTTCCTTATTATAAAAATATTAATTTTAAGTTCTATTCGAGGTATAAAGAAAGTAATTATTCGGGTATACATTTTTTGTTATGATTTATTTATTGATAAAATAAAAAATAAAAAACTACTTTACAAAGTTATCAACTTTATTCTATTCACAATGATTTATAAAAAATATATAATAATAATATACAAAGAAACAGCTATTTATATGGATAATAATAATGACCGTCATCACGTTGACGTCACACATTAGACACTGTATAGCCATCATACTAAGACTATACATAAAATAATAAAAATCTTACGTTACGGACGTTATTTCCCGGTTAGGGCACCCCTCCGCATCGTCCCATAAGGAACTTAGTTACAAAAAAAAACTTTTTCTCTAAGGTCATTTATTTTCCGCTTGTTTTGTTGCTCAACCCGTTTTTATTATATGACAGAACAGAGACTTAGAGCGTATAATTTCAGATGAGCTCCACGCTTGGCCACATCCACAGCGCCGTAATGTATATGAAAACTGTTTTTGTTATCCAACCAAAGCAGAAGTAATGTACTGAATAGAATGGAATATAAAAAATAATAAATAGTAATTTTAGTTGTTTGTAATTTTGATTTTTTTTATTGCTTTGATGGGTGGACGAGCTCACAGCCCACCTGGTGTTAAGTGGCTACTGAAGCCCATAGACATCTACAACGCAAATGCGCCACTCACTTTGAGATATAAGTTCTAAAGATCTTAGTATAGTTACAACGGCTGCCCCACCCTTCAAGCCGAAACGCATTACTGCTTCACGGCAGAAATAGGCGGGGTGGTGGTACCTACCCGTGCGGACTCACAAGAGGTCTTACTACCAGTAATTACGCAAATTATAATTTTACGGGTTTTATTTTTATTACACGATGTTATTCCTTGACTGATTGGCTGAATCAAAAATAATACTCTAGCTCTTATCTACTGGTGATAAGGCATATTGTAGTCTGCAGTCATTGCCGACTGGCCACAGTGATGCGAAGCTATGCTAATGCGATTGAATCTCAAGTTTCAGCAAATGTTTGGGCCTCTGAGTCTAGTCACACGGACTGGACAGATCTCTGGCGTCTAATGATCGGCGACATCAGAGTTCCAGCATGGCTGTAATTGCCTTTTGTCCGTTCGGGATAAATTAAACTTTCTACCCATCAAACTGGTGGTAGGGCGTTTTGTGAGTCTGCATGGATAGGTACCACCACCCTGCCTGTTTCTGTCGTGAAGCAGTAATGCGTTTCGGTTTGAAGGGTGGGGCAGCCGTTATACTGTAAAAACTAACTTTAGAACTCATGTCATGTCAGGGGCGGCAGTATTTACGTTGTCGATGCTAATTGGCTCCAGTAAGCACTTAACACCAAGTGGACCGTAAGCTCATCTATCTATCTAAGCAATATAAATAATTTTATTGTAAAAAAAAAAAGCGTGTGGTGCATGGTATCAGTAGTTATAAATAATATATGAACAGATATGAGTAGAAGGGTTATTTTAATAATATCCTGAAGAGCACCCCACGCTTTTTTACAATAAAATCATTTTTTCTTAGACTATTTTTAGTTCACTTTATTTTTATTTTTTAATTGGATATAAAAGCGTAGTTTGTTAGTTTTTTTAAACTATTGTTGTTTTTTTTATCTTTCAGTTGAATATCAATTTTTTCAATTTATTTTTTAATATTGAATTGTCATCGGTCCTTAATAAGTATACCAAATTTCTAATTAATCCGACGTTTTGAAGGGGGTCAAAATCATATTCAAAGATTCCGTTACATACATACGTCTGAGGCTAATAAAAGCGTATTAAAAAAGACAGCAAAGTAATAATGATAATAAGGTGTCTGGAGTACCTTTAGCCATTGTACATTACTAGTTAGTAGCGGTACGGTCTCGTGCTAACCAAATCAGTGCAACGAGGAGGATCCCATTAAACTTTTTCCATTACTATTCCATCTGTTTGCTTTGATCCGAACTTACCGTATGACGCGAGGGTGAACTAAAATTAGTTTTCAGAGAATTGACGTATTATTTTTTTGTAAATTTGCTCTCGGTCTTTTGCCAAGTCAGCCTGGGACCCGGAGGTAATACGTTATTTTGATTGCTTAGATGGGTGGACGAGCTCACAGCCCACCTGTTGTTAAATGGTTACTGGAGCCTCTACATACAACGTAAATGCGCCACCCACTTTGAGATATAAGTTCTAGGGTCTCAAGTATAGTTACAACGGCTGCCCCACCCTTCAAACCGAAACGCGTTACTGCTTCACGGCAGAAATAGGCAGGGTGGTAGAACCTACCCGCGCGGACTCACAAGAAGTCCTACCACAACTTATTTTTTAAATATCTTAAAACAGAAAAATAAAATGGTACGCAAACCAGTTGCCAAAAATAAATTACATATAATTTTATCTTCAATTTTCGCGAGTTTTTTTTTTCTTTTTTTTTTTTATTGCCCTTGTAGGCAGACGAGCATACGGCCCACCTGATGGTGAGTGGCTACCGTCGCCCATGGACTTCAGCAATGCCAGGGGCAGAGCCAAGCCGCTGTCTACCGCTTAATACTCTCCACAAGCCTCGTTTGAAGAAGGACATGTCATAGCGCTCGGGAAACACCGTGGAGGGGAGCTCATTCCATAGCCGGATGGTACGTGGCAAAAAAGATCTCTGGAAACGCACTGTGGATGACCGCAGTGGCTCCAGGTAGTATGGATGAACTCTCGGTGGCGGGTGGTGCGATGGTAAAAACGAGATGCCGGTATCGTCTCGAATAATTCCTCAGAGCACTCCCCATGGAACATACGGTACAGAATACAGAGGGAACCGAAGTCCCTCCGCAGACCCAGAGGTTCCAAACGATCCGTGAGAATGGGATTATCGACAATCCGAACGGCCCTCCTCTGTATGGAGTCAAATGGAAGAAGCTGGTATTTGGGAGCCCTGGCCCAGAGATGGGAGCAGTACTCCACGTGAGGCCGGACTTGTGCTTTATAAAGCAAAAGTCTCTGTCCAGGCGTGAAGTACCGCTTCGCTCTGTTGAGGACTCCCAACATTTTGGACGCCAACTTGGCTTTGCTTTCCAAATGACTCCGAAACTGGACATCGCTCGAAATGTCGACCCCAAGTATCCCGACACTCTCGGAAGGTTGCAGGGATACTCCTTGGAATTGCGGCGCCATGACAAAGGGGTCCTTCTTGTAGTACTGGTAGTAATTAAGATAATTTGATATGCAATTTATTTATATAAAAATAAATGGTAGTTAGCAATATATTCAAATGTCGACGAATAGCACTTTAGTCTTAAATGACCACAGAAACTGTAAAGTATAGGAAACTTCCGATAATGTACAATGATAATAAAAAAAGACATGGGGACTGCCGCGGTAAAGCTATTGCAAAGCATTTTTTATCAACTTATGCATTTACAATTAGACAATAATAATTTAATATTAAAACAATAATAAAAATAAGACCACGCTATATTTATAAACATTATCAAAAGCAAAACATTAACTGTCCCCTTCACACTCTGCGACGTCACGCCGCGCGCTTATTCACAAACACTACACCAGCGCAACGTGTGAATGTGTTGAACGCGAGCTACATAGTAGGCGTAGTGGGGGTGTCAGGTTATTTTCGTTACGGAATTTCTTGATTCAGTTGCCGCGCTCAAGGCCCGCGATAGAAGCTAATGCAATAGCTTAAAAACCCGATATAAAAATAGAAACCACAAAAATAGTTTACGGTTAATGTCTTAACCCGATGCTCAAATTGCGAACTCATATCTAGGCGTAAGTTTAAAGAGATAAAGACTGACTTGTATTTCTGTGCGGTAAGCTATGCGGACTGCTATTGTAGTTCAAAGACATCAAACTACCAGAGAACACACTTTGAGACATAGGATTGAACAAACTGAATCTCGATTTCACAAAACATTAACAGGTTTTTATTATTAAAAAAGGAAACATCAAAGAATTTCTCCAACTTAAATTTCTCTAACAAATAATAAATTCCACTTGAAAATAATCCGTTTCCGTCCCTTGAGGAAGACACAATAAAAAGGTTAGCCCCCGGAATGTAATGGAAACGGTAACATAGAATATTACTGCTCAGAAGGATTACGGTAATGGCTCGGAATGGGATATCTGTTGAATTGAAAATCGGTAGTCAGAATATTTGTGAGCTAGAAAAGGATATTTTGTATATATTGGACAAGGGTATATTTTTATGTTTTTTTCGTGGTTATGAATGGTGAATGTTATTGATATATCTTTTTAGTACGTGCTTCAATTACGACGATACTATGCTGTTTGTTACCAATTGCTTTTTAAATCATCCTTTTCTACATAATATATGTATCTATTAGGTTCTAAATGTTCACGATTGACTTCCACGGTGAAGGAATAACATCGTGTAATAAAAATGAAACCCGCAAAATTATAATTTGCGTAATTACTGGTGGTAGGACCTCTTGAGTCCGCGCGGGTAGGTACCACCGCTTTACCTATTTCTGCCGTGAAGCAGTAATGCGTTTCGGTCTGAAGGGTAGGGCAGCCGTTGTAACTATATTGAGACCTTAGAGCTTATATCTCAAGGTGGGTGGCGCATTTACGTTGTAGATGTCAATGGGCTTCAGTAACCACTTAACACCAGGTGGGCTGCGAGCTCGACCACCCATCTAAACAATAAAAAAAGAAGGTGTTACTATGTAATCGTAGAGAACTGTGTGAATGAAATGTGATTTTAAGAAGTCATGTGAATTGAGGTCAATCATGCTGTGATTCTTAAATGTACCTTTTATTCTTATATAAACTGTACTGTTAAAAGTGAGATTTTACAACTCATGTCTCAAGGTGGGTGGCGGCATTTACGTTGTAGATGTCCATGGGCGACGGTAACCACTCACCATCAGGTGGGCCGTATGCTCGTCTGCCTACACGGGCAATAAAAAAAAACACATTGAGACATGAGTTCCCGTGCCCATTTACAAAAACAAAAATGAGTCTTCATATTGATTTATTATAAAATACATTAAAATAAGACTTTTCTTAATCAAAATTCTATAACTGTGTTGTTTATAAAAATATATGAAGTTGTACCCGAAATAAATACATAATATAATCTTTAGTTCACATACTCCACTGCGGTCTTCTGCAAAGTCATATTCATAGCGAAATCCGAATTATCTAATACCGTTTTTAACAAATTTAGCTGCCGCATTGCGACGACGCCCGAGAATTATGCCCTTAAAACGGTCACAGATGTCACTTCGGCAACATTCTCGATGCAAACCATTAAAACAAACAGTGGCTCTATTAGGAGCGTGCTCGGTAATAAATAGGATTGCTCGATTGGGAGATACAACTTTTCTAGCAAAATAATGTCCGGTTTGCGGAGTTTGAAATTGAATACCAATTTTCGTGTTTGTAATGTGACTTATCTAACCCAGGCGACGGGGTGATGCAACGTCGCCGTCGCCCCAAATATGTCCTGTCGGATACCCTGGATGCACTCTTGATGCTTTTAAGCTCCTCAACCACCTTTCAGTGCTCCTTGAAGAGTTCGGCGAGCGAACTAATCCGTAAACAAAGCCCACTGAGTTTCTCGGCGGATCTTTCAGCGCATTGCGATTCCAATACAGTGTTAGATTATACCAAGCACTGCTCTTGCATTATACGCAGCGTTGGACTATTAAACAAATTCTCTCAGGTTGAGCCCGTGAGCTCACCTACCCGCCGATACTTTTTTACGCAATTTACACCTCCAACTTGTAGAATATCTGTATATTATGCAAAGAATTTGTTGTCTCAAATCATCACTCCGCGCCCACTCCATCATAATGTGAAAAGCATCTTCCACTGATCACAAACTGAACATTTGGGATCAGGAGCCTTCCCCATTAAATGAGCAAGTTTATTGAGTGGGATGCGCCCGGAACGAAGTCTGAAAACAGTCACTAGGGTGGTTCTATTAAGGTTACAAGAATCAAACCATGATATAGCCTCTTAGGCTACTACTAGCGAATAGGTATAAAAAATGAGATGTGTGATTTTTTATTGTGGCTATCTTTGAGAAATAGGGTTATCCGTTTGAACTAGGACACACGCCATCCTGCAGACATATGTAAATATAATGGTCTGAGCCTGCACGAACAACAAGGCGATCTGCCAATTTTAATTAAGGCTTCATAGTAGAAATTAGCTAGGTGAGTTAGTGAGAGAGAAATATAATTAACATTGAAAATAAGTCAACAGGTAAGTGCGATCTGTACAACAGGAGGTCTTATCGCCAAAAGCGATCTCTTTCAGATATATGTATATATGTGATCTCTTTCAGGTATATCTAAGAAACTTTACTGATGGTAGGACCTCTTGTGAGTCGGCGCGGGTAGGTACCACCACTCTGCTTATTTCTGCCGCGAAGCAGTCATGCGTTTCGGTTTGAAGGGTGGGGCAGCCGTTGTAATTATACTTGAGACACCAGGTTCTACCCGATGGTATGCAGGCGAAGTAAAATGTTACCTTGGAATAGCCTCTCATGGCTACCAGCTTAGGTAGAAAAAAGAAAAAAAACTCCAGATGGGCTGTGAGCTCGTCCACCCGTCTAAGCAATAAATAAAAAAAATAGTTTTTTTTATTTATAGTCTAAGCAATAAATAAAAAAAATAGTTTTTTTTATTTATTGCTTAGATGGTTGGATCGACTCACAACACAACAGTGTTAAACTGGAGCTCATGGATATCTACAGATATCCTTTGAACTGAAACGCATTACTGCTCCACAGCCGAAATAGGCAGGGTGGTGGTACCACACGTGCGGACTCACAAGAGGTTTTATCACCAGTAGTTCTGAAAAATACACTGCAGGCATATATTGTATTGCGGTGTACTATTTATTATTGAGGATCCGTGTCAGACAGTATTAACTAGATAAATAAATAGGAATTGTTATAAGGTCATCTTCTGTCGCATACTAAAACTTGTTCAGATTCGAAAAGTTTGACGGGCACATTGACGTGTCTATGTTGTGTCGTGACGTGTCTACAGTTGTAGTCATCACTAAAGTGCAAGCGTCTACAACAATAACTATTATACATCAATCAATTTTGTTATTATCATCGTAATATTGTTAGAATCGATCGTGAAATATTGTTAGTGGGTAAAGCAAAGTTTTGTATGCTGTTTATATAAAAGCTGAAGCTGAAAGCGCACAAAAGTTTTCTCAAAAGAATTGCCGACGAAATAACTTCCGGCGTGATTTTTTCAATATCATTCAATTTCGTTATAAAATATTTTCGGATTTTTCCAATAGGTTTATTTATATTAGGATACTTAATGCCGAAGGTAATTTTTGTATGTCAATTCCACAAATCTCTTTGCATGCGTCAACGAATTTTCACGACGAAGAAGCAAGGTTCTTGTCCGTAATAATTGCTGGTGTTGGGTTATTCAGGCTTTGAACTCGTGTCTTAAGCTGGATGAAGGCACAGTTCGTTAAGGCTCAGAGCACCAAAAATCATTACAGAAACGAGAGGAAACTCTAGAATTGAAACTCTCTACCGAGTTTCCCCAATTAACGAACATTATTTTAAATGACTAATACTGCGCTAGAAACAGCCAGCTTACGATATTACACGAGACAAAATGTTATTAAATACAATATACCCTTAGATAATATGTCGAAGTCTGAAATTCTTAGTTAATTAAGGAATCGTGAATGTATTTTTTAAATAGACTAGGCAGCGGCTTGGCTCTGCCCCAGGCATTGCTGAAGTCAACGGCCGACGGTAACCACTTACCATCAGGTGGGCCGTATGCTAGTCTGCATACAAGGGCAATAAAAAAAATACATTAGTGATTAATTTTGGTTGAAAGCTTTTGCCAAATCATTTTATACAAATTCTCCACGTATTTCGTAAAATGGTTCAGTCCATCGATTTACTCTTCATAAATTTGTGATAAGGGAATAATAGCATATTCTGTTGCATTTTACCTAATAAAACAAGATCTAAAACATGTATTATGTATATATATATATAACCACGATCTTATCAAGCAATTTTGTTGAGACATTCAAGAACTTGTTCGTCTGTAACGGTTGATAAAAGGCGGTGAAAGCTTTTCTTAAAAAAAACACAGGTTTATTCTCCATTAAAGTACAGAAAGCTACCATTCAGAGCTAACTTTTTTTTTAAATATTCCGATCGCTTAAAATCATTTTTGGGATTCGGCGAACATTACTCTCAGTTGTCGAGAAATCCAGACATATTTATTGTAATTGATAAGATTAGCTGTAAGAATGTTTTTCAAGGTGAAACATTTTTCTGGAAAAAATTTTTTTTTTCGGTGCGAGTTCTATATACCATAATACTGTTTTGATATTTTTTAATCAGTCCATAAACGCTACGCCTAAATACTATAACTACGGTTATGTTAGTCAAGTTAAAACTTAAAGGACTTTTAAATTTGTGTCCTCAAAATATTTTTTTCTTAATGGGTAATTTTGCGTAGAAGATATATTTTCATATAAAATCTTGTGGAGCGAGATACGAGCTCTAGAAACCTACCCAGTCCAAAAAAAATAATCAGACAATTTCGCTTCTCATGATTCCGGCAAAAAGCTCTCCTTAACTGACTTAATGGACGTTGCCACTTACGTAATAATGACGACCATAGACAAGCAACCTGTATTGACCTTTTAAAAGTTTGACAACTGACAGGCTGAATGTTTGCACGAGTGACATTAACATTCGGTTCATATTGTAGGCTACGTGTTGCGATGTTTTTTTTTTATTACTTAGATTGGTGGATGAGCTCACGGCCTACCTGGTGTTAAGTGGTTACCGGACCCCATAGACATCTACAACGTAAATGCCACTATCCACCTTGAGATAACAGTTCTAAGTTCTCAGTATAGTTACAACGGCTGCCCCGACCTTCAAACCGAAATGCATGGTGGTGGTACCTGGTGCGGACTCACAAGAGATCCTACCAGCAGTATGATGTTGTAGCCAGGCTCACTGGCTGTTATACCAACCAGTAAATCAAGGAAATAAAATTTAAAGGTGTTTCGCACGAAAACAGCGACAAAAAGTACATACAAGAACAAAAGTGTTATATAACCGAGCAAAAGAATACGACCGCAATGCGGTTCCTTAGTAGATTTACAAGTCCTTCGGGATTTTACAACTTATGTTTATTCTGATACTTACTTGGCGGCGCGACTGTACTCGATTTTTATGAAGCCTGTAAATTTTAACATTCGGCATCGGATGTTTCCTTATTTCCGTTGCTGATTCTAATGTGTTTTTCGTTTAGTTCTGATGGATACAAAACAGTGTGCCCCATTTCAATATTGGGCCTTTATTATGAATTAGGGAGACGTAGCGTGGATATGCCTCCCACAAAATCAAACCCGCAAAATTATAATTTGCGTAATTACTGGTGGTAGGACCTCTTGTGAGTCCGCACGGGTACGTACCACCGCTCCGCCTATTTCTGCTGTGAAGCAGTAATGCGTTTCGGTTTGAAGGGTGGGGCAGCCGTTGTGACTATACTGAGACCTTAGAACTATATCTCAAGGTGTGTGGCGCATTTACGTTGTAGATGTCTCTGGGCTCCAGTAACCACTTAACACCAGGTGGGCTGTGAGCTCGTCCACACAGGTAGGCAATAAAAAAATGGACCGAAGACCCATTGAGGTTCGCGGGGATTCGCTGGATGCAAGCAGCTCAGAATCGGTCTTTGTGGCGAGGCTTGGGGGAGGCCTATGACCAGCAGTTGACGTCTATGGGCTGATAGAATAGAATAGATAATTTAAATTAGTTACAATTTGAGTTCGTTTGATTTATTAATCAATTTATATACGGCTCAAGGGATGTTGTGTTTGATTGTACATATTTTTTTGTTTTCTTTTTTTTATTGCCCTTGTAAGCAGACGTGCATATGGCCTACCTGATGGTGAGTGGTCACCGTCACCCATGGACAACACCAGGGGCAGAGCCAAGCCACTGCCTAACAGGTTGTGCAATTCACTAGGATAATTTTAAAAGCTTTATTATTTTAAACTGTTTAAAATGGCGTAGTATATTGTGTTGATATGTGAACGGGCTTACGACCCAACCGGTAATAAGAGGTCACCGGAGCCTTGTTGACCTTGAGACGTGAGGTCGAAGCTTTAATTGTCTTTTGCAATGACTGTGTGCATAATTTCTAGTAGCACACAGACATGATGACCATATCTACCCGCATAGACTAATAATAGTCATATCCTATCAGTTTTGTCGTAATAAAAAAACCGCTAAAATACATTTGAGGAAATGCATGGAGATTTACTCACTTCCCGAATAAATTTAATAGGTCTTGAAACATATTTAAATATTTAAAATGAGAGGCATTCGTCTTCACTCTTCAAATTTAAATGAGTCCCAGTTTTATTCAGAATACTCTTTAGAAGTTCAGCGCGACATTGTACGGTCGGAAATTATTGGAAATATGTAAATTCTCATATGGATGTGTCGTTCTGTGATCTATGGGATTCCGGGGCGACGATATTTTACTTTTAGAGTTGAATCATGCGCGGGGTTCGGATTAAGGGTGAAGGTTTTTTTTCTTTTGTAACCACGGAGGGCGGACGACACATGCAGTGCGCCAAGTCGTCTGGTCTGAAGAATGTACCTGCTATGTAATATACAATATATACTTGTCACATCCGGACATGAGAAATGAAGCAAAAGCGCGCCATCTAGTGAATGTGACCCGCAACTACTAGTCAAACACCGGGTCAGTTCGGTTGGTGTGCTTCAACAGAGTCGAGATATCAACGCTCACTACATATTCGGTGCCTGACTTAGGAAGAGTGAAGACGTCTAGGAGCTGTCATCGTTTCGTGCGGCGCAATCTCTTTGCACGACTACCCACCATAAGTTCATTGTGTCGAAAGGCAATGAAGATATTGTTGCGCCACTAAGAGTAACGCCATCTATCTCCGAATAGTCGAACGAATATCGAAGGTTATAGTAGCACCTAGAACCCTCAAGAAGTACAACGCCATCTATTGTCAGATAGCGGAAACACAATACTAGAGATGTGTGGAATATTCTCGATAATTCGAGGGATGTGGTATCGACTATAAAACTGTTGCAGAGATGGCACGCAGTCAGTTAGTAATCGGAACTACTCGAAGCGAAACAGCAAACGGATCACCTGAAGCGAAGCGGAAAAAGCAAATTGAGAATTTTCAAGTGTTTGTTGAGTGTTTTAAGTGATCTAAGTGCAAATACAGTTTTAAGTTATACTTTGGTGGAACATTTATTTATACCGAAACCCCAGTGCCTAACAATATGTACTATTCTATTGACATTAAAGTAAAGTTTAGCCTAGTAAAACTATAGCACAAACTGAGTTGCTCTATAAAGAGAAACAACATATAAAGATGTTCACCAGTTTTTATGTTTTTTTTTATATTTCAATAATCAAAAATTTTTTAATGCTTCTAATGTTTCAATATTCAAAATACCATTCATGTCACCTGTATAACATATTATAACCTCTTTTCTAGATAATAAAGAGCAGTTGAAAAATTATCGTATCGGTCCTCATCGCGTGTGCAAATTTTCAATTTCATCGGGCGTCTTGAAGTCAATGGAAATGCTGTTCAATTATTACTTTACATACATACAAACATGCATACCAAGCTAATAAAAGTTTGTATAAAAGTTAAAATGTAATATATAAAGCTAATCTGAGTCTTAAGTGTCAGTGATTATGGTCGGACTTCGATCACTAGGCGAATACTATCCTATTCATTTTTATCAAGAAGCAATCATACTCACTGGTTTGATCGTTGTGCAAATAATTCAGTGTATTCACGTCCTGCTGTATAGGACTGGCTCTATACAGTCTGAGCCCTCAGCTAACGTTGGATCATCACCGAAACTCTCAAAATATAACAAGAAATCTATTTATATATAAATGAATTGCTGTTCGTTAGTCTCGCTAAAACTCGAGAACGGCTGGACCGATTTAGCTAATTTTGGTCTTGAATTATTTGTGGAAGTACAGAGAAGGTTTAAAAGGTAGATAAATATGAAAATGCTCGGAAATAAATAAAAATAACAATTTTGTTTTTCCTTTGATGTGTCCCCCTTCGGACGGATTCCTTTTGTTTGTTTTAAGTTTATTTTATACCAAAAAGGTCTTTTGATTTATCGATTGAGGCACTACGAAGTCTGCCGGGTCACATAGTTAAAAATAAAATTCACCCAGCTGCGGTAAGAAAGCAATACAAGAACACTTGACACACTTATCTTCAGTCAAAAGTCCGTGATAATTTCCGGTATGGCCTTAAAAGCTCTCCGCGGTCACAGAGGAAGCTCTCTGGATATTGGGGCGGAAGTAGAGGCTATTTGCAAATAAAAGTTTTTACGTTCTCGTCTACTTTTATCGTTAACAAGCTCTCCCTCGAGTGAAGTATATCTTACGTAAACAGATGTTAAAGGATGAAGTTTTTGTTGAGTTTTATATGATGATTCTACGGTGAACGGTGGTTACTGGAAAGCAGAGGAATTATCTGTTTATTTGTGCCCGTGTCATTGATGACACTAAACTATAAAGCCACTCTCTAAATTAATAAAAAAAAAGAACACAATATTCTTAACCTAAAAGTACATGTTATTATCCGCAACATGCTTCGTCAGATTACAGAAATAAAGTTATCAGCAACATGCTTCGTCAAAAAGTACAATACTTACTTTCAGGTGCAAGCGTCGTCATTAATTATATAATCGATTTTGAAATCGTGGAAAGGAATTTTCGTTTACTAGTGGTAGGATCTCTTGTGAGTCCGCACGGGTAGGTATTACTACCCAGCCTATTTCTGCCATGAAGCAGTAATGCGTTTCGATTTGAAGGGTGGGACAGCCGTTGTAGCCATACTGAGACCTTAGAACTTATATCTCAAGGTGGGTGGCGAATTTACGTTGTAGATGTCTATGGGTTCCAGTAACCACTTGACACAAGGTGGGCTGTGAGCTCATCCACCAATCTAAGCAATTAAAAAAAAAAAATTTACAAAATTTCTTCAAAAACAATTATCAACATCTGTTACAATCGTAGTAACTATTGAGATATCGATCTTCTCAAGTTTCAAAGACACTTAAATCTAATTTTGCCTAAAACATACGCTATTATCAGTTTTCGTGTTTTACGTACGGCAAGACTTTGGTTGTCATGGTAACCGTATTCAATTTCCACGCCTCCGCAAGAGAGCTTAGCTTTGGCCCTGAGAACAGCGAGTTAATCCGACGTCTTCGATTTCAGAAGTATTGTTTTATTGCGTTTAATGATAAAATCAATTAGCATTGTTTTCTTATGAGTAGAGACTACTCCTCAAATCTATTAGTTTAAGCTATGGTGACAGTGATCGACTATCAACAAAAGAATACTCTGGGTGTATTGTGTGTTGGTGTATACATGTATAGTAATTCGTCTTGTGACTCTTGTGAGCCCGATTTTTTTTTATTGCTTAGATGGGTGGACGATCTCACAGCTTACCTGGTGTTAAGTGACTACTGGAGCCCATAGACATCTACAACGTAAATGCGCTACCCACCTCAAGATATAGGTTCTAAGGTCTCAGTATAGTTACAACGGCTACCCCACCCTTCAAATCGAAACGCATTACTGCTTCACAGCAGGAATAGGCGGGGTGGGGGTGTTTACTCTCACAAAAGGTTCTACCGCATGGGTAAGGGCTATTACAATCACGCTACATTTCTGCCGCGACAGTTGACACTTAGATCCCATTTTCTTAATAACGATATCTTAAGAAATACGTTTTATAACATACTTTTTTCATTATGCCATCATATTACTAATTCAATGTCTTTAGTGTCCTAATCCAAAAGCGCGTCGCATCCGCTTTTAAGCCCCGCTCATAAGTCTCTCTTGTGGCCCTACACGGAAAACTCTCAACGTTTTGTGCCAACAAGTTACCCCCCTACTACAACAGATAAGATAAAGACAGTAAAGTCTTCATTTAATTTTAGTAATGCTCCTTAAAACTGTTCTTTACTTGGAAGCAAACAGTCGTTTTAGTAAACTAATATTTGATGAAAAACATTCTAACGATCGAGTGTGTAGCTGTATCTGCTGATCTAGCTGTATAGCTACAGTTCCCGACGTGTTCGTAGATGACTCCGAGGATATCCGGGTAGCATCATTAAGATGCGATCGCGTCTGAAGCCTGAGTGTCGAGCTTGAAGGTGATTTCCGGTTGAAATATAACTTATCAGCTTGGATTGATGTGATGCGGCCGAAACCGACACCTTTTTTTTTTTGCTTAGATTTGTGGACGAGCTCACAGCCCACCTGTTGTTAAGTGGTTACTGGAGCCCATAGACATCTACAACGTAAATGCGCCACACACCTAGAGATATAAGTTCTAAGGTCTCAGTTTAGTTACAACGGCTGCCCCACCCTTCAAACCGAAACGTATTACTGCTTCACGGTAGAAATGGGCGGGGTGGTGGTACCTATCCGTGCGGACTCACAAGAGGTCCTACCACCAGTAATTACGCAAATTATAATTTTTCGGGTTTGATTTTTATTACACGATGTTATTCCTTCACCGTGGAAGTCAATCGTGAACATTTGGTAAGTACCTACTTATTTCATTAGAAACTGCTCTAAACAGTTTGAAGTCGTCGTGGCCTAAGGGATAAGACGTCCGGTGCATTCGTGTTGAGCGATGCACCGGTGTTCGAATCCCGACGGCGGGTACTAATTTTTCTATATGAAATACTTACTCAACACACGTTCACCATTGACTTCCACGGTGAGGGAATAATATTGTGTAATAAAAATAAAACCCGCAAAATTATAATTTGCGTAATTACTGGCGGTAGGACTTCTTGTGAATGCGCGCGGGTAGGTACCACCACCCTGCCTGTTTCTGCCGTGAAGCAATAATGCGTTTCGGTTTGAAGGGTGGGACAGCCTTTGTAACTATACTTGAGACCACAGGAGACCTTAGAAGTTATATATCAAGGTGGGTGGCGCATTTACGTCGTCGATGTCTATTGACTCCAGTAACGACTTAACACCAGGTGGGCTGTGAGCTCGTCCAACCATCTAAGCATTGAAAAACACAGCTGCTTTATAAGGGATGGGTTGTATGCGGCTAAAATATGATTAGCTCATTGAACCCGCGCAGAATCACATTTTTTCTGTATAGGCATACTGGTCCAAACATTACAAAGTAAGAACCATAGATCGCATTTGAAAAAAAAATCTTGAACAAGTCTTAAGTATCTGTTTAGTTAGAAAAAAATCGTAGCCTTCCAAGGAATCCAAACCTTGCTTAATCAAATCCCAAAAGACTGATATAGCGAGATACTATACCTCTTACCTGGTACAGGTGGGTAGCATATTTACGTTGTAACCACTTAACACCAGGTGGGCCGTGAACTTGTCCACCCATCTCAGCAATAAAAAAAAAAAATATTTTGTGTATTTAAATATGTAACTGTATTAATCATATGAATATGTGATCCAATAATTTTCGAATATATTTCAATGAACTGTAAAGCCACTAGCTAGAATTTCTGGCCAATAAATTAAGATTACCCTTAAGCATAGTACAGATTAACTTAAGTGCTGTGAATTATTGGTCGGAGATTCCATTTTGAATTATTGTTCTAAAGATTATATAAAATTAGAATTCCATTTTGAATGGTACATAAATTAAATCTTTTTCTTCGAGATATCGCCTTTCACATTCTCCTCGCATTCGTTCTTTCATTGATACGGGTCTCAACGACCTCGTATTCTTAATTTGACTAGAGTGGCAAAATTACCAATTCAAATATCCTCTGTATCAAACACCTAACAATTGTTACCGTGATACCGTTACCACCGAAGCAAAGTTCATCTCTCATCTCTACCCGGAACCGCTATATTCTCAACTATGCGCTTAGAGATCATTTTAGAAAGGCTTGTGAGAACGCCGGAGGATCAAATTAAAATTAGTAATAATCTATCTCGAGACATTGTCTAACCACTCGGCTTCCCGTAGTTACTGTTACTGCATCACTGCATCCGTTACAATGGACTACTGTCAAGAAATTCCTTATTTTATTTTGACTGCCAAACTTTTTTCCTAGTTCCTGCCGAGTGGTATCAGTACATCAGCATATTGCAGTCGCTAACCGGAATTTCCTGGCAGCAGATCGTGATATGAATTAACTAGATTTCAACCCCAAATGCGAGGATGGATTTTTATGGATGGATTATTTCTATCACGAAATATATGAGCTTCCGTAACCACAACATAACACCAGTTTTTTTTTTTTTTTTTTTTTTTTTTTTTTTTTTTTTTTTTTTTTTTTTTTTTTTTTCCAGTTTCACCAGGACAGGTGGGCAAGCAAATCGCGACCCGCTGAGAAGATCCGGCGAGAAACTCAGCAAGCTGATTCATGTCATGGGTTAGGTTGCACGGCGAACTCTTTGTCGAGTTCGACGAGTACGGTTACCGAGGTCCCTAAGCCTGCTCCTAGTGTTAGAGCTGAAGGCGTCTAATGCAAAGGTTATTGATGGATCTGATGGATCCGTAAGAACGTGTCTAGGGCGTCGACGGTGACTGGCTCCTGCGTGATCAGGATTCGGGGAGTAGTCAGCGGCGGCAACGATAAGGCGATTATCATGACGCATAGCCTTATCGAAGTACCGTTCCGACGCTGACTTCATGTATTTCTGGATAGATTCGAGGCCCAGGTCGTCGTGTAGGTCAACGTTTCTCACGAACCACGGAGCTCCGACGGCTAACCTGCAAAAGCGGGATTGTAGAGATTGGAGGGTGTCTATGTGTGTGCGGGCCGCGTGAGCGAACACCACACTCGCGTAAGTTATGACGGGCCTTATGCAAGTTTTGTAAAGTGTCACCTTGTTCCGAAGGGACATTTTACTCCGCTTACAGATCATGGGGTAGAGTCTACCGAGAATAAACGCGGCACGGTCACGGACTGATTTTATATGCGGGCGGAATGTCATCGATGCATCCAGGGTAACGCCCAGGTACTTGACCTTCCTGGCCCAGGGTATGGGTTGTCTAAAGAGAGTAATCGGGGGTGTGAGATTCCTCCTCCTAATTCGGGAGGAAATCCGTGTGGAGCTTCCCCTCTGAAATAGCACCGCAGTACTTTTCGCTGGGTTGATGTCTATGCGCCATTTTCGGAACCACTGTCCTAGGGCTAGGGCTGCGCTCTGAAGCTTCTTCGCGATTAGGGACTTGTTTCTACTGGAATAGTAAACAGTCGTGTCGTCGGCGAATAAAGCTAAATGGGTCGGCGGCGACCGGGGAATATCGTTAACGAATAAGCTAAATAGGAGGGGTGAGAGGACAGAGCCTTGCGGGACTCCAGCTGTGAGAGGTCGTGGGGAGGAGCGGGTTCCCTCGACTCGATATCGAAAAGAGCGGTTCGACAAGAAGTCCCGTATGATGAGCACGAGACTATCCGGCACACCCATGTTGAATAGTTTGAAAATCAAACCGTTGTGCCAGACTTTGTCGAACGCTTTTGCGACGTCGAAGAAGAGAGCTCCCGTGTATAACGGTTTTGGTCGATTAAGCCCCACAAGAATATGCTCCGTGAGGCGGTGCACCTGTTGAACGCATGAGTGATTTGTACGGAATCCGAATTGTTCATCGATGAGAATGCCCTTTGATGAGACGAAGTCTCTGAGGCGTTTGTAGAGCAGACGCTCATACAGTTTGCCTAGAGACATGAGGAGGCTAATCGGGCGATAGCTCGTCGGATGATTTTTTGGTTTACCGGGTTTATGTATGCCGATAACGTCCGCTTCTTTCCACACCGCGGGAAAGATACAGTTCGCCATAGCGGCATTGAAAATAGATGCCAACATCACGATGAGTTGGACGGGTAGAAGTTTAATAACGCGGTTGGATATACCTCGGAACCGGGAGCCTTGCGGGGACGTAGGTCTTTGATCAAGTCTTTAACTTCCATCGGGGTGACGGGTGGTAACGCATCCGAGGGTGGCAAGAAGGCTCTGCGTTCTACCTCACTGTCTACGAATTCTACATGAACAGGGTCCACGGATTGAGTGCTGGGCGTGCACTGGGTTTGCAATGTCTCGGCCAGGAGCTCTGCTTTTTCGTCATCATCGAAAGCCGCGGGTCGGCCTGAGGGGCCTACGAGGGGGGGCATAGTTACTACCGTATCCGATTTGAGAGTACGAGCTAAGCGGTAGTAAGACCTTTGGGAGGGCGCGAGTCCTTCTAAGAAATCAGACCATCTGGCATCTCGGACTTCGGCGATGCGAGACTTTACGTCGCGTTGTAGGGCACGCATTCGAATACGATTTTCCACGCTAGGATACCTGTCGTAGGCGCGTATCGAGGCCTTCTTAGCTCTACGGAGTTCCCTAATATCGTCGGACAATTTGAAGCGGTGAAGGAAGTCCTCCGCTACAACTTGTTTCGATGACCTATCTAATGTCGAGGTGATGTGTGACGTTAAGATGTCTATGGCTTCAGCGGTATCCTGAG
Source organism: Bombyx mandarina (assembly GCF_030267445.1). Taxonomy (NCBI): domain Eukaryota; kingdom Metazoa; phylum Arthropoda; class Insecta; order Lepidoptera; family Bombycidae; genus Bombyx; species Bombyx mandarina. The sequence goes on from NC_143226.1 coordinate 9,342,965, forward strand.
GAGACGGGGTAGAGTCCGGGGTAAACGGGAGCGATGGTGGATCAGATTCAGCCAGGCTGATGCCCAGCGTGTGCCAATCCACCACAGTCCTCGTGACGGGAACGGAATCGGGAGCGCGACCGAGCTTCATAACGACGGGACGGTGGTCTGAATCTAACTCTGAAACTACTTCGATCGAGTGTAAGCGCAGAGTTACGTTTCTTAATAACGCTATGTCGAGTATATCCGGGCGATGCGCGATATTTAGCGGGTAGTGAGTCGGGGTTAGCGGAGCGACGATATCGAAGGCGAGATTATCGACTAACGCGTCAAGCCGCCTGCCATTCGGAGTTGTGGTGTGTGAGTTCCACCTGATGTGTTTACAATTTAGGTCGCCCGCCAGAATGACAGAGCTCCCCATGCCGAGCAGCGCCTCGATATCGGCACGGCACGGAGTTCGCGCTCCTCCTGGAGCGTATACGTGTGGAAACTTATACGCTCCTTACGGAGGTAAGAAGAGAGGGCCCTATGGTCGTCGGGTGTTCGAACCTTAATTTGAATGCCGTTTGCGAGGTTACGGGCATTCGTGAAGTTGATATTTTTGGCCTTAAGGGCCAGGGAAACTCGATCCCAAGCTGCCTTCTCTTGGAGGATTACCGGGGGAGGGGTCTGGGTTTTATTTTGTGCCACCGGACGCGGCGACGGAGTGGCACGGGCTGGAGGCGCAACGGGAGTCTGAGGGCGGGGGCGCGACGCGTTCGCGGCTTTGCTAATTTTAGCGGCCGCGGGAGCTCGGGACTCCGCGGCACGCTTCTTACCCTTTTGTACCAGGGTGAATCCATCCGTCGATGAGGCGGGGGCGAGGTCGACCTCCATCTCCGAGTCAGAGTCGGAGGACGAGGAGGCGGGCGCAGGTGACCTACGATCAGGAGTTTTGGAGGGCGCGACGGAGGCCGCGGATGATCGCGCTGCTGGAACGGTGGCCACGGCGGACGACGCAGCTGTTTTACTCGCCAGTATAGGCGACGCGGGAACGGCAGGCACGACGGAGGCTGCGGTGCTCGATGCAGAAGCTTTGCACGCAGGTACAGGCGACGCAGGAGCAGCGAGCTCGGCGGAGTCCACGAGAGGGCTCGCGGTGTGATCGGCCTTGAAGGCCAGAAACTCAGAAGTGAGCTTTGGGTAGCGAAGCCGGAGAAATTCCGCAAATACAGCGTCCATGATGGCTACGTGCCCAGGTGGGGCTACCCCGGGTCTTAGAAAACACTCGCCTTGCGGCGAGGCCCCAACTTCTCGGAAGGTGGCGATGCGGCGCGATTACTACAGGACAAAGAAAAAAAAACACAACAAAACTGAAATAACAAAAAGAAACAAAACAATTAAATACTTCCAAGAAAATAGTTTGTCGGCAGATGTACCACGAACACAAAAATAACAAAAGGAAACAAACAAATAAAGACTTCCAGGAAAAACACTTGGTCGGCAGATGTACCACGAACACAGGCCGCGCGAACAATGGCCGGGCTAACAAAAGCCGGGCGAACAAAGGCCGGGCGATCGAGTGGTCGATGAGCACGTCCGCGCGTGACGGGTGCCTCTATCGGAATCACTAGTTGATCTGTGGCGGGTAGCCATCATACAACGCAAGATAATTGACAGATGCTTGGATCTCGCTTACGACACTTTCAAGATAAAGTGCATATATACAAGTTCCGAACAACATCATTCGGACCGTCGGTCTACCGAGCAATATCATCCGCTCGGTGGAGGATCTTCCCTTTGTCGTATACCTACAGATCCACATCATCTACATTAAAAAAAAGTAATTGTCTCAAATACGAGTATCGTAGATTGGTCCGACCATCCTGCCTAGATACCGTGTAGTAATCCTGGATTCCTTCGTCCACAATTCCCTGTTTGTTTCTTCAGTAGTCAATATAGAGCTCGTATGTTATCATGTATAAAAATATCATCGTGAGCGCTTACAGCACCGAAGAATTCCATGAAAAGTAATGTTATTATTATGTTAAAACACGGGATTTACCCTCATGCGAACGCTGGTAATATTACAGTGTGTAACAGATGAAAATTCCGTTGCTTTTGTTAGAATTTTCATTATGAATCGCTCGTGATTTTGCGAAGGTCGGAGGATCGTATGTGATAAAAGCCTCTCCGGATATTCACAAGATACGTTACCGCGACCTCCTTATTCATATTCGGGGTATCGAAATTATATTTGATTCATGTAAGATTTCTTAGCCACCATATTTTTTGCTCCCCATACTAATTGTTTAGAGAAACCATATCAGCGTAATATTAACTAGTAGGTGAGCTCACGGGGCTTAAGCCTGACGATGTTGCTAACACTAACCCTAGCAAGAGCCGTGCTTCGCAGAATCTACCACCGGATTGGAAACGCGACCCACTGAGAAGATCCGGCGAGAAACTCAGTGGGCTGTGTCTCTGGGTTAATTTACTCGCCGAGCCCTTTGTCGCAAGCGGCGGGTTCGATGAGAACGATGACCGGAGCTACCATAAGTACTTAATTGGGAGAGTGCATTCTGAAGCCTTAAGTTACAGCGAATTTTGTTGCTATTAACATAGTTATAGCCGGGCTTAGGTACTGGGATGGCAGCCGATTCTAAGACCCCCTCATATAAGTTCAAGGACCAAGAACACCGAGGACTTTTAAGGTTATGAGCTTTCCCATTTCGCGTGCCTCACTTTCATTCCCATCTAACATCAGTCGTACCTTCCGGTTGCGGGAGGATACATCCTTAATAGATATTTACCCAATGACAGAGCACGCAAGAATATTTTTGTAACGAGTACTGTATTCTCTGATTCGGGCTCCCTTCTCCCATTTTCACGTGCACCCAACATAACCCTACGGCCTGCGCATCGCACCGCATTTTTCTAACGGCAAACATGCTGTGGGTATATACGCGCCACATCCCTATTATCTCGAATCGATTCGAAAATACATGAAGTCCGCGTCGGAACGTTATTTCGATAAGGCAATGCGTCAAGATAATCCCGTTATCGTTGTCGCCGCTGACTACTCCCCGAATCATCATCATGCATACATCGCCCTAGACACGTCCTTACGGATCCATCAGATCCAATAACCTTTGCATTAGACGCCTTCCGCTCTAACAGTAGAAGTAGAGACCCCAGTAGCCGTACCCGTCGAACTCGGCAAAGAGTTCGACGTGCAACCTAACTTAAACATCAACCCATTTCTCGCCGGATCTACTCAGCGGGTCGTGATTCCGATCCGGTAGTAGGTTCATTCGCGAAGCAGCTACTCTTAAGTTATTAGGTCTCCCTTGGAGGCGATCGAGTAGCTGTTAGAAAATCCCGCCCTTACTCTGGCCCTTAGGGCTGAGCCCTTACTCGCCCACCTGTCCTTGTGAAACTGAAAAGGCCTCCGGGTCATCAGTAACCCCTCAATCATAAAAAAAGCATCCCTATTGAATACATTTGAAGTGGATTTTTTATAAAGCTAAAAAAATGCAATAATTATTACCTGATGACATGGTTTTGATGAAAATTAAATGTTCTGGAATGGAGACCGCGAATTGGTAAATTTAGAAGGCCCAGTAACTAAGTAGAGTGACGATAACGCATAATAGTAGGCTTAGAGACGAATGGCCCAGCATCAGGTCGCGTGGCATACCTTCTCAACTTCAACCTCTGTCTATTCAATTCTGAGTATAAGTCTCTTCATATCCACTCCATTCTTTTCGGTCTCTTGCCTTTCACACCCACTTCTCACCAGTTGACTAGGTCGGCAGTCCCCCTCCTTAGTTGTCTGCTCACGTTGCAATGTTACGAGGTCTCCACTCCAGTACTTTTTTGCCCACCGACTGTAGCGACGGGTGGCATGCCTTGAAGAGGCTTATCATCTCCAACAGCTGACTAAAGTAGGTAGTTAATGAAATTAAATATGAAAATGCTGGCGTGTTGCAAAATCAACGTACCCCATACAAGACCATCAAGCTAGGTTTCTTGAGACAAAAGCATTTGGACCGGAAATCAAAAACTGAGTACAAAAGTCAGAGTCCACTAGATTAGCTGCCGGGCAAAAAAACCAAAGCAAACTGAACCTTGTCGACTGCGATACAAAAGTGAGTTTCATTAGACGTTATTCCGATACATTTATTTTTGCCTATCTGTTTTATCTGTGTAAATTAATTAATTATCTTAATTAATGAAAAACGTTCTCAAAGAATTCTCCTCATACATCCCGAGGCTCTGAAACAATTCCTTGTAATTTACTTAACGATAACTTACTTTTATTTATGTTTTGCGACTTCCGGGCGAGTGGGTCTTGTATTAAAAGCAGGTCGTGAATTTTTTTATTTATCGCTAATTTGTTTCCGTCCACATTGCCCTGGAGAGATAGCTCTAGGCGATAAGGGCACCCTTTGTTATACATTTATATTGTCACTCCCTTGGCTGTTGTTCATTCCATTGGGCTGTTTCAATGAAGAGTTAGTGTACTTAAATCCACCATCATTCATCATGTTTGTTATTTTACCTTGGTTTCCTAAGCCAGCTCTCTCTCTCTCTCTCTCTCTCTCTCTCTCACACTCTCTTTCTTTATGTGAGACATTGGTTCCCGGCTCGGTAGTTCTGTTTCAGTCGGTTATCTTCGCGACACACACACTGGCTCTGAACAAAACAAGGTATTCTAGGTCCCCAATATACGTCCAGGATTCAACAAAGGAGTAATTGCACATACGCATCTGGGACTGCCACACGGAGCTCCTGAACGCGTGCACTGTTTTATATTCATCAGGCCCTTTTGTTAATTGAGACCTTAGAACTCATATCTCAAGGGGGGTGGCGGTATGTAACTGTAGATGTCTATGGGCTCTGAACACCAGGTGGGCTGTGTGCTCGTCCAATCAACTATGCAATAAAAAATAAATGAAAAGTGTGTTTGTATGTGTTCAGTTCATATGGGCAAACAGAAATATTATTGTGCACTTCAACCTACCCTCGAGTCTTTAAAAAAAACCACCCAAATCATTAAATTCATTGTATAAACTAAATCAGCGTACATCGTATAAACCTCCATGAAATTAATTCAAAGGTCCATGTTAAAATACGGACGTTTCTGTGAGTTCCTTCGCTAATACATCATTCTTTATCAGTCCATCGCGGTGTTTTTGTAAGTCTCCATGTCGGAGCCGCCTTGAATACACGTTTCATGGTGAACCGCCATAATTCTTCAGGCTTATCTGAGCTGACGGCGTGTTACAGAAATACTGCACTACCCTACATCCATTTAAAATAATTTAACAAGGCCATTTCGGTCCAAATATGAAGCTAATTAAAAATCATTTCTACTTTAATATAATCATGCTGAATATCAAAGTATGTTAATTATTGCAGTGTTTTTCTGCTAATATATTTTTTCGGTAGGTAGCGGCTTGACGACCGCGGGTGAATTTCAATTATCTATATACTTATATATACCTATATAAGACCATTGAACGTTCTCACCAAAAAAAAAACAATGTAAAACACAATTTAAAATAATAAACATTATTTTAAAATTTATATAAAGTAGAATACATTTCAGATCGTGTTCCCTTCCGTTCTAGAAACGTCGCTCTGACATTGGATATCCGTTTCCGGCGAAAGTTCTTTGCATTTTATATTAACGAAAAAATATTGAAAATAAAAACATCGTAGAATACAGATTTGTAAATCTGTTAATTGTTTTACGACGCGAGATTTTTAAACGACTGCACGAATCACCTGGTGTTAAGTAGGCTCTTGAGCTTACCATATAAACAGCACAAACGTGAAAGCACCCTTCTTAAGATACGGTCCACGATTCGATTTGAACTTTGAAGAGTGGGGCAGCCGTTGTACTGTTACAACTGAGACCTTAGAGCTCTTGCCTCAAAGTGAGTGGCGGCCTTTACGTTTAGGCCGTGAGCTCGTCAATCTACCTAGTCAGGTCATAAGTATTGTCACACAGTAAAAACTTTTCTTTTAGAATGCTGGCCACAAAAAAGTTTATTGAATTCGAATTTCGAATTGTTCATGAAAAAAAATGTATACTTTTAGAATTTTACTCATTTTTAAATATGGTGTGGACGCTTAAAGAAGACCGTGTTGCAGTTATTGCGTTGCATCGTTGCGGTTACGCGCCAATTCAAATTTTTAACATACTGAAAAATTTTAATATAACCAAAAGATTCGTTTATCGTACCATCAAACGATACAACGAAGACTCTAGTGTAGATGACAGGTCAAGAAGTGGTCGCCCTCGGTCTGTTAGGACTCCAGCAGTGATAAAAGCTGTGAAGGCGCGAATTCAAAGAAATCCCAAACGTAAGCAGAAACTGTTGGCCCTTCAGATGGGGTTAAGCAGAACCACGGTGAAAAGGGTGTTAAATGAAGACTTAGGGCTTCGGGCATATCGAAGAAAAACAGGACATCGTTTGAATGCTCGTCTAATGGACCTGAGACTGAAGAGATGCCGCGCTTTGTTGAAGCGGTATGCGGGAAAAAAATATCGGGAAATTCTTTTTTCGGATGAAAAAATTTTTACCGTAGAAGAGAGCTACAACAAACAAAATGATAAGGTGTACGCACACAGTAGTGAAGAAGCGAGCAACCGTATTCCGCGTGTCCAACGAGGTCATTTTCCATCCTCGCTCATGGTATGGTTGGGAGTTTCTTATTGGGGCTTAGCAGAGGTACATTTTTGTGAGAAAGGTGTAAAAACGAATGCAGTTGTGTATCAAAATACAGTCCTGACGAACCTTGTGGAACCTGTTTCTCATACCATGTTCAATAACAGGCACTGGGTATTCCAACAAGATTCGACGCCAGCTCATAAAGCGAAGAGCACACAAGACTGGCTGGCGGCGCGTGAAATCGACTTCATCCGGCACGAAGACTGGCCCTCCTCCAGTCCAGATTTGAATCCGTTAGATTACAAGATATGGCAACACTTGGAGGAAAAGGCGTGCTCAAAGCCTCATCCCAATTTGGAGTCACTCAAGACATCCTTGATTAAGGCAGCCGCCGATATTGACATGGACCTCGTTCGTGCTGCGATAGACGACTGGCCGCGCAGATTGAAGGCCTGTATTCAAAATCACGGAGGTCATTTTGAATAAACTTTAGTGTCATAAGAATCTATATTTTGTTAAGTTCATTTTGGTATATGAATGGTTACATAATGAATAAACTTGTTTCAATAATTTTAGATTAAACATGTGACAGAATTTATGACCTGACTAGGTATTTAAGAGTCGAGAAGTCGTTGGATTGGTATAACGGCTACCCAATCAACAAAATAGAATAGTACCTACCCGTGCACCCAAGGTATTCTACATCCAGTAATTTAAAGCCGTCGTGGCCTAAAGGATAAGACGTCCGGTGTATTCGATGTTGCGATGCACCGGTGTTCGAATCCCGCAGGCGGGTACCAATTTTTCTAATGAAATACGTACTTAACAAATGTTCACGATTGACTTCCACGGTGAAGGAATGACATCGTGTAAAAAAAATCAAACCCGCAAAATTCTAATTTGCGTAATCACTGGTGGTAGGACCTCTTGTGAGTCCGCACAGGTAGGTACCACCACCCTGCCTATTTCTGCCGTGAAGCAGTAATGCGTTTCGGTTTGAAGGGTGGGGCAGCCGTTGTAACTATAATTGAGACCCTTAGAACTTATATCTCAAGGTGGGTGGCGCATTTACGTTGTAGATGTCTATGGGCTCCAGTAACCACTTATGTTTAGTGCTGTTGACTAAGTGGTGCATTAGCGCCTCTGACTGCTGGAAGATATTTGCGCGACGTATGAATTTATGTTTATATATAAAAATATCACTCTCCGGAGTCCCATAGTACAGGGTATCATAATTTGGAAGCAGTGTGCTTAGTGCGAGCTTTTTGACTTTTGGGAACAGCGCCCCTAGCGGGAAACGAAGACAAGCTTTCCAACTTTTACGCGATCGAAAAGTAGAAAAACTCGAACTAAGCACACAGATGAGCATCTGTGACTTAACCTCAGCTATACAGTATGTGAAGTCATAGCTTCAATTATATTACAATGGGTATACCTCTTAAATTGGGATTTATCAACGCATCATTGCTTCATTTGCTTCATAGTAATAGTGAAGATCTATTAACCGCGTCGTTAGGCATACTGACGATCAGAATTTTGTTGTTCGGAAATTCTGTGTATATTTGCTAGGACAAGGTTTTTTTGATGGATGGACGAGTTCACAGCCCACCTGGTGTTAAGTGGTTACTGGAGCCCATAGACATCTACAACGTAAATGCGCCACCCACCTCGAGACATAAGTTCTAAGGTCTCAGTATAGTTACAACGGCTACCCCGCCCTTCGAACCGAAACGCATTACTGCTTCGCGGCGGAAATAGGCGGGGTGGTGGTACCTACCGTGCGGACTCCCAAGAGGTCCTACCACCAGTGAAAAGGTAAAATTACCTTGATAAATTCGCTAGATGAATGCAAGGTTTTGTAGGATTTCTTACACACCATAATAATATACTTACCGGTAAATGCGTCGGTTGAAACAGATGAAATACTGTCACGAATACGACCGGGCAAAGTTTTTCTGCAGAAAATTATTATGTTACTTACCCCTTGCTGAAATTGTCGAGCCGCCCTAATAATCCAAACTTACCTGAAACAATATAATAGCCCTTTAAATACAAATATAGACCAATATTATAAATATGAATGTGTGTTTGTTATTTATTCGCGCAAAATGTCCGGCCGGATTTGCATGAAATTTCGCGCTAGCTCATAGCTTCGATTAACACATAGGATACCTACTTTTCGTCACGGTAAAATGACATGATCCGGCCAACGCTGGGCATATCCGCTATAATAATAATACAATGTAATGTATTTGTTTATTCGTATTTTGCATATAAATGGATGTTTTTTTTTTTTATTGCCCTTGTATGCAGACGAGCATACGGCCCACCTGATGGTGAGTGGTTACCGTCGCCCATGGACTTCAGCAATGCCAGGGGCAGAGCCAAGCCGCTGCCTACTGCTTAATACTCTCCACAAGCCTCGCTTGAAGAAGGACATGTCATAGCACGCGGGAAACACCGTGGAGGGGAGCTCATTCCATAGTCGGATGGTACGTGGCAAAAAAGATCTCTGGAAACGCACTGTGGATGACCGCAGTGGCTCCAGGTAGTATGGATGAACTCTACTCCGGTGGCGGGCGGTGCGATGGTAAAAACGAGATGCCGGTATCATCTTGAACAATTCCTCAGAACAATTCCTAGGTCTATTCTTATTTTATAGAGCATAGATAGACACAAGCAACTCTTTATTCGGGAAAATGCGATGCCTTTAACTATTCATAAATTACAAATTTGACGAATGGGAAACAGCGGTGAACGGTTCATTTAAAATATAGTCTTATAATACCAGCGGACCCGACAGACGTTTTCCTGTAAACACGTCTTAAATCCGAATTTTTTTAACTTTTTTTAATACGTTGCGATGACCTGGACTGTTTTGCTAGAGCTGTATACCGTGAGTGGATCGGAAGAGTTACTGGATTGGATGAACCCCAATGTTCGGAGCTTGTTTATATGCAAACATATCTTGAAATATGTCGTTGACGAGATCTTCGATATCTTCTGACAGATATCTTATGTTCTGTGATAGCTACTGGCACACGGTCTTCTATACATTTTATAAGAAATATTACATTTCATCTGTTTCGTTTTAATTGTTTAGAGAAATCGTAAACATGACTTTTTATATATAACTGTTTCTAGTGTGACAACAAATTAACATGTGGCAACACTAGTCGTGGTAGTTTTACAAAAAGTTGTAGTTGTACTTATCATCTATTGTATTGTGCTTGAAGTGAATTAAGCGCACTGGGTTTCTCGCCGGATCTTCTCAGTGGGTCGCGTTTCCGATCCGGTGGTAGATTTAGCGAAGCACTGCTCTTGCTAGGGCCAGTGTTAGCAACACTCCGGTTTGAGCCCCGTGAGCTCACCTACACATTAAGGCGAAGCTGAAACATCCTTTCAAGGCTATCATCAGCATAGGTAGGATAAAAAAGAGAAGAGAACTAAAAGGCCTTCTTTCTATACAAACTTTTATTGAAGCTAAAACAAAATACAGTTAATGGCCCGAAACATTAACAAATGTGGTCACTAAATGTATTTATTCCGTTTACTGCATAGCAGTGGAACATACACTTAGAATTATGTTTATTAATCTATCTATATATTAATACGTGAAGGAAAAACTTTGTATCCCTTTTTACGAAAATTGCGCGGACGGAGGAGTATGAAATTTCCCACACTTATAGAGAATATAAAGAAGAAGTGCACAATGCTAATATTTTTTTTAAATTATGCATTATTAATAACACACTCCCATGTATTTGACACACACGCATATATAGTTTTAAACTCTTCGTTTATTGTCAAACTTTTGTTATTGCTTAAAGTCTGTGGTCAAATTGAGAATAGGTTAGGTAATAAATATTGTTTAGTCTAGAACCATAATAATGTTCAAACTTATATGTGAATTTAATTATAGTCGAATTTCGACTACGGCGGGACCACTAGTCTTTACAATTAGACGATTTAGACAATTAGCCCTTGGTTCCAAGCGGAGCTTCCCGCATCGCCGGTGTTAAGTGCTTAACGAACGTACAAAAGCTGACAATTTTTTTTTTTTTTTTTTTCCTACCTAAGCTGATAGCCCTAGCGGCTATGTCAGCGTAACCCTAACTTTAGTAGGTGAGCTCACGGGGCTCAAACCTGACGATGTTGCTAACACGAACCCTAGCAAGAGCCGTGCTTCGCAGAATCTACCACCGGCTCGGAAACGCGACCCACTGAGAAGATCCGGCGAGAAACTCAGTGGGCTGTGTCTGAGAGTTAATTTACTCGTCGAGCCCTTCGTCGCAAGCGACGGGTTCGACGAGAACGGTGACCGGTGCTTGAAGTACCTAAAAGCACCGTTAGTGGATCGGGAGGATCCGAGATGACGTGTTTTGGGCGACGTCGACTGCTTTCCATTCTGTCCGCAGGATCGGGAATGTAGTTACCGGCGGCCACGATGAGAGGGTTCTCGTGTCGTGCCGCTTTATCGAAGTGGCGCATGGACGCCGACTGTAGATACTTACTGATGGACTCTAAGTCCAGGTCGTCATGGAGGTCGACGTTCCTGACGAACCACGGGGCTCCGACGGCTATCCTGCAAAAACGGGATTGAATGATTTGGAAGGATTTTAAGTGTATGCGGGCCGCGTGAGCGAACACTACACTTGCATAGGTCATGACGGGGCGTATGCAAGTTTTGTAGAGTGTCACCTTATTTCTAAGGGACATTTTACTTCGCCTACATATCATCGGGTAGAGACGTCCTAGAATGAAGGCGGCACGATCGCGTACCGTCTTGTGTGGGGGCGGAATGTCATCCTACTGTCGAGGGTGACGCCTAAATATTTGACCTTCGGGGCCCACGGTATGGGCTGGTCGAACATCGTGATTGGGCGAACGGCGGGGGCGGAGGTGTTGACGCGCCTAGTCGGGAGGGGGATGCTCAGTGTGGTGTTCGGAGGGCGACCCCTTTTGAAGAGCACCGCTGTGCTTTTCGTGGGGTTGATGTCGATGCGCCACTTCCGGAACCACTGTCCCATGGTGGTAGCTGCGGTCTGAAGTCGTCGATGAAGCAACGCCTTCTTCCTACACGAGTAGTAGATGGCGGTGTCATCGGCGAAGAGCGCCAGATGGGTCTCCGGAGACCGGGGTATATCGTTGATATACAAACTAAATAGTAACGGGGAGAGGGCGGAGCCTTGCGGGACTCCGGCTGTGACGTGACGGGACCGGGAACGCGTTCCCTCGACTCGATATCGGAACGAACGGTTCGACAAGTAGTCTCGTATGATGAGCACGAGTCTCTCTGGCACTCCCATGTTATACAGTTTGTATATCAAACCGTTGTGCCAGACTTTGTCGAACGCCTTCGCTATATCGAAGAAGAGGGCTCCTGTCGGAATGGGTTTCCGCCTGTTCAGCCCTAGTAAGATGTGCTCCGTGAGGCGGTGCACTTGATGGACGCACGAGTGTCTGGCGCGGAATCCAAACTGCTCGTCTATCAGAATTTTGTTCGCAGATACGAAGTCCCAGAGGCGTTTACGAAGGAGCCGTTCGTATAGTTTTCCTATCGCCGGGAGGAGACTGATGGGGCGGTAACTCGCGGTTTCGTTCTTCGGTTTGCCCGGCTTGTGTATGCCGATAACGTCCGCTTCTTTCCACGCCGCGGGAAAGATGCAGTTCGTCATAGCAGCATTTAGTATGGTGGCCAACATCGTTATCAGTTGGGCTGGTAACAATTTAAGCGCGCGGTTGCGGATGCCGTCGGAGCCGGGAGCTTTCCGTGATTGTAGGCTATCGATCGCCTCCTTAACCTCGGAAGTGGTAATGGGGGGTAACGCGTCCGAGGGCGGCAGGGAAGCTCTGCGCTCGACCTTCCTGTCGACGAACTCGGTGTGTTCGGGGTCCGCGTGTTGAGTGCTGGTGGTGCACTGCTCTTGCAGTGCATCGGCCAGCAACTCTGCCTTGTCATCGTCATCGTAAGCCGGTGATTGGCCTGAGGGGCGTACGAGAGGCGGCATAGTGGCTATAGTTTCGGACTTGAGGGTCCTAGCTAGTCGCCAGTATGCTTGGTGAGTGGGCGCGAGCTCTTCTAAATAACTATCCCAGTTTTCGTTTCGGGCGTCGCTTAAGCGGGATTTGACCTCCCGCTGTAAGCGACGCATCCGAGTCCGGTTTGAATCCGTGGGATATCGATCGTAGGCCCGGATTGCCGCGTTTCTAACTCTTACGAGGTCCCTAAGATCGGGGAAAGTCTGATGCGGTGGAAGCAGTCCTCCACATCGACTTGCTTTGAAGATCTTATGATCGCCGTCGAGACGTGATCAGTGAAGATGTTTATGGATTCGACGGTATCCTCGGGGGATGGAGTTGAATCCGGGCCGCAAGGGAGGATTGGTGGAGCGGTGTTAGCTAAGCACGTGCCCAGCTTCTTCCAATCCACCATGGTCCTCGTATCTGGTTCGCGGTTGAGTGGGCGACCGAGCTGCATGACGACAGGTCGGTGGTCTGAGTCGAGTTCTGACATTGCCTCGATGGAGCGTAAGCGCAGAGTTACGTTCCTTAGCAGTGCCAGATCTATTGTGCTCGGACGACGCGCGGCGTTGTACGGATAGCACGTGGGGGTCGGGGGGTTGAATATTTCGAATGTGAGGTCGTCTATGAACGCGTCGAGACGCCTACCGTTCACATTCGTGCGATGGCAGTTCCACCTAGTGTGGTGGCAATTTAGATCGCCTGCCAGGATGACCGCGTCCCCCATACCGAGCAGTGTCTCGAGGTCACTGCTCAGGAGGGGTTTGTCAGGGGGGAGATAAACGGATGCGATGACGATCGGCTGGTGTCCCGTCAGCGCGATGCGGCACACTGACGCCTCGATATGTAAGAGCGAGGGAGTATCGAGAGGGACGCAGTGCAGGGCCCTCCTATAGTAAATGACAGTCCCGCCCTTGCGGGTGGAGAGTCTGTCATTCCTAACCATGACGTAATTCGCGACTTTGGGGTCGCGACGCGAGGGCTTTAGGAAGGTCTCCTGCACCAAAAGGATGTCGATGAGATTATCGCGGAGAAACTCATATACTTGATCGCGCTGACGCGCGAGTCCGTTAGCATTATAGAATGCTAACTTTAAGGAACGCGGTTTTTCCCTACCGTTGTTCGCCATTGATTACCGGTAATCAACCCAGCGTACGCTGGACGGACTCGATGACGTCCATATGGTCGAACGTCGGTCTTCGGCCGTGACCGCCCTGCGCATGGCGTCGGCGAACGAGCGCATGCGATCGATGTTAATCGCGGCGATATAATCACGCACGATTGAGAAGTCGTTTACGGCAGGCCGCGCGGGGCCGGGGCGAGGCGCGGGACCGAGCGCGGGGGCGGGGCGCGGCGCGAGCAGGGGCTGGGGTGCCGGTGGTTTCCCTGCCAGCGTGAGCGGCAGCGGTTTTGCCCACGCGGAGACGCTGGGCACCGGTGCCGGCACGAAGGCAGGTTTCGGCGCGCGGGGCGCCGAAGTCTTTGGGCCGACGGTTTTTGGTTGCGCGTTGGCCAGACGCTTTCGCGGGGCCTTGGGGCATCCGCGGTAGTTGGCTGTGTGGCCCTGCTTCTGGCAGAGCACACAGCTCGGCGGTTCGGTCGCGGTTTCCTTGACCCGCGAGCAGTCGGCTGTCGCGTGGTCTCCGAGGCACTTTACGCACCGCGGACGCGCGTGGCAATTGCGCGCGGAATGGCCGTAAAGCTGGCAGCGGTGGCAGCTGACAATACGTTTCAGTTAGACTACTTATACGTCAAATTCTCAATTGTATAAGGTTGTCACTACGACTGCCACAGATCATACAGTTAATCATTTCTTTTAAAGGGATTTTATGACCTGGTAACTAAGACCTTTAAGTCATGTCTTTTTTTTATTTATATACTTATTTTTATGGAAAATGATAATATGGAGTGAAATGAATTGAAATGGAGATGATTAATTTGAGACATTAATAGACTGGGATGAAATGAGATGATATGGGATGAAATATAATCCAGCAAAATGGTGGTCATTTACTAAGATTTTTTCAGTGGACTTTTTGGAGGATCCCGAGAAGTTACGTCCAGCGGCTTTGTTTCATTTTAACACATTTGTGCACTCTCACAGATATTAAACAGTTAATAAACCACCGTTATTACACATTTAACCTTAAGAAACACTAAATAGACAAAATAAAACAAATCACACAACTTCACTCCTCGCGTTTCCGCCTAAAAGTCACTTAATATTTAAAACGACGGCCATACTAATCCGAGCAGGGTCAAAACACTACCCTATGAACTTAGAAGAGTTGAAGAACTGGGATAAGCCGTTACTTACTGTGGTATTCCTGAAACCGCAATCTTAGCTTGGGATCGTTTATGTTGTAGAAAAACAAATAAAAAAATATGTGTGTTGTCGTGGGACACCGGATAGGAACGAAGTTCCTTATTATAAAAGCATTAATTTTAAGTTCTATTCGAGGTATAAAGAAAATAATTATTCGGGTATACATTTTTTATTATGATTTTTTTTATTGATAAAAAAAAAAAAAACTACTATACAAAGTTATCGACTTTATTTTATTCAGAATGATTTATAAAAATATATAATAATATTAATATACAAAGAAACAGCTACTTATATAAATAATAATAATAACCGTCATCACGTAGACTATACATTAGACACTGTTTAACCATTATACTAAGACTATACATAAATAATAAAAATCTTACTTTACGGACGTTTTTTCCCGGTTATTACCCCTCCGCATCGTCCCATAAGGAACTTCGTTCCAAAACAAAAAGGAATTGTACGGATGTTGAGAAAATTATATGCCATGAGCGTTCGTGTTTGGTTAGTAGTTAGAATATTGTCAATGTTTCTGTAATATGGCACTACTACGGTATTGTGAGCGCACGCTGCACCCTGCCTATTTGTCTCGCTAGGTCACCACATTCCGTTGTGAAATGTGGGACAGTCCCAAAATAATCTAATTGACTCACATGAAGTCGTCGTGGCCTAAGGGATAAGACGTCCGGTGTATTCGTGTTGAGCGATGCAACAGTGTTCGAATCCCAGGCGGGTATCAATTTTATTTTTCTAATGAATTACGTACTCAACAAATGTTCACGATTGATTTCCACGGTGAAGGAATAACATCGTGTAATAAAAATGAAACCCGCAAAATTATAATTTGCGTAATTACTGGTGGTAGGACCTCTTGTGAGTCCGCGCGTGTAGGTACCACCACCCGCCTATTTCTGCCGTGAAGCAGTAATGCGTTTCGGTTTGAAGGGTGGGGCAACTGTTGTAACTATACTGAGCTTATCTTATAACTTATATAGATGGGTGGCGCATTTACGTTGTAGATATCTATGGGCTCCAGTAACCACATAACACCAGGTGGGCTGTGAGCTCGTCCACCCATACAGCATACAGCCCATTTGATGGTATTCACAGTTGATTGCAAATCGGTATCACCAGAGGCACAGCCACGCTTATCATTACGTCTGTCCTCAAACCTTCTTTCAAAAATAACCTTTATAAAACTCTCAGGAAATGCCGCCTATCTTTACATAGCACCATATTATAAGTCATGACCTCGTCTACTCATTCAGTGCGATAAAAAAGCATCAAACAACCTGCTTACAACAATTTATGCCTATTTAAGCTAATGAAAGATACAAAAAAGTCTTACCCAAACAGTTGTGCCTTTTAGTACGGTCAATTTAAGAGCTAAGTGGCTAAACATGTAAATGATTCCGGGCATTATGCCAAGTAAGCATAAGCTCTGTCGGCCGACGAGACGCGCATCGATGCTTTTATGTAAAAAGTAACCAAACTGTTCACTTTGTTCTGTGAGCTTTGGTAGTGATTTTTTACACGGATAGACAATGGAATCTTTAATGATATCTAAAAATGTATTTAATGCAATTAACGTTGAGTTACGAGTTTGTACTTTAGGCAATGTAAAACTAAAAATACTCAACGGAGGTGATACAAAAGAAGATGCTGATCCAACCACTGCCTATTTCCGATGTTAGAAGATTATGCGTTCTGGTTCGAAGCACGCCACCTATGCAAACCTAAGTTCATGTCTTAAGAAACCGGAGTAGAGGTCATCCATACTACCTGGAGCCACTGCGTTCATTGACAGTGCGTTTCCAGAGATCTTTTCTGCCGCGTACCATCCGGGTTTGGAATGAGCTCCCCTCCACGGTGTTTCCCGAGCGCTATGACATGTCCTTCTTCAAACGAGGCTGGTGGAGAGTATTAAGCGGTAGGCAGCGGCTTGGCTCTGCCCCTGGCATTGCTGACATCAACGAGTGACGGTAATCACTCACCATCAGGTGGGCCGTATGATCGACAACGGCAATTAAAAAAACTTAAAAATTTTACCTTCTGAGGCAATTTTTACCTTCGAATTAGCCTACCGATGTTGGTTCTCTCGTGCATAGGCCCGTCAAAGCGAAGCCATTTTTCACCAATCTCTTTGTCACTGCTCTATATATAATAGCACTGTTATGCGGTGAGGGTGTTGGTGTTTTAAAAAAAAAGCTATTGAATATACACCGAATTTATTATCATATTTTTTTTTATTGCTTAGATGGATGGACGAGCTCACAGCCCACCTGGTGTTAAGTGGTTACTGGAGCCCATAGACATCCACAACGTAAGCGTTGCCCCCCACCTCGAGATATAAGTTCTAAGGTCTCAGTATAGTTACAACGGCTACCCCACCCTTCAAACCGAAACGCATTACTGCTTCACGGCAGAAATAGGCAGGGTGGTGGTACCCACCCGCGCGGACTCACAAGAGGTCCTACCACCAGTACTATGTTTACTCTGCATTTGAGTGAAAAAACAGCCTCTTATTAATTTAAGAGGTTGTGGCCCGGAGGGCTTTCTAGTTTCACCAGGACTGGTGGGCGGGCACGTGTTCAGCCAGGAGGGGTGGGTCTGCTAATAGCTGTACGCCTGTACAACAAAATCCTACAAGATGTTCAGAACCTACATATACATAGGTTTAAGAAAACTATTAAAGAACATCTGTGCAATATAGCTTACTATAAAGTCAATGATTATCTAGAAGATTGCACAAAGTGGGAATGAGTTGCTCGCTCCGGGCATTTCAATATTGTAATAATTGTTACGTTATAATAAATACTTCTTGTTAAAATGAATTAAAAAAAAACAATAAAAAAAAGGACATGCCCGCTGAGTTTCTTACCAGTTCTTCTCAGGACGGAGGCTAGTTTTTGTAAATTGGCGTTAGTTCTTTTGACGTTCAAGCCCACTGAGTTTCTCGCCGGATCTTGTCAGTGGGTCGCGTTTACGATCCGGTGGTAGATTCTGCGAAGCACTGCTCTTGCTAGGGTCAGTGTTAGCAACACTCTGGTTTGAGCCCTGTGAGCTCACCTACACGTTAGGGTGAAGCTGAAATAGCCTCATAAGGCTATTAGCATAGGTAGGAGAAAAAAAAGATGTTCAACAAGTGTGTACTTTCATTTATTTATCTATGTATATAAAAATGAATTACTGTTCGTTAGTCTCGCTAAAACTCGAGAACGGCTGGACCGATTTTGCTAATTTTGGTCTTGAACTATTTGTGGAAGTCCAAAGAAGGTTTAAAAGGTAGACAAATATGAAAATGCTCGGAATTAAATAAAAATATCAATTTTGTTTTCCCTTTGATGTGTCCCCCGTCTGATGGATTCCTTTTGTTTGTTTCAAGTTTATTTTATACAAAAGTTTAGGTCTTTTATTTATCGATTGAGGCACTACGAAGTCTGCCGGGTCAGCTAGTCTTGAATAAAAAAAATTTGATTTGATTTGATTTGATTAGCTGCCCGAGCGCACTCGAATGAGTCCTGTCAGCTCAAGAGCAGCTGCTTCGCGAGCGCCGAACTCTGTTCACGTGCCTCCCTTATCAACGCTTACCTGTTTTCCATTGTAGATTAAATATTTGAACGGTTTTAATAACAATAAAAACAATAAACAAGGTGTCAAAATAACCACGTTTCACACAACACGGCGCGGCGGTTGATAGCACAGTGCATTGCCCTTTATTCGTAATGTCGTTACGGTATTTAAACGACATGTCTTTATCTCAGAAGTCGTCGTGGCCTAAAAGATAAGACGTCCGGTGCATTCGTGTTGAAGCGATGCACCGGTGTTCGAATCCCGCAGGCGGGTACCAATTTTTCTAATGAAAAACAAATTGTTACGATTGATTTCCACGGTGAAGGAATAACATCGTGTAATAAAAGTGAAACCCGCAAAATTATAATTTGCGTAATTACTGGTGGTAGGACCTCTTGTGAGTCCGCGCGGGTGGGTACCACCGCTCTGCCTATTTCTGCCGTGAAGCAGTAATGCGTTTCGGTTCGAAGGGTGGGGCAGCCGTTGTAACTATACTGAGACCTTACAACTTATATCTCAAGGTGGGTGGCGCATTTACGTTGTAGATGTCTATGGGCTCCAGTAACCACTTAACACCAGGTGGGCTGTAAGATCGTCCACCCATCAAAGCAATAAAAAAAAATATATATCTAAACAATTACGCATCGTTTCAATAAATAATAAATAGCAAATATTTTTGACATTGCATTGTCCTCCTCTTTAGAACTGAGTTACTATGTTTACTCTGCATTTGAGTCAATAAACAACCTCTTATTAATTTAATAACACTTAAAACAATTTAATCGTTCTCCAAGGCAGATGTGCATATAAAATTATGACCTATATAATTGTAAGGACACGAATTAAAGCATAATTAATATTATATATATAGAAATAAGGTATGTAGTTGTGTTTGTATCTATATACTAATACGTGGAGCAAAAACTTTGTATCCGTTTTACGAAAATTACGCGGACGAAGGAGAATGAAAATTTCCACACTTATCTATACTAATATTATAAAGAGGAAAGATTTGATTGTTTGTTTGTATTGAATAGGCTCCGAAACTACTGAACCGATTTGAAAAATTCTTTCACTGTTTGAAAGCTACACTATTCCCAAGTGACATAGGCTATAATCTTTTTTGAAAAAAATTAGGGATCTTTACTAAAATTCCAATAATGTAACCCAAGGTGTAAAAAAAATTCTTAAAATATTCTTTACATCGCGTGCCCTGCGAAAACTATTGATGATAGAATAAAATAATGTACCACGACTTTTTAGAACACATTATTAATTACAAAAAGTGTCGAAACAGCATATGTCTAACTATTGTAATTATGCCGCAATAAGTGTTCTTTTATTTGAAAAACTAAAACAACGTCAAATATCGTTGAAAATTTTGTTAAAGACCCGAGCGGAGCCGGAGCGGGCCGCTAGTCGTTTATATAAAGAAGGAGTGCAGAATGCTAATATTTACTTTAATTATGCATAATAAATACATTAAATTAATACAAAAAAACATTACACACACACTACCGTGTACCTATATTTGACACACACACGCATCATACTGTTTTTTTTTTTTTTTTATTGCTTAGATGGCTGGACGAGCTCACAGCCTACCTGGTGTTAAGTGGTTGCTGGAGCCCATAGACTTCTGTAACGTAAATGCGCCACCCACCTTGAGATACAAGTTCTAAGGTCTCAAGTATAGTAACGACGGCTGCCCTACCCTTCAGACCGAAACGCATTACTGCTTCACGGCAGAAATAGGCAGGGTGGTGGTACCTACCCGCGCGGGCTCACAAGAGGTCCTACCACCAGTAAACCAGTACCGTGTACCTATATTTGACACACACACGCATAATACTGTTTTGTTTATTGTTAAGATCTGCGGTCAAATTGAGAATAGATTAACATTGCTTGTCTTCAATATTATTTATCTAGAGTGTAGCCTTGGCGGAATTTGTTATCGGAGTGGTCTATGAGAGTCTTTGACAATAGACCCATAATAATGTTCAAACTTCAATTTACAATTAATTATAGTCGAATTTCAACTACCGGGCGACTACTAGTTAGAATAAATAGATGAAGGTGGTAGGGCATTTTCTATTTCCATAATGACCTGAGGCTTGACTTAATCAGTAAGTATCTACAGTTGGCATAATTGCGCCACTTTGAAAAGGCGACACGACATGAGAACCCTCTTGTCGTGGCTGCTGGAAATTACATACCCGATCTTGTAGACCGAATGGTAAATAGTCGACGTCGCCCAAAACACGTCATTACGGATCCTCCCGATCCATTAACGGTGCTTTCAGGTACCACAAGCACCGCTCACTGTCCGCGTCGAACCCATCGCTTGCGACGAAGGGCTCGACGAGCGAATTAACCCACAGACACAGCCCACTGAGTTTCTCGCCGGATCTTGTCGGTGGGTCGCGTTTCCGATCCGGTGGTAGATTCTGCGAAGCACTGCTCTTGCTAGGGTCAGTGTTAGTATCACTCCGGTTTGAGCCCCGTGAGCTCACCTACTAGTTAAGGTTACGCTACCATAGCCTCTCAAGGCTATCAGCTTAGGTAGGAAAAAAAA
This sequence comes from Bombyx mandarina, assembly GCF_030267445.1. Lineage (NCBI taxonomy): Eukaryota > Metazoa > Arthropoda > Insecta > Lepidoptera > Bombycidae > Bombyx > Bombyx mandarina. The sequence continues at coordinate 9,364,110 of NC_143226.1, forward strand.
GTTTCCTTAAGCCTGGCACGTGTATAGGTAGTAAATAAAATAGTAGTTATAATTTAGCGTAAGTTTTATAACAGCAAATATATTTACTATCAACTTTAAGATTAGTCCATGGGTTCCTGGATCAATCTTGATCCTTCCAAACCAATTAAGTTTTATTTTATTGACGTGACAACGTCTTATAATTCGATGGAGCCGGCTGCACGCACGAAAAAACATCATGCGGCGTTACCTCGCTCTGAGGCGTTCCATTTAAGGCAAGCGAGAGCGCGCACCGAGCGACAAAGAGGCACAATCGGTCTCCGCGTTCTGCATGGCAGTGTTCGACATCTGTCTCTCTCCTACTTGAGTGAGCGATGCATCCGCGTGGACAGCTGCTATACAATAATACATTTACATGTTTTCGTCAAGTATGAAGTTCAGTGAAAAGTGAATGTGGTGTCAATTGTTTATAGCAACGATAATTGCGATAATTGAAAAATTAAACCATTCCATCAGGATTTTCTTAAGACGTTGTCACGTTCAACTATCGTCAGTAAACCGACTTTACAGATAACCGATTTTTTTATTTATTGCTTAGGTCATTGGACGAGCTCACAGCCTACCTGGTGTTAAGTGGTTACTAGAGCCCATAGACATATACAACGTAAATGCCATCACCCACCTTGAGATATGGGTTCTAAGGTCTCAGTATAGTTCCGACGGCTGCCCGACCCTTCGAACCGAAACGCGTTACTGCTTCACGGCGGAAATATGCAATATTTTTGCAAATGTCTGTTAGGTAACTGCAAGATATCATTTTTGTGTTTGTGAAATTCATTGTTTCTTTATTTATTGTGAAGACTATGTAAGTCTCTACCAAATAGACTACCTATAAAATATGAAAGCTCACACTTGGATACTGTCGTATTTATGTTTGATTTTTTTTATTTTCTTTACCTGCTGTGTTATGCTTAAACTGTGGCACTGACATTTTTATATATAAGCAGCAGCTGTCTTATTAAGTAATGAGTGTTCAGTTCATTCAAAATCGAAAACAATGAAGACTTCAATCGGTGAGAATTGTTTTTTTATTATTATTATTTTATTGCTTAGATGGGTGGACGAACTCACAGCCCACCTGGTGTTAAGTGGTTACTGGAGCCCATAGACATCTACAACGTAAATGCGCCACCCACCTTGAGATATAAGTTCTAAGGTCTCAGTATAGTTACAATGGATGCTCCGCCCTTCAAACCGAAACGCATTACTGCTTCACGGCAGAAATAGGCAGGGCGGTGGTACCTACCCGTGCGGACTCACAAGAGGTCCTACCACCAGTAATTACGCAAATTATAATTTTGCGGGTTTGATTTTTATTACACGATGTTATTCCTTCACCATGGAAGTTTAACGGCCGTCTGGTGTAGTGGTAAGTGACATGGGCACTACACACGGGGGTCGCGGGTTCGAATCCCGCCAAGGGAAGGTATTTGTATGATAAATATAAATGTCTTTTCCAGAGTTATGGATGTCTCTTAAATATATGTATGTGTGTACCTGTAACACAAGTTCTTTACGAACTTATCACGGGACCAGTTGACGTGGTGTGATTGTTAGTAAATATTTATTTATTTATTTATTTCTAATCGTGAACATTTGTCAAGCACGTATTTCATTAGAAAAATTGGTAATCGCCTGCGGGATTCGAACACCGGTGCATCGCTACATACGAATGCACCGGACGTCTTATCGTTTGGGGCACGACGACGATGTTTTAGTCTAAGCCCTGTAAGCAATGATATAGGTCGTTCTGTTATTGTGCCACGCCAAGTTGTCGGTGCATCGGTTCCGATAAATCGTGACGGTATTTTATTGTCAGTTGTATATATTTCAGTTCTACTTTTCGTCCTCGTCGCCTGCTGCACTTTGGAGGCTGAAAGTACCTGTATTTGCACTGCCGATTATAGGCCTGTTTGTGGTACCAACGGTGTTACTTACAGCAACATATGCCAGTAAGTTAGACTTTACTATTTTAACACGCTTTAACTTATCCTGTGTTCATAAATCTTAAACCTTTACTATATATAATTATTATATATATATATATATACATACATATATATCGACGTTTGAAAGGCAAACGTGACTAAGCGACAATGCGTGAACTTTACAGTAGACTAATTTAAAGTTGAAATACCTGAAAACAAAATTTATTTTAACGAATCCAGCTGTAGTAGAATCTAGCTAGTAGCTGTAGGATTGAAATGATTTTAATAGACCTAGAAATATATTTTTTTTGCTCATCGAATATGGTTATTGCCTATCATTTATGTACAAAGCAGTTATTGTCGCTTAGTCACGTTTGCCTTTCAAGCGTCGATATATATAATCTGAGTCTCGGAAACGGCTCCAACGATTTTCATAAAATTTAGTATACCTACAGGGGATTTCGCTACGATTTATTTTCAGAAAATGTTGTTTTATTCGTGTTTTCAATAATCAACTTTATCGATAATCAACTTTATGACTCTTCCCGACGTCTATTGGCGAATATTAATACTATTTTTCTTAATTGAGAGCAACTAACTGCTTTAAAGACACAAGATGTCGTTATAAAAATAAAAAAAACGAGCAAATCTCGGTCATCATCTAGTATATTTAATGAATTTTCTTAACGTAGCTATCAACAACTTCCTCACCAAGGATCTACCACTCTATTACTATCTTGGTTTTAGGCTCTTCAAGCACCAGACGCCGATCTGGTCGAATTTGTCAATTAAAGAATGCGACCAACGAATTAACCCATAGACACAGCTCACTGAGTTTCTCGCCGGACCTTCTCAGTGGGTAGCGATTCCGATCCACTGGTAGATTTTTTTTCTTTATTGCCCTTGTAGGTAGACAGGCATACGGCGCACCTGATGGTGAGTGGTTACCGTCGCCCATGGACTTCAACAATGCCAGGCGTAGAGCCAAGCCGCTGCCTACCGTTAAGCACTCTCCGCAAACCTCGTTTGAAGAAGGACATGTCATAACGCTCGGAATACACCGTATTTTTCATTATTATCTACTCTGGATACATTGATCGTAATTTTCACTTTATCTCAATTTAATAAAAATCCTCTGTAACTACTCATAAGAATCATTTGTTGTTGGTATCCATTTTGTTTTAATTAATCTAAGAAATGATAATTATTTTGCATTTTATGTTATAAAAGTTTCTCGTATGCTTGTTCAAACCAAGCCCCTTTATAGAAAACTGGAGCAACATAATTTGATCAATTAAGAACCAAACTGATTGCCTGCAATTTAGCATCAGGCGTTCACACTTGATTAATTACAACAAAGTGCGAGTAGTGGTTTCTCGCTTCGGCAAAACTATAGTGATATAACACTTTAATTAAAATTCGCAGGCTTACAGGATTTGTGCCTATTTCTCAAGCAAACTATGACTGAATATATTACATACCGCTATGTCTGAATTTGGAGATTATTTTGAACCTGCTCTAAAAACATTTTAAATGTTTGTAAAATACTTTGAATGGCTAAGAAGTGACTACTGTATTCTATTATAATTTTGCGGTCTGCTTAGGGCACCAATGAAAAGTTTGCGTTCTACGAAAAAAAAACCTGTCAATCTTATTTTTAGAAGCATAATATTCCGAGATTCCAGTGCTTTCAATTAATTTACAAGTTCATCTTATAATATTTGTTTTATATTATCTATGGTATTCATTCGTGGCTTTCGCAGTATTTAACAAACTAAATTATATTTTTATGTATTCAAGTCGGTGTAATGTTTTATTTTTCAGACTGAGATGTGCGAAAGCCATATTTGCCTACGACGGGCCGTGCTGCGGTGGCATGCGAATTTAGGGCTGCCAGACGTCTCGTATTTCCCGGGACGTCCCGTATTTTAGGCTTAGTTTAAAATGTCTCGGCGGGACTGACTCTGTTCCGTATTCGAACTGTTCGATTACAATTGTTTTGGTTTTTATAAATAAGTTAAAACTAACTTGCTCCTCGGAGAAATATCAAAAAATAAATAAATAAAGAATGTCACTATATAATTTTGTTTTTATTTGTCCCGGGTAAAAAACTAAACTCCCGTATTTTTTATGCTCGTATTATTTTCGGCAGCGCTGACGACATCTGTCTCTCTCCTACTCGAGTGAGCGATGTAACCACGTGGACAGCTGCTATACAATAATACATTTACATGTTTTCGTCAAGTATGAAGTTCAGTGAAAAGTGAATGTGGTGTCACCACCCCGCCTATTTCTGTCGTGAAGCAGTCGTAGATGTCTATGGGCTCTGGTAGCCGCTTAACACCAGGTGGACTCTGAGCTCGTCCACCCATTTAAGCAATCGAAAAAAGTTCGTAAATAATAAACGCGACATTAAATTGTAAAAGTGATTTTAAATAACTCATATGTGTCGCCCGCGCGTTACATAAAATATACTTGATTGCAATCTTTTGACACTGTTAATAGCACGAGCGTTAGTTATATACAAACTTACGATACAAATTTACTATTTCATATTTATAAATTAATAATTAAATAAAACTTAACGTTATAGCTTACAAAATTAACGAGAGACCTTATTAACTAATTTTACCTGCAAAGATTATATTGCAATGAAATTGTAAGGTTTACTAATTAGCGATTTACTTGGAATAGCTAAGATGTCGGAGATTTATAACATTAACATGCAATAAAACTATTTATATGGTTCAGGGATGTGGAGTACTATATCGATTAAACTTTTTGTGCTTTGTAGACGTGCGAGCTTTTAGTCCACTTGAGTTTGTGGCGGGTAGCCATCATACAACGCAAGATAATTGACAGATGCCTGAATCTCGCTTACGACATTTTCAAGATAAAGCGCATATATACAAGTTCCGAACAACAACATTCGGACCGTCGGTCTACCGAGCAATATCACCCGCTCGGTGGAAGATCTTCCCTCTGTCGTTAAGCTTCCCCAAACTGGTGACCCCGACGGAACAACTGCAGCCTTCATCATCAGCGCATCAAGAACTTCGGCTACCAAGATTTCCGCATTCTTGCAGATAAAAACAAAGTCATCAACAGTCGTCCCACAGCAAGCCAGCATCGCAGCCTCAACAGGACCATCGCAGCCGACTCACCGCGCTTCCTGGTCCTACGGCACGCAACTTCACTGCCTCATCACGCCGCTACAGTTCATCGCAGCCCACGACCGGATCATCACGTTGGGGTCACACATCTCCGGCGTGGCAGCTCTGCATCACATGGACTACGCACGACACGCACGCAACATTCAAGCTCAGTCTCGACTCACCGCAGACTTCGAGCAGCACTGGCGACAATCACGCAGCATTCAGCTCAGTTTCGACTCACTGCAAACTTCGAGCAGCACTGGCCCTTGCAAGCTAATCTCAGCACGGACAACGCTAACTAAAAATGACACGACCTCCAGTCTCGGAGGGGAGTGATGTGGCGGGTAGCCATCATACAACGCAAGATAATTGACAGATGCCTGAATCTCGCTTACGACATTTTCAAGATAAAGCGCATAATATATACAAGTTCCGAACAACAACGTCCGGACCGTCGGTCTACCGACCAAATATACACCCGCTTGGTGGAAGATCTTCCCTTTGTCGTATATTCCTACAAGTTTATCGCCTACCGGAGTCCAGACGTGGCGGCGACAAAGCAAATGCCACTCTTAGACTTGATTGAAAGCACAAGTGCGTTGGAGGAAGGCTCGTTCGAAGTCTTCACATCAGAATACTCACATTTACACATACAAAAATAAGTTTTTTGTAGATATACGTTGAAACTCTAGATTACAATCCCGCGTATAGCACTAATAGTGCCAAAGCGAAGAGTTAAATCGAATATAAAACCCCTATATCACTCCACCAAGGTAACTGATCCACGCCACCTAATACTGCTAAACACAGCAGATACTAGTGGTAGGGTATCTTGTGCGTCCGCACAGGTAGGTACCACAATCCTGCCTATATCTGCCGTGAAGCAGTAATGCGTTTCGGTTTGAAAGGCGGGGCAGCCGTTATATTGAGACCTTAGTGGGCTGTGAGCTCGTTCACCTACCTAAGCAATAAAAAAAGATACCTTCTTACAGATAAGTTTAATTACATAAATAATTGTTTAAGTGTGAAAATACGTTAATTTTCGTTTATCGTTGGGCCGTGCACGATAAGTCTTTTTTTTTTTTTTATTGCCTTTGTAGGCAGACGAGCATACGGCCCACCTGATGGTAAGTGATCACCGTCGCTCATGGACGTCAGCAATGCCAGGGGCAGAGCCAAGCCGCTGCCTACCATAAAGAACTCTCCGCAAGCCTCGTTTGAAGAAGGACATGTCATAGCGCTCGGAAAACACCGTGGAGGAGAGTTCATTCCAAAGACGGATGGTACGTGGCAAAAAAGATCTTTGGAAACGCACTGTCGATGAACGCAGCGGTTCCAGATAAGATAAGTCGTTATTACATTTAAAAATAAAGTGATATTTTTTAGAAATTACCATTAACTATAAGGCGTCGCGTGAATGTATTTATATGTGACTTCATTTTTGCAAGCGCGGAAGGAAATGAAAGCTCCAGGTTTTTGTACAGCCCGTCACGACTCTGCCGCTCAAACAAATCGACGGGTGCAAAGCTATTTTTCTGTTTAAGCGACATTTTGCTTAAAACGCGACATTTATCTTTGTAATTATAGGTGTGTTTTATTTAGTATTAGCATCAACAGCTCGATGATTTTAATTGAACTTCAATAAGTTTACTCCATTCAAATAGCTGAAGAAGTTTTTGACGTGACAACGTCTTATAATTCAATGGAGCCGGCTGCACGCACGAAAAAACATGAGTCATGCGGCGCTACCTAGCTCTGAGGGGTTCCATTTAAGGCTTGAAGTGCAAGCGAAAGCGCGCACCGAGCGACAAAGAGGCACAATCGGCCTCCGCGTTCGGCAGCGTTCGACATCTGTCTCTCTCCTACTCCACTTCGATAAAGCGGCACGACACGAGAACCCTCTCATCGTGGCCGCCGGTAACTACATTCCCGATCCTGCGGACAGAATGGAAAGCAGTCGACGTCGCCCAAAACACGTCATCTCGGATCCTCCCGATCCACTAACGGTGCTTTTAGGTACTTCAAGTACCGGTCACCGTTCTCGTCGAACCCGTCGCTTGCGACGAAGGGCTCGACGAGTAAATTAACTCTCAGACACAGCCCACTGAGTTTCTCGCCGGATCTTCTCAGTGGGTCGCGTTTCCGATCCGGTGGTAGATTCTGCGAAGCACGGCTCTTGCTAGAATTCGTGTTAGCATCGTCGTCAGGTTTGAGCCCCGTGAGCTCACCTACTAGCCACAGTTACGCTGGAATAGCCGATCCAGGCTACCAGCTTAGGTAAAAAAAAAAATCTCTCCTACTTGAGTGAGCGATGCATGTTTGTATTGAATAGGCTCCGAAACTACTAAACCGATTTGAAAAATTCTTTCACTGTTTGAAAGCTACACTATTCCCAAGTGACATAGGCTATAATCTTTTTGAAAAAAATTAGGGATCTTTACTAAAATCCAATAATGTAACCCAAGGTGTAAAAAATTCTTAAAATATTCCTTACATCGTGTGCCCTACGAAAACTATTGATGATAGAATAAAATAATGTAGCACGACTTTTTAAAACACATTATTAATTACAAAATGTGTCGAAACAGCATATGTCTAACTATTGTAATTATGCCGCAATAAGTGTTCTTTTATTTAAAAAAATAAAACAACGTCAAATATCGTTGAAAATTTTGTTAAAGACCCGAGCGAAGCCGGAGCCATACATACATACCCGATCCTGTAGACCGAATGGTAAATAGTCGACGTCGCCCAAAACACGTCATTACGGATCCTCCCGATCCATTAACGGTGCTTTCAGGTACCACAAGCACCGCTCACTGTCCGCGTCGAACCCATCGCTTGCGACGAAGGGCTCGACGCGCGAATTAACCCACAGACACAGCCCACTGAGTTTCTCGCCGGATCTTGTCGGTGGGTCGCGTTTCCGATCCGATGATAAGACTCTGCGAAGCGCTGCTCTTGCTAGGGCTAGTGTTAGCAAATTCTCTCAATTCTCCGCGCGTCGCTGGCATAGCCTCTTAGGCTACCAGAGAATAGGCAGGAAAAAAAAGTAAACAATTCAAATTAACACTGAATTTAATAATTAAGATTCAAATTTAAAACTCCACGTGTAATGTCACTACATAGGTATTACGTAGCAAACAACGACGTAGCAGTGATGCGGTCATCCGAACTTTAGGCGGCCATTTTGAAAAATACGAGATATAACCAGTGGAACGACATATTTGGGTAATTCTACATTGCAATTCACTAGATCAATAATTTTCCTCAAAATCATAGTGCATTAATAAAACAGTACTCGTACATTACTAAGACGTTTTATTTAAGTTTTTGCGTGCGTAGATGGTGGCGCCATCCATCGGACTACGGTTCATAGCCACTCTGGTGGGAAAAAAAAGATTTTGGAGCCATTTAAAATGACAAAAAAATCTTTTGTTTTTTTCATACTTTCATACCCGATCCTGTAGACCGAATGGTAAACAGTCGACGTCACCCAAAACACGTCATTACGGATCCTCTCGATCCATTAACAGTGCTTTTAGGCACCACAAGCACCAGTCACCGTCCTCGTCGAACCCGTCGCTTGCGATGGAGGGCTCGACGAGTGAATTAACCCATAGAGACACAGCCCACTGAGTTTCTCGCCGGATCTTCTCAGTGGGTCGCGTTTCCGATCCGGTGGTAGATTCTGCGAAGCACTGTTCTTGCTAGGGTTAGTGTTAGCATCACTCCGCTTTGAGCCCCGTGAGCTTACCTACTAGTTAAGGTTACGCTGAAAAAGCTTCTCAAGGCTATTAGCTTAGGTAGGAAAAAAAACCCGAATCTCATTGTTTTTTTATTTTTTGTGAAGACTATGTAAGTCTCTACCAAATAGACTACCTATAAAATATGAAAGCCCACACTTGGATACTGTTGTATTTATGATCGATTTTTTTTATTTTGTTTACCTGCTGTGTTATGCTTAAACTGTGGCACTGACATTTTTGTATATAAGCAGCAGCTGTCTTATTAAGTAATGAGTGTTCAGTTGATTCAAAATCGAAAACAATGAAGACTTCAATCGGTGAGAATATTATTTTTTTATTGCTTAGATGGGTGGACGAACTCACAGCCCACCTGGTGTTAAGTGGTTACTGGAGCCCATAGACATCTACAACGTAAATGCGCCACCCACCTTGAGATATAAGTTCTAAGGTCTCAGTATAGTTACAACGGCTGTCCCACCCTTCAAACCGAAACGCATTACGGCTTCACGGCAGAAATAGGCAGGGTAGGTACCACCCCGTGCGGGCTCACAAAAGGTCCTTTTTTTTTTTTAACGCTGGGGAATCCATTTACGGATATCCGGTCGAGAGGGGTAATAGACCGGGCTATGTCGGACTCCGGCGCCTCCAGAGAAGAAGAGGGAAAAGAGGAAGACCAAAGTCCTCCTCTCCTTCCAATTCCTACCGGTAGACTACGCCTTGAGAAAGGCGCGCGAGGCGCTGCGCGGCGTCTACCACGCAGGACCCGCCCCGCAAAACCGACTACCGATTAAACCCCATCGAGCTCCACCACTCCGACTCCACGAAACCTACGGTACCGCACAATGCGCGTCTGCCAGTAATAACGCAAATTATAATTTTGCGGGTTTGATTTTTATTACACGATGTTATTCCTTCACCATGGAAGTCAATCGTGAACATTTGTTAAGTACGTATTTCATCAGAAAAATTGGTACTCGCCTGCGGGATTCGAACACCGGTGCATCGGTACATACGCATGCACCGGACGTCTTATCTTATGGGCTACGACGACGACGTTTTAGTCTAAGCCCTGTAAGCGATGATATAGGTCGTTCTGTTATTGTGCCACGCCAAGTTGTCGGTGCGTCGGTTCCGATAAATCGTGACGACAATTTTTGTTGGATATTTATAATTTTGATAGGGTCGATAGATGCTTTGTCATTCGATAAGGTCATCTTGATGATATTTGAGTTGAAATAAATTTTGATTTAAATTAAAAGCGAATGAAAAATGCTTAGTGTCGATGTGTGCGTCGTTCTGTTGTGGAGTTGGAACGTTTGCCTACGTTTGCCGCTAGGGGCGCTGTTCCAACTGCATACAAATTTGAGTTAACTTTTACGCTGTCATAACCTCATCACCCCTGCTTCGTCAGGCAGGGGGTCCAAGCCCGGGCAGAGGGGATTGCCCCGAGGCCCGATCCGTGCCTCCACAAGGAGACACGAAGACCCAACGACGCCGCCGCTGTCGAGGACGTTAACTCAAATTTGTATGGAGTTGGAACAGCGCCCCTAGCGGCAAACGTAGGCAAACATTCCAACTCCATACAGATTTGAGTTAACGTCCTCGATAGCGTAAAAGTTAACTCAAATTTGTATGTAGTTGGAACGTTTGCCTACGTTTGCCGCTAGGGGCGCTGGTATCGATGTGGGCTGGCGGTACGCATAAATAGTAGAAAATCTTAGTTTCGAGACTTTACATGTATAGTTATATGTAATATCTGAGTGCAGTATTTTATTGTCAGTTGTATATATTTCAGTTCTACTTTTCCTCCTCGTCGCCTGCTGCACTTTGGGGGTTGAAAGTGCCTGTATTTGCACCGCCGATTATAGGCCTGTTTGTGGTACCAACGGCAGGACTGCCTCTCCCCAGTGCGGAGTCCTCTGAGCGGACTCCACAGATACGTGAAATGTCAAATCACATTTATCTATCAACAGTGACCCGTCCGCTCAAAGGACTTCAAAGACGCGGCCAGTGGCGGCAACAGTGCCGCGTCCGCTCAGCGGACTTCCTATATTAAGGGCTATTACATTATTTTACTAGAGTTCTCGTTCTAAAGTACTTTCAAAATCGACTAAGCATGAATAGGTTCGCCTTATTACATAAAATTTGTTTGGTCTGTGGTACAAAAATTTTTCAAGATCGTTGATTTACTTGGTGGCAATTTCAAACAGTGTTTCACAACATGTGCAGTATAAAAAAAATGTATTGGAACTTAAGCCATTTGGTTTTTATTTTATCAAACACTTAGTGTTGTACAAAAAATATATAATTTTACATCCAGCAAGGTCTTTATTTTTTAATAAATGGAAAACAAAAGATAAGATTTAGGTAACCGATTATATTTCTCATAGAACAGTTGCAATATAATTCAAGGTCAAGTGTAGTCTAACAAATTACATAAAGAAATCTTATTGGAATTATAAATCGAGTTGGAATTTTGAATAATTCCAATTAAATTTTGAGAAAATCACGTTTTTCTAAACCTAGACCGAAAAAACCTAGCCAGCGCAAAGTCCGCTCAGCGGACTCAACACAGCATAGACAAAATTAATTGACATGCACATATGCGCATTACGTGGAAAGTCCGCTGAGCGGACTTTGGACTGGTGGTGCCATAATAAATTTTGATGCGCACTGGGGAGAGGATATGTAATATCTGAGTGCAGTATTTTATTGTCAGTTGTATATATTTCAGTTCTACTTTTCCTCCTCGTCGCCTGCTGCACTTTGGGGGTTGAAAGTGCCTGTATTTGCACCGCCGATTATAGGCCTGTTTGTGGTACCAACGGCAGGACTTACAGCAACAGGTGCCAGTAAGTTAGACTTTACTATTTTAACACGCTTTAACTTATTCTGTGTTCATAAATCTTATACCTTTAAACGAGCAATTCTTGTATATACATAATCTGAATCTCGGAAGCGGCTCCAATGATTTTCATAAAATTTAGTATACAGCAGAATTTCGCTACGATTTATTTTCAGAAAATGTTGTTTTATTCGTGTTTTCAATAATCAACTTTATCGATAATCAACTTTATGACTCTTCCCGACATCTATTGGCAAATATTAATATATTTTTTCTTAATTGAGAGCAACTAATTACTTTAAAGACACAACAAGATGGCGTTATAAAAAAAAAAAAAAAAGCAGCTAAGCTCGGTCATCATCTAGTATATTTAATGAATTTTCTTAACGTAGCTATCAACAGCTTCCTCACCAAGGATCCACTCCATCACTATCTTGGTGTTAGGCTCTTCAAGCACCAGACATGGACCTGGTCGAATTTGTCAAATAAAGAATCGTCAATGCGACCAGCAAATTAACCCATAGACACAGTCCACTGAGTTTCTCGCCGGATCTTCTCAGTGGGTCGCGATTCCGATCCGCTGGTAAATTTTTTCTTTATTGCCCTTGTAGGTAGACAGGCATACGGCGCACCTGATGGTTATTGGTTACCGTCGCCCATGGACTTCAACAATGCCAGGGGTAGAGCCAAGCCGCTGCCTACCGTTAAGCACTCTCCACAAACCTCGTTTGAAGAAGGACATGTCATAACGCTCGGGAAACACCGTATTTTTCATTATTATCTACTCTGGATACATTGATCGTAATTTTCACTTTATTTCAATTTAATGAAAATCCTCTGTAACTACTCATTAGATTAATTTGTTGTTGGTATCAATTTTGTTTTAATTAATCTAAGAAATTATAATTATTTTGCATTTTATGTTATAAAAGTTTCTCGTATGCTTGTTCAAACCAAGCCCCTTTATAGAAAACTGGAGCAACGTAATTTGATCAATTAAGAACCAAGCTGATTGCCTGCAATTTAGCATCAGGCGTTCACACTTGATTAATTACAACAAAGTGCGAGTAGTGGTTTCTCGCTTCGGCAAAACTATAGTGATATAGCACTGTAATTAAAATTCGCAGGCTTACAGGATTCGTGCCTATTTCGCAAGCAAACTATGACTGAATATATTACATGCCGCTATGTCTGAATTTGGAGATTAGTCTGAACCTGCTCTAAAAACATTTTAAATGTTTGTAAAATACTTTGAATGGCTAAGAAGTGACTACTGTATTCTATTATAATTTTGCGGCCTGCTTAAGGCACCAATGAAAAGTTTGCGTTCTACGAAAAAAAAAAAACCTGTCAATCTTATTTTTAGAGGCACAATATTCCGAGATTCCAGTGCTTTCAATTAATTTACGAGTTCACGTTATAATATTTGTTTTATATTATCTATGGTATTCATTCGTATCTTTCGCAGTGACTTTTTGGCGGGAACGCGAGGAGTGAAGTTGTGTGATTTGTTTTATTTTGTCTATTTAGTGTTTCTTCGGGTTTAAATGTGTAATAATGGTGGTTTATTAACCGTTTAATATCTGTGAAAGTGCACAAATGTGGGAAAATGAAACAAAGCCGCTGGACGTAACTTCTCGGGATCCTCCAAAAAGTCCACTGAAAAATTTTTAGTAAATGACCACCATTTTACTGAGATTAGATTTCATCTCATATCATCTCATTTAATTTCATCCCAGTTGATTAATGTCTCAAATTAATCATTTTCATTTAATTTCACTCCATAATATCATTTTTCATAAAATTAAGAATATACATTAAAATAAGACATGACTTAAAGGTCTCAGTTACCAGGTCATAAAATCTCTTAAAAAAAAAACTTTAGCAGTATTTAACAAACTATATTATATTTTTATGTATTCAAGTCGGTGTAATGTTTTATTTTTCAGACTGAAATGTGCGAGAGCCACATTTGCCTACGACGGGCCATGCGGGAGTAACATGTGAATTTAGGGTTGCCAGACGTCCCGTATTTCCCGGGACGTCCGTATTTTAGGCTTAGTTTAAAATGTCTCGGCGGGACTGACTCTGTCCCGTATTCGAACCGTAAGATTATAATTGTATTGGTTTTTATAAATATGTTAAAACATATAAAAATATGTTAAAAATAAATAAAGAATGTCACTAGATAATTTTGTTTTTTAATTGTCCCGGGTAAAAAAACTAAATTCCCGTATTTTTTACCTATTTAAGCATTTGCCCCTTGTAGGTTGAAAATAAATCTGACAATATGATATACAATGTGATATACATAAATTGAAGACGATACTGTAGTTTCTAATTACAACGAAATCAATGTATGTTTGACATTATATTAAGTATTCATAGCGTTAATACATACGGGATGTGGACAGTGGTATCATTTTAAATCGAACCGTATTTTTAGCGTAAGGTTTCAATTAAAATCTTCTTTTTCCTACCTTTGCTGATAATCTTGAGAGGCTATTTCAGCTTCGCCCTAACGTGTGTAGGTGAGCTCACGTGGCTCAAACCGGAGTGTTGCTAACACTGACCCTAGCAAGAGCCGTGCTTCGCAGAATCTACCACTGGATCGGAAACACGACCCCCTGAGAAGATCCGGCGAGAAACTCAGTGGGCTGTGTCTCTGGGTCAATTCGCTCGTCCACCCATTTAAGCAACTGAAAAAAGTTCATAAATAATAAACGCGACACTAAATTGCAGTAAAAGTGATTTTAAATAATTCATATGTGTCGCCCGCGCGTTGCATACTTGATACTTGCATGATGACCTGGACCTAGAGTCCATCAGTAAGTATCTACAGTCGGCATCAATGCGCCATTTCGATAAAGCGGCACAACACGAGAACCCTCTCGTCGTAGTCGCCGGTAACTACGTTCCCGATCCTGCGGACAGAATGGAAAGCAGTCGACGTCGCCCAAAACACGTCATTTCGGATCCTCCCGATCCACTAATAGTGCTTTTAGGGACCTCAAGCACCGAAGGGCTCGACGAGTAAATTAACTCACAGACAGCCCACGGAGTGTGTCGCCGGATCTTCTCAGCGGGTCGCGTTTCCGATCCGGTGGTAGATTCTGCGAAGTACGGCTCTTGATAGGGTTCGTGTTAGCAACGTCGTCAGGTTTGAGCCCCGTGGGCTCGCCTACTAGTTAAGGTTCTTGCCTCTCAAGGCTATCGGCAGAGGTAAGAAAAAAAAATTCATGAGACTTGATTGCAATCTTTTGACACTATTAATAGCACGAGCGTTGGTTATATACAAATTTACTATTACACATTTATAACTTAATATTATAGATTACAAAATTAACGAGAGACCTTATTAACTAAGTTTACCTACAAAGATTAAATTGCAATGGAATTGTAAGGTTTTCTAATTAGCGATTTACTTGGAATAGCTAAGATGTCGGAGATTTATAACATTAACATGCAATAAAACTATTTATATGCTTTAGGGATGTGGAATACTATATCGATTAAACTTTTTGTGCTTTGTAGACGCGCGAGCTTTTAGTCCACTTGAGTTTATGTCGGAGTCTACGGACATGGCGGCGACAAAGCCGTTGCTATTCTTAGACTTGATGGAAAGCATAATTGCTTTGATGAAAGACCCGTTTGAAATCTTCGCTTCGAGCATCAGAATGATCGCATCTCACAATATATGTTTTACAAAAATAAGTTTTTTGTAGATCTAAAACGTTGAAACTCTAAATCAGCCTTTCCTAAAGTGAGCAATAACACCCCTTTATGGTCGCTGCAGGCCTACAGGCGCGCGGTAAGAGACCCAGAAAACAAACGGGGGCGTTGTGTAGAGGCTTGGGAGGCGATTTATAATTTCATCTAGGAGGACTCTTAGTCACCGACTCAGTTCTCGCTATAGTGTTATTTAAGTAGGTGAAAAATGGCACTAAAAAAGAATTTATTCTTAAAGTGGGAGATAGACAAGATAAGTTTGGGAGCCCCTGCTCTAAATTATCATCCCGTGTGCTGCGCTAATAGTTTTTTTTTTTTTTTTTTTTATGATTGAAAGTTTACTGGTGGCCCGAAGGCCTTTCCAGTTTCACCAGGACAGGTGGGCGAGCAAAGGCTCAGCAAAGAGGGGTGGGATTTGCTAACAACTGCCTGAGCGCCTCCGAAGGAGACCTAACAACTCAAGAGCAATTGTTTCGCGAATGAATCTACTACCGGATCGGAATCGCGACCCGCTGAGAAGATCCGGCGAGAAACTCAGCGGGCTGATGCATGGGTTAGGTTGCACGTCGACCTCTTTGTCGAGTTCGACGAGTACGGTTACCAGGGTCCCTAAGCCTGCCCCTAGTATTAGAGCTGAAGGCATCTAATGCAAAGGTTATTGGATCTGATGGATCCGTAAGGACGTGTCTAGGGCGTCGACGGCGACTGGCTCCTGCATGATCAGGATTCGGGGAGTAGTCAGCGGCGGCTATGATAAGGCGATTATCATGACGCATAGCCTTATCGAAGTACCGTTCCGACGCTGACTTCATGTATTTCTGGATAGATTCGAGGCCCAGGTCGTCGTGTAGGTCAACGTTCCTCACGAACCACGGAGCTCCGACGGCTAACCTGCAAAAGCGGGATTGTAGAGATTGAAGGGTGTCTATGTGTGTGCGGGCCGCGTGAGCGAACACCACACTCGCGTAAGTCATGACGGGCCTTATGCAAGTTTTGTAAAGTGTCACCTTGTTCCGAAGGGACATTTTACTCCGCTTACAGATCATGGGGTAGAGTCTACCGAGAATAAACGCGGCACGGTCACGGACTGATTTTATATGCGGGCGGAATGTCATCGATGCATCCAGGGTAACGCCCAGGTACTTGACCTTCCTAGCCCAGGGTATGGGTTGTCTAAAGAGAGTAATCGGGGGTGTGAGATTCCTCCTCCTAATCCGGGAGGAAATCCGTGTGGAGCTTCCCCTCTGAAATAGCAACGCAGTACTTTTCGCTGGGTTGATGTCTATGCGCCATTTTCGGAACCACTGTCCTAGGGCTAGGGCTGCGCTCTGAAGCTTCTTCGCGATTAGGGACTTATTTCTACTAGAATAGTAAACAGTCGTGTCGTCGGCGAATAAAGCTAAATGGGTCGGCGGCGACCGGGGAATATCGTTGACGAATAAGCTAAATAGGAGGGGTGAGAGGACAGAGCCTTGCGGGACTCCAGCTGTGAGAGGTCGTGGGGAGGAGCGGGTTCCCTCGACTCGATATCGAAAAGAGCGGTTCGACAAGAAGTCCCGTATGATGAGCACGAGACTATCCGGCACGCCCATGTTGAATAGTTTGAAAATCAAACCATTGTGCCAGACTTTATCGAACGCTTTTGCGACGTCGAAGAAGAGAGCTCCCGTGTATAACGGTTTTGGTCGATTAAGCCCCACAAGAATGTGCTCCGTGAGGCGGTGCACCTGTTGAACGCATGAGTGATTTGTACGGAATCCGAATTGTTCATCGATGAGAATGCCCTTGGATGAGACGAAGTCTCTGAGGCGTTTGTAGAGCAGACGCTCATACAGTTTGCCTAGAGACATGAGGAGGCTAATCGGGCGGTAGCTCGTCGGATGATTTTTTGGTTTACCGGGTTTATGTATGCCGATAACGTCCGCTTCTTTCCACACCGCGGGAAAGATACAGTTCGCCATAGCGGCATTGAAAATAGATGCCAACATCACGATGAGTTGGACGGGTAGAAGTTTAATAACGCGGTTAGATATACCGTCGGAACCGGGAGCCTTGCGAGGACGTAGGTCTTTGATCAAGTCTTTAACTTCCATCGGGGTGACGGGTGGTAACGCATCCGAGGGTGGCAAGGAGGCTCTGCGTTCTACCTCACTGTCTACTAATTCTACATGAACAGGGTCCACGGATTGAGTGCTGGGCGTGCACTGGGTTTGCAATGTATCGGCCAGCAGCTCTGCTTTTTCATCATCATCCAACGCCGCGAGTCGGCCTGAGGGGCCTACGAGAGGGGGCATAGTTACTACCGTATCCGATTTGAGAGTACGAGCTAAGCGGTAGTAAGACCTTTGTGAGGGCGCGAGTCTTTCTAAGAAATCAGACCATCTGGCATCTCGGACTTCGGCGATGCGAGACTTTACGTCGCGTTGTAGGGCACGCATTCGAATACGATTATCCACGGTAGGATACCTATCGTAGGCGCGGATCGAGGCGTTCTTAGCTCTAAGGAGTTCCCTAATATCGTCGGGCAATTTGAAGCGGTGAAGGAAGTCCTCCGCTACAACTTGCTTCGATGACCTATCTAATGTCGAGGTGATGTGTGACGTTAAGATGTCTATGGCTTCAGCGGTATCCTGAGGAGACGGGGTAGAGTCCGGGCTAAACGGAAGCGATGGTGGATCAGATTCAGCCAAGCTGATGCCCAGCGTGTGCCAATCCACCACAGTCCTCGTAACGGGAACGGAATCGGGAGCGCGACCAAGCTTCATAACGATGGGACGATGGTCTGAATCTAACTCTGAAACTACTTCGATCGAGTGTAAGCGCAGAGTTACGTTTTTTAATAACGCTATGTCGAGTATATCCGGGCGATGCGCGATATTTAGCGGGTAGTGAGTCGGGGTTAGCGGAGCGACGATATCGAAGGCGAGATCATCGACTAACGCGTCAAGCCGCCTGCCATTCGGTGTTGTGGTGTGTGAGTTCCAGCTGACGTGTTTACAATTTAGGTCGCCCGCCAGAATGACAGAGTTTCCCATGCCGAGCAGCGCCTCGATATCACTGCTTAGAACGATCTTATCCGGTGGAAGATAAACGGACGCGATAACGATCGGCGCGTGTCCAGTCAGTGAGATTCGGCATACTGATGCTTCGATGTTAGAAAGCGCGGGGGGGTCGAGTGGGACGCAGTGCAGGGCTCGTCTATAGTAAATGACGGTACCACCACCACGAGCAGTGAGCCTGTCGTTCCTAACCATGTTATAGTTCGCGATTTTAGGGTCGCGGCGCGCGGGCTTAAGCAGGGTCTCCTGCACCAAAAAGATGTCAATTTGATGGTCGCGCAAAAAATCACAAACCTGATCACGTTGATTTGCGAGACCGTAAGCGTTAAAAAATCCTATCGTTACGGATAGGGGCTTTATTCTACTTATGTACGCCATTGATTACCGGCGGAGCGAGGGGAGGACGTACGTATTTAACGACGCGTATACGTCAGCGTATTCTTGCACAACGGCGATGAAGTGTTGTGCAGTGGAGGCGGCGCGAATGGCGTCACCCAAAGCATTAACACGCTCAAAGTTGATCGACTGAAAAAAGTCGATCGCTAGAGCGAGATTGTCGGACGCGGTCGGAGTGCTGGTCGCGGGGGAGGAACGAATCACGGGGGATGGACGTATCGCGGGGGCGGGACGAATCGCGGGGGAGGGAGCTACAGCCGTGTTCGTGTACGGCAACGGTTTAGCCCAGGCCGAGCCGCTGGGCACCGGCGCCGGCACGAAGGCAGGCTTAGCCTTCGGCACAGAGGGTGCCGTGGCTTTGATGTCAGGGCCGGAAGCTCGGAGGCGGTTTTGACGCGCGACGCGGCGATTTATTTTAGGGGCTCGGGGGCATCCACGGTAATTCGCGGGGTGACCCTGTGTTCGGCACAGGACGCAGCTAGGTGGTTCCGTCGCGGTTTTTTGATCGCGATTGCAAAGAGTCGTGGCGTGATCGTCCAAACACTTGACGCATCGAGGGCGCGCGTGACAATTACGGGAAGAATGCCCGTACAACTGACAATTGTGGCACTGGCTCGGAGTGCCTTTTTTATGAGGGGTTTCCACGGTGATTCCGGAAAGCCTACAGACAGTTCGGACGTTAAAGATTTGCTTACCCTCGGGGGTAGACTGGAGGGCGACGAGAACCATATTGTATGGCTCCCTCCCGCGTCCTGTGTGCATGCGGTGCACGGAGTTTACGGGTAGGCCTTGTTCGAGTAGGTCGGCCTTTACGAGCTCGGCATCTAACTCCTTGGGGATGCCACGTATGACTGCACGGAGCTCACGCTCCTCCTGGAGCGTATACGTATGATAACTTATACGCTCCTTTCGGAGGTAGCTTGAGAGGGCCCTATGGTCGTCGGGTGTTGCTACTTTTACCTGTATCCCGTTCGCGAGGTTACGGGCACTGACAAAATTTATGTTTTTGGCCTTAAGGGCCAGGGAGACACGGTCCCAAGCAGCCTTCTCTTGAAGAATCAACGGAGGAGGGGCCTGATTTTTCGTTTGTGCCACCGGGCGCGGCGACGGCGTGGCACGGGGACAGGGAGCGACGGGGGTCGGAGGGCGGGGGCGCGACGCTTTCGCAGCTTTGCTTATTTTAGCGGCCGCGGAAGCTCGGGACTCCGCGGCGCGCTTCTTACCCTTTTGCACGAGAGTGAATCCATCTGTTAATGAGGCGGGAACGAGGTCAACCTCCATATCCGAGTCAGAGTCGGAGGACGAGGAGGAAGGCGCGGGAGCGGCGGACGCGACGGAGGCCGCAGACGATCGCTGAAGTAGAACGGAAGCTGCCGCGGTAGACGCGGGAGTTTTTCGCGACAGTATGGGGGACACGGGTGTGCTGGATGCGACGGAGGCTGCGGTGTACGGCGCGGGAGTTTTGCGCGCGCTGGCAGGGGACGCGGGAACGGCAGGCGTGGCGGAAACGGCGGGCGCGGCGGGCACGGTAGAACAGTTCACGGCGCGTTTAGCTTTGTAAGCTAAAAATTCTGATTCGAGGGCCGGGTATTTCTCGCTTAAGAATTCCGCGAGCAGTGTGTTGGTTGGAGAAAACTCCATTTCTTCGGACTGCCCGGGGGGGCTGCCCCGGGACTTAAACACGCGCTCGCCTTGCGGCGAGGCCCCTGCGTCGGTAACACTAAATTGGCCGAAGCGATTCTAGGAATTTTAGAAATTTTAGTGAATAGAATAAATATAATAGAATTAGAGTGAATAGAACCACTGCACAGTTTCCGGGCGGCAATGCCTTGTAATTAGGCGCAGGTACAAATTCCGAGAAACACTTGGGCCACAGATGTGCCACGAACAATGATCTATTATCACCGGTAGTCACTTCCGACAAAACACTTGGACGCCAGATGTGCCACGAACCGAGGTCGGGCAATCGAACGAACAATGAGCACGTCCACGCGCGTCGGTTGCTCAAATCGGAATGCGCTAATAGTAAGCGAGCTATATCGAATATAAAACACCTATATCATGCCAAGCAGGTAATTGATCCACGCCACTCAATACCACTAAACACGGATACCTTCTCACAGATAAGTTTAATTACACAAATAATTATTTAAGTGTGAAAATACGTTCATTTTCGTTTATCGTTGTGTCGTACACGATAAGTCGTACTGATATTTAGTAATGTAATGTAATGTAATTAGTATGTAAAGCTCCCCTGTAAAGTTGCAACATTTCGCTTATACTAAATAACCTTTTGCCTCTCGAAATATATTTTGTCGAAAAGATTGAAATATTATTTTCTTAAATTCAACGGCCATCTGGTGTAGTGGTAAGTGACATGGTCACTACACAAGGGGGTCGCGGGTTCGAGTCCCGCCAAGGGAAGATATTTGTATGATAAATATAAATGTCTTTTCCAGGGTTATGGATGTATATTAAATATATGTATGTGTACAATAATTTTTTTTTTTTTTTTTTTATTGCTTAGATGGGTGGACGAGCTCACAGCCCACCTGATGTTATACATTTATCTCCGTTATCTGGTACCTGTAACAAGAGTTTTTTACGAACTTATCACGGGACCAGTTAACGTGGCGTGATTGTTAGTAAAAAAAAAAAAAAAAATATATTTCGTGTAATTTTAAGACACGTATATAATAAAATATAATTATTAAACATTTGTTTTTATCGACTCTCTCTCCTCTCAACGAGAACAGCTGGCGAACACAAGCCTGCGTCCCTAGACCCATAATTATCGGCTAATTTTCATTACTGATATAATTAGGAGAACGGGCTTCCATGTAAAAGATATTATTGTAAGCTAGTAGGTACCTAAAGAGGTTTCGTAAGGTTAATATATTTTTAGGGTTATGAAGATTTATGATATTGGAATCTATTTTTTTATTCCTCTACTTATTGGCGGTAGACTTGGTATTTTAGCTTCACTGGATGTGTAGGTGGCTCACGGGGCTTAGCCTAAGAGAATTCGCTAATATTTGCTCTAGCAAGAGCAGCACTTCGCTGACCATCTACCACCGGATCGGAATCGCGATACAGGTATAAAATCCGGCGAGAAACTGTCTGTCCTGTTTGTCCATTAACTCGGAGCTGGCTGTACTCTAAGCAAACTATGATTGTGGATGAACGAGCTCAGAGCCCACCTGGTGTTAAGTGGTGGTTACTGGAACATCTACATCTACATGGAACAACTAGACATTTAGAACGTAAATTCGTCACCCACCTTGACATATGAGTTTGAAGGTCTCAGTATACTGGTGGTAGGACCTCTTGTGAGTCCGCACGGGTAGGTACCACCGCCCTGCCTATTTCTGCCGTGAAGCAGTAATGCGTTTCGGTTTGAAGGGTGGGGCAGCCGTTGTAACTATACTGAGACCTTAGAACTTATATCTCAAGGTGGGTGGCGCATTTACGTTGTAGATGTCTATGGGCTCCAGTAACCACTTAATACCAGGTGGGCTGTGAGCTCGTCCACCCATCTAAGCAATAAAAAAAAAAAAAAAAAGTTACAACGGCTGCCCCACCCTTTAAATCGAAACGCCTTACTGCTTCACGGCTGAAAATAGGCAGGGTGGTGGTGCCTACCCGTGCGGACTCACAAGAGGTCCTACCACCAGTGATATAGAAAATCTGTAAAGAATTCGTAAATTCGGCAGACCCGACAGACTGTATCCTGATTTAATAAGAATTCCTATAATTCGGTATTTTTAAAGCAATATGTACCTAATAGACTAGCGGCCCGCCCCGGCTTCGCTTGGGTAGTAGCGCACGCGATGTAAAGAATATTTTACGTAATTTTTTTACACATTGGGTTTACACATTATTGGAGTTTCAGTAAGGATCCCAATTTTTTTTGAAAATATAATATATATATAGCCTATGTCACCCGGAGATAACGTAGCTTTTTTTTTTATTGCCCTTGTAGGCAGACGAGCATACGGCCCACCTGATGGTGAGTGATTACCGTTGCCCATGGACTTCAGCAATGCCAGGGGCAGAGCCAAGCCGCTGCCTACCGCTTTCCAACAGTGAAATAATTTTTTTAATCGGTTCAGTAGTTTCGGAGCCAATTCAATACAAACAAAAAAACAAATCTTTCCTCTTTATAATATTAGTATAGATACATGTTAATAAGCCAAAATGAAAAGTTGCTAATATCAAAAACTTACTTCATGTTTGTGGTCCTTCTTGATTGATCCTCCGTGACCCCCCGTGCTCTGTACTGTGTTCATTTCAAAAACGATCTAACGACCACAACACTAAACACTATAATCCGTCTACTTTTAAATGGACACAAAATGTTTAGGCACCGACAATAATATTCACAGCACTGAATTTGTTTCGTATTAAATTGACTTTTTAGTTTGGTACTGTTGGAATAAAAAAATTTAGTAGTTTACAGAAGGTTCAATTTTTATGGTAGACTAGCTGACCCGGCAGACTTCGTAGTGCCTCAATCGATAAATAAAAGACTTAAACATTTTTATAAAATAAACTTAAAACAAACAAAAAAAATCCGTCCGAAGGGGGACACATCAAAGGAAAAACAAAATTGTTATTTTTATTTAATTCCGAGCATTTTCATATTTATCCACCTTTTAAGCCTTCCCTGGACTTTCAAAAATAATTCAAGACCAAAATTTGCCAAATCGGTCCTGCCGTTCTCGAGTTTTAGCGAGACTAACGAACGGCAATTCATTTTTATATATATTATAGAATATTAATTTATTGTTGTATATCGATTGTAAAATAATTCGAAAAATTTAATGTTCTATTTTAGTTTTTGAAAGAAGTTTCAGAATGTTTTTTTTGTTTTAACGAAAAGACAATTTAAGCGCTTCACGAAAATTTAAAAAGTGTTCATTTCTTTTGTTTTATTTGCAATATTTTCTAACGATCAAAATACATTTTATTTTCAATATTTTCTTCGGAATTCACGAGTCGTGCATATTATATGATTTAAATAAATAACCGACCCCAAGTGAGGATTCCCTGTGTAATGGGTACCAGAGACTGACAAATATTATATTATTTTCATGTATTTTCCTAATGATAGGGAGTCTCATGAGTCAGCACGTACAGATGCCATTATCTCAGCTAATTAAGCCCCGAAGCAGTCACGCCTTCCGATCTTAATGTTGAGACAACTTTACACAAAAGCTTATCGTTAATACGGGCTACTAATTTGTATGAAATAGTCCACAAGTGCGTGTGAACGTCTAAGCTATTATGTTTTGTTATGAACCGTCCAATATGTTGGCAGAATGCCTTAGTATTATAAGATTCTTAATTTTCACAAAAATCATTTTGTAAAGAAAGAAGAAAAACATAAAATAGGATTAAAACAACAGTAGCTATAAGTAGCGTTTAGGCTCATAGAGATAGAGTTATCGGAGATATCACAACGTAAATCATCCCCGTTAAGAAATTATGACGATATCATAGTATTGTATTTGATGGCGCCTGTCCATCCCACCCTTATAACACTAAAACGTACTGATTCCCGGCAAAAATAGGCAGAAATTTGTCTGCCTCTATTTGTAGCGTGGTTACAATGTACTTTCGTATTAAAATACTTAGCTAACTATACTGCCAAATGTATTTAGAAATGCGGAAGACTCACGAAGCGAGAAAACTTATTCTAGTTTCAAAGCTCCCAACAAACAAGTCGATATTTTCACTCTAAAGTATTAATATTTTGTTAAATTGGACTAGTGATTTATTGTTTTAGTTATGTTTGTGTTTCACTGTAATCGAATAAAATATTGATACCATAAGTCCATACTGCATGTTTCGGTCGTGAAAAAGACCTTACGCATCCTCTTTTGGATGATAGAATCTATTTATTAATACGTGAAGCAAAAACTTTGTACCGCTGTTTACGAAAATTGCGCGGATGCAGAAGTATGAAATTTCCCAAACTTTTAGAGAATGTAGAGAAGGAGTGCCGAATGCTATTTTATTTTAAATTATGCACAAAAAATACATTAAATAAAATAAAAAAAACACTACACACGCTATCATGTATTTCACACACACACGCATTTATACTCTTGTTTATTGAAAATTTTTTGTTATTGCTTAAATTTTGTGGTCAAATTGAGAATATATCAATATTGTTTGTCTTTAATATTATTTTCTCTATAGTGTAGTCTTGGCGGAATTTGTGATTATAGTTATTCCGGACGGCCACCGCTCAGGTTTCGGCCACCACGTGTGATTTTTAGACTTCTTACTCGTTGAAACGTGGTGGCTCGAGTATTGCCGCAGTGGCTGTCGCGGAACGGGTGCTGGGATTGGTTCGAGGAAAATAACGAAGGCTTCAAGTATGGCGTTCACACGGTCCTCGTGGCTTGACCGGCGCAGGGCGTAGGAGCGAGTCTTTTCTTGTTCGGTTGGCGCTCTCCTCTTCTTCCGGAGAGGTCTTGACTCGTCGGCTCGCTGTCTCGAACTGAATTTGCAGTCGTGGGGTCGTCGCGTCCCCTTGCGGGGGCGCGGAACGGGCCTCGGGGAAACCCCTCTACCCGGACTTGTAGCTCCCCGCCTATTAAGGCAGGGGTGATGCACTGCGGGATGGACTGTACACAGGCTCGAGGTGAGTGGTGGGACGATTTCTGTCTTCCCTTCTTCATCTTCTTCTTCATCTTCTTTCTTCCTTTCTTCATTTCTTCTTTCTTCCCTTCTTCTTGGGGCGGCTGCTGCTCTCCTCCATTTTTTTTTTTTTTTTGTTTTTTATTATATTTTTTTTTTTTTTTTTTTTTTTGTTTTTGTTGTTTTTTTTTTTTTTTTTTTGTTTTTTTTTTTGTTTTTTTTTTTGTTTTTTTTTTTTTTTTACAATTTTGTCTTATCCTAGCTTAGCCTAAAGTACACCTAACTTAATCTAACTTACATCTAAGTGACGGCAACGCGCCGTTCCTGCACTCCGTGGAGTGCCGGGACAGCGCGCGCCGTCACACCTAAACTAATCCTAATCTAACTTAACCTAACATAACCTAGCTAACCTAATATGGGGGAGAGAGTGAATCCGCACTCCACGCTACAGTCCTCTCCCCCTCTCCCCATCGTTATACAATATTGATGGGGGGAGGATTGTAGCGGGTAAGAACACCCCATCCCAAAAGGGGGTGGGGGGTGGGGTCAAAGCCCCTCGTGGAAATAAGGCTGCACCTACGGGGTGCAGCCGCGGTCCCCATACGGGGGACCCGCCAAACGGGCAAGAGGCGTGGGGCTAGAGGCTGATGAAACTCAGCTCCGAGAGGGGCGCTCATAGGTCCTCCCCGGCCTCACAGCCGGCGAGGAGCTTTATCTCCGAACGATCGTCGGGGTACCAATAGCTCCCGCGGCAACGCCGTACCATCCGGTGGTCTGGCGTGCAGCGGGGCTATGTTGTGGAGATGCTCATGGGGCCCGTTTTCGGCTCGCTCGTACATATTACGGGCGAGCCTAGTCACAAACTCCACGAGCGACTCCACCCCTAGGTCCCGGGCAATAACGTCATTTCTGACGTACTGCCCGGCCCCGACGATAATGCGGAGGGAAAGACTCTGCTGGGCCTGCAACCTAGATCGCTGGGACGGCGACAACAGGTGATACCAGGCCACAGCAGCGTATGTGAGGCGGGAACGGACGTATGTCTTGTAAATGGCGAGTCTGGTCCTGGTCGGAAGCCCGGACGCAAACACCGGCCGCAATAAGAACATGGCCGCGCGAGCCTGACCGATGACTCGGTTGACGTGCGCGACCATGCTCAAAGAGCGGTCGATGTCGCATCCGAGATACCGGACCGTGGTCCTGAACTCGACATTCACACCTCGGAGGCTGAGTTTCTTTGGGACGACTCTGATACGGACCGGACCGTAGAGTAAGGCCGCGGTCTTTCCCACATTGACCGCGACTCTCCAACGGTCCAGCCACTGGGGCAGTAAATCCAAAAGCCTCTGCATCCTCATAATGGCTGCAGAGGGGAACGAAGAGGACGAGAAGTAGGCCGAGTCGTCAGCGAACAAGGCCAACTTCACGTCCTCCTCCCACGCCCGAAGGTGACCCTCCAGGGTGGGGATGTCATTGGTGTAGAGGGCGTATAGGATAGGTGATAGGACACTACCCTGGGGAACCCCGGCCGTAATGGGACGCACGGAAGACCGTGCGCCCTCGACCGCGACAAAGAAGGTTCTGCCCTCCAGATACGACCCGAGCAGTCGCACGTGAGCGTGCGGTAGGCCCGCGTCCCGCAGCTTGTGGACCAGCCCCTCGTGCCACACACGGTCGAAGGCCTTCTCGATATCGAGAAGGACCGCGACCGTGTATTGGCCCGAGTTTCGCCGGTCCGCCAAGTGATGCAGGACACGGGTCAGTTGCAGAGTCGTCGAGTGGCCGCTTCTAAAGCCGAATTGCTCCGGCCTGAGGAGAATATACGGCGATATTCTCCTCAGGAGCAGCCGCTCGAACAACTTGCCCACGTGCGAGAGCAAGGTAATCGGTCGGTAACTGGAGGGCTTTCTCCTGTCCTTGCCGGGTTTGGGCAAGACGATAATCTTGCCCAGTTTCCAAGTTCCAGGGAAGTGTCCTACCCGGAGAATGGAATTAAACAATCGTGTCATTGCTGACACGATTGAGGGAGGGAGGTTTTGCAGGGCGAGGGGAGGAATACCGTCCTCGCCGGGGGCTTTGCGCCTCTTCATCAACTTGATGAGGAGGCGCACCTCGCTGGGAGTGACTAAGTCGTCATCTCCCAGCTCGACTCCCGGCGATTCCGGTTTGAGGAATTGGATTACACCCTCTGACACCTCGCGATGGAATGCAGCCATCGAGGGTGCAGAGACATTCGGAGTGAACTGCCGCTCCAGCGAGTTGGCCAGGACTTCGGCACGAGCCAACGGTGTAAAACACCGTCTTCCCCCTCGTCCTCCAAGGGGCAAGTGGGGGAAGGCTTGTTGGTGAGCCGGCGACAGATGCGGTGAAGGGGGGCCATCGTACGGTCGTCGGACGCGTCCAACAGTCCCCCCTCCCAGGAATCACCCCGGTAGGTCCGCATCTTAGTCGCCAGCTCCCCCTCAAGTCGGTTGAGCTCGCGCTTAATCCTGGGACACCTAGATGTCGCCCAGAGCCTCCTCAGTGCCCTCTTCCGACGAATTAACGTCTTGAGGTGCACCGGGAGTTCCGCTCTGGGCCCCCGCTGGGTACCAGAGTCGTCACTTGGTCCAGGGCTCCCCTGATGGTGTCGACGAGACGGGAAGCCGCCGTGTCGACCTCATCAGGGGTAGACGGGTCTTGAAACAAGGATTGGTCGGCCAGCAGTCCCGTAAAGGACTGCCAGTCGACCCTAGGCCTGAGAGGGGATGTCGCGACCCGAGTGAGCCCCAAACCCACCGTGACCAAGATCGGTAGGTGAGGGGTACTCAGGTCGTACAGTGCCTCTATCGCTAGAGGGCACTGTAGCCCCTTGTGAACACACACGTCCAATACGTCCGGTTGGTACCGGGCCAACGTTGGAACGTGTGTGGGTTCGTTGGGGCCGACCACGCAGTAGTCCCCCCTTTCGGCATCCTCGTACAATCGCCTTCCGGGCGGCGTGATGATTCGGGAGCCCCAAGCGACATGTTTCGCATTGAGGTCCCCGACCACCAAGGCCGGATGGCGATCATGGTTCAAGGCCCGTCTAATATCGTCCTCGACAAAATCAGGACCCGGGGGTCGATACGCGGCATAAATCCGCAATTCGGCCCCCGGTACGTGGACCCTCACCCCGACCGTTCTGGTAGAGGCGAAGGTCAGTAGCTCAAGCTCCTCGTGCACCACGTCCCTCCTGACGAGCGCCGCAGTGCCCCTGAACGGGCGCCCGCTGGAGGTCAGTTCGTCCCGTCGGTACACGAAGTAGTTGGGCATCCTAAAATCTTGTCGAGGTTTGAGCTTGGTCTCGCCCAGGAGGATAACCTGCGGGTCATACTCCTGGGCGAGTCGGATCAGTTCCGACCTCCGGGACCCTATCCCGTCGGGGTTCCAATAGATGATGCGCAGCTCCTGGCTAGCCATTGAGCTGCGCAATCATCCGGTAGAACCCCGCGAGCAAGGCCCCGAAGGGACTGGCTCCCGAGGCGATCTCTCGGATTACTCCGGAGATCACCTCGGACAATTTCTCCCACAGGGAGAGAAGCCAGGCAGCGAAGCCGGCAGGCTGCGTGTCCTGTCGGCCACTGCGCCGCTCTCTCTGCGGGCGGGGTGGTAATGGGGGCTGTGAGTCGCCCAGAGTGATGTTAGCGTTCTGGAGCGGGTCGCTGGCTGTCGTCTCCATTGGGCATGGAGGTTCGGTAGCTGGCTCAATTTGGCCTTCTCCCAGGGCAGCTGCTTCTTCCATTGCTTTTTTTTTTTTTTTTCTTTGGCCTTTATTTTTTTTTCTTATTTTTTTTTGAGTTTTTGTTGTAGTTAAGGCAGCTTGTAAATTGGATGCTGCCTTATTACTGGAACGAGGGGCAGGTCGCGGCTTTATAGCTTTTCGCTGCGGGTTTGCTTCTGCCATCAGGGTGGCCGCTGTTGGGTTGGCCTCCACAGTGGCAGGTTGCTCTATAACCGGAGGGAGAGTGGGGGGTTGAGAGGTCTTCCCCTTGCCCTTACCCTTCAGAGATGGGCGTGGACCGAGACGTGGAGCGGGGGTAGGGGCTTGGCTGGCACGCGTCGCTGCTTGAGGTACGGGGGGAGGAATAGCGACCCCCATCATCCGCGCCCTCCTGCGGTAGACCACACACCGCTTGTCAATAGCGGCGTGGCCCTTCCCGCAGTTGGCGCAGGTGAGGGGTCCCTCCCTTGGCCTCGGGCAGTCCGCCACGATGTGCTCGCCCGCACATCGCACACAGCGGACCGCTCGGTGGCAGTTGGTGGAGGCGTGTCCGAAGGCCTGGCAGCGATGGCACTGCGCCGGTCCTCGGTTCGGACGCCATCCCTCAACTGACACCCCCGGCAAGTACATCAGTTCTTCAACCGCGTACAAGCGGGCGAGGTCATCCTTCGAGAGGTGGTCCAAGGTTACATAAAAGACGCAACCTGGCCGCCCTCTCTTGGCCCGTATGCACCGCGCGTAGCGAGCCGGAAACCCTAGCTCCTTCAGGGAGTTTGTGATTTCCGCCGCGTCGGTATCGGCAGGCAGTCCACGAATAGCCACCCTCGCCGGGATCTCCTCCTCCAACGCGTAACAATACCATTTAATGGCATTGTCAGTGGAGGAGACCTCGGCGAGATAGGCCTGGACAACCCTATATTCCTCTCCCGACGCGGGCAGAAATCGAAACCCTGTTCCGTAAGGACGCACAGATGGGGCCCTCCCCAAGCGCTCCCTTAAGGCCGCCATATGGCGGGGCCAATTGGGAAGCGCCTCGACCATAATAGGGGGGTGACGGCGGGGGACCTCACTGGTACCAGACTTACCTGGAGCAGGGGGTTTGCATTGTCTTTTGGTGGGAACCAGTTGCTTTGCTGCCATAGCAGCGTATGAAGTTGAGGGGATCGGGGACACGGCTGTACCGGTCGTGGGTTTGGAGTGTTCGAGGTCCATATACCTTGTTGATTCAAGGTTGCCCACTGTGCAGCTTGTAGTGGGGGCACCTCTACGCGGGACTGGTGGAATGGGTGAGATTGGAGGGGAGGGAGACCGAGGAGGTGTACGCAGCTGCTTAGCTGCTGCAGCCACAGCCGTCTCGACACACATCCTCGGTCTAGGGATGGGCTTTCGGGTGGGCGGGGACTCCTTACTCGAGGAGGAAGAGTGAGAAGAGTGAGTTGCATCGGACTCGTATTCCGAATCCGTTGTCTCATAGGATGTCTCCTCACTATTTCCATCCTCATCCGCTTCGATTATCGATTTGGACGAGGGTCCAATCCGGGGTCGTTTATCTTGGGCTTCGGAAATGCTATGGTCGGACTCGGATCGGGCCTTCTTTCGCGGCCGAGGGGGCCCAGAGCGATCGGTCAACGGAGAAAAAGAAGTTTCCTTCGGACCGATCCCCGGAGATCCCTGGGCCGCGACTGAGGGCCCGGGTCGTTCGTCCGTTCCAAGGCCCAGTTCCGGGCGAATAGATGGGGCGTGTTGGGTAAATAAACCCGCTGTCACTTGGCGTCCCTTACGGGGCGGGCCGGGTGTGCTGATAATGGGGGGAGATGATCCCCCAGACATGATTTCGAAGTCTTGGCTCAAGATTCCACCGACGTCAGGTCCCAAATTGTCATATCCGTTAACTTAAATTGAATTATAATTTGTAGGTATAACTAACTATGTGATCGAAACCGACGCGACCGGTTTAAATGAATAAATATTTACAGTATGTCTGGTTATTGTTGGTATTCTATTTACATAAACTATGTGCTATATAATATGAAATAAAAAGAAAAAAAAGGGATAATCCGTATGCCATTACAGCATCACTGACCGAATCAATCGCAATAGCACGGTAAAATAACAACTATGCTCTTAATCAATATAGTTTATTAGTAATCTAAAATAATCTAAGATAATAAGAAAAATCAAACAAATCAAAAAAAAAAAAAAAAAAATTTTAAAATTTACTACAATATTTTACAATTTAGTGAAATGAAAAGTTTTGTGAACATAAATTAAAATTGCGAAGATTCGTCCAGTAACGATATAATTGCAACATAATTATTTAGACTAACTAATATATAATTAAACAAGATAGATGTGGTTATTATAAATGAAGACTTATGAAGGTGTGGGTCGTCGGTCGGTTCGAAAAAGCAAACTAACTTAGAATGAAACTATGAAATAATAACGAAAAAGAAAATTAATGTTTTGGGGGGTAGATAGAAATAAATTCTTGGTGTGATTATGGAACTACGAATTCCTGTCGTACTCGCCTCTCATTGGCTCGTACAATCACACGACTTTAATGTAACTGATAAATTTGTGGAAAGTTAATCTATTGAATTTATAATAATTTGACTATTTACACTACTTATTTACACTACTTATTAAAGAACAAAAACTGAATCGGCTATAAGACTTACCTGGTTCCCGATATCGGGGTCCCTAATCTAACCAAGTACTTAGCAACCGGGTTTAGCTACAGTCCCGCCTAGCCCCGAGGGGTAGGACAGGACTGGGAGTAGACACGGGAGGCCAGACCCTATTGGCGCTAACGTCCGCCGATTTTATTATTAAATAAAATGGTGACGCAGCTATACAGGCTGGACGACACCCACCCGTATTTAACTAATGTTAGGAAGAAGCGTCAATCCACTTACCTGTTCCCGGGTCCTGTGTATTGTTGTCCGGAACGTCTCCGCGCCGTAACAACTACACTAGATAGCACACTCTCACGGTTTGGGTTCGACAAATTGTACAGCACAACCAATTTGGATCCTCTGCGCACTGGTGTCCCGGGCTGAATTTGCAGCGAGGTAGGCCCCTTATTTATGGTCGCCCACACGCACTCGGCCAGCGCTATTATGAGTCCGAGCACGGTGGGCGTCTATTGTTCTCTCGGCTGCCTCGCTCGCCTATTGTTTGCCTAGTCGCTCTATTAGTTGCCCGTATTGTGACTCGCTCCTGCGTTCCCACGCCAAATTAAAGACCACGAGGACCAATCTTTATTTTCAAACAAATATTTACAAATTTACTTATATCTATTTTTCTATTTTTAACTATCTCTATTCACATTTATTATTTCACAACATATCCGTTTATTTGGATGTCTATTTATTTTCGCTGTTCTTGGCGAACATATCTCTATTTAACTATTTACGGACATTTCCCTATTACAACTATTTATTCTTTAACTTATTTTAACATACTATTCTTTTATCTGTTACGGACATTTATAACTATTTATTCTCTATTTTAACTATTTTCTAACACAACTATTTATTACGGACGTTTTCTATAACTATTTTAACACTACCTATGTCCGTCGCGAACAATATCTATTCTAATCTTATATTTATTCATGTCCGTCGCGAACATCCTCCCGCCGTGCAGCGTCGTTCACGTCGCTGCATCCTCCCTGGTGAGCGGCGGTCATCGTGGGCAGCACGATAATCTTCTTCGCCGGGCGTCGCAGGATACCGCCGGCGGTGCGCACGTCGACCACTCGAGTGATGCCGTCGGCCCCCGGGTAAACCTCCTGGATGATCCCACGTGGCCAGGTGTTCCGTGGGAGCGTTCCGTCTGCTATTATCACGACGTCGCCTATCTTCAGGGCGGGCCCGCGGCTGTGGGGCTCCCGCCGGTTCTGCAGGTCGGGCAGGTACTCCCGGAGCCAGCGACTCCAGAACACATCTGCCAGACGTTGTGCTGCGCGCCAGTGTGCGCGCCCTATGAGGTCGGCGTCGTCAAATTTGCCCGGCACGGGGACTCGCGCCGGGCCTCCCAGCAGGAAGTGGTTCGGCGTCAGAGGGTCGGGATCGTCGGCGCTCACCGATACGTGGGTGAGAGGTCGGCTGTTCACTGTGAACTCTGCCTCTGCTAGCAGAGTGTGAAATATTTCGGGCGTCGGGTGCCTCGGCTGTTCCGTGGCCGAGAGCGCGGCCTTTACCGCCCGCACCATTCTCTCCCAGGCGCCGCCCATGAAAGGCGCACCCGGTGGGATGAAGCGCCATTGTATAAGCCTTAGGCTCGCTTCATGCTCGGTCGCCTTGTCCAAAGCTTGGCGCAGCTCCTTGTCGGCACCCCGTAAATTGGTGCCGTTGTCGCTCCATATTTCCGTCGGAGCTTCCCGGCGCGCGATCATGCGCCGGAGTGCCATCACTGCTGAGTCCGTGCTGAGGCTCGCTGCCGGTTCTAAATGCACCGCACGCGTAGTGAGACATGTGAAGATGGCCACGTAGTGCTTCTGGGTGCTTCTGCCGGTGGTAACTTGATACGGTCCGAAGTAATCGAGGCCCACGTATGTGAATGGTCGCCGATGGTGTGCCAGTCTGCTTGGTGGGTGATCGCCCGTGGCTGGACGCGGTGGTGTGTCCTTGCGGATACGACACGGAAGACAGTTGTGGATTACGCTCCGTGTCACTGGGCGTAGGCGTAAGACCCAGTACGACTGTCGGCACTCGGCGATCGTAGCTTCGGTTCCGGCGTGGTGCATCTTTCTATGGATGAAGTCTATCATCAGCCTCGTTTCGCGTCGGGATCCGTCTAGCACGAGAGGCGAGGTGATGACGTCAGCTCCCTCAATGTTGCCGATGCGTCCGTTTATTCTCAATATCCCGTCCGTGTAAGTTACGGACAAGTTTCGCAGTCGGCTCGCTGGGGATATTTGTTTCCCTCGTTGGAGCGCCAAAATCTCTTCCTCGAAGGCCGCCCGCTGGCTCTGTCGCCAAATGAGCGTCTCGGCGCGTCGGCGTCTAAAGTTTTCCATTGAATGACTGCTTGCTCTGGCGTCCGCGGTGTGTTCAGCGGGGTCTTCGAAGTCGTCTTCTTTCTATTTCTCTCCCACGTCGGGTCCGAACGCGGGTTCCGTCTGGTCCTCTTGTAATGAGTGCGCTCGCGACTTCTGCGGCATAGGTCGACGAATTGCAGTATTCGCCCCGTTGCACGCAGGTACTTCTCCCACTTGGAGAAGCGTCTTGGGTCCGGGATCGCTTCGCCGAGGCTCTCTCTGCTCACGGCGAGCGTTGCGCACTTCTCTTCACCCGTCTCTTCTGCCCTTCTTGCAGTCCGTTGTACGGGCCAATCATCCGGATGCCGTCTTAGGTATTCCGGGCCTATGAACCAGCGGTGGTTTCTTTCAAAGCCGACGGGTAGTTCTCTGGTGGCGTCGTCGGCGACATTTTCCTTCGTGGGGACCCAGCGCCATTCCTCCACAGTGCTGTTCTCTTCTATCGCTGCAATGCGGTGAGCGACGAACGGTCGATACGATCTCGACCCCGTTCGTAGCCCGGTCAATACGGTGGCGCTGTCTGTCCAGAACACTCTCGCGTCTGGTTTTCGGTCGTGTTCCTCTGTGACAGCCGCGGCCATGCGGCTGCCCATCACGGCAGCTTGTAGCTCGAGGCGCGGTATCGAGGTGAGTTTCAAGGGCGCGACTCGGGCTTTGGCGAGTACGAGGGAGGTCCTGATCTCCCCGTCGGGCATTTCGGCGCGCCAGTATAACGCGGCGGCGTAGGCGGACTCACTGGCGTCTACGTATGTGTGGAGCTGGAGGTTGGCGGCGTCTGAGTAGCCGGGATAACAGCGCGGCACTGAGACGCCGCGCAGGCGTCTTAAGTGGTCGATCCACTCTCTCCACATCGCGCAGAGGTCTTCATCGAGGGGGGAGTCCCACGCCGTCCCTCGGCGCCACGTCTCTTGCAGGATCTTCTTCGCTCCGACAGTGACTGGTGATGCGATGCCTTGGGGGTCGTAGACGGACATCATTATTCGCAGAGCCTGTCTCTTCGTAGGCGCGCTGCTCTCCAAGACTTCTTTTGGGATTCGCGCCATGTCCAGATTGAAGGCGAGGACGTCTTCAGCAGGTCTCCACACCAGGCCAAGTACTCGTTCTATTTCCGTTCCATCGGACAGCGTCACACTTGTAGGTGGGGCTTCGTCGGTCATGTGGCACCGTACCTCCTCGTTGTTCGAGGTCCATTTGCGTAACTCGAAATGGCCTTGCCGGTGTACTGCCCTCACCTCATTTGCGATCCTGATCGCGTCTTCGCTTGTCCGGTAACTTCCCAAATAATCGTCCATATAGTGGTTGCGTACGATTGCGTCGGCGGCGTCCGGGTACTGCAGTCGGTACTTCTCCGCGTTGGCGTTCTTCACGTAGATGGCGGTCGCGGGTGAGCTTGTCGCGCCAAAGATTATAGATTTCATCCGGTACTCTGTAGGCTCCTGTGAAGGGTCCTCCCTCCACAAGTACCGGAGCGCGTCGCGGTCCTCGCTTTGGACGCCTATTTGCATGAACATCTCCGTGATGTCCGCTGAGACGGCGACGGCGTGCTGCCTGAAGCGCATCATCACTCCGGGCAGCGACTGCAGCAGGTCCGGGCCGGTGAGCAGGAAGTCGTTAAGGCTCTTCCCTCTAGTCTTCGCAGCGGCGTCGTGCACGATGCGAATCTTGTCCGGCTTCATCGGATGTGTTACGCCGAAGTGTGGCAGGTACCAGGTTCGGTCCTTCGTCCCCGTTGACGGAGCTACTTCGGCGTATCCTTTCGCTACCAGTGCGTCCATTTGTCGCTTGTAGCGCTCTTTCAAATTTGGATCCTTCTCCAGTTTCTTCTCTACGGACGTCAGGCGATTCAGCGTGGCTTCGAAATTGTTGGGCATCTTCAGGCCCTCCTCACGCCACAGCAGTGCGGTCTCGTAGCGGCCGTCGGGTCGCTGTTGAGTGGTCTCTCGCAGGATCTTCAGCGCGCGCTCGTCTGGGTCGTTCTTCGGTGTCTTGGCGGCGACGGTGAGTCCCTCGATCGCGAAGTAGTGCCTGAGGGCTTCGTCCATGTTCGCGTCGGCCGTCGTCGCGTGTGCCACGAAGTTGACGCGCTGTCTCTTGCCTCCTGGGTGTGCTCCGTGCACGACCCACCCGAGCGGAGTACGAGACGCCACTGGCTGATCGCGTCGTCCCGTCCGCATCTCCTCCGTCACCAGCAGGTGCCAGTTGTCTTGGCCGATCAGGATCTTCGGCGAGGCGTAGCTCGTTTTGAAGTGATGCCGGAGGTCGGTGAGGTGATGGCACGACGCGAGGACTTCGATGTTCAGTCGCTGTGGTGTTAATTTTAAGCCGTTGACTGTCCGTAGGTTCAGGTCTTGCGGTTCCCCCGTGCGTCCGCATAGCTTCAGCGGGACGCGTCGTGAGCGTGTTGCGTCTATCTTATTGTCGCCGATGGCAGTGATGAAGAGGGGTTCGATCGGTCCTTTGGCGCCCACTCGTCTCGCGAAGTCTTCGTCAATCAGCGAGATCGTTGACCCGTCGTCCAGCAGGGCCCATGTATCTGCTTCTCCCGCCGGTCCGATAACAGTAATTGGCGCCATCTTTAGGTAGGCTGTCGCACTCCTTGCGGCCCACGTCGAGGTGACCGCCTCTTCTTTTTCCTTCGGCTTCTGCCATGCTGGTTTCTTATGCAACAGCTCGTGGTGCGTGCGTTCACAGCTGTCGACGCCGCACTTCTTCTTTTTGCATACGTGTCCCCGGGACCGGAACCGTAGGCACCGGAAACACAAATTCTCGCGCTTCGCCGTATCCCAGCGCTCGCTGACGGCTGCTCTCTTGAATTCGGGACAATCTTGTGGGATGTGCCCCGGCTTCTGACATGCTGCGCATTTCCTCTCTTCCTTCGCTTGCGTGGTGTGCGTCCTCTGAGGCGTGTTCACCATCTTCCGCCGACCGCTGGTGTTCTCCACTCTCGTCTCTGGCTCCGGCTGTGCGTATGGGCTGCACAGGTCCGCCTCGCGTTGCAGGAAGCGCGACAGCTTGACGAGGTCCGGTTCTCCCGCCGGTTGAGTCGCTGAGAATTCGAACCAGCGGTGGCGTAGAGTGGACGGCAGCTTCTCCGATGTGATGTTGGTGAGCTCCGGGTTGTACATATAATGTACGCGGTTGAGGGCCCTCAGAGCGGCGACGACGTTGTTCACCTTATTCGCGAATACGCAGATGTCCCTCGGTGTGTCCGTGCAGCGTGGCAGCGCGCGCAGTCGTTCCAGCTCCGTTGCGGCGATTGCTTCTGGACGTCCGAAGCGCGATTCTAGAGTCCGCATGATCTCGGCGGGCTCGGTGTAATGCAGCAACAAGTTTTCGACCGCTTCTCTTGCTCTTCCTCTTAACGTACGCCGAAGTCTCGCAGTGTTCTCTGCGGCGCTGAAGCTGTCCGCTGATTCGGCGTAGGCGACCTTGAAGGAGAGCCATTCTTGGTGCGATCCACTGTACACTGGAAGCTCCCCGTAGTACCGATGCGATGGTCCGGGCCTGGCTTGGCGGGCGGCCGTCGCGATGGCAGCTGCTAGTTCGGCGATGTCGCTCTTCGGTGCGACAGGTACGGCAATCGGTGCCGCGGCAGGGGCCGGTAGCTTCAGCTGTTCTATTGGTGCGGGAAGTTCCAGTTGCGGTTGCTCGATGGTGGCTGGTGATCCGTGTGTTGGCTGCATTACTCTTTCTTCGACTCCGTGTAGCGCGATCGATCGTTGTTGACTGAGCCATGTATCGATGCGCTGTGATTGCTCGTTCTCGTCCTCCGTGAGTGTTGTGCGCGCATCTTCCTCCTCTTCAACGAGCGCTTCGGCTTCTAATGTTGAGATGCGGGCGGCGGCGAGCTCTGCTTGGAGTCGGGCTTGTTCTTCCTTGGCGCGGAGATGCTCTTCTTTGAGGCGCGCCATAAGCAACAGCCGTTGTGACTGTTGACTCGACTTTCTTGAAGATCCTCGTACTGGTGGCGCCATCCCGTCGCGGAGTGTGGAGCCTTCTTCTGTCGTCGAGATTTTGGCAGCGGCGTCCGTGATGTGGGACCCGTGTACAATTGGATTGGCCGTGAGCGCTGACTCTTTTCTGTTCTGGCTCGCGGATACGACGCTCTCCGTTGCTGCGTCGCCTGAAGTTGTTGCCGGTGTCGCGGTGCTGGGAGGTCTGACCACTCGACGACAGACCCCGCTGTTCGGTCCCGTTGGCGACGCCGGCGAGTATTGCGTAGGCAATATTTGGCGGGAGGGGGGCATCGCTTGTGAGCCCCGCGGCACTCCCGGACACTTTTCCACTTGGGAGGAGGGTGCCGCCATCAGTAGCGGTCCCTGCGTCACTCCCGAACGCGGCGCGGTTGACTGGGAGGAGGTTGCCGCCAACGGTGGCGGTCCCTGCGTCACTCCCGAACGCGGCGCGGCCGTCACAGCTCGTTGCTGTGCGTCTTGCGATGTTGAGCCCGAGACAGCTTCGTTGCCGGGCCGGTCAAGGCGCGACGACCTCATCTTCTCGGACCGTGTGAGCACCATTTCTTCAATCTTCAATCTTCAATTTTCTTCGATCTTCCTCAAATGAATCCGGCTCTCGAAGGACCAATATTCCGGACGGCCACCGCTCAGGTTTCGGCCACCACGTGTGATTTTTAGACTTCTTACTCGTTGAAACGTGGTGGCTCGAGTATTGCCGCAGTGGCTGTCGCGGAACGGGTGCTGGGATTGGTTCGAGGAAAATAACGAAGGCTTCAAGTATGGCGTTCACACGGTCCTCGTGGCTTGACCGGCGCAGGGCGTAGGAGCGAGTCTTTTCTTGTTCGGTTGGCGCTCTCCTCTTCTTCCGGAGAGGTCTTGACTCGTCGGCTCGCTGTCTCGAACTGAATTTGCAGCGAGGTAGGCCCCTTATTTATGGTCGCCCACACGCACTCGGCCAGCGCTATTATGAGTCCGAGCACGGTGGGCGTCTATTGTTCTCTCGGCTGCCTCGCTCGCCTATTGTTTGCCTAGTCGCTCTATTAGTTGCCCGTATTGTGACTCGCTCCTGCGTTCCCACGCCAAATTAAAGACCACGAGGACCAATCTTTATTTTCAAACAAATATTTACAAATTTACTTATATCTATTTTTCTATTTTTAACTATCTCTATTCACATTTATTATTTCACAACATATCCGTTTATTTGGATGTCTATTTATTTTCGCTGTTCTTGGCGAACATATCTCTATTTAACTATTTACGGACATTTCCCTATTACAACTATTTATTCTTTAACTTATTTTAACATACTATTCTTTTATCTGTTACGGACATTTATAACTATTTATTCTCTATTTTAACTATTTTCTAACACAACTATTTATTACGGACGTTTTCTATAACTATTTTAACACTACCTATGTCCGTCGCGAACAATATCTATTCTAATCTTATATTTATTCATGTCCGTCGCGAACAATAGTTGACAATAGAATCATAATGATGTTCAAACATATAATTTCAATTCATTATAGTCAAATTTCGACTACTGCGGGGCAACTAGTTATTAATAGTAATGCAAGTTTAATTATCTTCAACTACACTGATGACGTTTTCTGTCTGTACTGTTTTGACAAAGTTTGTTAAATTGTATAATTTCTCTAATTTTTCAATCGGAACATAATCGTAATTTTTCTGAATGAACGTAAGCGTTTTGTTTAGAATTGAACGTGTAATAAATTTTACAATTTCAGTTTAAATGAACACTTTAAAATTCTCAATTCGCTTCTTCCGCTTGGCTATTTCGCTTCGAGTATGTAGTTCCGATTACTATCTAACCGCGTGCCATTTCTGCAACGCTTTGATAGTCGATACGACATCCCTAGGATTATCGAGAGCATTCCTCACAAGTCAAGTATTTTCGGCGTGTGTTTTCGCTATCTGACAATAGATGGCGTTGTACTTCTCGAGCGTTCTAGATGTTACTAGATCCTTTGATATTCGTTTCGGTTATTCAGCGATAGATGGCGTTACTCTTACTGGTGTAACATTAATAATGCAAGTGTAATTGTCTTCAACTACACTGATGACGTTCTCTGTTTGTATTGTTTTGACAAAGTTTGTTAAATTGTATTATTTCTCTAATTTTTCAATCGGAACAGAATCGTAATTTTTCTGAATGAACGTAAGCGTTTTGTTTAGAATTGAACGTGTAATAAATTTTACAATTTCAGTTTAAATGTAGGCTTTAGTGCCTCTTACCTGAATACCGGTAGAGCTTACCGGCGACTTTGTTGTGACGGTGTGTGGTCCAAGAAATATAGATATTAATTATGTATAATCGACATGCAGAATCATCATTCTCCCAGTCACCTGGGGTCTGCGCAGAGGCTTAGAGCAACAGTCGACATGGCGAATAATATAGTCTTCAAATATTTGTATTAAATACAGTTCTATAGTATATTATTTCAGTTTCTCCTTGACGTGTAGGTGAGCTCACGGGGCTCAAGCTGGATTGTTGCTAATACTGGCTACAAGAACAATGCATCGCAGAATCTACAACCGGATCGAAAACGCGACCCACTGAGAAGATCCGAGAAACTCAGTGGGATGTATCTATGGGATAATTCACTCGTTGAGCCCTTCGCCACAAGCGACGGGTTCGGCGAGGACGGCGACCGGTGCTTGAGGTATGTACCTAAAAGCACCGTTAATGATTCGGGAGGATCCGTAATGACGTGTTTAGGGCGACGTCGACTGTTTACCATGTAGTTATGACCCTACGCACCAAATTACTTCCCTTACTCTCTCTCACCCGACGATCCTCGTCTGGGGTCAGAATCCGGCACAGAGGGCGGTGAGAGTCGGCGATACCCTGAGGATCCAGGCAAGCTTATGTCGTTTTAATATTATTTTTTTGTTTAGATCAAATTTTATAGTGTTGAATACATATTCATTTTATTAATGCTCTTCCTATAAATAAAATAGATTCCTTTTTATTTAAACTTAAACGCTGTCTTTACATTCTGTTGTCGCATATATCCCATGACTTGGACCGCGCACGGCGTTTGAAGTTCGAAAATTATGTCGCACATAAATTCAACGCAAACCGTTAACTTTGACAAAGCTTTCCCGAGCTTTACTATGTGCTTTTATGGAACTACTACGAACTCCTGTAATGTATTCATGGTTTTATTCTAAACTTTACGCATCAATGCACGTGTTACGTAAGTATTTTGATCTGTATAGCTTAAGTTTAATACCGATGGATTACAATGTGGATGCCGCTTCCTACCTCGAGAAACAATGATTGATAGCTTAATTGCATTGGAATAAATAAGGACGAAAAGAGTTGTCTGATATTTGTTTGCAGACTGCCTTAGAAATATAGAACAAAATTATTGCATACATAGGTCATCGAGTTCTTTTTTTTTTTTTTTTCGCCTACCTATGCTGATAGCCTTGAGAGGCTATTTCAGCTTCACGGTGTTTCCCGAGCGCTATGACATGTTCTTCTTCAAACGAGGCTTGTGGAGAGTATTAAGCGGTAGGCAGCGGCTTGGCTCTGCCCCTGGCATTGCTGAAGTCCATGGGCGACGGTAACCACTCACCATCAGGTGGGCCGTATGTTCGTCTGCCTACAAAAGCAATAAAAAAAAAGTTAAACTTTAAAAAAAATATATACCCATTCCCGAATAAACTAATGTCTGGGACTCGAATTCTTCAAATTCATAATTTCATTTAAATTAAATCAACACGGACCGTCTCTCTCGTTTGTTGAATGCAAAATGAAGCTATTCGCAAACCGAATTGGACTGAAACAGAATGCTCCAGACAAGATGATGTTTTAAATAACGTTACAAGCTGTTATTTTA
This sequence comes from Bombyx mandarina, assembly GCF_030267445.1. Classification (NCBI taxonomy): domain Eukaryota; kingdom Metazoa; phylum Arthropoda; class Insecta; order Lepidoptera; family Bombycidae; genus Bombyx; species Bombyx mandarina. The sequence continues at coordinate 9,406,275 of NC_143226.1, forward strand.
TGTCAGAAGTAAACAGTTTCGTATATTTTAGCGTAGTTCACTTATATTAGCACGAAATATTTCATTAGATAAGACAAGTCGTTAATTAGTAGGTATGTCGTTATGACGCCTTCGGAATGTGGTGCTGGAGGAGGATGTTGGGTATTCCCTGGACCGTAAGCCGCACCAATGTATCCGTCCTAGCTCAGCTCAAGATCCGGACTAGACTCTCCACCATTTGTCTGCGAGGGATTCTTGAATACTTTGACCACATTGCAAGGTAAGACAATGACAACCTGGAGAAATTGGTGGTCACTGGAAAGATCGAAGGCAAGCGACCAAGCGGCAGGAACCCGACCTGTTGGACGGACCAGATTCGTGCAGCCCTTGATACCACAGTACACGACGCTCTGCACTCAGCTGCAGATAGGAACAGATGGCGGTGCATTATAAAAAACAAACTGTTTCAAGGCCATGACCACGACCCTCAGTAATGAGGAAACCGACGCAAGGAGGACATTAAGCAGGGATCTATAGATATAATAAGCTGAACAACGCCACAGACCTAGAGCCATGTGTTAGAAGTGACATAAGACATTTATATCGACAAAACTGCGGTCTCATTCATCAAACTGCAACGTATGATCTGAACATATATTTGAAAAAAAACAAACAGGTGGGTAGCGCATTTACGTTGTAGATGTCTATGGGCTCTAGTAACCACTTAACACCAGGTGGGCTGTGAGCTCGTCCATCGATATAAACAAAAAAAAAACATACCATAGATCGCCTTGTTTAAGTGATTATCGCAACCGACTACTCTAACACTCGGGTCGATTCTCATTTACAGTCAATGTCTACACCTTGAGATATAAGTTCTAAGATCTCAGTATAGTTACAACGGCTGCCCCATCTTTCAAGCCGAAACGCATTCCTGCTCACGGCAGAAATAGGTTGGGTGGTGGTACCTACCCGCGCGGACTCACAAGAGGTCCTACCACCAGTGTTTACGCAAGTTATACTTTTGCGAGTTTGATTTTTATTACACGATGTTATTCCTTCACCGTGGAAGTCAATCGTGAACTTTTGTTGAGTACGTATTTCATTAGAAAAAATGGTACCCGCCTGAGATTCGAACACCGGTGCATCGCTCAACACGAATGCACCAGACGTCTTATCCTTTAGGCCACGACGACTGGACATATAGCTAAAGTTGCTATAATCCTATAATTTATTTTCTTTGTTCTTTACAAAGTAATTATTATTTACAACGGGATTTTTGAACGGAACTTGGCGCCAGATTCTACCGAATTTGTGGATAGTGAGAATTAAGAATCTTATAATGTTAGCATTCTAATAATATATTGGACCGGCTCATAACAAAACATAATAGCTTAGACGTTCACACGCACTTGTGGAAAATCTCACACAAATAAGTAGCCCGTATTAACGATAAGCTTTTCCGTAAAGTTGTCTCAACATTAAGATCGGAAGGCGTGACTGCTTCGGGGCTTAATTAGCTGAGATAATGACATCTGTACGTGCTGACTCATGAGACTCCCTATCATTAGGAAAATACACGAAAATAATATAATATTGATTGATTCGGTGGAGCAGTAGTTAGCGCACCTGATTACGCGCCGAGGGTCGTGAGTTCGATTTCGACATCGGGCAAATATTGTGTGATGAACAGGTTTGTTTGCTTTTTGTCTGGGTGTTTATTATCTATATATGTTTAGATTTAAAACGCATTTATGTATGTTTGTCAGTCTCTGGTACCCATAGCACAGGGATTCCTAAATTGGGACCGGATGATCGGGCGTTATTCGTTCCCAGTTATTTTTTATTTATTTATTTATTTATTCAATTCAATACAAAGTCAGGCTTACAGTTTGCACCAAAACGCCTAACTCGGTAACACAAAAAACATTATTAAATATTATTAATTACTATATATTATGCTAAAAATAGCATTATTTTAGGCAAAAGTATTCCCCAACTATCGGATTTCGGACAGAAAATCGTTAAACAGCACAATTGCCCTTTATTATTATTATTTATCTATATCTATACTAATATTATAAAGAGGAAAGATTTGTTTGTTTGTTTGTTTCGAATAGGCTCCGAAACTACTGGACCGATTTGAAAAATTCTTTTTCCATTAGAAGCCGACATTGTCCCTGATGAACATAGGCTACTTTTTTTTATTTTATTTTTTGGTTTCATGTGTGTTTTAATGTTTCCGAAGCGAAGCGAGGGCGGGTCGCTAGTTTATTATAATATTGCAAAGCTAAATATAACTTAGACTGATTGTTGAAATAGTATGTCCTTCGGTTCTTAAGGCCTAATTTCGCGTTTTAGTGTCATTAAATTATTATATCTCCGACTATTCGGATACCTTATAATATTCATATCCCAAACGACTGAAATTATTCGTCTCGACATTACAATAGTGTGCACAAAACAATGGTAATGCAAACGCGACATTTAACTTTAAAAGTAGTTTTTTTTTATTGCTTAGATGGGTGAACGAGCTCACAGCCCACATGGTGTTAAGTGGTTACTGGAGCCCATAGACATCTACAACGCAAATGCGCCACCCACCTTGAGATATAAGTTCTAAGGTCTCAGTACAGTTACAACGGCTGCCCCACCCTTCAAACCGAAACGCATTACTGCTTCACGGCAGAAAGGATGATGGTACCTACCCGCGTGGACCAGTAGATTAATTATGTACGTTATTACTTGATAATTATTATATTATAGCATATAAATATATTATAGCATGATGATATTGTAGATAATATAGATTAGTTTAAATGTAAGTTTATATGTGAAGTGTTACGACAATATAACAATCAATCTATCTACTACAATCTATTACTGGTGGTAGGGCCTCTTGTGGGTCCGCACGGGTAGGTACTACCGCCCTGCCTCTTTCTGCCGTGAAGCAGTAATACGTTTCGGCTTGAAGGGTGGGGCAGCCGTTGTAACTATACTGAGACCTTAGAACTGATATCTCAAGGTGGGTGGCGCCATTTACATTGTAGATGTCTATGTGCTCCGGTAACCACCTAACATCAGGTGGCCCGTGAGCTCGTCCACCCGTCTAAGCAATAAAAAAAAGACAAGATGAGCATACTGTTTATCCAAACTTCACGTGTTTATTATCTAAATCTTAGAAGTTGTTAAAAAATGCTCACAACAGATACATATATATATATTTGGAACGTCAGAAATCTGATTATAATTTATTTTATTTTTTAAAGACGTTTATTTACTTACGTTTTCGTTTATTTTTTTTGCATTTGGATTTATTTATATTGTAATATCATTGATTTATGCACATGTTTTACGTTTCAAAAGAAAATTCCATTATTTTTGTTGTGACCTAACCACATTTGGTAAAAAATCATTAATTAACTAAATCCTATCTGTTTTGTTTAGAATAAAAATATATTATATCTTTAAAGTTGATTTATTTTTCACTAGAATCTATTCCATTATTTTGTAACGCACAATTCTTCCGAGCGTGGACACCTGTAGATTCATTTATTGAATTTAAAAAAAAAACAAAAACTATTTATTAAAGAAATAGATTCGTAGAATCGTTTGAATTATTAAAAAAAAATGTAATCTAATTTAGATTTTGAAAATGGAAGGAGGTTTTTAGAGGTCGCTGGGGCGACGCGTCCGCCCCTGACCGGTTCGCGTTTGCTACTGCGGTGTGTAACGCCCGGATACCCGGTTCGTCCGCCTCCAATCGCAACCGGTTTAATTAGCCGTCCGGATTTTGGAGTTTTTGACGGCAGATAGATACCATCTAAGCGGATTCGTGCTTTGTTTCTCTTGTATTGGTTTTTAATTCATCGAAGTTTTGTATAGAACTTTAAAGCTTATCTCTACATTTTCCTTGAGAATGAATCTATAAAAGCTTGTTTACGGGAAACATTTATTTATGTTTTAATAATGGCGCTCGTTTGCCGATCGATTTATGGTATTACACTGTCAGCTTCTGTTGTCAAGCAATCACTCGCTTCTGTTTGGAGAATATAGGATGATTCTAATCCAATTGGATATGCAATTTCGAAAAGGGCACATGTCGCATGTTTTGTCAAATACGTTTTTTCATATACATGTAGTTTTGAGGCTTATCTACACCCATTTTATAATAATTGTAATGAAAATTTTTCTAATGAAATACGTACTTAACAATTGTTCACGATTGACTTCCACGGTGAAGGAATAACATCGTGTAATAAAAATCAAACCCGCAAAATTATAATTTGCGTAATTACTGGTGGTAGGACCTCTTGTGAGTCCGCACGGGTAGGTACCACCGCCCCGCCTATTTCTGCCGTGAAGCAGTAATGCGTTTCGGTTTGAAGGGTGGGGCAGCCGTTGTAACTATACTGAGACCTTAGAACTTATACCTCAAGGTGTGTGGCGCATTTACGTTGTAGATGTCTATGGGTTCCAGTAACCACTTAACACCAGGCGGGCTGTGAGAATAAAAAAAAAATCCAGTAATTTTCAATTGCTAATTAACACTAAAATATATCTCAAAAGTTAATATTTTAAATTTTACACCGCTTTAGAAAATAATCAGTTTTTTTCATTTCCTGAACATTTTACGTTTTCAGAGATGTGCCGTTTTCGAAATTGCATATTCAATTAAGGTCATGAGACAATGTGGTTGCACTTGAGACAAACCGGTGTTCTTTTAAAAATTGACGCCATTCAAAAATGTCATGGCGATAAGTGCTCTGGGTATTTCTACCACGATGCTGGAGGCGTAGTGGCCACAACAGTAAGACCCACGTTCGACAATAAATAAGGTCCGATAGTGGTTCAGCAAATGACAAAATTGGGATAGCCAAAGGCTTAGAAGAAACAAAATGTATTAATAGCACTGTAGCTACTAAACAATAACAAAAAAAAAATCGCTTGACACACAGACGAGAAAACGGTATAATTTGTTTAATTTTTGTCAGAACAACTATTTGGTATTTTTATTTTATTTACTAGCTGACCCGGCAGACTTCGTAGTGCCTCAATCGATAAATAAAAGACACATCAAAGGAAAAATAAAATTGTTTGTTTTTATATAATTCCGAGCTTTTTTATATTTTCTCACCTTTTACACCTTCCCTGGACTTCCACGAATAATCGAAGACCAAAATTAGCCAAATCGGTCCAGCCGTTCTCGAGTTTTAGCGAGACTAACGAACAGCAATTCATTTTTATGTATAGAGAAGAAGATAATACCGAAATTCGAGACGGTACTAACAAAAAAAAGAGAAGACAATATTTAAAATATTGAAGTATAATTTTCTCCTTAGTGATCAAACAGAGAAGTGAATGAAATATATTTTGTATTTAGAAATAAAATAACAAACATACATTTTTTTATTTTATTTTTAGTTTCATTGTGGATAGCACTAAAATCCCTAATTACTTATGAAACAAAGAAGAAGAGAATCGATAAATCGAATTTATGAATAGGCGGAAGCGAAAATTGTACTTAAATGTTTTATCTTCGCTTATTTATATACTATACAGATTAATTAAAGTATATAAGACGCAATTTTATAAAACTATGTTCACTAAACATTTATTTTTTAAAGGACCAGATAGGCAGAATGAAAACACGGCCCCGCCCAATATTAAGTGGTTACAGGGGTCCATAAATATGTCAACGATGTATCTTGAGACGTAATTCCGAAATATATATATATTTTTATAATCACTATCTATCCCATTCTGGACTGGCGTGAATTTAGACAAACAGGATTCCTATTAGGTTTCAAAACTTTGACCTAGATCCGTGAAATACGCAATGCTGTGTCCTGTTTCAAAAGCTCTCACATGTATTCTTTGAGAAGTCTTTCGAGATAAGATAATATTTTTTACTGGCTTTGCTCGTGGCACTAGCGAATTTACAGCTTAAACTATAAAAGCATCTCTAATATTTAATTATTATTTATTACCACATCGGTCTAATAGTCAAAGATACTGACGTTTGTAACAGATGACTTAATAGGATCCTTGTGTAGATCGAAAAAAATCAAAGATCGAAATGTTTTAATTTGAAACAATACGTCGTCTGTGATGCTGACGATGTGGAAAGAAGTGAGTCATCAGTCTGAGACCGATGAGAATCGAGCCTGCTGGCTTTCTATCGTCAGAAGGTTGTGATATGAGTACTATGAACGATGCAAATAGGTTGTACCACAGGACACAGGAGGAACTCCTACGTGGGGGCCATTGGGGATCCTCGATGGTCGAGATGATCCCTTCCTATCGTTTTTACTATCGGACCGCCCGGAGTAGAGTTCATCCATACTACCTGGAGCCACTGCGCTCATCCACAGTGCGTTTCCAGACATATTATTGGCCACGTACCATCCGGCTTTGGAATGAGCTCCCTTCTACGGGAAACATTCCATTCATTTCCCGTGTTCACGTCCTTCTTCAAACGAGGCTTGTGGAGAGTACTGAGTGGTAGGCAGTGGCTTGGTTCGGCCTCTGTTGCTGACGTCCATGGGCGACAGTAACGACTCACCAGCAGGTGGGTCGTCTGCCTAGAAGGGCAATAAAAAAAATGGTTTGTGTAGTTATTCATGAGAACCCTGTAGGTGGCGGCTTCCCTCCGGTAAAGGTCAAGGGGCGATCTGAGGGGGTAGAGGCCACGCGGCTGGCTACCAGCACTCTAGCGCGCCGCCAAGGAGTATCAATAATAGAGCAACCGGCTGGCGGTGTATCGCGTCGGGGTGAGCTGCGCTGTCTGGTTGTAGTGTTGACCGCGGTAACTCCCTTACCTCATCCGGGTTTTGACCTCAGAGGGGATCGGACGCTTGAGCGAAGAGTGCAGGGGAGTCGTTTAGTGGGTAGGGCCCTGAAAACATCTTTGGGCCTGCAGTCTCGCAGTTGCGGACCAGTCCCACATGCCCCGCGCGCCTCCTAGGCGCGGGGACCTCGTAGGAGGTTCGGCACCCGGCCCGAAAAAAAAAAGTTATTCATCAGAAGACACGGGTTAACGTCCTCAGTCTCGCTATGTTGCTGTGCCAACTGTTTTAACATCGTTAGCTCGTAGTAGTTTCCTCGTGTCCCATAAAATTCTCCCTCTGATACCAGCTTGACAAGTGACAGGGTATTTGTGTTCTTCAGCGTTAATCTGTCATGACTTTGTCTTTCCAAAATCCGGGTAGCTCCCCGCTCATCTATACCGGTAAAGAATAAAAGATTATTTTTCTGTGATTTCAAAAGAATCTCTCTAAAAACAACCACACTTTTTTCAATCATATTTGTCACAAAACCGTTTATCATCCGCGTGAAAATATGGTCCGTTTTAATAGAATATCAAATAAAAAAAGCTTTCGATATTTACACTGATGTGGCGTCAGTGGCCTTCTGCGGAAAGGGAACGGACTAAGGCGGTTTGGGGGGTACACCTCCTAATTCTCAACATTAGAACTATACTGAAATTTAAATTTCAAAACTAGTTTAGCTTAGATCCAAATGGTTTTGAGGAGTTTGTTCTAATAAGTTAGTCTTGGTCAAGGAACGAATGATTAGTTTTCCTTGACCTCGTCGTGGCCTAAAGGATAAGACGTCCGGTGCATTCGTATCTAGCGATGCACCGGTGTTCGAATCCCGACGGCGGGTACCAATTTTTCTAATGAAATATGTATCTAACAAAATTTTCACGATTGACTTCCACGGTGAAGGAATAAAATCGTGTGATAAAAATCAAACCCGCATAATTATAATTTGCGTAATCACTGGTGGTAGGACCTCTTCTGAGTGTGTGAAGGATGGGGCAGCCGTTGTAACTATACTGGGACTTTAGAACCTATATCTCAAGGTGGGTGGCGCATTTACGTTGTAGATTTCTATGGGCTCCAGTAACCACTTAACACCAGGTGGGCTGTGAGCTCGTCCACCCATTTAAGCTATACTAAGCTCTATAAAAAAAACCTCGACGGTTAAGGTGTCGGTAACTCTCCGAAACTGATTGATCCAGGTGTATGACAGCTTTTACATAACAGGAGTGGCAAGCAAATTATAGAATACTTTTTTTTTATTGCACTTGTAGGCATACGGCCCACCTTTTGAGTGGTTACCGTCGCCCATGGACTTCAGCAATGCCAGGGGCAGAGCCAAGCCGCTGCCTACTGTTAAGTACTCTCCACTTTAAAATAATAATTGTATAGTAGGTCTTATTGTCTCTCTTGCGCACTCATACGAGGCAGCGTTATAGCTTGCAACTTTGTATTTGATGTTTCACATAACTAATGGTTTGTAAATTTATCGTATTTCAATATAAGATGCTGGAAAACAATAAAATAGTTGAATCAATTTAAGTCGATTAAGTTTGGATTCTTTTAGATTTTTTGTGCTCATGAACTATGAAGATGTTTATCGAATTTGATTGAATTTTATGGAAAATACCGTCTATTTTTTAAATCAAAACTCGTATTGATAATAATTTTTTTTCTCGCACAAAAACTTTCTTACTTTCTGGTAGTTTCTTTATCTTGCGACATCAAATTATAAGTTGCGTAATTACCGGTGATGGAATTTCTTGTGAGTCCGCGCGGGTAGGTACCGAAACCCTACCTACTTCTGCCGTGAAGCAGTAATACGTTTCGGTTTAAAGAGCGGGACAGCCCTTGTACTGTTAAAACGGAGACTTTAGAACTCTGGTCTTGAGGTGGGTGACGGCATTTACATTGTAGATGTCTATGGGTTCCGGTAATCACTAAACTCCAGGTGGGCCGTAAGCTCGTCCACCCATCTAAGTAATAAAAAAAGAAAAGAAAAAAATATCTTCATGTTATTTTTTTTTAACGATGGGTTATCCACACGGAATAGATAAATAAGGTTATCCATTTATGGTTACCCAGTCGAGGAGGGGTAACGGACCGGGTTATGTCGACTCCGGTGCCTCCAGAGAGGAAGGAAGGGGCCAAGGTCCTCCACATCCCCCAATTCCTCACAGGAGAATACGCTTTGAAAAAGACGCATGAGGTACTCGCCCTGCAAAACCAACTACCGACTAAACCACATCGCGCCGAAATGTTAAGATTATCTTAGGTTTTTTTATAATTATTGCCGTTTTAGACAAGGGAGAATACGGCCCGCCTCAGGGTGCGTGGTCACTCGTGGACTACCTGGTGGTATTGCCAAGCCGGTACCCGCATGCTATTCCTGAATCCGTTTCCATAACGTTGTAGGCACTATACATGGTGGCTGCGCATCAATCAACGTAATCGAATATCGCTTAGATGAATAACAACAAAACGAACGTAAGTGTTTCTTGATGATATCCGAAATTAAAACGATTTCTTCTGACGGCGAACTATTGTTGCTTAAGTATTTATTGTTGTAGATTGCACGTTGTCAAAGCAAGCGGCTGCAGTGCGGGGCGTACACCGAACGTTTCGGAAATCAAGGAGGGAATATTTACTTATAATTCTTCTTCCTATTCGTACACCTTGACAGAGTGGTCGTGGTCATGCATCAGTCGGATCCTGCGATACCGATGGTGAGTCACAGATTTTATGAGGTCGGTCCATCGTGTTGGAGATCGTCCGCGAAATCTTTTGCCCTCGACTTTCCCTTGCACCACCAACCGCTCAATGGAGTCCTCATTACGAGTGATGTGCCCGAAGAACTTGAGGATTCGTATTTGGGCTGTTGACGATAGTCTCTCCTTGATGTTTAGGATCGAAATGTTGGTACGGCGCACGGTCCACGGAATTCTGAGGAGACGTATCCAACACGTACGTATTACGTATAATATTGAGATGGAAAAAAATATTAGCTTTTTAAAGATATAAAGCAGCTAATGCAAACTCACGAATAACCACCTCTTTTTTCTTTTTCTTATACCTATGCTGATAGCCTTGAGAGGCTATTTCAGCTTCAACCTAACGCGTAGGTGAGTTTTCGGGGTTCAAACCTAATAAGAGCAGTGTTTCGCAGAATTTCCCACTGGATCAGAAACGCGACCCACTGAGAAACCCGGCTAGAAACTCAGTGGGCTGTGTCTGTGGGTTAATTTAACGTCGAGCCCTTCGTCGCAAGCGACGGGTTCGGCAAGGACGGTGACCGATGCTTGAGGTACCTAAAAGCACCGTTAATGGATCGGGAGGGTCCGTAATGACGTGTCTAGAGCGACGTCGACTGTTTCTATGTCTATGGATTAATTTACTTGCCGGACTCTTTGTCGCAAGCGACGGGTTCGACGAGGAAGCCTCTTTGATGATGGAGCGGTATCGTACAATAACAATCAAAATACCGAAAAGTTACAAAGCTATGTAGGTATTTGGCAAATTACTAGCGGTCGGTGAATTGCAAGCTCGTATCGGTAGGTACTATCGTCCTGTCTATTACTGCCGATAAGCAACCGTGCTGATTTGAAGGCTGCCACAACCGTTATACAACGTGTTACAAAATGCCCTGTAAAAATATAATTAATTGTCAAAGCCTAAAATTTTGTCAACCCTAATAAGCTGTCATGTCAGGGAACCAGATTATTTAACAGAAAGGCCTACATACCTATTTTATCTATTAATTGTCTACTTTTATAGTTTTTCTATTTTTTAATTGATAAATGTTTGCTACCTCAATGCAAGACGACCACCGGTCCAGCGTCCCGAGGGGGAGGGTGATGGGAGAGATGTGCTCCGCACTAAACGCTTCACTTTCCCCCCTTTGCCTTTTCATGGGTTCTGTCTCATGCGAGGTTTGGACGTTGGTTGTTGAGCGACAGGAGGTTTTAGTCAGTTCGACTCTGACATGCTCCGCCCTTCATCCCCAGGGGAGGGCGGAAGTCCGGCGATTTCCTCCTGACCCAAAAAAAAAAAAAAAACCTCAATGCAAGGATGTCAGTATACTCAAGTACTGGCTTCAAAAAATGGGAAGCTGGGAAAAAAAGTATGTTGTCAATTACAAATCTTCTAATCGATATCCTACAATTGTTTCGAGTAGAACTTGTAGGTACATTCTGCGTAGCTTACTCTTTAATTTTACTGAAATAGGGTTTGCTCATCAGTGAAAATAATAATATTTTTTTAATTTTTTGGGGTATGTTAAACAGCGTTACTACGGTTCTTAAATATTGTGAATGGACTCGTTATAAGGCCCCATTTAACTTCCTTTCGGCTTTACGGGTAGTTTTGTAACACCTTATACATCACAATTGAGACTTGAGACATCTAGAACGTAAATGCGCCGCCCACATTGAGATATAAGTTCTAAGGTCTCAGTATAGTTACAACGACTGCCCCACCCTTCAAACCGAAACGCATTATTGCTTCATGGCAGAAAATAGGCGGGGCGGTGGTACCTACCCGTGCGGACTCACAAGAGGTCCTACCACCAGTAACTGTACCACCTGTAACAGTTCTTTTTTTTTTTTTTTTTATTGCCTTTGTAGGCAGACGGGCATACGGCCCACCTGACGTCGCCCATGGACTTCAGCAATGCCAGGGGCAGAGCCAAGCCGCTGCCTACCGCTTAATACTCTCCACAAGCCTCGTTTGAAGAAGGACATGTCATAGCGCTCGGGAAACACCGTGGAGGGGAGCTCATTCCATAGCCGGATGGTACGTGGCAAAAAAGATCTCTGGAAACGCACTGTGGATGACCGCAGTGGCTCCAGGTAGTATGGATGAACTCTACTCCGGTGGCGGGCGGTGCGATTGTAAAAACGAGATGCTGGTATCATCTCGAACAATTCCTCAGAGCACTCCCCATGGAACATACGGTATAAAATACAGAGGGAACCGAAGTCCCTCCGCAAACCCAGAGGCTCCAAACGATCCGAGAGAATGGGATTATCGACAATCCGAACGGCCCTCCTCTGTATGGAGTCAAATGGAAGAAGCTGGTATTTGGGAGCCCCGGCCCAGAGATGGGAGCAGTACTCCATGCGAGGCCGGACTTGTGCTTTATAAAGCAAAAGTCTTTGTCCAGGCGTGAATATGAATATGAATATGAATATGAATCATTGTAATACTATAAAATACGGCTGCTTAGTGAGTATATGAAAATAATATTTTACATAACATAAAGTGTTAGCACTTTTGCATACTATCAACGTTATTAATGTAACTAGAGGTCCCGCAGTAGTCGAAATTCGACTATAATTAATTGGATTTGTAAGTTTGTTCACTATTATGATTGTATTTTATACAAATTTCCACAAGACTACACTATAAAAAATATTAACAAAGACAAACAATATTTAATCTATTCTCAATTTGACAACAGACGTCAAGAACAAAAGTTTGACAATAAATAGTATGCATGCGTGTGTGCATCAAATACATGGTATGGTAATGTTTTCTTTACTGATTTAATGTATCTTTTATGCATTATTTAAAAAAAATATTAGCATTGTGCACTTCTTCTCTGTATTCTCTATAAGTGTGGGAAATTTCATACTCCGTCGTCCGCGCAATTTTCGTAAAAAGGGATACAAAGTTTTTGCTTCACGTATTAATATATTGATATTAAAACAAACATAATTTAATCAGTAACGTAATTTAACTTTGTACAGAAAGTACAATTGAAAGTACAATAAATTTTACGACGAAATCACGAGGCGTGGTTACAATTTTTTAATGTACACAGTGTCACAAACTTTCAGTGTTAGTAAGTTAAGTTACAAGTTCAAGTAAAGAAGAGTTCTTAAAAATATAAGCATCCCTAATACTGGTAGAGCGATGCTTTGAGGTCACCGTGATTTACATCATCCTATAATTATACTAGCTTTTGCCCGCGACTTCGTCCGCGTGGAATAGTTCACAGTAATGCTTTGTTTTAGAACAAATTTGGTTAGCATAAAAAAACGTTACAGTGAGCCAACCTTAATATATAGACATATGCTGTCCCGGACTGTTTTTTGATCTTTTAAAGGGGAACAATTCTGTCATACATTATTTTAGCGAAACTTTAACCGTTTCTGCAGCGCACGCAGCGGAAGCTCTCAAAAGGGAAAAAACCCCGATTTTGAAACATTCTTTATTTTTGCTCCGCTTGTATTGATCTTAGCGTGATGTACAGCCTATAGCCTTTCTCAATAAATGGGCTATCTAACACTGAAATAATTTTTCAAATCGGATCAGTAGTTCCTGAGATTAGCGCGTTCAAACAAACAAACTCTTCAGCTTTATAATATTAAGTATAGATTACATTTCAATACAATCCAACCCTATACCTGGATATACAAGTCGTCATTATCGTCGTCTTCGAAGACTGGAAACCTCATTTCAACGTTAATCGTTAGTTAAGAGATAAAAAAATAGAAATGAACCTACTGAAATTATTTTACGCTACAAAAATACAGACAGCCTAGGGCGCGTCTGATGTTACGAGATACCAAAAAAAATCTGTTTAACTTCTGACGAAGCGTAGCTTCTGTTACACAAAGGAATTTTTTGTTCGTTTCTCGAATTTGCTGCTTGAATTTCGAGAATTTATATAGATATTTTAATTTAATAGGAATCATCATATAATTAGCTTTTGAGATCCTCTGTACTCATTCCTCAAAAGTATATAGGTATTATCGAACAAAATAATCAAAGGGACCCATTTTCATTGGTGGTAGGACCTCTTGTGAGTCCGCACGGGTAGGTACCACCACCCCGCCTATTTCTGCCGTGAAGCAGTAATGCGTTTCGGTTTGAAGGGTGGGGCAGCCGTTGTAACTATACTGAGACCTTAGAACTTATATTTCAAGGTGAGTGGCGCATTTACGTCGTAGATGTCTATGGGCTCCAGTAACCACTTAACACCAGGTGGGCTGTGAGCTCGTCCACCCATCTAAGCAATAAAAAAAATGTAGATTACAGCTACTAGCAGTTACAACATTTTAAAAAGTGGTACACCAATAATTATGTATGAAACTTCGACATTATCTCTGGAGGTAGATGACTATATTTATGTTGCGATGTCTATGGGATTAACTAAGCAACCGTGAGCTCACTCAGTGATCTCAGATGTTAAAAAAATCACTACTTTAGTAGTAACTAGTCATACTCACCTGCTTCGCTGGGCATTTAAAATTAACATTATTATTTATTGTCATTATTATTAGGGAGTCCAACACTCATATAAATATTAGCCTATCCATTAAGTACATGTATTTCCTACATGGATACCAAGTTTCACGTCAATCGGATGCACGGTTCAGTAGTTATAACGGAACATCCGTAAAAACCACTGTAGATTTATATATTACTAGCTGTACTAGCTACGTTTATGATATCTTCGGCATTCTCGTTCTGGTAAGTTCAATTACAAAAACGTCAAAATTATGAGTAAACTAGCTGTACCCGTCCGCTTCGCTGGGCATTTAAAATTTACATAATTATTTTTCACCGCCACAAAGATTCTCATCATTAACGCCCTCCCAACTGGTGTAGGAAGTCCAACACTCATATAAATATTAGCCTATCCATTAAGTACACGTATTTTCTACATGGATACCAAGTTTCAAGTCAATCGGATGCACGGTTCAGTAGTTATAACGGAACATCCGTAAAAACCACTGTAGATTTATATATTAGTATATATATATGTAATTGACACGCGTATTCAATCCAAAATACACCGTATAAATTTCGTTGACTCGTCTCAATCTTAACTAGCCAATCTTGTTTTACCAGATTTATTTTTAGCTTGCGTCTCCTGAAAGCTATTCTTTGGCGAAAGTTTAATAAGAATTTATTTAGTAAAGCTCGAAGGAGGACGTAGCCGCGCCGCGACTTTCAATTTTTTTTCGCACATAAATAAGGACGATGAAAATGTAAGCGAGAAAACTTAGGAATGAAAAGTGTGTTTTTCTCAGTCTGCCCATCTCTCTCTCTCGCGCGGTCTAGCTTATGAGTGTGAAGGGGACATTTAAGGTTTTGCTTTTATTAATGTTTAATATAGCGTGGTCTTGTTTTATTATTGTTTTAATATTAAATTATCATTGTTTAATTATAATTGCATAACTTGATAAAATATGCTATGCAATAGTTCAATAGGCAGTTCCCGAGTGCCACACGTTTTTTTTTTTCTTTTTTTGTTGTCTCTCCAATTTATAATATTACCGTAAACTTTTGCATAGATGAATTGAGCTTGCCCGAAATTATAATTCGATGCGATATTTTTAACTAGCGACCCTCCCTCGCTTCGCCTCGGATGCATTAGATTTTATTATTGGGTAACCAGCGGTTATTGTCGCACCGTGGCTGACGCCGCGGAGCGAAGCTAGTCTAAAAAAAGTAGCCTAAGTTACTCCTTATATCATCAGCTACCTGTCTGTGAAAGTCCCGTCAAAATCGGTCCAGCCGTTCCAGAGATTAGCCGGAACAAACAGACAGACAGACAGACAGACAAAAATTGTAAAAAAATATATTTTGGTGTATGATATGCATGTAGTAAAAAGCAGTTATTTCAATATTACAAACAGACACTCCAATCTTATTTATATGTACCTAGATGAAATGAAAAAGCAATAGATTTGAACGTATTGTTACACGATGTCATTCCTTCAGCGTGGAAGTCAATCGTGAACAAATTGTTAAGCATTACAAAAATTGTTACCTGTCTGCAAGATTTGAACACCGATGCATCGCTTGATTCGATTGCATCGGAGGACGTCTTATCCTTTAGGCCACGGCGACTTAAAAACACCAGTGTACGAGATACGAGTACTTCTTGGTTCAGATGCGGGAGATATTCTTTCCGTCCCACTCAGAGTTCTCCACCAGTTCATGCGACTCTGGTACTTTATTGGTGGTAGGACCTCTTGAGTCCGCACGGGTAGGTACCACCACCCCGCCTATTTCTGCCGTGAAGCAGTAATGCGTTTCGGTTTGAAGCGTGGGGCAGCCGTTGTAACTATACTGAGACCTTAGAACTTATATCTCAAGGTGGGTGGCGCATTTACGTTGTAGATGTCTATGGGCTCCAGTAACCACTTAAGACCAGGTGGGCTGTGAGCTCGCCCACCCATCTAAGCAATAAAAAAAAAATTACACTTCCAGATTATTTATTGACGTAATTAAAATCTATTAACGAAATCTCATAGTCATCAGTGTCAGTAATGGAATAATGATATTATTATTATAATAACGTTTATATTAATTAGACTTGAATCTCCGGAGGCGAGCTGATCCATCAGTCAAATAATCCGGCTTAGAATGGAGGCTTTAAGGGATTTAGAGTTTTCCTGGCGGCTTAAAGACTTCACGGTGGATTTCGATAAAATTTCAATACATTTAATCCCTTATTTATTGTCATTATTTTTAGTGTTTCTGATGTTTTTGTAGGCAGCGGCTTGGCTCTGCCCCTGGCATTGCTGAAGTCCATGGGCGACGGTAACCACTCACCAACAGGTGGGCCGTATGCTCGTCTGCCTGCAAGGGCAATAAAAAAAAAGTTTAGATATTTTAGTGCTCCTAGTAACAAACGACTTTGGTTAGTGAATGTGTATTTGTTCATTTTCAATGGATGAAAAGTCTGTACTTTTGTTGTTATTAATTAAAGGAATATTTTTAGTATGGTATGGTCAATGACGGTGTCACATACCACCAGTTGTCTGGGCGCTACTAGGCATATTTTGAGATTGCACAGGTAGGTACCATTACGCTGCCTATCTCCACTGTGTTCCCGTTCGAAGGGTTGGGCGAATTTTCCACCCTTCATGTGACTCGATTTTGTAGTTTATCGGCTGATTGAAATTCGTCTGCTTTCTCTCTCTTTCTCAACTATGTAGTTTATCGGCTGATAGACTATACAGTTGAGTCTTCGAGCTTATGTTTCGAGGTGAATGGCACTATTCATAGTATGATCTCTATAGAATCTGGTAACTACTTAACACTTAATAACACTAGTGGTAGGATCTCTTGTGAGTCCGCACGGGTAAGGTACCACCACCCTGCCTATTTCTGCCGTGAAGCAGTAAAGCGTTTCGGTTTGAAGGGTGAGGCAGCCATTGTAATTATACTGAGACCTTAAAACTCATGTCTCAAGATAGGTGGTGACATTTAGGTTGTAACTGTCTATGGGCTCCGGTAACCACTTAACACCAGGTGGGCCGTGAGATCGCACACCAACCTAAGCAATAAAAAAAATACAAAAATGAAATGTAAGCTCGTTTCGTTCGTCCATGCAATCAAAAAGGCTTAAAAACAGTATTCTTGTTCTCATTTATGAATATCTAAATTAGACAGTTGTAAAGCTCAACAGATACTTGACTTAAGCTGTAACAGTCATAGAGAAACACTATGATAATCATCATTCTTCTGTCGCTCTGTACTCTTCTAATTATGACAACAAAGACCGCAAGACCTGACCTCGCCTGCGACGTTAATGACTACACAGAAGGAAGCGGCCATTGTGATGTCGGCGGCGCTAATGACGTATTTCCGGCCGCGGGCGTTCACCGGAAAAGGAGCAGGGGCGGATTTGAATATATGACCTGGTGTTTTTCTTTTTGTTACGGCAAGTGCGTCAGATGCCCAAGGATAGGCAGAGGTACCGGACTTATGACAATGTTGATACACGAAGCCAGCGCTAATCTATAAATTAATACGCGAAGCATAAACTTTGCACCCCTTCTTACTATAATTGCGCGGACGGAAGAGTATGTAATTTTTGACACTTATAAAGAATATAGACAAGAATGCTTTTCTTTTTTAATTATGTTTAAAAAATACGTTAAGTCAATAAAAAAACATTACATACACTACCATGTAATATATATTATTTGGCACACACACGCGTTTATACTCTTTTCTTTATTGTTAAAGTCTGTGATCAAATTGAGAATAGATTAATATTGTTGAGATTGTTATTAATATTATTTGTCTAAAGTGTAGCCTTGGCGAAATCTGTGATTAAAGAACAATGATAATTATAGAAATATTACAATAGATCCTTAGTAATGTTTAAGCTTATAATTTAGAATGAACATGGTAAAATTTACTGGGCGACCACTAGTTAATCAGTGAATTTACTAATCAGTTAGTGACACCAAGGAGATTAGGTTTGATCCAAATTAGGTGCGAATAGTTAGAAGTATAAACCAATTATTTTTCTATACATATTGTTACGCCAGTAAGAGTAACGCCATATATTGCCGGATAGCCAAAACGAACATCAAAGGAACTCGTAACTTTGAGAAAGCTCGAGAAGTACAACGCCATCTTTTGTCAGAAATCGGAAACACACATCGAAGCTACTCGACTTGCTCCAAATGTTCTCGATAAATTTAGGGATGTCGTCTCGACTATAAAAGCGTTGCAGAGATGGCACGAAACAGTTAGTAATTGGATCTTACTCGAAGCGAAACCGCGAACGGAATACCTGAAGCGAAGCGGAAGAAGTGAATTAAGAATTTTAAAGTGTTCTGTGAGTGTTCTAAGTGTTAATACAGTGTTAATTTGTACTTCGGTAGAATTTTTATTTATCCCGAACCTCAGCGCGTAACAATATTAACCACAATTTCGAATATCCTCGGTATTATGTTGATTTTGTTGAAAATTTAAACGCCGGCCTCTACTGGACCGTTGAGTCAATATTATTATATAAATCGGTCCGCAGATATTGGTCTAAAGCAGAGTTATTCAAGTTCGATTTTGACCAACATACAAACGAAAGATTTCTGCCGGATTGCCTACGCCATTCTTTCGGATGAATACAGAATGTTCACAAATACAGAAACTAAAATCTTACAAAAATTTATATGTTTTAATACCCGAACTCAATCTTGCCACGTCATTTCGGATCCTCTCGATCCACTAACGGTGTTTTTAGGTACCTCAAGCACCGGTCATCGTTCTCATCGGACCCGTCGCTCGCGACGAAGGGCTCGACGAGTAAATTAACCCACAGACACAGCCCACTGAGTTTCTCGCCGGATCTTCTCAGTGGGTCGCGTTTCCGATCCGGTGGTAGATTCTGCGAAGCGCTGCTCTTGCTAGGGTTCGTGTTAGCAACGTCGTCAGGTTTGAGCTCACCTACTAGTTAAGGTTACGCTGAAATAGCCCCTCAAGGCTATCAGCTTAGCATGAAAAAAAAATCAATCTTGAATTGTAGATATTGTCCGACCGCATATGCTACGTGGGTAATCATAAAAATTGCACCCAGTATCGTGGCGTCACTCAATATTCTTATGCGCTATGCAGTCGACGTTATACTGTAAGGTCCTATATATTATTATATATTTTAATACATAAATTAAGCAGGAATTTTTTATTTATTGCTTGGATGGGTGGACGAGCTCACAGCCCACCTGGTGTAAGTGGTTACTGGAGCCCATAGACATCTACGTCGTAAATGTGACACACACCTTTCGATATCTGTTCTAAAGTCTCAGTATAGTTATAGTTACAGTTACAGTATAGTAGCTCAATTTTTAACACGATTTTATTAGCTTGGTACTCTTAGTAGCTTGTATCTTTTTATTTGTTTACAACGGAATCTTTGAACGTCATTCTCAGCGGCTTCAAGACCTTTGAATAACTTGAAATTTCGCACACGCTTGAGATGATCCCCTCATCTCCTTTTTATCATCGCACTTCTCGCCATCGGGTCAGAGTTCATCCATATTATCTGGAACCGCTGCGTTCATCGACAGTGCGCTTCCAGAGGTCTTTTTTGCCACGTACCATTCGGCTATGGAATGAGCTCCCCTCCACGGTGTTTCCCGAGCGCTATGACATGTCCTTCTTCAAACGAGGCTTATGGAGCGTATTAAGCGGTAGGCAGCGACTTGGCTCTGCCCCTGGCATTGCTGGAGTCCATGGGCGACGGTAACCACTCACCATCAGGTGGGCCATATGCTCGTTTACCTAGAAGGGGAATAAAAAAAAGGACCAATGATAAAATAATAACTTTAACAAATTCGCTCTAACATTCTGACCAGTGTCAGCATGATTAAAATTAAATAATTAAGACGAATGTAATTGTCAGTTCAGTTTGCTACTTGCTCAAATGTACTTTTTATTTTATTTAAACTAATAAACAAACAAAATCGATGCCTCCAATGAACACTACTCTAACTCAAAATTTTGAAATTTTCGTTTTTCACGCAAATCGCTTTACTATGTTAAAAGTATTACAATTAATCATTATTGATGGGGTTCGAAGCAAAAGTAAATCAGCTAGTTACACAAAAAAAACCATAAATATATCTGCAATAATAAAGATTTTATCAACTTTTTTCGTTTAAACGCTCCTCCTGTAAATCTACGAATTTGGAGTTATAGTAGTGTTCATTGGAGGCATCGAAATGAATCATTCGTGTGGTTAACTACGGCTCTTCACGAATTGTAGAACGCTTCTACGTTGATTAATCAGTGCTGATAAACACAGAGACGTTTAAAAATCGCGAAATCGTTTCACTCAAATAAACATTTACATACCTAGATGTAAACGTTAATTATGGAAACAGCGGTGTTTGTTTAGAGATGCTGTTTGAGGTATTTATAGTTACATTATCTATATATTAATACGTGAAGCAAAAACTTTGTATCCCTTTTTACAAAAATTGCGCGGACGGAGGAGTATGAAACTTTCCACACTTACAGAGAATATAGAGAAGAAGTGCACAATGCTAACATTTTTTTAACATAATGCATAAAAGATACATTAAATCAATAAAGAAAACATTACACACACTACATACCATGTATTTGACGCACACACGCATGCATACTATTTATTGTCAAACTTTTGTTCCTGACGTCTGTTGTCAAATTGAGATTAAATATTGTTTGTCTTTGTTAATATTTTTTATAGTGTAGTCTTGGCGAAATTTGTGATTATAGAAGTATAAAATACAATCATAATAGTGTACAAACTTACAATTCCAATTGATTATAGTCGAATTTCGACTACTGCGGGACCTCTAGTTTGAATAAATTTATGAACCTACTTATAAATCTATATACATAAATTACATGTTGTTTTCATGTTTACATGTTGTTTACATCAGTGTACCAGACTCATCATAAGCCAGGAGAAGTGGCGATAAACTGTGAGGCGCATAGCATCTGCCCACAGCAATTATACTGACCTACGATATATTATACCTTTAAACGAGCAATTCTTGTATATTAATATATATTATATATAATCTGAATCTCGGAAACGGCTCCAAAGATTTTCATAAAATTTAGTATACAGGGGATTTCGGGGGCGATAAATCGATCTAGCTACGATTTATTTTCAGAAAATGTTGTTTCATTCGTGTTTTCAATAATCAACTTTATCGATAATCGACTTAATGACTCTTTCCGACATCTATTGGCGAATAATAATACTATTTTTACTGCTTTGAAGACACAACAAGATGGCGTTATAAAAAAAAGCCGAGCAAGGCTCGGTCATCATCTAGTGATTATAATTTGCGTAATTACTGGTGGTAGGACCTTTTGTCAGTCCACGCCGGTAGGTACCACCACGCTGCCTATTTCTACCGTGAAGCAGTAATGCGTTTCGGTTTGAAGGGTGGGGTGGCCGTTGTAACTATACTGAGACCTTAGAACTTATCTCAAGGTGGGTGGCGCATTAACGTTGTAGATGTTTATGGACTCCAGTAACCACTTAACTCCAGGTGGGCCGTGACCTCGTCCACTCATCTAAGCAATAAAAAAAAATACTACCAAGTTATTTAGTATTCAGTTTATATATTATTATTAAATGCGCATTCAGCTTTTATAATATATAGGTGCACTTCTCAAAAACGATAACAGGGTAAGTAGAGGGATGTTGATTTTTAACACTGAAATTGAAATATCACGCATCAAATCAATCAATTCAAATTCGAGCTCACAGCCCACCTGGTGTTAAGTGGTTACTGGAGCCCATAGACATCCACAACGTAAATGCGCCACCCACCTTGAGATATAAGTTCTAAGATCTCAGTATAGTCACAACGGCTTCCCTACCCTTCAGACCGAAGCGCATTACTGCTTCACGACAGAAATAGACAGGGCGGTGACACCTACCCGTGCGGACTCACAAGAGATCCTACCACCAGAGTATCGTCAAGTGAGCTTCAATGGTGAATCGTGGTAGCTTTGTATGTAGACACCTTATCATCAACTACTCACCACATTCACCTTCCAGATAACCTTTTAATAGAACATACCGATAGAATACCAGCAAATGAATGTGATTATATTTTGAAGCTTCCCTTTTACCACCCACAGCGAGTTGTCTAAACAATCTAAGCCTCCGAGCTTAACGCACTAATTCTGCTGCCACAGTTTAATAAGCTCGATGGAGCTTTGAGCAGCTTTCGAATGCTAAATCCCGTTGCACAGTGGTTATTAAAGTTAAAGCTCAAACTCAGCCCAGTAGCTTTGTTGCTAGATTTTATGATTCTATTGAAGTTTACATTCGTGTTTTTAGGGCACCGATAATTACTTTAGACCAGGTGCGTCAGTAAGCGGTGCGGCAGTTTGTACACTTAAATCTAAAAAAAAATAACTTATATATTTTCATAATAAATAACTCTAAACCTCTTCATTTTCATACTTATGTCTCAAGGTGGGTGGCGCATTTATACGTTGTGGATGTCTATGGACTCCAGTAACCACTTAACACCAGGTGGGCTGTGAGCTCGTCCACCCATCTAAGCAATAAAAAAAAAACTTAGTTATTCTAATAATTATTATTATGTACTTTTCGGTCATCTGGAAGAGCTTGCTTTTTAATGGTGGTAGGACGTCTTGTGAGTCCGCACGGGTAGGTACCACCGCCCTGCCTATTTCTGCCGTGAAGCAGTAATGCGTTTCTGTTTGAGGGGTAGGGCTGTTGTACTGTAAAACTGAAACTTAGAACTCATGTTTCAAGCTGGGTGGTGGCATTTACGTCGCAGATGTCTATATGCTTCGGACATCACTTAAAACCAGCTGGGGCTAGAGCTCATCCATCCATTTAAACAACAAAAACAAATACCTACACACACGGATTCATGTATTTATAGATATGTTTATACTGGCGCATTCTTTAAAGCAATTTGTTAGTTTGTTGTACGATTTAATATAGTATCAACCGGTAATTTAATATTAACAATACAAAATGCATGCAATAAACTACTGCTAAGTGCTAACGAAATTAGAGGTGCTAATTAGATGCAGTTATCAAATAAGTTCTATATTTACTTGCGGATGATTGGCGATTGCATGCAGCAGAGATGCGAATGTTGCGATGGATGTGTGGAGTAACGAGAATGGATAGAATACGGAATGAATATGTTAGAGGAAGTCTGAAAGTGGCACCTGTGACAGAGAAGCTGAGGAGTGCGCGTTTGGGATGGTATGGACATGTGATGAGACGAAATGAAAATGAGGTTGGTAAGAGAGTGTTAACTATGAATGTGGAAGGATATAGAGGAAGAGGTAGACCTAAGAAGAAATGGATGGATTGCGTGAAAGACGATATGGGTAAGAGGGGAGTGAGCGAAGAAATGGTATATGATAGAAGAGTATGGAAGGAGAAAACATGTTGCGCCGACCCCAGGTGACTGGGAGAAGGTCAGGAAATGATGATGATGTACACCTTTTACGGATGAGGACACTTAAAGCTGTCAACATCTAAAAAGTCCCAGGATTTTTTGTTGCTTAAAGTATTGAGTTCAGTATTCAGTATATTTAGAGAAGTATTGTTATTAAGACCGATGCACTCAATAAATGTCCTCATTTTACTCATTGATTAAGACGAAGAGCTTGACGAGGGAACTAGTCGACTGATACAGCCCACTGAGTTTCTCGCCGGGTCTTCTCAGCTGGTCGCGATTCCGATCCGGTAGTAGATGCAATCGCGAAGCAGCTGCCCTTGAGTTATTAGTTCTCCTCCGGAGGCACTTGGTGGGCTGTTAGCAAATCCCTTCCCTCATGGCTGAGGCTTTGCTCGCCCATCTGTCCTCATGAAACTGAAAAGGCCAATCAGCCACCAGTAATCTTTCCTCCAAAAAAATGTTATTTAATATCTAAACGATATTGTTGTGTATGGCTTTATAAATAAAGCTGAGAACAGTATCCTGACAATTGTTTTGATAAAGTCCCAGTCACCGTCCTCGTCGAATCCGTCGAAAGACTCGACGAGTGAATTAACCCAGAGACGCAGCCCACTGAGTTTCTCGCCGGATCTTCTCAGTGGGTCGCGATTCCGATCCGGTGGTAGATTTAGCGAAGCACTGCTTTTGCTAGGGCCAGTGTTAGCAACACCCCGGTTTGAGCCCCGTGAGCTCATCTACACGTCAAGGAGAATTTGAAATGACCTCTCAACGCTATCAGCATAGCTAGGAGAAAAAAGATTCTTAATTTTCATTAACAAAGAAAACATGGCGCAAACATGTTTCTATTGTGCTCCTGCAGTATTGAGTTCGCCTCGGCGTTCTCGAGTTATTGTTCGGCCACAAAAGAACTCAAGACCACTCGGGTATCCGTCTCGAGGATGCTGTGAGAGCCTCCAATGTCTCAGTGGAAAATGAATTGCTCGTCTTATTCAGCATCTTCAGATACAGTGCTCGGTTTGAAATGTTTTTTTTTTATAGCTGGATAATAAACAAGGGTGATTTTAACTAGCTCTATATCAATCATAATATATGATAATAGCTTAATAAAATCTGTCCTCGATCGATTTTTGGGGGACGTTTATATATTATTGTTTTATAAACACAGTTTCTCAGGGATATCGTTGACGGTTATCAGTTTTCAGTCAACTGACTCGTTGGTGCAGTAGTTAGCGCACCTGACTGATGCACCGAAGGTCGTGGGTTCGATTCCCATATCGGCAAGCATTCGTGTGATGAATAGTCGTGTTTGCTTCTTGTCTGATTGTGATTGTTATCTATATATGTATATATTTCAATGTGTATAAGTATTATTAAGCGCTGTGGCTCGGGATAAATCAAATTTTCACCGTAGTACAAATAAAACTCTATTTAACATTTAGAACACTTAAGGCACACTTTACAATTCTCAATTCACTTCTTCCGCTTCGCTTCAGGTGATCCGTTCGCTGTTTCGCTTCGAGTAGTTCCGATTAGTAACTAACTGCGTGCCATCTGTGCAATGCTTTTATAGCCAATACCACATCCCTAGAATTGTCGAGAATATTCCACACAAATTGAGTATTGTGTTTCCGCTATCTGACAATAGATGGCATTGTACTTCTCGAGCGTTCTAGATGCAACTAGATCCTTCGATATTCGTTCGACTATTCGGCGATAGATGGCGTTCCTTTTACCAACGTAACAATATGTTCATTCGTAAATCTTCATAGATTGATTGTGAAGTAATTTAGAACCACGAGTACTCGTATTCATGTAAACGACACGAATACAATTTGAATATTAAACGGAGTTATATTTCACGATGCCGATATGGGATAGCATTGGATCGTGTGTGGCCATTAGGTCTACGAGCGGTTACCGCGTTGAATATAAAAGGGTTTTAAGGTTTAGATATATGGTCGGGCTTACAGCGTACTTGGTAGGTGGGAATGCGATAAAGCCTTTAGTATAGTTGGTTGATTTACTAGTGCACGCATTACATCTGGACAAATTTATTCTCAACCGAAATTGGATACACGACTTGTATAATAGCGGTATTTATATTAATAACATTTATTCGTTCAGTGTTTGAATTCGTATATTATATCTACATATATAAAAAAAGAATGTATGTGTATAATAATATGTACCTTTGTTCATAGGTACCTATGTTCATAGGTACATATACACATACATTCTTTTTTATATCTAAAACTTGAGAGCCGTTAGCCCAATTGATATGAGATTTTGCACATATATAAAGATCGATATGACCACTCCGACGAATATCATTACGTTATTGTCTATACATATGTATGTATAAATGATAATGTGTGTTCACTTAAAATTAGCGTTGTTAGGTATCTGAATCGTTTTATGGATTTTATGTTTTAATATAAAATTGCATCTTGTTGCGAACGAAGCCGCGGGCGAAGCGTCTCATGAATGGTTTTTGGTTTTATAAAATAGAGTTTTCATGTTTTTTGGTTGGTTGGTTTGGTTCAGTAAAAGCGCGTATTCGCTCTACCTTCATTCGCGTTTTCACTATTCGTGAAAAATGCAACTCCATTCCTATATTCTTGGCTATTCCTATATTCGTGATGCTACTTCTTTATTTGAAGATTTAAACGGTATATCGGTGCATGCACATTGATAAATAGTTTTCCAATATGTAGGTATTCGCCCGAATATACATTGTTAGCGTACTGTACCGTACTGTACGTACGTTCTTTTACTGTATAACGACTTTAGTCCGTGAAATTGCAGTGTCCTACCAGTGAAATAAATAAAGCAATTATATCTATTTATCTAGTAATAATACGCATAGTAAAAGTAATAAACACTGCGCCGATTTCTGATAAAGAGTGAGTAAGATGATGATGGATTGCACATATATATCACAAGCAACTGTACAAAAAGAACGCTGGTTTTACGGCCCCATACAATGAGAAATGGTCCTCATTTTATATTGTACTCTGCGCAACATATTACTGTTTCCAATAATGTGACATTAAATCGTGCCTACTGAATCTTATTTCTAGAATGTTCTAAAACAGAACGACATAACAAAAACAGAACATTCCCGATCCTGCGGACCGAATAGTAAGCAGTCGACATCGCCTTAAGCGCGTCATTTCGGATCCTCCCGATCCACTAACGGTGCTTTGAGGTACTTCAAGCACTGGTCACCGTTCTCGTTGAACCCGTCGCTTGCGACGAAGGGTTCGGCGTGTGAACTAACCCATGGACGCAGCCCACTGAGTTTCTCGCCGGATCTTCTCAGTGGGTCGCGTTTCCGATCCGGTGGTAGATTCTGCGAAGGACTGCTCTTGTTAGGGGTAGTGATGGCAAATTCTCTCAGTTTGAGCCCGTGAGCTCACCTACCCTTCCGCGCGTAGCTGAAACAGCCCATTAGGCTGTCAGCGAATATGTAGGTGAAAAAAGTGGGACAAGGGCGAGAAGAAGAGGAGTTTTCATTGTTTTGTTGAAAGGGTTCTGGTCAGTAGTGGCACTTCTGTTGAGTAACACTAACCTTTCATCCTCTGCTGGGTCGTCTACTTGTCTTTTTTCGAAGGAAATATACATTAATAAACTAGCTGACCCGGCAGACTTCTTAGCGCCTCAATCGATAAATAAAATATCTATATATAAAATAAACTTAAAACAAACAAAAGGAATCCGTTCGACGACGGGGTACACATCCAAGGGATAACAAAATTGTTATTTTTATTCCATTCCGGACTTCTCACAAATTATTCAAGACAAAAATTAGCCAAGTCGGTCCAGCCGTTCTCCAGTTTTAGCGAGACTAACGAACAGCTATTCGTTATTATATAGATAGATAGATAAAGCACACAAACAAATATCGAAATCAATAGAAATCTGAAATTTATATATTCATAAACTTTATATATATATATAACTTTATATAGTAACCATGTATACTAAACATAGAATTAATTAGGCAAACAAACCCAGAAATTATCATTGCCTGAAATTCATCTCGCGGGAGCTAAATAAGTTTACGGTCAAGGAGCTCGCGGTGATTGTGGATGTGGCGTTAGATGATACTATAAAATGAACGTGTCCGAAAATTGTATCAAATCTTTCATTAATTAGAAGCATTAGAACCGCATTATGGAGAACCGTAATAGGTATTCGAAAATGATTAAATAAATCCCGAAAAAAGTTAAAGCGTTTTGTAGTTTTTTTTATGATTGAGTGATTACTGGTGGCCCAGAGGCCTTTCCAGTTTCACCAGGATAGGTGGGCGTGCAAGGGCTCAGCCATGAGGGGTGGGATTTTCTAACAGCTGCCCCAGCGCCTCCAAAGGAGACCTAACAATTCAAGAGTAGCTGTCTCGTGAATTAATCTACTACCTGGTTACGGTCATTCTTATTGCTTCTCTGTGTGCAATGATGAAATCTCTAGAAACTAGCGTGTGCATCGTTCCATGTTTTAGATTACGAATGCACTGGTTTACCAGTTATTAATTAAGTTGAGGGGAATTTACAGGCGGTTGCGAGTTTTTTTATTACTTTAGAACGCAGATAAAGAATATCATTAGTGCCAGGGGTAAAGCTAATGGTCCATAATGGACTAAGTTAAGATGCCTACAAAGGACTTGCACCTAGTCTTCTTGTATCCCTCCTGTGCTCTTGCTGTGGCTTCTCGTAGCTTATGAGCTAACGAAATACACTTTTAACTGAAATGCCACATCTGCATTACTTCCATAATGAATGTTAACGACCAAAATTTAATTCCGCCGTTTTAATGAAGCCGACAAACCGTGGCCATTAAACAAGCGATTAATCTTCACGGCTCGGTTAGTGTGGCGCCAGTATAGAATTATTTTGGAGAAGTTTAAACGATGTATTGTTTTTGAGAACAGTTGATAGTTACAGCGGGCTGTATTTTTTTTGTTTGTTTTTGGACAGGGAATTCAAAGTTGAAACGCACCGACAGAACAGCGCGAGTATTACGACTCGTCTTGAGATGCGAATCTGAAGTTTTTATTACATTGCAACAGTGGGTTTCGTCAACTATACAACGAAAGTTAACAATTAGGGAGTTTACATGATGAGCCATAAAAATAAGTGTACAGCTATAACAACAGAACAGGGACTTGCAAAAAACTTAATGTCATTTACGTCTGTCTCAAGATCTTCCACAAATTACAGCTACATTATATCATCTAGGTAAGCGATAATCGGATTGATATCGCTCCTTTCGACAATCCCTGTAATAGATATTCAATTAATTTTATTTTACTATTTCTTCGTTACGGGAAGTACAAAAGAAAGATCATAAAATCTTAAATAATAGCAAATCGAAACTTGTTCATAACGTGATGTCATGTCAATGAGGAACATCCCACTTCGATAAAGCGGCACGACATGAGAATCCTCTTATCGTGGCCGCCAGAAACCACATAGCCGATCCTACGGACCAAATGGTAAACAGTCGACGTCACCTAAAACACGTCATTTCGGATCCTCCCGATCCATTAACGGTGCTTTTAGGTACTCCAAGCAAGCACCAGTCATCGATCACGTCGAACCCGTCGCTTGCGACGAAGGGCTCGGCGAGTAAATTAACCTTCTCGGATCTTCTCAGTGGGTTGCGTTTCCGACCCGGTGGTAGATTCTGCGAAGCACGGCTCTTGCTAGGGTTCGTGTTAGCAACATCGTCAGGTTTGAGCCCCGTAAGCTCACTTACTAGTTAAAGTTTCGTTGATATGGTCTCTCTAGACCATCAGCTTACGTAGGAAAAAAAAGAGCAACATTTAATGATAACTAATCTAGTTAATCTAGATAGTTAATCTATAATGTTAGTTAAGAAAAATGAAACCAAAAAAATATCTAGAAGTAACAGACAAAGATTTTATGCGTCCATTAGACTGCAAAGAACTCTGCTCCAGATCGAAGGTAGTGTGCTATTGGATTAATACATTGAAGTCACGTACGTGACGTTCGCACGTCCTAGTACTGTGACCATGCCAAAATATTCTTGTAGATTTCCTTTTCGGCTAAGCAATCAAATTTTAGCCACTAAAAAAACCTCATCTTGTAAGAGGCATGGCGTTGTAAGTATACAACAAAGAAGAGATCTTCTGCCGAGCGGGTGATATTGCTCGGCAGACAGACGGTCCGAATGTTGTTTTTTTCATTGCTTAAATGGGTGGACGAGCTCACAGCCCACCTGACGTTAAGTGGTTACTGGAACCCATAGACAACGTAAATAGGCCACCAACCTCGAGACATAAGTTCTAAGGTCTCGGTGGTAGTTCGGAACTTGGGTATATGCAAGTTTATCTTGTGTGCTCTTTGAAGAGTGAGTAACATAAGGCTTGGTGCTTAAGGTTTATCTGTAACTTCTATCACCCTTCTCCTTACAGTGTCCGTTATTAGAATTGGAAGCAACGTTCAGCTATTGTCTCTGTCTTATTAGGGCCGTAAATAAAACTCTGAGCTGACTGCGACCTATGTTGAATGTTTCTGGGTCATGGAATCATTTCAATAGGTCTTCTGAATGTTGTTTTTCCTGTGTTCTATATCAGAATACAACTATAGTGAGCTTCTAGAAACTGTTTAGGTTTTCTAAAACACTATACTCCAGTATGCAATGAAGTTAACATTTTTTTTATGCCCTGCTCTATTGGAGACAAGCATACGGCCTACCTGATGGTGAGTTGTTACCGTTCACCCATGGCCTTCAGCAATGCCAGGGGGAAATCCAAGACGCGACCTACCACTTAATACTCTCCACAAGCCACGTTTGAAGAAGGACGTGTCATAGCGCTCGGGAAACACTGTGGAGGGGAGCTCATTACAAAGCCGGATGGTGCGTGGCAAAAAGGATCTCTAGAAGCGCACTGTGGATGACCGCAGTGACTGCAGGTAGTATGGATGAAGTCTACTCCGGTGGTGGACGGTGCGATGGCAAAAACGAGATGATGTTATCATCTTAACAATTCTTCAGAGTGTGTACATATGCATGATTAGCTTAGAGTTTACAGTTGAGCTTCAAGTTTGGTTCTACCATTGTGAGAGAAAATACAAATGTAAAAGTACACGATGGTGACCCTATCAGGGAGGATCTTATCCGTTGGTATTTACAGCATTATTGGTAGAAGGTAATGCGTGGACTCGAACCCTCCTCACAAGTCGGTGAAACATACGAGGAATACGCAATCGAATTGTTCCCGGGCCGTTCATAATAACGTGACACCTGATTTTGTCAGTCCTGTATGGCTTGAGGGACCAAAAAGTTAAGTTAAGTCCAATGTGAAATCCAGTTTCCAGGCTAAGTTTAATTCCAATGAGCCACAGCTTGTATTTGCGCAGCTAAAAGTATAGAATAATTTAAATTACTGTTTGAAACCAATCTGTGGGTTTTTGAGTTTTTACCACGGCAACACGGGTCGCAATTTGACGATGCCTTTGCGACTTGACATTTGTAACTTCTTCATGCTTCTCGAACGGAACGGAATACATGTGTGTGACGCTACGGTTTGTGATGGTTTGCTACGGTTTCACCGTCCATAATTTTCCTCCCAAATACCAGCCTCGAAGCCTCCTTTCCTTAGTGATACGGCGTAATTCGACGAGGTCATTTCCAGTGAATGATTAGACAATATTTTGTTAAAAAAGTACATATGGCGCCGCGGATCGCGGCACGTGTTCGAAGGGCACCTCGTGATGGTTTCCGGAGCCCTAGGCAGCCACGAGAGCTGGGTTCGGATCGAATAATTGCTTTTACTGCTTTAACCTCGCGTATCTTTTTGTCGGTACTTACATTATTTTCGAAATTCCGATTACTACACACGGTAGAGTATTAAGCGGTAGGCAGCGGTTTGGCTCTGCCCCTGGCATTGCTGAAGTCCATGGGCGACTGTAACCACTCACCATCAGGTGGGCCGTATGCTCGTCTGCCTACAAGGGCAATAAAAGACAGTCCTCCGTCACCACCTAAATTTACTACTAGTTTTAACTAATAGTAAATTTAGTAGTAAACCGTAAAAGTAACTTTAACTATGTCTACAACTCTGAAAAACTGAAAAAATATTATTTTTAAAGAATATTGTGTTGTCTTAGCTTATAAAATTCACGAAATGGGTGCATGTATGCATATGACTGTAATATATGTAATGGAGTGTGAAGATCAAAATGGTTAAGGTTTTTATCATTATAGTCCACGTCGAGCCCGCTACCTCCCAGCCGTATAAACTGTTTTAGACACGACAAACTCGTCAAAATTGAAACATACGAAATGTGATTTCGAAAAATTTCGTTGTAAAACTTCTAAAAAAAAAACCATTTGTACATGTTTTTAATCAAAAAGTAAAATTAATTTTTATTTATGACTTAGCCGCTCGTTTCATGGCCCCAAGCTTATAATTCGGCCAATTTAAGTAATCTCTCAAAATCACTTAAGTCCACCAAGCCTAACGTTCGTTTGACTTGCCAGTATTAAGCTTGTTTTTTAAATCCTTGGAAATGAGTTATTTGCATCACTATCAGATTCATTAGGCGAATACCAGTTAATATTATTAGAACCACGGAATAGAAAAATAACTATTCCGTGATTAGAACAGTCGTATGGTGAAAGTTGTATATTTTTCAGAAGACTAAAAGTTATAGGTAGCATCGACTGATTGGACGACCTATGCCCGCCGTAGACCTTGAGACATGAGGTCGAATGCTTTGTATGCATATTACGAGCTTTTTAACGTTCTCGATAGCGTAAAAGTTAACTGAAATTTGGATGCAGTTGGAACAGCGCCCCTAGCGGCAAACGTAGCCAAATGTTCCAACTCCATAAAAATTTGGGTTAACATAATATACGCTATTGAGGACGTTAAAAATTCGCACTAAGCACACAGTTCTATCGCGTAATGCTTGCTCTGCCCTTTGAAATGGAACGCATGACTACTTCGCGGCAGAAATAGGATAGCGCTATCCACGCATCCTGGCTCACGGCACACCACCAATAATCACGCAAATTAATAATTTATCCGTGTGACTGATTTTTAATACACCATGTTATTCCTTCACCGTCAATCATTTGTGAGCGTATCTTAAATATGTATTCAAATGGCTACGATACAATTGAGACTTCGACCTCAAGCCTCAAAGTGGTGGTGTTGTATTGTTTATGAGTTGATGATTTGCGTTATGGGCTGACGACATTAGGTACAGCGCCATCTAGTAAATGAAAGATAAAATAAGTGTCCCCAGCTTAAGAAATACGTTACACGTACACGTCACGAGATGGCGCTAACATAGAAACTTGAAAATATTCACTTTTAATTTTTTATGCAATAAAAATGTAGTTAGGCAGTCTAACATTTAAATAAAGTTTATATACTTAAGCAAAAAAAATTACATTAACTTCAAATACAAATCAGTTTGTACGTTACAAATACAAATTATATTTTCTGCGTATAGATGGCGCTGTTTAATAAAATTTCTTTAAAACGACTAAGAGATTGCATTGTAATCGTGTGCTGGACGAATGGTAGTTAGAAGTAAAAGCTATATAATTTTGTACATGTATGTAAGAACATGAATTATTCAGAGAAATCTCTGGTTAAAATCAGTACATTTTATTAAAACCGACAACACTGTTCAAAGTCGAAATAAGTTTTCTATTCTCTGGCTTAAATGTTATTGTTTCAAGTTTTGCTTTTCCCGCTTTTATTATTATTATTATTTTTGCCCGTGTAGGCTGACGTTAATATGGTCCACCTGATAGCAAGTGGGTGCCGTTGCCATGGATTTCAGCAATCACAGCGGCAGAGCCAAGCCGCTGCCTACCGTTAAGTACTCTTCACAAGCCTCGTTTGAAGAAGGACATGTCATAGCGCTCGGGAAACACCGTGGAGCTCATTCTAAAGTATCATATTGTTACGCAAGTGAGAGTAACGCCATCTATCGCCGAATAGTCGAACGGATATCGAAGGACCTAGAACGCTCGAGAAGTACAGCGCCATCTATTGTCAGATATCGGAAACTACTACTAGAGATGTGTGGAATATTTTCGATAATTCTAGGTATGAGGTATTAGCTATAAAGGTGTTGTAGAGATGGCACGAAGTCAGTAATCGGAACTATTCGAAGCGAAACAGCGAACGGATCACCTGAAGCGAAGCGGAACAAGCGAATTGAGAGTTTTAAAGTGTTTGTTGAGTGTTTTAAGTTTTCTAAGTGTTGAATACAGTTTTTAGTTGTACTTGGGTGAAATTTTATTTATCCCGAACCCCAGCGCGTAGCAATATTATGTTCGTCACTATATTAGTAATATTAGACCAGGCGATCTTCAAATATTGTTATTAGTTATAGCATTAGGTGAGTAATAGGTATGACAGTGGCTAAAATTGTGGCTAAAATACCAAAGGAATAAGAGAAATTGACGCTATAAAAATTGTACAAGGTTTTATAAAATTGCTTTGACAGTTCAGCGATGGTTTCAATTTTACTAAATACAAAAGATAGCAATAACATTTAAAAAAAAAACGTTGCCAAATAAGGTTATGTAAACATACAGTAATTTTGTGATATAACTTAATGGGAAAAATCGATAAAGAATAAATTTAGGTAATAAGTTAAATGAATCTACAAACATAAATGTATTTTCTTACTATTTGTGCTTTAGCCCCGCGGTCAAGATCAGAGAAAGAACCGTTCTCTCATGAAACGATCTCATGAGAGATTTCCCCAGGGAGACTGAAACCGAAGCCGCTGTCAATTCGATGTGTGCATTACATCAGTTGTCTTGTGATCACACTCGCAAACATAACTGGATTCAATTCTGAATGTGGCCAATTTTTGTGTGATACAATCTTCGAGCGACCGTCGTTACATTTTTAACCGACTTCAACTAGAATTTCAACTGGAATGTCCAGAGTTTCGAGTAATTAAACGATGGTTTGGAAGAGATCGCTTTTAACGATAAGACCGCCTATTGTACAAACGTATCTGCTTGTTGACTGTTTTCTGATGTTAATTGTGCTTTGGTGTACAATAAAGTATGTTCTCTCTCTCTCATTCTCTCTCTCTCTCAATTTTTTTTTTTTTTTTTTTTTTTTTATTGCCCTTATAGGCAGACGAGCATACGGCCCACCTGATGGTGAGTGGTTACCGTCGCCCATGGACTTCAGCAATGCCAGGGGCAGAGCCAAGCCGCTGCCTACCGCTTAATACTCTCCACAAGCCTCGTTTGAAGAAGGACATAGCGCTCGGGAAACACCGTGGAGGGGAGCTCATTCCATAGCCGGATGGTACGTGGCAAAAAAGATCTCTGGAAACGCACTGTGGATGATCGCAGTGGCTCCAGGTAGTATGGATGAACTCTACTCCGGTGGCGGTTTTTTACAATAAAATCATTTTTTCTTACACTCTTTTTAATTTAAAATTAATAAAATTTATTGTCTATTTTTTAGTTGGATTTTCTATAAAAGCGCATTTTGTTAGTTTTTTAAAATATTATTTAATTTTATTTTTCACTAGCGACCCGCCCTCGCTTCGCTTCGGAAACATTAAAACACACATGAAACCAAAAAAAAAAAAAAAAACATTACAAAAAAGTAGCCTATGTTCATCAGGGACAATGTCGGCTGCTAATGGAAAAAGAATTTTTCAAATCGGTCCAGTAGTTTCGGAGCCTATTCGAAACAAACAAACAAACAAATCTTTCCTCTTTATAATATTAGTATAGATATAGCTTTTTAGGTGAATTTTAATTTTTTCAATTTTTTTTTGAAATATTGAATTGTCATCTGTCCTTAATAAGTATACCAAATATCGAGTTAATCCGACGTTTTGAAGGGGCTCAAAATTATGTTCTAATATTCCGTTACAAACATACAATACATACGTCTGAAGCTAATAGAAGCGTATTAAAAATACCAAGACACAGTGATATAATATCTTATACCTTTAAACGAGCAATTCTTGTATATTAATATTATAATTGTATATAATGTATAATTAATATAATCTGAATCTCCGAAACGGCTCCAACGATTTTCATAAAATTTAGTATACAGGGGATTTCGGGGGCGATAAATCGATCTAGCTATGATTTATTTTCAGAAAATGTTGTTTTATTCGTGTTTTCAATAATCAACTCTTCCCGACATCTATTGGCGAATAATAATACTATTTTTCTTAATTGAGGGCAACTAACCGCTTTAAAGACACAACAAGATGGCGTTATCAAACAAAACCGAGCAACGCTCGGTCATCGTCTAGTTTACCTTAAGCGCTCTCCTCAACTGAAGACACGCTGTGAATACATACCGTTGAATTAGAAGTACGAACGCATCTAACGACGACCCATCAATCCTGGTGATAGAATACCCGAACGTCGAACCGGGGTATACGGCTGTAAATTAACCCCATTTTTCACTGCACACTGCTGAATATTTATAAAATATCTTTGTAACATTCACCCGACGAAGGTGGTGATGTAGGCGGCTATAACATTGATATATTTAGGTCGATGGATATTTATGATAACAAGTGGTTCTTCGGTAGTCGAAATTCGACTATAATTAATTGAAATTATAAGCTTTTTTTTTTCAATGCTTACAGTGCTGGACGAACTCACAGCCCACCTGATGTTAAGTTTTGAAGTCGTTGTGGCTTAAAGAATAAGACGTCCGATGCATTAGTTTTGAGCGATGCACCGGTGTTCGAGTCTCAGGCGGGTACCAATTTTTGTAATGAAATACGTATTCAACAAATGTTCACGATTGTCTTCCACGGTGAAGGAATAACATCGTGTAATAAAAATCAAACTCGCAAAATTATAATTTGGGTAATTACTGGTGTTAGGACCTCTTGCGAGTCCGCACAGGTGGGTACCACCACCCCGCCTATTTCAGCCGTGAAGCAGTAATGTGTTTCGGTTTGAAGGGTGGGGCAGTCGTTGTAACTATACCGAGACCTTAAACTTATATCTCAAGGTGGGTGGCGCATTTACGTTACAAATGTCTTTCGGCTCCTGTAACTATTTATCACCAAGTGGGCTGTGAGCTCGTCCACCCATCTAAGAAATAAAAAAAGGTCACAGTCGTGGCTTGAATTTCTGTGAAACGGGAACGACGCTCGATAAGCTATACCAAAAACAAACAAACATATAAATGTACGTCTACAGGACTTGGCACATTATGTGTATTATCTATGACTTAGCATGCGTTTTATTTTTTCCTACCAAAGCTGATAGCCTTGAGAGGCTATTTCAGCTTCTCCTTGACGTGTAAGTGAGCTCACGGAGCTCAAACCGGAGTGATGATAACACTGGCCCTAGCAAGAGTAGTGCTTCGCAGAATCTACCACCGGATCGAAAACGCGATCCACTGAGAAGATCCGGCGAGAAACTCAGTGCGCTAAATAGCTTGCGCGAGAATAAGAGAATACTTCCGAAGGTTCCACTCCTACCACGTGTGAATTTGACTTATGATTTTTTCATATTTTTTTGTTATTATACGTAAAAATAATATTGTTGGTCTCTTCTATTAAATTCAGTCCAATTTTGGAGGAGTTTAAAATGTAATGTCGATTTCGATTTTCTTATATAAGTATTTTTAACCCACGAAGCAGTATGCTTCATGCTAAGATGACTGGACGAGCTGAGGGGCCACCTTGTGTTAAGTGGGCACCAGAGCCCATAGAAATCTACAACGTAAATGCCGCCACCCCCCTTGAAACATGAGTTCTAAGTCTCAGTTTTCAGTAAAACGGATATCGCACCCTTCAAACCGAAACGCATATTGCTTCACCGCAGAAATAGGTAGGGTGGTACCTATCCTGCGGACTCACAAGAGCTGTTCAGAGCGGCTTATGGGAATTTACGACCATTTATGATTTATCT
This sequence comes from Bombyx mandarina, assembly GCF_030267445.1. NCBI lineage: Eukaryota > Metazoa > Arthropoda > Insecta > Lepidoptera > Bombycidae > Bombyx > Bombyx mandarina. The sequence goes on from NC_143226.1 coordinate 9,443,707, forward strand.
TGTGTTTCCTCTGAAATTGTATGTAAAAAGGTGGCTATATTTTACGTGCGTTAATGGCATTTCAACAACTCATTGCAGAGTGTAAATAACAAAACTATTGACCATTTTAATGTCTCATAATATCTAGACGTGCTTACATAATCATGAGCACAAAAAAGCCTTCGAGAAACTTCTTTTCACCGAGAGAATCACAAGAAATCCAACAATGCAAAGTTATTTTCTTTAAGACAGCTATTCCGAGCCAGAAAAAACATAACAGAACCGACTTTTAGGAGGCAGTTTTTTTATTGGGTTGAAAATTAAGCAGTCGTTTCTTGCGTAAACATTGTTAAGAATTTTTTTGACTTTTATTTTATTTTTATAATGGTCCTTTATGTAGATGTTACATCAAGTGGAATGTGAATTTGTGTCTGGTACAGCACGCTGTGGTCTTTCATGAATGTTTGCAACAAACCTTTTTTTTATTGCTATACTGAGACTTTAGAACTTATATCTCAAGGTGGGTGGCGCATTTACGTTGTGGATTTCTATGGGCTCCAGTAACCACTTAACACCAGGTGTGCTGTGAGCTCGTCCACCCATCTAATGTATACTAAGCTATATAAAAAAAGCCTCGACGGTTGAGGTGTCCAGATGTCGGTAACTCTCCGACACGGGTTGATCTAGGTGTATGACAGCTTTTACATGACAGGAGTGGCAAGAAAATTATAGAATACTTTTTTATTGCCTTTGTAGGCAGACGAGCATACAGCCCACGTGATGGTGAGTGGTTACCGTCGCCCATGGACTTCAGCAATGCGAGGGACAGAGCCAAGCTGCTGCCTACCGCTTAATAATCTCTACAAGCCTCGTTTGAAGAAGGACATGTCATCATTTTTTATTTTTTTATTGCTTAGATGAATGAACGAGCTCACACCCCACCTGGTATTAAGTGGTTACTGGAGCCCATAGACATCTACAATGCGCCACGCACCTTGAGATATAAGTTCTAAGGTCTTAGTATGGTTACAACGGCTGCCCCCACCCTTCAAACCGAAACGCACTACTGCTTCACGGCTGAAATAGGCAGGGTGGTGGTACCTACCCGTGCGGACTCACAAGAGGTCCTACCATCAGTTTGTGTGGTTTGAAATACATTTCGACTTCTATGAGTATCTACATAAAGCCGAATAGACCGCAAGCTTGTTGACGCTTGTCTGATGCCAAAACATCTACGCCATAAGCAAAAAAGAACTATGTTTTAAATCAAAATAAAATCGGAGTTTTCCTTAAAAATACAATACATTTTTATGCACTACATTAAAAAAAAATTCTTTCACAATATCCTTTAAACTATAAAAATTTAATTCTCTCATCAACATTTATTTCGCAGGCTCGTAAAAACGGCACCGTAAAATATGTACTTGTAATAACGAAAATATAAAATTCAGCACACACGAAATGTTGTATTTCATTTTGAGTGCACTCCTCCTTAAATTTTATGAAGGTAGTGCTTTTAATCATAGCATCAACTTTAAGGGTGCGGTCAACGAACTTTTATATGCGCTAAACGTTAAAACAGAAGATGAAAGGCTCAATGACCTCAAAGAAAAGATAGATAATATAAACAGTTACGTTATAGATAATGATATAATCGAAGAAATGATTTTAAATGCGACAAAAGAAACGAACTTAAATCAAACTGACTTTTTCAAAGCTTTACAAGAGAAAGAAACGTTTAATAAAAATAATGATGAAATGAAAAGTTTGTATCTAAAAATCAAGGAGAAGATGAATCGTGATGATGTAATGAAGATATTGGCCGACAGAGGTGATGAGAATGTGGTCAAAGCTGCCCGAAGAGCGATGAATCATGATTACATTAATAGGAACGATGAAGAACTTATAGATACGGTTGTCGATAAGATGTTAGCTGAGACGCCGAAAGATAATCATGTGCTTCCATATAAAGATAGTATTTATTGGGGTAAGTTGATACAGTACCCGGCGATAAATACCGCACATCGACCTTTAGAGAGAGACAATAGACTAATTTCGGCTTCGTAGTGTGCTATCTCTGTCACGCGAAACACTAACAACTAAAAGATTCACCGAAAAGTTATCAGCAGGATTTTCTGTATATTATACCAGGGCACTGCAATCACACACCAATATTCACTGGTGGTAGTGGTAGGGTTCATTGTAAGTCGTGAGCCTGCCGATTGATGCCGCGAAGCAGTCATCCGTTTTAGTTTCAAGGGTAGGGTGGGTAATATAATTGGCCTTTCACCCTCATACCTCAATGCAGCATAGTCCGTGAGCTTTGGCTAATACTTTACACCAGACTGGCCGTGAACTCTCCTCATATAGGTAACAAAATTTAATGAAATCATAATATTTTCCTCTAGACCCAAAAGGCGAATTAAACGACCTAAATACCTACCACCACCATGATGGCCGGCGAATCTACAAGGGGGAGAGATCCACAGTGCTGTATTACCCGTTCATGGTGTCTATTCATGTAATGGGAAGATTTTGGTGTGGCGGTTCAATTTACTGGCACGATTTGGTCCTCACTTCAGCGGCTTGCTTACAGCTGTATGTATTACTTATAGGATTGTTAATATATTTTAACATTTGATTACTATTTATTTAGCGTTGCCATTATGTGCGATTTTTGATTATTCCGTAAAGTGTATGACCGAAAATCTTCATAGGGACAAATAGTTTGATTGAGTTGTAAATAATAACTCCCTGGTTTACTTATAGGACTCATAACAATAGATTCTTCAGAGAGAACCCGAGGATTCTCCAAGTGAGGGTTGGCAGCAATCATAGCAGGATTGGAGGAGAAATGATCGATGCCCTTGAGGTAACAAGGTTTTCCTTAGTTTTTCTGTAACGTTCATAGCATATTAAGTCTTTGTCTCGCCAGGACTATTTCTAACGACATTGTTTATTACTGCAACGGATGATTGATCTCACCTCCCTCCTCTACTCTGATGCGTTTAGCTGTGGTCACCGGAACCCAGAGAAGACGTGAACGTATAATTCTCAGTTTTGGAGCACCATTAAACTAGAACTCGTAACTGTTCCGGGATAAAAATAGGCCCAGTATTGGTACCTACCTACTCATTCGCGCCTAAAGTGCACCGAAATTGCAGTAATTACACTTTTTTTTCTCGGGTTTGGGTTTTGTTAAGCTATCTTCATTCGGGTGTGTGTGTGAAATTGTTTTTTTTTTATTGCTTAGGTAGGTGGACGAGCTCACAGCCTACCTGGTGTTAAGTGGTACTGGAGCTCATAGACATTTTCACCGTAAGTGCGTCACGCACCTTTGAGATTTATGTTCCAAGGTCTCAAGTATAGTTACAACGGCTGCCCCACCCTTCGAACCGAAACGCTTTACTGCTTCACGGCAAAAATAGGGATGGTGGTGGTACCTACGCGCACGGACTCACAAGAGGTCCTACCACCAGTAACCATTTGTTTTTTTATTGCCCTTGTAGGCAGACAAGTATACGGCCCACCTGATGTTGAGTGGTTACCGTCGCCCATGGACTTCAGCAATGCCAGGGGCTGAGCCAAGCCGCTGCTTATCGCTTCAACATAAATACTTATTGTCGATAAACTAAAGACATAACACTGCATTATCACATTCAATAGGTTTTCTTCCATCCAACGTACGATCCTAAAACTCTAAGAAACAACATAGCTGTAATCAGACTCCGTCGGCACCTGTACTTCAATTACCACCGGATCCCGAAGATCATCGATATATCTGACAGCCCTAACACGATCCCGGATACAGCCGAGATACTGTTACTAGGATGGGGAGTTACTAAGGTAAGTGTTCAATGATATCGCTTATATGGTGCTATAAAGTCACTTATGCAATTTTTGTTAACACTGAACTGAGTATGATAAAATACATTTTTAATAGTTACTAACTAGCTGACCCAGCAGACTTCGTAGTGCCTCAATCGATAAATAAAATACCTAAACTTTTGTATAAAATAAACGTAAAACAAACAAAAGGAATCCGTCCGCCGGGGGGACACATCAAAGTAAAAACAAAATTGTTATTTTTATTTAATTCCGAGTATTTTCATATTTATCTACCTTTTGAACCTTCTCTGGGCTTCCACAAATAATTCAAGACCAAAATTAGCCAAATCGGTCCAGCCGTTCTCGAGTTTTAGCGAGACTAATTAATGAACAGAATTTCTATATAGATATAGATTATTGAGACGAGAGAGATATTTGCTTTTACTGATTGATTTTAAATATTATCATTTTATTTATATAGCCTAGCAGAACTATATAAGAACTATATAATAAGATGTTGAATTTTCCAACGTTTCTCCTGAAAAATTACCTAAATTTGCATAAGTGACGTTATCGCACCGTATGTGCGATATATTACCGAATACCTTTGTCAGCATAATTCGCGTGACGCGTTAACTTCTAAACTCGATTTTGTTTCCAACTTTATTTATTTCTTTATTTCCTTTATTTCCAAAAAAATCCACAAATTTTTTTTTGGAGTTTACTCCTTTAGAATCGATTTACATATATAGGCCCGGGGTATGAAAATTATGGGGACCAAAATCGTACTAGCATGTCACACGAAATGCGTTATGCGCATGTCACACGAAATGCGCGCCGGGCTGCTGCGCCGGCAGTCCGCCACAAAGCCTCGTACTGATCGCGCGTTTCTCTCATTTTGTATTTTCATATATTTGTTAGTCGTTTGTTTTGTGTCTCGTTAATTTGTTAATAATCTGTAGTGTATCGTGTTGTCGTAATATAGAACTATTTCTCGTATTGTTTCGTTTAATTTTTTATATCCAGTAAACTCCAGTCGTGCGTCGGAGCGGACACACACACTTTTTTTTTTTTTTTTTACTCTCAAAAATCGTCAGTCCACGATCAACAACCGCGTCACCCGGGTGCATTCATGACATTAACATTTCATTGATTTACTTAGTAGTTTAACAATAAACATTTTTAAGCTACATAATCTTTGAATAACCCTGCACCCTACAGTAAGATAACGCGATTTGATTCTTCATATATAATAATGCAGTGTTCGTATATGAATATAATGAGTGGGATCCGCTGGATGCAGGCAACGCAGGACCGGTCTTTGTGGCGAGGCTTGGGGGAGGCCTATGTCCAGCAGTGGACGTCTGTGGGCTGATAAGAAGAGTGTGACAGAAGCAACACTTTAATGTCCCACTTGTCTTTGCTGGTCAGTTAAGTTTTTTTTTTTTTTTTTTTTTTTTTTTTTTTTTTTTTTTTTTTTTTTTTTTTTTTTTTTTTTTTTTTTTTTTTTTTTTTTTTTTTTTTTTATAGCTTAGTTGGGTGGATTAGCCCACCACCCACCTGGTGTTAAGTGGTTACTAGAGCCCATAGACATCTACAACGTAAATGCGCCACCCACCTTGAGATATAAGTTCTCAGGTCTCAAGTATAGTTACGACGGCTGCCCCTCTCTTCAAACCGAAACGCATTACTGCTTCACGGCAGAAATAGGCAGGGTGGTGGTACCTACCCGCGTGGACTCACTAGAGGTCCTACCACCAGTAAACAGAAATAGGCAGAGTTAGTTCTTAAATATTCCCTACGTGATGTATGTCCCCACCGAACGTGGTCTCGCCTTGTCGCGGCGGTGGGGCTTAAGCGTGCACCCCGATACCGTGGAGCAGCGTTGTCTGCACAGGGGTGCCGTGAACAAAGAAGACTGCACACCGTGTTCCCGTTTCCCACCTTTGCTGGACAAAGGGTGCGTGAAGCGGGAGAGGGCTCCCTTCTGGAGCCTTCTTGGATGCTAGGCCATGTCCCCGGCAGCTCTCTGGTTGCTAAAGGGGAAGGCCTTCCAGAGGGGGCTACCGGTACGCCGGCGTGGCCACATCATGGTCAGACGTGTGGGTCTGTCAGTAATGGCAGACCCCAAGAGGATGAGAAGTGAACCGGAGGGCACTCCCTTCCGGTCGCTGGTTGCCATGTCCCCGGTTGCCTCTTGGCAGCTACAGGGGAAGGCCCTCCAGAGGGGGGTACCGGTTTACCGGCGTGGCTTCGTAGAAGCATACCGTAATCCCTACCGAGTAGGGGACGGGGGCCGCTGATTAGCAGGGGCCGCGAGGATGCGAACCTCTATAAAAAATGCCCTAATCCTAAGCTTGTGACGTGCCCGGTGATGGGATGAGTGGCTGGAGGGAGTCCAGTCGTGAGGGCCGTCCCAGGGGACCGACCCCTGGTTAAACATCAAAGGAAAAAACAAATGATGGCAAAGTTTTTAAAAAAAATTACCCCAGGAGGGTACCACCTTAGGTGGAGAATCCCTCCGTGCTTCCATCTCGGTGGGAGCACGCTGCCCCGCGTATTCTGGGGGGGGCAAAGCTTGCCATGACGAAGGGGGCTGTGTGACGGGCAGCGGAAAACCCGTCGAACAGAGACACGCCAGCGCTGACTTGACGCACTCTGGGCACGTCAGTGACAGCGAGGCGGCTGGCTCGAAAGAGACAACCGCCAAAAAGATAAGGCGGAAAAGGAAGACCCAGCGAGTTTCCTCACGCGAGGGGGGAGGGGAGCCAACGTCATCCTCTGGCGCAGATGCCCCGCCGGAGAAGGTTCTGGTAGTCTCCGATGCGGCCTCTGCTGCGGAGGAGATGCCGCCCCCAAAAGGAAGACCCGCCCGGAGGAGGGGCGCGCCGTCACCGGCGCAGTCATCGGCGTCGATGTCTGTCGCCTCACTGGACGGGCGAACGACAGAGGAGGAAGAAGGCGGCCTTCAAGACCCTGCCTTGGTCATAGACAGGGCCATGAGGACCGTCAAGTCATATGCGGCCAACGGCACTAAGACCAAAGCCGCTGGCCGTAAGCTGCGAGAGGTAGTCTCGCAGGTCTCGAAGGTTCTGCCTTCGGTTGCTTCCGCCAATGACCAGGTGGTACAGCTGATGGCGGAGAATTCGAGGCTTCGAGCACTACTTCAAGCCCAACAGCAGCCTGATGATGAGGCTTCTGCTTCGAGTAAGGCAGCGGCATCGACGCCGTCGCCCGCGTTGCCCCGGGCCACTGGGTTCCGAACTCCACCGGCCCATGTACCGGCAGCGACGTCATGTATCGCCGGGGCGCCTCAGAAGCGCCGTTCCCCGGCGCTGACTGGCGATGGGTGGCCTGTGCTGCCGCCACCGCGCGCGGCTGAGCAGCGGCCACGTCTCCCGTCGCCACGCACTAGGGAGATGACCGCTACCAAGCGGCAGCAAGCACTCGTAGGGCCACGGGAGCTGACTGGAAAATTCAGCCTGGACGAGGTCATCAGTCGCACCGTCCAGGTTGTATTAGAAAGGCTGGACGGCAGGCTGGCGGCCCTCGAGGCGCAGCTCATTGCTCCGGCTGACGCTCGGCGACCGGCATATGCCGCGGTGTCGGGTACTCCAGCCGCTCGCCCCGCCCCCGTACGGGCTCCAGCCACTAGGTTGGGCCCGGGACGGGATAGAACCAAGCGGGGGGGGGGCACCAACGCGAAGTGCCCATCGCAAGCACCCCCGCCTCGTCCGCTGCCTCCGCCCCCGTCTAACATGGACGAAGGGTGGAACGTGGTGGCCCGGCGGGGTGCCAAGAAGGCTCCACCAGCAGTTGCACAAGTTGGTAGAGCGCCAGCGGCTACAGCGGCTCAGGTTGCTCCCCATCAGGGTCGGGCGCCTGTAGCCGCTAAAAACAAAAACAAAAAAAAAACGACGAAGAAGCAACCGCGCGCGCCGCGGTCGGCGGCAGTGGTCCTAACGCTGCTGCCGGCTGCCAAAGCTAAGGGCATGACATACGGAGATGTCATTGCTCGGGCGCGCGCGGCAGTTGACCTGGATGAGATCGGGGCGGGGGAGGGCCTCCGCTGTAGGCAGACAGCCAATGGGGCCAAACTGCTAGAATGTCCCGTTGCCGATAGTCCCGGCATCGCGGAGCGTCTGGCGGCAAGGCTCCGTATGGTCCTGCCTGAAGAGGAGGTGCGGGTGCATAGGCCGGTCAAGATGGCCGAATTGAAAGTGACCGGCCTGGACGACTGCACCACCAGGGAGGAGGTGGCGGCGGCCGTCGCTGCCCAGGGCAACTGTGCCCTGCAGAACATAACAGTAGGCGAGCTGCGCTCCGGTTATACCGGGGCTGGTTCCGTGTGGGTACGTTGCCCGGTGGAGGCGGCCGTTGCCCTGGCTGCTCCTCCGCCCGGGAGACCGTCGGGGGATCCGGGCAGGTTGCGCGTGGGCTGGATAGCAGCCCACGTGCGCCTGCTAGAACCACGTGCCTGGCGGTGCCTAAGGTGCTTCAGCACTGGGCACTGCCTCGCCAGGTGCGTGAGTGCGGTTGACCGCAGCGGACTGTGCTTCCGCTGTGGTCAGCCTGGACACAAGGCGGCCGTGTGCTTGGCTGCGCCGCATTGTTCGTTATGTGCGGCGGCCGGACGCAAGGCTGACCACCGGACCGGGGGCAAGGCATGCCCCCCGGCCGGCAAAAATGCAATTAGAAATTGGCGCCGCCAAGCTAAGCGTCGCCAAAAGAAGCGGTCGGCCGGGGGAGCACCGGCTGGCACTTTGGCCCCCGCTGAGGCGTTCGAGCCCGATAGCGGGGACAATAGAGTAGGGGAGGGGGCGATGGATGTGGTCCAGGTTTAATGGATCACACCTATCGCTTCCTCCAAGGAAATTTGAACCACTCCGCCGGAGCTCAGGACATGCTGCTCCAGACTATGGCGGAGTGGTCAATTGACGTGGCTGTGGTCGCCGAGCCGTACTTCGTTCCCCCAGCGGACGACTGCTGGTTTGGGGACGTTGATGGCTTGGCGGCCATACATATAAGAAGATCCGCGATGATTCCTCCCCTGGCGATGGTGACCAGGGGCCCCGGGATCGTCGCGGTACAATTAGAAAATACCGTCGTGATCGGGGTGTACTTCTCTCCAAATCGGCCTACCGTCGAGTTCGAGCGGTTTCTGGACGGGCTAGAGGTGATCGCTCGTCACCTCTCTCCCCGTTCGGTAATACTGGCGGGGGACTTCAATGCGAAGTCTGTCGCTTGGGGTTCCCCATCCACGGACGCTCGTGGTAGGCTGTTGGAGGAGTGGGCGGTCGCGGCCGATCTCTGCATCGTTAACAGGGGCTCGGTCGCGACATGCGTGCGGTGGACGGGAGAGTCTATCGTGGACTTGACGTTCGCGAGCTCGTCCATCGCACAGCGCATCCTCGGCTGGGGCGTGGTGGTGGGGGCGGAATCGTTGTCGGATCATCGGTATATCCGGTTCGATCTTTCCGCTCCCACGCCAACACCGGCCGCAGGCGCTCGCGGGGTTAACCCCCCGCGGAGTGCATCCCGGTCATTCCCTAGGTGGGCATTGAAGCTCCTGAAGAAGGAGCTCCTGGTGGAGGCCTCTATGGTGGCGGCGTGGACGCCCATGCGCCCACACCCTTTCGATGTGGAGGCTGAGGCCGAATGGTTCCGCGGCGCGATGCACCGCATATGCGATGCCTCGATGCCCCGGGTCGGCCCTCGGCATTGCGGACGGCGGCAGTCGCCCTGGTGGTCGCCTGAAATTGCGAGATTGCGTGCAGTCTCCATTCGGGCGAGCCGCCAGTGTGCTAGACACCGCCGTCGCCGTCACCTGCGGCGCGACGACCCCGTCGCGTTCGCAGAGGAGGAGACCCGGCTGCACGGCGAATATCGCGCTGCGAAGGACGCCCTGCGGCTGGCCATCAGGCGGGCCAAGGAGCAGAACATGGAGAGACTCTTGGAGGCGCTCGAAGCGGATCCATGGGGGAGCCCGTACAGGCTGGTGCGCGGTAAACTGCGCCCGTGGGCCCCCCCTTTGACTGAGCGACTTCAGCCTCAACAGCTGCGGGACATCGTTTCGGCGTTGTTCCCGCAGGAGCGGGAGGGTTTTGTTCCCCCCGCTATGGGTGAGCCGTCGGACGCCATCGACGGCGAAGCCCCTGCTGAGGTGCCCCATATTACTGGGGCAGAGCTCCGTGTGGCCGTTGTCAGGATGACTGCAAAGGACACGGCCCCCGGCCCGGACGGAGTCCATGGTCGGGTGCTGGCCTTGGCCCTCGATGCCCTAGGGGACCGGCTCCTGGAGCTATTTAATGGTTGCCTGGAGTCGGGACGGTTTCCGTTGCTCTGGCGGACGGGCAGACTTGTGCTGTTGAAAAAGGAGGGGCGCCCGGTGGATACAGCCGCCGGGTATCGTCCTATCGTACTGCTGGACGAGGCGGGAAAATTGCTGGAGCGTATTCTGGCTGCCCGCATCGTTCAGCACCTGGTCGGGGTTGGACCTGACCTGTCGGCGGAGCAGTTCGGCTTCCGGGAGGGCCGTTCGACCGTGGATGCAATTCTTCGCGTGCGGGCCCTCTCGGACGAGGCTGTCTCACGGGGTGGGGTGGCACTGGCGGTGTCTCTTGACATCGCCAACGCATTTAACACCCTGCCCTGGTCTGTGATAGGGGGGGCACTGGAGAGGCATGGGGTGCCCCTCTACCTCCGCCGGCTGGTTGGCTCCTATTTGGAGGCCAGGTCGGTCGAATGTACCGGGTACGGTGGGACCCTTCACCGTTTTCCGGTCGTGCGTGGTGTTCCGCAGGGGTCGGTTCTCGGACCCCTCTTGTGGAACATCGGGTACGACTGGGTGCTGAGGGGTGCCCTCCTCCCGGGTCTCCGCGTTATTTGTTACGCGGACGACACGTTGGTCGTGGCCCGGGGGATGATTATAGAGAGTCTGCCCGTCTCGCCACAGCGGGAGTGGCCCTCGTCGTCGGGAGGATCAAGAGACTGGGCCTCGACGTGGCGCTCAGTAAATCCGAGGCCTTGTGGTTTCACGGGCCGCGGAGAGCGCCACCTGTCGACGCCCACATCGTGGTTGGGGGCGTCCGGATAGGTGTCGGGGTGCAGTTAAGGTACCTCGGCCTCGTGTTGGACGGCCGGTGGGCTTTTCGTGCTCACTTTGCGGAGCTGGTCCCTCGATTAATGAGGACAGTCGGTTCTTTGAACCGACTGCTCCCGAATATCGGGGGGCCGGATCAGGTTGTACGCCGCCTCTACGCTGGGGTGGTGCGATCGATGGCCCTGTACGGTGCGCCTGTATGGGCTGAGCCGCGCAATCGGGCTACTATGGCTCGGTTCCTGCGCCGGCCGCAGCGCACCGTTGCTATCAGGGTCATCCGTGGATATCGCACCGTCTCATTCGAGGCGGCGTGTGTGTTGGCGGGGACGCCGCCATGGGAGCTGGAGGCGGAGTCGCTCGCTGCCGACTATCGGTGGCGCAGTGAGCTTCGTGCTCTGGGCGTGGCGCGTCCCTCCAAAAGTGAGCTGCGGGCGCGGAAGGCCCATTCTCGGCGGTCCGTGCTCGAATCGTGGTCGAGGCGGTTGGCCAACCCCACGTGGGGTCTACGAACCGTCGAGGCGGTTTACCCGGTCTTTTATGACTGGGTGAATCGTGGCCGAGGACGCCTCACCTTCCGTCTGGTGCAGGTGCTGACTGGGCACGGATGCTTTGGAAAGTACCTGCACCGGATAGGAGCTGAGCCGACGACGAGGTGCCACCATTGTGGACACGACCTGGACACGGCGGAGCATACGCTCGCTGTCTGCCCCGCTTGGGAGGTGCAGCGCCGTGTCCTTGTCGCAAAGATAGGACCAGACTTGTCGCTGCCTGGCGTCGTGGCGTCGATGCTTGGCGGCGACGAGTCTTGGAAGGCTATGCTCGACTTCTGCGAGTGCACCATCTCGCAGAAGGAGGCGGCGGGGCGAGTGAGGCAAAGCTCTCCTCACTACGCAGAAACCCGCCGCCGCCGAGCAGGGGGTCGGGACCGGGGTCCCGTCCGTAACCCGGCCCCCTAAGAGCTTCGGGCTCCACCCGCTTTGTGCGGGGAGGAGCTTAGGCGTGGGGCAGCGTGGTAGGTCGCGTTCCCCCGACCGCTCCGGGGGAAGGTGTAGCGCGGCGCTATCAATCGGGCTCTTGGCCCGTCGACCGAGGGAACCGGCGGTCATGTTGCTGGCGGCCGCCGGTCCGGCGTCTGGGGGACGGCGGGATGGATGTAATGTGCTTTGCGTAAACCCTGTCCCGCCGTCTCAATAACTCCGACTGGGTTCCCACCCGGTCCGGGGTAGGGCGCCGGCTGTGAGCGGCAGGAGTTTTTAGTGAGGTTCGACTCCCACATACCCCACCTGCCGTGCGGGTGGGGATCCGGCGATTTTCTCCTGTGGAAAAAAAAAAAAAAAAAAAAAAAAACGTGATGTATGTACCTAAGTAAGCACTGAGACTTGAGTGAGTCAGCCCTAAGAGTTAGTACCGTCATCCTGAAGATTTCGTATCTCATAACTCAGGGTAGAATGCTTACGAGCTACTAGGACCGAATAACTCATCCACTAATGCAGTTCAAGAAAGGCCTAAGAACCGTGTTTTTATTTCCAGCGAAAACAAACTCTAAATTAAAGAAATAGTGTACAGCTTATTGAATAATTACGATATGAACGGTTTTTTGTTTGGATGTTTGTTACCCGAACGCGCGAAAGCAACAAAAGGTATTTTGACGAATGTGCGGACAAAGATCACTTAGATTGAAATTTGGGATACCTTTTATCATGCTATATGTAATGACCCTTGTATACCTGCTTTATTGATACAACAGTATGATCGCTGGTACGTGGTTTAATATACCAATCGATCAGCAAAACATCTTGTTACGGACGTGATGACGTCTTCATTCCGAATAGATACGTGTTTCATTCGTTCTACAAAATAAATTGTGAGGCACGTTTTTCTGTTTATATAATACTAGCGGCCCGTTCCGGCTCCGCTCGGGTCTTCAACAAAAATTCCAACGATATTTGACGTTGTTTTATTTTTTTTAATAAAAGAACACTTATTACAGCATAACTATAATAGTTAAACATATGCTGTCGCGACACTTTTTGTAAATAATAATGTGTTCTACAAAGTCGTAGTACATCCTTTTAATTCTATCGTGAATAGTTTATCGCAGCGCACGCGATGTAAAGAATATTTTAGGTAATTTTTACGACGTTTTACACCTTGGGTTACATTATTGGAGTTTTAGTAAGGATCCTTAATTTTTTTCAAAAAATATTATAGCCTACGTCACTCGGAAATAGTGTAGCTTCCAAACAGTGAAAGAATTTTTCAAAACGGGTCAGTAGTTTCGGAGCCTATATACAAACAAACAAACAAATCTTTCCTCTTTATAATATTAGTATAGATGTGACTCACTGTGGCCACGACTTCTTCCGTATGGAATCTAAACAAAATATAAGTAGCCTAAGTTACTCCTCATTACATAAGCTATCTGCCGGTGAAAGTCCCATCAAAATTAGTCCAGCCATTCCATAGATTAGCCGGAACAAACTCACATACAAAAATTGTAAAAAAATCTTATTTTGGTATACATATGTACCGTATATATAGTTACATTAATTTGCAGTTGCAAAAAGTGGTTATTTTAATATTACCTTCGATCATCAATAGTAACTTTGTTACTATTTACTTACGTTACTATTGTTGATCGAAGAATATTACAAACAAACACTCATTTTATATTTTATTTGTATTGCGATTCGAATTCAGACTATTCTTATTTTTAATTTTGTTTCAATTATTAACTTTTGTTTTATTAGTGTCTGTTTTTTCTCTCTCCTACCTATGCTGATAGCCTTGAGAGGCTATTTCAGCTTCACCCTAACATGTAGATAAGCTCACGGGGCTCAAACCGGAAGTGTTGCTAACACTGGCCCTACCAAGAGCAGTGCTTTGCAGAATCTACCACCGGATCGGAAACGCGACCCACTGAGAAGATCCGGCGAGAAATTCAGTCCGTATGAGAAAAACGGACCGACTTATGCAACGCTGCACTATTCACAATAATCTTCATTAAGCGTGTTTTTGCTTATTTAAATTTCAGATGTCGCAAAAGCTTGATACCAGACCGATATTTTTGCAAAGGAAATTCTTGCCGGTTTACCCGAACACTTTCTGTAAGGAGGTTTACGGCGAGTAAGTAAAGGTGCATTCACATTGCGTCTAAAATATCGAAATGTTACTGTAAAAATGAAAATTTTTTTTTATTGGTTTGGCGGGTGGACGAATTCACAGTCCACCTTAGATTAAGTCCTTAGACATATCCAACGTCAATGCCACCACCCACCTTGAGACAAGAGTCGTAAAGTTTCAGTTTTAACAGTACAACGGCTGCCTCACATTACTGCTTCACGGCAGAAATAAACAGTGAGGTGGTACCTATCTAAGAATGGGGAAGTCGTTGCACACTGTAAACACTGAGACTTAGAAATCACGTCTCAAGGTGGGTAGTGGTATTTACGTGGTTGATGTCCATGGGCCACTGGTGGTCACTTAAAACCAGGTGGGCTGTGAGCTCGTTAGCTCATCTTAGCAATAAAAATCATTATTCTATTTCTGCAACCGCGAGCCAGTCAATCAATTATTCAATAACATGGAGGTTTCGTTGCAATATGCTATGACCACCTCTAACCACTTAACATCAATTGCTCTAGGGTTGAGCTCCTTTCAAAGTTAGCGTTGAACATCTGATCTTCACTGTATCAATAGACAGACCCACTTCCAATCATCAATTCAAAATGGTCCTAAATATTTTAGTTCCGCCTGTGAAAGCGCCCTAACGTAAGGGCTTATTGCAGACACATTTATCCAATGTTTGCACGGAAAATTCTTGGGGACTACATACTTTATTGAATTAGGGTTTTTGTTTTGGAAGAATGCCTTGTAAGCAAGGGCCGTTGATACATATCGTATTGCGTTCGTTGGCGGTAAATATGAAAAGTATGCAAATATGGACTCATTTTGTATATTTACCATTTTGTACATGCGACAATGTAAAAAATATGTATCATTTATGATCAGAAGATCATTTCTGGCAGTAAGGTACATTGTGTTCTTTAACGTTGGACATTTCATGAATATTTTTGGAACGAAGTTCCTTATGGTACGATGCGGAGGGGTACCCTAACCGGGAAAAAAACGTCCGTAACGTAAGATATTTATTAGTAATGTATACAGTGTACGATTTAAATTTTTTTTTATTGCCCTTGTAGGCAGACGAGCATACGGCCCACCTGATGGTGAGTGGTTACCGTCGCCCATGGACTTCGACAATGCCAGGGGCAGAGCCAAACCACTGCCTACTTTTTTTTACTTTTTTTTTTAATTTTTTTTTAATAACGTGTAATAACGTTTGTAATAACGTACAAAAAATAACATAGTTTTAAGCTATTGCATAGCTTCTATCGCGGGCCTTGAACGCGGTGACTGAATCAAGAAATTCCGTAACGAAAATAACCTGACACTCTTACTACGCCTACTTGTAGCTCGCGTTCAACACATTCACACGTTGGACTGGTATCGTATTTGTGAATAAGCGCGCGGAGTGACGTCACACTGCATGAGCATCATGAAGTCTGCTTATCTCTCTCTCACGCGGTCTAGCTTATGAGTGTGAAGGGGACAGTTAATGTTTTGCTTTTGTTAATGTTTATAAATATAGGGTGGTCTTATTTTTATTATTGTTTTAATATTAAATTATTATTGTCTAAGTGTAATTGCATAAGTTGATAAAAAATGCTTTGCTATAGCTTTACCGCGGCAGTCCCCGAGTGCCACACGTCTTTTTTTTTATCGTTCTCCACCACTACGATCTCAGAGCGTTCGTTTGCGCAGTGCACTAACTCTTATGCAAACAACGGTGAATGAAGTGTACCACAATAAGTTCGCACGCTACCGAATGACCGTGGGTTGTTGCGAAACCTCCAGTTTTATTTTCTTTATACCTCGAATAGAACTTAAAATTAATATTTTTATAATAAAGAACTTCGTTCCTATCCGGTGTCCCACGACACCACACATCTTTTTTATGTATGCTAGTAACCTTAGCTTCACCGAGCGTGGAGGAGAGCTGACAGGGCTTAGACTGGTGAATTTGCTAACACTAGCTCCAGCAAGGGCAGTGCTTCGCTGAATCTATCACTGGACCGGAATCGCTACCCACTGAGAAAATTCGGCGAGAAACTCAGTGGCTTATGTCTGGGGTTAGCTTACACGACGAATCTTTCATCGCTTTTCGACGCTACCTCAAAATGTCCCCCAAATGCAGACCCCAGTTAAAGATTACTGGTGGTAGGACCTCTTGTGAGTCCGCACGGGTAGTTACCGCCACCCTGACTATTTCTGCCGCGAAGCAGTAATGCGTTTAGGTTTCAAGGGTGCGGCAGCCGTTGTAACTATACTGAAACCTTAGAATTCATATCTCATGGTGGGTCGTGGCATTTACGTTGTGGATGTCTATGGGCTCCGGTAACCACTTAGCCCCAAGTGGGCTGTGAGTTCGTTAACCCATATATTTTTTCTTTTTTTTTATTGCTAAGATGGGTGGACAATAGTGGATGAGTGGACATCTATGCAATAAAAAAAAAGATCTGTTATGGACCAAGTCACAGGTTTGATTATATCGTCCTTTTTTTCGTTTGCATATCATTTTCCTCCGCGCCGAATTAGTGCCATCTGAAGGATTAGGTTAAAACAGCTTTTGGAGCCTCTGGGCCTGCGGAGGGACTTCGGTTCCCCCTGTATTTTGTACCGCATGTTCCATGGGGAGTGCTCTGAGGAATTGTTCGAGATGATACCAACGTCTCGTTTTTACCATCGCACCGCCCGCCACCGGAGTACGGCGGCTTCAAGACCTTTGAATAACTTGAAATTTCGCACACGCTTGAGATGATCCCCTCATCTCCTTTTTATCATCGCACTTCTCGCCATCGGGTCAGAGTTCATCCATATTATCTGGAACCGCTGCGGTCATCCACAGTGCGTTTCCAGAGATCTTTTTTGCCACGTACCATCCGGCTATGGAATGAGCTCCCCTCCACGGTGTTTCCCGAGCGCTATGACATGTCCTTCTTTAAACGAGGCTTGTGGAGAGTATTAAGCGGTAGGCAGCAGCTTGGCTCTGCCCTTGGCATTGCTGAAGTCCATGGGCGACGGTAACCACTCACCATCAGGTGGTCCGTATGCTCGTCTGCCTAAAAAAGCAATAAAAAAAAATGCTTCCCCACTCACTGTGAAGCATATGGGCCATTAACCCCTCCCTCCGCATGCAAAAAATACTGTACTTGAAACCTTAGAACTTATATCTCAAGGTGGGTGGCGCATTTACGCTGAAGACATCTATGGGCTCCAGTAACCACTTAACACCAGGTGGGCTGTGAGTTCGTCCACCAATCTAAGCAATAAAATATATATATATATATATATCATAATCTTAATTCTTTTAATTCTGTTTTAGCAAATTCATTTCGTCAACAATGTTTTGCGCCGGGACACTGACGACGGGGGAAGGTGCTTGTGATGTGAGTTACTTAGATATTAAGCGGTGCGAAGGTTCTGGAAAACCATGTTGAAATAAAAGCGGGCGTGGCTTAAGTTCTCATGCTACAATCATGGATTCTATTTAGGAGCACAGTCGTGATGCTATACAAAATTCGACCTTACGTTTATGATATCTTCGGCATTCTCGTTCTGGCAAGTTCAATAAAAAAACGTCAAAATTATGAGTAAGCTAGCTGTACCCATTTAAAATTAACATTATTATTTCTCACCCCCACCAAGATTCTCATCATTAACGCCCCCGCAACTGGTGTAGGGAATTCAACACTCATATAAATATTAGCCTATCCATTAAGTTCATGTATTTTCTACATGGACACCAAGTTTCAAGTCAATCGGATGCACGGTTCAGTAGTTATAGCGGAACATCCGTAAAAAACCCCTGTAGATTTATATATTAGTATAGATTTCAGCATTTATTACATACACTATCAAAGAACGTAGAACAAATAGCCTAAATTTGTATATTTGTGCATTTAGAGTGAAGAACGACTCAAAAATGTACTTTATTCTAACAATATTCATACTGATGGTAGGACCTCTTGTGAGTCCGCGCGGGCAAGTACCACCACCCTGCCTTTTTCTGCCGTGAAGCAGTAATGCCTTTCGGTGTGAATGGCGGGGCAGCCGTTGTGACTATACTGAGACCTTAGAACTGATATCTCAAGGTGGGTGGCGCATTTACGTCATAGATATGAGCTCCAGTAACCACTTAACTCCAGGTGGGCTGTGAGCTCGTCTAATCAACTAAGCAATAAAAAAATTAGTAGAATGATATTTTTTGTGACGATTTCCATGGTATCAAATGTGTATCTTCAAGTGAAGAAGTCAATTATCGAAACACAAGATTAAGAGTAAGGCAATAAGGTTTTTAGGTCATGAAAGACTCTGAATCGAGTTTTGTACTCAATGTTCATCTGTGCTATACATTTCAGCACGACGCAGGCGGTCCGGCGATACTCTCCGGTCGTCTCGTGGGCATTATTTCGTTTGGCCCAACAATCTGTGGGTACCCTAATGCTCCTACGGTTTTCACTTTGGTTGGCGCTTACGCTGATTGGATAGAAAACATCAGAAATACAGTGAGTGTATTGTGTCAAATAAGTAACACTAGATGATGACCGAGCTTTACTCGGTTTTTTTTTATAACGCCATCTTGTTGTGTCTTTAAAGCTAGTATTATTATTCGCCAATAGATGTCGGGAAGAGTCATAAAGTTGATTATCGATAAAGTTGACTATTGAGAACACGAATAAAACAACATTTTCTGAAAATAAATCGTAGCTAGATCGATTTATCGCCCCCGAAATCCCCTGTATACTAAGTTCTATGAAAATCGTTGGAGCCGTTTCCGAGATTCAGATTATATACATATATACAAGAATTGCTCGTTTAAAGGTATAAGATTGAATCACTGGAACTAAACCAATTAAATCAAAGGTTTACAACCGAAATAATATAGGAGCGTGTATTAGTATTAGTGAGTTCGCCGTCTAGTTGGGACATCGATTAACGACTTGACTACACCACCACGGGTTGCAGATTTGAGCCCTGATTTTTAATTTAAAAAAAGACAAAGTTTTCCGTGTGTTGTGCTTATTCTTTTTTTAATGCTTAGATGGGTGGACGAGCTCACGACCCACCTGGTACTATGTGGTTATTAGAGCCCGTAGGCATCAACAACGTTAATGCCGCCACTCATTGAGACATGAGTCCTAGAAGCCAGTTCTATAGTACAACGGCTGATCTTTAACACATTGACTGCCGCGTAGGTCAACGGTTCCCTACGCGTTGCCCTAAACTATTGCATTGTTTCAAACTGTAATTTTAATGTATACTAGTGGTCCCGCAGTAGTTTTTTTTTTTTTTACCACAGGAGAAAATCGCCGGGGTATGTGGGAGTCGAACCTCACTAAAAACTCCTGCCGCTCACAGCCGGCGCCCTACCCCGGACCGGGCGGAAGCCCAGTCGGAGCTATTGAGACGGCGGGACAGGGTTTACGTAGAGCACATTACATCCATCCCGCCGTCCCCCAGACGCCGGACCGGCGGCCGCCAGCAACATGACCGCCGGTTCCCTCGGTCGACGGGCCAAGAGCCCGATTGATAGTGCCGCGCTACACCTTCCCCTGGAGCGGTCGGGGGAACGCGACCTACCACGCCCGCCCCACGCCTAGATTCCTCCCCGCACAAAGCGGGTGGAGCCCGAAGCCCTTAGGGGGCCGGGTTACGGACCCCGGTCCCGACCCCCTGTTCGGCGGCGGCGGGTATCTGCATAGTGAGGAGAGCTTTGCCTCACTCGCCCCGCCGCCTCCTTCTGCGAGATGGTGCACTCGCAGAAGTCGAGCATAGCCTTCCAAGACTCGTCGCCGCCAAGCATCGACGCCACGACGCTAGGCAGCGACAAGTCTGGTCCTATCTTCGCGACAAGGACACGGCGCTGCACCTCCCAAGCGGGGCAGACAGCGAGCGTATGCTCCGCCGTGTCCAGGTCGTGTCCACAATGGTGGCACCTCGTCGTCGGCTCAGCTCCTATCCGGTGCAGGTACTTCCCGAAGCATCCGTGCCCAGTCAGCACCTGCACCAGACGGAAGGTGAGGCGTCCTCGGCCACGATTGACCCAGTCATAAAAGACTGGGTAAACCGCCTCGACAGTCCGTAGACCCCACGTGGGGTTGGCTAACCGCCTCGACCACGATTCGAGCACGGACCGCCGAGAATGGACCTTCCGCGCCCGCAGCTCACTTTTGGAGGGACGCGCCACGTCCAGAGCACGAAGCTCACTGCGCCACCGATAGTCGGCAGCGAGTGACTCCGCCTCCAGCTCCCATGGCGGCGTTCCCGCCAACACACACGCCGCCTCGAATGAGACGGTGCGATATCCACGGATGACCCTGATAGCAACGGTGCGCTGCGGCCGGCGCAGGAACCGAGCCATAGCAGCCCGATTGCGCGGCTCAGCCCAAACAGGCGCACCGTACAGGGCCATCGATCGCACCACCCCAGCGTAGAGGCGGCGTACAACCTGATCCGGCCCTCCGATATTCGGGAGCAGTCGGCTCAAAGAACCTGCTGTCCTCATTAATCGGGGGACCAGCTCCGCAAAGTGAACACGAAAAGCCCACCGGCCGTCCAACACGAGGCCGAGGTACCTTAACTGCACCCCGACCCCTATCCGGAGGCCCCCAACCACGATGTGGGTGTCGACAGGTGGCGCTCTCCGCGGCCCGTGAAACCACAAGGCCTCAGATTTACTGAGCGCCACGTCGAGGCCCAGTCTCTTTATCCTCCCGACGACGAGGGCCACTCCCGCTGTGGCGAGACGGGCAGACTCTCTATAATCATCCCCCCGGGCCACGACCTACGTGTCGTCCGCGTAACAAATAACGCGGAGACCCGGGAGGAGGGCACCCCTCAGCACCCAGTCGTACCCGATGTTCCACAAGAGGGGGCCGAGAACCGACCCCTGCGGAACACCACGCACGACCGGAAAACGGTGAAGGGTCCCACCGTACAAGACTGCACTTTAGTCAATTATTATTAAAGACAAGCAATATTTGACAACAAACAAATAGTATGTATGCATGTGTGGGTCAAATACATGGTAGTGAGTTTAATGTTTTTTTTTATTGATTTAATGTAATTGTTTATGCATAATTAAAAAAAAAATAAGATTCTGCACTCCCTCTCTTTTTTTTCCTACCTATGCTGATAGCCTTGAGAGGCTATATCAGATTCGTCCTAACTTGTGGGTGAGCTCGCGGGGCTCAAACCGGAGTGGTGCTAACACTGGCCCTAGCAAGAGTAGTGCTTCGCAGAATCTACCATCCGATCGGAAACGCGACCCACTGAGGAGATCCAGCGAGAAACTCAGTGGGCTGTGTCTCTGTGGGTCTCCTACCTATATTCTCTATAAGTGTGGAAAATTTCATAATCCTCCGTCCGCGCAATTTTTGTAAAAAGGGATACAAAGTTTTTGCTTCACGTATTAATATATAGATATTTCACAGATGCCTACATACTATACGGGTAAAAGGCGCACGACTACCACCACCGTATCACCGCTTCACGATTACTTCGTGACCTGGGGTAAGATGTACAGGTCATCGCAGTATACAACGAATGGAATGAAAGTCATAAATAGTCCCGTCAAGCCGGCGATCAGAGGTGGCGACGACAGCGAAGATGGCGGTTGGAGCATCGAGCACTGATTCGTACAAATATATTATTGATCCAATCTAAAAAGTTGTGTTTAATTACAAATATATCTGAATCTCGGAAATGGCTCCAACGATTTTCATAAATATTAGTATACAGGGGATTCGGGGGGCGATAAATCGATCTAGCAACGATTTATTTTCAGAAAATGTTGTTTTATTCGTGTTTTCAATAATCAACTTTATCGATAATCAACTTAAACATAAACTTTTTTTTTATTGAAAGAAAATAACAAATAATATGTAATTCGTATTTAAATATAATTTCTAAAAAACACAATTTATCGAAAATGCTCATCCTCCAGTAGTCTAGTCGACAAGTTGAAAATGGTACAAAATAGAGATACTGCTCTTAAAATTATGTGCGATAGTTCATTGGATCCGGAATGACGCCTAGAAAAATGTGCTAAAAGCGTGTATTAGCACATAAAAAATTGCAAAAGTTATAAACAATTAAAGATGAAAAAGAATAGTATTTTGTTTTTTGCCAATATTTTATAAACTGTTAATATTTAAGAAATAAAAAAAAAAGATTCTGAAAGAAGAGGAAATTTTCAATAAAAAACTCCTAACTCCCGGAAATCTATCTCCATTATTTATAATTTTAATTTAACGCTGAAAATAGGTCTGCGCGCGACATTTTTAGGTTGCGCGCGTGGCGTCAAAAGCGAGTACGACACAGTAATTAATTTATTTAAGGTATTGAATATATTTCTTTTAATTTAAAAAAATTATGGTGTGTTCTGAACACTATAAATAATTTATTCCCGTTGGAATTCCCGTTGGAATTCCCGTTTAAATTTCTTAAATATTAATAGTTTATGAAATACCAGCGACCCGCCCTCGCTTCGCTTCGGAAACATTAAAACACACATGAAACCAAAAAAATAAAAATAAAAAAATAAATAAATAAAGTAGCCTATGTTCATCGTGGACAATGTCGGCTTCTAATGGAAAAATAATTTTTCAAATCGGTCCAGTAGTTTCGGAACCTATTCGAAACAAACAAACAAACAAATCTTTCCTCTTTATAATATTAGTATAGATGAAATATTGGCAAAAAACGAAATGGCATTTTTTTTTCATGTTTAATTGTTTATAATTTTTGCAATTTTTTATGTGCTAATACACGCTTTTATAATATAATATATATAATTATCTCCATAATGTGCTAAAAGCGTGTATTAGTAAGTTATATTAGTGTAAACTCCTAACTCCTGGAAATCTATCTCCATTATTAAATGGAGATAGATTTCCAGGAGTTAGGAGTTTTTTATTGAAAATTTCCTCTTCTTTCAGAATCTTTTTTTTTATTTCTTAAATATTAACAGTTTATAAAATATTGGCAAAAAACAAAATACTATTTTTTTTCATCTTTAATTGTTTATAACTTTTGCAATTTTTTATGTGCTAATACACGCTTTCAGCACATTTTTCTAGGCGTCATTCCGGATCCAATGAACTATCGCACATAATTTTAAGAGCAGTATCTCTGTTTTGTACCATTTTCAACATGTCGACTAGACTACAGTATAGTTTATGAAAGACGACGTGCAGTCGGGAAGATCCATCAGGAACGATGTTTTTGATTATAAAGAAAGATATCCTTAGTAGCAATGTTTCAAATATTATAAATATTTTTCTGACAGATATGAGTAGAAGAATTATTATTTCAATAATGTCTTAAAAAGCACCCCCGGCTTTTTTTTAAATCAAATATATATATTTTTTACACTATTTTCAACTTAAATTTATAAAAAATTATTTTCAATTTTTTAGTTGAATTCTATATAAAGCATGTTTTTTAGTTTTTTTAAAGTATTATTTATCATATAGTCTTTTTAAAAAATTTATTTTTAATTTAAAAAATGGTGTATAATTAATAAGATTTTTAATAAATATAGATTAAAATAATAAAATAATTATAATTAAGAAAGCAAGAAAGCAACGGGGCGTATAATAATATACGCTCGTGGAAACCAGTTGATATACTCCTTCGATCCGGATATATCCGGTCGAAACCGCGCCTCATTTGACAATTTCAAAAGGATTCTTTCATGTTTCGAGACAGTTGACTGATTTATTTGCACGGTACACTAAGTTTTTTACAGACTATGTTTTTTTGTTATTAGCCTTTTTTTTTATTGCTTAGATGTGTGGACGAGCTCACAGCCCACCTGGTGTTAAGTGGTTACTGGAGCCCATAGACATCTACAACGTAAATGCGCCATACACCTTGAGATATAATTCTAAGGTCTCAGTATAGTCACAACGGCTACCCCACCCTTCAAACCGAAACGCATTACTGCTTCACGGCAGAAATAGGCGGGGCGGTGGTACCTACCCGTGCGGACTCACAAGAGGTCCTACCACCAGTAATAATCAGTCAATCTGTCATCAGAGTATACAACTCATGCAGTCAGCATCTATGCCTCTATACTCAACATCGAAGTCTTAATCATCTATCTGTAGTATCTAATAACCTTGAGTATGAATTTTATTAGATACGGCTTGGTAAATTTTAAGGCACTGCAACATACTTAGGACATGTAGTTCGAATGGAGGAGACTAGATTGCCAAGACAACTGTTCTGTGGCAAGCCAGAGGGCCGCAGAAGTCGTGGCAGACCCAAATTCCGATGGTTAGATTCTGATGGCATAGAGAACGATCTCAAAGTTATCGGTGTCAGGAACTGGAAGGAGAAAGCCCTGAACAGAGCAGTCTGGAGAGACTTACTGGACCAGACTAAGGCCCACCTTGGGCTGTAAGGCCTAAGATGATTATGATGATGAATATACTTAAATAAATAAAAATTTTACGGCTTAATCTCGCGTTGATTATTTACATTTTTACTATCATTATTTTCACTGCGATATTCAGATGTAGCGTTATTAGGTATGTATAACATATCGAGACGATTGTAAACAAGAGTTTAAGCCGTTTTAAATGTCTACCATTCGCGAATACCGAAATAAAAATTGGTATACATAATAGGCTAGACCAAGATTGCAGCCTAACCCATGCATCAGCACGCTGAGCTTCTCGCCGGATCTTCTCAGCGGGTCGCGATTCCGATCTAGTAGTAGATTCATTGGCGGAGCAGCACCTCTTGAGTAGTTAGGTCTCCTTCGGAGGCGCTCGGGCAGCTGTTAGCAAATCCCACCTCTCCTGGCTGAGCCTTTGCTCGCCCACCTGTCCTGCTGAAACTGGAAAGGCTTCCGGGCCAGTGATTGTTCAATGATAAAATAATAGTCATGTACCTATTTATTACAAACCGACTGACTCAAAGTATTATTATTTTTACAAAACAATGTAGTGTGTAATTTTTATCTGTTAAATCTTGCCAACTGATCCGAAAGTACTCTTGCAGGACTCTAAGCTGTTTTAAATATTTAAAACTGCCACTGAAACTCTTAATGCCGACAAGCACCGGCCATAACCGGTTATAACCGGCCATACGATGATACAACAGATTTTATGGACGGCTCGTAAACAGAGCTAGCTTTAAAATCTGTAACGCGAATAAAGCTAGATTTTTTTGCTGGTTTAGTTTACGTTGCGTTTTTATGGATGAAAAGTACTGGTGTGGCTGTTACCCGGATTATCCGGCCTTAGAGGAACTGCTGTCCCACTTTGTTGATGGTTTATGGTGGATTAGCCCGGGTCGTTTATTTAACTTAGCTTTTTACCACTTTTACTTTATTTTGTCTCTCGTTGTTAAATTAATTACGTAGTATTAGTTATGTGACCGACATTCAACTTAAGTCCCTGAATACT
This sequence comes from Bombyx mandarina, assembly GCF_030267445.1. NCBI lineage: Eukaryota > Metazoa > Arthropoda > Insecta > Lepidoptera > Bombycidae > Bombyx > Bombyx mandarina. The sequence continues at coordinate 9,469,156 of NC_143226.1, forward strand.
CAAGATTTTTATTCATTTCATGTATTTTCTCTTTTGTTTTTAAGTATCTTTAAAAATGGAGGAGGATCTCAATTCGACTGGATTTTCTATGTGCGTTACCTTTTTCTTAGTGATCCGATTTTCATTGTTTTTTGTTGAAAGCTGGTGCTTCTCATGTGTTTCTATTCGAATATTATGATCACGTCAGTCGTTTTTGAGCTATTCTTATTAATGCACTATTTAATTGCATTGAACAACATTGATGATTTCGCAATTATGTGCTTTCAAATTTTTCAAACCGGATCTCAAAATTGTTTCACTATAGACGTGGGTAAGAATGGTACCTAGATAGGTAGTAAGACCCGGTTTTACAAGCTTACGAGACGTCTTATTACCAGTTAACTATGTCTTATATTTGAAGTGAAACTTCTAATGCGTATTCCAACAAGGTTGCGTTAAAAGTTTAGCGCTCCTGGGGAGGTGGAATAGAAAGAGACAGAGCGAAAGTGAATTCAGTGAATGCGTGGCAATCGAACGCTTGCGAGCATTAGCAACGAGTAGCATCCAAAATTTTAATGAAGTATTTAACTGTATTTATTTTTCAATCTATAATTTAAAATATATATAATATAAATGTTGAAGATGTCGCATCTCTTATACACAGCATTCCCTATTACAAGAGCAATCTGATTTAAGGATGAAAAATGAAGAAAGCCACAATACTACACATCGAAAAAGAAGTTTCACTTCATTCACGTGCACCAAGTTGCATGCGTACCGTTTTTTTTCACTTATTATGTTTCGGACCGGAGTCTATTTCCTACGAGATTACTGTGTCTAGAGCGCCCTCGGGATATTTCCGCCTCCGTAGCCGATGATACATAGCATTCCCTATTACAAGAGCAATCTAATTTAAGGATGAAAAATGAAGAAAACCACAGTACTACACTTCAAAAAAGAAGTTTCACTTCATTCACATGCACCAAGTTGCACGCGCACCGTTCAAGCGCAGTACGCAGCGTATCAAACCCGATTTGCGAACCTGCGGCCACATGTTTGAATGTTAACTGAACTATTACTGGTGGTAGGACCTCTTGTGAGTCCGCGCGGGTATGTACCACCGCTCTGCCTATTATCTGCCGTGAAGCAGCAATGCGTTTCGGTTTGAAGGGTGGGGCAGCCGTTGTAACTATACTTGAGTCCTTAGAACTTATATCTCAAGGTGGGTAGCGCATCTACGTTGTAGATGTGTATGGGCTCCAGTAACCACTTAACACCAGGTGGGCTGTGAGCTCGTTTACCCATCTAAGCAATAAAAGAAAAAAAATAGACGCACCAGACTCCGAATAGGTGTGTGAAGCTTTTGGCCCATTCGGTCTAGAGTGGCTATTTATATTCTTTTACTGGCCCATCACAATATGGCCATAATATTTCTTAGTACTGTAATGGGCCTGTCCTATTTCTCAGACGAAAATGCATGCATATATAACAGAATTAGACGAAACGATACTAGTGACACTTAAGGGTGGGCCGTGAGCTCGTCCACCCATATAAGCAGTAAAAGAAAAGTACATTGAAACTCCAATTACCAAGCCCCGATAGGCCCTTAAAAACAAGTATATATCATTAAATTGTTTCCGTGCCGCATTCCGTTTTCGCTGCGACTGATAAATTGTAAGCAACTAAGGGAACTACGCCTTAATGAGCAGAGCGCTCTATTCGCGGTCTCGTAGCTGAGGTTACTAAGTGAAACAGTTGAATAGTCGGGCCAGATGCTTGTATGAGCAGAAGACTCATTACCGGTAGTGCCATATACTGGAAACCCGTGTTATTTGGTTCACTAAGCTATTTTAAATGCAAAGTAACAAATAACTGTCCTATAACACGGTATTCTACAACACAGTTCCACATTATTGAGAAGGTCTGCTGGAAGAGATTTCTCAAAGAAATAAGCAGTGCCTTTGTACATAATTTTCCTATTACTCTGTACTGTGTCTTGTTTTCTGTGTGTACATAAATAAATAAATAAATAAAATAAATAAAAAATTATTGGTGGTAGGACGTCTTGTGAGTCCGCGCGGGTAGGTACCACCACCCCACCTATTTCTGCCGTGAAGCAGTAATGCGTTTCGGTTTGAAGGGCGCGGCAGCCGTTGTAGTGTTAAAACTGAGACCTTACAACTCATGTTTCGAGGTGGGTGGCAGCATTTACGTTGTAGATGTCTATGGTGTATGTACCGTATATACCTAGTCAGGTCATAAGTATTGTCACAGTAAAAACTTTTCTTTTAGAATGCTGGCCACAAAAAAGTTTATTTAATTCGAATTTCGAATTGTTCATGAAAATAAAAATGTATACTTTTAGAATTTTACTCATTTTTAAATATGCAGTGGACGCTTAAAGAAGACCGTGTTGCAGTTATTGCGTTGCATCGTTGCGGTTACGCGCCAATTCAAATTTTTAACATACTGAAAAATTTGAATATAACCAAAAGATTCGTTTATCGTAACATCAAACGATACAATGAAGACTCTAGTGTAGATGACAGGTCAGGTCAAGAAGTGGTCGCCCTCGGTCTGTTAGGACTCCAGCAGTGATAAAAGCTGTGAAGGCGCGAATTCAAAGAAATCCCAAACGTAAGCAGAAACTGTTGGCCCTTCAGATGGGGTTAAGCAGAACCACGGTGAAAAGGGTGTTAAATGAAGACTTAGGGCTTCGGGCATATCGAAGAAAAACAGGACATCGTTTGAATGCTCGTCTAATGGACCTGAGACTGAAGAGATGCCGCGCTTTATTGAAGCGGTACGCGGGAAAAAAATATCGGGAAATTCTTTTTTCGGATGAAAAAATTTTTACCGTAGAAGAGAGCTACAACAAACAAAATGATAAGGTGTACGCACACAGTAGTGAAGAAGCGAGCAACCGTACTCCGCGTGTCCAACGAGGTCATTTTCCATCCTTGCTCATGGTATGGTTGGGAGTTTCTTATTGGGGCTTAACAGAGGTACATTTTTGTAAGAAAGGTGTAAAAACGAATGCAGTTGTGTATCAAAATACAGTCCTGACGAACCTTGTGGAACCTGTTTCTCATACCATGTTCAATAACAGGCACTGGGTATTCCAACAAGATTCGGCGCCAGCTCATAGAGCGAAGAGCACACAAGACTGGCTGGCGGCGCGTGAAATCGACTTCATCCGGCACGAAGACTGGCCCTCCTCCAGTCCAGATTTGAATCCGTTAGATTACAAGATATGGCAACACTTGGAGGAAAAGGCATGCTCAAAGCGTCATCCCAATTTGGAGTCACTCAAGACATCCTTGATTAAGGCAGCCGCCGATATTGACATGGACCTCGTTCGTGCTGCGATAGACGACTGGCCGCGCAGATTGAAGGCTTGTATTCAAAATCACGGAGGTCATTTTGAATAAACTTTAGTGTCATAAGAGTCTATGTTTTGTTAAGTTCATTTTGGTATATGAATGGTTACATAATGAATAAACTTGTTTCAATTATTTTACGTTAAACATGTGACAGAATTTATGACCTGACTAGGTATCATCAGCTCCATATTAGTGAAAGTCTCATCAAAATCGGTCCAGCCGTTCCAGAGATTAGCCGGAACAAACAGACAGACAGACAGACAAAGATTGTAAAAAATTTTATTTTGTTGTATGTACCGTATATATATTCATATGCATGTAGTAAAAAGCGGTTATTTCAATATTACAAACAGACACTCTAATTTTATTTATATGTGTAGATAGGTAAAAAAATACATACAAGCATAGTTGAGGTTTTTTGTTCCGAAAAATACTCTTCTTTTTTGTAGTGGCTTTTCACTAGCTAGTCTGATATAGCGCGTTTCTCGCAACACGGGAGTTTTTAGGAACACGTATCTACCGCGTTGTAGGTGGGTTATCTGTATTACAAAGTGAAATACAAAAGTATTTACATATGAATGCGGTATAGTTGGTACCGCCATCCAGCATATTTCTGGAGCGAAGCAGTAATGCGTTTAAAGGGCAGCCGTTGTACTATAAAAGAAAACTCATATGTCAAGGCGGGTGGCGGCATTACCGTTGTTGATGTCTATGGGCTCCGGCTAATTAACACGTGTAAGTATTAAAGCAAAATAGGCACAGGACCCACGATTATCCGCGTGCACTCAATTTCAATCAGGAAGCGTAGCTATGAAGACAGTCTATAAAGAACGCTTATTAAATGTCTTCATTATTGTATACAAAACGCTAAACCCTAATCGATTGGTTAAATCACCACTAAAGCAGTAAATTTTTTTTATTTATTTTTTATTGCTTACATTTGTGGACGTGCTCACAGCCCACCTGGCGTTAAGTGGTTACTGGAGCCCATAGACATCTACAACGTAAATGCGCCACACACCTTGAGATATAGTTCTAAGGTCTCAGTATAGTCACAACGGCTGCCCCACCCTTCAAACCGAAACGCATTACTGCTTCACGGCAGAAATAGGCGGGGTGGCGGTACCTACCCGTGCGGACTCACAAGAGGTCCTACCACCAGTGATTACGCAAATTATAATTTTGAGGGTTTGATTTTTATTACGTTCCTTCACCGTGGAAGTCAATCGTGAACATTTGTTAAGTACGTATTTCATTAGAAAAATTGGTACCCGCCTGCGGGATTCGAACACCGGTGCATCGCTCGATACGAATGCACCGGACGTCTTATCCTTTAGGCCACGACGACTTCAAATATTCAAATATTTAAAAATAAATACCCATATCCGATACTCAATCGTTAATTTAATGGCCTATCTAATTCTAAACTATTTACGAAACTTCGTGCTGTGTTTGTAGGGATTACAGCGACCGGCCTAGAGAGGCTTAGCGGATCGAATCGACTCGTACTCGCTTATACCCGGTTTTAGTCGGTCTAAAACCGGGTGCTTCGTTAATGTAGATTATAGGTTATGTAATCAATTTACTTACGAGTTTACATAGAAAATGATGTCTCTGGTATCTATTATTATTTTGGCGGTAAAACGATAAAAATATTAGTCCCATCTGCTACATAGTTTGCTTGTGATCTAGACAATATGATATTGGTTTACCGTGATGTAAATTAAGATTTTTTTGAAATTATCTAAACCTATACAAATACAATTTATTCTATATCTATATTTATTCAAATACAGTATTCTATTACCCACTTTTCTACTACCTCCCCATATTCTGAAGTCGTCGTGGCCTAAAGGATAAGACGTCCGGTGCATTCGTATGTAGCGATGCACCGGTGTTCGAATCCCGCAAGCGCACCCCGCGAATTCCTCAGGCGGGTACCAATTTTTCTCATGAAATACGTATTTAACTATTGTTCACGATTGACTTCCACGGTGAAGGAATAACATCGTGTAATAAAAATCAAACCCGCAAAATTATAATTTGCGTAATTACTGGTGGTTAGGACCACTTGTGAGTCCGCGCGGGTAGATTCCACCATCCTGCCTATTTCTGCCGTGAAGCTGTAATGCGTTTCGGTTTGAGGGGCGGGGCAGCCGTTGTAACTATACTGAGACCTTAGAACTTATATCTCAAAATGGGTGGCGGCTTTTACGTTGTAGATGTCTGTGAGCTCCAGTAACCACTTAACACCTGGTGGGCTAGCAATAAGAAAAGAATGAAAAAAATCTCTGAAAAAAATCTCTTCGAATCTGTGGTCTCATTACTTTATCTCCGATCTTACTTTGATACTCCCTTTAATTCTTCTCATCCATCATTTCAGTTTCCTCGATAAAAACAGCAGATATTTTTTTTTTTTTTTTTTTTTTTTTTTTTTATTGCTTCGATGGGTGGACGAGCTCACAGCCCACCTGGTGTTAAGTGGTTACTGGAGCCCATAGACATCTACAACTTAAAAGCGCCACCCACCTTGAGATATAAGTTCTAAGGTCTCAGTATAGTTACAACGGCTACCCCACCCTTCAAACCGAAACGCATTACTGCTTCACGGCAGAAATAGGCAGGGCGGTGGTACCTACCCGTGCAGACTCACAATAGGTCCTACCACCAGTGATTACGCAAATTAAAATTTTCTAATCGCATTCAAGCTCACCAGTCTGTACACGGTAGTAAAGCTCAGTCGGTTTAACAGCTTATCGCGTAGAGCTTTATACATGAATTTTCAAAACACGATCCCCTGTTTCCCGTAAATAAGTTACTATGCACTTTTCAGTTTGAATATAGGTCGCGAAGTTCATGGTAAAGTTATGCAAGCTCGTATTAGTCAGATCAGCGCTTTCACTGAGTTATAATAGGTACTAGGGAAATTGCATAATCAAATACGTTGTCTAATTTTGTATATAAAAAAAAACGTGTGGCACTGGGGAACTGCCGCGGTAAAGCTATTGCATAGCATTTTTTATCAACTTATGCAATTATCATTAGACAGTGATAATTTAATGTTAATACAATAATAAAACAAGACCACGCTATATTAAACATTAATAAAAGCAAAACCTTAACTGTCCTCTTCACACTCATAAGCTAGACCGCGCGAGAGAGAGATGGGCAGACTTTTCATGATGCGCATGCAGTGTGACGTCACGCCACGCGTTTATTCACAAACACTACACAAGCGCAAAGTGTGAATGTGTTGAACGCAAGCTACATGATAGGCGGAGTGAGGGGTGTAAGGTTTTTTTCGTTACGGAATTTCATGATTCGGTCGCCGCGCTCAAGGCCCGCGATAAAAGCTATGAAATAGCTTAAAAGTTATATGATACATTTAGTCATAATTAAAAAGCATGTAGTGAGGTAGTGTTAAATCAGTTGAAGCGTGGGCTTAGAGGTCTCGCTGAAGATATATTTTATTTGCTTTACATTGCTCGTTTGCGACAAATTATATAATGATTTTTGTTAAGTAAGTATAAGTAAGTATTTTTGTTAAGTAACGGCCGTCTGGTGTAGTGGTAAGTGACATGGTCACTACACAAGGGGGTCGCGGGTTCGAATCCCGCCAAGGGAAGATATTTGTATGATAAATATAAATGTCTTTGCCAGGGTTATGGATGTATATTAAATATATGTATGTGTATAATAAAAATATTACATTTATATCCGTTATCTGGTACCTGTAACACAAGTTCTTTACGAACTTAGCACGGGACCAGTTAACGTGGCGTGATTGTTAGTAAATATTTATATTATATTTATTTATATTATATTTATTTATATATACTTGAAATATACTTGAATAATTACGGCTGGTAGGACGTGTTGTGAGTCCGCGCGGGTAGGCACCACCACCCTGCCTATTTCTGCCCTGAAGCAGTAATGCGTTTCGATTTGAAGGGTGCGGCAGCCGATGTAACTATACTGAGACCTTAGAACTTATATCTCAAGGTAGGTGGCGGCATTTGCGTTGTAGATGTCTATGGGCTTTGTGTGTTACGCATGCAGCTCGCATATATCGAAACTAATGAAGTGAAATCAGCAAAGTAAAGTCGCTCACAGGTCACCTGGTATTAGGAGTTCCAGGTGTCCATGGACATCACCACGTGAATGCTCGGTTATGATGCTTGGAAAAGGAGTAATCCCAGAGTCGTACAGTTGTTCAAAAGCTGTGAAGGTCTAATTGAGTGATTATACATTTTTTGTTAGGTTTTTGATTTGTCCGCAAGTATATTGCATAGCGCCTTATCCGTATTGCAGCCGGTTAAATGTGGTGGCTTCGCGGTAGAGTTAGGCTAGACGACGATTACCTAACTTTGTGTTCATCTACATCTATTCTGTTAAAAATAAGGTAAATAAACTATTAAGTTATCACTGTTTTCAATCACTAATATCCCAAATTTGTACGGGCCGCACCGGTTTGTCTTTTGAGGACGTTCCTAGCAATAATATAGCTATCCGAGTTTTGCGAGCTCCATAAAGACACAAACTTCCAAAGAATATATATATATGGGTTTAGATGGGTGGACGAGCTCACAGCCCACCTGGTGTTAAATGGTTACTGCAGCCCATAGACATCTACAACGTAAATGCGCCACCCACCTTGACATATACGTTTTAAGGTTTCAGTATAGTTACAACGGCTGCCCCACCCTTCAAACCGAAACGCATTACTGCTTCACGGCAGAAATAGGCAGGGCGGTGGTACCTACCCGTGCGGACTCACAAGAGGTCCTACCACCAGTAAGCACATCAAGAGATTTGATCATCACCCGGACGAGTTAATAAAACCCATTTCACATGTAATCTTTGTACTAAAACCACATGTAACTTCGCTTCTTTTACAACGTTAATGAAACCGGATAATATCAACCGGTTTTGCGTGTTTACGTAGCTTAGTACGTCGGTCAAGCACTATAACACGCTCGTCTCGTAAATTCAACAGTAACTGTAAGTAGGTTTCAGAGTGAAGCGGTGAAAATGTGTACGAAGCGTGCTGGAAGAGACCATGGCTGTCAAACTGTAGCCGACTAACTTTGCCGAGCTGTCTGGCTCTTACCACAATACGGAATTCAGTATTGTTTCAGAATTGTCGTTAATTAATTTTACGCTAACCTCATTTTGTGGTAGGCAGCGGCTTGGCTCTGCCCCTGGCATTGCTGAAGTCCATGGGCGACGATAACTACTCACCATCAAGTAGGCCGTATGATCATCTGCCTACAAGGGGAATATATTGGACCCAAAAAATATCATTAAGTTGTTAAAATAGAACACACACGTAATGATTGGTCATTTTGGATTGGTGTATTGTTGTAAGTAAAAGAATACGTATTCAATGATTTCATGCGAGAATATTCTCCTGTGCTATGGTTACCGACACTGACTTTAAGGCAATATAGCTTATTGATCACTATTCTTAATATAAAATTACTTTTTTTTCCCTACCTATGCTGATAGCGTCGAGAGGCTATTTTAGGCTTTCTCCTTGACTCTCCTCTTCTTGCTAGCAAGAGCAGTGCTACGCAGAATCCACCACCGGATCGGAAACGCGGCACACTGAGAAGATCCGGTGAGAAACTCAGTGGGCTGTGTCTATGGGTTAATGCGCTCGTCGAGCCCTTCGTCGCAAGCGGTGGGTTCGACGAGGACGGTGACCGGTGCTTGTGGTACTTAAAAGCACCGTTAATGGATCGGGAGGATCCGTAATGACGTGCTTAGGACGACAACAACTGTTTACCGTTCGGTCTACAGGATCAACCTGCTGAGATTCTCGCAGGATCTTCTCAGCGGGTCGCGATTCCGATCCGGTAGTAGATTCATTCGCAAAACAGCTACTTTTGAGTTGTTATGTCTTTTTTGGAAGCGCTCGGGTAGCTGTTAGCAAATCCCACCCCTCCTGGCTGAGCCTTTGCTCGCCCACCTGAAATGGTAAAACTGGAAAGGCCTGCGGGCCACCAGTAAATTCTCAAACATAAAAAAATTGCCAGTGCCTTTCGGTAACTAAAGTCCTATAACCAGAATTGTTTGATGCTCACAGCAAAAGCCATAGTTAAGCGACACACTCCGTTCGAAGCGGTTCTTAAAAACCTAATGTTTTATTAAGAGCGGGAAGTTGATCCATATTTAATGCGAGTCGCGGCTCGGGCGCCGCCGAACGCTTACGAGTAAATAGGAAAAGTTGGGCGCTGTAAATTATAATCGTGTAATCACAACACTGTTTGCTAACGCTTGACTTCAGACCTTTTGGTGTATACTCATCAAGAGGTGAAAGGTTATTTGGTCTAAACGACGTTTCGCTTTATACGCTATATTTATCTTTGTAATTAAGGTTGCGTTTGATTTGGTATTAGTATGAACGGTTCGATGTTTTTAATTGAATTACAAATATATTTTTCCTACCTAGCCTTGAGAGGCTATTTCCGCTTCGACCTAACATGTAGATGAGCTCTCGGGGCTCAAACCGGAGTGTTGCTAACACTGACCCTAGCAAGAGCAGTGCTTCGCAGAATCTACCACCGGATCGAAAACGCGACCCACTGAGAAGATCCGGCGAGAAACTCAGTAGGCTGTGTCTGTGGGTTAATTTACTCGTCGAGCCCTTCGTCGCAAGCGACGGGTTCGACGAGAACGATGACCGGTGCTTGAGGTACCTAAAAGCACTATTAGTGGATCGGGAGGATCCGAAATGACGTGTTTTGGGCGACGTCGACTGCTTTCCATTCTGTCTGCAGGATCGGGAATGTAGTTTCCGGCGGCCACAATGAGAGGGTGAGCTTCATTTAAATAGCTGAAGGAGTTTTTTTGTTTGTTATGATATTTTGTCCCAATTTTAAACTTTAAATACAAGTCACAAAGTCCCGAATGAAAACAATAGGGTCACCAGTCTACGGAACAACAGCATAGGCTCGGTAAAAGGTCTTCACTTCGTAGCTGTGGCACAAACTCTGGTTTTTGAGCACCACTAATCAAAGCTCTTATAAGATAGCATCTGTGAAATGACAAAAACAATATACCGCTATGGACGAGTTTGAAGTATTTATCGTGCCTGATCAACGGCTATTCTACTCAAAAACATGCTATTCACGCACCCTAGCTCAGGTTCCAAAGTAGGATTTAGAAGTAAGATAATAGTGTTAAGCTGGTAAGAGTAACGCCATCTATCGCCGAATAGTCGAACGAATATCGAAGGATCTAGTAGCATCTAGAACGATCAAGCAGTGCAACGCCATCTATTGTCAGATAGCGGAAACTACTACTAGAGAGGTGTGGAATATTCTCGATACTTCTTGAGATAAGATATCGGCTATAAAAGCGTTGTAGAGATGGCACGCAGTCAGTCAGTAATCGGAACTACTCGAAGCGAAACAGCGAACGGATCACCTGAAGCGAAGCAGAAGAAGCGAATTGAGAGTTTTAAAGTCTTTGTTGAGTCTTTTAAGTGTTCTAAGTGTTGAATACAGTTTTTAGTTGTACTTTGGTGGAATTTTATTTATCCCGAACCCCAGCGCGTAACAATAGGATACGATAGGATTTAGAGAATGACCGCTCACAGAAGCTAATTCGTATAACTGATTATCACTGAAAAGATTATATGTAATTATTCTTCATCTTTGTCTCCACTTAGGTGGGGTCGGCACAGCAAATTTTTCTATTCCATTCTCCTCTATCAGTCAACATTTCAATACTCATTCCTCTTTCTCTTATATCGTCATTCACACACTCCATCCATGTCTTCTTCGGTCGCCTTCTTCCCCCTCTACCTTGCACTACCATTTCCATACGTCACCTAGTCACATGCATCTCCTCTTTACTCATCACATGTCCATACCACGCTAACCTTTCGCACTTTAATTTATCAATCTCTGGGGCTACTTTCATACTTCCTCTGATATACTCATTCCTTATCCATTCTCGTCACTCCACATATCCACAAAGATTATAACTTTTTTATTTTTTTATTGCTTAGATGGGTGGACGAGCTCACAGCCCACCTGTTAAGTGGTTCCTGAAGCCCATATACATCTACACCGTAAATGCTCCTACCACCTTGAGATATAAGTTCTAAGATCTCAAGTATAGTTACAACGGCTGCCCCACCCTTCAAACCGAAACGCATTAGTGCTTCACGGCAGAAATAGGCAGGATGGTGGTACCTACCCGCGCGGACTCACAAGAGATCCTACCACCAGTAATTACGCAAATTATAATTTTGCGTGTCTGATTTTTATTACACGATGTTATCCCTTCACCGTGGAAGTTAATCGTGAACAATTGTTGAATACGTATTTCATTAAAAAAATTGGTACCCGCCGCCTGGGATCACCGGTGCATCGCTCCACACAAATACACCGGACGTCTCATCCTTTAGGCCACGACGACTCCTAAGAAAATGAAAACCGATCTTAGCACCATAGCTCTGTACATACATAAGACAAACAAAGTAAGCACCCTTTGAACTAAGTAGCCAAGTGGAATGCACACAGCAGCGAACCCACAATTGAGTTGGCAACTTTCTAAGTCTAACTTTGTTACGGCTTTGCCACTTGGAGGCACTACTAGATGTTTTGCTCTGAGTTCCGTAATTGGATTCCAATGCTCTATTTCTGCCTCGAAACGGCTGCGTCCCGGGTTGAAGAGTGGACCATGGACTTCAATTGCAATTGAGACAACTTAATGTCTCAAAATTTGTGACGTTAATGTTGTACCTATGGGCTCTGGCGACCGTGTAATCCATGCAATAGTTAAACAAAGAACTAAGGAATCTCGATTCGAGCATTTGTCAGCCAAAAGAAAAAATTCTGAATCGCTTTAGTTAAAGTTTGAGAAGCAGTGTATGATTTATATTTATTAATTAGCTTTTAATTTTAAGCAGTCTAATCAGAAGCGAAACCAACACCACCGTTAAAGTTTGTACGTGTGAGTGCGGAGAGTCTGATTTATGTATAGTGTCATTTGCGTCAATGAAAACTGCAAAATGTTTCTTGTATCGACTATATAATTGACTGACTCGGTGGTGCAGTAAGTTGCCCTGATTGTTGAGTCGAGGGTCGTGGGTTCGATTCCGACATCGGGCAAACATTGTGTGAGTGATGAAATGTTTGTTTGCTCTTTGTCTGGTCGTGTTTATGATCTACATATGTATATATTTAAACGTATATAATGATACGCGCTGGGGTTCGGGATAAACAAAATTCTACCGAATTGCAAGTCAGCATTTAGAACACTTAAAACACTTTACAAACACTTTAAATTTTTCAATTCACTTCTTCCGCTTTGCTTCAGGTGATCCTTTCGCTGTTTCGATTCGAATAGTTCTGATTACTATCCATCTTTACAACGCTTTTATAGTCGAGACGAAATCTCTAGAATCGTCGAGAATATTCCACAAAAGTCGAGTATTGTGTGTTTCCGCTTTCTGACCATAGATGGCGTTGTACTTCTCGAGCGTTCTAGGTGCTACTAGATCCTTCGATATTCGTTCGACTGTTCGGCGATAGATGGCGTTACTCTTATCGGCGTAACAATAAGTACGTATATCAGTATCTGGTACCCATAACCCAGGGAATCTCAACTTGAGGCCGGATGACCGTGCATTATTTGTTCTTAGTTATTTGTTATTATCGAAATTGAAAAATGAAATCTTAAAATTGTTTATACCATTCCACAAATCGAAAGAATCCAAGAAAATTCAATTTAAAGATGATGTTTTGGAGTGACCAATTTTATTTATACTGAAGCCACGACTCGGAGTAGTGGTAAGAGATGCAAATCTTAAAATATTTAAGGTAAACAAAATTCAAATTCAAAATCATTTATTTCAACTTGGATGCCATCAAAAACACACTTGTTGAATGTCAAAATGTAAAAGAAAATGCTAACTCTACCACCGGTTCCAAAAAAAGCCACAGTCCTGAGAAGAACCGGCGAAACAAACTCAGCGGGCTTTTTTTTTTTTTTGTATTTTCTCAACTATTTTCTTTTTTTTTTTTAAACAAGAAAACATATTGCAGTAAAACAAGTCAAAAAATACAATTCAAATAAATAATAATAATAATGAAAAATGAAAAGGCCAGGAGCGAACGCCTCATTCCCACGTAGTGCCATCTAGTAAAAAATCCTTAACTTTATAATATGCCTTGTTGCACAAACGTTCCTTGACAGTTTTCTTAAATTTATGAACAGGTAGTAGTTGAACGTTTTGTGGGATCTTGTTGAAAAGTTGTACACCCAGCCCCCTGAAAGAGCTGCTTATTTTCTTAATTCGAGCCGCCGGCAACGCAAGCCTATGTTTGTTCCTAGTGTTCACATTATGCAAATCGCAGACTCTGGGGAATTCTACAATGTTTTTACGCACGTACAATAAATTTTCAAAAATGTATTGGGACGCTAAAGTTAGAATTTTGATTTCTTTAAACTTGTCCCTCAAGGATTCCCTCGGGTGCATATTATAAATAGCACGATTAGCCCTCTTCTGCAGGATGAAAATCGTTTCGACATCGGCAGCATTGCCCCATAGCAAAATGCCATAGGACATAACACTATGAAAATAACTGAAATAAACTAGACGTGCCGTATCTTCATCAGTATACGTTCGTATTTTTTTTACCGCAAACGCTGCAGAACTAAGTCTATTCGCTAACTTGCATATGTGAGGACCCCACTGCAGCCTGGAATCAACTGTTATACCAAGAAAAACTGTCGAATCAACAAGCTCCAGTGTCTCTCCACTTACAATGATATTAGTGTCTACTTGTCTAACATTAGGTGTGGTAAATTTTATACATTTTTTTTTTTGTTATTTAATAACAGATTATTAACACTAAAACAATGTACCACGCGTGAGATAGCATCATTCACATCGTCATAATCTTCCAATTGTCGTTTAATTTTAAACAATAAGGATGTATCATCAGCGAATAATACGATTACGATTGAATACAGATACAATACCCATGACCTCCTGTGGTGAGAACTACACGAACAGACAGATAACGTATGCTGTGATGATAATATAACGAGCAAAACTTTGGATTATGTTTATTATTAGAGTGTTGTATAAGATAAGATAATTTGATACAATTAGGTAAATCTTGTAGACTTTACGAGTGTTGAGTATGGTCAGTGTTGATGATCACTTTATATCAAATGAGCCTCAAAATCTTTTAAACTATCTCATCAATCGAAAGTATATCTATCTAATAATAATTAATACTCTCCTTAGCCGATTTTGGCCACGGCGATCATCTATCTATAATTACATTAGAGAGGAGTTCGGATATTTAATTTACTATTTTTACTCCGGTTAGAGTAACGCCATCTATCTTCGAATAACAGAAACCAATATAAAAAGAGCTAGTAAAATCGAGAACGCTTGAGAAGTACAACGCCATCTATTATAATCAAATAGCGGAAACACATATCGAAACTACTCGACCTGTTAGGAATGCTCTCGATAATTGTAGAGATGTCGTATCGATTATAAAAGCATTGCAGAGATGAAACGAAGGCACTTAGTAAGCGGTTCTACCCTAAGCGAAACAGCGAATGGATCACCTGAAGCAAAGCGGAAGAAGTGAATTGAGAATCGTAAAGTGTTCTGTAATTGCTTAAAGTGTTAAATAGAGTTTTAATTTGGACTTCGGTGGAAGTTTTATTTATCCCGAACCCCAACGCGTAGCACTACTAAGGGCTCTGTAATCATGACTGTAACTAAGTACTTTAACTTCTTTAACTTTAAGGAAGAGTAGACCATCAACGTTCTCACGGCCGATCATCCACAAGGTGGACAGACTTGATTAAGGCATCTACTAAGTGTACCCTTATGAATGTGCACGTACCGCCACAAATAGAGAGAGATGGAGAAGTCTCTCAAAATCCGCAACCAAGCAATAAGACATACGTAACCACGACCACTCCGCCAGGAGTGTACGACTGAGAAGAAACTTTAACTTCACTTTACGATTTCCATTCATTTCGTTTCTGGCCACGGAATCTGTGAGGTATTAGAAAAGTCAGAAGTGATATACTGAGAATAACAAAACGCGATCTTAAAGAAGTAGTTTTAGTTACGTTTGAGGTTCGCGGAAGCCGAACAAAGTGCTCTGTAATCATCGCGGAGAATCGTCCGCGGTCGTATGTTGGATAGTTGAGTGTGTAAATATGTAGTTAGTATTGAAAACAGTTTTAGAACAGGGCTGCAAATGTCTGTATTCACGCTCCGCTGCCTGCATCATTATTAGTCACCAGGGCAAATCCTGTACAGCTTTCGACGTTAGTTTGGTTGATTATGGGTGGTTGATTATGGAAGGGTGGACGAGCTCACGGTCGATCTGGTGTTGAGTGGTTACCAGATTCTATAGACATCTACAACGTAAATGCGACAAGAGTTCCAAGCTTTAAGTTTTAACAGTACAACGGCTGCCCACCCTTCAAACTGAAATATTATTGCTCTACAGCAGTAATAGGTAGGATAGAGAATATAGACAAGAAGTGCACAATGCTAATATTTTGTAAAAATAATGCTTAAAAGATACATTAAATCAATAAAGAAAACATTACACACACTACCATGTATTTTACACAACACAAATATATATAAATATATACTCTTTGTTTATTGTCAATTGTCAAACTTTTGTGTGTTTATAGCATAGACCTATAAAGTAGTTTAAGGTCTGTGGTCAAATTGAGAATAGATGAATATTGTTTGTCTTAATGAGTATTAATGTATACTCGTAGTGTAGTTTTGGCGAAATCTGTGATTATATTGTATAACTATAATAGTATTCGACAATAGAACCATAATAATGTAAAAACATAAAATTTCAATTGATTAAAGTCGAATTTCGACTGCTGCTGGACCACTAGTTAGTACTATTGGGTATATTCATGTCGGATATATAGTGAGCTTCTGTTAATTAACTAGAAGAGCTAGGGATTAGTAGAAAGCTGAAGGAGATTGTGTCTATATTTAGCTTTGAGACCAGTTGCTTAGTCATTAAGCTTCCAGATACAATTATGTAGATAAGTGGGTCTTAGATTACTCTTGGCCTCTCAGTTTGCGCAACTAATGGTCATCCTGTGAATGCACAGCTGTCGGCTTAATTTCCCACATGCGTACTGTGACGTTAGCGGTTGATTGGTTTTGGAAATAGTTTGTCTGCGATTCAAGTTTTCATATTTGTTTGTTGTTTTATTTTTTACTAGCTGACCCGGCAGACTTCGTAGTGCCTCAATCGATAAATAAAATACCTAAACTTTTGTATAAAATGAACTTGTAACAAACAAACGGAATCCCTTCGACGGGGAACACATCAAAGGAAAAACAAAATTGTTATTTTTATTTAATTCCTAGCATTTTCATATTTATCTAACCTTTTAAACCTTCTCTGGACTTCCACAAATAATTCAAGACCAAAATTAGCCAAATCGATCCAGCCGTTCTCGATTTTTAGCGAGACCAACGAACAGCAATCATTTATATAGATTTTCGCCTATATGCTGTGGCGAGGTGAATTTTTAGAGTTTGTACAGGTATTCAGAATATGTACATTTTTTTTATGCCCATTGTATACAGATGGAGTATACGGGTCATACGTCGCTTATGGACGTCAGCAGTGCTTCGCTCACAGCTATATAACAACCTACCGCTGAGTAACTCTCCTCAAGCCTCCTTGAAGAAAGATATGCCACAGCGCCGATGAAGCACTACGGAGAGTAGTTCATTCCAAAGCTGGATAGTGGCACAAATGATCTCTGGAAACGCACTGTAGATGAATGCGAGTTCTTGGTAGTATTGATGAGCTTGTTCCAGCGGCGGTCGGTGCCATAGTAAAAGTGAGATGATGGGTTCATCTCAAACAGGTTTTAAGTGATGTGTGGTGAGAACGGGATTACCGACAACCCGAACGGCCCACAGGTGGCAATAGTATCCCACGCGAGACCAGACCTTTGCCCAGACCAGTGCTTTGTGAACGATAAGTCTTTGTCAAGCCGTGACTTAGGTACCGTTTCAGTTTGTTGAGGACTGCTAAAATTTAAGATTTCAACTTATCTACACCCGCTATGTGACTCCTACCGTTCGAAACATCAAACCCAAAAGTCTCGGGGGGTTACAAAGATAATGATAAGGAATCATTAGAAGTGTGAAGTTGTGACCAAAAGCGCCCATCTTCGCAGTGAGCGCCTGAGTCTTCTATGGGTTGAACCGAACTAAATTCAAGTCACCCCACTCGGAGACCAGCCCCAGAGATTTCTCTACTTCAAAAACGTAAAAAAATTGTAACGTAACTTGTTGTTTGTAACATATAGTGGGATTTGACTGTTAATATTCCCCTGCAAATAAGTGGTAATTAGAAGTTTAGACAATCTATATATTAATACGTGAAGCAAAAACTTTGTATTCTTTTTTACGGAAATTGCGCGGACGGAGGAGTGTGAAATTTTCTACACTTATAGAGAAGATGCTAATATTTTTTTAAAATAATGCATAAAAGATACATTAAATCAATAAAGAAAACATTACACACACTACATACCATGTATTTGACGCACACACGCATGCATACTATTTATTGTCAAACTTTTGTTCTTGACGTCTGTGGTCAAATTGAAAATAGATTAAATATTGTTTGTCTGTATTAATATTTTTTATAGTCTAGCCTTGGCGAAATTTGTGATTATAGAAGTATAAAATACAATAATAATAGTGTACAAACTTACAATTCCAATTAATTATAGTCGAATTTCGACTACTGCGGGACCTCTAGTAACTATTATTAAGTAGGTTATGATTGCTAGTGTCTATGCTAGATTCTTATAATTCCTATCCTTTTTATACTTCCTTCCCTATGATGATACATCATACTAGATTCTACAGAAACAGCTTCTTCGGCTGTGGTCTCCGTCATCTCAACCAATGACCGGGCGACTGTGGCCATACCAACACTCTCTGAATTGTTTTATCCCAAGCTGACATAATTGAACTTAAGACAAAAACCAACATCAAAGATATCTCTCTAAAGCCTACCGGTTATGAATAATCGATAATCGGCACGACCGTCAGCAAGTAATTATTCAATGTGAATATTGATGAGTCGCGAATTACGGGGCTTATTCGAATAATTTGTCGATTAGACGAATAATCATTCGTTTATTTCGTATTTCATCGGTTCTTTAGACCATTGAACGACCATTTACGATGTAATTACTGGTGTACTGATGTTGGTTGGTGTGTTGGTCTATTCGATTATGTTTTTGCGATGGCAGATTAGGCATAATGTGGGGATCACTTTTTTATTATTTTTTTATTGCTTAGATGGGTTGGCTCATCTGCTGTTAAGTGGTTACTACTAGAGCCCATAGACATCTGCAACGTAAATACGCCACCCACATTGAGATATAAGTTCTAAGGTCTCAACCATAGTTACAACGGCAGCCCCGCCCTTCAAACCGAAACGCATTACTGCTTCACGGCAGAAATAGGCAGAGTGGAGGTACCTACTCGCGCGGAATCACAAGAGGCCTACCTCATGATGCTATTAATGTATTTTTTTAAAAACATTCACCTTTTTTAATTAATTGATGACGGATGATTCGAATACTATTGGCCCGGGCCCCGGTGAACTGATAAAATGCTTTGACAAAAAACAATCAATGATATAAAATCGAACGACCCAATTACAATTTAAAATCTCGAGCTTTGAAATCGCTGACGCGATTGGATGTTCGTCACAGCCCAGTTTTCGTGTATTTTAATGTTGATTGAATTTGGACCAGGCGCAGTGGCCTAGTAGATTGTGCCATCACATTCCTTATCTGCGATATTTCTATCATATAGGTGATGAAGGGCTGATTGTTTGTTGTTTTTGGCATTCAGCCATTAATTTGAAAATATAGGAAAAGGAAAAATAATAATATAATAATAATAATTTATTTTATTCCTCTCTTAAAGGAATAGTACAAATACAAATGGAAATTAACCTTACAATTTATTTTGTAAGCCTTTGAAAGAGCTGAAGTCTGTGCTAGGTTCAAAGACCTGTATTACTGATCCCCAGGCTCCCTCCTTCTTAAGATAGATTAAGTTGGGTTAAGTCGTGAAGTATGTCATGAAAATGATAATATCTTTACCATTTTGGTATTTGAAAATCTAAATTCTAATGTAAATGTTTATAATAATGAAATGCAAACCGCAGAATACAAAACAGATGAAGTACAAGAAATATCAAACGAAGAAATAGAAAAAGTATCTCCCTATAGCAATCACGTTGAAATGGATATGCTACTGGAAATGCCATTCAAGGAAGGTTAATGTCAGACAGGCGGCTGGTCGTAACACTCTTGCCAAGTCCCTAATTTTTTTTATTGCCTTTGTAGGCAGACGAGCGTACGGCCCACCTGATGGTAAGTGGTTACCATCGCCCATGGACTTCAGCAATGCCAGGAGCAGAGCCTAGCCGCTGCCTACTGCTACCAAGCCGCTGCCTACTGCTATAATAGGGCATACGGCTATTAGAACATGAAGAAGAAGATGGGTGAACGAACTCACGCCCTATCCGGTATTAAGTGTTTACCCAAGCCCATAGACATGAGGCAAAACAATTCGTTTTGCATTGTACAACTGTACAACTGTTGTACCCTCCAGACCGAAATTGACTGCTTCGTGGCAAAAAAAGACATGGTGTTGGTCGTGCGGCCATAGAACAAATTACCACCAGTAAATGCTGGTCAGGGATTGCATTAAGCTGGTAAGATATTCAGAGGACGCTACTGTTTATTTTTTAATCGTTATTCATGTCACCAATGAGATGTGTTTGTGCTGAATAGTTGAGCTGCTCTAGGCTAACACACAGCCAATCACTCCCTTGAAGGTAAAACATCGTATAATGTATCAAACCAGTTCAATTAACTATGTCTAATTTACTCTTAGCAGTATAGTCATATATTTTCCAAATCAAAGAACTGTATGAAGAAATCAAAATACCGCTCCACCTTCCTGAGAAGGAGCGAAGCAATCACACGTCCCGTCAAGAGTATGTGAATCTAGCGCGAATAGAGTCTGTATATTTGAATTAAAGTTGTATCAGGAGGCAGCCTCTGGCGATGTTTGTCCAATGGCAGTACTCGGATCAAGAGTCGAGTTGGGCCACTCAACTTACGGCGATTAAATTATAACAATTGTTTAATGAATATTCTTTTTTTTTTAATGCCCTTGTAGGCGGACGGGCATACGGCCCACCTGATGGTGAGTGGTTACCGTCGCCCATGGACTTCAGCAATGCCAGGGACAGAGCCAAGCCGCTGCCTACCACTTAATACTCTCCACAAGCCTCGTTTGAAGAAGGACATGTCATAGCACTCGGGAAACACCGTGGAGGGGAGAGCTCATTCGATAGCCGGATGGTACGTGGCAAAAAAGACCTCTGGAAACGCACTGTGGATGACCGCAGTGGCTCCAGGTAGTATGGATGAACACTACTCCGGTGGCGGGCGGTGCGATGGTAAAAACGAGATGCCGGTACCATCTCGAACAATTCCTCAGAGCACACTATTCACTGTAGAACCTTAATTAAATATGCGGAGGAGAGAGATTAATCAAGACATTGATTTCGCTGTTATTGAAACCATAAAATGCTTTTGTTTTTGCTACGCCCGTATCAAAATCGGGTTTCAGAATAAAACTATTGACTTGTTCTGTTATTGTGAGGATTATTTTCTACGAATGTAAATTGACGTAAAATGTTTGAATTTCATTACAATGACCGGTTCATTTTAATGAAACTCAATAAACGAATACGAACGATGTCCGAACCGTTTCTCGGTCATTTGACGTCATAGATACAGAGTTAAAGATAAATAATAATAAAGTATAGTTTAAAAAAACTAACTAAAAAATAAATTTTAATAAATTTTAATTAAAAATAGAGTAAAAAAAATGATTTTATTGTAAAAAAAGCGTGGGGTGCATGGTATCAGAATAATTATAAAAAAAAATAGTTTAAAAAAATTAACAAAATACGTTTGAATTTCAATATTTTTTTATATATTGAATTGTCATCGATCCTTTGATAAGTATACCAAATTTCGAGTTAATCCGACGTTTTGAAGGGGGTCAAAATCATGTTCAAATATTCCGTTACAAACATACATACGCTGAAGCTAATAAAAGCGTATTATAAAAGGCGATCCAGAGCAGTCCAAGATCGCGATGTATAGTTTTGTCATGTAACGCCAGAAAACGAATTCGACTCGGAAGCCGGTAGTGGTCAAGTTATATCGGATGATACGTACATAAGGTACAAGAGTGTTTGCGACGTCCATTTTCAGTTGAGACATACAATATAGGCACCGAAAGTTTCAAAGTACCAAAGCAGTAATTGGTACTGGTATCGGTTATTGCATTTTCTATCTTGTAACGGACGTGACGTCAGCTGTCATGCTCTGCCGCCAGCCATGTCGCCAAGCCATATTAACACGCCCCCTTCCACCACTGCCATTAGCCAAAGCCAACGAAGGGGGGATAGTGTTAATAAAACAAGCCATGCCAGCCATTTCTACCTGCTTTCTGCTTTCTCGCACAAATAAAAGAACTTGTCGTTACGCTGCTGGTTTTTTTTGTCGCATCATTTGCAACAATTTCTTTTTTTCGTGGCCATATCGAAAACTGGGCCACGTTGCATCGGTCCGCGCGGGCGGTGCGCCTCTAGAGATTATCGCTCCGACGCTCGAGTGGACGTCATTGTGTCAGATTCGGGTCCCGAGATTATTAAACTATATATCCCTTTTTTATTTACTTTAAGAATTCGTACCGAATGCTGATACCATTTTTCTTAGCTTATAATGTACCTAGCGCATTAAAATTTTGCGCTCGCATATTACAAACTACTGGTAGAACGTATTGTCAGTCCGCACGGATAGGCACACAACCCCGTTTAGTTCTGCCACGGAGTAGTCAAGAGTAACGCTTTGAAGACTGAAACAGCCGCTGGATGATAAAATCGAGATTTTAACTTCAACCTAGCATTAACAGACATCACAGGTAATCTCATTGGTACTTCTGAAAAATATAAGTACTGAACTAGTAGATTTAGTATAAGGCCTGGGGGATACCAGCGAGAAATATTTACTCTTTACTACCTTTACTTAAGCGAAACCCACCCCTACTTCGACATTACGTACTCATCCAGTCCTCCTCAGACAGCTCATACAAGTAAATATGCAAAATTAATTTGGCAAATTTAATTTCCAATTATAACAGGCGTTCGTGAATATCTGTGTGGTCCATTCCTGTTAATTGGTACGTGCTCTAGGATATAAACCCTAGCACACTTGGGAAACTCGATATGAGTACACCGTTCGCCTATTAGGCCGTTGATGCTTTGTTCATAAGATCTTACAAAATGCGTATAGCGCTGTATTAACTAATCTAATTTGATCATGCCTTTCGGGTTAGATGATTTTTATCCCATTAGACTGAAACCTTGGAACACTGAATCTTTGAAACCCAACTTAAGGTAAAACTATAGTGTTAATTGATTACCGAAGTCACTTATTAAGAGCTGAGTCTTTTACTGATGTGGCCTTGAACGCTATTTATTATAATATGATCATAGTCAGTAGCCTTTTCACATCGGAACAGAGTTGATAGAAAAGTGTACAACAAAAATCCTTCACAAAGGCACATCAAAACTTCGGCGATTTTGAAAGTGGTAAAATATTGGTTATTTGTACAACTTCTCCGAGATATTGCGGTTATTTGTAAGGAATTCTGTTTTTAAAGACTGAGCAATCTTGTATTTGCCTTTGGATTTAGTATCCATAGACCATAGAACAGTCGTCTATGGACTAAACTGGTTATATCGTGCTGCCGACCAAACCACATTGTGGTCTTTTATCTTCTCCGAATACCAAACTTCAGTGAAATTCCTTTTTTTTTACGATAAACCTACCAAACAGCCCAAAGGTAGATTTTTATTACGAGCCATAACAACACGAGTGCTTAAAATCCCTGCACAATACGAGGAAATCATGCGAATCTCACATAAAAGCGACATCACAATATTATTATTCTCGTGTATACATTGAATGAAAGACCGAAAATACATTTAGGAACAATGAAAAGATATTGTGCATTAAAAACATATTGTGTACGCCACACTACGTCTGTTCGCATGAAATGCTCTTAGTGAGAGCTATGGTTGTGGACCGCGAATAAATAGACTGATGATACACCACACCATGACCGTAGAAGTAGAAACACACGGAAAACACTCAGCATTGGATGGGTTCAGGTTGAAGATGAAGAAGGCAGCAGATACTTTGTCATTGCATCACAAAGCGTGCAATCTTTCTCGATCTGTTATGGTTCTGGTATATTACGCTACTGTATTCTACATTATACTACTGGAATGCTCTGGCTGAGTCTGCTCGTCTTGCCACCGCTGGGGTGGTGCATGTCGTCGGCAAAATCAGGAGATTGGGCCTCGACGTGGCGCTCAGTAAACGAGGCCATGTGGTTCCACAGGCCCCGGAGAGTGCCACCTGTCGATGCCCATATCGTGGTTGGAGGCGTTAGTATCGGGGTCGGAGTGCAGTTGAAGTACCTCAGCCTCATTTTGGGCAGTCGTTGGAACTTCCGTGCTCACTTTCAGATCCTGGTCCCTCGTTTGTTGGGGGTGGCCGGCGCGTTAAGGCGACTCCTTCCCAACGTCGGGGGGCCTGACCAGGTGACGCGTCGTCTCTATACAGGGGTGGTTGGGAACAAAAAAAACTGGATCCTCTGCACAATCCGTGACTCCAGTCTGCTTCGCCCTTGTAGCTCAAGGTGGTCCATAGAACCGTCAGGACAAAACCATTCCTATATAAACATCCTGACTCCGAATTTTTGGATTATTAGATGCTTATACAAACAGCGTAGGTAGCCCTCTCCCACAATATACAACGACGATCTTTTGAAGGTTGCGGATTTCACTGGATGCAGGTAACAGTCATTATGGCGAGGATTGAGGGGGTCCTAAGTCCAACAGTGCCAGACGTCTATGACCTGCTATATAGATTCAAATAGGAGACTACTAACACAAACTTAACTACCCCATTTTGACGTTAATTAAGTTTCTAACTAGTGTTTAGAGTCGAGGTGATAGCACCTGTAAAGTTTACCTATAACATAAAATTGCCTCATTCTGCCGATACTGCGATAAAGACTTTATCATACTACCTTATATTGCATCGTAAACTCGACAGCGGCTGTCAATTTAACGGACAATAAAGGAGGGAATAGAATAATGGCAACGGCCGGGCCTTTAGATCAGCGATTTGCTGATATAGGCGTCATTAAAATGTTTACGTGGAATACGTCACAAACTTCATATGAATGGATTAGTTACTGTTTCAAATACTTTAAACTACAATAATCAAATAAGACAAAGATAAGCTATTGTTTCGTTTTTTGTTTTATTTTTATTGCCACTGTTCTTAATAATGGCTGAAGTAGTATAATTGTTATTGTTTAGTTTTTAGACAGCGGCTTGGCTCTGCCCCTCGCGTTTCTGAAGTTCATGGACGACGGTAACCACTCACCGTCTGGTGAGCCGTATGCTCGTCTGCCTACAAAGGCAATAAAAAAATTGTGGTTGATGATACTTTGCTAGAAGTTTTCTCTATGTTACATGGGTTGGAAAAATACGTTGTCACCCACACTCCAAATTTAAGATACTTTTGAAATTGATATCAAAAGCTAAGTTAACGTTCCTTAGATAGGGAAATAGATTTACAAGGTTTCTTATGATGAAATAGTCTATGCAACAAACAATGACACTAATTACTTTTAAAAAATATGTCTCATTATTCGTGAATTACAATTTTCAGGCTAACGAAACCGCTAAAAGCTTAATGACCAAACACTGGCCATCCAATGCCATAAAATCGAAGGCTTCGTGGCCGAACTGGCACACCGAGGTGACAATAGCACGAATAGCGTCAAATAGCGTTGTAATGGCAAAGGAATCCCCACAATGGCCGCCATACTGAGACTCGAAGTTTTTAACTTAATTATTTAATGATTGATCGTGCTCACGAAGTTAACTTTCAAGTTTTTGAGTTGCTTTTGTGCTCGTATAGTTTTGTTTCATTGTTTTAATATAAATGGTACTAAGTTATTTGTTTATTATCGCGTATTGTTCAATCAAAATATTATGAACATTAGAATTTTATTGTAATGGTAACACCTAAGTCCTAACTAATTTCATAATTTTAAGATTTGCTCTTGGCAACCCCCTCTTCCGTTCCAGATTTTTAGCCCCGTGCATGGCAAGGTTTAATTGAATTATAATAAAATCAGAATAAACGCGAATGTTCATTTTAAAAGCATGTATTTTATTTAAACAAATATAATTTGTATTATTTCCAATAATTATTGAACGCAACTACCAATTTTAACCAAGAAACGATAATGTATAAGTCTGAAGGATTAAGATAAGTTAAGATACGATTAAGATACGTTAATTATATTTTCGTTCGCGCAAATGAGGGTAGTGATATCCCAGCCTTATTGATTTATGTTGCTATCTTATTTGTATTAGATTCACATCTTACAGACCATGATTTTCACTGTCATCTGTCTATATCCATCTATATGTCTAGCACGTGAGTACCGCACTAGTGGCTAACAGAATCTTATTTATTTTTACATCGTCTAAAGGATAGGACCCTCGTCAAACTCATCGACTCCGACGAAGGGTTCGACGTGCAAACTAGCCCATAGACCCACTGAGTTTCTCGCCGGATCTTCTCAGTAGGTCGTGATTCCGATCCGGTAGTAAATTCAGCGAAGCACTGCTCTTGCTAGGGCTAGTGTTAGGAATTCTCTCAGGTTGAGCCCGTGAGCTCACCTACCAGTCTGCGTAAAGTTGGAATAGCCCCTTAGATTACCAACGATTAGGTAGGGAAAGGGATATAACAGTTGCAATACTAAGAAACTTTGACTCCCTTATAGGTATATATAAATAATAAATATAAATAAATAAATATTTACTAACAATCACGTCACGTTATAGACTCTTTGACTCCCGTATAGGTCCCTTATAGGCCCTGGTAGGACCTCTTGTGAGTCCGCGTGGGTAGGGTACCACCACCCTGCCTATTTCTGACGTGAAGCAGTAATGGGTTTCAGTTTGAAGGGTGGGGCAGCCGTTATAACTATACTTGGGACCTTAGAACTTATATCTCAAGGTGGGTGGCGCATTTACGTTGTAGATGTCTATGGGCTCCATTAACCACTTAACACCAGGGGGGCTGTGAGCTCTTCCACTCATCTAAGCAAAAAAAAAATACATACGAGCATACGACCCACCTAAAATTGAATGGATATCATCGTTCATGGACGTCAGGATTTTCAGGAGCATAGCCAGGCGTCTACCTACCTTTGAGGATTCTGTGCAAGCCTAGTTTGAAGAAGGTACAACATAGCGCTCAGGAAATACCGTGGACGGGAAGCTCATTCCATATCCGGATAGTGTGTGGTAGCTATACTTGAGACCTTAGAACTTATATCTCAAGGTGGGTGGCCCATTTACATTTTAGATGTCTATGGGATCCAGTAACTACTTAACACCAGGTGGGCTGAGAATTCGTCCACCCATCTGAGCAATAAAAAAAAAACCCTAGAAACGCACTGTGGATAAACGCAATGATTCTATGCATGAAATCCATTTTGGTGGCGGGCGGAGTGGTTGTAAAAAGACGATGACGTGATCATATCTCTTGGTGATGATTGTGAACTCTCATATCCAACAATAACAAAAATAAATTAAGCCTTAGATATGACAGGGCTTGGTCAGCCTCCGTCCAAAATTAAAACGACCTAACTGTCACCAACTCTTTATAATATCGAGAGAAATTTGATTTAATAATCATTACTCCAGTTGACAAACTAGTTTTTTTATTGCCATTGTAGGCAGACGAGCGTACGGCCCACCTGATGGTAAGTGGTCACCGTCGCTCATGGACGTCAGCAATGCCAGGGGCAGAGCCAAGCCGCTGCCTACCATTAAGTACTCTCCGCAAGCCTCGTTTGAAGAAGGACATGTCAAAGCGCTCGGAAAACACCATGGAGGGGAGTTCATTCCAAAGCCGGATGGTACGTGGCAGAAAAGATCTTTGGAAACGCACTGTCGACGAACGCAGCGGCTCCAGATAATATAGATGAACTCTGTTCTGATGGCGGGAGGTGCGATGATAAAAAAGAGATGAGGGGATCATCTCGAATAATTCCAAAACTAATTTCTAAGGTCTATTAACTCTTGGTGTACCGGTTTACCGTATATTCAAATTTCGAGAACCCTAGTCACGTATTCTTGTGAGAACAGAAAAAATTATAGTATAAAGAATACCTACAAGTATAAGGTATGGCCGGTAATATCTGTGGAGAACAGGCTGCCTCTGGCTTTAAATAGGATCCTGTCGAAATGAGGGCTTGGGGACGGCCCTTACCAATGGTTTATTCATCGTTAGTAAAATACCTTTTTTTATGTTTAGGTAGACCTAAGAAAAAATGGATGAATTGCGTGAAAGACGATATGTGTTTTTTTTATTGCTTAGATCGGTGGATGAGCTTACAGTCCACCTGGTGTTAAGTGGTTACTGGAGCCCATAGACATGTACAACGTAAATGCGCCACCCACCTTGAGATATAAGTTCTAAGGGCTCGGTATAGTTACAACGGCTGCCCCACCCTTAAAAGCGAACCGCATTACTGCTTTATGGCAGAAATAGGCAGGGTGTGAATCCGCATCTACCCGTGCGGATTCACAAGAAGTCGTACCAAGTAGGGGAGTGAGCGAAGAAATGGTATATGACAGATGCGATAGTATGGAAGGAGAAAACACGTTGCACCGACCCCAGGCGACTGGGAGAAGGGCAGGAGAATGATAATGATGAGTTTACGAGCTAACGGCGCACCCAGTGTCAAGTGGTCATCGGAGCCAATATACATCTACAACGTAAATGCCGCCACCCATCTTGAGACATGAGTTTACCTTTGGCCCTTATTCGAATACTATCAGAAATACACAAAGAATTATGTGAATTTTGATTATTAACCCCAAAGAGACATTTTATAGTTTTAATAGTGTTTATTAACTATCGAAATGCTTCGTTTACATTTCAAAAGTACTCCTGTAACTAAAAACGTGCCGTGATCTCGGAATCTATTCCAGTAAACGTGGCAAGTAAAGTTGTGTTTTTGGAATGAAGTTCCTTATGGGATGATGCGGTACCCTAACCGGGTAAAAACGTCCGTAACGTAAGATTTTTATTAGTAATGCGCACAGTGTACGACTTAACTTTGTAATAACGTACAAATTAGTAATGCACACAGTGTACGACTTAACTTTGTAATAACGTATAAAAAATAACAATTTTTTTATCATTCATAGACCACGACCTCAGAGCGTTCGTTTGCGCAATACACTAACTCTTATGCAAACAACCGTGAATGAAGTGTACCACAATAAGTTCGGACGTTACCGAATGACTGTGGGTTGTTGCGAAACCTCCAGTTTTATTTTCTTTATACCTCGAACAGAACATAAAATTAATATTGAAGTGAAAACTTCTTTAGAATCGTTGTGATTTCAAACCGGATGCAACGGAAAAAACGACAGGTAAGAGACACAAATACAAAAATGTGTAGGATGAAGCCAGCAAAGAATGAGACAGAAATATACATACTATTTAATACAGCGCCATCTGTGAGATTTTTAATACTAACGTGTGTATGAAAGCTCTTGTAGTGAATTTTAATTTAGGATTATACGTGAAATTAAAATATCAATTCACAGAGGGTGCTACCTTACAATTATTTACTAATGACAAAATTTTACATATACTTAAGACGTTTAGGATAATTGTATTTTAATTGTGGAAGGTTTCACTTCTACCACGTGTGAATTGCACACATGTATTTTTTTTTATAATAAGGAACCTCGTTCCTATCCGCTGTCCCACGACACCACACATCTTGTTTTTTTTTTTATATGTATTTAAAACGCGCTGAAATCGATAGTAGGGGTAACGATCAGGCTATCTCCCCGAGTTACGGTTCAGCGGAGGCGTTCCTTGTCACGCACTCCGGATCGCAATTTTACATGAAACCTTTCAAATTGACACATTTGAAGAGCTTATCATTCTAATTGTGCGCTTAAATGGTCTTGCCGTAACAATGAGAACATGTAAAACATTTTGTTGTTTAGATAGAGGTCGCATGCCATGTAATATGTCTTGTAAAATTATTATGCGTTTTTTTTTATTGCTTAGATAGGTGGACGAGCTCACAGCCCACCTGATGTTAAGTGGTTACTTGAGCCCATAAACATCTACAACGTAAATGCGCAAACCACCTTGCCACCATATCAGTTCTAAGGTCTCAAGTATAGTTACAACGGCTGCCCCGCCCTTCAAACCGAAACACATTACTGCTTCACGGCAGAAATAGGCGGTGTGGTGGTACCGACCCGTGCGGACTCACAAGAGGGCCTACCACCATGCGTATTGTGTAAATAAAATACAGGGTTGTAAAATTAATATTCGCGTTTTTAATTATAATTTAATTACAATTTGCCATGCACTGGACTAAAAGGTAGGAACGGAAGAGAGGGTTGCCATGAGCAAATCTTAAAATTAGCTAACTTAGCCAGGATTTAGGTGTTACCATTACAATATTACAATAAAATTGTAAAGTTCATATTTTGATTGAGCACGTATATTTTTTGATAGATTGGCTAGCATTGGCAGGTAGGAAATGATGTTAAATTTCTTCCTCGATTAAGTCATACGTAGAATTTGAATGATTTCATTTTTCAACACATTTTATAATAATACACGCATGTGTTAAAACGTAAAAAATATATTTATTTTGTTTGTATTTACATGACTACATTTTATTGATTGAATTAAATGGCTTTATTATTAATACTAGCGACCCGCCCTCGCTTCGCTTCGGAATCATTAAAACACACATGAAACCAAAAAAATAAATAAAAAATTAATAAAAAAAGTAGCCTATGTTCATCAGGGACAATGTCGGCTTCTAATGTAAAAATAATTTTTCAAATCGGTCCAGTAGTTTCGGAGCCTATTCGAAACAAACAAACAAACAAATCTTTCCTCTTTATAATATTAGTATAGACTAGTGGTTCCCCAGTAGTCGAAATTCAACTGTAATTCATTGAAGTTATAAGTTTGAACATTATTATGGTTCTATTTTCAAAGACTTAATATACTTCTATAATCACAGATTTCGAGACAACACTTTCACAAGACTACACTATAGACAATTATTAATAAAGACAAACAATATTTAATCTATTCTCAATTTGAGCACAGACTACAAGCAACTAGAAAAGTTTGACAATAAACAAATAGTATGCATGCGTGTGTGTGTCAAATACATGTGTGTAATGTTTTTTTGTTGATTTCATTTATGTAAGTAAATATTTTTATGCATAACTTTAAGAAATATTAATATTCTGCACTTCTTCTCTATATTCTCTTTAAGTGTGGAAAATTTCTTTTCGTCCGCGCAATTTTCGTAAAAAGGAGTGCAACATTTTTGCTTCACGTATTAATACACAGATTATTATTTATATGACGGAAAGACGATGTCATGGTTATTTTAAAAATCCGTGACGTCAGCAATGCTGATTTTCCAGTGCTCATCATTCATTTTGCGTTTAACAAATCACCCTAGAATGCTTCAAATTTTAACTTAGCACTTAAATAATTTAACTATTCATCCACGCGCTGACAAATATTAATAATATTATTATATAGGTATATGTATGTACATAGTATATTCTGCCTACAGTAATGTCAGTACCGCAATTTGCCTTTCCGTCACGTAGGCGTTACCCTGTAGGAACTTATCTGGCGTACGCGGAGCCGTGTGATTAGCTCTGAGCTCGAGTTTATGTTGTATCCGTTTGATATTAAAAGTATTTCGTGGATTTCTTGAGATAAAGATAAAGATAAAGAAGCCTTTATTAACAACCTTAATTCATATTTAGGTACATTTTTCTTTTCATTTGACATCGGCTAAGATTGTTTTGCTTTCGCATAGGCCTCCCCCAAATCCTGCCATAAGTTCCGGTCGTGGCATTTCCTCTTCCACGTAGAGCCTGCAACAGCTTTTATATCGTCTACCCACCTTTGGAACGGTCGTCCTTTTAATCTTTTCCCCTCTCGAGGGTACCATTCAGTTACTAATTTAGCCCATTTTTCTGTTTTGCTTCTTATTAAATGACCTATCCATTTCCACTTTAATTTTTTAATTGTGTATGATACATCCGTTACTTTTGTTTTCATACGAATATCTTTTAATTTTATTTTATCCTTTCTTTTAGCATGTAGCATGCTTCTCTCCATACTATGTTGGCATGTCTGCAGTTTTTTTATGTTCTTCTGAGTTAAAAGTTCTTGAGAGCATACTCCTAATTAATTGTTGTATCTACATCGCTTGCCTAAAGGAGAGCTGTAGGCAGCGGCTTGGCTCTGCCCCTGGCATCCATCGGTGACGGCAACCACTCACTGTCATGTGGGTCGCCTGCCTACAAGGGCATCAAAATATATATATATATTTGTTAATGCTTCTATGCCCGATCCACCTAATCCTTGATCTATATCTATACTAATATTATAAAGAGGAAAGATTTGTTTCTTTGTTTGTTTCGAATAGGCTCCGAAACTACTGGACCGATTTGAAAAATTCTTTTTCCATTAGAAGCCGACATTGTCCCTGATGAACATTGGCTACTTTTTTTAATTTTTATTTTATTTAATTTTTTTGTTTTCATGTGTGTTTTAATGTTTCCGAAGCGAAGCGAGGGCGGGTCGCTAGTACTTCATATTTTTGACTAAGTACTCCGAAATTCGTCAGTCGGCATCAAACATTCAAGGTTGTGGAAGTTTCTATGAGTAGTGTGACCTTATTATCAAAATCGGTGTTTTTTTCTCATTGCTTAGGTAGGTGGACGAGCTCACAGCCCACCTGGTGTTAAGTGGTTACTGGAGCCCATAGAAAACTACAACATAAATGCGCCACCCACCTTTTGATATAAGTTCTAAGGTCTCAGTATAGTTACAACGGCTGCCCCACCCTTCAAACCGAAACACATTACTGCTTCACGGCAGAAATAGGGCAGGGCGGCTTAAGTATGCTGTGAGTTTTTCTGACATTGTGACGATCTGAGGTTTAAACTAATAATAAACTCTAATCCAGTTTTGAATACTGACAGTATGGAAAGCTCTCTATTATTAAATTCATGCCTTTCCCTACCACGAAGCAATCGTGTCACGATTTACAGTGTAGGTACGTTATTCTCAACAACGAACGGTAACTTGAACGAGCATTGTTTGAAATAATCCTTGACTTGGATCATTTAAGTTCGAGACTGCCTTCATTAGTAGTAAGGGATTTAACTAGTTCAAATTTAATTTAGTGAGAATTCCGTCACGTCTCTATATTCAATTGACAACCAAGAAACTACAAACGAGAAAATGATAAATTATAGTAATTTTTTGATACGATATTGGCAGCCAAATGTGACTATAGGATCGCAATACATCTATACATATTAATACGTGAAGCAAAAACTTTGTATCCCTTTTTACGAAAATTGCGCGGACGGAGGAGTATGAAATTTTCCACACTTACAGAGAATATAGAGAAGAAGTGCACAATGCTAATTTTTTTTTTAAATAATGCATAAAAGATACATTAAATCAATAAAGAAAACATTACACACACTACATACCATGTATTTGACGCACAAACGCATGCATACTATTTATTGTCAAACTTTTGTTCTTGACGTCTGTTGTTAAACTGAGATTAAATATTGTTTGTCTTTGTTAATATTTTTTATAGTGCAGTCTTGGCGAAATTTGTGATTATAGAAGTATAAAATACAATCATAACAGTGTACAAACCTACAATTCCAATTAATTACAGTTGAATTTCGACTACTGCGGGACCTCTAGTTGAAATAAAATAGTTACAAAATGCCTGCTACAAGAGAAAGCGAGAAAAAAGTTTTTATCAAGAAACCCATTTATCTGACCGCCCGGATTCGAGAACATTCGTCGGGACACTTATTTCTCGCAACTCACTCGCTCCTATTTATTATAGACGACGTATTTTTTCCTTTCTGTGTCCAAGAGCTTGACACGGTTTTATGATGGGAGTCGAGATTTTTGTACTTAATTGGATTTATGGATTAGATATTGTGGAGTATAAGCGTAGTTTAAAATATCGTTATAACCTCAGCAGATAAATAATCTCAGCAGTGAATCTATACAATTATAAAAAATCTAATGCAATCTTGAAGCTCATAATATAACACAAGAAAGAATACAATGTCGCACTAAACTAAAAACTATACGTATAAAAAGTTTGACCTGATATCAAAGTTCTATCGTATAGAGGTACAATACAAAGATAGAAAGGCAGAAATTATGTGTAAAGTAGTCTATCCATATTCGAATTGATACTATAATATATCAATGTGGAATTGTCAATTACCTAGCACTAAATGGTTCCCTGTACCATTAAATGGTAAATATTTAGCGACGGTAAATAAAAGTTATCTTCTGTGTTACGGGGTCAAGCAATACAGGGACAACAAATATGTATCTTGTACTGACTCTTGTACTGACACTGACTCCGACCGGAAATTGAACTCGGATCGTATAGTAACAATAATTAGGAGCTACTAACCACTTTAGTAACCTCAATGGAGGCCTTAAAAAACAAACGACGTGAATTATAAAAAAGGCTTCCTCCTCCTCCTTGCGTCGGTTTCCTCATTACTGAGGGTCGTGGTCAAGGCCTTGAAACAGTTTGTTTTTTTATAATGCACCGCCATTTGTTCCTATCTGCAGCTGAGTGCAGAGCATCGTGCACTGTGGTATCAAGGGCTGCACGAATCTGGTCCGTCCAACGAGTCAGGTTCCTGCCTCTTGGTCGCTTGCCCTCGACCTTTCCACCAGTTTCTCCAAGTTGTCACTGTCTTTCCTTGCAATGTGGCCAAAGTATTCAAGAATCCTTCGCAGGCAAACGGTGGAGAGTCTAGTCCGGATCTTGAGCTGAGCTGTTATGGATACATTAGTGCGGCATGCGGTCCAGGGAATATCCAACATCCTCCTCCACTACGCAGCCAAAAAAAAAGATGAATTTATCTGAAAAATTCCTAGCTCCTTGCATACTAAGCCCGAGGTTCGTACATATGCGCAGAACGAACAAATAGTTCAGCCTAATTGGCTTTCCCTTTTGCGTCTCACTTAACCAGATGTGGTGGAAATGATTAACTATATTTATGACACGTCCATTTAATTAGGCTTCTGGTAATCTCAGGATTTCACATTAAATTACATCTAAGTGTTATCGGTAAGTGATCATGATCGCTTCCAAACAATACTGCCTCTTATTACCAATGTGGTGGGTAGCCATCATCAACAGGAATCCCTTTCACTCAATTCAACAAAAAATTCCAATGGAAACAATTTTGAATAATAAATATCGATAAACAGTCGACTTAAACAAAAAGAAGAGAAAATCATTGATGTGGTTGAAGTCAATTGAATGATTATGAATTATTAAGGAGTACTTGAAAACTAGCAGTCGACTCCCGATAAAATATAAATGGGACTACACGAGAAGAATCAGTTCTCAAATAAAAAGAACCAATAAAATCGGTGACGCACTTAAAAATACAATCGAATTGAGAACATCCTCCTTTTCTGAGTCGGTTATATTTTTCTAAACTGAACCCAAAGAAGGTTTTACTTAAAAAAAAGAACATTAGTCATTATTATGAGCTTAGGTGCTCAAGAATTCATTAAGCGGAGATGTACTTTACTTTAGTATTCTCAAGAGATAAAAATGTTAATGTGGGTCAGAGAAACAAAAAAAACATATGTTAATTCCTTAAGAGTTATTCTTTAAGAAGGCTTGCAGACCTTTTAATTGTTGTAGACGCGACCGAGCTCATGGAACACCCAATGTTAGGCGGTTGTCTTTACAGAATAACTATTGTGTCATATGAGATCGAGTCTTATCGTGTAGACGGCAGCGGAGACGAGTGATTAAACAAAGGCTGGTTGGAGAGATTACTGGTGGTAGGACTTTTTGTGAGTCCGCACGAGTAGGTACCACCACCCCGCCTATCTGCTGAAGCAGCAATGCGTTTCGGTTTGAAGGGCGGGGCAGCCGTTGTAACTATACTGAGACCTTAGAACTTATATCTCAAGGTGGGTGGCGCATTTACGTTCTAGATGTCTATGGGCTCCAGTAACTACTTAACACCAGGTGAGCTGTGAGTTCGTCCATCCATATAAGTAATAAAAAAAACCGCCTAGGTCACTCCGCACGGCCTATTAATAATTAAGCAAAGAAACACATAAAAATGTGAGACATGTTTAAAGAAATGAACTCCAAAGATTAAACTCAGCGGAAAAACCAAAAGACAAAGTTGAAGTCCCGGAGAAAATGATTTCAATCCGCGAAGGAAGTCATTTTAGAATCTAAAATTAACTGTAGCTTTTAACTTAATAAATCGACTGCTGCAGTTCATACGTTTTACAGTAAGTCAATAACGCTTATCGATTTTAAAAGCGGAGTGTGTGCTAGAAATCTGGATATTTCTTAAAAAATGGGCACACCAATTACAGTAATACACTGAGGTTGATGAAACTCCAAGAAAGGGAAAAACAATTGATGTAAACTTTGTAACTAAGATTTGGTGTCGTGGGACACCAGGTAGGAACGAAGTTCCTTCGGCTAATGTAGAATCGACACAATTTGCAAAAAAAATCGTGTTCAATTTTATGTTGGTTTTCTTGATTTATCTCTTAAATTTTGCTGATTAGTTTTTATTTAAGTACAGGAAAGTATTTAAGACATTCAGTATTTTAGGAAATAATCAATTACGTAAAATAAAAAAAAATCGTAATTCAAATTATCAATTAAAATAACAAAATATGTCTCTTTATTTTTGTTTGACAACATAAAATTACATAGAAATAGAAATAATTACAAAATAGAGAGAGAAGGGATGAGAGAACGAAAAGAAAGAAGGAGAAAGAGAAAGGTATTATATTATACTACTCGCTTGTGTATACGACTGTCGCGGCTGCGCACGTCTCATTTAACGGTTTTATTCCACGGACTTTTTCTTACGGTTTTACTATCACATTTTTTTCAGTTCGGTCGCGCAGCAAAATCCCTATCTCCTCCAAGCCTGTCGTAAGGAACTTCGTTCCAAAAACAACAGGCGGATCGAATTTTGTAAAAACAAAACAACACTTCCACACTTCAAAATAACACCTAATAGCTTTTATAAGGTATTTCTACTTAAACAGCAAAATGCGGAGGCAGGGATTCTGTAGATTATGCCACATAATTTTAAATTTAGGTATTATTAGATTTAAGTTTATAGATTAAGATTACAGGCAACGGCAGCGATAGTTTCAGCTATCATAAAGCTGAGCTGAGGCCTTTCTATCTCCACTGTGTTAGTATAATATATTGTAATATTGCTTAGAATTAGAATTTTTATGTCATATTAATTGAAAATTTATTTGTGTTTGTATTGTGGAGTAAATAAATGCAATTATTATTAGCTGTACGATATCTTATGGGCTTGTACACCAATCAAACCATGTAATCAGTGTACTTCTGCCCCGAATAACCCATGTTCTCCGGTAAGGGGTTAAACGGTAACGTTGTAAAAAGTCTACAAAAATTTAACTGATATTTTGGTATCATTAAAACATCACGTTACCAAAATATGATCTGTACGCCTATTATGCGTCACCTATTGGGAAGTGATCATTGCTGCCCATGGACACTGGCAAGTCTAAGGTCACAGGCGTGTCTAGTTGGAAGGTAGTTATAATACTGTAGGAGGTTTATTCTACAGCGTAATGTGCAATTTCAATTTGGTATTTCAGCGATGAGTGGCTTGCTAGTAAAAAGGAGGTGTAAGTAGTAAGTAGTAAGGAGAAAAGTCATCGTGGCCTAAAGGATAAGACCTCCGGTGCATTCGCATCTAACGATGCACTGGTGCTCGAATGCCAATGCTCGAATGCAAATGCCAATGCGAATGCTCGCAGCCGGGTACCAATTTTTCTAATGAAATATGTACTCAATAAATGTTCACGATTGATTTCCACGGTGAAGGAAGAACATCGTGTAATAAAAATCAAACCCGGAAAATTATAATTTGCGTAATTACTGGTGGTAGGACCTCTTGTGAGTCCGCGCGGGCAGGTGCCACCATCCTGCCTATTTCTGCCGCGAAGTAGTAATGCGTTTTGGTTTGAAGGGTGGGGCAGCCGTTGTAACTACCTATATGATTGAGACCTTAGAACTTATATCTCAAGGTGGGTGGCGCATTTACGTTGTAGATGTCTATAGGCTCCGGTAACCACTTAACACCACGTGGGCTGTGAGCTCGTCCACCAATCTCAGCAATAAAAAAAATAGGAGATGTAAATACAACCTCTATTAGTTCCTCGGAGCATTCCTCTCAAACCAAGCTCAACCCAATATAATATCGAAACGAACTTAACCTACTCAATAATATATCAACTGTTACAAGACGCCATTTTGTTCATCATTCATTCAATTAATGAAAGGAACGGGAAAGAATGATCGAATAATGGATTTCGTTTAACTTTGATTGGCTCACTCCACAGATGAATCCTTTCTTCAAATATTCAGTCAAAGCCTTGGTATTCTAAAATTTATTATGACAATATTTTAGTTCGAACACCGATAGGTAAATGTATCGCTTTGTTATTTTGGATATGTGATTGTCTATAGACTAATCATAGAGTTATTAATAAAATTAATATACAAATTAGTTTATTAATATTCTAAGTTTTTTACACTAGTGGTAGGACCTCTTGTGAGTCCGCACGGTTAGATACCACCACCCCGCCTATTTCTGCCGTGAAGCAGTAATGCGTTTACATTTGAAGGGTGGGGCAACCGTTGTTTGTAACTATACTGA
Source organism: Bombyx mandarina (assembly GCF_030267445.1). Lineage (NCBI taxonomy): Eukaryota > Metazoa > Arthropoda > Insecta > Lepidoptera > Bombycidae > Bombyx > Bombyx mandarina. The sequence goes on from NC_143226.1 coordinate 9,507,635, forward strand.
GATCTTAAAATTTATATCTCAAGGTGGGTGGCGCATTTACGTTGTAGATGTCTATGGGCTCCAGTAACCACTTAACACCAGGTGGGCTGTGAGCTCGTCTACCCATCTAAGCAATAAAAAAAAAGACTCTTTGCCTTATTGTTTGTATAGCTTTTCTTGTGGTTTGCTACAAGAAAACTTATTCACTAGTCAAGCTCGGCTGTGTGCGTGTCCTTTTGTAAAATTTATGTCTATTTTATTTCAGTAACGCTAAGTACGAGAAAAAATAATTGAAGATTAAAGATAAAAGAAGCTTCCGCTGCGTGCGCTGCAAAAACGGTTAAAGTTTCGCTAAAATAATATATGACAGAATTGTTCCCCTTTAAAAGATCTAAAAAAAAGTTTGGGACAGCATATATCTATATATTAAGGTTGGCTCACTATAACGTTATTTATGTTAACCAAATTAGTTCTAAAAAAAAGCATTATTTTTGAACTATTCCACGCGGACGAATTCGAGGGCAAAAGCTAGTCCTTAACAAAGAGTCCGTCATAAGTTTTCACTTAATATGCCAATATGCTTACAACTATTGTACCTTAACTCCTAAACAAAGGCAAATTGACCAAATCTAAGCCGAATTGAAGCATCAACGCAATGATGGTATTAGCTCGGCTGCTTTTAATACGACGGGCGTGGCAATCAGCTGTAATTGATTGATGGCGTGTCTACTTCGAGTACGTATGGACAAAATGCGTAGTTATATTTTTGGATAAATATAGCCGGCTCTTTTTCTCTTATGGCCTACCCTCTAGGTTAAAGCAGGCGCACAGTCAAATTACTGTTTGTAACTCAGGGAACCTTTTAAAATAGATTTGACAAAGGTCATGTGAGCACATGAGAATCACCGTTGAGGGTATTTCCTTTCGTAATCACTTATTAATCCTCTGCCTGTAAGACTCCTGACAATAAATCATGTGAAGAGTATCAAAAAAAATTGCTATTAAGATGTGATCATAGTCCAAAGGATAACACACCTTGTACACTCGTATCAAGCGATGCGACTTTGACAGTGTTTATATAGCCTATTTTAGCTGGCATTTCTGCCGCGATGCAGTAATGCGTTTCGCTTTGAAGGGTGGGGCACCCGTTGTAACCATACTGAGACCTTAGAACTTATATCTCAAGGTGGGTGGCTGCATTTACGTTGCAGCTGTCTATGGGCTCCGATAACCGCTTAAGACTAGATGAGTTGTGAGCTCGTCCACCCATATATGCAATAATTAAAAAATAATACAGCTTCTAACATTATAAGCATGGATTCCGTTGGGTATATCCACTAGGCGTCCTCTAACCTCATCACATACGTTCTCAAAGATAAATTAAAACAATTGCCACATTGGGAGCCAATATCTTAATTGTCGGATTTTTTGAACCTTACATTTATTTCATCGTTCATAGCGTAAAAGAATTTAATCGAAGCTCCGCTCTGCATCAAGGGACCGACGTAATACCGGTGACTTTAGAAAAATCGGGCAAGTGTGTGTTCAACTGCGGACGATATAGGGTTCTGTAGCATTGATACGTTTTTTTTTTAAGTTACCTGGTGTTAAGTGATTACAACGGCTACTCCACTCTTCAAACCGAAACGCATTACTTCTTCACGGCAGAAATAGGCAGGGCGGTGGTACCTACCCGTACGGACTCACAAGACATCCTACCACCAGTAAAGTGTAATACGTCACAAGAGCGGGCGAGTTCTAGAATGTACTCATGCGGGCGGGTAGGTAAGTAGTATTTTTATTTATTTGGACAGTGTTTCCAGGGGTTGTTGTGGCTGCGGACCCACGGCAACACAAATACCAGGGCCAAAAAGCTATCTGCAACGATTTCCAGTTTTCTAAGTCTCCATCAGCTGTTGATTATATAGAAACCTTATTTTGAGATCCAGGACACAAAACTTTAGGCAGTATTAATCTTTGTTATTGCTCAGCTCCATCTTCATGATCCTTTGCTGCTATACGTGTGCAGATGAATCGCCAGGCCGCCTGGCGTTTTGTGAAAATCAGACAGGAAGTCAGACGGAACGACAGGCAGAATTATTTAAATCTAGATTTACGTCATTCAATTTTGAATACACGGTACCCTAGAAAGATTAATTTTCAACTGTGGATTCCTGTCTTTGAAGATTATTTGATGCTTTCGTCAGCTGGGCGTGCCGGTAACAAATAAATTTGGTGAGGCAGATACTAAATAAAGTCGCTTAGATTTTCGTGACGATTTTTTTTTGACGTTTTACCGTGAAGCGTCATCATCAATTTTATTTGCTCAAAACAGCTACGTAAACTAGTTCTGTGCTATTAATCAAAAAATAAAACGTTCTTGTAGTGTCTATTAACAGAAACAGCATTTTTTTTTTTAAATATAGATATAGATTTATCCGTAAAACCAAAGTGTTAATTAAATGAAATTTAATACAAATTCAAAAACCCCTCGTTCGCGCAAACAATTTGTTAAAGATTGGTCGATATTTGAAACGGGGAATTTTCTCAAATTTTCCATTTCATTTAATTCGAAGTCGACTCCGAATAAGGATGGGCGATGACTAATTCGTTTCTATCGATTATTATAAATGGGCAATCCATAATGGATTTTCGATAAACTATTTTAACTGTTAAGTTATTAAATTGATTAAACCATAAAAAAAGCTGAGAACCGATAAAACTAAACTCAGAAGTCGTCGTGGCCTAACGGACGTCCAGTGCATTCGTATGCAGCGATGCACCGGTGTTCGAATCCCGCGGGCGGGTACCAATTTTTCTAATGAAATACGTACTCAACAAATGTTCACGATTGACTTCCACGGTGAAGGAATAACATCGTGTAATAAAAATCAAACCCGCAAAATTATAATTTGCATAAACACTGGTGGTCGGACCTCTTGTGAGTCCACACGGGAAGGTACCACCTCCCTGCCTACTTCTGCCGTGAAGAAGTAATGCGTTTCGGTTTGAAGGGTGGGGCAGCCGTTGTAACTGCTAGTGAGACCTTAGAACTCATATCTCAAGGTGAATGACGGCATTTACGCTGTAGATATCCATGGCCCCATCTAACACCAGGTGATCTGTGAGCTCGTCCATCCACCTAAGCAATAAAAAAAGTGTGACTAAAGTACAATTTATCAGAGCACAGGAATTTACTGATGGTATTGTAAGTCCGCCAAAGTAGGTAGCACTATTATGTATGTTTTTGCTACGAAGCAATCACGCGTTCTGATCTGCAGTAGGGGACAGCTTTCGCCCTCCTTTCTCGGGCTGGGCAGCGCTATTTACACTGTTATAACTATGGAAACTTTACATTAGATAGGATGCAATCCTGATCCTTTATTTACATAAATAAAAAGTAAAAATAATAGCTTAAAAAATCCTACAAAAATACGCTTATATCGAAAAACTAACTAAAAAATGGAAAATAAACTTTAATAAATTTGAATTAAAAATAGTGTAAGAAAAAATGATTTTATTGTAAAAAAAAGCGTGAAGTGCATGGTATCGGTAGTTAACAATATTTTATGAACAGATATGAGTAGAAGGGTTATTTTGATAATATCCTGAAAAGCACCTCACACTTTTTTTACATTAAAATCATTTTCTCTTACACTATTTTTAATTAAAATTTTATTAAAATTTATTTTCTATTTTTTAGTTGGATTTTCTATAATAGCGTATTTTTTTAGTTTTTTTAAACTATTATTTATTTCTCATTTTTTTAGTTGAATTTCAATTTTTTTATTTTTTTTTAAATATTGAATTGTCATCGGTCCTTAATAAGTATGCCAAATTTCGAGTTAATCCGACTTTTTGAAGGGGTCAAAATCATGTTCAAAGATTCTGTTACATACTAACTAGCATATTATATTATATACGTCTGAAGCTAATAAAAGTGTGTTAAAAAAAGCCTTAGCTTGCTTTGTAATAACAAAGAGACCACCCATAGATTCCGAGGAGCGGTTCTTTGAAGAAGGCAGTGTGTTTTATTATAGCAACAATAAGCGATGTGAAATATTGAATGTACAATACAAACTGAGAATCGATTTCCGGCCTTGAAAACACGATATCCGATTTGACGTAATAGATTTTCTTCGGAGCAACCGATTTTCCTGTTCACGGGTTTTTTTTCGATTTTAATCTCGTGCTAAATGGTTATATGTTGTTATATGCTGTGTATGTTTCTCTCGGCGTGAAGAGAAACACAGTAGAGAGTTAGAGAAAGACGAAGTAAGGGGAGTGAGGGGCTTCGTTCCCCTCATGAGCCACCAATTTATGTACCGGCTTGTGGTAGGTACATAAGAGAGTTTCTTGTGCTAATAAAACTCCAGCACTTTATATTAATCTTATAATATTTAAATGAAGATGTACAGCGTGCTTGAAGAGCGGATAGTGAATGAACGAACTGGTGGTAGGACCTCTTGCGAGTCCGCACGGGTAGGTACCACCGCCCCGCCTATTTCTGCCGTGAAGCAGTAATGCGTTTCGGTTCAAGGGTAGGGCAGCCGTTGTAACTATACTGAGATCTTAGAACTTATATCTCAAGGTGGGTGGCGCATTTACGTTGTAGATGTCTATGGGCTCCAGTAACCACTTAACACCACGTGGGCTGTGAGCTCGTCCAACCACTTAAGCAATAAAAAAAAAAAATTAAAAAAAAAAAAACAGCGAGCGAAAATACATTAACTTATTAAGCTGTGATACTTAGCGCCTTAGAAGACTAGCATCTTTGACCTTGCTCTAAAATAATTGAAGGCACCGGCTTGAACATGCCGTTAAATAAATACGCAATTATCGATCAAATCAATTCGATTTTAAATCGTACATTTCCCAACACCATCGGAACGTGTGAACTTGAGAATTGATGTTAGTAAAATTCAAATGGATTTCTGTAAACTTTTGGCATTGAAATTACTTGGAGCACGTCGTTGTGAAAATCAGCGTTCTTTCTATAGAGCAGGTACTTACAGAAGGTTAAATTATGATAAGTATGATGAAAAATTTGAGTTTTTTTTTTTATTGCTTAGATGGGTGGACGAGCTCACAGCCCACCTGATGTTAAGTGGTTACTGGAGCCTATAGACATCTACGACGTAAATGCGCCACCAACCTTGAGATATAAGTTCTAAGCTCTCAAGTATAGTTACAACGGCTGCCCCACCCTTCAAGCCGAAACGCATTACTGCTTTACGGCAGAAATAGCCGGGGTGATGGTACCTACTCGCGCGGACTCACAAGAGGTCCTACCACCAGTAATTACGCAAATTATAATTTTCCGGGTTTGGTTTTTATTACACGATGTTATTCCTTCACCGTGGAAGTCAATCGTGAACAATTGGTAAGTACGTATTTCATTAGAAAAATTGGTACCCGCCTACGGGATTTGAACACCGGTGCATCGCTATATACGAATGCACCGGACGTCTTATTCTTTAGGCCACGACGACTTCAAATTAACTGAGTAGAGAAAATAGCTGAGCACAGTGTTTTGTTTTGTTGTTATACTTGGTCCTGTTTTGTTCTTGATTTATATCAATGATCTCCTGGAGCTCAATTCTGTACGTGGCAAAATTATTTCGTATGCTGATGATACTGTTTTTTGCTGGATCATGGGATAGTGTGTTTACGGAAGCTCAAGAAGGTCTCTGTATACTTACCACCTGGCTTCACTACAAATACTTAACTCTTAATACAGATAAAACCAAACTGGTCCGGGTAAAACCAAGCTTCACACAATCTACCATACAGATCGGACCCATTGAGAAGATTCAGTGAGAAACTCAGTGAGTTGTGTCTATGAGAACAGCGGCCATATGATCTTGTAAGAGCAATGTACTTTGTCCACAGCCACTTCAACCCACCAATCCTTCAGCCTGTAAATGTTATCATCGTTTTCCTAGGATGTTTCTTATTCCTAGATCGATCTCGGAGGGAAACTCCGAGCATAACCCTTTTTATTGTTCTCTTAACTTTGAAATTTCTTCAAAAGCCTATTGACGACACACACTGGTTAAAAACTTTCGTCAACAGACACTGCTGTATTAGAGGTAAGAAGATTTTATGTGGTTTCCCGAACGCTACCCATATCCGAGTACCATTCTGAGAGCAACCTGTTTACCGAAGTTGTGCCTAGTTAAGGCTTAGCCTAGGTAAACTGGTCAACAGCTTCCAGCCTAGTGCCTGCAGCCTTCAAGGGATTATATACTACATTGCTTAATATGAGGATTTCCAAGCAACTACTACACGCCACACGGATGCAGTTGAGCATTAAAAAAAACCGTGTCGTGTCGTGGGACACCGGATAGGAACGAAGTTCCTTATTATAAAAATATTAATTTTAAGTTCTATTCGAGGTATAAAGAAAATAAAACTGTAGATTTTGCAACAACCCACGGTCATTCGGTAACGTGCGAACTTATTGTGGTACACTTCATTCACGGTTGTTTGCATAAAGAGTTAGTGTATTGCGCAAACGAACGCTCTGAGATCGTGGTCAATGAATGATAAAAAAATATGTTATTTTTTGTACGTTATTACAAAGTGAAGCCGTACACGGTGTGCATTACTAATAAAAATCTTACGTTACGGACGTTTTTTCCCGGTTCGGGTACCCCTCCGCATCATCCCATAAGGAACTTCGTTCCAAAACTTTCCATTTTTCTACTATTAAAGAAAATTGTAATACAAAAATAATTGATAAGGTTTCCTAGTTTCAGACACAAATAGAACCTCCATTACGAGCACATGCGCTCCCCTATAAATCCAAACTGTCAGAGATACAGCTTTCAATGTGTTCCCCAGAAATATATACGAGCTGCAAAATGGATACAGTTGCACATTAACTTTTTGCAATAGATGAGGGGAAATCCTCATACCATCTAGCGCTGTATGACCACCGTACGCTCACAGAGATTAGAAAGTAGCTATTGATGGTCATGGTCACGGTAGTGACGGTCAGGAATCGTGACGTTCAAGCCTCAAGTCTTTTTTTTTATTGCTTAGATGTGTGGATGAGCTCACGGCCCTGGCATTAAGTGGTTACCGGAGCTCATAGACATCTACAACGTAAATGCCGCCACCCACCTTGAGATATGAGTTCTCTGTAGAGCAGCCCCACCCTTCAAACTGAAACGCATTAACGCGAAATAGGCACCGTGGTGGTATCTATCTACCGGTGCGGACTCACAAGGTGTCCTATCACCAGTAAAAATACTACCTACCTCCTACTACCATCAATATAAAAACACCGATTAAACCAAGTTGCAAGAAGTGATGAAGGATTGAATATTTCGTGGTAGAAAAAAAAGAATGTATTTCCGGCGAGAAACTCAGTGTGCTGTGTCTATGGGCTAATTTACTCGCCGAGCCCTCAATCATAGTCACTATTGCGATACGATTTTGGATAACCTAAAAACCGTTATGCACTACTGATCTTCACATCGTACTGTGTCATTAGCGATCCCTCTGTCGATGTTAATATGACGTAAATAAATACACGTTCTACAGACATACTCCTTATCATATGTTACTCTGACTCGAAGAACCAGTCAAATGAGAAATTGCCGAATGGAAACTAAATTGTGTGTCAGCTATTTCGGTTTTAATGAATCTTGGGTTTGAAGATGTAAAATCTATTTATAAACAGTCACAGACAAAATAATCTGTCAAAGGATTGTCTTTTTTTATTGCTATACTAGCTGACCCGGCAGACTTCGTAATGCCTCAATAGATAAATAAAAGACCTAAACTTTTGTATAAAACAAACTTAAAATAAACAAAAGGAATCCGTCCGACGGGGGACACATCAAAGGAAAAACAAAATTGTTTGTTTTTATGTTCAAGCATTTTCATATTTATTCACCTTTTAAACCTTTTCTGGACTTCCATGAATAATTCTACCCCAAAATTAGCCAAATCGGTCCAGCCGTTCTCGAGTTTTAGCGAGACTAACGAACAGCAATTCATTTTTATATATAAAGATATCGCTTGGCGAGTTTAGATTAGGTTAGGTTAGATTTTTTTCAATAATAAAACAAAACAGGAGTTATAGTACAAAAGAATTCATCTAAATCAACAAAAATCATAATGAACACAAACCACTAAAACCAAATGTTTTTTCACAATTACTGTCTCCGACTGGAATTTCAACGCGTGTCTGTGATACAATAGTCACTAAACGCGTGACTAACAAGGTGTTACGAACTTCTTCATCTTTGTTTCCACCTTCTTCTATTCCATCCTCTTCTGTTGGCCGTCATGTCAACACTTACTCCTCTCTCTCTCTCATATCGTCATCTCACACGTAATTATTTTTATTGATCATATTCGAACCCCCCCGTTACATATCCCCGTTGGACTCCTTCTTGCATACCAAGCACTCTTTCCCGCTACCTAATTACTTTGAATAATACACCTAAATCGGACTCAAATCCAATCCTGACGGTTATCTTAGCCAATTTCTATATTTTAATTTTTTTTCAAATCAAATCAAATCATTCAAATCAATCAAATTTTTTAAATCCAAAAGGCTTGACCGTTCTAACAAAACGCAATTTCTAAATCTGATGAAATGGTTTTGATGACTATGTGTAATCTAACACCTTACTCAAACTCAAACACGGCTTCAAGTATTTTTAAGACATTCGCAAGAAAGATTCGCACCACTGTTGAACAGTTTTTCAGCTTTTGATGAGCTGGATGCAGCTGGGTATCAACGAGGGTCGAAGGACATAGTGTGCCAAATCATTTTAGTGAGAGGATTCTGAAATACCTTTCTAATCTTTACGTTCAAAATTCTCAGATACATCGGAATGCCGTCGGAGGTACCTTGACCACTAATAGCAGGGCGAAACATTACTGGATCCCATTAGGGCAGTCTTTATAACAGTGTCATCGAAATTACAACCTTAAACCTCAAGCTTTAAGTTTTACAACGCCCTGTTTATGATGCCACCATTTAACTTTGCTTTGAAATCCAACCAGTCTCCCTACCCACTGTAATATATTCATGAAATTGGATTAAATTGGTCGCTGACCGCAATCTAACAGGTGGATTAACTGTCCTGCGGTTGAAGCCAATAAAAATATTACGTAATTGCGTCTAAACTCTTTGCCTACCCTTATAACTTGTTTGAAAACATTTTTATGATTATTTTCTACAAAATTTATCGTTACTTTTTGCTTACATCTAAGACGGACGAATAAAAAACTCAATCGAATGCCTATTCACACATTTTCAGTATCTTTGGTTCTTAAATATTTGTGGTCGGAACTTAACTCATATCCGTTATGGCAAATGCCTTTTTAAGCAGGAAAGCACCTTCTAGTTCTTTAATATTGAAATCTTTTGGGTGGATGTTCTCCTATTTGTTATCTTTCGTTGACTAGTGGAACTTCACTGCTGCTGCTAGAACTAAAGTCTATAACGATCGTTGTTTGAGATGATTCCCCGATCTTATTTTACTCTTTGTAAAATCGCGAGCTGTTCGTTTGAATTCATCATCTTTTTTTTTCCTGCCTAAGCTGAGAGCTTTGAGAAGCTATTTCAGCGTAACCTTAACTAGCAGTTGAGCTCACGGGGCTCAAACTTGACGACGTTGCTAACACGAACTCTAGCAAGAGCCGTCCGTGCTTCGCAGAATCTACCACCGGATCGGAAACGCGACTCACTGAGAAGATCCGGCGAGAAACTCAATGGGCTGTGTCTGAGGATTAATTTACTCGTCGAGCCATTCGTCGCAAGCGACAGGTTCGACGAGAACGATGACGGGAGTTCATCATCTAATGGGGTGATTATGACTACACACTGAAACCTAAAATAACTGCTATCTCATCCACATTGCATTTCCAGAGATCAGTTTTCACCCACGTGCTACCCGACTCCGAAATCACTCTAAGCCTCGTCGTTTCCGAAGAACTTTAGTATATTTCTTTCCAAACGAATTTTGAGATAACTCAGTGGTAAGCACTGGCTTGTTTTTCTGCCTAAAAGGAAATATAAGCATCGATAATACAATCAAAGGCACCATGGTATCGAAAAATAGCAAAATATGGAATCAGATCATGTCATCATTATCCGAAACTGAATTTTAACTGCCCGTGCCAAAACGTCGACATAAAATTATAGGTAATCCATCGAGCGACGTTCAGCGTTGTGTTCCGCCAAATAATTCGATTACACGTGAAACACACTCTCTCTGATGTGATGTGATTAACTGGTATTCTGTGCTAAAATTGAAATCAGTCCGTCGGGTTCTTTATTTTTTCGATAGGTTTTTCTTCTTCTCAGTCGTACACTCCTGGCGGAGTGGTCGTGGCTTAGTATATCTTATTGGTTGGTTGCGGCTTTTGAGAGACTTCTCTATCTCTCTCTATTTGTGGCGGTACGTGTAAAATCATAAGGGTACACTTAGTCGATGACTTAATCAAATCTGTCCACCTTGTGGATGATCGGCCGCGAGAACGTTGACCGTCTACTCTTCCTTGAACCACTAAGCGTTCCAATGAGCTTTCATGACGAATGATAGGTAACTTAAAAAAATACTTTTATGTTGAAATCGATCATATTGTGAAACCAGACAAATCGCCCAGAATAGGAAATTGTGTTTATTCCGGGGCTCATGCCAGTAGTGATTAGTAGTTCGAGGGATTAGCGATGTTTTTAGTTTGAATACTAGTGATACTTATTTAAAATTAAACAGATACCATCTATACTAATATATAAATCTACAGTGGTTTTTAGGAATGTTCCGTTATAACTGCTGAATCATGCATCCGATTAACTTGAAACTTGGTATCCATGTAGAAAATACACGTACTTAATGGATAGGCTAATATTTATATGAGTGTCCTCCCTACACCAGTTGCGGGGGCATTAATGATGAGAATCTTTGTGGGGGTGAGAAATAATATTGTTAATTTTAAATGCCCAGCGAAGCGGGCGGGTACAGCTAGTCAGAGGTTAAGTCTAGTTGAATATATTCGTGTTATGTAAAAGAAACATATTCTTAATGTTAAAAGTGCAAGCAACATCAATAGTGAATAATGTTACATAATTAAAAAATAGCTAAATATTGCGTTTATTATTTTTATTTTCCTTCGGTTTTTGGTTTCTCTCAGGGCGGTCACTACAGAAAATCCAGGGACACACAATCTTCAGTAATGAAGCATGCGCCTAAGAAGAAGAAAAGAGATTTTTATTTTAATACTTCCCGCTTTAAAATCCGATTTTAGAATACCTCTTTAGCCCACTGAGGCTCTCGCCGGGTCTTCTCAGTGGGTCGCGTTTCCGATCCGGTGGTAGATTCTGCGAAGCTCTGCTCTTGCTAGGGTCAGTGTGAGCAACTCTCCGGTTGAGCCCCGCGAGCTCACCTACAAACGTTAGGGCGAAGCCGAAATAGCCTCTCAAGGCTATCAGCATAGGTAGGGAAAAAAAACTGTTTTCATGTTCATAGTCGATTGTGTACTTAAGGATAGTTCATAATCTACCATCGCTTATAGACAGAAAAACATGAAATTTTTTGACCTATGGCAATAATAGGCTACAGGCTAAGATATAGCGAAACTGATAGCTACATTAGTAAAGAAAAATCAGTCAATTTTCGCCCATTGATTAAAACACAATTTTGTTTAATAAATTCCACTCCATCAAAACCATGTCTAAAGATAATTATAAATATACGTAACACATACTTTGCTTCAGTGTGGATTACTCTCAAGACGTTAATTAATTTGATTATTATATTCGAGGATATGAAGGGAATTATATTATATCTATCAGTCTGTAATATTACTCACGAACGACTCGCAAAATATCGTGCAGTACATATACTTGAGGTACAGCTATATAAGTACATAAAGTATTATCATTCTGTGTATTTCTGAAGCAGCCATGTGTTCTAGCTCGAAGGGTGGGATCCACTTATAAGGTCCCACAGGATGTCACACCTATGCGGAATCAAAAATAGCTCAGGTCACATTTTTATTACAAGACTAGCTGACCCGGCAGACTTCGTAGTAGTTCAGTCGATAAATAAAAGACCTAAACTTTTGTATCAAATAAACTTAAAACAAACAAACGGAATCCCTTCGACGGGGAACACATCAAAGGAAAAACAAAATTGTTATTTTTATTTAATTCCGAGCATTTTCATATTTATCTACCATTTAAACTTTCTCTGGACTTCCACAAATAATTCAAGACCAAAATTAGCCAAATCGGTCCAGCCATTCTCGAGTTTTAGCGAGACTAACGAACAGCAATTCATTTTTATATATATATATAGATAGATAGATTCGTTGGTGTGGAAATCGAATGCAGGATTTGAATTTCGGTAAAGTCACATCACTTACTGTAAATAAATAAATAAATAAATATCTCACCTTCGCGGGATTCGCACCCGCGACCCCATTGTGTAGTGACCATGTCACTTACCACTACACCAGACGGCCGTCTGGTAGCCATCATACAACACAAGATATTTGATAGATGCCTTTGGTAGATGATAAACCTATAATACTTACACTTACAACTAGTATACCGGTCGAATTATCCATTCTGGTAGAGGTTAGAATAGTATGCTCAGTCATTTCCCATTTACCGATGTACTCAGTCAGTGATTCCTTTGTTGGCGCAACTAATTACATAAATACATAAATCACTGTCTCAGCTACGGGAAGGGTAGCATTCTTTAAATTTCGAGTTGTGCACTCCATAAAATATATACAAAGCTTCTACTTGCTATCGCTAAGCATGATACACAGTGGCATTGTGGTGAGCCCATGTTGTATGTTCCATCATTCAGGCCATATTGGTTCGAAGGGTGGGACAGTCGTCAATTGAAGCTTCAATCCCAGATCTAAAGGTGGAAGCTATTTGCAGCCAGATGGGCCTTGGATTAAACCCAGTGAGTGCAATAAAATAAATAATAGTTCAATAAAACTAATAAATTACGCTTTTATAGAAAATCCAACTAAAAAATAGAAAATTTTAATAATTTTGAAATATAAAAATAGTCTAAGAAAAAATGATTTTATTGTAGAAAAAAGCGTTGGGTGCATGGTATCAGTAGTTATAAATATTTTATGAACAGATATGAGTAAAAGGGTTATTTTGATAATATCCTGAAAAGCATTGATTTTTCTATAAAAGCGTATTTTGTTAGTTTTTTTTAAACTATTATTTATTTTTCGTTTTTTAGTTGAATTTCAATTTTTAAACATTGAATTGTCATCGGTCCTTAACAAGTATACCAAATTTCGAGTTAATCCGACGTTTTGAAAAGGATCAAAATCACGTTCAAAGATTCCGTTACAAACATACATACGTCTGAAGCTAATAAAAGCGTCTAAAAATAGTCTTTATGGTTTGAAGCAATCTAAAAATACTGACCGTACTGTCAGCGTATAAATAAAATACATACATTTCGGACGTATTGATCAAAGTTCCTCACCGCTGTCCTCCCGAGCAGAAGAGCGTCCATCTCGCTCTCTGGTACTGGTACAACGGCTACTGTTGGTGCAGGACCTCCTTTCATAGGGACGTTCATTTTGAGTCCTTTTCGCGAAACTCCGAGACTAGAATCTAACGGCTTAGATGTCGTTGCTTGAGAATTCGCTTCACTTTTTACCGTCGGCAGTGTATTTTAATGTAATCAAGTGTATTTTTGTATGGTAATTATTGTTGTCAGATGTTTTTTTTTTTCTATTACTTCACTTCACAAGAACACTAATAAAATTCAACTACGCATGTTTAATTTCTATTAAAAATTTGGTAATATTTAGTTTGGATCGTTTAATAAATTAGTATTGCATAATCTTTTTGTTTGTTCAGAGTCACGGTTCTATCACATTAATTACACTAAACATAGACACTAAAGTTTTGTCACATTCAAGGTATAGGAATTTTATAATAAATTATAAAAATTATTTGGAATGTAAATAAAAATGGTTTTCAATAAACTTAATTGACTTTAAAAATATATGTTTCAATGATATGACATTATTTATTTAATTATTATTGTCTTGTAAAATTTGGTCGGTTTTAATAAAGAAAATAAATTTTGCTTTCACACTCGTTCTCAAAGTACAATTGCGTTTGTCACTTTAAGCTTCGGCCTTTCGTTCACTTTGCACTATCACATCCGAATGTACACTAAACTACTTTGACACTAAACCACTGACAAATATATTACAATAATTTTAGTCTTTCACTGTATTACGCGAAGTTTCCGCTCGTATGTTCCCACTGGCGGGTTTAGTGACACTTCCTTGATTTATTATTTTATTTGGATAAAATGAAATGTTACATCTATTTTGGACCCTACTTTGTTACCCTGCAGAGGAAAGTATTTTTGGTAAGTGGTTTTAGTGAGTATCGGTTTGTTATAAAACATTTACGATAGAATCTTACACACAATTTTGTCTGTTTGATTGTTCTTTGCATCTCAAGGATCGTATTTTTTTGTGTTTTATGGAAAATAAAAATATTATAGTCTAGTAGTTTAAAAAAATCGTACTCATAGAAATCAAATCTGAAAAACAATAAGAAATCAAATAGATCATAAAGTAAAGGAATATGGCTCAGCTATTGGTGTCCGAAATTGATGCTTCTGACAGCGCTGTAGTTCCAGTAGCCTGGTTTCCCTGTGAAATGCGTATGCGATATAACTAGACCATGGAAAAATCACGTTTTACTGAGAGCTTTTGTTTTCAAAATAAATAAATTATAAATATAATGAATAAATAAATAAATCGTAAAAAAAACAGAGTTGCCTTTCAGTATATTTTCTTGTGTTTGAATTCCGTCGATAAATGCCTTTGACGTATCGATTTTAAAAGGCAAATCATATCGCTGCTTGTTTTATAAATGCTAATGTTAATGTTTTAATAATCTAAATTTGAAGGTGAGTTCATGGATCACACAGAGCGATTACCAGAGCTAGCCTGAGCTTACAGATGAACTACGTATATTTTCTATTTAATTTTTAAATAAACCTACGTACGTGTACTTTTTTTTATTGCTCGTTGTAGGCAGACGAGCATACGGCCCACGTGATGGTGTGTGGTTACCATCGCCCATAGACTTCAGCAATGCCAGGGACAGAGCCAAACCGCTGCCTACCGTTGAGTACTCTCCACAAGCCTCGTTTGAAGAAGGACAAGTCATAACGCTCGGGAAACGCCGTGGAATGGAGCTCATTCCAAAGCCATTACTTAGTCACCTTAGATAATTAGGTATTTTTTTTGTGTTATTGATTTTTATTAAATAATGTTTTCCTTCATCGTGGAAGTCACCATTCGCGAACTTGAGTTAAGTGAGTATTCCATTAGGAAAATTGGTACTTTCTCGTGGGATTTGGGTACTTGCATTGTCGCGTCGCTCGATACCAGCACACCGGGCTTATTATTCTTTACTAGTGGTCCCGTAGTCGCAGCACGTCTTGCTATCCTCAGCGGTTTTTATTGCTTCGGTTATTGATAGGCCGGTAAACATCTTTACCTGTTCTGACCAGCATATAAGTGAGCGACCGCGTGTTCTTCTCCCGTAAACTTGTCTAACAACCATCAGCTTCTCTAGGCTATCAGGATCTCTAATCTCTCTCTATCGATAGATTAGAGAATCAAAACTATTAGCACAAATTAATCATCACCATCATCATCATCATCAGCCTTTATCTGCCCACTGCTGGACATAGGCCTTCCCCAATGCCTTCCACATAAGGCGGTCCTCCGCCTTCCGCATCCAACGACTTCCCGCCGTGCGCACTAAGTCAACAAAATCCAGAACGAAGAAATTCGACGGAGAACCAAAGTCGACGACATAGCTCTCAAAGCTAGCAGGCTGAAGTGGCAATGGGCCGGTCACATCTGTCGAGCCAGCGACGCCAGGTGGGGGAGGAAAGTCCTCGAATGGAGGCCACGGATGGGTACAAGGAGCGTGGGGCGTCCTCCAACCAGGTAGACAAATTAATGAAACATTGAAAATCAAATAAGCAGTATATTGAATAGAAGATTGCGAAGAAAACAAATATACATTCCGCGTCAGAATTAAGGTTTTTTTTTTTTTTTTTTTTTTCCTACCTAAGCTGAGAGCCTTGAGAGGCTATGTCAGCGTAACCCTAACTTTAGTAGGTGAGCTCACGGGGCTCAAACCTGACGATGTTGCTAACACGAACCCTAGCAAGAGTCGTGCTTCGCAGAATCTACCACCGGATCGGAAACGCGACCCACTGAGAAGATCCGGCGAGAAACTCAGTGGGCTGTGTCTGAGAGTTAATTTACTCGTCGAGCCCTTCGTCGCAAGCGACGGGTTCGACGAGAACGGTGACCGGTGCTTGAAGTACCTAAAAGCACCGTTAGTGGATCGGGAGGATCCGAGATAACGTGTTTTGGGCGACGTCGACTGCTTTCCATTCTGTCCGCAGGATCGGGAATGTAGTTACCGGCGGCCACGATGAGAGGGTTCTCGTGTCGTGCCGCTTTATCGAAGTGGCGCATGGACGCCGACTGAAGATACTTACTGATGGACTCTAAGTCCAGGTCGTCATGGAGGTCGACGTTCCTGACGAACCACGGGGCTCCGACGGCTATCCTGCAAAAACGGGATTGAATAATTTGAAATGTTTTTAGGTGTATGCGGGCCGCGTGAGCGAACACTACACTTGCATAGGTCATGACGGGGCGTATGCAAGTTTTGTAGAGTGTCACCTTATTTCTAAGGGACATTTTACTTCGCCTACATATCATCGGGTAGAGACGTCCTAGAATGAAGGCGGCACGGTCGCGTACCGTCTTAATGTGGGGGCGGAATGTCATCCTACTGTCGAGGGTGACGCCTAAGTACTTGACCTTCGGGGCCCACGGTATGGGCTGGTCGAACATCGTGATTGGGCGAACGGCGGGGGCGGGGGTATTGACGCGCCTAGTCGGAAGGGGGATGCTCAGCGTGGTGTTCGGAGGGCGACCCCTTTTGAAGAGCACCGCTGTGCTTTTCGTGGGGTTAATGTCGATGCGCCACTTCCGGAACCACTGTCCCATGGTGGTAGCTGCGGTCTGAAGTCGTCGATGAAGCAACGCCTTCTTCCTACACGAGTAGTAGATGGCGGTGTCATCGGCGAAGAGCGCCAGATGGGTCTCCGGAGACCGGGGTATATCGTTGATATACAAACTGAATAGTAACGGGGAGAGGGCGGAGCCTTGCGGGACTCCGGCTGTGACGTGACGGGGCCGGGAACGCGTTCCCTCGACTCGATATCGGAACGAACGGTTCGACAAGTAGTCTCGTATGATGAGCACGAGTCTGTCTGGCACTCCCATGTTATACAGTTTGTATATCAAACCGTTGTGCCAGACTTTGTCGAACGCCTTCGCTATATCGAAGAAGAGGGCTCCTGTCGGAATGGGTTTCCGCCTGTTCAGCCCTAGTAAGATGTGCTCCGTGAGGCGGTGCACTTGATGGACGCACGAGTGTCTGGCGCGGAATCCAAACTGCTCGTCTATCAGAATTTTGTTCGCGGATACAAAGTCCCAGAGGCGTTTACGAAGGAGCCGTTCGTATAATTTGCCTATCGCCGGGAGGAGACTGATGGGGCGGTAACTCGCGGTTTCGTTATTCGGTTTGCCCGGCTTGTGTATGCCGATAACGTCCGCTTCTCTCCACGCCGCGGGAAAGATGCAGTTCGTCATAGCAGCATTTAATATCGTGGCCAACATCGTTATCAGTTGGGCTGGTAACAGTTTTAGCGCGCGGTTGCGGATGCCGTCGGAGCCGGGAGCTTTCCGTGGTTGTAGGCTATCGATCGCCTCCTTAACCTCGGAAGTGGTAATGGGGGGTAACGCGTCCGAGGGCGGCAGGGAAGCTCTGCGCTCGACCTCCCTGTCGACGAACTCGGTGTGTTCGGGGTCCGCGTGTTGAGTGCTGGTGGTGCACTGTTCTTGCAGTGCATCGGCCAGCAACTCTGCCTTGTCATCGTCATCGTAAGCCGGTGGTTGGCCTGAGGGGCGTACGAGAGGCGGCATAGTGGCTATAGTTTCGGACTTGAGGGTCCTAGCTAGTCGCCAGTATGCTTGGTGAGTGGGCGCGAGTTCTTCTAAATAACTATCCCAGTTTTCGTTTCGGGCGTCGCTTAAGCGGGATTTGACCTCCCGCTGTAAGCGACGCATCCGAGTCCGGTTTGAATCCGTGGGATATCGATCGTAGGCCCGGATTGCCGCGTTCCTAACTCTTACGAGGTCCCTAAGATCGGGGGAAAGTCTGATGCGGTGGAAGCAGTCCTCCACATCGACTTGCTTAGAAGATCTTATGATCGCCGTCGAGACGTGATCAGTGAAGATGTTTATGGATTCGACGGTATCCTCGGGGGATGGAGTTGAATCCGGGCCGCAAGGGAGGATTGGTGGAGCGGTGTCAGCTAAGCACGTGCCCAGCTTCTTCCAATCCACCATGGTCCTCATATCTGGTTCTCGGTTGACTGGGCGACCGAGCTGCATTACGACAGGTCGGTGGTCTGAGTCGAGTTCTGACATTGCCTCGATGGAGCGTAAGCGCAGAGTTACGTTCCTCAGCAGTGCCAGATCTATTGTGCTCGGACGACGCGCGGCGTTGTACGGATAGCACGTGGGGGTCGGGGGGTTGAATATTTCGAATGTGAGGTCGTCTATGAACGCGTCGAGACGCCTACCGTTCACATTCGTGCGATGGCAGTTCCACCTAGTGTGGTGGCAATTTAAATCGCCTGCCAGGATGACCGCGTCCCCCATACCGAGCAGTGTCTCGAGGTCACTGCTCAGGAGGGGTTTGTCAGGAGGGAGATAGACGGATGCGATGACGATCGGCTGGTGTCCCGTCAGCGCGATGCGGCACACTGACGCCTCGATATGTAAGAGCGAGGGAGTATCGAGAGGGACGCAGTGCAGGGCCCTCCTATAGTAAATGACAGTCCCGCCCTTGCGGGTGGAGAGTCTGTCATTCCTAACCATGACGTAATTCGCGACTTTGGGGTCGCGACGCGAGGGCTTTAGGAAGGTCTCCTGCACCAGAAGGATGTCGATGAGATTATCGCGGAGAAACTCATATACTTGATCGCGCTGACGCGCGAGTCCGTTAGCATTATAAAATGCTAACTTTAAGGAACGCGGTTTTTCCCTACCGTTGTTCGCCATTGGTTACCGGTATTTAACCCAGCGTACGCTGGACGGACTCGATGACGTCCATATGGTCGAACGTCGCGTGTAGGCGGTCTTCGGCCGTGACCGCCCTGCGCATGGCGTCGGCGAACGAGCGCATGCGATCTATATTTATCGCGGCGATGTAATCACGCACGATTGAAAAGTCGTTAACGGCTGGCCGGGCGGGGCCGGGGCGAGGCGCGGGACCGGGCGCGGGGGCGGGGCGCGGCGCGAGCAGGGGCTGGGGTGCCGGTGGTTTCCCTGCCAGCGTGAGCGGCAGCGGTTTTGCCCACGCGGAGACGGTGAGCACCGGTGCCGGCACGAAGGCAGGCTTCGGCGCACGGGGCGCCGAAGTCTTTGGGCCGACGGTTTTTGGAGGCGCGTTGGCCAGACGCTTCCGCGGGGCCTTGGGGCATCCGCGGTAGTTGGCTGTGTGGCCCTGCTTTTGGCAGAGCACACAGCTCGGAGGTTCGGTCGCGGTCTCTTTGACCCGCGAACAGTCGGCTGTCGCGTGGTCACCGAGGCACTTTACGCACCGCGGACGCGCGTGGCAGTTGCGCGCGGAGTGGCCGTACAGCTGGCAGCGGTGGCACTGCCCGGGAGTGCCTTTTCTATATGGGGCCTCGACGGTGACCCCGGATAAGCCGCAAACGGTGCGGAGGCTTGAGGCAATTCGTTTGCCTTCGGCGGTTGGTTCTAACGCGACGAGAACCATATTATACGCGAATTTGTCGCGCCCGCTGTGCATTCGGTGCACGCTTACAATCGGGTACGCCTGCCCGATGAGGTCCTCCTTGACCAGCTCGACGTCGAGCTCCTTAGGTACTCCGCGTATTACTACGCGGAGCTCGCGATCCTCCTGGAGCGCATAAGTGTGGAAGCTTATGCGCTCCTTTCGGAGGTGGGCTGTCAGCGCCCTGTGATCGTCCGGTGAGGCCGTTTTTATCTGTATGCGCGTAACATCGCGCACGGACGACGTTAACGTTTTGTGCCTTACAGGCACGGGATACGCGATCCCACGCGGTCTTATCTTGTAAAATTACCGGCGGCGGCGCGGGAATTTTGCGGACGGACGCGGGTTGGGGTCGCGGCGACGGGGTTGCGCGGCGAGGGGAGTCGGGTGAGACCACGACTTTTGGCCGCGACGCGTTTGCGGCCTTGGATTGTTTTGGCGCCGCGGACGGTTCCACGGCGCGGGCGCGTTTCTTTCCGCGCTTGACGGTTTGGAACCCATCGGAGGTTCCGGGTTCGGGGCTGGCGGCCGACTCGAACTCCATTTCCGACTCGGAGTCGGAGCCGGAGCTCGATGCGCATGACACGATCGACGCGGGCGCGGGGGTGGGGGGCGACATCGGCGAGTCGCGGAGTACCGGCGCGGGAGGCGACAGCGGAGAGTCTCGGATTATCGCGGCGGCGGCGGACGAATCGTCGGGGTTCGATGCTAGCGTGGCCTTGTAGGCCTCAAAACGGGACATGATGTCCGGGCATATTTGTTGTACGAATTGCGCGAATAGCGCGCTGTTCGCGTTATTCATGGTTGTTCTGTGCCCGGGGGGGGGCGTCCCCGGGACTTAAGGCACACTCGCCGAAAGGCGAGTCCCCTGAGTAGGAGTTCACCCCTTGTGCTTTACCAGCAACAAAGGGGGGGAGTGCCTTTGCCGTGAAAACGGCAGTTGGCTGGGGATTGGGGTGGAGTTTGGAAGGTGGGGACCCCACTGGGTTGTGAGTGCCACAACAAGCGGTGATCGCAGCGGGGTTTTTAGTCTTTAAAAAGACTGTTTTGCTCGCCGAATAATATAAATAAATTTAATAATATGAGATGAGTGAAATGATAGTGAAGTTGGCGTTTCGAATGCACAACTCAAGTACAAACTGTTTTCACAACTCAAGGTCGCGACGCCAGCGACAGCG
Source organism: Bombyx mandarina (assembly GCF_030267445.1). Taxonomy (NCBI): domain Eukaryota; kingdom Metazoa; phylum Arthropoda; class Insecta; order Lepidoptera; family Bombycidae; genus Bombyx; species Bombyx mandarina. Next base: position 9,528,737 of record NC_143226.1, read on the forward strand.
CGTCAAGAATGCACAACAATGCCGCGATCGGTGCGACAACGACAATGTTGGACAACTCGAGACTCACGTTCGCGACGGCAGCGACAATAATTTGCAAAAACGCGTCCGGACCGAACGGCGATGCAATCGGAACTGAGAATTAAGGCCTCTTTTTTTTTTTTTTTTTTTTTTTTCCTACCTATGCTGATAGCCTTGAGAGGCTATTTCAGCTTCGCCCTAACGTTAGTAGGTGAGCTCGCGGGGCTCAACCGGAGAGTTGCTAACACTGACCCTAGCAAGAGCAGTGCTTCGCAGAATCTACCACCGGATCGGAAACGCGACCCACTGAGAAGATCCGGCGAGAAACTCAGTGGGCTGTGTCTATGGGTTAGTTCGCTCGTCGAACCCTTCGTCGCAAGCGACGGGTTCGACGAGGACGGTGACCGGTGCTTGTGGTGCCTAAAAGCACCGTTAATGGATCAGGAGGATCCGTAATGACGTGCTTTGGGCGACGTCGACGGTTTACCATTCGGTCTACTGGGTCGGGTATGTAATTTCCAGCGGCTACGATGAGAGGGTTCTCATGTCGTGCCGCCTTCTCAAAATGGCGCAGCGATGCCGACTGTAGATACTTACTAAGGGAGTCGAGCTCCAGGTCGTCGTGGAGATCCACATTCCTAAGGAACCAAGGCGCTCCGACGGCTATCCTGCAGAATCGTGATTGAATAACCTGAAGGGATTTCAAGTTGGTGCGGGCTGCGTGAGCGAACACTACGCTTGCATACGTCATGACGGGGCGTATACAAGTTTTGTAGAGAGTTACCTTATTTCGGAGGGACAGTTTGCTTCGACTACAAAGCATTGGATAGAGTCGTCCTAGAATAAACGCGGCGCGGTCGCGTACCGTTTTTATATGGGGATGGAATGTCATCCCTCTGTCGAGGGTGACGCCTAGATATTTGACCTTCGAGACCCACGGAATGGGCTGGCCAAAGAGAGTGATGGGACTAACGGCGGAGGTGTTTGCGCGCCTACTACGGAGTGGGATGCTCGAAGTGATGTTCGGAGGGCGACCCCTTTTGAAGAGCACCGCTGCGCTTTTCGTGGGGTTGATGTCTATTCGCCACTTCCGGAACCACTGTCCCAGGGTGGCTACTGCGATCTGGAGTCGCCGATGAAGCAGCGACATCTTCCTACACGAGTAGTAGATAGCCGTGTCGTCGGCGAAGAGCGCTAGATGGGTCTCCGGAGACCGGGGTATATCATTGATATACAAACTAAATAATAACGGGGAGAGCGCGGAGCCTTGCGGGACTCCGGCGGTCAGTTGACGGGGACGAGAACGAGTTCCCTCTACTCGATATCGAAACGAACGGTTCGACAAGAAGTCTCGTATGATGAGCACGAGTCTGTCTGGCACTCCCATGTTGTACAGTTTATAAATTAAACCGTTGTGCCAGACTTTGTCGAACGCCTTCGCGATGTCGAAGAAGAGGGCGCCGGTCGGGATTTGTTTACGCCTATTTAGTCCTATCAGAATGTGCTCCGTGAGGCGGTGCACTTGTTGTACGCACGAGTGTTTAGAGCGGAATCCGAACTGTTCGTCAATGAGAATTTTGTTCGCGGTAACAAAATCCCAGAGGCGTTTCCTAAGGAGCCGTTCGTAAATTTTTCCTATCGTCGAGAGGAGACTAATCGGACGGTAACTAGAAGTTTCGTTTGTCGGTTTGCCCGGCTTATGTATACCGATAACGTCCGCTTCTTTCCACACCGCGGGAAAGATGCAGTGCGTCATAGCGGCATTTAAAATTGTAGCCAACATTGCTATCAGTTGGACTGGCAAAAATTTTAGCGCGCGGTTGTGAATGCCGTCGGAGCCGGGTGCCTTCCTAGGTTGGAGGTTGTGGATCGCGTCTCTAACTTCGTCAGTGGTAATGGGGGGTAACGCGTCCGAGGGCGGCAGGGAAGCTCTGCGCTCGACCTCCCTGTCGACTAACTCGGTGTGTTCGGGGTCCGCGTGTTGAGTGCTGGTGGTGCACTGCTCTTGCAGTGCATCGGCCAGCAGCTCAGCCTTGTCATCGTCATCGAATGCCGGTGGTTGGCCTGAAGGGCGTATGAGGGGAGGCATAGTAGCGGTAGTTTCGGATTTGAGAGTCCTCGCTAGTCGCCAGTATGCTTGGTGGGAGGGCGCGAGTTGTTCTAGATAACTATGCCAATTATCGTTACGCGCGTCGCTTAAGCGGGAGTGGACTTCGCGTTGTAGACGACGCATCCGAATCCGGTTTGAATGCGTGGGAAGACGATCGTAGGCCCGGATTGCCGCGTTCCTGACTCTTAAGAGATTCCTAAGATCGGGGGACAGTCTGATGCGGTGGAAGCTGTCCTCCACATCGACTTCTTTAGAAGATCTAATGATCGCGGAAGATATGTGATCGGTAATGATGTTTATGGATTCGACGGTGTCCTCGGGGGATAGATTCGAATCCGGGCCGTAAGGGAGGATTGGCGGAGCGGTGTCGGCTAGGCACGTGCCCAGCTTATTCCAATCCACCATGGTCCTCGTAACAGTGACTGGGTTGTGGGGGCGACCGAGCTGCATAACGACAGGTCGGTGGTCTGAGTCGAGCTCTGACATTGCTTCGATGGAACGCAAGCGCAGAGTTACGTTCCTAAGCAATGCCAGGTCTATAGTGCTCGGACGGAGCGCGATGTTATACGGATAACATGTTGGAGTTGGGGGACCGACTATTTCAAAGGTGAGGTCGTCTATAAACGCGTCGAGACGCCTACCGTTAACGTTAGTACGATGGCAGTTCCACCTAGTGTGGTGGCAATTTAAATCGCCTGCCAGGATGACGGAGTCTCCCATGCCGAACAGTGACTCGATGTCACTGCTCAGAAGGGGCTTGTCCGGGGGGAGATAAACGGATGCGATGACGATCGGCTGGTGTCCCGTCAGCGAGATACGGCACACTGACGCCTCGATATGTGAGAGCGAGGGAGTATCGAGAGGGACAACGTGCAGGGCCCGCCTATAGTAAATGGCAGTCCCGCCTTTGGAGGCGGTGAGTCTGTCATTCCTAACCATGACGTAATTCGCGACTTTCGGGTCGCGACGCGAGGGCTTCAGACAGGTTTCCTGCACTAATAGAATATCTACAAGATTATCGCGGAGGAATTCGAAAATTTGATCGCGTTGCCGCGCGAGTCCGTTAGCATTGTAGAATGCTAACGTAAGGGAATACGGTTTTTCTCTACCTTTTTGCGCCATTGGTTTCCGGTAAAGATTTTATAACGTACGCGACACGGACTCGTAAACGTCCATGTGATCGAAAGCGGCCGCGAGCCGCTGTTCGGGGGTTACCGACCTACGGATAGCGTCAGCGAACGATCGCAGACGGTCGAAGTTGACCGCGGTGACGAAGTCACGCACGAGCGCGAAGTCGTTGGCGGCAGAGGGTTGCGGGGGACGGAACGCGGGCGCGGGGCGAGGTGCGAGCAGGGGCTGGGGCGCGGGGCGTGTCACGAGCGGGGGCGGGGGTGCGGTTTCCGTTCCCGCCTTCGTATACGGCAGCGGTTTTTTCCACGCCGACACCGTGGGAACTGCAGCCGGCACGAAGGCGGGTTTCGGCACTGAAGGCGCCGAAGTCTTTGGGCCGACGGTTCGGGGGGCTGGGTGGGTCGGACGTTTTCGCGGAGCCCTAGGACATCCACGGTAGTTCGCGGGGTGCCCTTGCTTAAGGCATAGGACACAGCTGGGAGGTTCGGTCGCGGTTTCCCTATCTCTAACGCAATCTAACGTAGCGTGATCGCCTAGGCATTTCACGCAGCGGGGGCGCGCGTGGCAATTACGCGCCGAGTGGCCATAGAGTTGGCACCTGTAGCACTGCCCGGGAGTGCCACGCTTGTGGGGGGCTTCGATCGAGATCCCGGATAGGCCGCAAATTGTCGTGAGACATGCGATCTTCTTTTTGGCCTCCGGGGTGGGTTCTAACGCCACGAGTATCATATTATAGGGCTGTTTGCCCCGCCCGCTGTGCATCCGGTGCACACTAACTATCGGGAGGGCCTGAGCGGTCAGATCCTCCTTAATGTAGTCTATTTCTAGCTCCTTAGGGACTCCGCGTATTACTACGCGGAGCTCGCGGTCCTCCTGAAGAGCATAGGTGTGGAAACCTATGTTCTCCTTTCGGAGGTATGCTGAGAGGGCCCTATGGTCGCCCGGCGTTGCGACCTTGATCTGAATCCCATGCGCGACGTTACGCGCATGGGTGTAGTTAATTTTATTTGCCTGAAGGGCCTGGGACACGCGATTCCACGCTGTCTTCTCTTGAAGTATCAGCGGGGGCGGGGCAGCTACTTTGGGAGCGGGCGCGGGCTTGGGACGCGGCGGTGGGGTTACGCGGCGCGCGGAGTCCGACTCCGGTGTAACTACTACTTTCGGTCGAGAGGCGGACGCGGATTTCGTCTGTTTTGTCGTGGAGTTCCGGGACTCCACGGCGCGAGTACGCTTCTTTCCACGTGTCACTGTTTGGAAACCATCCGAGGTTCCGGGCTGAGGGCTGGACGCGGATTCAAAGTCCATCTCCGATTCCGTATCGGAGCCTGAACTTGAGACTACGGAGGTCGCGACGGACGATACGAGCGATGACGTAATCGACGCGGGCGCGGGGGTGGGGGTAGCGTTAGGCGCTACGTGAGCCGCATCGTGGGAACGTGCGCTCGAACTTGACGCGGCGGCGGGGGGCGCGCGGCGTGCCTCCGAGGCACGGTTGAGAAACGCGGCGACGGACGCGGGGGGGAGGGATTGCCACGAGAGGCCCTAAATGCTAAATATTCGGCCCTAATTGTCGGGTACCTATCCCGGAGGAACCCGACAAGATCACTGTCACAAACACTTGCACTTTCTTCCATGTTTCTTCTTGCTTCTTGCCCGGGGGGGGCGGCCCCGGGACTTTTGTTGAACTCGCCGAAAGGCGAGGCCCCGGATAGGATTTGTAACCCCCCTGTGCTGCAGGACAGCAAGGAGCAGGGGGGGGGAATGCCTATGCCGTGAAAACGGCAATCGGCGGGGAAAAGGAAAGGAACCCGCTCGGGCTGTATAGTGCTACAGCAGGCAGAATCGCGAGCGGGGGTCTAGTCTTGAAAAAGACTGTTGTTTTTGGGAAGGGTTAGGAAATCGCTAGCCTGTGAGTGCCACAGGAAGCTGAACGTAGCGATTGGTTTTGCCTTGAAAAAGGCAGTTGGTAAGGGTGGGTTCGCGGTTACAAAACTTTAGCGCACAAAAATGGACCTCGATACGCAGATCGCAAGCGACCAACGGATCGGCACGTCCGCACTACTGAATTGTACGCACGATGTATTCACGGTCACTACACTGTCGAGCACAACTGTGAGTTCTGAGACGCAGCTCGCAAGCGGGCCACGGATCGGAAAGCACGTCCGCGCACGACCGAGTCGTGAGCGAGAATGTTAAGGCCTCGCAACTGGCGTTTATATAAATAACAAAACTAGAGGTCCCGCAGTAGTCGAAATTCGACTATAATTAATTGGAATTGTAAGTTTGTACACTATTATGATTGTATTTTATACTTCTATAATCACAAATTTCACCAAGACTACACTATAGAAAAATATTAACAAAGACAAACAATATTTAATCTATTCTCAATTTGACAACAGACGTCAAGAACAAAAGTTTGACAATAAATAGTATGCATGCGTGTGTGCGTCAAATACGTGGTATGTAGTGTGTGTAACGTTTTCTTTATTGATTTAATGTATCTTTTATGCATTATTTTAAAAAAATATTAGCATTGTGCACTTCTTCTCTATATTCTCTGTAAGTGTGGAAAATTTCATACTTCTCCGTCCACGCAATTTTCGTAAAAAGGGATACAAAGTTCTTGCTTCACATATTAATATATAGATATTCTTAATGCCTTGTGATCTAAGCACTCAAGCGTGATGCGCTTTGTAAGTTCGTTTTGAACTTTGATTTTTCTTGTTACATACAAATTACCAACTATATATACGTTTTGAAATTATAATTGAAATATCATATAAATATCACTACACTTTGGGTGTGTAAGTAAGTTTATTTGATTTAATATTGTTTTTAGTACAGTCTTACTTGAACTAATTGTATTATTGAAATCTGTGAGGACTTCTAATTGGCTTTGCGTTATAAATACATTTAATCCAAATATTTGAGTATCTGTAAGTTTTCCACTGAATACATAAATACTTTGAAGTTGTCGTGGCCTAAAGTATAAGACGTCCGGTGCATTCGTGTTGAGCGATGCACCGGTGTTCGAATCCCGCAGGCGGGTACCAATTTTTCTAATGAAATACATATTTAACAGATGTTCACGATTGACTACCACGGTAATATGAACGAACACGAAGGAATAACATCGTGTAATAAAAATCAAACCCACAAAATTATAATTTGCGTAATTACTTGTGGTAGGACCTCTTGTGAGTTCGCACGGTTACGGTACCACCACCCTGCCTATTTCAGCCGTGAAGCAGTAATGCGTTTCGGTTTGAAGGGTGGGGCAGCCGTTGTAACTATAATGAGACCTTAGAACTCACATCGAAAACGAATGGCGACATTTACGTTGTAAATGTCCATGGGCTCCGGTAACCACTTAACACGAGGTGGGCTGTGAAAAATACCAAAACATGTCATCAGCACAATTGGAAGACGTTCTCTTGCTATCTACTATTTACATTACAATCTTACATTACAATCTATTACAGCATAAAACGTTCGATTTGACTGAAGATTTAGGTCTTCCCTACGCTAAGCGTGCGACATGCCACTTAATATATGCCCTAAGGGCTACATTTTAATAGCGGCTAGACTCCCACGCGTATTGCGTTTTTTTTATTATCTTGTAGATGAGAAACATTATTAAGTTGCTATATTTTATTAGCATTAACGGGCGACGAATAAGCGGCGCTATTTTGATAGCGACCCGTCACCTTGATCAAAAGTTTGATATAATTGTAGCCCAGCCCGACCTTATCAAAAGCCAGACATATATTATTAGAAATATGTTATTATTATTATTAGGTGTGTATTGGACGGAGGAGTGTGGGTTGATGATGATGATGATTGGACGTATTTTGGATGTATACTATTGATCTCCCCAGGATTAAATATTTGCCACTCGATGAGTATTTTTCACCGCGAAGGACATTATAATCATCTATACTATAATAATATTATAAAGAGGAAAGATTTGTTTGTTTGTTTGTATTGAATAGGCTCCGAAACTACTGAACCGATTTGAAAAATTCTTTCACTGTTTGGAAGCTACACTATTCCCGAGTGACATAGACTAAATCTTTTTTGAAAAAAAAGTAAACTCTAATAATGTAACCCAAGGTGTAAAAAAATTACCTAAAATATTTACATCGCGTGCCCTGCGAAAACTATTGATGATAGAATAAAATAATGTACTAAGACTTTGTAGAACACATTATTAATTACAAAAAGTGTCGCGGCAGCATATGACTATTGTAGTTATGCCGCAATAAGTGTTCTTTTATTTAAAAAAATAAAACAACCTCAAATATCGTTGATATTTTTGTTAAAGACCCGAGCGGAGCCGGAGCGGGCCGCTAGTTCTTAATAAGGGCAGGCGTATGTCACACCTCTACACCTGCATGCTAACACAGCTTCTGCCTGTACTTTCGCTACAGTGTCCCGTGATTGGTTACCGGAACCCATAGACGTTAATGACCTAAATGCCACCTAGGAACAAGAATTCCACATCTCAGTTTTATAACACAACGGCTGCCCCATTCTTTAAACAGAAACTGCTTCACGGCAGAAATAGGCAGGGTGATGGTGGTGGTACCTACCCGTGCGACCTCACAAGACATCCTAGTCATCATTCTCCTGCCCTTCTCCTATCGTCTTTCACGCTAACCATGTTTTTTCTTAGGTCCTCCTCTTCCTCTGAAGCCTTCCACATTCATAGTTAAAACCTACTTAACAAGACACCCTAGTAATTACGAAAATTATGAAGTTTTTAAATTCTCACCAAATTCAAATACTTTTAGTATTTACGAGTGCTTTCAATTTCTCCCAAGGCGTAGGTAAAGGAGTACGGATGTATGTCCTGACCTAGTTTCGCATTTAGGCACCCTAAATTCCTGTAAAAATCGATAACTCAAATGGAGCGGACCTTCTGAAGGGACATTACGCAGGGCCCCCATCAACCCCGTGGAATATAATTAATTTCGTCTCCAAATTAAATCTCACTTTTAACCGAATTTTAATTTGGGAAGATTGTAAATTTACCTGTTTGATTAGGGTATTGACAGATTGACAGTATGCTGTTGGATGTCGTACTCCCAGGCAAACGAACATTAAACACAAATTGATAACTTTAAGGTATTAAACATAAGGTCGGGAGTTGTTAAACAAAAGCAATACATGCTGTGATCATGTCTTTTGAAGTTTTGGTAATTTATTGAAGCGATGCGTTGCTGGAGCCCACAAGCATGTGCAGGGCACGTGCCAAACTTTGTAAGAATTAATTTTTGGGCTTAACACGTGTCCACGAACGATTCCTCGATGAAAGAAAAAAAGTAATAAAATTTATTTAGCAAAACTTTTATAAAATTACTAATGACAATATCCGTAGCCACTTCCGTAGCAACTTCTGCCAGCAAGCAGTCATCCGATCCAGCTCGAAAAGAGAGACATCCATTCCAGTTTCAAAAGGGATACAGCATTTATACGACACGGTTGAAACTTTGACTTCGTGTCGTAAGTCTGTTGGCAGTATTCAATATCTCATGATCCGCTAACTTTTTTTTCCCCCTACCTCTTCACTGGTAAACTAAGAGGCTATTCCAGCTACGCCCGGAGTAGGTGAGTTCACGGGCTCAAACTGAGAGTACTTGCTAACACTGGCCCTAACAAGAGCAGTGCTTCACAGAATCTACCACCGGATCGGAATCGCGACCCACTGTAATTGACGTAAACGAAGCTATTACAGTAGAAGCAGCTAGATGTGATTCGAAATTGCCTACTCTCTAGAATCCGTTCGCAATCTTGTGACCATTCAAATTTAACATTAAACATGTTCTCAAGTCTTCTGCCAGCTGTTCGACATCGTACTGACTTCGTAAATCGAATTGCTAATACCATGAATTAAGGTTTAGTTCGAGCCGTTTGCCTTAGGAACACGAAAGTAGATTAAATCAATGTTTCTAACAAACACATAAACAACTTCATGGTTCCAAAAACACGCCATTATCCGCCATTTGCTCGACACTCAGTGTCTCGAGTATCAGCACACAATATCGAGTGCTCTCGCGACACTGTTTGTACAAGTGTTCATGTCCGCCATATTTATATACGGGTGGTAATTCAATAAAGTATTGTTTTTTGTATTTGGTTTGTTTTTATTTACATTGAATGTGTATGGGTCTGCGGAGGGACTTTGCTTTTCTCTGCGTTTTGTACCGCATGCTCCATGGGGAGTGCTCTAAGGAATTATTTGAGATGATTTCATCATCTCGTTTTTACCATCGCACCGCCCGCCACCGGAGTAGAATTCATCCATACTACCTGGAGCCACTGCGTTCATCCATAGTGCGTTTCCAGAGATCTTTTTTGCCACGTACCATCCGGCTTTGGAATGATCCCCTCCACGGTGTTTCCCGAGCCCTATGACTTGTCCTTCTTCAAACGAGGCTTGTGGAGAGTACTCAACGGTAGGCAGCGGCTTGGCTCTGCCCCTGGCATTGCTGAAGTCCATGGGCGACGGTAACCACTCACCATCAGGTGGGCCGTATGCTCGTCTGCCTACAAGGGCAATAAAAAAAAAGTATTATTTTTTGGCGCAGTTGGACAGAAAATTATACAGACTAGCTTTAAGTAATGGCCATAGTCCACAGTAAGTGGTTCGTAGGTTTTGTGTTATATCGCCTTGCAAAGCACCACCTCATCTTGTCCCATAAAATAAAGTGATTATTATACCAGTTAACTAAAGTCGCCAATTGACGTTAATGCTAAGGTACAAGTGTTTTAAGGGTGGGTAATCCATTGTGGAATTCTGTAGAGACTTCATTCATGTCTGACGTTACTCTGAGTGGTGGTATTTCCGTTATGATATATAGGTTCCAATAACTAGAATGCCATGGTTTATAAGATTGTAGCCAGTACTTAAGGACATCAATACCAAAAAAACCTTAGAAAGGGTTTCATTAAAAAATCTGTTTGTAATTATTAAGTGAAGGTTAATTTAAGGTGAAGTTCGAACATTAAAAATTGATGTCTCAATCAACCTTTCGTAAATATGTTTACGTTTCAATTATATTAGATTAATGTAATATTGTCAGTTTGTATGTGCGCATAGTGTCGACCTATTACTTAATTTTTGCGCTAAAAATTAAATTTTAATACCCGATGCGGCATTTGGTCGTATGGTTATCTCTACCAAACATAATGGTTTCTTAACAAATAAATATTTACGGTACATTGAGGTCCAGAATGACGGGTTAGTGCTGCCACTAAAACTAATCAATAGTGCGATGGGCTTCGATAGTAAAACAACCTTTGTGGTCCCGATGGAAAGACGGTCCGTTGTTGTTTTTCGGAACCTATATATAAGTATATAATATGTAATATTATAGCTTGTTTTTTTCTTGTTTTTCATAGGCTCCTTCTACTACACATCCTTTAAGAACAGATTAGCCTCTCGAGTCTAAACTATAACTATATCTACTAACTAGTCAGTAAACTATAACTATATTTAATTATTAATACAAACACTAAAATTTCTTCGGAGTTCGGCGGATAGTTTAGAAGCAAATGTAATTTGAAACGCTCACTGCGAAGTTGAGAAATAATATTCATAAACGTATCTTAGAGAGAAAACATTATCAGAAAATGATACCTAATGAATATAATTGTTACTTACATTCCAAAGATGGAAAAAACGTTTGATCAGTTACGCTAATGGAAGATAATAAATCTGTCGAGGTTCGTTTGTCGTTAGCGTGAAGATAAACGAAAGCTTAAATCCACACTGACCTGTGCGATAAAGTTTAATGTGCTTAAATTGTGCCCCGGATAAAAGACCTATATAAATTTTATATCCTGGTTTTAGACACAGCGTAACTGGAGACAGAAGGTTGGGTTGTTATTTTTTCATCGATGTGTATATTTAGTTGATTTGTAGGTAACAACCTAATGTAGAGAAAATGTTAATTTAATTTTTAATTATAATAGATAAAATAATTTAACTAATTGTAATTAGAAACAGATGAAGGCTTAAATAGGCGAGAGGCGGCCTGCAGTAAATAGTTTCGTTAATGATAATATTAATATACGAAGATTTATTAGAAGAAGCATTATTTATTATTATCTTGAGAAGATTTTGAAGTCGTCGTGGCCTAAAAGATAGGACGTCCGATGCATTCGTATATAGCGATGCAACAGTGTTCGAATCCCGCAGGCGGGTACAAATTTTTCTAATGAAATACGTACTTAAGAATTGTTCACGATTGACTTCCACGGTGAAGGAATAACATCGTGTAATAAAAATGAAACCCGCAAAAATATAATTTGCGTATATATAATTTGCGATTAACTGGTGGTAGGACCTTTTAGGAGTCCGCACGGGTAGGTACCACCACCCCGCCTATTTCTGACGTGAAGCAGTAATGCGTTTCGGTTTGAAGGGTGGGGCAGCCGTTGTAACTATACTGAGACCTTAATCAATCAATCAATCAATGAATCAATCTGTGTGGCGCATTTACGTTGTAGATGTCTATGGGCTCCAGTAACCACCACCAGGTGGGCTGTGAGCTCACCACCCATTTAAGCAATAAAAAAAAGACGTTAGTGAATATCAATAATAAGAGGAGCGTAGCTGGCAACCCGTCTCTCTCTATTTAAGCCCCATCCGGAGAGTATTTCACAGAGATCAACAAACATTCAGGATGACAGTACATAGGTACTAAAGCCCTACAGTGGCAAAAACTATTACTAAAACGCCATTGCAAAACATTCCCAAACTGTGTCTTAAGTTCGTAAGTAACTAACCTCATATACGTGCTTTTTTTGGCGTTATGAGCTTTTACAGGCTATGACGGATAGCCTAGACTTAAAGACGCCATCAATACGAAATAGATCTATCGTCAAACACGGCCATAGACATGTCTACGATCGTTCTACTTAATTGACATTAATCTGATAATAGTATTTCTTGGTAATTCATATAAGAACATAGTTATGTCTATGATACGATTGGACTTAATTTACATTAAACTGATAATAATATCTATATATTAATACGTGAAGAAAAAACTTTGTATCCCTTTTTACGAAAATTGCGCGGACCGAGGAGTATGAAATTTTCCACACTTATAGAGAATATAGACAAGAAGTGCACAATGCTAATATTATTTTAAAATAATGCATAAAAGACAACACATTACACACACTACATACCATGTATTTGACGCACACACGCATGCATACTATTTATTGTCAATCTTTTGTTCTTTGGCGTCTGTTGTCAAACTGAGAATAGATTAAATATTGTTTGTCTTTGTTAATATTTTTTATAGTGTAGTCTTGGCGAAATTTGTGATTATAGAAGTATAAAATACAATCATAATAGTGTACAAACTTACAAATCCAATTAATTATAGTCGAATTTCGACTACTGCGGGACCTCTAGTTGTTTTCATGATGTAATCCCGATAATACGTAAATACATAATGTGACGTTTATAAGACGCTTGCTACTGTTGAAATAACAACCTTACATTATACAAAGTCAAAATAATTAATTTCGAATTAGTATCATTTAACATACAAAATCGAAATATCTACAATCCTTAAAACGAATTCAACCGGTTCATCTATACTAATATACAAATCTACAGTGGTTTTTACGGATGTTCCGTTATAACTACTGAACCATGCATCCGATTGACTTGAAACTTGGTATCCATGTAGAAAATACATGAGAAATAATAATGTTAATTTTAAATGCCCGGTGAAGCGGACGGGTACAACTAGTCTTTTTATAAAATAACGCATTATCACTAATTATTGTTTTATTTTAGTCGCACTTGTTCGGTTTTATATTCTTATATTAGATTATTTAAATTACAATGACATACACGAATAGTAAATGCTTGTTGGACCACTAAAGTGGCGGATGAAAGGCGATTGCATGCAGCAGAGATGCGAATGTTGCGATGGATGTGTGGAGTAACGAGAATGGATAGAATACGGAATGAATATGTTAGAGGAAGTCTGAAAGTGGCACCTGTGACAGAGAAGCTGAGAAGTGCGCGTTTGGGATGGTATGGACATGTGATGAGACGAGATGAAAATGAGGTTGGTAAGAAAATGTTAACTATGAATGTGGAAGGATATAGAGGAAGAGGTAGATCTAACAAGAAATGGATGGATTGCGTGAAAGACGATATGGGTAAGAGTGGAGTCAGCGAAGAAATGGTATATGATAGAAGAGTATGGAAGGAGAAAAAATGTTGCGCTGACCCCAGGTAACTGGGAGAAGGTCAGGATAATGATGATACACGAATAGTCAATCCCACGAAATGCTATCTCCTAGAAAACAACCGCTAACCTTCAAAAACGCCTAGTTGTATAAACTTTTCAAGCTGCTTCTTCTATGAACAAATACCTAATCTTTAACATATTGTAGGGTTTTCATACAAAAGGTACACATGTCCCCAGAAAGTGCTAGATATTGTCTTAAATGGAGGCACAAGCTACGCCATTCAAAATTGAAATTCATGTTCTAAGTTTAACCTGCGTTGATACAGCCCTAATAAATATTAATTTACAAGTAAATATGTGTAGCAAACGTTTTAATAAAAACAAAAAAAGTTTCATAACTTCAGTTTGTATACTCGTAGCGCTAAATATAAGAGGTTTAAGCTGCTATTTGATTTAGTGAATCTTTCCTTTTTTTTATGATTGAAGGATTACTGTCGGCCCGGCGCCTCCGAAGGAGACCTTACAACTCAAGAGCAGCTGCTTCGCGAATGAATTTACTACCGGATCGGAATCCCGACCCGCAGAGAGGATCCGGTGAGAAACTTGGCAGGGCTAGTGCTACCAACACTCAGGTTTGATCCCCGTAAGCTCACCTACACGCTAAGGCGAAGTTGAACAGCCTCTCAAGGCTATCAGCATAGATAAAAAAAAATGAATCTGTAAATTAATTTTGTTATAAAAATAACTCCTACCCACTCTTCGAACCGTAAGATTTGATTACCTTGCGGTAGAAGGAGGTGAACTGAAAATAATTAAGTAAAAACGTCCGGTTCTCTGACCCGACATTTTCACACAAGGAAACTCCACAGAGGCAAAACTTCCAAGAAGAAATAACACATAAAAATATGTTGCGAGTGGCACAATGTTTGCCTAATCAATGAACATGCCCTCGGCTTGGAGATACGGGGAAAATTGTTTGGTTATATTAAGAAACAGCTGTGGTACTAAATTCCGAAACGAAATATTTTTCTTCACAAATTTCCAGGGCAGAGGATTTTTAATGATTACGGCCCATCTATCTAGAACACGATTGCCTAATAACATCGTGTAATAAAGATCAGCTGATGGTGACAGGAAAGGTAGATGGCAAACGTCCCAGAGGACGCAGTCCTACGAGATGGACCAAATACGATATTCTCTGGACATCAACTTCCACAATGCTCTTCACAAAGCTAAGGATCGTAGAAGATGGAGGGAAATCGTACGGGAGAAACTGATGCAGCGGGGGAGTCACGACCCTCAGTAATGAGGAAAACGACGCGAGGAGGAGAATAAAAATCAAATCCAACAAAATATAAATGGCGTAATTAATGGCGATAAGGAGCCTTATGGGGTGGTGGACCATACTGCCTATTTCTACCAAGAAGCAATAATAGGTTTCGGATTAAAGGGTGGAGCAGAACAGAGACCTAGAGCTCACGTGTCAAGGTGTGGGGGCGCTTACTCTGCTGATGTCTATGGGCTTCGGTAAGGACTTAACGCCAGTAGGATCGTGAGTGCGCTTACCCGTCTAAGCATTACTAGCTGAAAGACTGGATGGCTCGACCCTGGGTAGGTTCATCAAGTTGCATGTTCTACATGCTGCTTGATGGGGCTGACAGGGACGGAGTTGATTGATTTATTTAAATACTAACATAGTTCGTAAGTTATTTGTAATATTAACACAATATGAGACTGATGTCTTGAAATAAAAGTTTTTTTTTTATTATATATTTTTTTTTAAACAAAAAAGTTCCAATTATTACAATCCGGTTTGTGAAACTAAAAGCCGAATCGAACCGTTAAGGCTACATCGCCTCAAGCAAAGCGTCATAAGCCTCCCTCACGGTTCGCCACAAAGGACGGTGGTGCACTGCTTGCATCTAGCAGATCTCTGAATGGACCGCTCTATTTTTTTTTCCTCAGCAGTCGTCTGTTTGAAGAGCAATGGAGTCGTTATCTCATATCTCATCATCTCGTTTTTACCATCGCACCGCCCGCCACCGGAGTAAAATTCATCCATATGACCTGGAGTCACTGCGTTCATCCATAGTGCACTTTCAGATATATTTTTTGCCACGTACCATCCGGCTTTGGAATGAGCGCCCCTCCACGGTGTTTCCCGAGCGCTATGACTTAACCTTCTTCAAGCGAGGCTTGTGGAGAATACTTAACGATAGGCAGCGGCTTGGTTGTACTCCTGGCATTGCTGAAGTCCATGGGCGACGGTAACCACTCACCGTGGTGGGCCGTATGCTCGTCTGCCTACACGGGCAATAAAAATATTTCAAAAATCATTAGCCCCGTGCCTTCGCAATTATTCTGGCGATGTTGGTGACTTTTGGATTGATTCAGAAAATCGCGAGTTAAGACATTCATTTGACTTCAAAGAGCATGTTTAATAGCTTGATCTTCGGGTACCTAGGTCTTTTAGGGAAGCCTTTTGTGAGCAACTACGACTCGTGATATTTGCCATAACTGGCGATGTACTGGTGCGTGTACCTCACTGAACCCTCTCCATCCAAGTTGAATAAAGCAAGGACACTTGCGATTCTGTTCATTTGGTGTCATTTAAAGAAGAAGAAAAAATACACGCACAAACCAAACAAGTTGTTGATTGGACCATTATTTATTTATTTATTTATTGTTTAGATGGTTTGACGTGCTCACAGCCCACCTAGTGTTAAGTGGTTACTGGAGCCCATAGACATGTACAACGTTAATGCGCCACCCACCTAGAGATATAATTTCTAAGATCTCAGTATAGTTGTTCGAAACCAATCCGTTAGTTTTTGAATTTTTACCACGGCAACACGGGTCGCGATTTGACGGTGCCGTCGCGATTTGACATCTGTCACTTTGTCTTGCTTCTCGAACGGGACGGTACCTGTATATTGACGGTCTACGCTAAAGTATTGTATCATCGCTAATCCTTATCCATTCCTGCCCTATACCCTTCTCCCTAAGTGATACGGCGTGAGAAGACGACGTCATCGGTTCCGGTGAGTGATTGCATGATATTTTGCTAAAATAGTACATACGACGCCGCGAATCGCGGCACATGTTCGACGCGCACCTCGTACTGGTTTCCGGAGCCCTAGGCTGCCACGAGGTCGCTGGGTTCGAATCGAACAATAGTTACAGATCATGTACGGATGTATTTTAGTCCTTATTAACAAATTTCTAAACTGACAATTCAATTAACGTTTTTTATAAGCCGACGCTAGCATTATATTCGCTGTCGGCGACATCTCCCGCAGCGACTGTCATTCAAACGTCATCGACAGGAGACATTGGCAATTGCCACAATTGGGAAGAAACGAGAAACAATTTTGTTAAGAAGAGACATTACGTCTATAGGCTTATAGTCTTGTTCAACTCAAATAGTTAAAAATAGCGCCTAGGAATGAAAAAGAAATATATGCATATTACCTTGTTTATTTTTTATTTTATTGCTTAGATGGGTGGACGAGATCACAGCCCACCTGGTGTTTAGTGATTACTGGAGCCCATGGACATCTACAACGTAAATGCGCCACCCACCTTGAGATATAAGTTCTAAGATCTCAGTATAGTTACAAGCGCTGCCGCACCCTTCAAACCGAAGCGCATTACTGCTTCACGGCAGAAATAGGCAGGGCGGTGGTACCTACCCGCGCGGACTCACAAGAGGTCCTACCACCAGTAATTTCTTGTTACAGCAATGCTTTCAGATTACTTAACCATAAATATGTTTTTTTTTATAAATACGTAGGTATTTTTAGCGCTTGTACATTCCAAGCTCTAAGCCACAATTTTCTGTTGTGATCTGTGTGAAGTTTCTGATATCGTTGACTCCAGACTTCCAGAAGGATAAATCACTCACTCATCTGTTGTGATATCGTTCAGTCCAGACTCCCAGAAGTATAAATCGCTCACTCAACGCTAAACCGAAATGAATTATAATATTGCCTAAAAATAGAAACTCAATTTGAGAATGCTATAACGACTAATAAAAGTTCTTTAGATTCACAGTCACGGGTTGTTCAGTTTGCGACTCTGTCTTTTCACTACTGCGAAAGCTATCATGAATTATAGACGACAGAAATTGCAAACATTCCAATTCAATAATACAAGTCCAAGCCGTGGTCGCAGATGGGTGATTATATTTCATTTTAATTGAATCAAGCTTAGCTTAACTACCTTGAATTAATGACCGAGCTAATGATTTACCCGATATAAGTTCACGAGAGTCTTTAAAGAGAAAGTAAATACCGCCTCTACCTTAATACGTGACATCATCTTTATCTATATCTATATATTAATCTATATATTAATACGTGAAGCAAAAACTTTGTACCCCTTTTTACGAAAATTGCGCGGACAAAGGAGTATGAAATTTCCCACACTTATAGAGAATATAGAGAAAGAGTGCAGAATGTTAATCTATTTTTTATAAATTATGCATAAAAATACATTAAATTCAATAAAACTACATTACACACACTACCATTTATCTGACACAACACATATACATATACTCTTTGTTTATTGTCAAACTTTTGTTATTGTTTAAAGTCTGTGCTCAAATCATAGACCTTAGGTTTCATACTTCAGTGGCTCAAATTGAGAATACATTAATATTGTTAGTCTTTAACATTATATTTTGTCTATAGTGTAGTCTGGGCGAAATCTGTGATTATAGAAGTATAGTTTTTTTTTTTTTATGATTGAAAGTTTACTGGTGGCCCGAAGGCCTTTCCAGTTTCACCAGGACAGGTGGGCGAGCAAAGGCTCAGCCAAGAGGGGTGGGATTTGCTAACAACTGCCCGAGCGCCTCCGAAGGAGACCTAACAACTCAAGAGCAATTGTTTCGCGAATGAATCTACTACCGGATCGGAATCGCGACCCGCTGAGAAGATCCGGCGAGAAACTCAGCGGGCTGATGCATGGGTTAGGTTGCACGTCGACCTCTTTGTCGAGTTCGACGAGTACGGTTACCGGGGTCCCTAAGCCTGCCCCTAGTATTAAAGCTGAAGGCATCTAATGCAAAGGTTATTGGATCTGATGGATCCGTAAGGACGTGTCTAGGGCGTCGACGGTGACTGGCTCCTGCATGATCAGGATTCGGGGAGTAGTCAGCGGCGGCAACGATAAGGCGATTATCATGACGCATAGCCTTATCGAAGTATCGTTCCGACGCTGACTTCATGTATTTCCGAATTGATTCGAGGCCCAGGTCGTCGTGTAGGTCAACGTTCCTCACGAACCACGGAGCCCCGACAGCTAACCTTCAAAAGCGGGATTGTAGGGATTGGAGGGTGTCTATGTGTGTGCGGGCCGCGTGAGCGAACACCACACTCGCGTAAGTCATGACGGGCCTTATGCAAGTTTTGTAAAGTGTCACCTTGTTCCGAAGGGACATTTTACTCCGCTTACAGATCATGGGGTAGAGTCTACCGAGAATAAACGCGGCACGGTCACGGACTGATTTTATATGCGGGCGGAATGTCATCGATGCATCCAGGGTAACGCCCAGGTACTTGACCTTCCTGGCCCAGGGTATGGGTTGTCTAAAGAGAGTAATCGGGGGTGTAGAAGTATAGTCTTTGACAATAGCACCTTAATAACCAAACTTATAATTTACATTAATTATGGTCGAATTTCGATTACTGGGCGACCACTAGTATATTATAAAAACGCAACTATTTTAGACTTCGAAGTGTAAAACACACTTCGGGTTAAAAATATACCCTCCCGGCAGAAAATAGGGGTAAATTATGAGGCAGGAAGAAGAAGACTGGACATCACTTAAGGCTTCATATACCCATATCCTATGATGAATAGCGGGTCCTATTTATTGTTTACGTTAATAATCAATTGGGTGCTGAATTACAATTGAAATACTGTTTTTTGTAGACCTGCAATACAAGTTGTCTCAAGGGACGGTGGCTATTCATGGATGGTACGATGGTAAGACGCACTCAACTCGCACGGATTAGTACCTTTTTTGACTATGTGGCCTAGAATAACACAGCCCCTCTTCATTATTTGTGACATAAAAATCGGCCAGGGCATTTACCGGAGAATAGACAGTAGCACTCTCTGAGAATTATAGCAGCTTACAGTGATCGCTAATTGGCATTTACTGGCCGAGTGATTTGCAGGCCCGCACAGGTAAGTATCACGGGCCTTCCTATTTTTAACATGAAGAGGTCGCTCAGTATGTAGGTAAAGGTATCAGTATAGTTACAACGACTGCCCCACCCTTCAAACCGAAACTCATTACTGCTTCACGGCTGAAATAGGCAGGGTGGTGGTACCTACCCGCGCGGACTCACCAGTAATTACGCAAATTATAATTTTGCGGATTTGATTTTTATAACACGATGTTATTCCTTCACCGTGGAAGTCAATCGTGAACATTTGTTAAGTACGTATTTTATTAGAAAAATTGGTACCCGCCTGCGGGATTCGAACACCGGTGCATCGCTCAACACGAATGCACCGGACGTTTTATCCTTTAGGCCACGACGACTTCAAAACAGAACTCATATCTCAAGGTGGGTGGCGCATTTACGTTGTAGATGTCTATGGGCTCCAGTAACCACTTAACACCAGGTGGGCTGTGAGCTCGTCCACCAGCACCAGCAATAAATAAAAAAACCCTGACTAATGTGTCACGGAGTTCGTATTTGAATTCCTCAGGTCCAGTCTATTTGGACGTAACTAGACTGCGTGTCTGCATAGTACAGGAGAAAATATTAGCCGGCCATTGAAGCGTTTGTTTATCTATATATTAATACGTGAAGCAAAGACTTTGTATCACTTTTTACGAAAATTGCGCGGACGGAGGAGTATGAAATTTTCCACACTTATAGAGAATATAGAGAAGAAGTGCACAATGCTAATATTTTTTTTTAATAATGCATAAAAGATACATTAAAACAATAAAGAAAACATTACACACACTACATACCATGTATTTGACACACACACGCATGCATACTATTTATTGTCAAACTTTTGTTCTTGACGTCTGTTGTCAAATTGAGAATAGATTAAATATTGATTGTCTTTGTTAATATTTTTTATAGTGTAGTCTTGGTGAAATTTGTGATTATAGAAGTATAAAATACAATCATAATAGTGTACAAACTTACAATTCTAATTAATTATAGTCGAATTTCGACTACTGCGGGACCTCTAGTTAGAATTATTTTGCTATCAGTGACCGGTGAAAACTTTAAAATACACGTCGTTTTTTTAAGAACATAATACTTAATTTAAGGGCTAGAATAAGTCGTCAATCTAAACTTATCTATACTAATATTATAAAGAGGAAAGATTTGTTTGTTTGTTTGTTTCGAATAGGCTCCGAAACTACTGGACCGATTTGAAAAATTCTTTTTCCATTAGAAGCCGACATTGTCCCTGATGAACATAGGCTACTTTTTTTTTTTTTTTTGGTTTCATGTGTGCTTTAATGTTTCCGAAGCGAAGCGAGGGCGGGTCGCTAGTTTTGTATATTATAATAATATACTTTTTTACTATTATAAAGCTAAGGAGTCTGTTTGTTTGAACGCGCTAATCTCAGGAACTACTGGTCCGATTTAAAAAACTCTTTCAGTGTTAGATGTACCATTGATTGAGGAAGACTATAGGCTATATAGCATCACGCTAAGACCAATACGAGCGGAGTACTAATAACCTCCACTTTTGAAGTCGGCTAAAAAGCATGATTTTAGTACCTTCTATTATTCAAAAATATACTTACTTCTACGTAAATGAAGTCGCGGGTAAAATTTTGCGTTATACCAAAGTAATTATTTCACGCGGACGAAGTCGCGGGCAAAAGCTAGTGCTTTTATATATGTAATAATTGCGATTGTAACAATAATTAACATAGGTGTTTAAATTTTGATATTTAATCGATATGTTTATCATCAAAGTGCTTAATGCCTAAAAAAATGCAATTATAATAATGCATCCAAAGTAACACTCGTAAACAATTAGTTAAATCCAATCGCAAACACGAAACTCGATAAAAAAAATCGAGATACAAAAAAACAATCAAACGTGTCATCGGACCGTAGGCGATACTCACTAAAAATCGATTACCACGTAAATTTCACTAAATACCTCTCTCTAATATTTCATATAAAATAAAGGTTTCTATAAAAAATAATATCGCTATTTTTTTTTTGGCGTTTTTAATGTCGCCGGGAGAACGCGACGCGCGCGGCCCTCACCCGGGCTAAGCGTTTACTGACGGGCGTTACTCCGAACAGAGCTACAGTATTTTAAGACCTTTCAGTTCTGTGCTTCTTCCGTTGAGATTAAAAAATAATTAAAAGTTATCGTACTTATAAATAACGCCTCGAATATTTGGGAATGAAAAAACAAAAAAAAAACGACGAAAGAAAACCTTCTTTTAAATTCTTTCCTTAAGATAAACGGAACAATTAATTTAACTAGAGGTCCCGCAGTAGTCGAAATTCGACTATAATTAATTGGAATTGTAAGTTTGTACACTATTATGATTGTATTTTATACTTCTATAATCACAAATTCCGCCAAGACTACACTATAAAAAATATTATAGGTCTATGAACAAAGACAAACAATATTTAATCTATTCTCAATTTGACAACAGACGTCAAGAACAAAAGTTTAACAATAAATAGTATGCATGTGCGTGTGTGCGTCGAATACATGGTATGTAGTGTGTGTAATGTTTTCTTTATTGATTTAATGTATATTTTATGCCTTATTTTAAAAAAATATTAGCATTGTGCACTTCTTCTCTATATTCTCTATAATTGTGGAAAATTTCATACTCCTCCGTTCGCGCAATTTTCGTAAAAAGGGATACAAAGTTTTTGCTTCACGTATTAATATATAGATACGCTTTTTTGTTTCGGCATTAGTATATAAAAGGCGATAAAAAGTATTATTAGACTAATAAAGTCCCAAGAACAATGAATGGTGTACTATGATTATTTCATCCTTATCACTACAAAGTATATAGAGGATGCGATATTATTAAAGAGGTGTAAATATATATTTTTTATTGCATAGATGAGTGGACGAGCTCACAGCCCACATGATGATAAGTGGTTACCGGAGCCCATAGACATCTACAAAGTAAATGTCGCCACCCACCTTGACATATGAGTTCTAAGGTCTCAAGTAGTTACAACGGCTGCCCCACCCTTCAAACCGAAACGCATTACTGCTTCACGGCAGAAATAAGCAGGGTGGTGGTACCTACCCATGCGGACTCACAAGAGGTTCTTTCACCAGTAATTACGCAAATTATAACTTTGCAGGTTTGGTTTTTACTACACGATGTTATTCCTTCACTGTCATTCGTGAATTTTGTTAAGTACGTATTTCATTACAAAAATTGGTACCCGCCTGCGGGATTCAATTTAGATCTAGATATTAATGCACCGGACGTCTTATCCTTTAGGCCACGACTACTCTGAACTTTTTGTTGTGGCATACTTTCATTTCCAGAATTTGAATAAACCACATTTCATTTGAATATTTAAGCCATAGGGTATGGCGTATTTTATCCCGCACGAGTTATCAAAACTAACTCATCGATTTCAATCATTTATGATATAAGATATGCAACAAATTTCATTATTTATTTATTTATTTATTTATTTATTTATAACTTCTTATACTAGAAAGTATAAAGGCGGACTTAATGCCATAGGCATTCTCTAACAGTCTACCTTAGGGGAGTGCAGAGATGAAGCTTGGTAGGTGTAGTGTGAAGGTGATATTACTAACTAATTATTTACAAACTAATTAGTAAGAGTATGACGTAAAATAATTGTTATAAGGTTAGGTAGGTTAAGGTAAGGTTTTCTCTACCTTCCCGCGGATGGAGAGGGGCTTCGAGCCCCCTTCCATGGGCGCGCCACCACGCAGTAGCGTGAGCGGTGATGCCCCTGCTGAGGTGGTCCCTCCGAGCATCTCGGAGGAGGAGATTCGTGCGGCCGTGTCGAGGATGCGGAGGAAGGACGCGGCCCCCGGCCCTGACGGTGTTCACGGCCGGGTCTGGGATTTGGCCTTCGGTGCCCTTGGGGACCGACTCGTGCGGCTCTATGAAGCCTGCCTCGAGTCGGGACGGTTTCCGAAGCAGTGGAAGACGGGCAGACTTGTTCTGCTAAGGAAGGAGGGACGCCCCGCGGACTCACCTGCGGGATATCGTCCCATCGTGCTGCTGGACGAGGCTGGAAAATTGCTCGAGCGGGTGGTGGCCGCCCGCATCGTCCAGCATCTGACGGGGGCGGGTCCCGATCTGTCAGCGGAGCAGTTCGGATTCAGGGAGGGCCGCTCGACCATCGACGCGGTGATGCGCGTGCGTGCCCTCTCTGATGAGACTGTCGGCCAGGGCGGGGTTGCACTGGCGGTGTCCCTTGACATCGCCAACGCGTTCAACACCTTGCCCTGGTCGGTGATCGCGGGGGCGCTGGAGTATCACGGCGTCCCTGCGTATCTCCGTCGGCTGATCGGGTCCTACCTCGAGGACAGGTCGGTCGTGTGCACCGGGCACGGTGGGGCGGTGCTCCGCTTCCCCGTCCAGCGCGGTGTTCCACAGGGGTCGGTCCTTGGCCCTCTCTTGTGGAACATCGGCTACGACTGGGTCCTGCGTAGCGCCCTAAGTGCTCCTCTTCCGGGTCTGAGCGTAGTTTGTTACGCGGACGACACTTTGGTCGTGGCCCGGGGGAGGGACTTGCGAGAGTCTGCCCGTCTTTCCTGCGCGGGGGTGGCCTTCGTCATCGGCAGGATCCGAAGGCTGGGTCTGGAGGTGGCGCTCGATAAATCCCAGGCCCTGTTGTTTCACAGGGCCCGGAGAGCGCCGCCTCAGGGGGCCCACCTCGTGATCGGAGGCGTTCGCGTCGAGATCGAGGCAACCGGGTTGCGGTACCTCGGTCTCGTACTGGACGGTCGTTGGAGCTTCCGCGCTCACTTTGAAAGATTAGGTCCCCGACTGATGGCGGCTGCCGGCTCGCTGAGTCGGCTGTTGCCGAACGTCGGGGGGCCTGACTTGGTGGTGCGCCGCCTCTACACGGGGGTGATGCGGTCGATGGCACTGTACGGGGCTCCCGTGTGGTGCCACGCCCTGACCCGCGACAACGTTGCGGCGTTGCGACGTCCGCAGCGCGCGATTGCGGTCAGGGCGGTTCGTGGATACCGCACCGTCTCGTTTGAGGCGGCGTGCGTGCTAGCTGGGACGCCTCCCTGGGACCTGGAAGCGGAGGCGCTCGCTGCGGATTACGCGTGGCGATGCGATCTCCGCTCCAGGGGGGAGCCGCGTCCCGGCGCGGCGGAAGTTCGAGCGCGGAAGCTTCAATCTCGGCGTGCCGTGCTCGAGGCGTGGTCTCGCCGCCTGGCGGACCCCGCCTACGGGCGACGGACCGTCGAGGCGATCCGCCCGGTCCTCTCGGAATGGGTGAATCGCGACCGAGGACGTCTCACCTTCCGAGCGACACAGGTGCTCACGGGACACGGCTGTTTCGGTCGCTACCTGCACCTCGTCGCCCGGAGGGAGCCGACGCCGAAGTGCCACCACTGCAGTGGCTGCAACGAGGACACGGTGGAGCACACGCTCGCGTACTGCACCGCTTTCGCGGAGCAGCGCCGCGTCCTCGTTGCAAAAATAGGACCGGACTTGTCGCTTCCGACCATCGTGGCTGCGATGCTCGGCAGCGACGAGTCCTGGCAGGCGATGCTCGACTTCTGCGAGTCCACCATCTCGCAGAAGGAGGCGGCGGAACGGGAGAGGGAGAGCTCTTCTTCCCTCTCGGCGCCGTGCCGCCGCCGTCGAGCCGGGGTTCGGAGGAGGGCGTTTGTCCAGCTCCAGCCCCTATGAGGAGGCAGTCTCCTCCCAGTGATGGTCACGGGGCGACCTAAGGGGGTTGAGGCTGCGCCGCACGCTACCGTCACTCTAGCGCGCTGGCACCAGGAGGACGGGACAGCGCGTCGGCGGCTGCGGACTGCGATGCGGTCCGCATTTTCGTCGTCGCTGTCGTCGCCGAACATACTGTTGAAGAGCAACCCGGTCGGCGGTGTATCGCGTTCCGACCCGGCAGGCTGGTTCTGGCCCAGCGGGGTATCCCGGAACACCAGCGGCACCGCCCGGGCGGCCTGGTAGGGCCGCCGTACCGCGGAGACCGACGTCGTTGGTCGTCGACTATCGCCTCGACGACCCGTCGGTCGGGCGTCCTCGGGGTGGCGCCGCGTGTCTGGTTGTAGTGTTGACCGCGGGAACCCCCCTACTCTGAACGGGTTCTGACCCCGGACGGAGATCGGACGTCGGGTGTAAGAGTGCAGGGGAGTCGTTTAGTGGGTGGGCCCTAAAATCCTTGGGCCCGCGATCTGCTCTCAACACCTGCAGATCGTTGAGTCTCACATACCCCGCGCGCCCCCTAGGCGCGGGGACCTCGTAGGAGGTTCGGCCCCCGGCCCGAGAAAAAAAAAAAAAAAAAAAAAAAAAAAAAAAAGGTTTTCTCTACCTAATCATTGGTAACTGATAGGGCTATTCCAACCACGAGACCTTAGAACTCATATTTCAAGCTGGGTGGCGGAATTTACGTTGCAAATGTCTACGGGCTCCGGTAATCACTTAACACCAGGTGGGTTGTAAGCTCATCCATCTATAAATGCAATAAAAAAATAAAAACGGACAGTTTGCTAGTTTCGTAAACCGTGTATCAAAATGAGAATCACAGTTTGAGAAACAATGGAATTGTTGTTACAATGTCTTTCACCCATAACCAGCTGAGGAGGGTAGGTGTAATTGTATTATGAAGCTTCATGAATACAAATAAACAATATCACAAACTATACACCCCAAAATAGAACACCTATGTTCAACCTACTTATTAAAACAGATCAAACTGAAAAAAGAATTGTCTTTTCAGTGCAATAAGGAACATTTATCCTTGTATCAACACAAAAAATACTAATTGCTTCATTTTAAAAATAATAATGCTTAAAATATTTAAAAAAATAATAATAATCTAATATTAAAAAAAAAAAAAAATAGACATGCCCGCTGAGTTTCTTGCCAGTTCTTCTCAGGACGGAGGCTAGTTCTTGTGAATTGGCGGTAGTTCTTTTTGACGTTCAACAAGTATGTACTTTCATTTATGTTGAATATTTTTTTATTTATTTGATTTGATTCATTTTTAGAAGACGTTGTCCTTAAATAAGTTAGAGTTAAATAAGTTAAGCTTTACTATTTAGAGAAATACCTTGATAGTGCAGTTGTTTCAGTTGGAGCGTTAATGATTTTCGGTTTGAAGGGTGTGGCAGCCGTTGTACTGTAAAACTGAGGCGTTTTCTGGTGGTAGGAGCTCTTGTGAGTCCGCGCGGGTGGGTACCACCACCCTGCCTATTTCTGCCGTGAAGCAGTAATGCGTTTCGATTTGAAGGGTGGGGCAGCCGTTGTAACTATACTTGAGATCTTAGAACTTATATCTCAAGGTGGGTGGCGTATTTACGTTGTAGATGTCTATGGGCTCCAGTAACCACTTAACACCAGGTGGGCTGTGAGCTCGTCCACGCATCTAAGCAATAAAAAACCTCAGTTCTCAAGGATGGCGACGATATTTATGTTTTTGACGTCTATGGGCCACTTAACACCAGGTGGGCTCTGAACTCTTCTGCCAAACCATGTTCTTCGAAGCCCTTTATTGTTAAAGTGTGATGAGAGCGTGAAGATAAGCTTCGTTCCAATGAACATCAGTACGCGGCAACACAATTTGTATGCAGCGAGCGATTCGATTACTGCAAAACTCATGAGCGTACATAAATTAAGTATATAATATGTGAAATATGGGAAAAGCGAAATAAAACTCTTTTGCTGTCATAATAGAGTTCACTATTTTCCTGAGGAAGTTACATAAGCCGTTTTGACTTCCTATGCTCTGCATTCCAGGTGTATTATAATATCACATACCTAATAATATCATGGAGGTAATGTAGATATAAAGTGTTAAGGTTAGGTGTGTGTTTTTATTATATATGTATTGTGTTTTCGTGATGAAGATTAATTTCAAAATAAACGAGAATTTGGCTAACTGGATTGCATTATTTTTGCGGGGAATGTCGAAAAAGTTTAACAATGAATGAAACTATTTTAACATCGTCTCAAACTTTTTCATCTGTGTGTTGCATGTCGCGTCACGGTCGGCCGCGGAGTAGGGATAAAGTGTAAGACGCTCGTCAGAGCAGCCAATGCCAATATGGCGGCGCCTATAGTTCCCAGCAGCTGACCATATATACACAACATTTAGTTCTTTCTTCAGCAACTTGTAGACCAAATTAAAATTAGTTTTACGTATGACTTTTCCCACATATTCGTTGGCAGCCTAAGGGACTATTTCAGCTACGTTCGGACGGGTAGGCGAGCTCACGGGCTCAACCTGAGATAATTTGTTCACACTGGCCCTAGCAACTAGGAACGGAATAATTTTATAAGCTATTAGAATACACGTTTATAAGTCGTTAAAAAGTATAAAGCTCATTACGCCTTAACCCTACAAGGCACCTAGTTCCATATGTGGAACACTGCCTTTAATCGTTCCTATAACTATAAAACAAGAAATAGCGTCATCTATTGACATATTGATAGATGCTACAGACATTTAGCAATGTTGTAATACAAAACTTTACCTAAAGATGTCTTTCGTGTTAAAGTTATAGTATATGAAGTGTGAAATTTGAATGAAAGTGGAACGTTAGTCGTTTGTTTGAATTCAAAAATATTTAAAAAATAGTTATTGAACAGTTTTGACTCCAAAAAAATTCTGTGCTGCAACGAAGTGTATATTTTGCAGAGGTAAGTTGTTTTTTTTATATTATAATAGTAAACGTATTAGTAAATCATATTTTTATGCATGTTCCACATACGGTACGTTGAGCTTTAGTGTCTGTTTTCACTTATACTTACTTACAATAACGTTCCCTAGGATTTTTTTGATTTTATTGCAGATAATGTCGCGAAGAAGATTGCGTGATGAAGATATTGAAGGTTTCTGGGAATGAAGATGGTCAAGATTTTTCTGATGCTGAAAGTGATGATGACATCGAAAAGGTTCAGTCCATCCGAAACTTTTTATCAGAGCCACTCAGCAACGTGGAAACTTCCTTCTCTCCGCAAATATATCAGTATTCGTCTCCCGTCAACGAGCATGTTACGAATATTGTAAATCGTCAGCCAGAAATATCAAACCCTCAGCCTAGTACATCAGGAATGACTTCAAGGTACAACACAAGGTTCAACTACAAGTACCATTGCACAATCTCAGGAACCTAGACGATCATCGACTAGGAGTAACACAATCGGTCATGGACCTAGAATCCCTGGCACTGTAACTCACTCAAAGAAAAAAAAAAAAAGATTTATTTGGAAGAAAACATATTTTCAATAACGCCCTTCTTCATTTACTGGAAACGCAAATTTCCAGTCACCGATTATAGACTTTGAAACTCCCCTTCTTTATTTTTTATGATTTTTTGGTGATGCGTTATTTCAGCATATTGGAGAAGATATTCAGCATATGCACAAATTTAGTGTACAAAAAATTCTTCAAAGAAAATGGTACTTGAGGCTATTTTATCATCTTCTTGATGTAACCCTTGTCAATTGCTGGTTATTGTACAGAAGAGTCGGAGAGCAGCAGCATATACCAACCCCAATGAAACCGAAGGACTACAAATTTGAAGTAGGGAAAAGTTTGTGCATATGTGGGTTATCAATAAACAAAAAGAGAGGTAGACCAAGTTTATCTGATGAAGTTGAAAACAAAAGACAGAAGCCAAATACATCAATCCTACCTCCACGTGATGTCAGGCGCGATGGGTTTGAGAATTTTCCTGTTTGGGGTCAAAAAAGACAACGATGCAAATATCCTGGTTGCAAAGGAAATACATTCATATCTTGCGACAAATGTTGCGTAGAACTTTGCCTCAATAAATGTAACAATTGTTTTAGATCCTTTCATCAATAAATCATTTTATATTAGTTATAAGTATGATTTTGCAATAATATAAAAAAGTAAAATATAAGTAAAGGTAATAGTCATTTCATT
Organism: Bombyx mandarina; assembly: GCF_030267445.1. Classification (NCBI taxonomy): domain Eukaryota; kingdom Metazoa; phylum Arthropoda; class Insecta; order Lepidoptera; family Bombycidae; genus Bombyx; species Bombyx mandarina. The sequence continues at coordinate 9,558,361 of NC_143226.1, forward strand.
TTGAATAATTTACAATTGAACAAAAAGTACACAGGAAACTTCCAAAACAATTCAACTGTACTAGTTTAGTATACCAAAAAGTATAGTTAAGGCTCAGTGTACCATATGTGGAACTGAAATAAAAAGTTGATTTTTTCGTAAAATATGGTTTTATTTTTATTTTTATATGTTTTCCCGATCTTCTGATCACTAAATACAAACTATATATTTTTTTCATGCACAAAAAAAAAATTGAGCCTTGTAGGGTTAAAACATTTAGTTAAGCCACTTCGATTTTAAATGTGTGATATATAAACAATAGAAAAAGCGAAATTATAATTTTGGGTCCATATCAATTTATACCAAAATCAATTTAGATACAGTTCGTTTCCATTTCATATTTCATACGACAAGATACGGCGTCGGTCCTTTGCTACAAGAGATTGTGCTGTATGGGCAACGATCCCTTCGCCTGTCCAATGGACGGGTGAAACAAAAGGATCTTGGTTAGTGTTAGCACTTTGTTTAGCTTGCAAACTTATTGTTTCCTCTGTCCAAAATTCGTCTTTCAAAATGTACTACACATAATAATAACAATAATGTTACGTGCTGGGGTTCGGGATAAATAAAAATTCTACCGAATTACAAGTTAACACTGTATTCAACATTTAGAACACTTAAAACACTTAAAAATCAATTTAAAATTCTCAATTCACTTCTTCCGCTTTGCTTCAGGTGGTCCGTTTGCTGTTTCGCTTCGAGTAGTTCCGATTACTGACTGACTGCGTGCCATTTCTGCAACGCTTTTATAGTCGATACGACAATCCTAGAATCGTGGAGAATATTCTACAAAAGTCGAGTATTATGTGTTTCCGCTATCTGATAATAGATGGCGTTGTACTTCTCGGGCGTTCTATGTGCTACTAGTTCCTTCGATATTCGTTCGACTATTCGGCGATAAATGGCGTTACTCTTACCGTCGTAACATTAGTAAAATTAGTCTAACTAATGATAAGAATGTAAATAAAACAATTCATTAATCTCTTGTAGATCGTTCCTTCACTGCTGAGATTCGCGACCGCACTTCTTCCACTGTGTTCGATCATGGGTGGCATGAACCGCATGGTACAGACTACCACCAAGTGCTTCTCTTGCTAGATCTGACCATCTGGCTGGTGTTCTGCCCACGGCACGATTGCTCTTTAGGCGACCCGCAATTATGAGCTTCTTTAACTCATGTCTGGGAGACAGTATGTTGTGTCCGAAGAAGCTCATAACACGTTCCTGGCAGATGGAAGAGAGCCTTTTTTGGATGCTTAGTTCCCTTAGAATGGATTCGTTAGTTCTCATAATTCTTTGCTAGAAAGCTTAAAACTAAACTAGTAATTATCGACAATTAAAGATCTGATTCCAAGATATTAGGTTTTATTATTGCCGAACCGATGTACCATAGAAATTTATTGTGATCGAGAATTGAATTTCCTCCTGAATCTTATTGCAATTGCTGTAGGACCTCTTTTTTAATGGTGGTAGGACCTCTTGTGAGTACGCACGGTTAGGTACCACCAACTTGCCTATTTCTGACGTGAAGCAGTAATACGTTTCGGTTCGAAGGGTGGGGCAGCCGTTGTAACTAAACTGAGATCTTAGAACTCCTATCTCAAGCTGGGTGGCGGCATTTAGATGTCTATGGGCTCCAGTAACCACTTAGCACTAAGTGGGCTGTGACCTCGTCCACACATCTAAGCCATAAAAAATTTTTATTCAGAATCACTAACGTCTGGACTTAAAACCTACACCCTGTAGATATCGCAATGAGTTCATCTAAATTTGTTATTTTCACAACTATTTACCCTCCGAAGCGCTCTTACCCGTGCTTTGAACAAATAATGTCAAATATCAAATTTATGAAAAGTGTTTATTACACGCAGCCACGCTCATATTTTGTTTGAAAGAAAAACCATTCTCGGATGCTATGTACTCAGTGCGACGTCATAATGGTTGGTCGTTTATTCGGTAGTAAAAAAATAATAAACAAACTCACTTTCAAATTTATTATTACAGTATTGATTATAATGCTATATCCACAACTTGTTGTAAAATAGGTGAGTAATCCATTTGCATTAAAGTCGCTGGCGTGGCGTGCAGCCTCTTCCACAGGACATACGACCTACTTTTTTATCCTACCTAAGCTGATGGCGTTGACAGACCATTTCAGCGTAACCCTAACGAGTAGGTGAGCTCACGGGGCTCAAACCTGACGACGTTGCTAACACTAACCCTAGCAAGAGCCGAGCTTCGCAGAATCTACCACCGGATCGGAAACGCGACCCGCGACGAGAAATTTGATGGACTGTGTCTATGGGAACATAGTCTGAGACAGAGACGTGACAGGTGATTCAAAAAGAAACAAAAGAAAAAATAAATGGAAAGAAGATCAACGTGACTGGTAGTGGGTATACTTTTTAATGCCTTTAACCGACCGCTCAAACGCTAAGTGGGCCAATTTAATGTTGAAGTCTACGAGAATTGTAGCAAATGCTACGAGCCCCTACGACAGCAATCAAACGCCTACGCCGTAGCTGATAGGTCAGTTTAAATTTTAACAAGGTAAAAAGAGACAATATACGAAAATGGCAATACGTGAGGAAAGCCCTCTTTGTTAAATCTCGTAAAAAACTAAAAAAAAAACGTTTCCCGGACAAAAATAAATGTGTTTGCGTTGTCTAAAAGTCCAGTAAATTGGAGTCTGTCTCAAAATTACACCAAATGATAAGCAATCCAATTACATTCAGCAAATGAAAAAGACCCGGACACATAAAGTTTGTAACCCTCCTTTTATAGCTACCATAAATCTTTTCAATTGAGAAAAGTGCCATCTTTTATTCAGTATCGGAACTAAATAGTAGTAAGCTTAATTCGGCTGGTTGATGGTTCTCGAAAATTCCGCAATGGCGCTAGTGTGCTCATTTCAGGTATTATAACGATATTCTTGACCTGAGGCTTTGGGACTCCCTAATTTATATGCAAATAAATTGGTTGTCATGACAACGGGTAGATAAGAACTGATATTGTATTTAGAACGGATGCGAGTTTCTTTGCTCATTGTCCAAGTTTCGAATATAAATTTTATTCTTTGAATAGAAAGTTATAGAACAAAGAAAACTCAGGCAATTTCAAGTTTTGCACCTTAAAATTGTTTATACTGACGTTTTGAGCGGAGAAATTCATTTGTCACTTAAAATATGTCTTGAAGATAAGAATAGCAAAAATTATGCTTATCACATTGCGTTATTGTTTCTTTTTAATACTAATTATTTTTATTATGTTTGGTGAACTGGATCGTACCGTGAGGCACAGAATTAACGCAGGATGGATGAAATGGCGGCAGGTCACGGGCACCATATGTGACTCGCACATCCCTCTTCCCTTAAAAGGGAAGATATATAAGACCTTAATAAGGCCTGCCGTCTTGTATGGATCAGCTTGTTGGACAACGAAAGTGGCGGATGAAAGGCGATTGCATGCAGCAGAGATGCGAATGTTGCGATGGATGTGTGGAGTAACGAGAATGGATAGAATACGGAATGAATATGTTAGAGGAAGTCTAAAACGGGCACCTGTGACAGAGAAGCTGAGGAGTGCACGTTTGGGATGGTATGGACATGTGATGAGACGAAATGAAAATGAGGTTGTTAAGAGAGTGTTAACTATGAATGTGGAAGGATTTAGAGGAAGAGGTAGACCTAAGAAGAAATGGATGGATTGTGTGAAAGACGATATGGGTAAGAGGGGAGTGAGCGAAGAAATGATATATGATAGAAAAGTATGGAAGGAAAAAAGATGTTGCGCCGATCCCAGGTGACTGGGAGAAGGGCAGGACAATGATGATGATGATTCATCTACCGCATCGTTCACGAAACAAGTCCTTTGAAGATAGTGAAGTCGATGTATATTCTAAAATATCAGCGATCGAACTGATTTGCATTCATACTTTTTCCGGGAAATTCAATATATAGATCAGAGTTAGCATGTTGTTGAAGTTCTTTTGTATTATCTACCTAGCGCATTTATTGCAATGTTTCCAGTAACACAACAGAACCCAATAATTAACTAATATCTGCAATTTTAGTTTCCCTAATGCAGAATAAACAAAAAAAGTAAAACTGTTTTATGTATGTTTGTTTCGAATTTTGAACCTCTTAAAATATTATCAGTACGAAATAATACTCTGCAATTTTAATTTTTCGATTGTAGTAGTAATTTTAGTTTTTCGAATGTAGAATAAACAAAAAAAAATCTGCTCACATAATATGTTTGTATTGAATTTTAAACCTCTTAAACGCGAAATCTCATGCCAAAAAGCCATAATACATTAAAATATTAGTGTCATAAAAAAAACTGAACATTTTATTGGGTTATGGCGAAATATTTTATTTGTTTTTTATCGAGCGAGAAAATTACTATTAAATTATTGACGTCAGCTATCTCCCAGAGAAATGCGACGTGGTCAGACCACCAACCAGATGGTCAGATCTAGTAAGAGAAGCACTTGGTGGTAGTCTGTACCATGCGGTTCATGCCACCCATGATCGAACACAGTGGAAGAACGTCACATGTGGTCGCGATCCTCAGTAGTGAGGGAACAATATAGAAGAAGATCTGATTTTATTTTCTACGTTGTGTAAAATAAGCAAAACATGACTCACCTCTGCGGTTACTCGATAGTTCCCCTTCTGTTTGCCGTGCTCAGGAGAATGTTTCAGGACCTTGGTGTCGATCTGAACGTTAGTCTGCATCTTGTGCTGATCACTCAACTCACTTATCACTACTTATCATAGTCCAATAATGTTTTTTGTCTAAAATCTATCTAGATACATTTAATCAATTTTAATGTCTAGGTTTGTTAAGCATTCTTCAGCCACTCGATTGTAAGGAAACTTAGTACATACCGTCGGTGCAAGCACTTTGGGATAGGTTTTTGTTATAGTACCATCAACGTAGGGCAGGTGGGGCGAGTGTATATTGTACATCCAAATCTATCAATGGTCATAGCGGGACATCCTTAAAATTGTGGTGGTTAATTTAGGAAATAGATATGTTAGATTTTGTAATTCAGTGCAGAATTTGTATGGCAGTTGCCGTGGGGACGGCGATAAAATAGCCCTCACTGTTTTATCACAAAACGAAATAAAACATATTTTTAGCGCTAGATGAGTGGACTTGAATGCCGCCATGCAATCTAAGCAATAAAATTTGCATGCATTTTTTATTACATCTAAGCAATAATTTTTTTTTAAAAAAATGCACCTTGAGACATGAGGTCGATGAACTATTCGTTGCTGGTTATCCTAACTGTAATTTGAGAATATACTGAGATGTTAGAACTTATATCTCAAGGTGGGTGTCGTATTTACGTTGTAGATAGACGGGCCCATAGACGAGCTCCAGTAACCACTTAACACCAGGTGGGCTGTGAGCTCGTCCACCCATCAAATCAATATATAAATAAAAACGTATGACTGCTTCGCGGCACACATAGCCAGGTGATTGTGCCTTGCTGTGTGGGTTTAGAATATAGCCTTGTTATAAAGGTGTAAAAGACGAAGAAAATATGACTGTTCCTACTCCTTGTAAATATATTATGGTTTAAACTTAGCTTAAATGGCTTGGTTTAGCTTGGAATGATTTGCTCGCTCCGGGCATTTCAATATTGCAATAATTGTTACGTTATAATATTCATTGTAAAAATGAATATTTAAAAAAAAATCAAGTACTTAAAAAAAAACAACTAACATTTAAAAAAAAAGACATCTCCGCTGCGTTTCTTGCCAATTCTTCTCGGGACGGAGGCTAGTTTTTGTGAACTGGCGGTAGTTCTTTTTGACGTTCAACAAGTGTGTACTTTTATTTATGCTTTTTTTTTATTTGATTTGATTTGATTTAGAAAAATAAGTAAAGTTATTTTTCTCGAGAAACCTTTTTAGACCATTTGAGGAATAGGTCACTGACTGATCACAGTAGTATATGAATGTAAATATCAAAAATGTCACTCGGTATCTAAACTATTTAGGACATGGATATAAAAATATTACACCCGCCGCACCCATCCTGTAATTATATTATATAAAATAACACCCCTACCGTCTCTATGAGCTCCAATATTCACTTAAAAGAAAAGCCTTCGGATCTCTGTTGGAACAATGAAAACATTTTAAGCTTCCGCTAATTATTTCATCTCCTTAAATTTTAAGCATCGTACACAAGGGTATTTGGTAATTTCAGTCAGGAGTTGCTGCGTCGCATATTCCCTTTGAAGTTATCCGTTGTCTTAGAGATCTGAAACAAAAGAATTTTACGTTAAGAAATCGAAAAGCTTCTATTATGATTCAAATTCAAAATCATTTACTTCAACTTAAATGTCAGTATAACACACTTGTTGAATGTCAAAATATAAATAACAATGTTAACTCTACCACCGGTTCCAAAAAAAGCCACAGTCCTGAGAAGGACCGGCGAAACAAACTCAGCGGGCTTTTTTTTATTTATTTTTTATTTTGATTGAATTTAAAATGTTTATTTTGAAAACAGAACACGACCTCATAAAATTTATGTTTATGTAACCACAAACACGTTTCAGAACAAAAAAATTCAAGTGCCTATTCTAACCTTTGCTATGGGTACTTCAAAATTTCAAACACAAAAGAGTTAAGAACAAGCTTAGTCAAACCCAAATAAAAACAGTTTGGCGCACCCCCAGCCTTGCTGATCTGCATGAGTGACAAGTCGACTCAGCATCAGGTGTGCTTGTCTGTCTACAATGACAAAAAAAGCTTCATAATCATTATCCTGCGCTTCTCCCAGTCACCTGGGGTCGGCGCCACATGCTTTCTCCTTCCATACCCCTCTATCACATACTATTTCTTCGCTCACTCTCCTCTTACTCATATCGTCTTTCACGCAATCCATCAATTTTTTCGGTCACTGTGCTCGCCGAACCAGTCGCTTGCGACGAAGAGCTCGACGACTAAATTAACCCATAGACACGGCCCACTGAGTTTCTCGCCGGATCTTCTCAATGGGTCGCGTTTCTGATCCAGTGGTAGATTCTGCGAAGCACTGCTCTTGCTAGAGCCAGTGTCAGAAATACTCCCGGTTTGAGACCCATGAGCTCACCTACACGTCAAGGAGAATCTGACAATAGCCTCTCAAGGCTAATCAGCATAGGTAGGAAAAAAATATCATTTTTTCTTAGGTCTACCTCTTCCTCTAAAGCCTCCCACATTCATAGTTAAAAGTCTCTTAACAACCACATTGAAAAAAAAGCTTACGAATACCAAATATTATTCACAAATATACTCTCTTCGCCCAGTAATGACTCAGCTCTGAGCTCCGTGTTGTTGATAGTACGAAATCCCGAACGCATTTTGGTGTACAATATGCATTAATATCATTTGAATAACCAATACACATGTCAGATAAGAAAATCCTACATTTTGACTTTTGAACGGTGAATTTTATTTATTTAATGAGGTATGTAATGAGGTAAGGAGATATAATCAATTTCACGAAATGCGTACTAACTGTCATAAAGGTCTTCTTTGTGAACAACAAATCTAAGACGCAATTAGAAAAGTATTTCCATTTAATTGTCCATTTACTGTGTAGGAATAGATATATAAATGAAAAAGATGAGAAATGAACAACGTATCTTAAAAGAATGATCGTCCTTGGTCGTAAATCCACTTCAGACTCAGCATGACGCTGTTTGTACGTAAACAACCAGCGCTGGTTTTTAACGGGAATTATATAACTAATATATTAGAGCACATTCAAGTATTGTGCTCCAATTTTTTTCTTCGGTAAATTTCTTTATGATATCATTTCAAACTTATCTCTCTAACTTTTTCCACTTTTTATTGTCTCGTTCTGCTTTTACATAAAATCCTATAAAACTCAATAATGACATCAACTTATAAAAAATGTCCTTCAAACTCAAGAGCGTTCTATTCATCTGAACCTCGTGAAATATCGAAGGAAAGTCATTGACGAAAGAGGGGGCACATAATTTGAAATCAGCGCCATCTCTTGACGAAGTTTAGAAACTGTCATCACTCAAAGTACAATGATGGTAGGCGGTTTTACATCCTGGAAAACTTATGGGATTCGAACGTACATTTTTATGGATCCAATATAAAAAAGCGAGGCTTTTACTTTTGACCGACTTCAAATCAAACAGATGAGGTTCTCAAATACGTACTGTAAGGTTTATGATTATTTATATTAATATGATTATATAAAGTCCTGTAGATATTAAGAATTCTTATTATATATATGAGGTTTGTATTGCAAAACATTTAAATATTATTGTTTATTAGTTACTCAATTGACTGCTTTTAAAGTCCCGTGACTAAGCCACGTGACCAGTCAAGAGGGGATACCCGGCTGAGACGTATTTAAAAGAGAATGCAGACGGTCAGAGCACAGTAGTTGAATAAGACGCGTCAATGTAAAATTGGTAGATTAAATCAGAGTGTGAATAAGATAATCTGTTTAATTTATATGTCTGTCACCCAAAAGTAGGTTTTAAGCGCTTGTTTCGTAATAATGTAATATTTTGTCTGCGTTATGCAAATATTATTCGTGACGCGTTTATTTTGACTGGTATAATTGACACTGTCATTAATAATGCTATCTTGAGATTGCAGCTAATAAGTTTTTTTTATTTATTGCTTAGATGGTTGGACGAGCTCACAGCCCACCTGGTGTTAAGTGGTTACTGAAGCCCATAGACATCTACGACGTAAATGCGCCATCCACCTTGAGATATCAGTTCTATGGTCTCAGTGGAGTCACAACGGCTGCCCCACTCTTCAAACCGAAACGCATTACTGCTTCACGGCAGAAAAAGGCGGGGTGGTGGTACCTACCCGCGCGGACTCACAAGAGGTCCTACCACCAGTAAAAATAAGCCTCGAAAAATAAAACTATTTTTATACAATATTGCAATAAACATTAATAATGTATTAGCACCCGCTTTTTTCATTAAAATTTTATAGATGCATCAAAAATTGCAACAAACTATATTAGGTCCATGGATTTGGCGGTGCCAACGTCACGATGAAATATAGCCGGGAACATAACATAATATAATCCTTGAGAATGTCTACCGTTTTTATGATTTATAAAGTTCTGTAGGAGATGTCACAAAATACATATTTGAGAAAATATTCTAGGTGACTTTTCATATATTTTGGTTACGTCATTCTAATTTAATGCGCCCTATCATTTGTTATCTTGTATAATATTATTCAGTAAGCGTCCTTAATCGATAAGGTGCCGGTTGTAAGATTAATTATTTCTGCCGTGAAGCAGCAATGCGTTTCGTTTTGAAGGGTGGGGTAGCCGTTGTAACTATACTGAGACCTTAGAACTTATATCTGAAAGTGGGTGGCGCATTTGCGTTGTTGATGTCTATGGGCTCCAGTAACCACTTAACACCAGGTGGGCTGTGGGCTCGCCCACCCATCCAAGCTATAAAAAAAAACAAATTAATAATTAGTTTCCAAGTTTAATACTCATACTTAACACAAAGTTTGCGAGTTTCGATTACGAAGGTATAGTAAGTTTGCCTTGACGATATTATAGTATCGTGTGATAAAAATGATAGCCCCTTAATTATGGGTAACGCGTAATTTCATCATCTCTGCACTCCCCTAAGGTAGACTATTAGAGAATGCCTATGGCATTAAGTCCGCCTTTATACTTTCTAGTATAAGAAGTTATAAATAAATAAATATTTTTTTACGTGATAACGTCTTATAAATCGATGCCCGGTTGCATGCACGAAAAAGTGTCACGTTCCGCTTGAGCCCGAGCGTCCCAGCGAGAGCGCGGAGCAAGCTATAAAGAGGGACTATCGGCCCAAGCGTTGGCTTGTAACACATTTATCTCTCTTCTCGCCTGACGTCAGAGCTAGCAATTCCAATAGTTCTCCTACTGATGTTATCATGTAAAACTATCATCCGTAAACCGACTTTACAGACAACAATTTTTGTTGTTGTTTTATGGCATATTGTGAGACCGCTCGTGTAAGTACCACCGCCCTACCTATTTCTCTTCGAAGGGCGGAACTGCTGCCATTCAACTCAATTGAGACTTCCACCAACGCATGGTAGATGACGGTATGATTATGATCTCTATTGATTCAAGTTATGACTTAGGGCAGTAGTGGACCGAGAGATCGTCTGCCCACCGTTTAACAAGATCTAACGATCTTTCATGGTTTTGTAGGGGAATGACACGCCACCCCGCTTCGCTTATTATGCAGTTATTGTGCATACAGTAATGAGTAGCATATGAGTCAGTCAGTGGTCAACGTGCAGTGATCCACAGCGGTCGCTGACGCAAATAAATATGTAAATAATTACATATAAACGTAGTACATAATACGTATAAACGTAGTGTTTTATTGACCGCTCCGATGAGGTTTATGGAGGACAACACGCAACAAACAACCAACGCACATGCCTCCTCCTTCGTCATCTTCCTATAAACCTCACAACAAGATTAGAGGAATTTGTTTTTTTATTTATTTATTTATTTATGTACACACAAAAAAGAAGACACAGTACAGAGTAATAGGAAAATTATGTACAAAGGCACTGCTTATTTCTTTAAGAAATCTCTTCCAGCAAATCTGCGAGAGGATTATGAGATTAATAATTAAAAGTAGTTTGTGTGCTTAGGGTAAAAAATACTCATGCTGTTCTATCTTGTGGCCTATCATACGCCATCTCTACATCGATACCCTTCCCTCGTATATCCTCTTTCACATATTCCTTACAAGTCTTTTTAGGATGCCTCCTTCTCACTCTCCTCTCCTGCGTCTCTTGTGATCAAAAACATATTACCCAAATAGATAGCAGCCCCCTTCTTTTTTATTTGAATTCAAGAGGAATAGTCAAACAATTACCTATTCTTTTCTACATATTTCCTATAAATAAAATTTGATGAAAGTTGACGCAATTACACAATAGATATACATATGTACAGGATTCAACAAAAGCTGTTTAGCGTAAATATTGAAACATCAATAGAACAGTATCAAAACTTATTGAAGGCCGCGTAAAAGCTATTTACGATCTTGTTTACAAAAGTTTTCGACTACAATAATATTGGACGATCAGCAAATTAATATTTTGTACCGATTGAATATGAACTTTATCTGTATTCTGAGAAATCATAAAATTGTTTAGGTATTTACATAATAACATGTATCTATTGGATTTCAATTTTGTTGATTTTAAAATTTCGGCTTAGTTTAGAGTCTGGCTGTTGTTATAATATTGCTGTGCCGATTAATAGTTTTAAAACTATGTTTTTAAACTAAATGGGAGCCCATAGACATCAGAGCGAGAATATCGCAATCCAGTTTATTTAAACTGGCATGGTATGGTAATTAAAAGACATTTCTTATGATTTATGGTGTCAAATCAATCATTTAATAAAATCTTTTTTGTTTCTTAGATGACTGAATGACTTCACGGCTAACCTGGTGCTAAGTGACTACTGGAGTCCATGGACATCAACAATGTAAATACTGCCGTCAATTTTGAGAAATAAGTTCTAAGTCTCAAACGTTTACAGTACAACGGCTGCCCTTCAAATTGAAACGCATTACTGATTCACTACAGAAATAGGCAAGTCTGTGGTGATAGTACAAGCGAACTCTCAAGACGCTCTACAACCAGAAATAATCTCCTCTCATATTAATAAATTTGCGTAACTCAACTGGGGTGCCCATGTCTCAAGGCAACCTTACCCCAGGTGGATTGTGAACTTCACCTACCTATATCTCCAAAAAAATGTCCTTTAATTCTTTTTTGTTTTAATTTTATTATTTGATACCCACTGTCAAAGTTTTACTTGCATCTCACCATTCAAACCGTTATTTGTGTTGTAAGGTTGGTAGGTGTCGGCTTACAACACCTACCAAACTTACAACAAAAATAGTATTAGTCAGACAAATAAAAAAAATTACAAATTCAATTTTTATTACACACAAAAAAAAATAAAAAATCATTGTCACTCTACACAATAATGAGGAAATTCACGCATATCCGGCTTACTTTCAGCCACCCGTCACGTCAAGAGACGAATATTAGCACACTTTGCACAGAAAATGACTGAAACGTGAAAATGAATTGGACCTTTTTTTGTCGTTGACACATGACGTTGAAGTACCAATATATTTAGTGGCTGTTCTAAGTATCAAACCTGAACCCAGGACTGCTTCACGCTAGCAATACCGCCACCAATATGTTGCATAATACTCAAAAAACGCTCTTACCCATGTTCGGGTGAATACCTTGATCATATTACGTTATCCACGGTAAGAGATGGGATCACGCTATTCTGGATTCGCACCACACAGCCAAAATCATAAGGTTGGTGTATTCTCAAATGTAAAAAGACCTAATCTATACAAAACAAGTGTTTGTTTGTCTTATCTTAGTACAATTGAGGACTCTCCTTAAGTTCATGTCGTAGCGCCCAGGAAGCATCGCGGAGGGAGTACGCAGCAAAAAGATCTTTGGAAGATAATGAACGTTATGGTTCTAAGTGTATAAGATGAACTGTGCTACAGTGGCGGGTGGTACAATGTTAAAAGAAGATTACGAGATCATCTAAAACATGAGAGAACTGAAGTCCTAGCGTAGACCCAATGGTTTCAAACGATCCTTGAGAATAGGGTTTTTGACAATCCCAATGGTAATGCTCTGTATGCAGTTAAATACTGATGACTGGTATTTGGGATCAAGCCTCTGCTTCGTAAAGCATAAGTAATTTCTAAGACTTGAAGAACCGCTTAGTTTTATTGAGCACTCGCAATATTTTAGTTGGCAATTCGGTTAGTTAGGAACTATAATCAGCTAAACAGTATATTCATTTTCCAGAGTTCTTACGTAACATCCGGGATATAGAATTTTGAATTTGTGTATTATTAAAATTTTCTAAAACTAGTGACAGAACATCGGGCATTTTCAATATTTTCGATCAGCGTATACCTACCTGCTACATGTAACTTAAATGACAGTAGGCAGTTTGAACAGCTCGTGCAAAGGTACTCCTGAATCAATAAGGTACAGACTTCATTATAATTTTTTGTGGTGACTCCGAGCTGGAATACTTCGCGCAGGAATGGCTCGACAATGTACTCCTTATTACAAGTAGGGTGACCAAGAGAAATGTAGTTAATGTTTTGTTTCAATCAATATTTTCTGTACACACTCTTAGTAATTAGCGGTAATCATCATACAATAGAAGATAATTAACAGGTGCCTGAATTGTGCTAACGACCTTTTTCGACATATCTATACTAATATTATAAAGAGGAAAGATTTGTTTGTTTGTTTGTTTCGAATAGGCTCCGAAACTACTGGACCGATTTGAAAAATTATTTTTCCATTAGAAGCCGACATTGTCCCTGATGAACATAGGTTACTTTTTTTATTTTTATTTTTATTATTATTTTTTGGTTTCCTGTGTGTTTTAATGTTTCCGAAGCGAAGCGAGGGCGGGTCGCTAGTCATTTATAAAGACGCCGGATAACAGAATTTTGATCTTCAGTCTATAGAGCAATTTCATCAGTTCAGCGAAATCCCTTCCCTTTTTTAGTACCTATCTACCTCCAATCCTCAAAAATTATAAAACAGTTTTTTTTTTTTTTGCCACGTTAACTGGTCCCGTGATAAGTTCGTAAAGAACTTGTGTTACAGGTACCAGATAACGAAAATAAATGTAAGATTTTGATTATACACATACATATATTTAATATACATTCATAACCCTGGAAAAGACATTTATATTTATCATACAAATATCTTCCCTTGGCGGGATCCGAACCCGCGACCCCCTTGTGTAGTGACCATGTCACTTACCACTACACCAGACGGCCGTTAAATTTACATTAGCTACATTAGCTATAGTGAAATTGATTGTTATAAATTTTGCCACGTTTCATCAAAATCAACTTTATGATTCACAATGCTTTAACAACGAATTTAAACTGCTTGGAGATCAGGAGATCAGCTGGTGCTCAAAATGAACGTATAGTAAATGCTGTAAATTACCAACCGCTAACTATCGCAATACGAGACATCACCCGGGAGAGGTAGGAAGCTCTCACTCCACCTGCTGTAATGTGGTGTTACCGTGACGGCTGTCGTGTGGTATCATAATGTTTTTTTTTGTTGCTTATACGGTAGGATGCGCTCATAGCCCACCTGGTATTAAGTGGTTACTGGAGACCATAGACATCTATAACGTAAATGCGCCACCCACCTTGAGATATAAGTTCTAAGGTCTCAGTATAGTTACAACCGTTGCCCCACGCTTCAAACCGAAACGCATTACTGCTTCACGGCAGAAATAGGCAGGGTGGTGGTACCTACGAGCACGAACTCACAAGAGGTCCTACCACCAATAAAAAACGTGTATGCTGCGGAAAAATTGGTGTCTACATGCGGGATTTGAACACTGGCATTGTCGTATCATAGGTGTGTGATATTTACAAAGATCCTTATAGCATAAAAACTGTAAGAATTCGCCACCTACGATGAGCAGGACATGTAGTTCAAATGAAGGAGACCAGAATGCCAAAACAAATACTATATGGCCAACCAGAGGGACGAGTGACAGGCCCAAACTGGATGCCCTATGGTCTATAGTTAGATGGCAGGACCTCAAAGTTATCGGTATCAAGAACTATAAGGAGAAAGCCCTGAGCAGAACAGTCGGGAGAGACATACTGGACCAGGCTAAGGTCCATTCTGGGATATAAGGTCTAAGATCGATAGGCAGCGGCTTGGCTCTGCTCTGCTGAAGTCCATGGGCGACGGTGACCACTCACCATCAGGTGGGCTGTATGCTCGTCTGCCTACAAGGGCAATAGATGATGACGATGATAGCATCACTTGATGCGAATACACCTCGCTCCTTATCATGCGCCTCGACGACCTCAAAAGATTCCAAGACTCTCACCACTAAGTATGGTCACCCTACGTAGCGTGACTTCGCCTCTGCAGCAACCGCCAGAAGTAAATTATATTATAAAACGTTTAACCGCAGCGAACGTTCACAAAAACGAGTAAATACATTTTCATGCTTTGCTTTAATAAAAGCTAAAAATAAAATGAGTTATTATTAAACTTTAACGAATACACTTGAGGTCTCGAAGCCCCAGGGCGGATAATAAACATTGCTGAGTTAATTATTTTAGTTTTCACTAAAACATTTGTATCTTTATCTATACTTCAATACTATAATAATATATCTATGCTTATACCTATACTTAATATTATAAAGAGGAAAGATTTGTTTATTTGTTTGTATTGAATAGGCTCCGAAACTACTGAACCGATTTGATAAATTCTTTCAATGTTTGGAAGCTACACTATTCCCGAGTGACATAGGCTATAAACTTTTTTGAAAAAAATTAGGGCTCCTTACTAAAACTCCAAAATTTGACCCAAGGTGTGAAAAAATTACCTAAAACATTCTTTACATCGCGTGCTCTGCGAAAATTATTGATTAATGTACTACGACTTTGTAGAGCACATTATTATTAACATCGATCGTCTCGCCGGAACTATCATCCGCACCATCTGGATGGTTGGCGTTCCACTACA
Organism: Bombyx mandarina; assembly: GCF_030267445.1. Lineage (NCBI taxonomy): Eukaryota > Metazoa > Arthropoda > Insecta > Lepidoptera > Bombycidae > Bombyx > Bombyx mandarina. The sequence continues at coordinate 9,574,032 of NC_143226.1, forward strand.
ATGCGTTTTAAAAACAGTTTTCTGCCACGCACAGTAAATCTCTGGAATTCGTTGCCATCAGCGGTCTTCCCCAACAACTGCGACATTGGGCTATTCAAGAAAAGAGCATATTCTTACCTGAAGGGTAGGCAACGCACTGGCGTAAACGCTGGTAGCCGTGGGCGGTGGTGAATCACTTACCATCAGGTGACCCGTCTAGCTCGTTTGCCTCTTAGTTGTTATAAAAAAAAAAAACAAAAAGTGTCGCGACAGCATACGTCTAACTATTATAATTATGCCGCAATAAGTGTTCTTTTATTTTTTTAAATAAAACAACGACAAATATCGTTGAAGTTTTTGTTAAAGACCCGAGCGAAGCCGGAGCGGGCCGCTAGTCATCAATATGAACACGATAAATATACGAGTAATTATGGATACGAGTTCCTTTGCGGTTTCAACGTCGCACAAACAGCTCACAGCATTAATGACGTGTGCGGAGTGAACACTACGAATGAACGCACGATGCGTCATTGTGTTGAACGCTTACTATATGAAAATTATGATCTAAAATTGAAATCCGTCGTGGCCCAAAAACTAAAGTCAACAACAACGGTGAATTTAAGGCTATAGTGGAAACTAGTGATACTCAATAAACCGCTGAGTTAGCGGTAGCTTTTTTAACGTCAGCATCAAAACAATATTGGTGATTCCCATCAAATATACAAGATAAAATAAACTTGATAAGTTGGTAGCGTACGAACTAAGCTGTCTGTGTTAATATTCAAACTAAGTTTAAACAAAGCTATCTGTACGCCCCAAAGCTGTATCCTAACGTTACTGGCACCCATGAGTGACGATCACCTCTCGCCATTATATGCTGGTCTCTCTGCAAAAGCAAGAGGGAAAAGCAAATAACAATATATTCTCCAATAATAGTACATACATACATAGTGCTACGCCGATAAGAGTAACGCCATCAATCGCCGAATAGTCGAACGAATATCGAATAATCTAGTAGCACCCAGAACGCTTGCGAAGTACAACGCCGTCTATTGTCAGATAGCGGAAACACAATACTAGAAATGTGTGGAATATTCTCGATAATTCTAGGGATGTGGTATAAAATAGTTGCTATAAAAACGTTGCACAGATGGCACGCAGTCAGTCAGTAATCGGAACTACTCGAAGCGAAACAACGAACGGATCACCTGAAGCGAAGCGGAAGAAGCGAATTGAGGTTCTAAAGTGTTTGTTGAGTGTTTTAAGTGTTATAAGTGTTTAATACAGTTTTAATTTATACTTTGGTGGAATTTTATTTATCCCGAATCCCAGCGCTTATCAATAGTAAATCATATCCGCAAAATTATAGCTTGCGTAAATAATGGTGGTCTTGTGAGTCTGCACGAGTAGGCACCACCACCCCGCCTATTTCTGCCGTGAAGCAGTAATGCGTTTCGGCTTGAAGGGCGAGGCAGCCGTTGTACCGTAAAAACTGAGACGTTAGAACTCATATCTCAAGGTGGGTAGCGGCATTTACATTATAGATGTCTTTGGGCTTCGGTAACCACTTAACACCAGAGTTCGTCCAAGCGCCTAAGCTATAAATAAATAAATAAATAAACATACGTATATGTCTACTTATTATCTACGCCATCTGCACGAGAGCACCCACTTATCCATATCTCGAAGGTCGCTCAAGAAGAGAATCAAGAGCTCCCTTTGATATATAAAGACGAAAAACTTTGTCCTTGACAGCTGGTTTTTTTAAATTATTTCTTTGACTCCTTTGTTAAAAGGAGCATTCTAGCCTGATGATAGGATATTTAACATTATTATTAAGATATCCACCTCATGTTTTTACCTTTTAACGATAGGCAGCGGTTTGGCTCTGCCTCTGGAATTGCTGATGTCCATGGGCGACTGTAACCACTCACCATCAAGTGGGCTGTATGCTCGTCTGCCTACACGGGCAATAAAAAAAAAATCAATAGGCATGGTGCCAGCTACTTTGAATTATTACTGTGATCACAGACCAATCAACCACTGAGCTTGTCTACATGTGTACTGTAATGAAAAACGTTATGCAATCATTTAAAACAGATAATCCAACTTTAATTCAGACATTCACCAACAACTATAACTTGCTGTGGTTTAATAAAGTTCTTTATTGCATACTAGCTGAGTCCCACGATTCTATCCGCATTTATTATCCTATCGCGGGAGACGCCGCGGAGTGAAGCTAGTCTAAAGTAGCCTAAGTTACTCCTCATATCATCAGCTACCTATCAGAGAAAGTATCATGAAAATCGGTCCAGCCGTTTCAGAGATTAGCCGGAACAAACAGACAGAAAGACAATCACAAAATTGTAAAAAATGTTATTTTGGTGTATGTACCGTATATCTATACTAATGTATAAATCTAAAGTGGTTTTTCGGATGTTCCGTTATAACTACTGAACCATGCATCCGATTGACTTGAAACTTGGTACCCATGTAGAAAATACATGTACTTAATGGATAGGCTAATATTCATATGAGTGTTGGACTCCCTAATAATAATGACCATAATGTTATTTTTAAAAGCCCAGCGAAGCGGGTGAGTACGTCTAGTATATTCATATGCATGTAGTAAAAAGAGTTTATTTCAATATTACAAACAGACACTCCAATTTTATTTACATGTATAGATAAATCGCGTGCTATTACGAATATGAGTTGAAATTTTCATATTCATATTATTGGAAATTCATGACAATCTGCTTCAATTGATAGAGTCCGTAGCTTTGTTGTTAAAATGCCTTATATACCCGTTTTGAGTCATGCTGTTATGAGTGCAAATCTTGGAGATAAGCATAAGCAGCACAAGCATAAGTAGCATAAGCATAAGTAGTTAACAGCCCTGACTTCTCGCATCGGGCAAACATTGTGTGATGAACAGGTTTGTTTGCTCTTTGTCTGAGTGTTCATTATCTACATATATATGTATATATTTAAAAGTATACGTTTAAGTATGTTTGTCAGTCTCTGGAGCCCATAACAAAGGGAATCTTAATTTGGGCCTTTCAGGAAGGATAACATCGTGCTATCAAAAAAAAAAACTATCACTACCTTATAGGCAGTTTGTGTTTTGTGTTTGTGTTTTGCAGTTTTGCGTTATAATAACACAAATCAAAAGTTATTAAAGTTATTAAATCAGGAAAGTTTAAAAAAAAAAACACTGGTAAGAATTCGATCTTATTACCCGATATTATTATCGATGATATTACCCGGTGAATTACCCCCTAGTGATGTAATACAGAATCTAAGTACAAAAAAAAATTCTAAATTATCGTCGAAAGCACTATTATCTAAATCGATATAAAGGATCTGATACAGCAAATTCATTATTCACGACAATCCGAGAGCTGTAAACCTGTCGTTCGTCGGTCGTTAGCCAAACTATTTGTCAGACTCCGCCACGAATAATGTTATCCCAGAGAACGTACTTAGACATATATTTTCTTTTACAGAGTTTGATCTGCGCAAAGATAAAGATTTGCAGCACTCAGAAGTGCTCAGTGCGAGTTTATGAACGTTCTCGACAGCGTAAAAGTTAACCCGCTTTTGTATGCAGTTGGAACAGCGCCCCTAGCGGCAAACGTACGCAAGCGAGCCCATTACATACAAATAATATGAGTTAACTTTTACGTTATCGAGAACGTTAAAAAACTCGCACTAAGCTCACAGTTCAGTTAAGAAACGGGACTAGAAAGTAATTTAACGCTTGACTGCCGTGTAGGTTTTTTTTTTATTGCTTAGATGGATGGACGAGCTCACAGCCCACCTGGTGTTAAGTGGTTACTGGAGCCCATGACATCTACAACGTAAATGCGCCACCCACCTCGAGATATAATTTCTAAGATCTCAGTATAGTTACAACGGCCACTCCACCCTTCGAACCGAAACGCATCACTGCTTCACGGCGGAAACAGGCGGGGTGGTGGTACCTACCCGTGCGGACTCCCAAGAGGTCCTACCACCAGTGATTACGCAAATTATAATTTTGCGGGTTTGATTTTTATTACACGATGTTATTCCTTCACCGTGGAAGTCAATCGTGAACATTTATTAAGTACGTATTTCATTAGAAAAATTAGGTACGTATTTCATTAATTAGGTCACCGGTGTCCTACGTGGCGTAATGAAGTACGTATAATCATGCCGATTTCTCTCTTCGATCTTCTTACTAAGGCGCCGCAATATCTAGAAGATTCTGGGAGAGACGACTACGAAGATACTGAGAATTAATCTATTTCTAAGAGACTTGAAAGGCTAAAACATACATTAGAAACAAAAGAAGGTAAAGTAGGGAATGCAGATCCTTAGGCACAGAAATCGACATAATTACTTCAATAATGACTTCAGTGTACAAATACAAACTGTACAAGTACAAATACAAGGCGCCCCGTCTGGAGGTCAAATTTTTTTTATACCTATCCTAGTAACTGTAACTATACTGAGACCTTTAGAACTTATATCTCAAGGTGGGTGGCGCATGTACGTTGTAGATGTCTATGGGCTCCAGTAACCACTTAACACCAGGTGGGCTGTGAGCTCGTCCACCTATCTAAGCAATAAAAAAAAAAAAAAAAAAAAAAAAAAAAAAAAAAAAAAAAAAAAAAAAAAAAAACCTCGAGGGGTTATTCTAGAGTCAACGAGCTAGTATATGAGCTCATGGGGCTCAAACCGGTAGTGCTGCTAACACTGGCCCTAGTAAGAGCAGTGCTTCGCAGAATCTACCACCGGATCGAAAACGCGACTCATTGAGAAGATACGGCGAGAAACTCAGTGGGCTGTGTCTATGGGTCAATTTACCCGTCGAGCCCTTCGTCGGAAGCGACTTGTTCGACGAGGACGGTGATCAGTGCTTGTGGTACCCAAAAGCACCGTTAATGGATCGGGAGGATCCGTAATCACGTGTTTAGAGCGACGTCGACTGTTTACCATTCAGTCCATCGGATCGGGTATGTGGTGGTCAATGGTGACCAAAGCTCACCGAGTTAGTCGACAGGGAGGTCGAGCGCAGAGCTTCCCTGCCGCCCTCGGACGCGTTACCCCCCATTACCACATCCTAGGTTAAGGAGGCGATCGATAGCCTACAACCACGGAAAGCTCCCGGCTCCGACGGCATCCGCAACCGCGCGCTAAAACTATTACCAGCCCAACTAATAACGATGTTGGCCACCATCCTAAATGCCGCTATGACGAACTGCATCTTTCCCGCGGCGTGGAAAGAAGCTGACGTTATCGGCATACACAAGCCGGGCAAACCGAAGAATGAAACCGCGAGTTACCGCCCCATCAGTCTCCTCCCGGCGATAGGCAAACTATACGAACGGCTCCTTCGTAAACGCCTCTGGGACTTCATATCCGCGAACAAAATTCTTATAGACGAGCAGTTTGGATTCCGCGCCAGACACTCGTGCGTCCATCAAGTGCACCGCCTCACGGAGCACATCTTACTGGGGCTGAATAGGCGGAAACCCATTCCGACAGGAGCCCTCTTCTTCGATATAGCGAAGGCGTTCGACAAAGTCTGGCACAACGGTTTGATATACAAACTGTATAACATGGGAGTGCCAGACAGACTCGTGCTCATCATACGAGACTACTTGTCGAACCGTTCGTTCCGATATCGAGTCGAGAGAACGCGTTCCCGGCCCCGTCACGTCACAGCCGGAGTCCCGCAAGGCTCCGCCCTCTCCCCGTTACTATTTAGTTTGTATATCAATGATATACCCCGGTCTCCGGAGACCCATCTGGCGCTCTTCGCCGATGACACCGCCATCTACTACTCGTGTAGGAAGAAGGCGTTGCTTCATCGACGACTTCAGACCGCAGCTAACACCATGGGACAGTGGTTCCGGAAGTGGCGCATCGACATCAACCCCACGAAAAGCACAGCGGTGCTCTTCAAAAGGGGTCGCCCTCCGAACACCACGCTGAGCATCCCCCTCCCGACTAGGCGCGTCAACACCTCCGCCCCCGCCATTCGCCTAATCACGATGTTCAACCAGCCCATACCGTGGGCCCCGAAGGTCAAATACCTAGTCAGGTCATAAGTATTGTCACACAGTAAAAACTTTTCTTTTAGAATGCTGGCCACAAAAAAGTTTATTGAATTCGAATTTCTAATTGTTCATGAAAATAAAAATGTTTACTTTTAGAATTTTCACTAATTTTTAAATATGGAGTGGACGCTTAAAGAAGACCGTGTTGCAGTTATTGCGTTGCATCGTTGCGGTTACGCGCCAATTCAAATTTTTAACATACTGAAAAATTTGAATATAACCAAAAGATTCGTTTATCGTACCATCAAACGATACAATGAAGACTCTAGTGTAGATGACAGGTCAAGAAGTGGTCGCCCTCGGTCTGTTAGGACTCCAGCAGTGATAAAAGCTGTGAAGGCGCGAATTCAAAGAAATCCCAAACGTAAGCAGAAACTGTTGGCCCTTCAGATGGGGTTAAGCAGAATCACGGTGAAAAGGGTGTTAAATGAAGACTTAGGGCTTCGGGCATATCGAAGAAAAACAGGACATCGTTTGAATGCTCGTCTAATGGACCTGAGACTGAAGAGATGCCGCGCTTTGTTGTTGAAGCGGTACGCGGGAAAAAAATATCGGGAAATTATTTTTTCGGATGAAAAAATTTTTACCGTAGAAGAGAGCTACAACAAACAAAATGATAAGGTGTATGCACACAGTAGTGAAGAAGCGAGCAACCGTATTCCGCGTGTCCAACGAGGTCATTTTCCATCCTCGCTCATGGTATGGTTGGGAGTTTCTTATTGGGGCTTAACAGAGGTACATTTTTGTGAGAAAGGTGTAAAAACGAATGCAGTTGTGTATCAAAATACAGTCCTGACGAACCTTGTGGAACCTGTTTCTCATACCATGTTCAATAACAGACACTGGGTATTCCAATAAGATTCGGCGCCAGCTCATAGAGCGAAGAGCACACAAGACTGGCTGGCGGCGCGTGAAATCGACTTCATCCGGCACGAATACTGGCCCTCCTCCAGTCCAGATTTGAATCCGTTAGATTACAAGATATGGCAACATTTGGAGGAAAAGGCTTGCTCAAAGCCTCATCTCAATTTGGAGTCACTCAAGACATCTTTGATTAAGGCAGCCGCCGATATTGACATGGACCTCGTTCGTGCTGCGATAGACGACTGGCCGCGCAGATTGAAGGCCTTTATTCAAAATCACGGAGGTAATTTTGAATAAACTTTAGTGTCATAAGAATCTATGTTTTGTTAAGTTCATTTTGGTATATGAATGGTTACATAATGAATAAACTTGTTTCAATTATTTTACATTAAACATGTGACAGAATTTATGACCTGACTAGGTATTTAGGCGTCACCCTCGACAGTAGGATGACATTCCGCCCGCACATCAAGGCGGTACGCGACCGTGCCGCCTTCATTCTAGGACGTCTCTACCCGATGATATGTAGGCGAAGTAAAATGTCCCTTAGAAATAAGGTGACACTCTACAAAACTTGCATACGCCCCGTCATGACCTATGCAAGTGTAGTGTTCGCTCACGCGGCTCGCACTCACTTAAAATCATTCCAAATTATTCAATCCCGTTTTTGCAGGATAGCCGTCGGAGCCCCGTGGTTCGTCAGGAACGTCGACCTCCATGACGACCTGGACTTAGAGTCCATCAGTAAGTATCTCCAGTCGGCGTCGATGCGCCACTTCGATAAAGCGGCACGACACGAGAACCCTCTCATCGTGGCCGCCGGTAACTACATTCCCGATCCTGCGGACAGAATGGAAAGCAGTCGACGTCGCCCAAAACACGTCATCTCGGATCCTCCCGATCCACTAACGGTGCTTCTAGGTACTTCAAGCACCGGTCACCGTTCTCGTCGAACCCGTCGCTTGCGACGAAGGGTTCGACGAGTAAATTAACTCCCAGACACAGCCCACTGAGTTTCTCGCCGGATCTTCTCAGTGGGTCGCGTTTCCGATCCGGTGGTAGATTCTGCGAAGCACGGCTCTTGCTAGGGTTCGTGTTAGCAACGTCATCAGATTTGAGCCCCGTGAGCTCACCTACAAAAGTTAGGGTTACGCTGAAATAGCCTCTCAAGGCTCTCAGCTTAGGTAGGAAAAAAAAAAAAACAAAGCTTAAATTAACGGATCAGGTGGAAATTCAAATTACATTGTGCAATTTTTGCAGGTCGAACGTATGGCGGTAGCCATCATACAATACAAGATATTTGACAAATGCCTGAATCTAGCTTACGACATGTTCAAAATAAGCTTGCATATATACAAGTTTCGAGCAACAACATTTGGACCGTCGGTCTAATGAGCAATTTTACTTGTTCACTGGAAGAGTAATAGTAATATTACTGGTGGTAGCACCTCTTGTGAGTCCGCATGGGTAGGTACCACCACCCTGACTATTTCTGCCGTGAAGCAGTAATGCGTTTCGGTTTGAAGGGTGGGGCAGCCGCTGTAATTATACTCGAGACCTTAGAACTTATATCTCAAAGTGGGTGGCGTATTTACTTTGTAGATGTCTATGAGCTCCAGTAACCGCTTAACACCAGGTGGGCTGTGAGCTCGTCCAGCCATTTAAGCAATAAAAAAAACAATAGATAATTGTATGTAATAGATAGTATATTAAAAGTGTATAAGAAGAATACATATGTATATTTTATTGTTCTACAGACATGTGGCCTATAGTGAAAATACATGCTTTCAAATTTGCGGGTTTCAACTCAACGATGTTCAGTGCTAGTCTGTCCGGCAGTTAATTTTGTCACAGTACGATAATAATAATAATAATAGTGTTTACGGTCGCAAATCGACCATAAGTTTCTGTGCAAAGGATAGGGCTTGGCTATCCATTGTATTGTGTAACTTTAACTCTTTTGTTTGATACTTTTAATCACTCGAGTACACCCCTAAAACGCGTTAAGGTGTAACCGCACTCGAAACATTATTTAAAATTGAACGCGACCATGTTAAAACTTATACGAAGTCAGAATTAAAATTATGTATTTTTTCAGTTTAACTTACCGCTTATTGAATAAAATAAACCATAAAAACAATGGTAAAATCCAACACTACTTATCACGTTTTTTGCGTCTTCCTTATAGTGGTCTATGTAAGCTGTGAGGTCTCCACTTAGAACTTTTTTTTTATTGCTTAAATGGGTGGACGAGCTCACAGCCCACCTGGTTTTCAGTGGTTACTGGAGCTCATAAACATCTACAACGTAAATGCGCCACCCACCTTGAGATATGAGTTCTAAGGTCTCAAGTATAGTTATAACGACTGCCCCACCCTTCAAACCGAAACGCATTACTGCTTCACGGCAGAAATAGGCAGGGTGATGGTACCTACCCGCGCGGACTCACAAGAGGTCCTACCACCAGTACAACGTATCATCGCTTCCCGCGGTATCCTGAGAGATGACTAAGGGATTCACTGGAGAATGGACGCCCCCTGATTATCACAACAGCATATTGCTATCTCCAATCGGCAATCAGCGGAAGAGCGTACTCTAAGCTCACCCGGGATGCACAACTATCCGACTTATTTCAGCCACGAAACTATATCCTCTACGTAACTCAACAGTTAAAGATCACCCCCTAAACAGATCACGTCAGCTGTTGTTGTCAAAATGTGACCCGCCCTTAACTCACCCCTAAGACAAGGATTAAGAATGAGACAGATCTTCGTAATTTGACAATTTAAATGTATGTCATCAGTTACTGGTAGTATTTTATGCGGATTACCATTAGGAATGTAAATTAAGACGCTGCCGTTGTAATTAGTGACAATTTTCATCTGGAACTCTCTCTCTCTGTCTCCATCCTCTCTTCCCATCAAGCCTATACAAACTGTACTCCATATAGTAATTAGGTATATACATATGTTAAGAACGTGAGTTCGATTCTCGGTCGCAGTAATTTTATTTGTATAATTAATAAGATTTCTCAATAAATACTACAGGTTTTTTATTATTTTTTATTGCTTAGATGTGTGGACGAGCTCACAGCCCACCTGGTGTTAAGTGGTTACTGGAGCCCATAGACATCTACAACGTAAATGCGCCACACACCTTGAGATATAGTTCTAAGGTCTGAATATAGTCACAACGGCTGCCCCGCCCTTCAAACCGAAACGCATTACTGCTTCACGGCAGAAATAGGCGGGGCGGTGGTACCTACCCGTGCGGACTCACAAGAGGTCCTACCACCAGTAATTACGCAAATCATAATTTTGCGGGTTTGATTTTTATTGCACGATGCTATTCCTTCACCGTGGAAGTCAATCGTGAACATTTGTTGAGTACGTATTTCATTAAATATCGTATATTACAGGAGGTAGGACGGGTAGTTATCACATCAGGTAATGCGTTTCGGTTTGAAGGGCGGAGCAGCCGTTGTAACTCTACTGAGACCTTAGAACTGATATCTCACGGCGGGCAGAGGCATTTACGTTGTAGATGTCTGTGGGTAAAAAAGAAGTAAAAAAAAAGTGTGTGTGTCCGCTCCGACGCACGACTGGAGTTTACTGGATATAAAAAATTAAACGAAACAATACGAGAAATAGTTCTATATTACGACAACACGATACACTACAGATTATTAACAAATTAACGAGACACAAAACAAACGACTAACAAATATATGAAAATACAATAATGAGAGAAACGCGCGATCAGTACGAGGCTTTGTGGCGGACTGCCGGCGCAGCAGCCCGGCGCGCATTTCGTGTGACATGCGCATAACGCATTTCGTGTGACATGCTAGTACGATTTTGGTCCCCATAATTTTCATACCCCGGGCCTATATATGTAAATCGATTCTAAAGGAGTAAACTCCAAAAAAGAAGGAGAAAAAAAGACTTTTAAGACGTCAATAAATTTCGTTAAGACACTTATTGAAATCACTTCTAGATCAGCCAAAAGCGTAAGACAGCAGGGTTGCAGGGTTTTTGTTCTCGTATCGAAGTCTATTGTTGTCCGCAAGACGGCTTTTGTACTTTTAATGAGTCTCTCGAGAACTGATAATGATGTTGTGATCGATAGTTGAATGTTTCGGTTTGATTGGTGGTTTTTTGTTTTAGCTTATCAGACAAGGCCACGGATATCGCGTCTTTAATCTGCCTCCCAGTTTAAGATATCTCTGGGCAATCGAAGCAAATAATGAGTTGAAATATTTATTTCCGTCGATTGTTTCATGTAAGCTTTTTATTATTGAGCGAAATTTTATTTGTTCAATCATTTTTGCGTGATTAAGTAACTAACATCCAAAAATACAAATTTTCACGTTTGTATTATTGACTTTAATAGTATAGTGTGATATATACTATACAGAAGGATTTTTTTATGATTAGTGGTGGCCTGGAGGCCTTTCCAGTTTCACCAGGATAGGTGGGCGAGCAAAGGCTCAGCCAGGAGGGGTGGGATTTGCTAACAACTACCCGAGCACGTCCGAAGGAGACCTAACAACTCAAGAGCAATTGCTTCGCGAATGAATCTACTACCGGATCGGAATTGCGACCCGCTGAGAAGATCCGGCGACAAACTCAGCGGGCTGATGCATGGGTTAGGTTGCACATCGACCTCCTTGTCGAGTTCGACGAGTACGGTTACCGGGGTCCCTAAGCCTGCTCTTAATGTTAGACCTGAAGGCGTCTAATGCAAAGGATCTGATGGAATAACCTTTGCATTAGACGTCTTCAGGTCTAACACTAGAAGCTCGAAGCTGTTCCTTCGTGTCGAATGTCGTTCGTGCTTTCATTAGTTAAGTGTTAGCTGGTTCATATACATCATGGCACAAATGCCGCGACCCTTTATTGTGACATAATTTCAAAGTCTCAATTATTTGTATTATTAAAAATATAATAATTGAAAATATAGTACGAATTTTCTTGAGAAAATTATATTACATATTACATATATTTTTCTTTTAGGGATACATTGATCCCAAGAACTTAGACCATCATTAATCTCGTTACGAAAACTTCAGATATTCTAGTTGTTCACTTAGATTTTTCGATAAAATAATTTTAAAGAATCTCATCAACTCATCTTTCTCGCGTTCGCTCCATTCCCGGTTCTCTGAAATCCTAACACTCATTTGATCCAAGGTCGTGTATACTGTGAAGAAATTCGCCTCCAAAATTACGGGAACTAAATTAGTACAAACAGCAAAATGACACATAAACCAAACCAAAACGCCTTGTTTTTATTTATTTTGTTTACGCAAGGAAATTACACCCTTAAATCTTTACAACTAAAATCGGCGTTCGTATATACCACGAGTTTTAGTTGCGACCTTACGATAGTGTCGGGATGCCCCATGTAAATACCGGCTCCGGCATAGTCTCGGTGCTAAATCTAAACGGATTTCATTGGATTTGTTCTTTAGTGACAATTCTGAAGACTGTGTCTGAAAGGAATTCTTTCTGGAAAATTCTTTCTAGAAGGTTTTGTGATTCAGGAAGAAATTATTGTACTAGACGGATGGATGAGGCATTGCCACTGATGACTGCAGCAAATAGATATGACAAGTAGGAAGGCTTGGCTTAGCTCTGCCCCTGTCATTGCTGATGTCCATGAGGTCAATCACAAACGTCTGCCTACAAAAAAAATGCGAGCGCCATCATCCACTTCAAATTTAAAACTAAAATTAGGTAAACATCATAGAATAGTCGAAAACTAATCACCTATTAAATAATAAAAATGATACGAATCATTTTGACATCTTGCGACCGTTTACGTTGTGAATTATACTATTGTCGAACTGTATATCATTTTTTTTATTTTAATGAAATCCCGATTCACTGATTTCCACGGTTGACTTCCACGGTAAAGGAACAACATCGTGTAATAAAAATCAAAACCGCAAAACTATAATTTGCGTAATTACTGATGGTAGAGTCTTGTGAGTCCACTCGGGTAGGTACCACCACCCTGCCTATTTCTACCGTGAAGCAGTAATGCGTTTCGGTTTGAAGGGTGGGGCAGCCGTTGTACTGTTAAAACTTAAGACCTTAGAACTCATGTCTCGAGCTGAATGGCGGCATTTACGTTGTAGATGTCTACGGACTCCGGGAACCACTTAACACCAAGTGGGCTCATCCACCCATCGAAGCAAAGGAAGCATCATCGGGCGTCTTTATGACGATTACAATTTTTATGTTTTAATTCAAAATTCAGATTTTATTTACATTATTGTTATTACAAGCAGGTACCACAGATTACTAAGCTGCCAGGATTAACGCTGAAGCCATCAAAGGAAACAAGGAAGCCCTGACTCATTATCTAATTGTTGGGAATTATTCCTGTTTTACTTTAATTCACTGATAATTTGTTTTGTAATTTGTTTTAGATTCCGATATATGTTAATGCCATATACATAAGCAAGAATATATTATATCTCCTCTAACTCAACTTTTGGTTGAATGGTAGAGAGTGTCGAAGTGGAATTTTTAAATTAGACCAGTGTGCTTATATTTATACAAATTTAAAACTTTAGATTTGCGAGACTTAGAGGAAGGGAAAAAGGAAGATATGTTCCCGCCAAAAGTCTGTACATTTCTCAAACCTCAGTGTTGACAGTCACATTATGTTTAGATTTCTAAATTGTAAATGACTAATATTTTGCCAATTGAATTGACTAATTTAATAATCGTAATTTGATGTCACTTCCGTTGCATACCTGCGTGACGTTTTGTAAAAATTTTACCCTCATGCGCATAAAGAAGTTTCACTTCAAAAAAAAAATGTTCATAAATCTCGTAGGCTACGTCGCGGCCTGGTAATGACGTCACACGCATGTCACATGTTTCCTTCCGAGGATTCGATTAGCAATGATATATTTATTCATTCCGCGCGTGCTGCCAATTTCTTATGTTTGTAAATTCAAGAAAAATCGAGAACGCGTCTGGAATATGCTTCGACTTTGCACGTTTTCTGTATTGCAATGTATTTCGATTTTAGATATGTGAAATTTTATACATCGATACGTCTAGAAGAGTTATTAGTGTTTGTTTAAAACACAGTGCGTGCTGACACTAATTATCAACAGTACAGACCAAGAGAGACACAGAGAGTATTCTTTATTGTACACCAAAAAAAAAAAAACAATGCGAAACATTAAATACAAAAAAAAAGTACACTTGGCGGACTTTTCGCTAAGAGCGATCTCTTCCAGACAACTAACAGGTTGTATTAATACTGTTACGCCGGTAAGAGTAACGCCATCTATCGCCAAATAGTCGAACGAATATCGAAGGATCTAGTAGCATCTAGAACGCTCGAGAAATACAACGCCTTCTATTGTCAGATAGCGGAAACACAGTACTCGAAATATATGGAATATTCTCGATAATTCCAGGGATGTGGTATCGGCTATAAAAGCGTTGCAGGGATGGCATGCAGTCAGTTACTGATAGGAACTACTCGAAGCGAAACAGCAAACGGGTTACCTGAAGCGAAGCGGAAAAAGCGAATTGAGAATTTTAAAGTGCTCGTTATGTGCTAAATTGCACTTTGGTAGAATTTTATTTATCCCGAACACCAGCGCGTAACAATACCACAGTATTAATAATAAGCCCTTAGGATTCCGATATTTAAGTTTTGTTAAGAGCAATCTGAAACTATTGATCTATTGAACGACCGTAGTTAGCTTTTTAGATTTTTCTTTAATTCAGCAGGCCCCACGTTGAGGGCTCAGTCTATAGAAACAGTGATCGCGCAGTTTTCGCAAAACGTATTTGGGTGCAATTTCTTTGAGTATGACGTCATACGTGGCCAAAATAGGCGGCGCCAAAATATCGCATACCGATTTAAGATAAGGTAATCTGATTTTGCGAATTAATGGCTACTGGTATGTATAATAAAATTTGAATTTGTGGTTCAATTACCTACTAATAGATAATATTATTGTCCAGGGGTAGGGGTAAAAGGCGGACTTTGGTCTTCCTCTTCTCCCTCTTCTTCTCTAGAGGCGCCGGAGTCCGACATAACCCGGTCTATTACCCCTCTCGACCGGGTATCCGTAAATGGATTGGGGTGACAGGCTATTTAGTATTAGCTACATTTCCCTTCTGTGGAAAGCATTGGGGAAGGCCAAGGTTCAGCAGTGGGCAGATAAAGGCTGATGATGATGATGATGATGATCCTCTAATACGCGACATTTACCTATGTAATTAAATATCCTTTTCGTTTTGTATTAGCGTCACCCATTCGATGTTTCTAATTGAACTTCAATTATTGTTACACCGTTCAAAAAGCTGAAGAAGATTTTTTTTCATGATTTTTTTTCCAAAATTTAATCTTTAAATGGCTCTCCTGTAAAGTTTAAACAAAACCACCCCTCGATATGACATCAAACGTTGGGATTGCTGTAATAATGATGTTCAACACGATGCGATTCCAATTTTTGTTGACCAGAACCAACACTTCGTTCCAGTTATCCGTTATCCCAATTCAACTGAGCGTTAATCCTGATGTTACAAGGCCATTGGCGCTATTCCCGCTTTGATTATGACCCCCAGTACCCACTGAGCATCAAGGAGGCCGTGTGCTCGTCAATCGGTCTTGGATATATCGGTAAATAAACATTTATGACTAATCTTCCCGCGAAACTAAAAAGTCTATAGCAATATGTAACGATGAGCTTAAAAATAAAATTTAATATTACATTCCTAACAAAATATATAACAACACTAGCTGAGTCCCGCGATGTTACCCGCGGTTATTGTCGTACCGCGGATGACGCCGCGGGGCGAAGCTGGTCTAAAAAAAGAAGCCTAAGTTACTTCTTATATCGTTAGCTACCTATCAGTGGAAGTCCCGTCAAAATCAGTTCAGTCGTTCCAGAGATTAGCCGGAACAAACAGACAGACAGACAGACAAAATAAAAAAAAAGGTTATTTTGGTGTATGTACCGTATATCTAAATCTACAGTGGTTTTTACGGATGTTCCGTTATAACTACTGAACCATGCATCCGATTGACTTGAAACTTGGTATCCATGTAGAAAATACATGTACTTAATGGATAGGCTAATATTTATATGAGTGTTGGACTCCCTAATAAAAATGACAATAAATGATAATGTTAATTTTAAATGCCCAGTGAAAGGGGCGAATACGGTTAGTATATTCATATGCATGTAGTAAAAAGCGGTTATTTTATTATTACAAACCGACACTCCAATCTTATTTATTTGTATAGATGACAACATTTGAATTGAAAAAGAACAATTTAAATAATTAGTCCAATTTGGGTCGGAGCGACTCAGGAGACTAATTTTATTATAGTTGAAACTTTGGAGCGGTCTGACTAATCAAAATTATTTGAGTAATTATACTTATTATATTATTATGCCGGCCGCATATTGTAAAAAGTTTCTACGAATTAATAAAAATATAGAGTAAATTATTGAAGAATGTCACAGCCTACCCGATGCTAAGTTATCGGAATCTATTCTATATACTGTCTAATCTATTCTAAGATTCTATATATTACTGGTGAATCTATCTATACTAATATACTTAGTCTGGCCATAAATACTGTTACAAAGAAAAACAAAAAAAAAACTATGGCAAATAACCTTTATTATTTTTACAGTGTGTTAGTTTAATACATAAATATAATACAATTTAAAGTATAAAAATCTTATTCGAAGTGGTCTCCATTGGCTGCAATACAGTCCTTTGAACGTTGAGGCTAGTTATCAATAGAAGCACGCACTCTTTCCATGGGAAAAATTTTCACTGCCAACCGTACGGATTGTTTTAGGGACTCCAAATTATCATGGCGTTTAGAGCAAGCCGTACTCTCTAAAACTGACCATAAATCATAATCCAGCAGATTAAGATCGGGACTAGACGACGGCCAGTCTTCAGCTCTGATGTAGTCCGAAATGTTCGTTTCTAACCAAGACTGCGTAGACCGAGCTTTATGACCTGGCGCCGAGTCTTGCTGGAAGGACCATTCTTGATTATTGAACATGGTGTTGTTAAGGGGCTTCACTACCTTCTCAAGAATGGTATCTTGATACACTTGTGCCGGTGTTTTGATACCTTTTTCACAAAAGTATGGCTCAGTCACTCCTTCATAGCTAATACCCCAGCAAACCATCACTGAAGTCGGATAGTGCCCACGTTGCACTCTGTCGACTAATTGGGAAGCTTCCTTAGAGCCTTGAGCATAGATACGGTCATTTTGTTTGTTAAAATGTTGCTCAATTGTAAAAAAATTCTCATCCGTAAACAAAAAAATTCTATGACCTCCCTTTGCGTACCGCTTCAGTAGTTGTTTCGATTTTACCACCCTATTCTCTTTTAAATTATCAGTTAAGAAATGACCAGTACGTCTCTTATAGGCTGCAAGTCCTAAGTCATCTTTTAAAATACGCGACATGGTTCTAGGTGCTATCTTCATCTCCCGAGATAAAATCTTTTGCTTTCGGACAGGATTTCTTCGAATTCTTTCCCTTACTGCTTTGACCACCTTTTTCGTACGAACACTACGTGGACGGCCAGGTCTTTTTCTGTCACAAACTGAGGAGGTCTCATTGCACCTATTAATAGCCCGGTACACAAACATTTTACTAATACCAAGCATATGAAGAGTTTTAAAAATTGCATTTGGCTCCATACCTACTTTGTGTAATGCAATCAAAGCGATTCGGTTCTCTTTATCACCCCGCTCCATTTTAATATCGCAAAATATTGTACAACGTATTGGCGCCAAAATGAGATAACTCAATGAGCAATCATATAAAAATGACAGATTCCAAATTCATATTTTTAATTGTAACAGTATTTGTGGTCGTCGTGGCCTAACGGATAAGACGTCCGGTGCATTCGTGTTGAAGCGATGCACCGGTGTTCGAATCCCGCAGGCGGGTACCAATTTTTCAAATGAAATACGTACTCAACAAATGTTCACGATTGACTTCCACGGTGAACGAATAACATCGTGTAATAAAAATCAAACCCGCAAAATTATAATTTGTGTAATTACTGGTGGTAGGACCTCTTGTGAGTCCGCGCGGGTAGGTACCACCACCCTGCCTATTTCTGCCGTGAAGCAGTAATGCGTTTCGGTTTGAAGGGTGGGGCAGCCGTCGTTACTATAAATGAGACCTTAGAACTTGTATCTCAAGGTGGGTGGCGCATTTACGTTGTGGATGTCTATGGGCTCCAGTTACCACTTAACACCAGGTGGGCTGTGAGCTCGTCCACCCATCTAAGCAATAAAAAAAAAATAAAAAAATTATGGCCAGACGAAGTATACTTAAGTATACTTATAAATGTTTTTTTCCTTTGTCTCAGTATTTATGGCAAGACTAGGTATATGTACAGTAACCAGCACCCTGCCGCCGGAAACATTGCAGCGGGTAGTCGGGGGTCTGTTTCCCGATTTATCCGGGACGGTCTTCGTCCCCCCTGTGATGACAATGGCGCGGATTGCTGATAGCGAAGAGCTTGAGGACGTCTCCCAGGTGGAGTTCGACTTGGCTGTGCAGAGGATGCGGGCTAAGCACACGGCACCCGGTCCCGATGGGATCTCGTCCCAAGCGTGGGCGCTCGCCTTGACAGGTGACGGCTTGGGGCCTGCCCTCCAAGGGCTATTCAGCAGGTGCCTCCGTGAGGGCAGGTTCCCAGAGCCATGGAAGACTGGTCGGCTTGTCCTTATTCCTAAGGAAGGCCGGCCACGTGACGAGCCAAGCGGGTACCGCCCAATCGTCGTGCTGGACGAGGCTGGTAAGCTCCTCGAGCGCATCGTCGCCAGTCGCCTCGTCCAGCACCTCGAAAGCGTTGGGCCTGACCTGGCTCCTAACCAATATGGTTTCCGGAGAGGTCGCTCCACCATGGACGCGGTCTTGCGCGTCCGCCACCTCTCCGATCGTGCGTGCTCCGAGGGCGGCGTGTTGTTGGCTGTGTCGATTGATATCGCCAACGCCTTCAACACGATCCCTTGGAGCACGATCGTGGAATCGCTCCGGTTTCACCGCGTCCCCCCTAGTCTCCGCACCCTGATAGAGGATTACTTCTCAGGGCGAAATGTGGTCTTCCCCGAGAGGAGGGGGTGGGGACGGAAAGCGGTGTCGTGCGGGGTCCCGCAGGGGTCGGTACTGGGACCACTCCTGTGGGACATCGGTTTCGACTGGGTCCTGCGTGGTGCTAGCCTGCGTGGCGTCGACGTAGTGTGCTATGCCGACGACACGCTGGTGACGGCCCGCGTAGCTGACTACAGAGCCGCAGCGATCCTTGCGACGGCGGCGGTCTCCACCGTCGTTAGTCGCATTCGGAGATTAGGTCTTGAGGTGGCCCTCCGCAAGTCCGAAGCGGTGTGCTTTCACCCAGTCCGGAGAGGACGTCCTCCGGGAGCGAATCTCATAGTCGGCGGAGTATCGATCGCTGTCCAGCCGAAGCTCAAATATTTGGGCCTTGTGCTGGACAGTCGATGGCGCTTCGACCACCACTTTGGTGAGTTAGTCCCGAAGCTGCTGGGGATGGCGGGTGCACTAGCTCGTCTTCTCCCCAATATCGGTGGTTGCAGCGCCGGCGTCCGGCGTCTGTACCTGGGGGTCGTCCGCAGTATGGCTTTGTACGGCGCTCCCGTGTGGTCGCCCGCACTCTCTGCGCGCAATGCAGCTTTACTGCTACGAGCGCAGCGGGTGCTCGCGGTGAGGGTCATCAGGGGGTACCGTACGATCTCCCGGGAGGTCGCCTGCGCCCTCGCCGGTTCTCTTCCTTGGGATCTCGAGGCTGAGGTAGCAGCTGCGGTATACCGGCGCAGAACACAGTCCCTGAGTCGGGGACGGACGCCCGGCCCGTCGGCTGTCGGTCGGTGGAGGCGTGCTGCGCGTCATCTGGCGTACGCCAAGTGGAGGGAGCGGTTGCTGGAAGAGCTTGGCCAAACTTCAGTCACTCGCCGACGCACCCTCGAGGCCCTGGTGCCCGTGCTGGAGGCATGGTCAGATAGACGACACGGCGTCCTCTCCTTCCACCTAACGCGGGTCCTCTCGGGGCATGGTTGCTTCGGGAGGTACCTGTGGAAGGTCTGCGGGAGAGAGCCACATCCGGGTTGCCACCAGTGTGGGCATCCGGACGATGACGCTCAGCACGCACTCGAAGCGTGCCCGCGTTGGGAGCGCTCGCGGCGAGACCTCATCGCGGTGCTGGGGAGAGACCTCTCCTTGCGGGCTGTCATCGCCCGCATGCTAGAGGACCAGAATTCTTGGGAGGCCATGATCAGGTTTTGCGACCTGGTCATGGCGTTCCGTGAGGCTGAGGAGCGTGAAAGGGAGTGGGATCCCTCTTCGGCTTCTCAGCGAAGAAGGCGGAGTGGCCGGTACTCGGCTGTTGGTCCGGTGGTGAGGCGGCGCAAGGTGGCTCCTGTGCACCGCTCACGGTGTGTCTCCGAGACGACGTCCTGCGGGATTTTCCCGGGGATGGAGTGCCGTCCTATTAACAGGATGGGTACCGGCGACGGCGAGCCTTCGGCGCGCACTGTGCGGTACCGTGGGTTTCGTGGAGTCGGAGTGGTGGGGCTCGATGGGGTTTAGTCGGTAGTCGTTCTGCGGGGAGTGCTTCGCGCGCCTTTTTCAAGGCGTAGTCTCCTGTGAGAAATTGGGGGAGGTGAAGGACCTCGGCCCTTCTCTTCTCCCCTTCTTCCTCTCAGGAGGCGCCGGAGTCCGATATAACCCGGTCCCTTACCCCCCTCGACCGGGTATCCGTAAATGGATTCCCCAGCGTTAAAAAAAAAAAAAAAGGTATATGTACAGTGGTTTTTACGGATGTTCCATTATAACTATTGAACCATGCATCCGATTGACTTGAAACTTGGTATCCATGTAGAAAATACATGTACTGAATGGATAAGCTAATATTTATATGAGTATTGGACTCCCTAATAATAATGACAATAAATTATAACAATGTTAATTTTAAATGCGCAGCGAAGCGGGCGAGTACGGCTAGTTCTTTATATTACTGGTGTTAGGACCTCTTGCTTATTGGTTGTAGGACCTCTTTTGAGACCCTGCGGGTAGGTACCGTACCGTATTTCTGCCTTGAAACACTAAGGCGATTCGGTTTGAATGGTGGGGCAGCCATTCTACTGTACAAACTGAGATCCTATAACTCATATCTCATGGTAGGTTGCGGCATTTACGCTGTACATGTCTATAGGCTCCGATAACCACTGGACCTCAGTTGGGCCGTGAGTTCATCCACCAGCCAAAGCAACAAAAAAACCCACTCTAAGTTTGAACCATTTGGATTCGCGCCGACAGTGCAAACAATTAATTACATTAAACAGACTGTACTCAAGTCAAACAAATAAAATCTATCTATATGGCATCGTCATAATCCAACAGCTATCCACAGTTTATTTAATGTCTGTTTCAGTTTAGATCTGAAGCTCGTACCAGATATAAACTCAGATAATACCAATCAGACTAATTGCGCCGCAAAAGAAACGACCACAGAAAACTTGAAAAACTCATAAATTATTAACCGACTTTCTTTATTGCCATTCTAGCCAGACGAGCATACGGCCCACCTTATGGTGAGTGGTTACCGTCGTCCATAGAAATTGGTGATATAGAGCCAACCTGTTGCCTACCGTTAAGTATTTTCACAGGCCTCGTTTGAAGAAGAACATGTCATAGCGCTCGGAAAACACCGTGGAGGGGAGCTCATTCCGAAGCCGGATGGTACGTGGCAAAAAAGATCTCTGGAAACGCACTGTGGATGAACGCAGTGGCTCCAGGTAGTATGGATGAACTCTACTCCGATGGCGGGCGGTGCGATGGTAAAAACGAGATGATTGAATCATCTCAAACCATTCCTGTATGTCTTGATGGTAGTAGTAGTGGACTTTATGGAGAAGCTCTCGTTATGTACCCCATGTTATTTCTAAACGCTGACGAGACATTTAGTCTGTCCGATTTTGAATAAACTTGTTTATAATATTTAGTACTGTGCTTACTAAGGCACTCGCGCTCAAAAATTGCGCATTTACTTCTGCCGCCCCAACAAACAGTATCACTTCAAAAACCATTCATACACGGATCGAAAAATATAAAAAAAAAATTCATATCCTACATGAAAAAGCTTCAAGAAGGCGAATTCAATGGTAGTACAAACACCAGCCGTGTAATAGAGCAAACTGTGAGATCTACGTGTCAACAACACGAGGGCCATGCGACGCGTAATAGAATTGTGGCCATGAAATCAGCGAGAGATTAGATTAGGTTAAGTAGAGATTAGGTAACTATACTTGACAATATAACTTTGGTAACTATACTTTGGTAACTATACTTGAGACCTTAGAACTTATATCTCAAGGTGGGTAGCGCATTTACGTCGTAGATTTCTATGGGCTTCAGTAACCACTTAACATCAGGTGGGCTGTGAGCTCGTCTACCCATCTAAGCAATAAAAAAATAAAAAAAGGTTAGGAACGGTAGGCAGCGGCTTGGCTCTGCCTTGGCGTTGCTGAAGTCCAGGGGCTACAGTAACCACTCGCCGTCCTGTATGCTTGTCTGCCTACAGGGGCAATAAAAAAATAAGAACTCTCCATTGATAGATGGAAGTCCCATAGTTGGAAGAATGAGAGAATTTACCTTACTTCCTGAAATGGCAAACCCATGCTGAATAGGACGAAAGGCTGCATAACACACTCAGATTAGTTCAGAATTTTTGAGCGCCACCTATCGCAATGGTACTGCTACGCACTGAGTTTCGGAATAAATAAAACTTTCACCGAATTACAAATTAAACCTCTATTTAACTTAGAACACATACAGAATACTTTACAATCTGCAATTCACTTCTTCCGCTTCGCTTCAGGAGATCCGTTCTCTGTTTCGGTTCCAGTAGATCCGATTACTACCTGCCTTCGTATGGTCTGTGCAACGCTTTTATAGTCGATACGACAACTCTACAATTATTGAAAACATTCCCGATAGGATGGATCGTTTCAGTATGTTTCCGCTATTTGATAATAGATGGCTATTTGATAATAGATGGTCACACTTCTCGAGCGCTCTCGATATTACTAGTTCTTTTGATATTCGTTTCTGCTATTCGACGACAGATGGCGTTATTCTTACCGACGCAACAGTACCATACGTAAGACCGTATAATGTTGTTGGTAAGTGAGTTGTACATTTCCAGAGGCGTATATAGCCGAGCCGAATATATTTTTATTTTTAAATATAAAATAAATTAAATATTCACAGACTATATACTATAAACTTTAAGTTTAGTCATTAAGTATATATAGTCTGTGAATATTTAATTTATGTTATATTGAAAAATCAAAATGTTTTCATGACAACAAAATTGAAAGCAATAAGCGTGAGTTTAAATATTAATTCAATACAAGTTTTAATATTCGTATAAATAAAATACATTCGTGATTTTCAACAAAAAAGATCAAAAAAGAAATTTTTTTCACATACTTGTAAAATGTGTTTGTTTCGTGGCCACAACAATTACGGTATTGAATGCGTGTATGACAACGCGATACCCGGCTTCCGGTCGAACTATTTACTCGCAACCGGTGACCTAACAATGCTATTCTAGAATAATTCAACACAATTGGAATCTAATATGCTCGTAAGGATATTTTAGATTTTTAAATCTTATCTCAAATCGATTTTGTGGCGTGATTCGATTTCTAACCAAACAACAGTGATCCAGCACATTTAGCACCTCCCCCTTCTCGCTTTCCCCCCCGCGTCCAGACGGCTCGTGGAAGCTCAGTCTTTTCCAATTACAACCCTCGAACTCCCCCGGAACTTGTTAACACATAATTTCACGGTCTAGAAACTCGTAAGATAATTTGCGAAGAACACCCAATTTGATGTATTACCGATTCGATATTTACTGCTCACAAAATAGAGGTGAGAATTCCGTGATCCTCGTTAGTATTCAAGACGTTTCGTTGCGGACTGTTGATGTACAGGATGCTTGTTTAATGGGATCGAATAATTTTTAGAATGCTTTGGAGGTTTTTTTTTTTACTAACCCTTCTTGATTTCAGCGAGAGGTCTGATGCAGATTCCAATTATGTTGTGAAAAATTGTGAAGAGTTTATTAAAGCTCCACGACTCGGGGTATTAATTTAAGCAATGCTAATTTTCATTATCACTTTTTTTTCCCTAGCTATTCGTTGAAAGCTTAAAGGACTATTCCAGTTACGCCGGTTTTTTTTTTACTACCTAATCTGAGAGCCTTGAGAGGCTATTTCAGCGTAACCTTAACTAGTAGATGAGCTCACGGTGCTCAAGCCTGACGACGTTGCTAACACGAACCTTAGCAAAGAGCAGCGCTTCGCAGAATCTACCACCGGATCGGAATCGCGACCCACTGAAAAGATCCGGCGAGAAACTCAATGGGCTGTGTCTGAGGGTTAAATTACTCGTCGAACCCGGTACCTAAAAGTACCGTTAGTGGATCGGGAGGCTCCGAAATGACGTGTTTGGGGCGACGTCGACTGCTTTCCATTCTGTCCGCAGGATCGGGAATGTAGTTACCGGCAGCCACGATGAGAGGGTCCTCGTGTCGTGCCGCTTTATCGAAGTGGGTTACGCCGGTACGGCTAGGTGAGCTCACGGGCTCAACCTGAGAGGATTAGCTCTCACCAGCCCCAACAAGAGCAGTGCTTGGCAGAGCAAATCATTCCAAGCTAAACCAAGCCATCTAAGCTAAGTTTAAACCATAATATGTTTACAAGGAGTAGGAACAGTCATATTTTCTTCGTCTTCTACGCCTTTATAACAAGGCTATATTCTAAACCCACACAGCAAGGCACAATCACCTGGCTATGTCTGCCGCGAAGCAGTCATAAGTTTTTATTTATATTTATTTATTAGATGGATGGACGAGCTCACGGCCCACCTGGTGTTAAACGGTTACCGGAGCCCATAGACATCTACAACGTAAATGCCGCCACCCACCTTGAGATATGCGTTCTCAGTATAGTTACAACGGCTGCACCACCCTTCAAACCGAAACGCATTACTGCTTCACGGCAGAAAATAGACGGGTTGGTAGTACCTTACCCGTGCGAACTCACAAGAGGTCCTACCACCAGTTTTTGTAGTTGTAGTCGAAGTAGTTTAACCTAAAATGTTCCTTTTTTGAGGTAAATAGGAAATCACGCTCGTGACCAGGCTGTCGTTGCGAGGTTGCGGTATTTGGAAGACAACTTAAATCGGGCTGAAGTTTCAATTAACACAAACCATAGTTGTCAAATTTCAAGTCGTATTGGTAGTAGGCCATCTTGTAAGCCCGCATGGGTAAATACCACGACACTGCCCAATTTTGCCTTAAAGCAATAATATGGCTTACATGCTGGTGTAGCCGTTGTACTGTAAAACTGAGATTTAAAATTCACGTCTCAAGGTGGTTGGCGGCATTTAGATTGTTGAAGCCAATGGGATCTGGTAACTACTTAAAATCAGGTGGTACCCATATAAGTAATAAAAAAAAAACTTAAAATGTATCTCGACGTGGACTTATAAGAAATCAAAATTCCATAACACAGAGCAGATACACCATAATATGAAAAAAAAAACCTCGTAAATTGCGGTAATTGAGCAATAAAATTTCTTTTGATTCGCGGAACTGTTTCCAATCAACAAACAAAACACATTTGAAGCCACACGCGATTCACCGACTTCTATGTCTTAAAAATAATTTGAAATTTCTCAAACTTACGACTGGTTTTTACGTGTGCCAATTTCATTGCTCTTCGATTGCGTTGAGAGATATTAACGAAAATCTTAACGAATAAATTAGGTGTTGGAAAACATTGTTAGTCAATGAATTTCATGTTTTTTGCTCGCGAATGACGACGATAGGGTGTTAAAATATTGCTCTTGAAGACTAATCTGCAATTCAGATACTACAATTATAAAAAAAAAGCTTAACCCTTTTAATGCTGAGCTTATTTTCACATAATTTGCAGAAATGAACTTCAAAATTACCTTAAAACTTTAACTTAAAAAAATATCCGAAAATCAATGCTAAATTTACAGCAGAAGAATTTTAAATGGTTGTTTATAAATGTTATTAATTTATTAAAACGTTATACATGTTCGCGTTAAAACATGTCATAAACTGTGCCTAATACCTATAATAGTCGGTAGCGCGACGCTCCGCACTTTATAAGCATTAATAGGGAGTCGATCTATCGACGGTTCGCGCTCAAAGGCATAGATAATACACATAAATTTGTTATAGATAAGCAACTCAAGAACTCAACAAAAATGTTTACGGGCGTCAGCTACTAGATGGCTTCGCTACGATTAGTTTCTCATTGCTCCTGTAGATGGCAGTAACATAATTATTATCTATCCTATATTTAATTTTTAATGAAGGATTTTGTAAATTTTTAGAAACCACAAATTGATAAAATTTAACCAATTTGACAATTAAGACTTTTTTCTGTGTTTAGCTATACAATAATCGAATGCCTTAACTTTAACAACATATATTATAAATTTAGGGGTATCCGCTAAAGTATCGCAGTTTCAAGGCCCCGCTCAAAGGATACGTATACTTATAGTGGACTAGGCATACACTCTTTTGGTTTCAGTACGCTTTTTCTCCATTGACCCGTTTCATTCTTACGTAAAAAATCCATAGCCATAATTTGCTTATACATAAGAACATTCTGAAAATAGACCAAGTATTACGCAAACAAAGTGAAAAGTTATTCGAGGACCGTGTCATCCGATCTTCTGATTTCTCCGTTGGTAGTCACAGTCAAGTATACAAAGCAACGATTTTGAGAAAGGACTATTCCTTATTTTTATCAAGTGTTTTTTTTTTCTTTTCTACCTATGCTGATAGCCTTGAGAGGCTATTTCAGCTTCACCCTAACATTTGTAGGTGAGCTCGCGGGGCTCAACCGGAGAGTTGCTAACACTGACCCTAGCAAGAGCAGTGCTTCGCAGAATCTACCACCGGATCGGAAACGCGACCCACTGAGAAGATCCGGCGAGAAACTCAGTAGGCTGTGTCTATGGGTTAGTTCGCTCGTCGAGCCCTTCGTCGCAAGCGACGGGTTCGACGAGGACTCAAGTGATACTTTTATAGTATATTTTATATATATGTCGGAGATGGTCCTTAGCTTGGTAGTTAAACGAAACGCAGCACGATTTTTGAAAGATGGCGGCACGATTACGGTATCGTCGGATCTCGGCTAACTTCGTGCTACGACAGAGCCTAGCCGATGGAGGCGCGTAGACGCCATTACACACTTACCAACCAGCCTTCTTGAAGAGCGGTGCCTCCGTCCTAAGAACTGTCATTCGTTTTCGTTTCTGATGACCGTACGTGATTTGTTCCCAATTATTGTTATCTCTATATATAAAAATGAATTGCTGTTCGTTAGTCTCGTTAAAATTCGAGAGCGGCTGGACCGATTTGGCTAATTTTGGTCTTGAATTATTCGTGGAAGTCCAGAGAAGGCTTAAAAGGTAGATAAATATGAAAATGCTCGGTATTAAAAAAAAAAACAATTTTGTTTTTCCTTTGAGGTCCCCCCCGTCGGACGGATTCCTTTGGTTTGTTTTAAGTTTATTTTGTACAAAAGCTTAGGTCTTTTATTTATCGATTGAGGCACTACGAAGTCTGCCGGGTCAGCTAGTTATTGAAATAAATGTTGATTGACAAACAACTTAAATAATTATTTTATTCTAGAGATTTCCCTTGTAACCCGGTTACTATAATTACGTAAGTCATTAAATATATCATCCAAAACAAGTGTGATCCTTATTATAGATGCCGTCTTGAACAAGTTTCATACACGTCCTTACTCTCTCTTTGAGATCTTTTTTATTTTATTTTATTGCTTAGATTGGTGGACGAGCTCACAGCCCACCTGGTTTTAAGTGGTTACCGGAGCCCATTTCCAATGTGAATGCTGCCACTCACCTGGAGACATGAGTTCTGAGGTATCAGTTCAGTACAATGGCTGCCCCACCCTTCCACCGAAACGCATTACTGCAGAATAGGTTAATAATAATGTTAATTTATTAGTTATAATTTTTTGCGTCAATTTGTATGCCATTTGCCTCAGTTCTAGTGCTAAGCCCGCCGTCTTATTCGTAATTGGATGTTGCATGGATCGCGTCAACACTGATGAAGGATTGCCTTAGTTACGTTTGCTTATGCTAAGCATCTATCGAGTCTCTATGATAGGAATTCTTTGTTGTTTCAAACTAGGCATTTTATTAAAGAGCAAATTTTATTATAGTCCCTGCAACGTGTCGTCTTACAGATAAAATTACATCACTTGTTTACTGTCCTCAAGTTTATTGTACAGAAAAAAACGTGAGACGTAAATACAGAAGGAAAGTGGGGGGTTAACTATGTAAAGACATTTAAATAGATGTTGTAATTTTGTATTAATGTTACATATTATGAGCCAGAAGGATAGTTGCTAACACATTACGTTCATAGCTTTATCGAGAAAGACAGATAGTGAGTCCGCGCGGGTAGGTACCACCACCCTGCCTATTTCTGCCGTGAAGCAGTAATGCGTTACGGTTTGAAGGGCGGGGCAGCCGTTGTAACTATACTGAAACCCTAGAACTCATATCTCAAGGTGGGTGGCGGCATTTACGTTGTAGATGTCTATGGGCTCCGTTAACAACTTAACACCAAGTGGGCTGTGAGCTCGTCCACCCATATACGCAATAAAAAAGACTATTCAGTTGATGGAAATCTCAAAATCTCGTCTCTTAATATAATAAAACAATTTTCCATAAACGACATGTGGATTTTAATAACGTAACAAATAGATCAACTTTGATTTTTAAATTTACTCTTGTTATGACCCTATCTCATAGATATGATAATCTGAGTCCCACCATCTTCAGACGTCTATGTGTCACACAATAAAATGTGTTACTATTACTATAATAGCGATCGCGATTGTCATTATAATTTATAATACTCCATTAGGATGATGTATCATAGCTTTGAACTAGAAAACTGAACTGAACATCTGTAATAGATTTGGATCTAATCCAATTGATCTATTTATGACATTCTTATCTTCTTTAGACCTAGACTTTTTTGTCTTAAAGTAATTTATTTGATTTTATTGTTATCGGGATGTTTTATCCATTTAATACATTCAACAATGTATTAAATGTGTCTTCAAAACTAACTATAAAATTGCACCTGATTTCTAGGCGCCCTTAGTTTCTTATTGGAGTACTTGAGGTATGGTAGCACCCGTAATAAAATCAAGGATTGTTGCCATCTTCTTAAATAGATAGGTTCATGATAAGTAGGGTAAGTAAGTTTTGTAAGTAGTTTCATAGTAGATCAAAGTCTCTTCTAAATCGGTTCGAGTCTGGTGACTATAGTGAAGACCAGACAATAAAAATTCGGTCACCATTCGAAAAATTGGATCGGATCCAAATGTTTTCTTTCCTTGATTCCCTATCCAGAAAACAAAGAGAGGGTCCTTCAAAATCACAAAACACACCAAGATATCACAGCTTAAACAAGCGGTCCTGTTAAAGATATGCAAAGCTTTCATTCAGCTGACGTTTTCAATTTAACTTGTCCAAGATACGAGAGCCCTTGAATGGAGATCAAGTTAAACTGGAAAGCCGGAATACTGTGGAACACAATATTGGTATAGTCTCGAAATTTCTAAGAAATGGAATCAAAAATTAATTCAAATCCTTTTTTTTAGGATTGAAGGATTGCTGGTGGGCCGGAGGCCTTTCCGGTTTCACCAGGCCAGGTGGGCGAGCAAAGGCTCAGCCAGGAGGGGTGGGATTTGCTAACAGGGCCCGAGCGCCTCCGAAAGAGACCTAACAACTCAAGAGCAGCTGCTTCGCGAATAAATCTACTACCAGATCGGAATCGCGACCCGCTGAGAAGATCCGGCGAGAAACTCAGCAAGCTGATTCTTGGGTTAGGTTGCACGTCGAACTCTTTGTCGAGTTCGACCAAATTCTTAAGTCTCTTGGTGTCGCGAGCGATGTCTAACTATTATAATATGTAGTGCTTTCTCTACCACAGGACTTATGTTGCTGAGAAAGTCTGGCAAGGAAATACCAAAATACATATTTATCAAATACGTAAAAAAAAACACGCAACAAACTTACCGATTTCGTTATATTTTTATAAAATAAAAAGTAAGGTAGATTTCAAATTCTTTTTGAGTAACATTCTGTACTTTTTTGGCGGGAACGCGAGGAGCGAAGTTGTGTGATTTGTTTTATTTTGTCTATTTAGTGTTTCTTCAGGTTTAAATGTGTAATAACGGTGGTTTATTAACTGTTTAATATCTGTGAAAGTGCACAAATGTGGGTAAATGAAACAAAGCCGCTGGACGTCACTTATCGGGATCCTCCAAAAAGTCCAATGAAAAAGTCTCAGTAGATGACCACCATTTTACTGAGATTATATTTCATCCCATATCATCTCATCTCATTCCATTTGATTTCATCCCAGTTGATTAATGTCTCAAATTAATCATCTTGATTTCATTTCATCATTTTTCATAAAAATAAGAAAATAAATTAAAATAAGACATGACAAAGGTCTTACCAGGTCATAAAATCCCATAAAAAAAAAGTAACATTCTGTCAAAAACATCTATAGGTATGCCCAGTCCCATAACATACCACGAGTAATTCTATTGTGTTTTAGCACTCAGCACAACAATATAGCTTTGCTGCATAGCTTATTGAAGTACTTACTACAGCACACAGAAGTCCCAACCCGATAATTTGATAGCCAGTTTTACAAATACTTTATGTACATTTTATTTGACAATATTTTTCGGGTCCAACAAGTTGGCTCTCGTCTCCCTCTCAACAAATTAGTTAACAGAACTCTGTTGTTAACTATCTCCCTTCGTTCCGCTGGACTTCCCCCCTTATCGGGATAAAGTCTACATTTTCTCCTGCTAGGGTTGACACAACACAGTTATTTAGGAGGATTATTATTTTTATTTATTTATTTATACTTTATTTCAGTTGTTTTTTTTAAACCATAACATTTTGTTAGTAAGAATTACTTATAATTTATGTTAGTAACTTAAAAAATCTAACACATAACTATCATTACATACATTTTATATCATTACATTTGTTTTTTTATTTATTATATATAACTAGTCAGGTCATAAGTATTGTCACACAGTAAATACTTTTCTTTTAGAATGCTGGCCACAAAAAAGTTTATTGAATTCGAATTTCGAATTGTTCATGAAAATAAAAATGTATACTTTTAGAATTTTCACTCATTTTTAAATATGGAGTGGACGCTTAAAGAAGACCGTGTTGCAGTTATTGCGTTGCATCGTTGCGGTTACGCGCCAATTCAAATTTTTAACATACTGAAAAATTTGAATATTACCAAAAGATTCGTTTATCGTACCATCAAACGATACAATGAAGACTCTAGTGTAGATGACAGGTCAAGAAGTGGTCGCCCTCGGTCTGTTAGGACTCCAGCAGTGATAAAAGCTGTGAAGGCGCGAATTCAAAGAAATCCTAAACGTAAGCAGAAACTGTTGGCCCTTCAGATGGAGTTAAGCAGAACCACGGTGAAAAGGGTGTTAAATGAAGACTTAGGGTTTCGGGCATATCGAATAAAAACAGGACATCCTTTGAATGCTCGTCTAATGGACCTGAGACAGAAGAGATGCCGCGCTTTGTTGAAGCGGTACGCGGGAAAAAAATATCGGGAAATTCTTTTTTCGGATGAAAATTTTTTTACCGTAGAAGAGAGCTACAACAAACTAAATGATAAGGTGTACGCACACAGTAGTGAAGAAGCGAGCTACCGTATTCCGCGTGTCCAATGAGGTCATTTTCCATCCTCGCTCATGGTATGGTTGGGTGTTTCTTATTGGGGCTTAACAGAGGTACATTTTTGTGAGAAAGGTGTAAAAACGAATGCATTTGTGTGTTAAAATACAGTCCTGACGAACCTTGTGGAACCTGTTTCTCATACCATGTTCAATAACAGGCACTGGGTATTCCAACAAGATTCGGCGCCAGCTCATAGAGCGAAGAGCACACAAGACTGGCTGGCGGCGCGTGAAATCGACTTCATCCGGCACGAAGACTGGCCCTCCTCCAGTCCAGATTTGAATCCGTTAGATTACAAGATATGGCAACACTTGGAGGAAAAGGCGTGCTCAAAGCCTCATCCCAATTTGGAGTCACTCAAGACATCCTTGATTAAGGCAGCCGCCGATATTGACATGGACCTCGTTCGTGCTTCGATAGACGACTGGCCGCGCAGATTGAAGGCCTGTACTCAAAATCACGGAGGTCATTATGAATAAACTTTAGTGTCATAAGAATCTATGTTTTGTTAAGTTCATTTTGGTATATGAATGGTTACATAATGAATAAACTTGTTTCAATTATTTTACATTAAACATGTGACAGAATTTATGACCTGACTAGGTATATATATTATTTTTTTCCTTCCAAATGCCTGCTGCAAAGCTTTTTCCTGCCTAATTACCAGTAGTCGACGGAGAATTCTAGTTTCACCGATCTGAGAAGCAAGCTCATGGAATTTAGAGTTTAGAGAGAATTTAGAGAATTTAGAGTTTTAGAGAATTAGCTAACATCTACCCTAGCAAGAGCAGTTCCTTGCTGAATCTACCACCGGATCAGAATCAAGACCTACTGAGAAAATCTGGTGAGAAACTCAGTTGGTCATAAGCAATGGCTGGATGACTACCGCTCCGGAGACTAATAATGTGTTGTTAAAATAAAGTTGAAATTGCAATCGAAACATTCCACACATTACAAGCGTAAAATGTTAATACATACACACTATACCACATATACATAGGTTTAAGAAAACTATTAAAGAACATCTGTGCAATAAAGCTTACTATAAAGTCAATGATTATCTAGAAGATTGCACAAAGTGGGAATGAGTTGCTCGCTCCGAGCATTTCAATATTGCAATAATTGTTACGTTATAATACTCATTGTAAAAAGGAATATTTAAAAAATATACTTATATAATATATTTAAAAAAAAGACATGCCCGCTGAGTTTCTTGCCAGTTCTTCTCAGCACGGAGGCTAGTTTTTGTGAATTGGCGGTAGTTCTTTTGACGTTCAACAAGTATGTACTTTCATTTATGTTGAAAAAAATTTGTTTGATTTGATTTGATTTAATTGCATTAATAAGAATTGTTTTATAAAGGTTAAATAAGAAAAAAGTTTAAAAAAAAAATCAGAAAGGGCCTACCCTAGCCTCGTCCACTCGACCGCCTAATTGGGAGCTCATTCATAGCTACACTGTAGATATTAAACGCGCTATTTTGTTTGTTTAATTTCGTATTTTGTGATTTTTTGCAAGATTTTGTTTTCTTTATTAGTTGGTGCATTGATATCATAAGTCTCTGTCTATCAAATAAAATTCCGACGGAGGTCAAAGATGATGCCGAGCTGCAAATAGTGTCCTAGAAGCTCACTTTGGAGCCAATTAAATATTGGGAGATTGAATTCTTTCCGTAATCTAAAGGTTTCAAGTGAGATTCGAAAACTGTCGTGTATACAAGGTTTATTTATTTATTTCCTAACTAAGCTGATGGTCTTGAGAGACCATTTCAGCGTAGCCGTAACTAGTAGGTGAGCTCACGGGGCTCAAACCTGACGTCGATGTTAACACCAATCACCAAGTACGTATATTGGTATAAAAAACAAATAGTTATTTCATATGATATCTATTTATTGTATGTATATATTTTCTATAATAATATATTGCTAATATTAGTATATCGCAACATACCTACTATATCTTTATCTTTTCCAGAATTTCTGCAAATTAAACGGTGGTCTGGAAGAGATTCTTTTTGGCGTTAAGATCGAGACAGAAGATTGTACAAATGTTCTGGTTGTTGACTTTTTTTAATGTTAATTGTATTTTTTCTATTTTGGTATAAAGTGTATTCTCTCTTTCTTCTCTCTCTCTCTCTCTCTCTCTATCTCACTTACGTCTCTGAAAGTGGCTACCGTCACTTAAGCCTTTATTTAATTCTTGAAAGACCCAGCTTCGGATCCGTGTATTCGTTTTAAAGGAAATGAAAAAGAGTTAAAAAATGGGCTTATCTGAAAATCCCGTCTAACTTCACTCAATCAAACGCCTGATCACTAGGCCGGTGTCATTTCGACGCGCTTATTACTGCCCCCCCCGATGTCCACTAGGGAATGTCATTAAAAGCTCGATCACGTAGCATCGACTTCGCTTTCCTTTTGCTTTGGATGTATTAATTAGATATTAGCTCTTACGATGTGCAATCTAAAGGTGAAATTCGCGTGCTTGTGACGGGGAAAAGTGCAAGATATTCGGTTTTGTGATACGGTCATCTGCTCTGAGTTCTCTTGTCTTTGGGTTTCGTGTACAAGGTCAAATTGTGGATCTTTAATTAGGAATAATAACACGTAAACTCTATAAAAGTCACGTGTAGGCTGAGAACTGATACTAATATAGATTGGTTCATAGATTATTTAACAATATAAAAAAGCTACAAACAAGACATACAGGAATTGTTTGAGATGATTCAATCATCTCGTTTTTACCATCGCACCGCCCGCCACCAGAGCAGAGTTAACTACACTACATGGAACCACTGCGTTCATCCACAGTGCGGTTCCAGAGGTCTTTTTTGCCACGCACCATCCAGATTTGGAATGAACTCCCCTCCACGGTTTTTCCCAAGCGCTATGACATGCCCTTCTTCAAATGAGGCTTGTGAAGAGTACTTTTTAATTTTTTTTTTATTGCCTAGATGTGTTGACGAGCTCACAGCCCACCTGGTGTTAAGTGGTTACTGGAACCCATAGACATCTACAACGTAAATGCGCCACACACCTTGAGATATAAGTTCTAAGGTCTATAGTTACAACGGCTACCCCACCCTTCAAACCGAAACGCATTACTGCTTCACGGCAGAAATAGGCGGGGTGATGGTACCTACCCGTGCGGACTCACAAGAGGTCCTACCACCAATACTTAACGGTAGACAGCGGCTTAGCTCTGCCCCTGGCATCGCTGAAGTCCATGGGCGACGGTAGCCACTCACCATCAGGTGGGCCGTATGCTCGTCAGCCTTCTTCTTCTCCATCGCTCCCTCATTGCTGAGGATCGTGACTCCGTTTTAGCTTGTCGACTGTCAGCCTCCATCGGTTCCGGTCAGTTGCCTGGTGTAGTGCAGCGCTAAGTGGTCTGCTGGTTTGCTCGGAGATCTGGTCGGACCAACGTTTGGGGCTCCGGCCTCTAGGACGTTTTCCTTCTACTTTCCCAGTTCCAAGCTGTCTACACCTCTGCGGGCAACGTGGCCAAAGTAGCGCATTATGCGTTGCAGACAGGTGGCAGACAGGCGTTGAGCGTTCTCCATTTTAAGCTGATGTAGGACCGAGATGTTCGTGCGGTTTGCTGTCCATGGAATCCTTAATAGACGGCGCCAGCACCACATTTCAAAAGCATCAACTCTGTTTCGGTCAGCTGCTTTTATGGTTCATGTTTCTGCTCCATAGAGAGCGATTGGAAAGACCAGTGAGTGCACAAGATGTATTTTGATCCTATTCGAAATATTACGATCTTTCCAAACTTTGCTCAACTGCGTCATAGCTGTTTTAGCCATTCCAATACGTTGGCGTATTTCAGGCTCACAGCTCCCCTTATCCGTGATCACAGAACCAAGGTAGACAAATTGGTCTACGGCCTCGTATTCTGCCAAAAGGTCCGTACGCTGAGTGGATGAGAAGCGGTCTACGACTAGCAGCTTGGTCTTGCTTTTGTTAATTGCTAGTCCCATGTTTAGGCTTATAGCCTCTAATCTGTCCAGAAGCTCCTTCATCTCCGCCTCAAATGAAGCAAGAAGTGTGGTGTCGTCGGCATATCTCAGGTTCGTTATCTGAACTCCCCCTATTCTAACGCCTCCTTCCCAGTTTTCTAAAGTCTGGCGCATTATAATAATATATTCCCCATATATATTGAAGAGAATAGGTGAGATAACACATCCTTGCCGGACTCCTCCGTCAGCCTACAAGTGTAATATAAAAAAAAACAACGCGGTATCGCTACAACAACATCGCCATAACGCGTATTTCCTATGAGAACAGTTTTCAAGGAAAAGCGGTCTTTTTTTTGTCCCTATAACGTATTCCTCTGCGGCTTATTTCCTTCCTCGAAGATGACATTGGCGCAATTGTTGTGTTTTGTATTTTAAGCACTATACGAGTCAGGGACGTTCCGAGATAACGAAAATGAACCTTAATTTCATTGGATTTCAGATATTTGTTGAAACATACTTTGCAAGTAAAATAGGTTTCCACTAAATTTAATTTTAACCATAACAGAAAAATAACTGTGCTGGTTAGTCTATCTAAAAACTATAATAATCTCAAATCCTGGTAGTATTTAAATTATTTAGCTTTCACAACGTCTTTGATTTGTGTTACTTTTTTCAATCTATTGGAACGTCTTCGATTTGGTGAAAACTATTTTAAAATCGAATTGAATCGAAACATATCTGATTTAGGACGAGTGAAGAGGTCTCGGAACTATCATCGTTTTGTGCTGCGCAATCTCTTTCTACTGTAGTGGACTGTATGATTAGGATTGGCAAGGAACTTGATAAATAAACTCGCGAGGATTGCACGTATAAAATTTTTATATTTTAGAAATTTTATAAATCGCGTACAATAGCACGGATGAAAAGAGAATTGACAAAACTAAGGACATTCCAAAATTCAAATTCAAATGTAATGTCAGAAACCACAACGACAACAATAAAAAAGGTTTTATACCAATTTTGTTGGGTTTCCAACATCTACTACTGCCACAATGTCGAAAGACAATGGATTTATCAGCCGTCCTGCAACAAATAGATAGTGGTTAAGCCACTAAAAGCGTATTAATAACAAAACAATCGTATAGCCAAATTATTTTTTAGACTATAAAAACTTTGTGTTCGAAAAGGCTATTGGGAATACAAAATTTCCATTTTCAGACAACCCCTCTAAGAGGAGAAAGAGAAAATTATTTTTCTGAAATTTCGGAATTTCTCGGCATCGTTTCTTAGAAGTCCAATTTTTTTTCAGCCTTGACCCATTTCCGTGAATTCCGCTAGTCTAAGTCGGAAGAGGCGAGTTTGCCAGCACCGAGCTCGTAATGTGTGAAGCCTCAATCTGTGCCCGTGAATACTGAATGAAGGCGGTGACCATGATGCACGGACCCGACTGTAATACTGACAGCTCCTTCCCAAATAAAATCTGGCTTCATCACAAAATTAACAAGGTACCTCAGGCACCGGTCATCGTCCTCCTCGAACCCTCAGACACCCTCAGACAACCTCAGACACAGCCCACTGAGTTTCTCGCTGGATCTTCTCAGTGGCTCTTGCTAGGGTTCCTGCTAGAAACGTCGTCAGGTTTGAGCCCCGTGAGGTCACCTACTAATTAATTAAGGTTACGCTGAAATAGCCTCTCAAGGCTCTCAACTTAGGGAGGAGAAAAAAAAAACAAAAAATACAGCTTAAGTTAAAATATCACCAACACAGATGTTGTGAAAGCTTAAAAAAATTACAATGTTGTGTCAGTATTAATTATTGAATCAAAACGCCTTTGCTAACCTCAATATTATGACTATAAAAATCATCGCGATATTTTTGATTGCCACCCTACAGCGTCATCCACATTTTTACCTCCAGCGACCTACCGCCTCACGGTTACATATTATGTATATATGTATGGTGTCAAGAGACGATAGACATTTACATCAACCACAAAATTTAATACTATGAAAGTGTTGATATAATTATGTGTGGAAGCTATAAAAAAATCATCCAAATTTACCCCACAAGTGTAGGAAGTGTCCCACTCGAGGAAAGCGCGGTCGCAGTTCGATATCTTGGGATAAAAGGCCCTATCACCATTTTAACAACTATCACCATTTTGATCCTCGCTAATTCACACAGCACGACTATACGAAACCACTAAATCACATGACTCACGATATTAATTCGCAGTCAAAGCGTCTAGTAGATATTTTTTATATCATGACTCATCAATATTCAATGTACCGAATAGAGTAACACAGTAGATCGTTTCTCTCCACAGACAGGACTTATCGATTTTGAATTTAAAAACCAAATAGGGACAAAGAAAAACTCGCCTGAAATTCAGTTAAAAACTTCAACCCAACGCTGGTGTAGCTATTAGCGAATAGAGGACAAAATCGCAACTGCCGTCAGAGCTATTTCGGAAAATCACTATGCACCATAATCACCCCTTATTATCAGTGAGGCCAGATAGCCCTGGTATTAAATATGTCCATATTTTGGTAAAACCAAGGAACCGGAATCTCAGCAGGAGTTTCTTGCTTTTATCCTTGAATATGCAAAATGGTTATTTAAGTGGCCTAAAGGATGAGACGCATGGTATACGCAAATCAAACAACGCGGCTATAATAGTCTTCGAATACCGCGAACAGGTATCAATCTAATGAGACTATTCTGTCTAATTATTCTATAATCTATCTAATGAGATTGTCTAATGAGTATTTAATTTTAATGGGTGTTCACGAATTATTTCTACGATGAAGGAATAACATCGTGTAATACTATTTAACCCCACAATGTTTATTAATTTTGGGCATATTGTAAATTCGCACGGGTAGTTACAAACAGCCTGTCTACAATGAGAATAAGATCGCGGCCTCAAGTCTCAAGAATGGAAGAGTTTATGAGGCAGAGCAAACTCGCCTCCCCAACTAGCCCTGAAAAAACCTTTGCATGCATCCTTGAAAATCTCCAATCAGTAAATTAGACGATCTGCGTTAACGATTTTTGTTTGTTGCTAATTCAGGAATGTCGTTCCATTGTTTAGTTGATACAATTTTATTACAGAGGCTGTTATCAATGAACCGGAGTTTGGGAGGCGATCGGTCAAGGGCCAATTCTTCTCGGTAGCTGCTCTGACTATATATTGTGATCATTATCGTACCACCCTCCCGAAATCAAAACGATAGTGATTGTACAAAGCTCCATTTAAAATCCCATTAATGGAAAATCGAATTGAAGTTAAAAACAATAATACCTTTTAATGCGCTTTTATTAGCTTCAGACGTATGTATGTTAGTGTGTATCGGAATATTTGAACATGATTTTGACTCCCTACAAAACGTCGGATTAACTCGAAATTTGGTATACTTATTAAGGACCGATGAGAATACAAAATGAAAAAATAATTGAAAAAAAATATTGAAAAAAATTAAATTCAACTAAAAAATGAAAAATAAATAAAACTTGCATTAAGCACACAGGACAGCTAGGGTAAAATTTAATAAATTATATCCCACGCTTTTTTTTACAATAACAAATTTTTTTCATACACTATATTTAATTCGAATTTATTAAAATTTATTTTCTATTTTTTAGTTGGATTTTCTATAAAAGCGTATTTTGTTAGTTTTTTTAAACTATTATTTATTTTACCCTAGCTGTCCTGTGTGCTTAGTGCGAGTTTTTAAACGTTCTCGATAGCGTAAAAGTTAACTCAAATTTGTATGGATTTGAAACGTTTGCCTACGTTCACCGCTAGAAGCGCTGTTCCAACTGCATACAAATTTGAGTTAACTTTTACGCTATCGAGAACGTTAAAAAGCTCGCACTAAGCACACTGATCAGAAACTATGGTGTATTCGAAAAAGGTAATAAAGTTTTTCAATAAAGATTTACAATTCTTCAATTTAATCGGACCTCCGGAAGTCTGTGAAAATCGTTCGGTGGAAATCGAAGGTCTGCCTAATAACAATAAAATTGCAATGTACCATGCTGGTCTATGTTTGGGAGTACCTTTTATTTATTGCTTAGATGGTTGGAGGAGCTCACCGCCCCATGTTAAGTGGTTACCGGAGCCCATAGACATCTACAACGTAAATGCCGCCACCCACCTTATGATATGAGTTCTAAGGTCTCAGTATAATTACAACGGTGGCCCCACCCTTCAAACCGAAGCGCATTACTGCTTCACGGCAGAAATAGGCAGGGTAGTGGTACCTACCCGTGCGGACTCACAAGAGTTCCTACCACCAGTAATTACCCACTCTAACCGGCGCCATCTAGGCGGGCTTCGGACAGTCTGCCGACCGAGAGGGCTGGTGGTCGTGGCGCCGACGACCGCCAGTCCGACGTCCCGAGGGGGAGGGTGATGGGAGAGATGTGCTCCGCACTAAACGCTTCACTTTCCCCCCTTTGCCTTGTCATGAGTTCTGTCTCATGCGAGGTTTGGACGTTGGTTGTTGAGCGACAGGAGGTTTTAGTCAGTTCGACTCTGACATACCCCGCCCAGTATCCCCAGAAAAGGGCGGAAGTCCGGCGATTTCCTACTGACCAAAAAAAAAAAAAAAACCACCAGCAATTACGCATATTAGTGACAGACCGTGTGTATAACACAACAGATTTCTTTTTTGCTTAGCGCGCTAAACATGAAATGTTTTTGTTTTTAATATAAAACACGCTGAACATTTATTATTCAAATTAAAAATTTCACGAGTATTTCGTGACGAGAATACAAATTACGTACATAGTGGCGGAAATCACACTTCCTCGGTACTAACTATAACTATACTGAGTATATAGTACTGGCGTAACTGTACTGAGACCTTAGAACTTATATCTCAAGGTGGGTGGCGCATTTACGTTGTAGATGTCTATGGGCTTCAGTAACCACTTAACACCAGGTGGGCTGTGAGATCGTCCACACACCCAAGCAATAAAATAAAATAAAACATTGCTAAGTTTTAATGGACCCTGAAATTCTCGATTGGTATTTATTTATTTAGTTGCACTAACAAAGTGATCAACATTATAAAAGATTAATAATTTAACAAGAAATACGTTACAAATTTTACCTCAATTGAAGGTACTATCTATAGTGGAAAAGTGGAGTCAACAATATATTGAAAAAAAAGAGCAGTTGATTAAAAATACAATGAAATGGCTATAATATGTAAATGGTATAAATAAATGGAAATAGATACAGGAGACAACCAGACCTTGAACTACAAATATCTTAAACAAAGATCAAATGAAATGTTTCTCTTCAAACGAGGCTTCCGGAGAATACTCACGGGTAGGCAGCGTTTTAGCCGTGCCCCTGGCATTGCGTGACGTCCATGAGTAATGGTAACCACTTACCATCAGGTGGGTTTTATGCTTGTATATAAAAGCAATAAAAAATATGAGAGTCAAATCCGTTATCTCAAAACTTCCTCGACTCCACTCAAGGAAATCGAATTTTAGCTCTAAAAACCTTGTACACTCTGCTTCACTTAAAACTTTTTACCGGTGGTAGGAACTCTTGTGAATCCGCACGGGTAGGTACCACCACCCTGCCTATTTCTGCCGTGTAGCGGTAATGCGTTTCGGTTTGAAGGGTGGGGCAGCCGTTGTAACTTTACTTGAGACCTTAGAACTTATATCTCAAGGAGGGTGGCGCATTTACGTTGTGGATGTCTATGGGCTCCAGTAACCACTTAACACCAGGTGGGCTGTGAGCTCGTCAAACCATCTAAGCAATAAAAAAAAATGCATTCTCTCGCTGTTGTGATGAAGCAACTGTCAACACCAAAGGAAGTCATGACCATAGTGAAGTCGCGGTAACTATTCGTCGCTGTTAATGGATGTACCTAATTCAGGCTTGGTACATTTTATGATACTGTTATGTCCCGTGGTTAATTAACTCTAAACAACCTTTAACAGAAATTATCAAACTCATTTCCTTAATAGATTCTAAAATGTAGTACCTAATGCGGCACGAATTTCGCAAGTCGCAACTAGAAGTAACACTGCTTCAACGGACTAATATTGTGTTTATTGTCCTTTCACAATTGCCATTCGAGATTGGAATTTAAACAATAAAATAAAACTGATTTTTAATGTTGTTCTAATATCTTAGTGTGTTGGGAAAATTACAACTGATAGCTTTAGCCGGATAAAGGCTTTAAAGGCACGATGCTTTCTACCATCTGCCTACGTACAGTTCTGGAATACTTTGGCCACATTGCAAGAAAGGATAACGGCAGCTTGGAGAAGCTAATGGTGGCTGGTAAGGTGGACGGAAGAAGACCACGAGGTAGTGGCCCGACATGTTGGACTGACCAGATCCGCAATACCCTCGACTCCACAGCTACTCTACATTCGGCGGCAGATAGAAGCAAATAGCGTGGAATGATCCGGAATAAACTCTTGTTGCGAGGAGGTGGTCACGACCCTCAGTATTGAGGAAACCGAAACAAGAAGAAGCTCTAGCTTTAAGCTTTAGCTGTCCAAAGTTTACTTGTTTCTTAAAAAATATATTATATAAAATTTAGAAGCCTTGTCATCATTTTGTGTCTTTAATTGTAGTATATGGACGAATGAGGTCGCTGCCTATCTGTGGGAGTGCCGGTCTCTCAGTTTGGTTTCAAAGCCTCAGTTGTATTGTACCTAAAAATTGCTCCACTCTTCGTACTGGGACGTGTGACTGTTTGGGATCTAAAATAAGCTAAATTTTAGTAGCTATCCATTAGAGCTCGCGTTCTTTTGTAACGGTGTTTTTATTTTTATCACGGATTCGTTCATTAACACTTATTGGATAAAATTTACAAAACGATTCTATATCCGAAAGATACTCTTTTAAGGTTCTTTTTGATAAGCTTTTACTGGAGAGCTCCTTCATTCCAGAGGCAGATGGATAACAAAAATCATCCAGGATCTGACCTCTGGTAGAACCTGTTAAAATGGAATACGGATATGACAAAAAAATTGAGGAAAATGTTGGCGTTTTCGGGCTCTGGAACCCTAAAAATTATTTCAAGTTGCGTAAATCATCAAATCTGTGCTGAATCTAGACCCAAATCTTGCAAGCCTCGTCGGCAACGTTCCACCAGATCCTACCCTATTATCCTTCGTTAAGCGTCGAGTTTCCTTCCCAGAAACGTGTATTATACAATTCTGCTATATTCTAAGTTCCAAGTTGCGTATCTAACCTAGTTTATACTTTAAGTTCAAGTTTGGAATAGGAGGACGTGCTTAGTAAATTGAGTTGATACGGAAAAACGCCCGCTGTGGACTACATTTTCAATGTGGATATCTGCTGTGGGATAGCAGAACCTTAAAATTATAATACAATACTCCTAGTAACTGTTATTTATTGGACAGCACGACGAAAAGTAGGAGGAGTTCAGACCATCCATACTACCAATAAATCGTACTAATACTGGAAATATATCTCTTTCAGTATATTAAGTTTTACGTCCTAACCACTGAACCGATTTAGACAAAATTTCGTAAGGGTATAGTTTGAGATCTGGGTCAAAATATATCCTATCTTCATCGCACTGC
Source organism: Bombyx mandarina (assembly GCF_030267445.1). NCBI lineage: Eukaryota > Metazoa > Arthropoda > Insecta > Lepidoptera > Bombycidae > Bombyx > Bombyx mandarina. Next base: position 9,617,473 of record NC_143226.1, read on the forward strand.
TCCGTAGTAATCTCAGCACACGTGACATAGACTGCTGTCCATGCAGGCGAAGCTGCGAGCGGAAATCTGGTGTAATAATTAATTATTTTCAAGCAAAAGTCTGGTTTTTGGACTAATTTTTCGCTGGTTCTTCTAGCGAATTAGTTTGGTTGAAAACATTATGTGAATTCAAGGGTTTCTATTACAATTCCCTCTATTTGTGCAGCGAAATAAATGCTCTGATTAGAAGCGTTTGATAGCGATTATTTCGTTGCTCCTCGCTGTTTTTGTTACTGTTCAAATGGTTTGCCTGATGGTGAGTAGTCGTCGATATCAATGGACATTAATAACATTAGCAGCCCAACCAAGCCCTTGGCTATCGCTAAGGATTCCTATCGCTTGAACATGACACAGCGCTGAGGGAAGGACCCTTGAAAAACAGCCGATGATGGAGTGCCACTATGCCTGTGTTGTGAATAAGTCGAAGAACATTCTCCCATGCGTCTCTTCGGCTGGTAGCATCAAACAAAGAACCATTGCTCCCTGGTTATCACTTGGCTCCAGTCCCAATAAGTGTTTTGGAACTCCTCAATATCCGTTAGAGGACCAGTGAAGGAGGACATAAAGAACAAGATTTATGTGACCTCATTTTTTTCCATACCTATGCTGATAGCCTTGAGAGGCTATTTCAGCTTCGCCCTAACATGTGGGTGAGCTTACAGGGCTCAATCCGGAAGTGTTGCTTACACTGGCCCTAGCAAGAGCAGTGCTTCGCAGAATCTACCACTTAATGTCATCCCTCAAAACATTTACTCTATTTCACTAGAATCGTCAAAAAAACCCTTGAAATACTAAACAAAAGCGACAATTTCCAAGCTTGTTTTGAACTACATTCATTAATTACCGAATAGTAATTAGCGGCGAAATCCTGCTGAATTAATGACGCCCTTAAACTATGGTGATAAGAGTCAAGTTTGTGATTTTGACGTTGTTATAAATGACATTTTAACTGTTAAAGATCTCGAATCAACATCTCAGATGCGTCCAAAATGTATAATAATGCATTTCTAGTTATGTTGTAACTTAATAGTATTGGTTGCGCTATGCGGTTGGCAGACCAAATTGTAACGGTCACCTAATACAAAAATGAGTGGACTGTAGTTGCGTTGTTCAACTATGACACTTTCTCGGGTCGTGGCGGGAAGAAACAAAGGAACACAACCCGAGGGAAATTGTGAAGGAAAACGCCGTACCTGGAGAGGATGGAGTCGTCCGAATCACGGCTGCTAAAAGTGTTTGAAGCCAGTTGGTGTATCTTCTTCTTGCACGACACTGTGATACACTGACACTAATATTGTATAAAAATAAAGTCTTAGGCCATTTCAATAATTACATCACAAAATACTGCTTTCTGCTATGCGGAGCGCGCGCTAGGTAACCGCCATATATTTTTTTTTTTTTTCTGTGTGTGCCCGCGTCGCTCGTACTAGCCAATCCAGGGCGCGGGGAATGGGGTGAGGAAGGGGAAGGGAAAAGTGTCATAGCTGCCATATTATTATAAAAACATCTACAAATCCGTTATGACGCTGGCGCAACCATTCCCCCCCAGTTTGAAGGGTTACCTTCAAGAAATAAAAAGCTAACCTACCAAACCCCTATGCGAAGATCTATCTATCTATCTATCTATATCTATGTTATCTATGTATATTAAACTAAATCTAACGAATACCTTATATCTAATAGTGAAGTTATTCTATTGTGAATTAGGTAAAGGGCAGAGGCGAATAACCGGGCGTAGATACGATCCGGTTGCGGTCCTAACGCGTACAGTTCTAATCACTCCATTTGAACCAGGAAAAACCTCCTCCACTACTCCTAAAGGCCAATGTAGCGGGGGCGCGTTTTCCGTCATTAAAATTACTACTTTTCCAACAACGATTGGGTTGGATGGAGTGTTCCATTTTTGGCGCGATTGTAGCGTATGTAAGTAGTCTGTTTTCCAACGTTTCCAAAATGACTGAACTAATTTATCTAAAAGAGAGTGACGCGAGAGAATATGCTGCCTGTCTTCGTCAATATCTCTAGCGGGTAAATATTTAAGCGGCGTCAACGACAAAAAGTGAGCCGGAGTCAAAGCTAACGGCTCAGCTGGGTCGCCAGACAGTGTCCTACATAGCGGACGTGTGTTCATCACGGCTTCTATTTGAGTGAGCACGGTACTCAACTCTTCGAAAGTGAGAATCTGCAACCCTACAACTCTATAAAGATGGGATTTAAGGCTTTTTATATTTGCTTCCCAATTTCCGCCGAAGTGACTTGCGGCGGGCGTATTAAACTGCCATTTAATGCGATTTTCTGCTAACATATGTGCGAATTCAGTTTTGTAGTATTTAGAGTTCAAGAAAGCGTGAACTTCCGAAATATTGCGTTTGGCACCCACATAATTTGTACCGTTATCTGAGTACATACAACCTACAGGACCTCGGCGTGATAAAAATCTTTTAAAAGCAGCCATGAAACTATGCGTGCTCAAATCACTGGCTAGTTCTATATGAACAGCACGAGTGGTCATACACACGAAAAGACAAACATATGCTTTCGATGAACGAATACCCCGACCACGTGAGATGGTGACCTTAAAGGGTCCAGCAAAGTCTGTACCAGTATGCACGAAAGGTTTAGCGGTTTCTACAACGCGACAAGAACGGTGGTCAGCCATTTCAGGTGCGATGGGACGCGGACGAAGTCTATAACAGGGCACACATTTATGTATCCTTGAGCGAATCAAATTACGTGCGGAAAGTATCCAATATCTTTGTCTAAGTATTGACATCAATAAATCGGGACCAGCATGACAGTGAAGTTTGTGATAATAATCGACCAGTAAATCAAGGATGTGGCCCTTACGCGGTAAAACTATGGGGTGTTTTTGATCAAATCCTAAGTTGGACTGACTCAAACGACCACCTACTCGGATGAGTCCATCCTGTAAGAAAGGCTTCAAATTTTGAAAAGGACGCCTGCAAGGTTTTTTAGACTCTAGGCTGCTAATTTCTGAAACGAAATGCGCTCGTTGCAGTTCACGAAGAACAATAAGCTCTGCCTTATAAAAGTCAGAGGCGACTATGTATTGTTGCTGTGGTAACAGTTTAGCAAAGCGGCAAACATATACCACGCAACGTAACAACTTTGACCATGACGAAACACGACTAGCCAATAATAATATAACTGAGTCTTCTCTTGGCGCAGAAGTTACAAGAGTGTGTCGTTTTTCTTCTGGCGGTTCAGAGACAGTTGCGGGATTAAAAAGCTTAACTGGCCAATCACAGGGTGCATCTCGTACCCATGATGGACCATGAAACCAGAGCGGATGATCTAATATTTGAGCGGGGGTTAAACCCCGCGAAAGACAATCGGCAGGATTGTCTGTTCCAGCTACGTGATATAGATTTTGAGGTGATAATTCAGACTGAATTTTTGCTACTCTATTAGCAACAAATGTGTCCCAACGGTGGGGAGAAGAATGAGCCCAACACAAAGCTACGGTTGAGTCAGAAAAGCCAGCAATTCTATCAATATTAATGCGGTTGTTACAACCCTTGACTATGGCACCAATGAGCCGCGTCAATAGTAGTAAAGCGCAAAGCTCAAGGCGCGCGAGAGAGACGACCTTTCGAGGGGAGACCTTAGATTTCGCACTAATAAGGCTAACTGTAATATTGTCGCCATTGCAAACGTGAAAATACACCACTCCTCCATAAGCCTTCTCACTAGCATCTGCGAACCCCACTATTGTGACTACACTATCTCGAGAGATACCTATATGACGTGGGATTTCTATATGTTCGAGTAAAGGAAGCTCTACCCTAAAGCGTGCCCATAATCTGGCCACGTTGTCCGGTGCGATGTCATCCCAGTCACACTGAGAAAGCCAAAGCTCTTTAATAAGAAGCTTCGCGTATAATACTACAGGTGCTACAAAACCCATAATGTCCCATATGCGAGCGACACAAGACAATATGGTGCGTTTGGTACAAGTTGGCGGGGTCGAACTAATTTTGAGACTGAATGTATCGGATGTGGGAGACCAGCTCAAGCCGAGAATCTTATGTGTATCATTGACATCAAAATCCTTAACCGTCGATAGACGATGCGATGGCGGAATCCAGTCCAAAACACGTTGAGAGTTGCTCGTCCACTTAACAAGGTCAAATTGCCCAGTCTTCATTAGGCTTATCACTTGAGTAGCTGTTTCGATGGCTTCAGGCTCGCTATCTACACTATAAGCAAAGTCGTCCATATACAGACCAGTATTGATGGTAGCTTTTGCCTTGGGGTAGGAATCACCCTCATCAAAAACTAACTGCTTCACAGTGCGAAGCGCGTGAAACGGACTTGACTTAAGTCCGAAACAAACGCGGTTAAACTGGTAAACCTTTAATGGTTCGTGTGGGGAAAACCTATATAAAAATCTTTGGAATCTACGATCAGATTCCCGAATGCCAATACAAAGAAACATTTGTCTAATGTCTGCAGATAGCGCTACAACAAATAAACGAAAATTGACGATAATATCAAACAAGTTACCTTGAAGATTTTTACCACAATACAAGATGTCGTTTAAAGAAACAGAAGTACTAGTCTTAGCACTGCCATCCAGAACAACACGCAATTTTGTGGTGAGTTTATCCTCTCTAATGACACCATGATGCGGGATGACATAAGAGGGACCATTTTGCGTCTCATCAAGTACAGCGGGAGCAGGTGAGATGACACCCTTATCTACATATTCATTGACGACATCGTCGTAGGCCTTTTTCAACTTCGGAGATGCCATCATCTTACGTTCTAAACAAAAAAAGCGTTTTTCGGCCATTAGGCGCGAATCACCAAGCGAAGAGGTATCACCCTTAAAGGGGAGGGCGACAATATAACGACCACTTTCATCGCGGGTGGTCGTGCTACAATAAATATCCTCAGCGGTCTTATCATCAGGACTCATAACCAGCGGAACATTTACTTCTTCAATTTCCCAAAAGCGGCGGACGGTGGACTCCAGTGGCGGCTCAACGGCGCAGCAGTATGATACGGTCGAGTAACTATTTATAAGAGCGGGTGCGGATCCAACTATAACAAAACCGAGAACAGTTTCCAAAGCGTGCGGTGCGGGGTTCGCCGAATGACCTTGAACCTTACGTGGCAGCAGGAGGTGCGGGAAAATCGAAGCGCCAATCAAAATATCGACGGCTCCTGGAACGGCGTAAGTATCATCGGCTAACGGCAAACTATCAAAGTTAGCTAACAACGAGGTATCTACAGAAACAGTAGGAAGTTGCTCCGTTACTTTATCTACAACCAGCGAGTTTATTTCGAATGAAACATTCGAGCTAAAACGTGATTCAAATTTAATTTTTACGGACCCTTGGATGTCCTTAGTAGACCCCCCTATGCCCTTGACTACGGGGCACGTAGTCTGGTTACTATATTTTAATCCAAGACGTTGACAGCATTCACGAGTAATAAAATTACTCTGTGAGGCGCTATCTAAAAGGGCGCGAACAAGATGCGGCTTGCCATGAGTATCAACCATTACAACTCGAGCGGTCGCAAGCAAAACAGTTGTAGGCAAGCGAGCGGAAGACAGCGAGCATAATGTGACGTCATTTGTGTTGCCGTCCGAGTTGATAGCTGCGGAGCTGTCTGTGCGAGCGGCAGCGACAGCAGCGGCGGGAAGCGCGGGTGAATACGCGGGACGCGCGAGATGTGTCGTACAACGTGCGTTGCCGCCAGCGTGAGTTCGACCATGCGAGTGCTCCGAGCTTGATACTGCTAGCGACGAGTTACCATACATTGGTTGATTACCTGCGCTTGTATTTCTATTGGCTACTATATTACTATTTTTATCAAAATGAAGCAAGGTATGATGCTTCAACGAACATTTGCGACAACTATGGCTACTATTACACACACCAACGCGATGTTTATCACTAAGGCAGTTTAAACACAAGTTATTTGCGCGAACAAAATTATAACGATTGGTAGGCGACAATTTCAAAAACCCAGCACACTGATACAACTGTGTATGATAAGATTTACACAGAAAACAAGTCGACTTGGCGGGCAAGGACGCAGGCAATGCCGCGGTATTTACATAGCTATGAGTCGTTCTAAGCGGTCTTGAGGACGTTTCTAAATGTCTTTCTGGTTGTCTTTTCGGGACCTCGTGAGGTCGCGTAGTACGCTGAAGTATTCTTATGTGATTACGTAAAAATGATTCCAATTCATTAAATTTCGGCAATTCAATACCCTTAGTACCCTGATTCGTTTCAAATAAGCGAACAGTTTCGAAATCTAACTTTTTTAAGCCAATGTACAAAAATAAAAAGTCGCTGAGGTCATTGACGTTGAGATTTCTAATAGCCCGAACAGATGATGCAAATATGTCTAAGAATTTCTCCAAGTTCTGTTCGGTACACGATAAAATAGGTTTTAATTCGAACAATTGATCCAGGTACGCGGTAGCTATCAACCGTTTATCTTCATATTTGGCTTTGAGTGTGTTCAAAATCAAAGAATAGTTTTCGGCACTAAACGTAATTCCCGCGCAAGCCGCACGGGCTTTGCCGGTGAGTTTTTCTACTAGGTAGTGTAATTTTTCGTGATCGGTTAAGTGATCATTTTGATTTACTGTATTTTCAAAACTATCTATAAATAAACCCCAATTACGGATGTCCCCATTAAATTCGGGTATGTGGATAGGCGGTAGTCTAGGTCTATCGCGGGTGAACTTAGGTTCCGTTTGCGAATACCCGGCGCTAGGTATTTTTTCTAAAGATTTAGCGACACGTTTTATACGGCAATATAGATCATCAAACGACGACATAACAGAGTAACTGACGGCGTAATCAGGATCTAGTTCTAATTGCAATGCGTTAATATTATGAACGATACTTTCGAAATCCGCGCGCAAATCGTCTATGTTTTCAATAGAACAAAGAAATGAGTCTCGTATTGCTAAGTCGGATATCTTAAGTGCATTATCACAAATTGTTTGCACGCGTGAATAAATCATATCCCTCTTAGCGTACAAAAGCTTCAAATCGTTCTCGGATTTATTAGATTTAGGCGGCATATTTAAAATTTAAATAAAACTAATAGGTAAAGAAACAAAATAAAATCTGCAAAACAGCGCGTGAAATCAAATAATTTTGTGAATAAAGTATATTACGCGGGCGGACGAACGACGCAGGGGCGAGGGGGCGCGCGGCGAGGTGCAAGCGCAGCGCTCGTCGTCTTATAAACTAATAATAATAATATTTAAAATAGTTAGACAGCTACTACTATAAAAGTTGCTATTATTGGCGCGTTGAGAATAAAACAACCAGACAATATCAAACGACCTAGGTTATGCCTCTGTCCTAGTTAAATCAAAAATGATAATAAAATATAATAACATACAAATATTTAAACACGAACGATGTATGTATTATGTTATTCATTCAAATAAATCAAAACAAACCAATTTGGTAGGTAGGTATTTGTATGTTCAAATGCGGTTAGCGAAGCGAGTGAATAACTTGTGAACATAAAAATAATGGGAAGGTAGCTAATCACAAGATCACAATGTTCAAAGTAAACTCTTACGATATCTATGATGCGTTTTCGAATACGAAAAAACTATCTAAATAAATATAATTTCTACGCATTCAGCGTCTAGCGAATGTGTGTGAAAGATGGCGTTTACCTAGGCTATCTAAATCTACCTACAACTAAATACCTAAATGCGGGTTTTTCTACTATATTAAATAAGTATTTAATTGCAGTGCGTTAATTCCCTATGGAATTAAATACAAATAATGCTAGGTTACTAATATGAGACGATGTAAGTTCAGAATCCGGCTCGAAATGGACCACTAAATAATGGTTGCGCTATGCGGTTGGCAGACCAAATTGTAACGGTCACCTAATACAAAAATGAGTGGACTGTAGTTGCGTTGTTCAACTATGACACTTTCTCGGGTCGTGGCGGGAAGAAACAAAGGAACACAACCCGAGGGAAATTGTGAAGGAAAACGCCGTACCTGGAGAGGATGGAGTCGTCCGAATCACGGCTGCTAAAAGTGTTTGAAGCCAGTTGGTGTATCTTCTTCTTGCACGACACTGTGATACACTGACACTAATATTGTATAAAAATAAAGTCTTAGGCCATTTCAATAATTACATCACAAAATACTGCTTTCTGCTATGCGGAGCGCGCGCTAGGTAACCGCCATATATTTTTTTTTTTTTTTCTGTGTGTGCCCGCGTCGCTCGTACTAGCCAATCCAGGGCGCGGGGAATGGGGTGAGGAAGGGGAAGGGAAAAGTGTCATAGCTGCCATATTATTATAAAAACATCTACAAATCCGTTATGACGCTGGCGCAACCAAGTATAGATAACAATAATTATACAAACTAAATAGTATTTTGATCGGTTCACTATGTCGAATCGTAGACATTAAGAAAATAAATGCAACAACACACATTGAGACAGGAGCCAATCTTGTTTTACGGCGGAAATAGATAGCAAAAATATCAAACAGCCTGCTTAGAAAGAACAAAATGGCATAGATATAAAATATTATGTTATCATCATCATCATCGTCTTAGCTTATAGCTCTCCACTGCTGCATATAGGCTTCTCAAATCAGTCTCCAGTGCGGCCGATCCGTTGCTACTTGCATCAAATGTGACCCAGCATTACTGCTTCACGGCAGAAATAGGCAGGGTAGTTGTATCTACCCATGCGGACTCACAAGAGGTCCTACTACCAGTAGTTACGCAATTAAAACTTTGCGGGTTTGATTTTTATTACACGATGTTATTCCTTCACCGTGGAAGACAATCGTGAACATTTGGGGAGTACGTATTTCATTAGAAAAATTGGTACCCGCCTGAGATTCGAACACCGGTGCATCGCTCAAAACTAATGCATCGGACGTCTTATTCTTTAAGCCATGACAGTTCAAAACTTAACACCAGGTGGGTTGTGAGCTCGTCCATCACTCTAAGCAATGAAAAAGCTTATAATTAATTATAGTCCAATTTCGACTACCGAAAGACCACTATTAATATTCCTTCACTGTGGAAGGCGATCGTAAGCAATTGTTAAGTACGTATTTCATTAAAAAAATTGGTACCCGCCTGCGGGATTCGAACACCGTTGCATCAATAGATACGAATGCACTGGACGTCCTTTTAGGCCACGACAACATTTTAAACAGTCCTTGACAGTATTTTTTTATTTTTATTGCTTCGATAGGTGGACGAGCTCACAGCCCACCTGATATTAAGTGGTTACTGGAGCCCATAGACATCTACGACGTAAATGCGCCACCCACTTTGAGATATAAGTTCTAAGGTCTCAGTTTAGTTACAACGGCTGCCCCACCCTTCTAACCGAAACGCATTACTGCTTCACGGCAGAAATAGGCGGGGTGGTGGTACCTACCCGTGCGGACTCACAAGAGGTCCTACCATAGTATGTGGTCTCCCCTCCATAATGTTTCTGCACCATCGACCGTCCGATCTTCGCGCTATGTAGCCTACCTACTACCACTTAAGCTTGCTAATCCTAATGGGTAATATGTTATATTACATCAAAATTAATTAAAATGTATTTTGCATTTCGATGCTATAATTAAATTTGGAATAACGCTGTGAGTTATAAATCAGTGCCCGTTTAAGCGTATAAACTAACCTTTGCTCAAAACATTGTTCTTATCAGAAAAAAAAACTTGCCACATTCGTCGATACAACCTCACGAACGACGTAGGGCCATTTCGTCCCTTCATTTGCATCCAATTTCATTACGTCTTGTACCGAGCTCGTGTGAACATAATAAATAATACAAATATCCACTTTATAAACGACGTTTTTAAATTCATTGCAACGTTGTTGTCGTAGTATTCTTTGAGAAAATTAAAAAAAAATCGAAAATATACAATTGAATCTAAAATTGTCACTTTAATAATTTGAATTTCATTGAGTAAACAGATTTTTTTTTCTTTTTTCAACCCACGCACGTCTACCGCTGGAGATAGACTTTTTTTTCTAACCGGGGACGAACCGTCTGCGAGGTCCTCGGTCCCCGTGTCTAGGGAGCGCGTGCGGTATATGGGGCTAGTCTGCGACTCCAAATCGCGGGCCCAAGGATATCTTCCTTGGGTCCTACTGCACTAAACGACTCCCCTGCACTCTCACACCCGACGTCCGCTGCGGTCAGAACCTGGTCAGAGTAGGTGGTTCCCGTGGCCAACAATACCAAAAGAAAAAAAAATTAACACTACAACCAGACACGCGGTGCCACCCCTAGCACGCCCAACCGACGAGTCATCGAGGCGATGCACCACCGACTGGGTTGCTCTTCTACATTATGTTGGGTGACGACAGCAACAACGGCAATGTGGACCGCCCTCCCATCCTCCTGTTGCCACCGCGTTAGAGTGATGGTAACGTGCGGCACAGCCTCGACCCTCTCAGAGCGCCCCGTGACCGTCACCGGGAGGAGAATGTGTCCTCACAGAGGCCGGAGCTGGACAAATGCCCTCCTCCGACCCTCGGCTCGGCGGTGGAAGAAGATTTCTCGCTCTCTCGTTTCGACGCCTCCTTCTGCCAGATGGTGGACTTGCAGAAGTCGAGCATCGCCTGCCAGGACTCGTCGCTGCCAAACATCGTAGCCACTACAGTTGGAAGTGGCAAGCTCGATCCTATCTTCGCAAAGAAGCGGCAGTAGTGTAGTATCCAGGAGTAGGCAGTCTTAAGAGAAGTGACTTACAAATTTGTCTCCACTGATATCACACGCGCATTAGATATTTTGTTAGCATTCCGTCGAGTCCCGAGGGAAATCAAGCACTCGGCTACATTAAGGCTTTGATAGTTAAGCTGAATAAACAGTAATTGCGGCAGGAATAATGCGATGATCTAGGTGCGATTTTATTAATAATTGAATTTGAATTTTTATCAATCCGTATTATACTGGGGTCCTTCTAGACCTGCGGATTTCTGTGTTTTATTTATTACGTAGGTAATCTAGCAGTCAGCCTACTTGATGTTGAGTGGTCACCATTAATACTGGACGCCAGCAATACTGCGACAATAGCATGGTCACTGCTTACCGTTGGCACTCTCTCAAAACCTTATTTCAAAATGCTTCCTTCCAATGTGTATTTCGAACATTAGAAACCAACTTAGCTTCAGCCTTCCTGAAGATTCTAATACTTAACACCGAGGTATCGACCCTAAGAATGCCAATATTGTCGGAAGCAAACCATGACAAAAGGGTCAATGTTTGCTGTGAACGCGCAAAATTCGTCTAATAGGCTTCTTTGGCGAAGCAGTTACGCGCTCCGGTATCATTGGGGAAATAAATGTTGTGGCAATATACTGTCTCAAGGTGGGTTTTATCTTTATACTATCTACAAACGCTAGTAATTAAATTCTTTCCATCTGAGACAATCAGAAAAACTTTGAAATGTTGAAAAATTAGCATTTTAACATTGTCTTTACTGGTGGTAGGAGCGTGGTGGTGAGTCCGCGCGGGTAGGTACCACCACCCTGCCTATTTCTGCCGTGAAGCAGTAATTCGTTTCGGTTTGAAGGGTGGGGCAGCCGTTGTAACTATACATGAGACCTTAGAATTTATATCTAAGGTGGCGCATTTACGTTGTAACCACTCCAGTAACCACTTAACTCCAGGTGGGCTGTGAGCTCGTCCACCCATCTAAGGAATAAAAATAAACTATTCGTCATAAAGATCTCAAGCATTATATGTCCCAACTATTGTCCATGAGCATAGATGATCACTCACCATCAGGAACGTTGCTACACTCACCAAAGTAACGAAAAAAACTTCCTCTTTTTAACACAAAATACATTGTGTTAAAAAAAAGGTTTGCGAGATGATCAGAACCTTCAAAGGAAGTTTACATTTAATGTACTTTGGGAAATTTTGAGAGACATAATAAACTTTATAAATGCTATTTGTGTTGTGTGGTGTCTTTATATCGGCTTTGTCTTTGTAATCTAAATGTTCCTTCATACATTTAAAATTGAAATTGATACAATTACACAAATAAATAAAGGAATCGACACAATAAGTTTTTAAGCCACATTAAATAAAATTTAAATTATATACAATGGAATAAATTTTTGCAATTGAAATTCAGCTTGAAATTACCGTAACGTAATTGTTTTCAACCGGAGTTTATTTTTTCCAATTAAACGCCTAAACAAAAATAAAACTCGTTTTATTATTTAATACTAGCGACCCGCCCTCGCTTCGCTTCGGAAACATTAAAACACACATGAAAACAAAAAAATAAAATAAAAAAAAATATTAAAAAAAGGAGCCTATGTTCATCAGGGACAGTGTCGGCTTCTAATGGAAAAATAATTTTTCAAATCGGTCCAGTAGTTTCGGAGCCTATTCGAAACAAACAAACAAACAAATCTTTCCTCTTTATAATATTATTATTATTATATTGTTATTATTATTATATTATTATTATTATATTATTATTATTATTAAGTATTAAGTATTAAGTATAGAAAACATTACGGCTTACCGTTTCTAACACTTATAACGCGAGCTTTAAGTGTTTTTAAATCATATGTAACGACTCGCAGAAAGCTGAGCTTATAGCTTCCCCATTTTACATAAGACATACAACAAAGCACTTTTGTATTAAAGTAATATCAACATTTCGCGCACGTTTACGCTCGGAAAATTCCTTGCGCAAACCGGAGTTAATGTCATAGAATAAATGTTTGTGCGCTATGTTCGAGAAGCTTCCTTCGAGTAAAAAAATATATTTGTTATATTATACATTGCCATATTTAAAGAGAAGATACATTAGATGTTGGGAATTACGCATGAGAGATGAAAAATTATTCAAAAGTCAAAAATATGAACTGGCTTGATATATATAATTTTTTTTTACCTACCTAAGCTGATAGCCTTGAGAGGTTATTTAAGCGTCGCCTTAACTAGTACGTGACCTCACCTTCTCACCCCACTGAGAAGATCCGGCGAGAAACTCAGTGGGCTGTGTCTGAGGGTTAATTTTCTCGTCGAGCCCTTTGTCGCAAGCGACGGGTTCGACCAGGACGATGTCCGGTGCTTAAGGTAACTAGAAGCACCGTTAGTGGATCGGGAGGATCCGAAATGACATGTATGGGGCGACGTCGACTGCTTTCCATTCTGTCCGCAGGATCGGGAATGGGGCAATGATAGCGGAAATTAAGGCTTTTTAACTCTGAGCTTAAAATCTTCCTGATCGTTTTTAGCCTACAGACTACTAGGCAAATAATTTCTCCATAGTTCACCATGTTGAACCACATCCAGTGGATTCTTTAGTGTATATACATTACAAACACTTTTTGATGTTATCCGTTGATAGGTATGATAGAAGTTTTCACTTGTGGTAGGACCTCTTGTGAGTCCGCACGGGTAGGTACCACCACCCCACCTATTTCTGCCGTGAAGCAGTAATGCGTTTCGGTTTGAAGGGTGGGGCAGCCGTTGTAACTATACTGAGACCTTAGAGCTTATATCTCAAGGTATGTGGCGCATTTACGTTGTAAATGTCTATGGGTTCCAGTAACCACTTAACACCAGGTGGGCTGTGAGCTCGTCCCCATATCTAGGAAAAAAAAAAAAAAAAAAACTTTATTTCTTCTACTCGGCGTTAGCTGTCATGTGTCGGTAGATTCAATTTGCATGCAGCACAAGTACATTGCAATATGATTTTGCGTTTACAATTTAAAAGCATCCCAAATTCAATGACTCCGAGAGAATGTTTTCATCAGTAATGGCGAGGGCATACACTGAGACATATAGAAATCGATTACGAAAATAAGTTCGACATATCGACTTGAAGTATCGAAAGATTTCAATTTGGCTAGGCGCTCCTCAGTAGCTAGTGTATTGTAGTAAAAAAAAATCGGTTGTCTGTAAAGTCGGTTTACTGACGGTAGTTGAACGTGACAACGTCATAAGAAAATACGCCTCAGAGCGAGGTAACGCCGCCTGAGTAATGTTTTTTCGTGCGTGCAGCCGGCTCCATCGAATTATAAGACGTTGTCACGTCAAAAAACACCTAAAAATTCATCTACCTATGAATACGAATGAAAACAATGAATTCCGGTAATATCTGTTTTTCACAACTCTACCTCAGTTTAAACTTAATTAAGCACTGACATCCGTGTCGGATTGCCGAGGGTTGAAATTTCAAACGAAGCCTTAATCTTTTCCGAGATTCTCTTTAGCTAGTTCTTTATAGACTAAAAAATAATACTGAAAGAAGCCCTTGGTAATAAATAAAGAGTAGGTTATATACATAAAGGTTAAACTTAGTATTTACCAAATGATATAGGCTACACCCACTTTGCCATCACCACCACCACCACCTTTATTGTTTTGTGCCTACGAGCTCATCATAAGCGGCTAATCGGGTCCTCAGATATAGAAACGCCAAACCCACCACCCACTTCGCCTTAGAGTCCACCAGGTTTCTCATTGGAACTTCTCATCGGATTGGTATTACCCTTCTGTGGAATAGCACTTGAAAAGTACCAGTTGTTCAATCGTCAGTCAAGTAATGGTCGAGGATTTGATTAATTTTACTGATTTGATAATAATATATTTTATTTCATATTGCGTAGTTTCTTAACTGATGAAGGACTGATTAGCTCGCAACGCGCCTAATTTTAAACGAGGTCTTTAAACTTTCATAAATAAGGCCTAGAAAAATATTAAATTGGTGTAATTTAGATTTATTTTGGAGTATTTAAAAATTTAGGGTTACAAAAAAGAGGGTTATTTTATAATTTTGATAAGAGTTATGAGTTACTAGAATATACTACTTTTTTGTCACCATTTTGCTATTAGTATTGCTTTTCAGTACAATAGTACATTTCAGTTCACTAACTTAAGCTCTACAATATTAGTAACAAAATACGAACCGTGGTTAATTATGAAACATTCATATGACTTCCAAAAAGCAATTTAAATTCAATTTTATTTATCAATTATTATTTTTATTGCTTAGGTTGACGAGCTCACGTCCCACCTGGTGTTAAGTGGTTAACTGGAGCCCGTAGACATCTAAAACGTAAATGCCGCCACTCACCTTGAGATATGAGCTCTAAAGTATCAGTATAGTTACAACGGCTGCCCCTCCCTTCAAACCGAAACGCATTACTGCTTCACGGCAGAAATAGGCAGCTTCATTCTTGTGTGTTGGATCTTATATAGTACAACATATTTATAAATAGGAAATTTATAAATAGCAATAAATCATAAAGATAGAGGGAATGGATGTTAATTTCAAAAGAGTTTTAGAGCAAATAACAGCAAGCAATTACGAGGCCACTACACTCTCAATCGAGGGGAAAAAGCTGTTTCTGTCTACTCAAGTTAAGACTACATGGAAAAGCTTACTTATGGAAGAGCTTAGTATGGCATTAGCTCCGTCAAGAACAGACTTCATGAACTTGAAATCTCCAAGCTTTGAAATGCTGTTTGTATCGTAAAATGGATAAAAAAAAATAAAAAAATAAAGAAACTTTCTTTGTCTTTTTATTATTTTTTATTGCTTAGATGGGTGAACAAGCTCACCTGGTGTTAAGTGGTTACTGGAGCCAAATGCGACACCTACCTCGAGATGTAACTATACTATAAGTTCTAAGGTTTCAGTATAGTTACAACGGCTGCCCCATCCTTCAAGCCGAAACGCATTACTGCTTCACGGCAGAAATAGACAGGGCGGTGGTACCTACCCGCGCGGACTCACAAGAGGTCCTACCACCAGTAATTACGCAAATTATAATTTTGCGGGTTTGATTTTTATTACACGATGTTATTCCTTCGCCGTGGAAGTCAATGTACTCAATGTGAGTACGTATTTCATTAGAAAAATGTTGGTACCCGCCTGAGATTCGAACACCGGTGCATCGCCCACCACGAATGCATCGGACGTCTTTTAGGTAACGCGACTTAAATAGTGAATAATAGGTTTTTAAATAATATTTTTGGTGTATTTTTTATAGTTTTTATGAGCAAAATATCTTGTTTTTAGATAAATAATTATCAGCTAAACAACGTTAGATTTATACTTAATAAAAATATATAGGTATGTGTTTTTAGACTTCGCTTTATCTGGCAGCCCTGCGTAAAGAATAACCTTGTAGAGAGAAAATCGTGTTAAATCTACATAAAGTTACAATCTCAATGTTTTAATCAGGCCCTTTCGTATGCCAACTTAATTCTAAATTATGTTCAAAGAAAAACATACTACAATTTCAGGAAAATACAAAACTCTACATTTATCTTGCTACACATATTTACAAATAGTTATAATTATTACAAATATTTTTTTATGATTTTTGTTCTTGATAAAAAAACAAAAGTCTATTATCACTACATAGAATAAAACAAAGTCGCTCTCAGTCCCTATATCCCTATGTATACATAAAATTTTAAAACTACTCAACGGATTTTGATGCGATTTTTTTGATAGATATAGTGATTGAAGAGGAAGGTTTATATTTATAATAACATACATTAAACAGTGGATAAATCAATAATATTATAAATTACAGTTTCCGAAGCGAAGCGAGGGCGGGTCGCAAGTATAAAATAAATAAATGATCGGGAACATATCACGCACGGTCGCCGGCCCCAATTTAGGATTATTTGTGTTATGGGTCCCAATTACTAACAAACATACTTTAAATAAATAATTAAATAGATAATAAACAACCATAAAAAGAGAGCAAACAAACCTGTTCATCACACAATGTTTGCCCGATGCGGGAATCGAACCCACGACCCTCGGCGCAGTAGTCAGGGCAGCTAACTACCGCACCACCGAATCAATCGTAAAGTATTTGTATTGGAAGTATACACGTTAGATTTCTTAATGGAATTATTATAATATAAAGTCAAATTTTGCTTTTCTTATTTTTCTCAAATTAGCCCGGGCGTTTTTTTTAATTCATTATTATTAGAGGATTTAATTCTGCTTAGTGTTAAGTGGCTCTAGGAAACATTAGATATCATAGCGCGAATCCCAGCACACACCTCACCACCGGAACATTGTTTAAAGTGTAAAGACTTTGCAAGAACTCATAAAAACTTGTCCCGACTGACTTATACCGCAAAATTATAGTTTGCGTAATTAGTGGTGGTAGGACCTCTTGTGAGTCCGTACGGGTAGGTACCACCGCCCTGCCTATTTCTGCCGTGAAGCAGTAATGCGTTTTGAAGGGTGGGGCAGCCGTTGTAGCTATAATTGAGAAAAAAACTTACTGATTCAACAACGAAGTCTAAGTATGTATCTGAGGCTAAAGTGGAAATTTTGATAGTTAATGTCTTTTATATCGTAAGCATCCACTAAGGAATACTTTTTGCAGATTTAAAGCATACGCAAGTCCGTTATTTTCAAAGTAAGAAGCACAAAGTTTAAAAAATCTGCTTAGATATAAAAGTACACGTAAATTGGTGTTTTTTTTTAAATTATCCCCTAAAATCACCTTCTTGGGACGAAAACTTTTTATCTGGAAGTTCGTAGCTTCTGTAGTAAGAACCATAAAATTCAATATTAAAACTTTTAATGTAAATGTTAGGATAAATAACATAAATAATAAATACATAATTACTTTTATGTATTTCCAACACCTCCTCCTTGCGTCGTATTCCTCATTGCTGAGGGTCGTGACCACCCTTTTGTATCACCTTCGCACGCACGATCTTTCTTCATCCATTCTTGTCTCTGGCGGTGTGGAGGGCGTTGTGAAACGTGGAATCAGGAGCGGTGCGGATCTGGTCGGACCAATGTATTGGGCTGCGCCCCCGAGGTCTTTTCCCATCTACCTTACCAACACAATATACTGGTAAATAAATAATACACGACAAAATTTAATTTATACATATACGTAATATTTTATGTTTGTTGATATATGTAGGTATATGTGAGATAGTAATTTGGTTTGGGCCAACGAAGCAGTTGATCCCTTCACACAAACTTGATTTTAATTCCGTCTTTCTTAATACAATTACAAGTGCACAAGAGGGGCTGCGGTACGCGAGGGATGACGACATCTGGTGAAGCGAAACACTACCCAAAGTGATGACCACGACCACGACCACCAAGAGTACATACGACTGAGAAAAGAATACAATTACATAAAATATCAACGTCTTTCCTCTTTAGAGTGACGCTACGTCTGTTCGCCATTGTGTCCGGTAACAACCCTCATTCCTTCCCTCGGTTATAAATAAAACTATGTGTCCAACATTCATTCGCCGTCTCTCTTACCTCCTAACATGAAATCTCCTATCTCTCTCACTCAGTCATGCTTATATGTCATTCATTCATACATTCCGGTCATACATATAAACTTATTTGCAATCTTAATTTACTTAGTGTTAATATAATTGTTTATTTATGAATTCACTTTTCCTGTAATCGAAGGAGTCCATACTTGTCCATGCTTTGTTATGAATCCAAATAAAATAGAAAAAAAATAAAATTCGTAGTCGTTCTTTGTAGAGCCGTAGCGTGTCGTAGCCACGAGCTACGTCAAAACGCTTATATTTTTGAAGTGAAAACTTCTTTAGAATCGTTGTGATTTCAAACCGGATGCAACGGAAAAAACGACAGGTAAGAGACACAAATACAAAAATGTGTAGGATGAAGCCAGCAAAGAATGAGACAGAAATATACATACTATTTAATACAGCGCCATCTGTGAGATTTTTTAATACTAACGTGTGTATGAAAGCTCTTGTAGTGAATTTTAATTTAGGATTATACGTGAAATTAAAATATCAATTCACAGAGGGCGCTACCTTACAATTATTTACTAATGACAAAATTTTACATATACTTAAGACGTTTAGGATAATTGTATTTTAATTTTGGAAGGTTTCACTTCTACCACGTGTGAATTGCACACATGTAATTATTTTTTTTATTTATTAACGCGAAACTCAAAGCTCCTACTATGGAAGTAGTAAACGACAATTTTTTTTTTCCGAATAGCAAAATCAATATAAGAAAGATATTTTAATTTAAGTAAACAGTAACATACAGTACTTTTGTTTTTTTACTATCGCCCCGCCACCGGTTTTTTTTTTATTACTTAAATGGGTGGACGAGCTCACAGCCCACCTGGTGTTAAGTGGTTACTGAAGCCCATAGACATTTACAACGTAAATGCACCACCCACCTTGAGATATAAGTTCTAAGGTCTCAGTATAGTTACAACGGCTGCCCCACCCTTCAAGCCGAAACGCATTACTGCTTCACGGCAAAAATTGGCCTATATTCTTATTCTTCTATATTCTTTCCTGTTGTTTCAGTTCAAGGAACATTACGTTGTCTCTTGTGAGCGCGTTAAATGTTTTCCCTAACGTTATCTTTTATCTCGATGAAACAAGCTGATCCCTGGAGAGGAACAGCAAAGCCATTATCGGCATTTAGTCGCGCAACTTATGAATAATTCAATTAATACGCTCTTCAATTAATTGAGTATTGTGGAAGTAAGTTAATCGAACCGGTTATGATAATAACCAAATAATCGGTTGTAGTTTTTTGGTTATTATATTAAGTGAAATTTTGAGGTGTTTTAGATTTAATATGTAAAGAAAAACTTTATTAATTTAAAATCTTTAAAACTCCTTAGTTTTAAAACGATTTTTCTTGGACGGATTCACTCACCTGTCCTTCAGTGAGGAGAGTACGTAGTTCAGTTTTGCTTTGATAATAACACTGTTCAAAATATTGATTTTCAGTGTTTTTTTTTTATTTATATTACAAATGAGTGATATTGTTATATTACAAGTGAGTTTTGTTAGATAAATTTGTTTTATATTTAATTTTATACTTTCTATAAAATCTTATTTATATTACAGAAAACGCAATTAAGTATTTCATTGTGTTCCTTCATTCTTGAGTTTTTGATATCTATACTCTATACTAATATTATAAAGAGGAAAGATTTGTTTGTTTGTTTCGAATAGGCTCCGAAACTACTGGACCGATTTGAAAAATTATTTTGCCATTAGAAGCCGACATTGTCCCTGATGAACATAGGCTACTTTTTTTAATTTTTTTTTTTTTTGGTTTCATGTGTGTTTTAATGTTTCCGAAGCGAAGCGAGGGCGGGTCGCTAGTCACCTATAAATTAATACGTGAAACAAAAACTTTGTACCCCTTTTTACGAAAATTGCGCGGACGGAGGAGTATGAAATTTTGCACACTTATATAGAATATAGAGAAGAAGTGCAGAATGTTAATATTTTTTGTGACTATGCATAAAAAATAAATTAAATCAATAAAAAAAACATTACACACACTACCGTGTATTTGACGCACCCACGCATATACTATCTTTTATCATTCCGATAGAGGCACCCGTCACGTGCGGACGTGCTCATCGACCACTCGATCGCCCGGTCTTTGTTCGCCTGGCTTTTGTTAGCCCGGCCATTGTTCGCGCGGCCTGTGTTTGTGGTACATCTGCCGACTAAGTGCTCTTCCTGGAAGTTTTTATTTGTTTTGTTTCCTTTTGTTGTTTCTGTGTTCGTGGTACATCTGCCGACAAACTGTTTTCCTGGAAGTGTTTAATTGTTCTGTTTCTTTTTGTTATTTCCGTTTTGTTGTGTTTTTTCTTTGTCCTGTAGTAATCGTGCCGCATCGTGTTCAATAGAACCGCTCAGGTCCGAGAAGTTGGGGCCTCGCCGCAAGGCGAGTGTTTTCAAGACCCGGGGCCGCCCCACCTGGGCACTCAGCGATCATGGACGCTGTATTCGCGGAATTCCTCCGACTTCGCCACCCACAGCTCGCCTCAGAGTTTCTGGCCTTCAAGGCCGATCACACCGCGAGCCCTCTCGTGGACTCCGCCGAGCTCGCTGCTCCTGCGTCGCCTGTACCTGCGTGCAAAGCTTCTGCATCGAGCACCGCAGCCTCCGTCGTGCCTGCCGTTCCCGCGTCGCCTATACTGGCGAGTAAAACTGCTGCGTCGTCCGCCGTGGCCACCGTTCCAGCAGCGCGATCATCCGCAGCCTCCGTCGTGCCCTCCAAAACACCTGCTCGTAGGTCACCTGCGCCCGCCTCCTCGTCCTCCGACTCTGACTCGGAGATGGAGGTCGACCTCGCTCCCGTCTCATCGACGGATGGATTCACCCTGGTACAAAAGGGTAAGAAGCGTGCCGCGGAGTCTCGAGCTCCCGCGGCCGCTAAAATTAGCAAAGCCGCGAACGCGTCGCGCCCCCGCCCTCAGACTCCCGTTGCGCCTCCAGCCCGTGCCACTCCGTCGCCGCGTCCGGTGGCACAAAATAAAACCCCGACCCCTCCCCCGGTAATCCTCCAAGAGAAGGCAGCTTGGGATCGAGTTTCCCTGGCCCTTAAGGCCAAAAATATCAACTTCACGAATGCCCGTAACCTCGCGAACGGCATTCAAATTAAGGTTCGAACACCCGACGACCATAGGGCCCTCTCTTCTTACCTCCGTAAGGAGCGTATAAGTTTCCACACGTATACGCTCCAGGAGGAGCGCGAACTCCGTGCCGTCATACGTGGCATCCCTAAAGAGTTGGATGCCGAGCTAGTCAAGGCCGACCTTCTCGAACAAGGCCTACCGGTTAACTCCATACACCGCATGCACACAGGTCGCGGAAGGGAGCCATATAACATGGTTCTCGTCGCCCTCCAGCCTACCCCCGAGGGTAAGCAAATATTCAACATCCGAACGGTCTGTAGCCTTTCCGGAATCGCCGTCGAAACCCCACACAAGAAAGGCACACCTAGCCAGTGCCATAACTGCCAATTATACGGGCATTCTTCCCGTAACTGTCACGCGCGCCCCCGATGCGTCAAGTGTTTAGGAGATCACGCCACGGCCCTCTGCACTCGCGATCAAAAAACCGCGACGGAACCGCCTAGCTGCGTCCTGTGTCGTACACAGGGTCACCCCGCAAATTACCGCGGATGCCCCCGAGCCCCGAAAATAAATCGCCGCGTCGCCCGCCAAAACCGCCTCCGAGCTTCCGGCCCAGACATCAAAGCCTCGGCACCCTCTGTGTCGCAGGCTAAGCCAGCGTTCGTTCCGGCGCCGGTGCCCAGTGTCTCGGCTTGGGCGAAACCGCTGCCGTACACGAACACGGTTACAACTCCCTCCTCCGCGATTCGTCCCGCCCCCGCAACTCGTCCCTCTCCCGCGACTTGCTCTCCGACCGCGTCCGACAATCTCGCTTTAGCGATCGACTTCTTTCAGTCGATCAACTTTGAGCGCGTTAACGCTTTGGGCGACGCCATTCGCGCTGCCTCCACTGCACAACACTTTATCGCCGTTGTGCAAGAATACGCCGACGTATACGCGTCATTAAATACGTACGTCCTCCCCTCACTCCGCCGGTAATCAATGGCGTATATAAGTAGAATAAAGCCCCTATCCGTAACGATAGGATTTTTTAACGCTTACGGTCTCGCAAATCAACGTGATCAGGTTTCTGACTTTTTGCGTGACCATCAAATTGATATCTTTTTAGTGCAGGAGACCCTACTTAAGCCCGCGCGCCGTGACCCTAAAATCGCGAACTACAACATGGTCAGGAACGACAGGCTCTCTGCCCGTGGTGGTGGTACCGTCATTTACTATAGAAGAGCCCTGCATTGCGTCCCGCTCGATCCTCCCGCGCTCGCTAATATCGAAGCATCAGTGTGCCGAATCTCACTGACGGGACACGCGCCGATCGTTATCGCGTCCGTTTATCTTCCACCGGATAAGATCGTTCTAAGCAGTGATATCGAGGCGCTGCTCGGTATGGGGAGCTCTGTCATTCTGGCGGGCGACCTAAATTGTAAACACATCAGGTGGAACTCACACACCACAACCCCGAATGGCAGGCGGCTTGACGCGTTAGTCGATGATCTCGCCTTCGATATCGTCGCTCCGTTAACCCCGACTCACTACCCGCTAAATATCGCACATCGCCCGGATATACTCGACATAGCGTTATTAAAAAACGTAACTCTGCGCTTACACTCGATCGAAGTAGTTTCAGAGTTAGATTCAGACCACCGTCCCGTCGTTATGAAGCTCGGTCGCGCTCCCGATTCCGTTCCCGTCACGAGGACTGTGGTGGATTGGCACACGCTGGGCATCAGCTTGGCTGAATCTGATCCACCATCGCTCCCGTTTAACCCGGACTCTACCCCGTCTCCTCAGGATACCGCTGAAGCCATAGACATCTTAACATCACACATCACCTCGACATTAGATAGGTCATCGAAACAAGTTGTAGCGGAGGACTTCCTTCACCGCTTCAAATTGTCCGACGATATTAGGGAACTCCTTAGAGCTAAGAACGCCTCGATACGGGCCTACGACAGGTATCCTACCGCGGATAATCGTACTCGAATGCGTGCCCTACAACGCGACGTAAAGTCTCGCATCGCCGAAGTCCGAGATGCCAGATGGTCTGATTTCTTAGAAGGACTCGCGCCCTCCCAAAGGTCTTACTACCGCTTAGCTCGTACTCTCAAATCGGATACGGTAGTAACTATGCCCCCTCTCGTAGGCCCCTCAGGCCAACTCGCGGCCTTTGATGATGACGAAAAAGCAGAGCTGCTGGCCGATACATTGCAAACCCAGTGCACGCCCAGCACTCAATCCGTGGACCCTGTTCATGTAGAATTAGTAGACAGTGAGGTAGAACGCAGAGCCTCCTTGCCACCCTCGGATGCGTTACCACCCGTCACCCCGATGGAAGTTAAAGACTTGATCAAAGACCTACGTCCTCGCAAGGCTCCCGGTTCCGACGGTATATCTAACCGCGTTATTAAACTTCTACCCGTCCAACTCATCGTGATGTTGGCATCTATTTTCAATGCCGCTATGGCGAACTGTATCTTTCCCGCGGTGTGGAAAGAAGCGGACGTTATCGGCATACATAAACCCGGTAAACCAAAAAATCATCCGACGAGCTACCGCCCGATTAGCCTCCTCATGTCTCTAGGCAAGCTGTATGAGCGTCTGCTCTACAAGCGCCTCAGAGATTTCGTCTCATCCAAGGGCATTCTCATCGATGAACAATTCGGATTCCGTACAAATCACTCATGCGTTCAACAGGTGCACCGCCTCACGGAGCACATTCTTGTGGGGCTTAATCGACCAAAACCGTTATACACGGGAGCTCTCTTCTTCGACGTCGCAAAAGCGTTCGACAAAGTCTGGCACAATGGTTTGATTTTCAAACTATTCAACATGGGCGTGCCGGATAGTCTCGTGCTCATCATACGGGACTTCTTGTCGAACCGCTCTTTTCGATATCGAGTCGAGGGAACCCGCTCCTCCCCACGACCTCTCACAGCTGGAGTCCCGCAAGGCTCTGTCCTCTCACCCCTCCTATTTAGCTTATTCGTCAACGATATTCCCCGGTCGCCGCCGACCCATTTAGCTTTATTCGCCGACGACACGACTATTTACTATTCTAGTAGAAATAAGTCCCTAATCGCGAAGAAGCTTCAGAGCGCAGCCCTAGCCCTAGGACAGTGGTTCCGAAAATGGCGCATAGACATCAACCCAGCGAAAAGTACTGCGGTGCTATTTCAGAGGGGAAGCTCCACACGGATTTCCTCCCGGATTAGGAGGAGGAATCTCACACCCCCGATTACTCTCTTTAGACAACCCATACCCTGGGCCAGGAAGGTCAAGTACCTGGGCGTTACCCTGGATGCATCGATGACATTCCGCCCGCATATAAAATCAGTCCGTGACCGTGCCGCGTTTATTCTCGGTAGACTCTACCCCATGATCTGTAAGCGGAGTAAAATGTCCCTTCGGAACAAGGTGACACTTTACAAAACTTGCATAAGGCCCGTCATGACTTACGCGAGTGTGGTGTTCGCTCACGCGGCCCGCACACACATAGACACCCTCCAATCCCTACAATCCCGCTTTTGCAGGTTAGCTGTCGGGGCTCCGTGGTTCGTGAGGAACGTTGACCTACACGACGACCTGGGCCTCGAATCAATTCGGAAATACATGAAGTCAGCGTCGGAACGATACTTCGATAAGGCTATGCGTCATGATAATCGCCTTATCGTTGCCGCCGCTGACTACTCCCCGAATCCTGATCATGCAGGAGCCAGTCACCGTCGACGCCCTAGACACGTCCTTACGGATCCATCAGATCCAATAACCTTTGCATTAGATGCCTTCAGCTCTAATACTAGGGGCAGGCTTAGGGACCCCGGTAACCGTACTCGTCGAACTCGACAAAGAGGTCGACGTGCAACCTAACCCATGCATCAGCCCGCTGAGTTTCTCGCCGGATCTTCTCAGCGGGTCGCGGTTCCGATCCGGTAGTAGATTCATTCGCGAAGCAGCTGCTCTTGAGCTGTTAGGTCTCCTTCGGAGGCGCTCGGGTGGCTGTTAGCAAATCCCACCTCTCCTGGCTGAGCCTTTGCTCGCCCACGTGTCCTGGTGAAACTGGAAAGGCCTTCGGGCCACCAGTGAACTTTCAATCATAAAAAAAAAAAAAAAAAAAAAAAAAAAAACTATCTTTTATTTATCGTTAAAGTCTGTGTTCAAATTGATAATAGAATAATATTGTTTGTCTTTAATATTATGTGTCTATAATTAATTGAAATCATAAGTTTGAACATCATTATAGTTTTATTATCAAAGACTTTACTTCTCAAATTACAGATTTCTCCGAGGCTACTTTATAGAATTTCGACTACTGGTGACCACTAGTCATTATACATATATAATGGAACTGACAATAAAGAACATGTACCGTGGCGTCATCTGGCGGCATCGGAATATCCGCCACACAGGAGTATCAGCAATAACCGCACGGGGTCAACGCCTCCCTTTCATTTGCTTATTTTTCAATACTACGATAAGTATTATATACGTAATCTTCCAGTATCCTGACTTCTACTTCTTCGTTCTGTCATTATTTTTTGAATATTTTTGCGTAGACTAGTGAGCAAGTTCACTGACACCTTTCTAATTATTGCTTAGATGGGTGGACGAGCGCACGGCCCACCTGGTGTTAATTGGTTACCGGAGCCCATAGACATCTGCAACGTAAATGCCGCCACCCACCTTGAGATAAGAGTTCTAAGGTCTCAGTATAGTTACAACGGCTGCCGCACCCTTCAAACCGAAACGCATTACAGCTTCTCGGCAGAAATAGACAGGGTGGTGGTACCTGCCCGTGCGGACTCACAAGAGGGCCTACCACCAGTAAAGATTATGTTGAGTGGCTACCGAAGTGCATGGACATCACAACAGCGTAGAAGACATGCTGCACCAATGGGATAAGGCCAAGAAAAAGAAATAGAAAGAAGCTCCATTTTGACCCACTAAAGCAAAAAACAAACGTGACAACATAATGCGTTTCGTTTCCGCAAAAGCTCCGATACAAAGCTCGGTTGCATCAAAGAGCTTTTAAATTACACGAAACGTTGCAGTAAACAGTCGTATATCTTGGATTTTACAGCTTAATGGTGGTTTAAGGAAGAAAAATAAGGTAGTAAGCTTTAACTAAGAGTTTGGGAGATTTAAAGAATAATATACTTTTTGTTATATGTTGTTATGGTTTATTTTAAAACGGAACTATGTCTTAATCATAATTTACAGCAAATTTGATACGAAAAACCTTAAATACTAGATACGCGGGATGATTCGTCGTAGTTTTTTCATAGCCTATAGGTACGATTGACGGTGGTGTTAATTAGTTACGACTGGTGTTAATTGGTTGCTGGAGTTCATAGGCATCACTACGTGAATACCAAGGTACCTAAGAGAGAGAAGGTCTAATGCCCGTATGTTTAGACATTTCGTCAAATATTCCTCCACTCTTAACTTATCCGATGACGCTCGAGCATTCCTCCCAAGCCTACTCGAGTTTGGTATTTTAAGTCGACCATTACATTTTTCCTCAACTCTGCTCGAGTGAGGTAGAGTCGTGGTATTGTGTCACCACGACGTCATCAGTTTGAGGAAAATTTGATCAAGGTAGCTTCAAACCCATAGATACCTGTAGTCTATAGTCATTATTTAATTACAAAGTCAAGCCGCCACTGTCTGTTTGACGACACTAGAAGCATTGAACTTGTTTGATGTTTTAGTTGCTGAGTTATACGTCGTAAATATGTGTGCATGCGGTAAATTTGATATGTATTATTTGTTTTCTGACTCATTATTATTTTGGATTTCGGATCCGGCTTTGTATTTTTATTCACTGTTTCGTGTGATTTTGATTGCATCGTGTTGTTGAAGTGCTTTTCCACAACCACCAGCTTATTATTATTTAAATAAAACTCATAATGGCATTGACTTTATTTATGAGGTAGTAAGCAAAATATGACCCTTATGTAGGTAAATAAAATAAAGAGTTTCAAATGTCTAACCTCGAACTAGTTACTTTATTAGTAAAAATTATCAAATTAACAAATCAAATTTAATCATTTATCTTCAAAATAAATAATACTTTCTGCATTACCAGAATGGTGCTCACTGCTCGGTTCCAACAAATTTAAGGAAGTTAGATTAAAGTTATATACCGATATGAGAATTTATATGAATTTATATGAAGAATATAACTGAAATGCCTAAAATTAAAAGACGATCGTATAATACTCCCTCTGGCAGAGTCCTGAGTATTAAATACTGGGACATTTTCTATCTCGATTTCTGGGTTCGGTTCAGTTTCGTTAGTCATTAAACAAATGTTGTGTAGGACGGCACAAGACTATAATATTGGTTGTATTTGGTGTACTGTTTTGTAATATTCTATACAAACAAGCAAAGCGTCTCTTTAATACGATTGTGTCTATATTCTGGGTCTGTTTGAGGATTCAGCACAGGAGTTTACATAAAGTCAGTCTGCGCATAACCGCTGTCTCCGACAAGAATGCCACTTTCAGCCAAATCGCCTTCTTCAAATCTCAAACAACATCTGCTGTTGCTAAATATGCGCGAACCATGCACAGATCCAGGCCATCGCACAGCATTAACATATATTTCCATTTGAGTTCGACATACTATTTGGACATTGATAGAAAACCAGCCTTGAGGAACGTTCAAGGTACGTCACGACGTACCTTGACTTGACAGTTCATTTACTCCACTCCGGTGAGGAAATTTTTCGAAGGACGTTTGAGTGGAGTTTATTTTTACGATCAAGCATACCAAAACGCGCGTTGGAGGTTGAGTCGAATCGAGTTAAACTCGTGCGAACAACTACAGATACGGGGTTTAATCTCAACTGTATAACATAACGGCTCTCTCTACCTTCAAAACAGAACGCATTATGGGCAGGGTGGAGATACCTACCGGTAAGGGCTCACAATACCCCCTACCATTAGTTCCATTTTCTTTTTTTGTTTTATTTCTACCTAAGCTGGTAGCCTGCCAGACAATGCCAGCGTAACCGAGCGAGTAGGTGAGCTCTCGGGGCCCTAACCTGAGGGCGTTGCTAACACTAGCCTTAGCAAGAGCAGTACTCCGCAGAATCGACCACCGGATCGAAAACGTGACCCACTGAGAAGATCCGGCGAGAAACTCAGTGGGCCTAGTTTCGTACGCTATGACTGACGACTTATTTGTTCTCAAAGCTAAAGAGGTGTTTTGGTTTGGGTTTTGGACTCATCCGCAAAATAGTGTGAAACCTCCTCGCGTACATCCTTAAACTGATTTTGCAAAGTTCATACATTATTAACGTATGTATTTTTATCTGAGTAGGATTATTAGTTTACTAGCCATACTTGCCCGATTCGCTGGGCATTTAGAATTAACATTATTATTTATTGTCATTATCATTAGGGAGTCCAACACTCATATAAATATTAGCCTATCCATTAAGCACATGTATTTTCTACATGGATACCAAGTTTCAAGTCAATCGGATGAATAGTTCAGTAGTTATAACGGAACATCGTATAACCACTGTGAATTTATATATTAGTAATTTAGATGATAATTAGTATTTGTGATATTGGAACACAGTGGGTCATAAGTTCGTTCACCGAACCATACCATGAATAAATGGAAACAATACGCCCCATCGGGTGATAAGTGGACATGTTATTCGCGCAAAATCGAGTCGCTGCCTATTGCCGAGGACCTTTCTCGAACCTGCTTTACGGAAGAACTTGTCAGAACACCGAAGTCAGGTCGCGAAACACCGAAGACTGAAATTCATTCGAGACCTACATTGTGAACGGCCAAAAATATCTAGAAATTTCCTGGTGATGAGCTGAGTTGTTCCAAATCGTAGGGACTACCTCAGCGCTGGTGGTGAATGCTGGTGATGGTAAAAATAAAATGGCAGAAATATGTTATTTAAGCTGTTTCGGGAGACATATCGCTCTCTGTTAGCGGTATAGATAAAAATCTAATGATGAATAATTAAGGCAGCGTCATTTTCATATCTGAGAATACTTATCTTAGTGTTCATATCCGTTTGACGGATTTGTAACATTGAAGCACTGTCGAAAATTTATTGACAATCATAATGAGTGATCACTATTACATTACGAGGTCTTAACGTTAACAATGACACTAACAGATGCCAAAGATTCACCTCATAATTTATATTCACCTTTAATCATAAACTTGCTTTGTTTGTTTACAAAGTAAGTGAAATCAATAATTATCATCGAGTTTATAGTTCAAAAATACAGATCATTTTGTAATGGTGCTTTTAATAAAGATGTAACATTGAAAATACAGTGTGAACGAAACAAAGAAAACTCAAGTAAGAAGATCCTTTGAATTACATTATCTAGGACTAATTGTTCGTAATATATATTTTCAACATTACTGTCTCCTACTATATACATAAAGAGTGGTGCTGCAACCCGCAGACTAGCATTAAATGATTGATATCTGATTAAGTGCCCAGGAATTCTCAATTTATAGCCTTAGAAATAAACAGGATGTTAATTTACCATGCTAGTTTACAATACACTCTGCCATAAAGAACTGTAGATTTTAAATGCTTTAAAAAAAAATGTTTATTATTTCTAAATACAATTAATATGACTTACCGATTGTTAAAAAAAAAAACAATATGTATATTATGCACTTTCACAGCCCTTTATCGTTCTACGTAAACGCGAGTTCGCGTAATGCGCGCACGTTTCGCGCTACGCGAACAATTCGGCGTGATACGCTGCGTGGGCCGTCGGCTACGTGATACGCTACGACGGCGATACGTGACGTGGTATAAGACGCGCGTGTCGCCCCACGGACGGCTCCCGACTGCCGCGTACTACGTCATCCAACTTGTTTACGATTCGTCCTGTAAAGCGAAAAATACCTTTTGATCGCAATAAAAATTGATATCGGGGATGCTGATTGTGTTCCCGAAAATTGCTTGATGTGTTTATTATTTTATTAATCGATACCAATGTTTTATTTAATTTATTTTATTTGATATGTATTTCTTATATATGTATCTTTGTATGTATTTGTATGTATGTATCTATGAATTCTTCGAAATTGACAGATTTGACATGAGTAAAATGACCTTTTGATCGCAATAAAAATTAATATCGGGGATGCTGATTGTGTTCCCGAAATTGCTTGATGTGTTTATTATTTTACCTTTTTTATTGATCGATGCCAATGTTTTGTTTAATTTATTTTATTTGATTTTTATATATGTATCTTTGTATGTATTTGTATGTATGTATCTATGTATTTGTTTTGGCAATGTAATTTATAAATTACAGTAGACATGAGTAAATTGAACACTAGGTTATAACCATGTATTATTAATTTATATTTACTATTTAATATGTACATATACTTGTAATATATAGGTCATGAAGCCTTTTATTACTGCTTAGATATGTGAATGAGCTCACGGCCTGGAGTTTGAAAGGATACCGGAGCTCATGGCCATCAAATAAGTGAATGCCGTCACCTAACTTGAGAGGTGAGTCTCTTTTTTACAGTACAACGGCTGCACGACTCTTTAAACCGAAAAACATTACTGCTTCACGGCAGAAACGTAAACTATTCTTATAATAATGATGAAATACATACCTAGCCCTATGATATGGAGCTGTTACGAGCTCACAGCCCACCTGGTGTTAAGTGGTTACTGGAGTCCATAGACATCTACAACGTAAATGCGCCACCCACCTTGAGATAAGTTCTAAGGTCTCAAGTATAGTTACAACGGCTGCCCCACCCTTCATACCGAAACGCATTACTGCTTCACGGCAGGAACTATTAAAACGTTCGGTGGTAAGGTAAGCACGTTACAAACATATGTAAGCTTGAGGGTAGATATTATCTTGTTGAACACCAAGTAAAACGATGTCACTTTTTGATTCCTGATTTAATCAACAATATGTTATTTTAACAATTCACTTTAACACTTGTCCAACTTTAACCAGTACGTACAACAGTCACTGAATCACACAACGTAACAAGGATATAGTAAGTGCACCGGGCAAACGCAGTCCAACGAATGTTCATTTCAAGGCACGTTCCGCCTTTTTATACTAGCCGGCGCAGCTGGCTTATGAGTCACTTCTGTTGCAGCTGTTGTTTACGAGTGGAACGACACGGCCGGCGCGCCTGGCTTGTGTGAGTCACTCCTATTGCACGTGCTATATAACATAAATATCGTTAACGCCGTCACGGCCATACTGACGTGCGCTCGTCCTCGTGCGCGCATTCTTATGGTATGTCTGTGAACAACAAACGTGTTCGTTCATCCTGACATTAACGGATGCAACTTAAAACGTGGTCTATGATATTAACAATCTAGTACGGTTCGGTTCGCATAATTCTTCAGAAAATCCGATACTGGCTATAAATAACCTTCAGACTGCTTACATACCTGGGCCAGTTCATTTAAAACTCTTCAGGTATGTAAGTATGTCCCTTTTAACTTAGACCGGAATTGTTATCCCTTCAGTTTTTCGAACTGGACCGGATAATGCTAGACCGAATCGCAATCCCTGTAGCTAATTGTTGTGGCTAATCTGGATGAAAATCCCTATAGCCAAGCCATTGGACCGGACAGACCCTTCAATGACTTCACACTTTCTTTTTTTTTTTCCTCTTTTTTTTTGCTAGTCCGGATTAACATCTCTCTAGCCACATACAATTCTCTTTTTTTTTTCTTTTTTTTTTTTTTTAATCTGCGTGTACGGTAGCGTTTGTTAAAACATTTCTTAAACCAGAACATTTATACGGAATTTCTTCAGAAATAGTGCGAGACCGACCATCGTTTTCTACATTTCCAACACCTGCACCTGAGGTGCCTGAGCTTGCAGACATTGTATCACTACCCACAGACTATGTTTGCTGTATCGCTATTTGCGGTCAAAAATGTCGCTTCTATTGTCAGTGATAGAGTCGTCATCATTAAGATCAGTTTCATGAACAAGATTAATTAACCCATCTGTGTACGCCGTCACGTCATCGTCACTATAATTTTCAGAAATTTCTAGTAGGCCTGACGGGCCTCGAGGTATTTCACGTAAGTTTTCATGGGGAAATTTGTACACTCTATTAGAACTATTTACATGTCTCAATTTATACCTATCGTTTTCCAAAACTGCAGTAATGTTGAAGGGACCTTTACATTTTCGGTCAACTTACGAAAACAAAATCCCCAGCGGAAAAGAGTTTGACTTTAGCTTTGCCTCGACTAAACCAAGCTTCTGTTTGTGCCCTTTTTTTTATGTTTTCGCCGGTCTTCGACCGTGCTAAATCAAGATCTAATCTAGAGGGATTATGACTCTGTTGAAACTTTAGATATTTCAAGTGAACTACCCTGAACGGCAAACGTCTATTCTATTGGAGTAAACCCTGTTACTCGACAACGTGCACTATTAAGGGCGAGTTGAATATCCCCTAAGTGCTCTTGCCATCATGATTGGTCTAAGTTACTTTCAGATCAAAGAGTGACTTGTTCATGAAACCGCTTACCATTGAATAAATTACTATGACTTTGTTTTATAAGACTACATTCTGACCCTGAATGGAACATAAAGGGGAAGCCAAAACCACTTATCTGTAACACACTGAAGCTCTGGAACACACGTTGACGTCTCTGGTTGGACCTGCCACAGCACCTGGAGCAGTGTCGTTTTTCTTCTTGTAGCGCATGGAACACCCAGAAGCTACATGGCTCGCATCACCGCACACGTAACAGCCGACTTGCAGGCGAGAGCCGGGCGCCCACGGATGAGGAGGTTGTTCAGGTTTTGCAGGCTGTATTTTTGTGAGGCAAGTAGTAGCTCGAGCCTTAAGCGAATGTGTGAGAGTCAAAATTAAATCGACACCATCCAATACTTCAACTACTTTAAACGGCCCTTTAAACTTCGTATCTAATTTCGTTTGATTATGCTCTTCGTATTAATGTGTGGACGAGCTCACAGCCCACCTTGTGTTAAGTGGTTACTGGAACCCATAGACATCCACAGCGTAAACGCACCACACACCTTGAGATAGAAGTTCTAAGGTCTCAGTATAGTTACAACCGCTGCCCCACCCTTCAAACCGAAATACACCACTGCTTCACGGCAGAAATAGGCAGGGTGATGGTACCCGTGCGGTCGATGGCACTATACGGAGCACCCGTCTGGTGCCACGTCCTTACCCACGAGAACGTCGCCGCGCTGCGACGCCGGCAGCGCGCGATCGCAGTTATTCAATGATACCTCACAGTCTCCTACGAGGCGGCGCGCCCTAGCGCAAGTGCAGCCGGAGCGCGGGGGCTCCAATATCGGCAGTCCGTGCTGGAGGCGTGGTCTCGTCGTTTGGCGGACCCGTCAGCCGGCCTCCGTACCGTCGAGGCGATCTGCCCGGTTCTCGCGGACTGGGTGGGCCGCGACCGCGGAAGTCTCACCTCCGGCTACACGATGTTACTCCCACACTGAGGAAGCCAACCGCGAACACTTGTCAAGCACGCACAAGCACGCACTTCACCGGAAAAACCTGCATCCGCCAGCGGAACCCGAACACCGCCGCATCGCCAGACACGAACGCACCGGACGTCTTATCTTACAGGTCACGACGACTTCAGATGTGTCAATTTTTCTTCCCCACGGAAACTTGCTTGCTTTCTTGTTTGCTTGCTTGCTGGAGCCCGAAGTCATCGAACGTGTAGTGTTATTGGTATTGAATCGAGTAGATTCTAAAATTTCAGCGACAATTCACAGTCTCATGTCCTGGTTTACTGTACTAGTGCCATATAACTCTAGCAGTAGTCATTGGCTTAAAAACGATTCGTGTCGGAACTACCCACTCGTCATGACAGATCCATTATTGCGATCGAAGTTTCACTTGAGATTTGCACTTGCCTTAATTTCTTGCAATAGCTTGTTACGTGTTGTATTTCCGTTAGTAAATGCCATGTGATGAAGTCGACAGTCAAACTGGGCAACATGAGCCAGAACGTAAGATGTGACGATTTCTTCGTGGCTCAGATCTTCCATCGAGGTAACAGAGACGTTATTACACGACTTACGTAAGCTGCATTCACGCTCTTGTGGCGTACCACTACTAGTATTCTGATCTGCATCATGTTTTTTTTGCTGTACTTCGAACATGTTCAAACACGTCACGCCAGTGAGAGTTGAGTCCTGATCTCACTTCTGATGTAAGCTTGAGGGTAGATATTATCTTGTTGAACACCAAGTAAAACGATGTCACTTTTTGATTCCTGATTTAATCAACAATATGTTATTTTAACAATTCACTTTAACACTTGTCCAACTTTAACCAGTACGTACAACAGTCACTGAATCACACAACGTAACAAGGATATAGTAAGTGCACCGGGCAAACGCAGTCCAACGAATGTTCTTTTTTTTTTTTTTTTTTTTTTTTCTACCTAAGCTGAGAGCCTTGAGAGGCTATATCAGCGTAACCCTAACTTTTGTAGGTGAGCTCACGGGGCTCAAACCTGATGACGTTGCTAACACGAACCCTAGCAAGAGTCGTGCTTCGCAGAATCTACCACCGGATCGGAAACGCGACCCACTGAGAAGATCCGGCGAGAAACTCAGTGGGCTGTGTCTGAGAGTTAATTTACTCGTCGAGCCCTTCGTCGCAAGCGACGGGTTCGACGAGAACGGTGACCGGTGCTTGAAGTACCTAAAAGCACCGTTAGTGGATCGGGAGGATCCGAGATGACGGGTTTTGGGCGACGTCGACTGCTTTCCATTCTGTCTGCAGGATCGGGAATGTAGTTACCGGCGGCCACGATGAGAGGGTTCTCGTGTCGTGCCGCTTTATCGAAGTGGCGCATGGACGCCGACTGCAGATGTTCATTTCAAGGCACGTTCCGCCTTTTTATACTAGCCGGCGCAGCTGGCTTATGAGTCACTTCTGTTGCAGCTGTTGTTTACGAGTGGAACGACACGGCCGGCGCGCCTGGCTTGTGTGAGTCACTCCTATTGCACGTGCTATATAACATAAATATCGTTAACGCCGTCACATACATACATACGTCTGAAGCTAATAAAATCGTATTAACAAAAGAAGGCAATCCGGACGCTTCGTAACAGATATCGACATAATTACTTCAGTGCGCCGCGTAGGACACCGGTGACCTACACGGCAGTCAACGGGTTCAAAGTATCTGTGTTGATTTTCCTGTAAAAATATCTAAATATTAGTGGCGACAAGCAAGCGTAACGTAAAAATAGTCATAAATATGAATAGACACGTTGAATGGAAAAGTAAGACGTATTGCGACGGCTCTGGATGATCGGAAGTGTTGTAAGAAATAATAAATTGGGCAAAATAAGCTCTTGGCATTGGATACACAAGGTCGATTTCTCGTAGCTTGTTGGCTACGCTCTTTCTTGATTAGACATTTTAAAATACTTCGCGGCAACAAGCAGTAAGTATGGATACTTAGAATTTCGGAAGCTACGGAGAAAATGCGTAAGATCGGATGTAAAATGGATTTTCATTTACACTCCCATCATGATGAGTCACCAGGCATCTATATATTAATATATGAAGCAAAAACTATGTACTCCTTTTTACGAAAATTGCGTATGAAATTTCCCACACTTATAGAGAATATAGCGGAGTGCAAAATTCGATTCTTTTTTAAATTATGCATTAGTAAAAATAGTCAATAAAAAAACATTACACACACCACCGTGTATTTGACACTCACACACATTTGACATACACTCTTTGTTTACTGTCAACTCTTGTTATTGCTTAAAGTCTGTAGTCAAATTGAGAATAGGCTAATATTGTTTGTCTTTAATATTATTTGTCTATAGTGTAGTCTTGGCGAAATCTGTGATTATAGAAGTTTAATAGTCTTTGACAATAGAACCATAATAATGTTCAAACTTATAGTTTCAATTAATTATAGTCGAATTTCGACTACTGGGGGACGCTATCTTAATAATTAGGCTTTAAAATATTATGTACTTAAGAGGTCAGTTAATTTGACAATGTTATCGTTTGTATTAGTCATGTGACATAAAACTTGTTATCCAATATACGTAAGTAAGAAATATTCAATCATTTTTACATTAAGATTTTAGTATATTCACTTTATTTACGACATCAATGGATATAAATACTTTTTAAGACCTTTCTAGCTTTTCATTGCGCTTAAATTGCTTTACAGCGTCAGCCAATCTACTTAAGCCTTTGTACTTAATCTTTTAACATAATTTTCATAGATATCAAGACATCCGATTATCTTGATAACTTACATACTGTAGCGGACGGTTTCTTATTTAGATTATTATATTATCTTTGGATTTGTGAGGAGGAAGATTTTTACAATAAAATAAAATTAAATTATCATGCAACTTTCATGGCTGACAGTTTATTCCTTACTGATTTTAGAAACAAAATTTAAAAATTATAAAAACATAAATGACAGCTGTTGCTTTGCAACTAAACTTTTTACTGCGGTTCCAAACATGCCCCCGGATGTTGAAAGGTTTCCTTTCAACCCAAAAATAATCCGCAATCAGGGGACAAATCTTATTAAAAGACCTCTTGATGACTCCAATGGAGGTACGAATGTCTGCGACCCGGTTGACTCCGTCGGACCCTGGTTAGACAGCTACTATGCGGCCCAGTCTCCATTTAAGTGGCGGGAAATTGTCTTCCTTCACCACAACCAGGCTGTGAAGCTTCAGCGATGACTGATTGGTGCGCCATTTTGTTCTTTGCTGCAGCTCACTAATGTATTCCTTTGACCATCTGGTCCAAAAATGTTGTCGCATATGCTCTAACCGCTGGAACCTGGTGAGATTGCTTTGCCGACAGTCCTTGTACTCAGCAGCAGGCATTGCAGTAAGGGGCTGGCCAATGAGAAAATGCCCAGGAGTAAGCGGCATCATGTCATCGGGATCGCTTGATAGTGGAGTCAGCGGCGGAGAATTCAATATTGCTTCGATTTGCGTTAGGACAGTGATCAATTCCTCATAAGTTAAATTACAATTTCCCAATACTCTGTGCATATGGAATTTAATAGATTTAACCCCCGCCCCCCAAAGACCCCCAAAATGAGGAGAGTAAGGTGGACACAGGTGGAAGTTAATACCTTCTTCGATCAAAACATCAGGCAAAGAATTGCAATTGGATTTTAAGAATGTACCGATTTGTTTATAAGCACCGAAGAATGACGTACCATTGTCCGAATATATATGAGTAGGCTTACCTCTCCGCGATACAAACCGGCGTAGCGCAGAGAGAAAACTATTGCTGGTTAAATCACCTACTAATTCGATATGGATCGCCTTTGTTTTGAAACATACAAAAATCGCGATGTAGACCTTAACGATTCTACAACCTCGACTAAGGCGGTTAGCGGACGAGATGGGTCCAGCGTAGTCGATGCCTACACACTCGAACGGGCATTCCGATAGAGGCACCCGTCACGTGCGGACGTGCTCATCGTCCACTCGATCGTCCGGTCTTTGTTCGCCCGGCTTTTGTTAGCCCGGCCATTGTTCGCGCGGCCTGTGTTCGTGATACATCTGCCGACCAAGTGTGTTTCCTGGAAGCTTTTATTTGTTTTGTTTTAGTTATTTTTGTGTTCGTGGAACATTTGCCGACAAAGTGTTTTCCTGCAAGTATTTATTTGTTTTGCTTCTTTTTGTAATTTCTGTTTTGTTGTGCTTTTTCTTTGTCCTGTAGTAATCGCGCCGCATTGCCACCTGTGTTCAATAGAACCGCTCAGGTCCGAGAAGTTGGGGCCTCGCCGCAAGGCGAGTGTTTTCAAGACCCGGGGCCGCCCCACCTGGGTACTCAGCGATCATGGACGCTGTATTCGTGGAATTCCTCCGACTTCGTCACCCACAGCTCGCCTCAGAGTTTCTGGCTTTCAAGGCCAATCACACTGCGAGCTCTCTCGAAGACTCCGCCGTGCTCGCTGCTCCTGCGTCGCCTGTACCTGCGTGCAAAGCGTCTACATCGAGCACCGCAGCCTCCGTCGTGCCTGCCGTTCCCGCGTCGCCTATACTGGCGAGTAAAACTACTGCGTCGTCCGCCGTGGCCACCGTTCCAGCAGCGCGATCATCCGCGGCCTCCGTCGCGCCCTCCAAAACTCCTGCTTGTAGGTCACCTGCGCCCGCCTCCTCGTCCTCCGACTCTGACTCGGAGATGGAGGTCGACCTCGCCCCCGCCTCATCGACGGATGGATTCACCCTGGTACAAAAGGGTAAGAAGCGTGCCGCGGAGTCTCGAGCTCTCGCGGCCGCTAAAATTAGCAAAGCCGCGAACGCGTCGCGCCCCCGCCCTCAGACTCCCGTTGCGCCTCCAGCCCGTGCCACTCCGTCGCCGCGACCGGTGGCGCAATCTAAAACTCAGACCCCTCCCCCGGTTATCCTTCAAGAGAAGGCAGCTTGGGACCGAGTTTCCCTGGCCCTTAAGGCCAAAAATATTAATTTTGCCAGCGCCCGTAATCTCGCCAACGGGATTCAAATAAAAGTAACGACACCCGACGACCATAGG
This sequence comes from Bombyx mandarina, assembly GCF_030267445.1. Taxonomy (NCBI): domain Eukaryota; kingdom Metazoa; phylum Arthropoda; class Insecta; order Lepidoptera; family Bombycidae; genus Bombyx; species Bombyx mandarina. Next base: position 9,656,487 of record NC_143226.1, read on the forward strand.
GCCCTCTCAAGTTACCTCCGAAAGGAGCGTATAAGTTTCCACACTTATACGCTCCAGGAGGAGCGCGAACTCCGCGTTGTCATACGTGGAATCCCGAAGGAGCTAGATGCCGATCTCGTCAAGGCAGATCTGATAGAACAAGGCCTACCAGTAAATTCCGTGCACCGCATGCACACCGGCCGCGGTAGGGAGCCATACAATATGGTTTTAGTCGCCCTCCAGCCTACCCCCGAGGGTAAGCAAATTTTTAACATTCGGACCGTCTGTAGGCTCTCCGGTATTGCCGTCGAAGTCCCCCATAAAAAAGGCACTCCTAGTCAGTGCCATAACTGCCAACTGTACGGGCACTCTTCCCGTAACTGTCACGCGCGCCCCCGATGTGTTAAGTGTTTGGGCGATCACGCCACGGCCCTCTGCGCTCGCGACCAAAAAACCGCGACGGAACCGCCTAGCTGTGTCCTGTGCCGAACACAAGGTCACCCCGCGAACTACCGTGGATGCCCCCGAGCTCCAAAAATAAATCGCCGCGTCGCCCGTCAAAACCGCCTCCGAGCTTCCGGCCCAGACATCAAAGCCACGGTACCCTCTGTGCCGAAGGCTAAGCCTGCTTTCGTGCCGGCGTCGGTGCCCAGCGTCTCGGCTTGGGCTAAACCGTTGCCGTACACGAACACGGCTACAACTCTCTCCCCCGCGACTCGTCCCACCCCCGCGATACGTCCCTCCCCCGCGACCTGCCCTCCGACCGCGTCCGAAAATCTCGCTCTAGCGATCGACTTTTTTCAGTCGATCAACTTTGAGCGTGTTAACGCTTTGGGTGACGCCATTCGCGCCGCCTCCACTGCACAACATTTCATCGCCGTTGTGCAAGAATACGCTGACGTATACGCGTCGTTAAATACGTACGTCCTCCCCTCACTCCGCCGGTAATCAATGGCGTACATTAGTAGAATAAAACCCTTATCCGTAACAATAGGATTTTTTAACGCTTACGGTCTCGCAAATCAACGTGATCAGGTTTGTGATTTTTTGCGTGACCATCAAATTGACATTTTCTTAGTGCAGGAGACCCTACTTAAGCCCGCGCGCCGTGACCCTAAAATCGCGAACTATAACATGGTCAGGAACGACAGGCTCTCTGCCCGTGGTGGTGGTACCGTTATTTACTATAGAAGAGCCCTGCATTGCGTCCCGCTCGATCCTCCCGCGCTCGCTAATATCGAAGCATCAGTGTGCCGAATCTCACTGACGGGACACGCGCCGATCGTTATCGCGTCCGTTTATCTTCCACCGGATAAGATCGTTCTAAGCAGTGATATTGAGGCGCTGCTCGGTATGGGGAGCTCTGTCATTCTGGCGGGCGACCTAAATTGTAAACACATCAGGTGGAACTCACACACCACAACCCCGAATGGCAGGCGGCTTGACGCGTTAGTCGATGATCTCGCCTTCGATATCGTCGCTCCATTAACCCCGACTCACTACCCGCTAAATATCGCGCATCGCCCGGATATACTCGACATAGCGTTATTAAAAAACGTAACTCTGCGCTTACACTCGATCGAAGTAGTTTCAGAGTTAGATTCAGACCACCGTCCCGTCGTCATGAAGCTCGGTCGCGCTCCCGATTCCGTTCCCGTCACGAGGACTGTGGTGGATTGGCACACGCTGGGCATCAGCCTGGCTGAATCTGATCCACCATCGCTCCCGTTTAACCCGGACTCTACCCCGTCTCCTCAGGATACCGCTGAAGCCATAGACATCTTAACATCACACATCACCTCGACATTAGATAGGTCATCGAAACAAGTTGTAGCGGAGGACTTCCTTCACCGCTTCAAATTGTCCGACGATATTAGGGAACTCCTTAGAGCTAAGAACGCCTCGATACGCGCCTACGACAGGTATCCTACCGCGGAAAATCGTATTCGAATGCGTGCCCTACAACGCGACGTAAAGTCTCGCATCGCCGAAGTCCGAGATGCCAGATGGTCTGATTTCTTAGAAAGACTCGCGCCCTCACAAAGGTCTTACTACCGCTTAGCTCGTACTCTCAAATCGGATACGGTAGTAACTATGCCCCCCCTCGTAGGCCCCTCAGGCCGACTCGCGGCCTTTGATGATGACGAAAAAGCAGAGCTGCTGGCCGATACATTGCAAACCCAGTGCACGCCCAGCACTCAATCCGTGGACCCTGTTCATGTAGAATTAGTAGACAGTGAGGTAGAACGCAGAGCCTCCTTGCCACCCTCGGATGCGTTACCACCCGTCACCCCGATGGAAGTTAAAGACTTGATCAAAGACCTACGTCCTCGCAAGGCTCCCGGTTCCGACGGTATATCTAACCGCGTTATTAAACTTCTACCCGTCCAACTCATCGTGATGTTGGCATCTATTTTCAATGCCGCTATGGTGAACTGTATCTTTCCCGCGGTGTGGAAAGAAGCGGACGTTATCGGCATACATAAACCCGGTAAACCAAAAAATCATCCGACGAGCTACCGCCCGATTAGCCTCCTCATGTCTCTAGGCAAACTGTATGAGCGTCTGCTCTACAAGCGCCTCAGAGATTTCGTCTCATCCAAGGGCATTCTCATCGATGAACAATTCGGATTCCGTACAAATCACTCATGCGTTCAACAGGTGCACCGCCTCACGGAGCACATTCTTGTGGGGCTTAATCGACCAAAACCGTTATACACGGGAGCTCTCTTCTTCGACGTCGCAAAAGCGTTCGACAAAGTCTGGCACAATGGTTTGATTTTCAAATTATTCAACATGGGCGTGCCGGATAGTCTCGTGCTCATCATACGGGACTTCTTGTCGAACCGCTCTTTTCGATATCGAGTCGAGGGAACCCGCTCCTCCCCACGACCTCTCACAGCTGGAGTCCCGCAAGGCTCTGTCCTCTCACCCCTCTTATTTAGCTTATTCGTCAACGATATTCCCCGGTCGCCGCCGACCCATTTAGCTTTATTCGCCGACGACACGACTGTTTACTATTCTAGTAGAAATAAGTCCCTAATCGCGAAGAAGCTTCAGAGCGCAGCCCTAGCCCTAGGACAGTGGTTCCGAAAATGGCGCATAGACATCAACCCAGCGAAAAGTACTGCGGTGCTATTTCAGAGGGGAAGCTCCACACGGATTTCCTCCCGGATTAGGAGGAGGAATCTCACACCCCCGATTACTCTCTTTAGACAACCCATACCCTGGGCCAGGAAGGTCAAGTACCTGGGCGTTACCCTGGATGCATCGATGACATTCCGCCCGCATATAAAATCAGTCCGTGACCGTGCCGCGTTTATTCTCGGTAGACTCTACCCCATGATCTGTAAGCGGAGTAAAATGTCCCTTCGGAACAAGGTGACACTTTACAAAACTTGCATAAGGCCCGTCATGACTTACGCGAGTGTGGTGTTCGCTCACGCGGCCCGCACACACATAGACACCCTCCAATCCCTACAATCCCGCTTTTGCAGGTTAGCTGTCGGCGCTCCGTGGTTCGTGAGGAACGTTGACCTACACGACGACCTGGGCCTCGAATCAATTCGGAAATACATGAAGTCAGCGTCGGAACGATACTTCGATAAGGCTATGCGTCATGATAATCGCCTTATCGTTGCCGCCGCTGACTACTCTCCGAATCCTGATCATGCAGGAGCCAGTCACCGTCGACGCCCTAGACACGTCCTTACGGATCCATCAGATCCAATAACCTTTGCATTAGATGCCTTCAGCTCTAATACTAGGGGCAGGCTTAGGGACCCCGGTAACCGTACTCGTCGAACTCGACAAAGAGGTCGACGTGCAACCTAACCCATGCATCAGCCCGCTGAGTTTCTCGCCGGATCTTCTCAGCGGGTCGCGATTCCGATCCGGTAGTAGATTCATTCGCGAAACAATTGCTCTTGAGTTGTTAGGTCTCCTTCGGAGGCGCTCGGGCAGTTGTTAGCAAATCCCACCCCTCTTGGCTGAGCCTTTGCTCGCCCACCTGTCCTGGTGAAACTGGAAAGGCCTTCGGGCCACCAGTAAACTTTCAATCATAAAAAAAAAAAAAAAAAAAAAAAAAAAAACTCGAACGGGCAACCAGGAGTGAGGCGGTGCACAGGTAAATTTCCCTTAAGAGGAGAAACTGTTTATGCTCGCATGCGAGTACATCTTATACAATTATGGTAAGTGGCCTTGGCCAAATTGCGACCGCCAATAGGCCAGTAGACTTCTCTTATAGAAGCTAATAATAGTTGGGGTCCAGCGTGCATAAGCTTAATATGTTCAGCCTTGAATACGAGTTTTGTGAGAATGTGAGTGGACTGTAGGATTATAGGATATTTTTTCTCATACGAAAACTCCGACGCGTTTCCAAACCTGCCACCAACACGCATAATTTGAGCGTCATCAAGAAAGACATTGAACTTGTTGAAGGGACTTTTAGGAGATAACGAATGTTCCTGAGTTAGGAGCTTGTATTCGACGAACGACTCAGACTGAGCTTTCCTAATAATCAAGTTCAAAGCGTTCTGTAACTCTTTAGAGCTTAAATTACTGGTTTGTGGATATAGCTTTCTGCATAAATGTATGAATCTCAATGCATAGGCTACAGCACGTTTTAGTCGAGATAGGTTTGAGAATCGGCTGAAATCAATAAATGAATCATCACGTGGAACTGAAAGGTGCAACGAGACTTCAGGACGAACTTCAGGGAGTTTGGATTCTCCATGATCTCCACCGTACGATTGCGAACGAAAGGCTGTAATTTACTAGGCAACATTTTAAGCCAGCCTAACACAATCGTCGAGTCAGTCCAAAAAGTAGTATGCCTGACCTGAACCCGGAGCGAATCAATAGCCTTCTCGTAGAGGCGCACTCCTACCAGAGCCCCACAGAGCTCCAACCGAGGGATCGTAGTTGGCTTTAATGGAGCCACCTTCCTCTTGGCAATAAGTAACGAGACCTTGATTCGTCCATACACGTTCGCGCTTCGCGCGTAAAGGCAAGCACAATAGGCGCTTTGCAACGCATCTGTAAAAATGTGGAGATCCACGTAAGTATAAGCCTCGCAAACAATAAGGCGAGGGATGCACAAATTATTTAAAAGCGGAAGGCTTTTAATTAAATTAGCACAAATTTTGGCTATTTCAAATGGGAGCTGTTCGTCCCATGATAACTTATGAACCCATAGCCGCTCCAATAGTATTTTAATAGGAACGATGCAGGGAGAAACTAACCCCATGGGATCAAAAATGCGTGCAGTGACAGAAAGCATAGAGCGTTTCGTAGAAGATGAGGCTTCACACGAATCGACAGAGAAAGAAAACTCATCTGTGGCTGTCTGCCAATTGAGGCCTAATGTCTTACACGACTCAAGGGATCCGATATTTAAACTGAGGGACGAACTATCGTCGCACGGATCACTAGTAAGACAGAGTAGAGGATCGTTGGACTTCCACTTGCGCAGAGGCATCCTGGCGGAGGCGAGCTCTGCGGCGGCAACTTTTCCTTAATGTCCAACGCCTCCTGAAATGAGTCAGACCCCGTGAGCAGATCATTCACGTAGAAGTCGTAAATGATGATCTCTGAGATCTTCTTGTCACTGCATTTAAGGCCGATCTGCTTAAGACATTACGGCAAGGTAACTAGAGTTGTCTGTTACTTAAGCAGTCCGCAGATTGTTTTAAGGGTACACGCACACGAAAACAACCATCAGCTAGACGTTTCGTATTTTTAACGAAATGTTCTAAACATTTTCGTTCCTCCTCGGAGTATGATGACTTAAGGCCGACTTCCTTCGGCTGCCAGAACCGCGACAGCAAGTTCTGAGTGTCATTAACGCCGAGATCAAGATCTTGAGAAATGTCTGCAAGTTTTGTGAAGTTGCACATTAGGGGAGCAGATCCATGACCATCACTTAGATCCCTGGAAACCACCAACCAGCCAAGTCGAGTTTCCCAGAGGATCGAGATGTTATCTCCCAGATTGATCTTTCGCGTCCCGAGCAGATCCCAAAAGATATTAGATCCAATTATCATGTCAATTTCTGACGCCTTATAAAATTGGGGATCGGCTAAAATAATATTAGCGGGAGTATTTAAATGCGAAACATCAAATGAATGGCAAGGCACGTCGTCAGTTATGGACGGCAATACATAACAAAGAAGACATTTTGAATAATTTTCAGTGCGTGAACTGAAAGAAACATAACACATTTTTGAAATGTTAGTTCTAGTCTTATCGATGCCGAAAATAGGTTTATCTATATCAATATACTTGGCATTCAATAAGCGACCCGTTTTCTCACTAATTATGCAAGACGAACTCGCACAATCCAGAAGAGCACGTATGATGTGCTCGTGACCATTACTATCGACAACTTTAACGAGAGCCGTCGCAAACATACCATCTTTACTAATCTCTGAAGGTGCGGCGGCAGAATACGTGGCTAACGTTAGGCCGTGGTTACCAGGAGGTTCAGGCTGGATGGCGGAGGCGATTGCCGTAGTGTCACGCTTAGGAGCGGGCTGATTAATTCTCTGTTTATTATTAGAATAGGTGTGCAGCAGCGTATTATGCCTACGCTTACATAAAGTACAACCACCTTTTTTGCAGCGATTCGAATAGTGACCACTACGAAAGCAGTTGTAACACACCTTGAACTGAGGAATTAATTCCCATCTCTGCTCACTATTAAGGCTCAGAAATTTATCGCAATTATAAAGATAATGCTCACCCTTACAGTGTGGGCACGATGTTGTACCGGAACCAGAAATAATACTAGCGCCGCCACTCGACGACAGCTGCGTTCCGGAGACAGAAACTAATGTTTTAATTTTCTGACCTTTAGGTGACTGTGGTGGCTGAACTTGTGTGTGAGGAAGGTTAGGGCGAGTAAATTCCATCGTTTCTAATAGATCGGCCCAGTTACGAATGAAATCGAGAAATATGGACAAAGAAATGGGTTTTTCTTTATCAAGACGACCTTTGCACTCTTCCCATTCACGCAGCGTCTTCTGTTCGATTTTACGACTCATCATGTGGATGAGAAGAGTGTCCCAATGATCAGTCGGTTCGCCCAGCGACTCCAAAGCTCTCAGGCTTTTATTCAGCTGATCTATGAAACGTCTTAAATTAAACGAAGATTCACTCTTTATTGCGTCTATATTAAATAAATTATTAACATGTGTTTGAATTAATAGGCGCTTATTATCGTACCTCTCACATAACAGCTTCCACGCCACAGAATAGTTGCTGGCAGAGAACTGAATCTCCTGAAGCAGTACAGCAGCAGAGCCTTCTAGCGAGGCCCTGAGGTAGTGGAATTTATTAATTTCTCCTATCGCCTCGTTCGAATGTATAAGACTACTGAAGGTGTCATGGAATTCCAGCCAGTTGTTATATGAACCATTAAATTTGGGTAGACTAATGGTAGGCAATTTAACCAGGCTATGATTGCTCACATGAGAACAACTCTCAAAACTATGCGCATCGGTTTGTAACAGTTTAGAATTACGAGAAAGAATCTCCTGAGCCTGTGAAAGGGATTTGTAATAAATCGATTCGAAATCTTCTCTCTCTGTGCTTTGCGAGCTGAAATCGTCAGCGAGGCATTCTATTTTAGTTTGTACTACGTCATATTGTTCAAATAATAATTCGATCTTACCGATTCTTAATTGCAATTCATTTACTTGTTGCTGATTCAACGTACCGCTCAATTCTTCGATGTACTTTCTGAATGTAGTCAATCGGCCTTTTAGACTAGCTCGTTTTTTAACTAACTCCTTTTCTTCTTTCTCACTCATTTCGGAATTATTTGGGCAGAAGCGGGCTAGTTAATCTGGCATTGATAGAAGTTACAATTGAAATAATGAACTATAATGACAACTAAAATGAACTATACAGTCACACTATTATGTACGCACCTATAATTAATAAATAAATAATAATTTTACAAGTGTGAGAGACATAGACTATTACCAAAAAAATGCCAACAAAAACACATTAAACAAACCACATAGTTAACCCAGCTTGTAATATGATAAATATAAATAATCTAAACAAAAAACAGAGTAATGGGTTACACATCACTAATTTGTCCTGAATATCAAACTTTGATCACTTCCCTTATTTCCTGGGTATCTCGGCTCGATGGACCATGTAGCGGACGGTTTCTTATTTAGATTATTATATTATCTTTGGATTTGTGAGGAGGAAGATTTTTACAATAAAATAAAATTAAATTATCATGCAACTTTCATGGCTGACAGTTTATTCCTTACTGATTTTAGAAACAAAATTTAAAAATTATAAAAACATAAATGACAGCTGTTGCTTTGCAACTAAACTTTTTACTGCGGTTCCAAACACATACTTATCAATACCGACGACAATACAATTATTTTATGCATTGATCTTAAATTCTGACAAAGATAATAAGAATATAAAAACAAAAATAAAATGCTGGCTTTTAAAGCGTGTGTTTGAGTGAAACGCCTTTAGGCACGTTGAGAGTAAAATTTAACTCTCGACAGATTCGTTACGGCTAGAGAGAAAACATACAATTTAGAACAAGCGAGAGTGAGAAAATAGACAGAGCGTATCGCGAACCACTCCACCTAGGAAAGAGGGAGAAAGCAAACTTGGTCGTTTCTCTTATACACAATCTGTTTACGGGCATCGGTCATTACATGGCTTTTTGTTAGTTTTTCATTGGTCCTGTAGATGGCAGTAGCATATTAACTATCTTATATTTTCTTTTTAATGAAGGATTTCAAAAAAATATATTTTCTATTTAAAATTTAAATATATATTATAACTGGTGAAAGGGTCGTTTCTCTTATACACGGCATTCCGTATTACGAGAGAAATTTGATTTAAGAATGAACATTGAAGCAAACCCGAATATTACACACTGCAAAAGAAGTTTCACTTCATTCACGTGCACCAAGCTGCACGCGCACTATTTTTTTTTAAACGAAATATATTTATTTATTTGGTTGAGGAGCTAACAACACGCTGTATCACTAACTATAGAACGTCTTTATGAAGGAATGGGGCATCCGCAACAGGTTAGTGTCGCTCTACGTTATCAGAAGGGTTTATACCGCACAGAAGCAAGCTTTTAATATATACATGTGTGTGGAACGCTCGTATCGTAACAAGCATGAAAATAGCGCTTCACGATGTGCTAAAACTGTTTTAATAGTATAACTACAATTCGTTTTATTAATCTCTAAAATAAATGGTATGGGATGCAACCGGTTCAGACACGCTGGCTCCTTCCCATCTACATGGAACCCACTGCAGAACTGGTGCGGCTTGTGAAGAGGCTGAAAAAGCTAAAGAATGCAAATACAGGGGTCTAGGCTCCGAATATTACTGGTGGTAGGACCTCTTGTGAGTCCGCGCGGATAGGTACCACCACCCTGCCTATTTCTGCCGTGAAGCAGTAATGCGTTTCGGTCTGAAGGGTAGGGCAGCCGTTGTAGCTATACTGAAATCTTAGAACTTATATCTCAAGGTGGGTGGCGCTTTTACGTTGTAGATGTCTATGGGCTCCAGTAACCACTTAATACCAGATGGGCTGTGAGCTCGTCCACCCATCTAAGCAATAAAAAAAAAAGTTTTTGTCCCATTCGGTTTCGAGACCCTCGGTCCGTGGGGTCCTAGCGCTATGAGGCTTTTTAAGGAAATAGCAAAAAGGTTAGTCGACATCACAGGAGACCGAAGAGCTGGCAGCTACCTCGGACAAAAAATTCGTTTAGCTATTACAGCCCACACAGTTTCTCGCCGGATCTTCTCAATGGCTCGCATTTCCCATCCGGTGGTAGATTCTGCGAAGCACGGTTCTTGCTAAGGTTCGTGTTAGCAACGTCGCCAGGTTTGAGCCCCGTGAGCTCACCTACTAGTTGAGGTTACGCTGATATAGCCTCTCAAGGCTATCAGTTTAAGTAGTACAAAAAAAAAACTAGCTATTCAAAGGGGGAACACTGCCAGTATCTTCGGAACTTTGCTAAAAGGGACTTCTTTTAATAATATATTTTAGTTATTATATTATATTTTTTATGAACCGCCAAATGATGAAAAAGTTTTTTTTTATTGCTGAGATGGGTGGACACACTGCCCACCTGGTGTTATGTGTTTACCGGAGCCCATAAGATATCTATAACGTAAATGCCGCCGCTCACCTTTGCCTTTGAGACATGACTTGTAAGGTCTCACTTTAAACAGTACAACGGCTGCCCCGCCCTTCAAACCTTCATAAGACGTCCTACTTAGATTGGTGGACGAGCTCACAGCCTACCTGGTTTTAAGTGGTTACTGGAGCCCATAGACATCTACAACGTAAATGCGCCACCCACCTTGAGATATAGGTTCTAAAGTCTCAAGTATAATTACAACAGCTGCCCCACCCTTCAAACCGAAATACATTATTGCTTCACGGCAGAAATAGGCAGGGTGGTGGTACCTACCTGCGCGGACTCACAAGAGGTCCTACCCAGTAATTACGCAAATTATAATTTTGCGGATTTGATTTTTATTACACGATGTTATTCCTTCACCGTGGAAGTCAATCGTGGACATTTTTAGAGTACATATTTCATTAGAAAAATTAGTACCCGCCTGGGATTCGAACACCGGTGCATCGCTCAACACGTAGATATACACAGAACTCGGATTCTAAATATCTTTTATAAACAAACTGGCTTCAACTGAGAAGAGAATGGACATCAATTAGGATCCCGTGGGCAGTCAGAGCTATGGCATATTTTCACCCTCAACGTTCAAATGTATTGATATCTCACGAGCGAAATACGAATGAATATGTCACCTACGTAAATCACGAATCGCTTTCTCGCCAATTTCCACTTTTCCTTCACGATAGAAATAACTTAGTGGTAACAACAACCTAACTTAAATTATTTTAACAATGTAAATGACATGACAGTCGGCACACAATACAAGTTATGAATAATTCAAATTTGTTTTTGTGTGTCTGTAAGTACTTACTCAAAATAACTCAAGTACTTACTAAGCCGTACTGGTACCGTAAGCTTATGTTAATATATGAATCCTATTTGAATAGGACTTTTACAATGTGGCCCACTCAACGTGTACACAAAATTAGCATGCTTTTGTTTTTTTTTAATTATTTATTTTGTATTTTTAATAAACTTGCAGGGACGAAAAAACATGTAAATTTCGTCACGTTTTTTTTTCCGTGTGTTCAACGAAAAAAGATTTTACGAATTTTTGTTTACGAAAAAGTCCTCGTGCCTATTTCTGCCGTGAAGCAGTAATGCGTTTCGGTTTGAAGGGTGGGGCAGCCGTTGTAACTATACTTGAGACCTTAGAACTTATATCTCAAGGTGGATGGCGCATTTACGTTGTAGATGTCTATGGGCTCCAGTAATCACTTAACAACAGGTGAGCTGTGAACTCGTCTCGTTAGAACTCTCACCAATCAAGACCGAAGCTACTGGGTGAAGAGTACTCCCATTACACTACGCGTATATGAATGGATTTGCATATACCAAAGTGAAGTGGCGAAGGGTTAGTTATCTGAGTTAACGACTGTGGTCAGCCCTTTCAGCGTGCAACCACAGTTTAATAAAATGAAAGCAACTCAACAATATTATGTAGTAACATAAATCAACGTATGGAACATGCGAATCACTTTGATTCTGTACTTTGGACAGTTAAAAGACTCGACTCTTGGGCCAAAGAAAACCCTGTTTCATCATCATCATTCTTTCCTATTACCTTCTGCTGGGGTGTAGGGCTCGAACCAAATGCTTCCATTTACATCGGTCTTGGGCATTCTGTTCTATCTCCTCACAAGTCATGCCCAAGAGACCTAACTCCTGCTCCACCGAGCAGGAGTTAGGTCGCCAAGTTCTTCTGGGGCGGCCTCTCTTCCTTTTGCTAGACACTTTCCAGGTCAGTGTTCTCTTTGATAGATGGGTATCGGACTTTCTCAATATTCAAATCCTGTTTACTTAACATTAATTTGTTATTGAGCATTTTGAGCTCTATCGAAAGCTATATTCTATTAGAAAAATTGGTACCTTTTGTGCTACCTTTGAAATTACTAACAATTGAATCGTTCTTGGCTGTAACATCGTTGTGTTCCCTGTGAGCTTCATTAACCCTTTCCACAACATTCAGCCCAAAAACATTTAATATCTATCTATATATATATAAAAATGAATTACTGTTCGTTAGTCTCGCTAAAACTCGAGAACGGCTGGACCGATTTGGCTAATTTTGGTCTTCAATTATTTGTGGAAGTCCAGAGAAGGTTTAAAAGGTAGATAAATATGAAAATGCTCGGAATTATATAAAAACAAACAATTTTGTTTTTCCTTTGATGTATTCCCCGTCGAACGGATTCCTTTTGTTTGTCTTAAGTTTATTTTATACAAAAGTTTAAGTCTTGTACTTATCGATCGAGGCACTACGAAGTCTGCGGGGCTAACTACTTCTCAATAAAACACACAGTAGTTGTTTGCTGTACTAAATCTTTCCTATACTAGAACTTTATGCCTGTGGAATACGACGCCGCATTATCGACAGACCCGATAACGTTTCAAACAATTAACCAGCTCTCGTGCCTTCGGTAAGGAGGGCGTAACGAGAGAAATGGAGATTAATACGACATCGCTGTTCTAGTAACACACATAGATGTGTTTTGTTATGACTGTTTTGACTTTTAACAGTTCTTAATAGTCGGATTACCTCAAAACAGCGTAGAATATCCATCAATTAATCTGTGATCCTCTGCGATTTTTTCTGATGTTAGGCTGCTTTACGAGACCGCACAGAGATAAACCACCATCCTGCCCATTCCTACCACGAAGTTGTGCTATTCACTTAGAAAACTTGTCTGAAGGTGGGTGACGGCATTAACGTTGTTAGAGCTGCGGTAACTACATAGCACTAGGTGGGTCGTGAGCTCATTAAAAAGCGACTCCAACCACATTATGAGTGGCGACAATTATGTTGCAATTTATTTGGAATCCCGTGACTAGTTAATCATAACCAGTGGTCATGGTATCGTGAGCAAAACTAATTGACCCATCTTTCGGCTGGTATTTGGAAGAGAGTTGATCCCACTGCTCTTTCTCTACTACACACTATCTTTCATCACTATTCGATTCTCAACGAGTAACACTTGTGACCATGCCTTCATTTTTTCTACATGGAACTAATTTACGTTCTCTTCATACCGCCAAAAAAATTCACTTCTGTTAAATATTACATGTCTTTCCTCAAATGTTTTATAAAAAGAGGCAAAGCATTAGGGAGTAGCTTAGGTGTGCCCTCGCATAACTGATATCCAACCACCATAAGGCGCGCCACATTCTTGTTTCAATTCAAAGACTATAACAAGCGCTTTATCTGAGTTAAAGTAATTAAAACTAAAAAAAAACGTCCCTATAACCATCGTTAAAAAAGCGCTATAACTACCTACATTTTTATTGGTGGTAGGACCTCTTGTGAGTCCGCACGGGTAAGTACCACCAACCTGCCTATTTCTGCCGTGAAGCAGTAATGCAGTAATGCGTTTCGGTTTGAGGGGTGAGGCAGCCGTTGTAACTATACTTGAGACCTTAGAAGTTATATCTCAAGGTGGGTGACGCATTTACGTCGTAGATGTCTATGGGCTCCAGTAACTACTTAACACGGGCTGTGAGCTCATCCACCCATGTAAGCAATAATAAAAAATAATAAAAATTGTCTATTAGATTGGCGCCTTACACACAGGGGGCAAATGAGAAACCTTTTTTCGATTAATCAATTTATTAAAGAGTTTAAGGTCTTAACAACAAAAGCAGTGTAGTGTCCTAGGAACTTACGCACTAGATGGTATTACGCACAACAATTCAATTAATAGAAACAAATTCTTTGAGCTAACACTCCTGAAGCTTTTTGCTTTTGATGGCGTTCGAAGTAGTTTTTCTGTGACTAGCTCGTACATCGTTGTCGAGCCTAACTTTTGGGCAGATGTGCGTCGCGGATCTGTCTGGCAAGCCACGCCACGCCGTCCGCGAGCCCAGCCCCGGAGAGCGCACTGGACGCGCACACGTGCCACGGCTTGTCCGTGATACGCTCTAGGCCTAAAACTGTAAACAGACCTTAACACCTTGGCTGCGGCAAGTAAAATCACCTTCATCTGGTACGGCGACGGGTCGAAATGCGCCCCCAACGATACTGGTGATAGAGCCTCTTGTGAGTCTGCACGGGTAGGTACCACCACCCCGTCTATTTCTGCCGCGAAGCAGTAATGCGTTTCGGTTTGAAGGGTGGAGCAGCCATTATAACTATACTGAGACCTTAGAACTTCTATCTCAAGGTAGGTGGCGGCATTTACGTTGTAGATGTCTATGGGCTCCGGTAACCACTTAACACCAGGTGGGCCATGAGCTCGTCCACAAACCTAAGCAATAAAAAAAAGCTCCACACTTTATGCTTAGCTCATGATTAATGTCATTGTCATCACGATCAAAACTGATGACGAAATAAAAGTCCTCGTTTACCGATAAAGCTTCTAAAATTACCAAACAAGAATTATTCGTTGTTTCGTTCTCTTTCTAACCTGCAGCAATCTGTATGGGTGCGAGTGCATGCGGCGCGTCGCATTTATTCGCGAACACCAGTAAGGGAATGCGCCGACCGCACATGTCCGGGTGCGCCAGCATGAGCTCCAGCTCCTCGCGAGCTACCACTGGAAATAGTTTCTCAACTGAACACTCAAATGCGCCGTTTTAACCACGATGAAACGAAAAAGCGACACCAAAAGAGACAAACATACTACATATCCGTGAGAGAATGAAAAAGCAAGCATTCTTAATTACGCTTTTATTAATAGCTTCAGACGTATGTATGTTTGTAACGGAATCTTTGAACATGATTTTGACCCCCTTCAAAACGTCGGATTAACTCGATATTTGATATACTTATTAAGGACAGATGACAATTCAATATAAAAAAAACTATATTGAAAAAATTGAAATTCAACTAAAAAATGAAAAATAAATAATAGTTTTAAAAAAACTAACTAAATACGCTTTTATAAAAAATGCCACTAAAAATAGAAAATAAATCTTAATAAATTTGAATTAAAAATACTGTAAGAAAAATTATTTTATTGTAAAAAAGCGTGGGATGCTTTTCAGGATATTATCAAATAACCCTTCTACTCATATCTGTTCATAAAATATTTATAACTACTGATACCAAGCACCCCACGCTTTTTTTACAATAAAATAAATTTTTCTTACACTATTTTTAATTCAAATTTATTAAGATTTATTTTCTATTTTAGTGGGATTTTCTATAAAAGCGTATTTTTTTTGTTTTTTTATAGTAATATTTTTATTGTTAATGCGCATTTAGCTGAACCAATTCACAGCCCATCTATCGTTAAGCAATTACTAAAGCCCATAGACATCGATGCAACATGAAACCGCCGTTTAGATTCTGTAACGGTGGTGCCAACCTTTAGACAAAACTTAAGCATGCTTTGAAGCAGCAATATGCGAGACATTGATAAATATTTATGAGAGCTTAAATTAAACTGTACCATCAGTATCATATCATATTTACAACATAGCGAGTTTAAATTTATTAGATAATGGAAATCGCGTGGGACGCCCCCTGGCTAGGTGGTGTGATGACCTCCGAACGGTTGTCGGCAAGAAGTGGATGAGAAGACCCAAAGACCGGGCTCAGTGGTGTGGATTGGGAGAGGTCTATGTCTAGCAGTGGACGACTGTGGGTGATGATGACACAACATACTTCGTGAGCACGCGGCAAGTACGTATTATCATATTGTTACGCCGGTAAGAGTAACGCTGAAGTGTGTATACTTATATATTATAGCATAGCATAGCTTAGTATTAGTATAACATTTAGTATATAACATAATAATAATTAATAGGTGTAATCTCGTATGTCCCCCTAATAAGGCGGAACACCCAAAAACATAGGCTTCTTCATAATTGTAAACTAGGATTAAGATAATAATTAAACACGACGTTTTCCTTTAACACCTCCCAAAGTACAACATTACAACGCCATCTATTATCAGATAGCGGAAACTACTACTAGAGATGTGGGAATATTTCCAATAATTCTAGGGATGAGGTATCGGCTATAAAAGTGTTCTAGAGATGGCACGCAGTCAGTCAGTAATCGGAACTACTCGAAGCGAAACAGCGAACGGATCACCTGAAGTGAAGCGGAACAAGCGAATTGAAAGTTTTAAAGTGTTTGTGAAGTGTTTAAGTGTTTTAAGTGTTGAATGAATTTTTTAGTTGTACTTTTGTGGAACATTTATTTGTACTTTGGTGAAATTTTATTTATCTCGAACCCCAGCGCGTAACAATATTTTTTCAACTCTGACTGTGGGATCTGACCCCGTCATGATCGCATAGCTCGATACTGGTACTTTATCCTTTTTTGGGTTATATCAACCGAAACCAAACTCCAACTACGGTTTCAAAAAGTAATTTCCGTACCCAATCTAAGATGATCGGCGGAGTCCACGACGAATATGACGGCGTGCGCCCGACGGTAATGCCTCTCCCACAGCGCGCGGTGCCGCGGCGCCCCCGACACATCCCAAGCCGTGAAACTAACTCCGCCACCTTCGAAAAACATTGTCAGATAACTTCCTACACGAAAATTAACATAATCACCTCGCGAAGTGATGATACTCGTATATATCTTTGTTCAAAAAACTGGATTCTACGACTTTGAACAAAAGTGTATGGAATCCATGATATTCGCTTAAAAAGACGAATCTGATACAATGATTTCGTTATTTGGTTCTTGAAGTCGGCGTGCGAATTCGTTCCAGTCCTTAGTGGTAGACCAATTCTAAATCCTAGTTTGGGAGTGTTGGAAATGACAATTTTAGCTAGTACGTGAAGATTTTTTTTTTATTGCTTAAATGGACGAGCTCACAGCCCACCAGGTGTTAAGTGGTTACTGGAGCCCATAGACATCTACAACGTAATTGCGCCACCCACCTCGAGATATAAGTTCTAAGTTCTATGATATGCGCTATATCCCACACTCACTGTTGGCTAAGCACCATTTTTCGCACATTTCGTTTTGTTAACTAATTCTAAGCTTCAAGACTTGACTAGATCATCCAAGACAAAGAGTTAATAAAAACTTCCGCATAAAACTGGTGGTAAGGGCATAGAAAAATCGCCTTATCACAAACTTCGCGAATTCACTCCGTGATTTCTATAATAAGTACCGCATTTCGTTACATCTCACGTATCCATACCCAACTACGAACAAAGAATATCTGCCCTATGAATTATAGTTAACGGAAAACCGTGATCATACGCTAGAATAAGTTAACCAGATATAGGACTATACTTTGAAAACTATCATGGTTCTGTGCAACGGTTGGCATTAAATGCTGCGCTCTTTGCTCAGGAGGGCGCAAGGTGTTCAGCATCGTACTCTTCCCGCTGTTGTCCAAGCCCAGCACCAGAACAGTTACTTCCATGCGACCTTTGCCCAGCCATGTCGAAAGCTTATCCAGCAGACCCATCTGGAAAATGTCAAGCAAAATATTACAGTTTGACTAGTGGTCTATAAAAGATAATATAGAGGAAAAAGGGCCTAGGGGTAGAGATCCCAAACGATGGTTGGACCAAATAGCGGAGGAACTGAGGGTACCTGTCAGCGAGGCACTCCACCAAGCTACAAAACGGGATCGATGGAGACAGCTGGTTGACGGGATCGAACGGAGTCACGATCCTCAGCAGTAAGGGACCGATCGAAGAGAGAGAGAGAGAGAGAGTGGTCTATCTTTTACTGGTATTTGTTTAAGCCCACTCTGGTAAGTGCTTCCATCCTATCTATTTATTCCACAAATCAATCCTGCATTTCATTTTGAAGGCTGGAATAGATTTAATGGAATATAATTGAGACTTTGATTTTATGCTTTGACGTGGGCGGAGGCATTGACATTGTGGCGGAATCCTGCAACTACTTAACAGCAGACGCAGCGGCTGGTTCACCCAACTAATCAACAAAAAATAATAAATAAGATTCATGTTTTCGGTACTTTCTTTTATCTTAATATTTAAACTGAAATTCTCACCACGCCCCTAATCGCTGTTGATTAAATAACTCTACAAAACAAAAAAACAAAACACCGTTATTGACAAGATCCAAATATCCGGACATTGCGATTTCAACACAAAAAACACAATCACATGTTTATCATCAGAAGTACAAATGCCTTTTTGAGTGTTAAATTAATTTTAATAATTTGCTTAATTAACGTTACAACCAGATAATCGATGTACCTACTTATGTAGTACTTTAATTTTTAGCATAATGCTCCTGATTAAATTGTTTTCAACACAAAACATACCTCAATTGATTGTCTCTCAAAGGCCACGAAGAAAATTAAGTTAATTTAAGTCCATATAACGAATCTTAACGAGTTTTTCACATAATTGCCAAGGAAGTACGCATAGATTAATTTAACAGAAATGTCTTGAACAAAATACTGTTTATATAATTTAGACTAATGTTTCGTTGATAATTCAACTAACTTTGCTATAACGTTTTTCAGTTGTCATGGTAACGAAATGCAAACAACGTTACGTGACGTACTTATGCTTTTTTTTTATTATTGCTTAGATGGGTGGACGAGCTCACAGCCCGCCTGGTGTTAAGTGGTTACTGGAGCCCATAGACATCTACAACGCAAATGCGCCACCCACCTTGAGACATAAGTTCTAAGGTCTCAGTATAGTTACAACGGCTGCCCCACCCTTCAAACCGAAACGCATCACTGCTTCACGGCAGAAATAGGCAGGGCAGTGGTACCTACCCGTGCGGACTCACAAGAGTAATGTATGCCTGAAAAGTATGTAAAGTATGCTTGGCTGTAAATTTTTTTTTTATTGCTTAAATGGGTGGACGAGCTGACAGCCCACCTGGTGTTAAGTGGTTACTGGAGCCCATAGACATCTACAACGTAAATGCGCCACCCACCTTGAGATATAAGTTGTAAGGTCTCAGTATAGTTACAACGGCTGCCCCACCCTTCAAACCGAAACGCATCACTGCTTCACGGCAGAAATAGGCAGGGCAGTGGTACCTACCCGTGCGGACTCACAAGAGTAATGTATGCCTGAAAAGTATGTAAAGTATGCTTGGCTGTAAATTTTTTTTTTATTGCTTAAATGGGTGGACGAGCTGACAGCCCACCTGGTGTTAAGTGGTTACTGGAGCCCATAGACATCTACAACGTAAATGCGCCACCCACCTTGAGATATAAGTTGTAAGGTCTCAGTATAGTTACAACGGCTGCCCCACCCTTCAAACCGAAACGCATTACTGCTTCACGGCAGAATTAAATGTATAGCTCGGTTAAACTAAAAGGTTTTTTTTAAATCTCATTGAATTGCTTTAGGTAATAGCTATTTCACTGTAGTACTTATAGTTTCCATCCCAGTGAATACTGCACTGTGGGAAATGTTGAAATGTTCAGGCCGTTGGAGGCTTTATCTTCTAAACAATCGAAGTCGTCGTCCTGGCCTAAAAGATAAGATGTCCAATGCATTCGTATCTAGCGATGTAACGGTATTTGAATCCCACAGGCAAGTTTTATTTTTTTCTAATATTCACGATTGTCTTCCACGGTGAAGGAATAACATAAAGTAATAAAAATCATACCCACGAAATTATAATTACAATTAATGGGCTGTGAGCTCGTCCAAACATCTAGCAATAAAATAAAATAAAAAAAAGGTAGCGAAATGCATGTGGCTCTGGTGCTGCTGAAATTCATGGCATTAACCACCTTTTATGAGGTGGTGGTACTGTACCTAAGGGTGGTACTATAAGGGTGGTTTTCAAGCTTGTGTGCCATCGTTCACGTGGAAAAAATGAGCTAGAGTAGAACATTTTTATGATACTTCAACATTTACAATAATGAAAATAAACTGAAATTACACACGCTTATGGGTTATTATTTTGGAAAAAGAAGCCAATATTGTGTCCACTTAATTACCGTCAAACGTCAGCTGATATAATGAATTTATTATCTACTAGCGACCCGCCCTCGCTTCGCTTCGGAAACATTAAAACACACCTGAAACCAAAATAAAAAAATTTTAAAAATTTTTAAAAAAGTAGCCTATGTTCATCAGGGACAATGTCGGCTTCTAATGGAAAAAGAATTTTTCAAATCGGTCCAGTAGTTTCGGAGCCTATTCGAAACAAACAAACAAACAAATCTTTCCTCTTTATAATATTAGTATAGATGTTGTCTATTGGCAGCTGTCAAATACTGTCAACGTCAACCGCTAATTGTTCACGCCTCACGGAAGGACAGCGAGTTTCTATTTCTCAACCTATGACTGATTATCAGCAATATATCTTTGGTTTTAATGTAAAAATTATCTATGAAATCAGTTGATAAACTTCGCAAAAGCGTCGAGACGCTATAAATGTCTTCTACCATCCATTAAAAATACAGTAACCAGTAAAATGTTCTCGCGATGCCTGGTGTCTCAAGTAAAACACAACTCTTACTTTTTAATAGGCCTATTAATTGGTTTGTGGGTGTCTCTCGCTGTTATACCGTTGGATGAAGAGCCGGCGCCTTGTGTAGCGACTGTAGGCAGTGCCTCTCCAGTTCAGGATGAATTTGTACCGCAGCGGGAGGAAAAACCAGCTGGTTCAGGACAGACGGCTGGGAGAAGCGTGCAACGACCCCGTTATTACAGCACTGAGCTGGGCATGAGAGGTGGGCTTATTCACAACTTGAACAATTTCTTAACACGAAAAAGTGTATTAAAAAACTTATTTCAGTTAATAAAATGTCAAGCTCATCAAGAAGTTCTTCTACTTAATTTTTGTCAGCTATACATATATAAAAAATATCTTCCATACCCTTGTTTTTATCAGTCAACACAATATCGCACACATACATTTATCTATTTTTAGTCATATTCACATTTACTAAAACAACTTTTTTTCATTAGGTTCCCTTCTCACTGGAATCCTGAGCTCGGAAGAAGCCCTCAAAATCCAAGTGCCAGCTCTGAACCGAACAGCAGCAAGACTGCAGCCAGCCTTAAAATTCTTCATTACCGCCAGTGCAATGAGCACTGTACCTGGGCTAGCTAATGTTGTTGGCTTCACAGATACTAGGGAAATGCTAAAACCATTTCACGCTTTGAAGTACTTAGCAGATAATTATTTAGAGGAGTACGATTTCTTCTTCATTGTATCCGACACAGCCTTTGTGAATGCAAGACGGTTGACCCAGCTGGTCTCTCAGTTGTCTGTCAGCCAAGATGTGTACATGGGGAGGGTAGCTGATGATGAAAGTCATTATTGTTCTTTAGGTAAGATATTTGGTTAAAAAGTATAGTAAATATTGCTAAATTACCCAGCACAAAATTATTTCAGAGATTAAAGAGTGTCATATTCAATACAGTTGAGTCTTCACCATCTGTGATCTCATTCATATTCTGAACTCAAACAAGTGCTTAACCTCTTCACAGTATCGCATTCTTTCAGCAGACTTCCCATGTTTAAGTGCCTTATGGTCATCTAAAATCTCATTAACACAAAGTGAACTTTAAGCTTGCTTAAACAACTATTAATGGTGTTATAATAATTGATTATATAGTATTAAAAAATTAGTTTTCCTTTCATCTACCTATTAAAATCTAAAATAAACCTAAAAACGTTTGAAGTATGACTTGATATAACACTTTAAACCCTTTTTTTTTTGTTTGACAGACAATGGAATAATCCTGTCTAACTCTGTGCTCCGCGCTATCCACAGTGAACTCGACTGGTGTGTACGCAATTCATATTCTCCTCACCACTACGAGAATATAGGTCGTTGTGTGTTACACTCTGCTCATTTGTCTTGCAACCCTGACGTACAGGTAAGGATTTAATATTGTTGTAAAATTCCTTGATAGATGCAATATTTTGACTTTTTTCATTTTTATCACAAATTTATCTTTGTTAGCCAAAAAAATAATCAATCCAAACTCAGGAACTTCAAAAGGATCTGATGCAGGCATAATCAGGCGACAATGCTGTAGTTTGTTATTGTTTTGTAATTGTGTCTTGTAAGTTCTGGTAAATATTCTGGTAATTTTAATATGAAAATCCATGTCACCAAATGATTTTTCAGGGTGAACACTACTCATCAGTAGTTATTGAAAATGATCAACTACCATTAACAGAGTCTTTGGCTGATGCTGTAACAGTGTATCCGATCATGGACACTCACAGGTTCTACGAGATACACGCCTACATATCACGGGTTGGTGCACTGCTTTTTAAAAGTATAAATTTACATTTTTCTAGAATTATTCTTAATTTAAAGATACATTTTACAATGAGAATTTGACTGTTGAGTTTTTCTTAGCATTTCAATTTAGTAATATTTTTTATTTATTTTTATCAACGTTATAAAAGTCTCATACAAAAGATGTTATGTGGTCATTGACAATATTTTTTTATTAATTTAATTATCATGCAATTGTATTCTCTGCACTACCATAGATTCTTACGAACCTTCTAGTCATTGATCACTCGGTATTAACATTTTTGGAAAGAAATTGTTTCATGATGGTGGATAGATAATAATGATATTGCAATTAAGTCAGGACCTTGTCTACATAGCTCAGAATGGCCATTCACAGTATAGCGAATAATGACTTCAGTATAAACAAAAGTTATTTAAAAGTAATATCTCGTAGATGCATATCACAAACAACGTAAAGTCTAATGTACTTTGATAAGATTACAATTAAAGTGAATTGTACAAATTAATAGAAATAATCATTAATTGATTTTTGTGATACTTTTTCTTTGTGTACTTATAAGGTATCTGATTTTAGTCAAAAACTTTTTCATTGAATTATACAAACATTTTTGTTTCATCTAGCACAAAAAAAAAGTGCTTTTAAGTCGCCATGATGCTACCGCCATCTCAAAATGCAATTATTCCACTGAGAAGAATCAGCAAGGAACTGGGAGCTAGCTCTTTTCTTAAAAAACATCACAAAAACAATATTAAATCAGTACATATAATAAGATGGATCAACTTTCATTTATTGCTAATATGTACACGCCACAGATACCACAAATCAAACCCGCAAAATTATAATTTGCGTAATCACTGGTGGTAAGACCTCTTGTGAGTCCGCGCGGGTAGGTACCAATACCCTGCCTATTTCTGCCGTGAAGCAGTAATGCGTTTCAGTTTGAAGGGTGGGGCAGCCGTTGTAACTATACTTGAGACTTGAGAACTTATATCTCATGGTGGATAGCGCATTTACGTTGTGGATGTCTATGGGCTCCAGTAACCACTTAACACCAGGTGGGTTGTGAGCTCGTCCACCCATCTAAGCAATAAAAAAAATAAAAAAAAAACTTGTCAGTGTACTTAGTCCGAGTTTTTTAACGTTCTCGATAACGTAAAAGTTAACTCGAACATTTGACGGCGTTTGGCGCTAGGGGCGCTGTTCCAGCTGCATACAAATTCGAGTTAACTTTTACGCTATCGAGAACGTTCGTATCGTATCGAGACGTATTGAGAAAGAAAGCACACTGTTCGCAAAGTGTCGTCATCAGTGATGTCCGCGCCGCAGGTGTTTTTGGAACGCGACCACGAGGAGGTGCTGAAACTACGCAGCTACATGTGGCACAACTCCGCGCGCCACCCCCCCGGGTACAGGAACAGCACGTGGCCGGCCGGCCTCAGGGACGATCCCGGACTGGCCAGACCTTTACCGGGGAACAGGTGATTTTTATTTTTATTTTTTAATACACTTCATGTAAAATTTTGCATTGGCGCACTTAATGCCTAAGGCATTCTCTACCAGTCAACCAAAGGTAGTGCAGAGTAAATAGTGGTAGATGCAATGAAACTTATATTAAGTTACAAATACATACACATATACATATACTTACATACACATATACATACATACATTATCACAAGGTTTCTGAAGTCGGCAGACAGTCGAAGTTGGTACCAGAAACTTACTGTTGATGTTCTGACATTGAGACCAGGATCTCCAAATTTAAAATCTGTTTAGAAACCCAAACAGCTGAAGGGGACTGGCCTATCTATTCGTAACGCGTGCTATACAATAAAATCGATATTTCGACCTCATGTCTCAAAGGCGTGTGCTGGTGCTCACGTTGTGAGATACATGTTCCTGCAAGTACTTATCAACAGTTAAATTATCTCGGCTAACGCATTGCATAAAATCGCATATTCGCTCCCCGTAAACAATTGTTTGTTACTGGTGGTAGGACCTCTTGTGAGTCCGCGCGGGTAGGTACCACCACCTCGCCTATTTCTGCCGTGAAGCAGTAATGCGTTTCGGTTTGAAGGGCGGGGCAGCCGTCGTAACTATACTTGAGACCTTAAAGCTTATATCTCAAGGTGGGTGGCGCATTTACGTCGTAGATGTCTATGGGCTCCAGTAACCACTTAACACCAGGTGGGCTGTGAGCTCGTCGACCCATCTAAGCAATAAAAAAAAGGGTGCGTGTACTTATGTACGCGCGTAAGAAGTTATACGTTACGTTATTAAATTTATTTCTTTTTTTTTTTAAATATTAAATAGTTAATAATAAATATTTAACGTTAATAAATTTAATAATATTTAGTATGAATTATATTAAATAATAATTTTGTCATTTATATTACTAAATAATACATACGGATAGTTAACCTCAAATGTGTTGGAGCACTCGTGGGCAACTTCATTTCTGTTAATTTTGTGTCACGGTGCGCGCACATCGTTAAATTTCACTCGCATCAATTTTTCATAACGCGCCTAAAGAAGTATAACTTGAAAAAAGTGATTGAACTTAAACGAACATTTTGAAAAGTTGGCTAAATATTTTGATTCTGAGGGTTTTGTGAGGGGGACGAGTTGCCCACCGCTGCGCTGTTGTCCACAGGTTCGACCACCTCCGCTGGACGGCTATTAACGGGACCCACGCGTTCTTTCCGGACGACCACCACAATGTATTACCGATCACCGGAGCTTATAGAGAAGCCTTGGATGTAAGCTCGGTTTTATTATACAAAAATACTTAAAGGAAAATTCGGTTTTCTTGTTGAAATTTAAAGTGTTTTCATTCTCATGGTGCTTGGAAGGTGCATATCAGAGGAAGTGTGAAAGTAGCCCCGGTGATTGACAAATTAAAGACGGTTAGCGTGGTATGGACATGTGAGGCGTAGAGAGAAGATGCATGTGACCAGGAGATGTATGGAAATGGTAGTGCAAGGTAGAGGGGGAAGAGGTCGACCGAAGAAGATATAGATGGAGTGTGTGAATGACGATATGAGAGAGAGAGGAGTGAGTGTTGAGATGACGGCTGATAGAAGAGAACAGAAGAGAATAATTAGCTGTGTCGACCCCACGTCGAATAAGGTGGAGACAAAAAAGATCCTTGGAAGGTGTCGTTTAATCTAACTTTAAAATTTGATTGAAAATATATAGATGTCTATGGGCTCCAGTAACCACTTGAAACCAGGTGGACTGTGAGCTCGTTCACCCATCTAAGCAATAAAAAAAACTTCACTCCTCGCGTTCCCATCAAAAAGTCCTTGTTAAATGTTGTAACGTGTCTAAGCGCGTCTGGCCTCGAGCTGTTGTAAGGTTTACCGAAGCCCGCTAGTGCCGAGAGGTTCGGAAGGTGCATCACCCCACGAGCTCGTTGCTTCCAGCTGGTGCTCACCCAGGTGAGGGCGTGGTCGCTGCACCGCTGGCCCGAGGCGCTGGACGTGCAGCTGGTGGAGGGGGCCTGGAAATGGGAGCCGGCCGTCGCGCTGCGGTACCGACTCCTGCTCCGCCTCACCGCCAAGGAGGACAAGGACACGCACGTGAGCAATCGTGAACTCTTACGTGTAGCTTCTTTGGGGAGGCTTAAACGACAAAGAGAAGATCTTCCACCAAGCGGGTGATATTTGCTCGATAGACCGACGGTCCGAATGTTGTTGTTCGGAACTTGCATATGCGAGCGATATATATATGCGAGCTCATCTTGAAAATGTCGTAAGCGAGATTCAAGCATCTGTCAAATATCCTGCGTTGTATGATGGCTACCCGCCACACTTCTGTTACAGTCATACCGGCAGAACTAGTCAAGCAATAATCGCCTAAAGAGCCCATAGACACGTGGTTCGTTGGTTCTGATGCAGAGGCGTATCTCAGCCACAGAAGTGGTGCCCTCTGAATGGGCTTCAGGTAGCCTATAGGCAGCGGCTTGGCTCAGCTCCTGGCATTGCTGAAGTCCATGGGCGACGGTAACCACTCACCATCAAATGGGCCGTATGCTCGTCTGCCTACAAGGGCAATAAAAAAAAAGCCCTGAAACTGCGATACCTTAAGACAAATATTTTTGTTGTATGGAAACTAGCGAAATCTTGTAGCGGATGCCCCTAAACTTATATTTTGTTAAAGTTAAAGCTTTTAATTATTGTACAACTAAAAAAAGAAAAGAAAAAAAATCATACAAGTCTTTATTTGTTGTCAAATTAATTAAATTTTATCAATTTGTAGTATGTGAAAGTTTACAAAATCCTTCATTAAAAATAAAATATAAAAAAGTATCATAGGTTATATATGTTACTGCCATCTACAGGAGAAATGAGAAACTAATCGAAGCGAAGCCATCTAGTGGTTGACGCCCGTAAACATTTTTGTTGAGTGCTTGAGTTGCTTATCTATAACTAATTTATGAGTACTGGTGGTCCCCCGGTAGTCGAAATTCGACTATAATTTATTGAAATCATAAGTATGTACACTATTATGATTCTATTGTCAAAGACATAAATAATCACAGATTTCGCGAAGACAACATTTAATCTATTCTTGATTTGACCACAAACTATAAGCAATATGAAAAGTTTGACAATAAACAAACAGTATGCATGCGTGTGTGCGTCAAATATATAGTAGTGTGCGTAATGGTTTTTTTTTATCGATTTAATGTATTTTTATGCATAATTACAAAAAAATATTAACATTCTGCACTCCTTCTCTATATTCTATATAAGTGTGCGAAATTTCATACTCCTCAGTCGGCGCAATTTTCGTAAAAAGGCGTAGTTTTTCCTTCACGTATTACTACATAGTATAAAACAAAGTCGCTTTCTTTGTCCCTATATCCCTATGTAATGCTTAAATCTTTAAAACTACGCAACGGATTTTGATGCGGTTTTTTTAATAGATAGAGTGATTGAAGAGGAAGGTTTATATGTATAATAACATCCATTAAATAGTGGCGAAATCAATAATAAATTACAGTTTCCGAAGCGAAGCGAGGGCGGGTCGCTAGTTGATATATAGATTGTCTATGGGTCGGTACAGAGGGTTCCAGCAAGCGCGTTGTGTGCCCGCAGATGAGCAGGCTGGTGGAGGCGGTGCGTCCGCTGGGCGCGGCGCGGCTGGTGCCGGTGCGCTACGTGACGGAGAGCGCGCGGCTCAGCGCCGTGCTGGGGGCGCCGCACACCGCGCGCCACGCCGCCGACCTCGCCGCCTTCCTGCAGCGGTACGAGGCGGTCTGCCTCAACCAGGACAAGAACACCGCGCTCCTGCTGGTGAGCTACGTTCAGCGGCTATATTGCATTAACCCACATTTTTGCACTTTCTGAAGGCATTGCTGAAAGTAGGCAGGCATTGCTGAAGTCCATGGGCGACGGTAACTACTCACCATCAGGTGGGCCGTATGCTCGTCTGCCTACAAGGGCAATAAAAAGAATATACTAAACAGTTAATAAACAACCGTTATTACACATTTAAACCTGAAGAAACACTAAATAGACAAAATAAAACAAATCCCACAACTTCACTCCTCGCCTTCCCGTCAAAAAGTCCTTCTGTAATGTTAAATGTTGTAACGTATTACGAACCGATTACTTTACAGCTTTTCTTAAGCTATTGCATAGCTTTTATCGCGGGCCTTGAGCGCGGCGACCGAATCATGAAATTCCGTAACGGAAAAAACCTTACACCCCTCACTCCGCCTACCATGTAGCTCGCGTTCAACACATTCACACGTTGCGCTTGTGTAGTGTTTGTGAATAAACGCGTGGCGTGACGTCACACTGCATGCGCATCATGAAAAGTCTGCCCATCTCTCTCTCGCGCGGTCTAGCTTATGAGTGTGAAGGGGACAGTTAAGGTTTTGCTTTTATTAATGTTTAATATAGAGTGGTCTTGTTTTATTATTGTTTTAATATTAAACTATCATTGTCTAATTATAATTGCATAAGTTGATAAAAAATACTATGCAATAGCTTTACCGCGGCAGTTCCCGAGTGCCACACGTTTTTTTTTTTATTGTTTACATGGTTGAGCAAGCTCACAGCCTACCTGGTGTTAAGTGGCTAATGGAGCCCATAGACATCTACAACGTAAATGCGCCACCCACGTTAAGATATAAGTTCTAAGATCTCAGTATAGTTACAATGGCTGCCTCACCCTTCAAACCGAAACGCATGACTGCTTCACGGCAGAAATAGGCAGGGTGGTGGTACCTACCCGTGCGGACTCACAACAGG
Organism: Bombyx mandarina; assembly: GCF_030267445.1. Classification (NCBI taxonomy): domain Eukaryota; kingdom Metazoa; phylum Arthropoda; class Insecta; order Lepidoptera; family Bombycidae; genus Bombyx; species Bombyx mandarina. Next base: position 9,685,081 of record NC_143226.1, read on the forward strand.
TCCTACCACCAGTAAGAAATTTGTTGCTATAGATTCACAAATCATCTCTTCGTATTAAAACTGTATTATTTCAAAACTTACTAATTTTACAGGAGAGTGTTGCAAAGGTATAACATGTGATATTTTTAATTATTAATCATCTTTATCAACATTTATTTTTTACCAGTTACATTATCTTTCTTTTAAAGTAAGATCAAATTATGTATTTTGTTAATAGAAGTCAAAATATAGGTAAAACTAAATTACGCTCTTTTACCGAATGATTCCGCATATTAACTCAATCTCGAATATTTGGGGAAATTGTAGACTTTTAATGCGAAGACGAAATGAGCTTGCAGCCCTGTTCTTAAACTCTGACTCGGTGGTAATAGTTAACGGCCCTGACTGCGCCGAGGGTCGTGAGTTCAATTCCCGCATCGGGCAAACTTTGTGTCATGAATAGATTATATTATATTTAATAATAGTAAAGCGTTTCGGTTTGAAGGGTGGGGTAGCCATTGTAATTATACTGAGATTTTAGAACTTTTATCTCAAGGTAGGTGGCGGCATTTACGTTATATATGTCTATGGGCTCCGGTAACCACTTAGCACCAGGTAGGCCGTGAGTTCGTACAGCCTATTATGCAAAATGTTAAAAAAAAAAAAAGTTTTCTCTTAGTCAGTATAAGTATGTTTATCAATCTCTGGTAGCCCTAACACTGGGAATCGGGACCGAATGATTGTGCGTGATTTGTTCCCAAATTAAATTTAATTTAAATTCCAAATAAATGAATATTCCAGGTGATAGTGAAGCAGCCTTCCGTCGGCAACACCACCGAGGTGGACCTCATGAAGGAGAACAAGGAGACGGTGGCCGCGCTGAAGTCCCGGCACAAGGACGCCCAGATCGAAGTGGTCGAGACGAGCCTGGAGTCTCCCAGCCACGAGCACGCCAGCGACGTGGAGCTGCTGCAGGAGGCGCAGCGGGCCGCGCTCGCCCTCGCCCTGCAGCGGCTGCCCCGGGACAGCCTGCTGCTCCTCGCCGTGCCGCATATCGACTTCAACCAAGACTTCTTGAATCGGGTGAGTTTTTTTATTACACGCTTTATATTAGCTTCACTTGTACGTATGTTTGTAACTGACTCCTTTAGACGCGATTTTGACCCACTTTAAACGGCCAGATTTCATTCAAGTACAAAGTTTGAATGTTCCGTTATAGCTACTGAACCATGCATCCGATTGACTTGAAACTTGGTATCCATGTAGAAAATACATGTACTTAATGGATAGGCTAATATTTATATGAGTGTTGAACTCCCTATATCAGTTGCGGGGGCGTTAATGATGAGAATCTTTGTGGGGGTGAGAAATAATTATGTTAATTTTAAACGCTCAGCGAAGCGGACGGGTACAGCTAGTTCTCTATAAGTGTGGGAAAATTTCATACTCCTACGTCCGCGCAATTTTCGTTAAAAGTACCCACAAAGTTTTTGGTTTCACGTATTAATTATTAGTGTTTCTAAGACTTGTCCGTGGCTGCTTTGTTTGTCGCCATCTCCGAGTGTAGCTGTGTAAGCTCGCGTGCCGTCGCCAGGTCCGCATGAACACGATATCCGGCGAGCAGTGGTACCTGCCCAGCGCGTTCTCCCGCTACGCGCAGTACGAGCACCCCGCCTTCGTGACCCCCACGGGCGCCAAGCCGCAGTCCAACACCGGCCGCTTCAACGTGCACCTCAGCCTCGTTTCCTCCTTCTACAGGAGCGACTACGACTCGGGTGAGACCTTAGACACCAGACACAGTTAGTGCTAGAGGTCGGAGTGGGTAGATTGATTTAAAGTCGTTGACGTCAAACGTAGAGGATAATATGGATATGCCTCCAAAATACCGGAACTTCATATTTATTGTGATACTAGCTGACCCGGCAGACTTCTTAGTGCCTCAATCGATAAATAAAAGACCTAAACTTTTGTATAAAATAAACTTAAAACAAACAAAAGGAATCCATCCGAAGGGGGGACACATCAAGGTAAAAACAAAATTGTTATTTTTATTTAATTCCGAGCATTTTCATATTTATCTACCTTTAAACCTTCCCTGGACTTCCACAAATAATTCAAGACCAAAATTAGCCAAATCGGTCCAGCCGTTCTCGAGTTTTAGCGAGACTAACGAACAGCAATTCATTTATATATATATAGATTTGTTCCGGAAATTTGAAATTAGCATGAATCTATGTTTAAGGTGAAAAACGTATTAATAATATTAATCTACGCTACCGGTGCTAGGTAATGGTGAAAGAAATCAATATTTTATTTTATATAGCGACCCGCCCTCGCTTCGCTTCGGAAACATTAAAACACACATGAAACAAACAAAAAAAAAAGTAGCCTATGTTCATCAGGGACAATGTCGGCTTCTAATGAAAAAAGAATTTTTCAAATCGGTCCAGTAGTTTTGGAGCCTATTCGAAACAAACAAACAAACAAATCTTTCCTCTTTATAATATTAGTATAGATAATACAAAAACACCTTGGAATTGTTACACCGTATTTTGTCCCTTTCTGTTGAATTAGAAATGACGTTTGTCAGTATGAGACAAAACTTAGACAGGGCTTTTTGTTACTTTATCTCATAAATATAGAAATTGTGTCCGATGAGGATTAAAAATATTTTTTTTCAATTTAAAAAAATAATCATTATGGATAAAATGGTATGTCCATAATCTACCTACTCCGACCACGGGTTATTACCCTGCTCAAACCGGAACACGTGATCACTTTGAAGGAGCAACAGATAAGAAGTTATAATTTGCGTAATTATTGGTGGTAGGACCTCTTGTGAGTCCGCACGACTAGGCAGCACCACCCGTGAAGCAGTTATGCGTTTCGGTTTGAAGGGTGGGACAGCCGTTGTAACTATACTGACCTTAGAAATTATATCTCAAGGTGGGTGGCGCATTTACGTTGTAGATGTCTATGGGCTCCAGTAACTAGTTAACACTAGGTGAGCTGTAAGCCTGACCATTCACCTAAGCTATAAAAAAAGTGGTTCATCTGTACCTAAGGAGTCTCTACATTTCTCAGCCACGAGTAACTATTTATTTTCTTATCGAGACATCGCAACTTCAATGTCTCCGTCTATGTCGAGGCAAGCTATCGAAGTGTCCATTGCAAAAGGTTTACGGCTCTCCCACAAGAGTGACGGGCATCGTGGTGGTTTTTTTTTAATTGCTTAGTTGGGTGAAGTTGGCCGCAGTCTAAATACAGTGTTTACAGCGGTGGCGGAGTGGCCCGGTCCGGGGGGGGCGGACCCCGCGGCGGTGCTGGTCCGCAGCGGACTGCGCTGCGTGCGCGCGCCCGAGCCGGGGCTGGTGTACGCGTCGCGGGGGGCGCCGTGCGGGGTGGGGGACGCGGGGGACGCGGCGTGTGTGTCGCGGCTGGTCACGCAGCTGCACACGCTGGACCTCGGCGCCAAGCACTCGCTCGCTCAGCTGCTGCTCGAAACTCAAGCCGAGCTGGACCAGTAGCTCACTGACACTATAGTACATATCTAGAGGGTAGAAGACCATTAAGCGACATTTCATTCAATTCACGATCTTTTTTTTCCAAAATTTTAACTTTGAATGGCTCTCTTGTAAATTTGCAAAAATGTCACTTAAACGAAACAGACTTTCACCCCTCGATATGAATCTGTATTATTACAATATATTTTTTATAATTGTTCTCTACATTGGACACTTTTTGTCCCTAAATTACGATTAACGTTCACTGTGATCAAGTTGTAATCATATTATTATATAATAATTTTTAACAGAACTGAATTTTGTATTGAAAAAAAAGTACAATAATCAACTAAAGTGCCTTGAACAAAATAAAAATTTTATTTTACAATCTGTATTTTTTCATTTCTCTCCGTTACCGTGCTGTTATAAGACGGCCCTGTACCCTTTACTGCTGACACATCCCTATTTCCCTGCTCAGTCAGTGTTTCTAGTGGCCAGCAGTAAACTACAATTCCCATTAGCCCCAGTCCATTTTCGATCTCCGTCGCGACAACACGTTTGTTGGTTTCAGAGTACTGGATTTGTCTGAATTGAGTCTGTCAGTTTGAGGCTGGTTACCCTGTCGGTTAGACTTGGATATAAGGTTAAGTCTGTCAGTTTGGGGCTGGTTACCCTGTCGGTTAGACTTGGATATGAGGTTGAGTCTGTCAGTTTGAGGCTGATTAAATGTGCTGTTTTTTGTATATTGACCCGGACAGCACCTACGCGAGCCAGGATCTAGTTTAAAGTATCGACTGTGTCTATTCCTTCATCGTTATCATCGTGGATTACGTCATGGGTATTCGTGAGATGTTCTGTGAAATTAATACGATTAGTAGGGACATTGTTTAGTCGAGGTTGGAAAGTGCGCGGATTTTGGTTTATTTGAAATCTTTTGTTGTTGAATTCACGCTTCTGACAGTTTTCAAGAGTATGGCCGTTGGCCTTGCAGTATCTGCAGAAATACGAACTGTTACTGCTTGGGTTGGTGTTATTAGTTGACGGGCGATTTATGTTGTGGTTAAACGTTACCGGTCTAAACTGATGGTAATCTCTAGGTTGGTTTGGTCGGCAATTGGGACGTTAATACGTGTTTTTATTAGAGGGCCCCGGAATAAAGTTATGCTTCCTTTGCGTGGCCTCTAAAATTTTCTCTTCGGAAAGGGCAAAGTTGATAGCTTCGTTTAGGTCACTTGGGTCACGACATCTCACGATTGTGGAAATTTGGGGCTTTAAGCCCATGACAAAATGATGTAAGGCTAAATCCTGCATAGCAGCGACGCGACCAACGAGTTCGCTTTTCTTTTTTAGTGAAATGTTAATTTCAGTTAATAGTTTGGATAGGCAAGATTCGATTCGTAATGCGAACTGATTGACCGAGTCGTTGTTTTGATAACAACTCTGTAGATCGGAGAACAAAGCAGAATAGTGCTTCTTTTCACCAAACTGAGTGGTCAAAAACTCGGAAAGCTGCTCCCACGTTTCGAATTCTTTAATTGAGCAGGCACTTTCCGCTTTGCCCTCTAATTGGCTTAGTATATATTTTAATAAGGCGGGTCTTCTTGCGTCGGTTGCTAGGTCATAGGCACTCTGACAGTTGTTGATGAACGGCACTAGCCTTTCTCGTGATCCATCGAAAGGTTTAATAAATTTGAATAGAATGTTTAAATCCATGTTATCAGCGTCCGGTTTAAGGCGTCTGGATTCCTCTTTGGTAGTCATAACAAAATACTCGGCTCGGTTATTGTTTCAATGGAATGCGGCCGATAACGCGAGACTCGAGCGAGCGGCTGATTGCTGATTGTGATTTTTGGCGTTGATATTGTTCAGATTCACTTCACGAAAATATTTTGAGACACTTACAGATATATAATGGATAATTGGTAAAACATTACGGAGGTGTTCCGTTGGTGATGGTGAGTCCAGTCCAGTCGCGGGAAGAAACACTTTTCCACTTCTGTGTCACTTTGGTTCACTAGTCACTTGGGAGACGTCCTGGGATATTTAAAATCCCACCGCTGCCACCAAATTGTTATACGGGTTTTGGATATTCCCTTTTTAAAAAAAAAACTTTTAAACCAACAAACGTGTTGTCGCGACGGAGATCGAAAATGGACTGGGGCTAATGGGAATTGTAGTTTACTGCTGGCCACTAGAAACACTGACTGAGCAGTGAAATAGGGATGTGTCAGCAGTAAAGGGTACAGGGCCGTCTTATAACAGTGCGCAAAAAATTCTCGCTTGGCGTCGCCTCGGCAGGGTTTTTTTTTTGGTCAGGAGGAAATCGCCGGACTTCCGCCCTCCCCTGAGGATGAAGGGCGGCCCATGTCGGAGTCGAACTGACTAAAACCTGTCGCTCAACGACCCGCGTCCGAACCCCGCATGAGACAGAACCCATGAAATCACTTTCGAATTTTTTTTTTTTTTTATAATGTTTCATCCCATCATTCGTTCTCGTAAGTTCTCAAACCTGCTCCTCTACCTTCATGAAATTTGGAAGATATGCTCAACGCGGCAATAATACATGGCATATCAACTCACATTTATTTCTTGGGGCGGGCGATAAGAAAATAAAACAATACACATATGGGGGCGAAAATACGATATAATTACAACGTAAACAATAATAATACTCGCGAGGCGTAAGACGAACGCGACACAGACGATACTGAACCACATTCTCAACGAACCAAAAAGTACCTTAACACAACATACTTGAATACTATTTTAATTAACAGCAATACTAAAATCGTGCGCGCCTGTACTTACACTTCCGCGGCTACCAAATGTCTATACCGGGTGTTAGGAGACCGTTTCCGAAAACTACGACTGACGATAGTACTACTGACCTTTGATGATAGGACGGAAAAAAATCGATCCTGACTTTAAAAAAAAATATATTTTTAAAACGTTTTATCAGCATTATTTACGCTCCATCATGTTAGTACAGCTAAATGAAACGATAGTTTCATAAAAAAAAACTTAACAAAATACGCTTTTATAGCAAATCAACCTTAAAAATAGAAAATAAATTTTTATATATTTCAATAAAAAATAGTGTAAGACAAAATGATTTTATTGTAAAAAAAAGCGTGGGGTGCTTTTCCGGATATTATCAAAATAACCCTTCTACTCATATCTGTTCATGAAATATTTATAACTACTGATACCAGGCACCCCACGCTTTTTTTAAAAGCGTATTTTGTTAGTTTTTTTTAAACTATTATTTATTTTTCATTTTTTAGTTTAATTTCAAATTCTTCAATATTTTTTTTAAATATTGAATTATCATCGTTCCTTAATAAGTATACCAAACTTCGAGTTAATCCGACGTTTTGAAGGGGATCAAAATCATGTTCAAAGATTCCATTACATACTAACATACATAAGTCTGATGCTAATAAAAGCGTATTAAAAATACATTACTTTACTAATAAAAAAAACCAGCAATGAAACACAAAATCAAAAACAGCTGATGCTCGGGTCAACGAACTCCCGGGCACGCCGCGGCGCAGACTCGCGCGATTGCACAAATACTTATTTACAACATTTGTCTAAATAACTCTATCATCAAAGGTGTCATTAGTACTATCGTCTGTCTTGCATTTTCGGAAGCGGTCTCCTATGCACCCAGCATATCGAAGGGTGATAAGCTATTTGGTTTAAGCAACATTTTCTAAACCCCAGAGAGCCGTTTAAAGTTTAAATTGGGAAAAAATATCATGACAAAAAATCTTCTTCATCTATTTGTTGATGCTAATATATATAAAAATGAATTGCTGTTCGTTAGTCTCGCTAAAACTCGAGAACGGCTGAACCGATTTGACTAATTTTGGTCTTGAATTATTTGTGGAAGTCCAGAGAAGGTTTAAAAGGTAGATAAATATGAAAATGCTCGGAATCGACTGAGGCACCACGAAGTCTGCCGGGTCAGCTAGTACTAAATAAAACGGATCTTTAATTACAAAGACAAATGTCGCGTATTGAGCGAAAAGGTCACTTATACCAAATAGCCTTCTTTCACCTCTCGATATCATCTTATTAGACTCACACGAAAATTACTAACACCACGTGTTTTGCAATTCCTTTTATTGCACAACTAAAATGTAAGCACATGCGTGTCTCAGAAATACAATCAATACATAAAAATTAATGTCTTTTATTGAAAACATAGTACAATGGAAGGAGAGAATGACGTTCGAAGGTCACATTCGGTCACAGAAGGCGGCACAACTTGCCAGGGTGGCTGCATTTTTTTATTTATTGCTTAAATGGGTGGACGAGCTCACAGCCCACCTGGTGTTAAGTGGTTACTGGAGCCCATAGATATTTACAACGTAAAAGCGCCACCCACCTTGAGATATAAGTTCTAAGGTCTAAAGTATAGTTACAACGGCTGCCCCACCCTTCCAACCGAAACGCATTACTGCTTCACGGCAGGTTATATGTTCCCAAACCGAATATAATCTCCGAACACGTCAACAAACAAGAGATCGCGTGAAAACAACATTGACAACAACATCCGTCAAACTTGACATCGAAGTTAGAGGTACATACTTCAAACTGACAGTTGAATAGTGGTACTAGTGGGCGGGGCGTGTTGCTTACTGCTCGTAATGCACATGAGATTAGACAGTTATGACTAAAAAACAAAAACAAATGAATAAATAAATAAACAATTGAACTTTTAGCGGATTCACAAGAGGTCCTACCAGTAAAAAGCCTCAATTGTATTATGAGAGTGGACCTTACAAACTGGAACGCATGACTCACATGAGCATGCCCTTTTATTTCCTACCTTTTCTATTGACCTCGAGGGGTCATACTAGATTCACCGGGCAAGAAGCCTGCCCGAACGGTCTCACGTGTACCATCAATTACTATTACTACTACTACTACACACAGCAGCCCAGACCACTCTCGCCAGTTTCAAGATCCCTGTCTACCCAAAAACATTTCAAATCTCTCAACCCCGGAACTTCGTGTTGTGTCCACGTGTCGCTTTCATGTTAAGACTTAAAAAAAAACTATTAACCACAATAAAAAATACAAACTAAACTAAAACTAAAGGCATTTTAAAATATTAAATTAAATTATAAAAAAAAAAAAAATTATAAATTCACTTTTGTAACATAATGTGTACTGTACTCAATTATTGACTCTGTGTCTTCTAGAGATTTTTTTTATTTTATATCAATAATAAATTTTATACATCATCGATCTCTGTTACAAACAGTACACATTAGATTACACGTATAAAATTCCTCAAGTTTCCTTCCCGCGAGTATAAAAATAACTTCGCGATGAACATGGCTGTATCGATGGTAACAACAAGACAAAATATATAATTGCGTATATATAACCGTCTTCACCTTTTACAAAATTGGCAAATGTCACGTCTGTCAAATGTGACAGAAGACATTAGTCATACGTCAGTGCACATTTTTAGGAAATTCCGAAGGGGTCTTAGACGTAATGCCTCCTGCTGATTCTGACGTCAACCAGCACATTAACCACGAGCTGCCTCTCGTTGTGAACTTTGGGGTAAGTCTACATCGGTCGAATCCCATAGAGACACGACTAATGAATGTCTCGCGGTTTCAATTACAAACTTGAAGTAAATGATCACAAACCATTGTATCATTATAGCCAGTGTTAACAATTCAAATGCTTACAGACTTCATCAGACGTCGGTTTAGACGTTAGAAGGAAGAGGACTGGACTTGAAAATAAAGCCTTTATTTTACTTAAAAGTATAGTTATAATTTCAGGTACATAACCATAGTCAAAGAAGAGGCGTCCCGTGACTTTTTGTTAGACATAATTTAGATATAATTTAATTAGATTAGATGTTTTTTGTTAATAAAAAAAAAACCCACAGCTCGCCAATCAATAACCTCAGATCGTTAACATCTAGACTTCCTCTAAGCATTTGAATATGTTGCACTTCCGTTTATATTAAGACAAACAATAATGTCGAGGCAAATATTCGCTTATTATATTCAGGTATATAATATATATACTAATATATAATATAAAACGTTGGTTGGGATCATAAAATTTCATGGGTACTCTAGAAATATTTCAATAATTCCGATCAATCTACCCTCAGAAACGATTAAAATATTTATCATTATTGATACGATAGGATTATCGAAAAGAATGATTCTTGTCGCGATTCTTAACCGTGAATTAAAAACGAAGTTCTTTTCAGAATGTTAATTCTTCGGCTACAATTGAAATTTAACCATAATGTTACACCAGCTGTTCCGATTGTAACAAACCATTTAACTTCAAGTCGTTTTGAGAGTAAATATTTCGTTATCAGACAAAGTTAAAAAATGATTAATTATATCCTCCCATTACAGTATACTATAATCAGATTTATTAATAATAAATATATATGTTTCCTATCACAAACAATTTTTAGTATCAAATATTGCTTTTGAATCATGGTTCATTGCATTATATTTAGTAATTATTCTCACTATTTCTTTTAGTTTACAACACTAACACTGATAATTGTGTGTTGCCATGATAAGGCCATACTATTTCAACTTCAATAAATTTGCAAACTCAAATATTTGTCATCACTACTATTTACGTGTACTTGAAAACACATCCCAATTAATTAGTCAGTAAACAGAGAGTGAGGCAATTTCTTTTAAGCTTTGAAATTACCATATTTATATTTATATATTGCTCAATTAATTTATATTAAACATTATAGATTAACCGAAGCTTAACTCATAGAGCAAAGCACAGTACATTAACGACTTCATAGAAAAATCAATCGATACAATTCAAAGTCTACAAAATCAAATCTTTTAATGTTCTGTTGATAAAATTTTAAATGTTAAAAAATATCTTTTGTATGTCTTTCGCTGGATTAACACCAGTTTGTGTGATACTCTGTTTACTGCTTAAAAAAAAGATATTGGCTTATGGATGCAGAAAAGCATACGTAAGTCCCACGTGCCAGTAACAATGTTAATATATTACAAACAACATAATGTCAACTGACTGCAAGTTACGTCAGTTCGAATTTCTATACCGTTATAGAAATTTATTTGTTATTCATTTGAAAAACAGTGTTCATTTTTGCTTGTATTTTTTTTTCTTTTCTTAAACATTTTTCTTTTATACTATATCATTCTAAATATATAATAATATTACATACAAATACATTTTACAAATGCGAATTAAAGGCATAATACGATACGCGCTTAAAACTTATTTTAATCTATGGAACGTGAAAATAAGACATGTGTCATTAGCTCTAGTGTTCAGTTGACAGTTGACATAAGACGTCAAGATAACTCAACACTGGGTGAGTGGGTACATGCCAAATTATGGAGGGTAGAGGTAAGGAGAACTGTCTCTGTGTGTGAATTGGTGCCATTAAAATCTGCTAAATAAGGGTGACGCTACAGTAGCAACCGGGTAAAATTTAAAAAAGGCGCTGAAAGTTAGTAGAATAAGATACGAGAAATAAAAAAGGACGAAAGAACTGTAAGCACTACAAAATCACTAAAAGTATTTTATTTAAAGCTGATAGGAAAATGTAATCGATGTCTCCATGTTTTACCACAGCAATAATTTTATTTAGGTTATATTGACGAAATTAGTTTGGACTACGTAAACATGTGAGGTATTGTATATTACACCATCACTAACTACTCTATTCATTAAATATATTGAATTTCCTAACTCAGCACACTTCAATCAGTTAACAACTGATCAATTCATAATATCATACCCTGTGCCTATGCTAGCGCCATTTTGGAGGATTTTTGAACTGTTATTTAGTGCTGAAAGTGGGACACTTTTTCAAGCTTCTCCCATATGAGACAGTTCTCCTTACCTCTACCCTCCATATTCCAAATAAATCTTTGTTTGTTTCCAAAGGATTCGCCTTATGCGGCCTTCTCAATAAATATCAAATACAAATAACTTTATGGTACTTTTAATGCAGAAATTAAAATAAAACCCTTGTTTGAATTAAGACGCGTATCGTGTTTTTTTTTGAGGTAGTTAATGTTCTATAAATCGTTTTTTTTAAACGCTTCTAATAGTTAAAAGACCGCCAGCCCGCGCAGGCGAAGCGAAGTCAGTGCCAACAAGTATATCAGAGCGCTGACTCAATAGCAAATTTAACTAAACCCACGTCACTATTGAATCTCTACGCGGACACGTGCCCCAGTACACTGGTCTCGCGGGATCCCGTGGTCCGTACAAGTACAACGTAAATATTAATTTATATTCCACAACTTCTGTCCCACTCTTCAAACTGGAACGCATACTTTGGGGCAGTATTTAAGATGGCTTATGTGCACGTTAATAAGGTATATAATTGCAAAAAATGTATATAAGCATCTGTACGAGCCGGATCTAACAGCATACTGTCTTTGAAACATCCACGGCTAATATTCAAACCAGTCTTTTGAAAGGGCCGTGTTGATCAGAACCCCACTTCAGGCGTAACGTAATGAATGTTATACGATTTTCAACTTTAAGTCAAGGCGGACGAGGTGCGGAACTTATTTAAACGCAGACCGAGGTAATATTACGTTTATACTTTCAAAACCATAGACATAGATTACACGTCGAGACAAGTTCTTGTCTATGGACCGACCAAGCCAAACAACTTGTGTGTTATTCTTTTCACAAATATCCTCTCTATATAAATTTAAAACGCTATTAATTACGCAATTATTTTTAAAGGTTTTCATCGATCCATATCCGTTCACAGATCTTGGGTCACAGACTTTGAGACGCGAGTTCCAAGTCCCCATTGACCCAAAATGTGTGAGGTCTGGCGAATTTCGCATCATTCCTTTAAAAGTAATGCAATCTGGATTGTTTATATGAATTTTTTATTTTGACATCGATCTCGCTCACTCTCGCGTTTGTCGTCCCGCGTGCGAAAGAGACGGAAGCACAGCAGCGCCAGTGAACGCACTATATAGTTAATAATTTATAATTACTATGGCGAACATAAATCATTCGTAAATAAGATACAGGACCTGCTGATAGATCGGCTCGTATGCAAACTCTGCAGCGTTGTGCCTCAAACGACCTCAAACTTTGCTCAACAAACATAAAAAATTTACCCAGATTTGCTAACAGTAAGTGCATAACTAAAATCATACGTCATAACATAATAATTAGGTTCGTTTTAATTAATAGTTTATTTACGTTGTATCAATCCGAGTGCACGCCGTTCTCTTTCTTCTCCTGCAATCAATAGAAATGACGTCAGTGAGTACATCATCATCATCATCGACTGGTGGCACCGCTACAGGGACATTGTTCATCAGCTCGGAACGCACTAATGCTTCGCGGCAGAAAGGGTAGAACCGTGGTCCCCACCCGAGCGTGCTCACTCACCTCGGGAACAGTTCGATTTGGAGTAGGGTCAGTGATTGACGGGAGCGCGCTGATGATGTGTTAAGAGTGCTGTGGCTGCGGCTCTGTCCCTGGCATTGCTGATCCGTTGGCGACGGCAACCACTCACCATTATTTAAAATGAAATTTTTACTACATCGTCTCAAACTTTATCGTCTGTGTGTTGCATGTCGCGTGACGGTCAGCCGCGGAGTAGGGATAAGTGAAAGGTGCTCGTCAGAGCAGCCAAGGCCAATATGGCGGCGCCTACGTTCGCAGCAGCCGACCGTGTAGTGTATAGACTATTACTCAGTTGTGCCAGTGCACCCCGCTATTTTGTTTGTTTTTGTCATTGTTTAATGTAAAAATGTTGTTTGTCAGAGTTAAATGTCTATAACGTGAAAAAAGTTTCACCTTACCGTGGTTTCACAAAACCACACAGTCCTTTTTTATTCTTTAGATGGTCGGACGAGCTCACGGCCCATCTGGTGTTAAATGGTTACCGGAACCCATAGACATCTACAACGTAAATGCCGCCACCCACCCCGAGACATGAGTTGTAAGATCTCAGTTTTGACAGTACAACGGCTACCCTACCCTTCAAACCGAAACGCATTATTGCTTCACGGCAGAAATAGGCGGAGTGGTGGTACCTACCCGCGCGGACTCACAAGAGGTCCTACCACCAGTAAGGTGGGCCGTATGCTCGTCTGCCTGCAAAGACAATAAAAAAATAAAGCGATTAAGGTAATGACGTCACAAGTGCTGTCCACTCACCGAATGGTTGGCGATGCTCCTGATATTGGCGGGCGGCACACACAGCGAGGTCCACTCCCCGTCGGGCGAGTACAGGCACTCCACGCACGAGAGGAACTCCTTGCCGTCGAACCCTCCCACCGCGTACACCACGCCCCCCACCACGGCCAGCCCCACGCCAGCGCGGGCTGCCAATGACATGACAATACATGCGTGAATCAGTCATGTTAGCTGAATTGATATTGAGAGCGATTATTTATGGTCAAAGATCTAAAGCACCACTCATCATGGTGGGATTTTAAGTTTTACAAGATGTTCGAACCAGCAACCATTATTATTAACATAGTCAAAAGTTTCACCTTAATAACAATACGCAGTATTAGAACTGTGAGCTGAACGTACACTCATAACAGACTGGTACACATGTGCACAAACCTTTCCTCATATTAGGCCCAGCTTTCCAAGTACCGTCGCGTGTTTCCAGCCAGTCAGTTCTCCGCAGCGAGGCGGCCCCGTCTGAGCCCCCCGCCGAGATGAGCCTCGACCCCCACACGCAGCCCCCAACGGAGCGCCGGGCTGTCGGCAAGGGGGGACCGGGGCTCCACGACTGGCCCCCGTTTATGGTCAGAGTCTCAGTCGACGACAAGCAGTGCCATGCGTCACAGCCTCCCAGTGCCCACAAAGATCCCTCCCACCACACTCCAGAACATTGTGACCGACCTGTTGTAAGAAAATGTATACTATACGTCGGCGCAACGTCACCACTTAGTTAACTAAAATTTGTTAAAGTCAACTGTTTCCTTAATGATACGCATGTCAAGAACTGCTTAAAATGGTATTCAAGAGAATTCAAGACTAAGCTACCCACACTTTCTACTGTCAATATGAGTGACTATTGTCGCAGAAAACATTCCGGCTCGAGTAGTCGACCGGAGCGGAGCTCTCTGTTGTTATCGCTGTACAGTTGAAATGTAGTAAATGGAATTCATTGGAAAAGTGAGTCTTAATTAATGTCACTAAGGAAGGCAATGATAATGATGAAGAGAATGGCGTCTACAACGCTGACGTCATCATTTTAAAAACACCACGGAACCGGTCTCTCCGTTATATGTATATGATATAATTAATTTAGTTTTACTAAAACTGATAGCCGCTGGCAGAATGGGAACTTCCATTCTTGGGATATTCATATCGCATCGATACGTAAAAATGGGACGTCTTATAATCATGACGTCACGGACACGTCAATTCTGAGTAGATTTACAATCAACAATACGATCAATAATAAGGAATACCTCAAGATAACGTCTAGAAACAGAACGAGAGAGAGATAGAATATACTTTGTTGCACACCAAAAAATAATTAACATTGAAAAACAGTCATTAGGTGTGTATAATTGTACAATAGGCGGTTTCATCGCTAAACACGATCTCTTCCAGGGAACCGTTTTATCTAGAGATATTCTGTAAAAATTTACAGTAGGTATGTTGCGATGTATTTTATCAATACAACTGTTTATTAATTACATTTATTTTATTATATTAATACGCGAAGCAAAAACTTTGTACCTCTTTTAACGAAAATTGCGCGGAGGAGTATGAAATTTCCCACACTTATAAGAGACTAGTGACCCGCCCTCGCTTCGATTCGGAAACATTAAATTTTATTATTGATAGCGGAGTCCCGCGATGCAACCCGCGGTTATTGTCGTACCGCGGGTGACGCCGCGAGGCGAAGCTAGTCTAAAAAAAGTAGCCTAAGTTGCTCCTTATATCATCAGCTACCTATCAGTGAATGTCGCGTCAAAATAGGTTCAGCCGTTTCAGAGATTAGCCGGAACAAACAGACAGACAGACAGACAGACGGACAGTCAAAAATTGTAAAAAATATTATTTTGGTGTATGTACCGTATATATATTCATAATATGCATGTAGTAAAAATCGGTTATTTCAATATTACAAACAGACACTCCAATTTTATTTATATGTATAGATTATAGAGGAGTCCAGAATGCCATTTTTTTTTATTATTCATTAAAAATACTTTAAATCAATAAAAAAACCATTACACAGTACACCACTATGTATTTGACACAACACACATATAATATTATACTTTTTGCTTACTGTCAAACTTTTGTTATTGTATTTAAAGTCTGTGGTCAAATTGAGAATAGATTAATATTGTTTGTCTTTAATATTATTTGTCTATTGTGTAGTCTTAGAGAAATCTGTGATTATAGAAGTATAATAGTCTTTTTTTTTTTATTGCTTAGATGTGTGGACGAGCTCACAGCCCACCTGGTGTTAAGTGGTTACTGGAGCCCATGGACATCTACAACGTAAATGCGCCACACACCTTGAGATATAAGTTCTAAGGTCTCAAGTATAGTTACAACGGCTGCCCTACCCTTCAAACCGAAACGCATTACTGCTTCACGGCAGAAATAGGCGGGGCGGTGGTACCTACCCGCGCGGACTCACAAGAGGTCCTACCACTAGTAATTACGCAAATTATAAATTTTGCGGGTTTGATTTTTATTACACAATGTTATTCCTTCACCGTGGAAGTCAATCGTGAACATTTGTTGAGTACGTATTTCATTAGAAAAATTGGTACCCGCCTGCGGGATTCGAACACCGGTGCATCGCTTCAACACGAATGCACCGGACGTCTTATCCTTTAGGCCACGACGACTTATTGTTTGTTTTTAATATTATTTGTCTATTGTGTAGAGAAATCTGTGATTATAGAAGTATAATAGTCTTTGACAATAGAGCCATAATAATGTTCAAACTTATAATTTCAATTAATTATAGTCGAACTCTCATTACTGGAGGACCACCAGTCTTACATAAAAACGAGGAATCATTCAATACAGATTGTCGTATTGTCTGTAATCCGTCCTGCATTAAATCATTATAGACTGTTTCGCGAACACATTGCCCGCATTGAAAACAACATCATAAACCTTCCTGTCCAGAAAATAAAGAACAAATTTCAATGGATACCCATTAAGGCGTGAAGGCAACGAAAGAAAAACGTGCATTGCGTCAACAGTAAATCACGTAATCGAAGTCTTGTTATTCTTGTTATTATTATTTGTTTATTTAAGCAAAAATAAGCTTTATCTCGTAAAGACGACGAATGTTTTTTCGTTTTGCAAACATTCGCAATGTTACATTGTGTACAGATAAAATCGTTTCCAGAAAAATCGATACAAAAAAACAAATGCACTTGAAACTTTTAATAGACATTGAAATTTTTCAATGTCTGTTCTCAGGGTTTTTCAATTGTTTCATTTTCTACATTACTCGCCGCGATAGTGAATCAATCGATTCTCAAAATCGATTTTTATAGCGATGAACCGATTTTGCAACCGGCATCAAGGTGTAATTTAAACCTACAGAAAATAATTATTATTATTATGTTTATTAATACTTTATTTCAGTTTTTTTTTTAAACCATAACAATAATGTAGCACTCTCATTACTACGGCTCCGAAATTGAATGCGTGACACCATTTTTTTTTCATTCATTCATTCAAAACCATTAATGTCAATTAATTAATATACACTAGGATAACTCAGTAAACTGTTATTGGTCAAGTCGCGATAAAATCGAACACATGAGAAGAATCATCTTTAAAATAAAAAACAGGAGGAAATTCATTAGCTTATAAAAAAAAGTTCTGATGTAACGCACATGAAAAAGGCGAATTGAGAACTTCCTCCTTTTTTTGAAGTCGGTTAAGATGGCTGATGAACTCTTAGAAGATACAGAGTTGGAACGGTAAAGTATTTTAATTAACATGCGTCCGTGATTGACTGCGTAATACGAATACAAATATATATACAATTGAAGACGCGAGTGGATAAAGGGGATATTATATTTGTTAATTTCGAGAAAAAGGGCAAACAAACTTTTGTTACTTGTACTTTCTTCGTACATAGCTTCATCACATGTAATTTTTAAAAATAGCCTTGATGCCCGGAGTTTAAGGTCTAATATGGTTTATAGGCACATGACATCTTCATTCAATGTAAAAACTCAAAAATTTTAAAAATGTACTTAACCCCTTCATCCACTCATGTCCTCAACTATTATTGGCTTATCTGTGGACAGTCGTCGTACAACAGACTTGTAACACCAACCTCCTATCTCAAGGTGTGACAGTCACTTGGTCGCGTCCATAAACCCCGGCCACTAGTTCAGCCAACCCTAAAACTCAAAGTTGGCAACTATAATTTAAAATAAAAATGTAACTCACCCGCGTTGAGGGGAGGGGCCTCTGTCCATTTGTCTTCAGCAGCCGAATACTTCAATACTCTTTTCAGGTTGACCCCTCCGGCCCAGCCGCCGATGATGTACAGATTCTCTCCCTCAGGGTCGACCGCCGCTCCAGCGTACGACAGCGCGAGGGGCAGCTTCGCCTTCGCCTGCCACGAGCCGTTCTGCAGGGCTCCCACCGAGTCCAGTTCCGTGTGTCCATCGCTGCCCCCCACCGCGTACACCGTGTGGTTGAGGACCGCGGCCGGGAACCGAGCCCTGGCACACCGCATGTCCGGCAGAGCTGACCACGTGTTGGTGGAAGGGTCGTACTGTTCCGCGGTCCGCAGCACGCGCGCGCGGTCGTAGCCGCCGCACACCACGAGACGCCCGTCTAGCACCGCGATGCCGTGAGCGCAGCGGCCGGTCGCTAAGTGGGCGCGCCTCTCTGCTGAATCCGGCTCTGTGTCGGAAGCCAGCGCGCCTCGAGTGCCGGTGGCGCCGCCCGCGGCCACGTCCCGCCACGACACGCGAGCAGCCGCCAGCCTACCCCGCACGGCGAGTAACGCGCGTGTGGAGCCCCCGGAAGCGGCCCTGGCGGCGAGCACGGCGCAGGCGGGGCGGGCACAGCGCGCGCCCAGCTCGAGGCCGGGCAGGGGCCGCGCGGCGGAGGCGGGCCCGGCGTCGCGGCTGCGCTTGGCGCGCTGGGCGGCCTCGCGGCGGTACTCCTGCAGCTCGGGCGCGTCGCCGCGGGTGGCGGGCAGCTCGCCGCAGTCCCGCAGCGACCCGCGCTCCGCCACGTACAGCAGGTGGGTCCTCGAGCACAGCTCCTCCAGCTGACATGCGGACAGATCGAAACGACTTCTCATTTCAAGCACGTCTCGTCTTCCGTCGAAAAGTATTTAAGATTAAGAAAGGATTCAACTGATTCATTATTTAGGATCTACTTGATTTCATCGGCAATTCAATTAAAATTTTGCTACAACTTTTTTTTTTCTTTTCCTACCTAAGCTGATAGCCTTGAGAGGCTATATCAGCGGAACCTTAACTAGTAGATGAGCTCACGGGGCTCAAACCTGATGACGTTGCTAACACGAACCCTAGCAAAAGCCGTGTTTCGCAGAATCTACCACCGGATCGGAAACGCGACCCACTTAGAAGATCCGGCGAGAAACTCAGTGGGCTGTGTCTGAGGGTTAATTTACTCGTCGAGCCCTTCGTCGCAAGCGACGGGTTCGACGAGAACGATGACCGGTGCTTGAGGTACCTAAAAGCACCGTTAGTGGATCGGGAGGATCCGAAATGACGTGTTTGGGGCGACGTCGACTGCTTTCCATTCTTTTGCTACAACTAGTGAATAGTATTAATGACTTATGAGTAATATTTAAAAAGTCTGAAAAAAAGTTATTTAACAGAAACATTTCTCTTTTCAAACTATACGTAATAAAAAAAAAACAACATTCATCATTTTATTTAGTTTTTCCAAAAATAAAAAACACACGCGAAACCACTTACATCATATTCCGGAGCGTGACTTCTCAACCACGTCAGTGCTGCGTCGGCTATAGCATGAGGAGCGTCTTCGCCTCCAGCGGTGGTCACTCCCTGTATCGGCCCCTCCCTCAACAGTTCGATGCGGACGACAGGCAGGGCTGCCATCGCTCCAGTCTCGCATACCGCTTCGAACTGAATTTCAACATTAGTAAACAAAAACCATTAATCTTATTTTAAGTCTAAATTATCATTATCGACATTTTTAAGCCTTCGTCAAACAGAACGCGTACTTAGCGCCGTGTACTTAACGTCGCGCTCTTCAAATTGACTAGATGAGTCTAACGCTCCTTGACGCAACGCATTCGCCAAATCATAGTGCCTTTCGATAGCAGTGTGAAAATTTAAAAGTATTAAGATATCGAGTGATTCAGATGTGGCATTGTATAAGCATGGGTATTTTCTAACTATTTATATCATTTTTTCGGGCATTATCTAGTATTTTAATACACATTCACTCGGACGCTAAAATAAAATTTGTAAAAAATTACAACGCCTGACGTCAAAGCGTCCCTAACGCCGCGACAGAGCGCTGCTTACTTATAGCGCTGGGGCTCTGTTTAACGATATGTTACCATAGTAGTACAACACATCACGGCGTCATAGCGCGGCGTCAGATTAGCGCTCTAACGCGCGCTAATTACGCGTTCTGTTTGACGAAGGCTTTAACGTCTCAAAAACAAACTAGTATCCAAGCTCCTTTGTTTATAATTGATGAGAGAATGTTAAGTAGTTAACTCTTGTTTTCATGTTCTCTTCAATATTTTTTTTTCATGTCGTACTGTTAACATTTAAATTTAACATATTTTTCCGCTGTTTGTAAAATTGCTGTAACATGTCATAGTGTGTTATAAGAGATTGCTGTACATGCCTGTAACTGGCTTACATACCAGTACTTAATTTTATACATGTTAATTTTAAGCTTGAATGTTTTATGTGTATTTCTGTTGGTGTGTCTAAATAAATAAATAAAATTATTTTAAAAGTACTTGTTTATGAGACACTTACATGCTGAGCAATATAAGCATCCAGCTGCGCCAAATGATGGGGTGAAAGATCGGGAAGAGACCGAACCTCCAGACAATCTGCCGGAGCCAATCGCTTCAGCAAACGGTCCGCCAGGTGAGCCCTGACCGACTCGACACGCAGCCTCCAGGCGGCACGATACAATCTCCGCGCCGAGAGCGTATCCTTGACCCGAACTCGACCGGTGTAAGCGTATTCCACAAGTTCCCTTAAGGCGTCCGCATCAACGTCTTCCACCCGGTACACAGGAGCGGAAGCTGGCGCTGGTGACGTGGTCACGGGGGCTGGTGATAGCGCTTCCAGTAAGTAAGGCGAGGCAGCGGCGAGGACTGCTCTGTGGGCGGCAACCTCAGTTCCTCCGGCGACGAGAACCGCGTCATAATGCTGTCGGGACTTGCGTAAAGCGTTTAAAGCGCTTAAAGCTCGTGCTGGGGCATCGGGGTCATACAAGGATAACTCGTCTTCAAGTGCACTGCTTTCTTCGCCTTCGCTGTCTTCCTCTCGTCCTGTGGAGAAAGAAATGCTTTTCGTGACTAAAGTTTAGCAGCTGGTTTACTTACTGGTGGTAGAACCTCTTGTGAGTCCGCGCGGGTGGGTACCACCACCCTGCCTATTTCTGCCGTAAAGCAGTAATGCGTTTCGGTTTGAAGGGTGGGGCAGCCGTTGTAACTATACTTGAGACCTTAGAACTTATAACTCAAGGCGTGGGTGGCGCATTTACGTTGTAGATGTCTATGGGCTCCAGTAACCACTTAACACCAGGTGGGCTGTGAGCTCGTTCACCCATCTAAGCTATAAAAAAAAAGCCCCAAAAATATTAAAGGGTAGTGGGTCACGCGATAATAAGCTCCATATGGGACGCATAGTACCTATATGGTGGCAAGTCATATATAATCACAAGAAACACGGTGAATACAGGAATTTTGCCAAAGTGACCGAAGATATACATGTAGCATTTGTAAAAATGTATTTCTGGTTTCTGCTGCGGTGCTATTAGGTCATACGTGTTCATATTATCGACGGGGCGAGATACTGTAATTCAGATGACCAAAAATTATAATATTTTAAGCAAAAGCGTATCATTGATCATTTGTTCGCGATGGAGGAATAATCAAATACTAATGAAAGTTAATAAAAATACATCTAGATATTTATAAATTGCGCATTTAATGCTAAGGCGAATTACAGGTTAGGCACGCACCACCTATTCCACCGTCCAGTCCAAAGTATGGGACAGACGTTCCAGACGTCATTGTGAACTTGATTTTATGTCTGAATGTATTCACGTTGTAGTGTTGTCGTGGGCTTTGGTAATTAGTAATCATATTGATTTTTTTTATTGCTTAGATACCCATACCCAGGGTGCACGAGTTCACAGCCCACCTGATGTTAAGTGGTTACTGGATCCGATAGACATCTACAACGTACACGCGCCACCCACCTTGAGATATAAGTTCTAAGTTCTCTGTATAGTTACAACGGCTGCCACGCCCTTAAAACCGAAACGCATTACTGCTCCACGGCAGAAGTAGGCGGGGTGATGGTACCTACCCGCGCGGGCTCACAAGACGTCCTACCACCAGTAATTATGCAAATTATAACTTTCCGGGTCTGATTTTTATTACACGATGTTATTCCTTCACCGTGGAAGTCAATCGTGAACATTTGTCGAGTACGTATTTCATTAGAAAATCTGGTACCCGCCTGCGGGATTCGAACACCGGTGCATCGCTACGAATGCACCGGACATCTTATCCTTTAGGCCACGACGACTTCACACTTTTCTAGCAGAGGAAGGTCAACTCATACCCGTATCTAATACGAAAACAAATCCAGATCGCCATGTTTACCTACTCGCGACCTACTTCAAGAAAGTTTACGCAATAATCGGTCCGTTTTTCAAAGCAATTAGTCAGTTGTACCGGTTTATTATCAACAGAACCGGTCGTTTCTGGCACTTATCCTGTATTCTTCTTTTACATCTATACAACTTTGTTATGTATTTAATGTTTATGGTGTTCATTAGAGAAATTGCATTAAAAACTGTGAATTATTTAAGCGTTTCGGAGAGCACTTAACGATATCTTTAAATTGGTAAGTGAAGCAAAAACTTTGTACCCCTTTTTACGAATATTGCGCCGACGGAGGAGTATGAAATTTCCCATACTTATAGAGAATATAGAGAAGGAGTTCAGCATGTTAATATTTTTTTTAATTATGCATAAAAATTTAGTTTTAATTAATAAAAAAAAAAACATTACACACACTACCATGTGTTTGATACTAGACATATAGATATATACATATATACTCTTTGTTTATTGTCAAAGTTTTGTTATTGTTTAAAGTATGTGCTCAAAT
Organism: Bombyx mandarina; assembly: GCF_030267445.1. Classification (NCBI taxonomy): domain Eukaryota; kingdom Metazoa; phylum Arthropoda; class Insecta; order Lepidoptera; family Bombycidae; genus Bombyx; species Bombyx mandarina. The sequence goes on from NC_143226.1 coordinate 9,707,954, forward strand.
TGAAAATAAATTAATATTATTTGTCTTTACTATTATTCGTCTATAATGTATTATTCTATGATTATAAAAATCTGTGATTATAGAAGTATAATATGTAGTCTTTGACAATAGAACCATAATAATGTTCAAACTTATAATTTCAATTAATTATAGTCGAATTTCTATTATAGACACTAAATGCCGACGTGGAGACATAAATTCGATGTTACTTGCATCGGAATAAGGAGACTTGAGACTTGAATGCATTATGTTTCTTCGGGAAATAATAAATAAACCATTGCAGGCACACTCATCTTATTATTAAAACTGGATTTGATGAAAGCTCTTTTGTCACTGAGCTTTCGCCAGTGCGTTTGTGGCGGTAGGCGGGATATATTCGAGCTGATCCGACTAAAATATCCTGTCGCGCAACGACCCGCGTCAGAGCATTGGATGAGACAGAATTCACTCGAGGCAGACGAGGACAACGCGACGCTTTCCGCGCGGAATGCGTCTTTAACCAGGTTTGGACTGGCGTGGGTAGGAAAGCGCATTCATCCGTCACCTATAATGAATTGGGTCAGAACCCTATCGCGATAACGGCTCGATTTATTTCCTACCTATTCTGTTAACCTCGAGAGGTTATAGTAGATTCGTCGAACGAGTAGGTGAGCTTACGGGCTCTAACCTATGAACGTTGCTAACACTAGCCCCAGCAAGAGCAGTGCTTCACAGAATCTACCACCCCGGATCGGAAACGCGACCCACTGAGAAAACCCGGGGATAAACTCAGTAGGCTCTACCACGACAAATTTGTGCACAGAACCAACAACACGTTGTTCCGCATCCCTTCGACTGCTTCCACAAAATAGTGAACTCGCAGAAGTCGAGCATCACCCACTGGGCATCACTTGGGCGTCCTAATCCGGTTAACAATTTATATCACAATTATAAATCCTTACGAAGCCGTTAAAGAAAATGACATAAATTCTATCTATCTAAATTTTAAAAATGATTATTTTTCATTTCGTCGTTGTCAAACCAAAATTGCTATGTGCACTTTTTGAGATTTTTATTTTTTGACCTTTTCGTATAACTCACAGCCCTATCTACGGTATAAAAAAAAACTGTTATGTGTCTATAACTTTAATATTTATCTATAGCTTTCATTTGATTTTATTACCGGAAAAATTTAATACTTTCAAATCAATTTGGAACAATATACACGTAGAAAAAAAAAATTTAGAAGAATTAACCCGAAGAATTAAAAATGAATTGGAATTCATCAAAGAAGACTATCATAGAATCCAGAGAAATTTTAAAAGGAAACGAAAAGAGATGTTTCATCTGCAACAAATCAGGGCACATAGATATAGTTCTTAAAAATTAACCTTCATATAATTTTAACCGAAAATGTTTTTACTCGTTAATTCTAAAATAAAAGTACACTATTAAATAAATAATACACAATTTACCTCTGTACATCGCGATCGTGATGCGTTCAAACAAACAAACCAAAATTAACTTCTGCTTTAAAAATTATATTTGCAGTTTGTTTGATTATTTTTTTGTGTTCTCCATTAGTTTTCGCTTTTGATCGCCCCACTCATTCTTCGTTACATTGACGACGTAAAACTCAATTGTCCTGTCCCCAGTCGAACACACACAAAGACTATTTAAACTCGACCGTCCGTTGAAGCAATGACGACCGATTATTAATTATCACGTTATCGTAGCCTCCATCCTTGTCGCGATACCGCGAGTCCACGTGCCAGAGAAAACAATGAAACATAATATCATTACGAATGATATAGAATGATAATGGCGCTGATAGTGAAACTCAATGCCGTTGCAGTTTCAAAACTGCTCCAAATCGTCGCGCTTACACTCCAACAGTGCTGTGCGCGGTAGGCATACGTTTATCGTGATCATCATCATCATCATCTCAGACTGTCCACTGTCCACTGCTGAACATAGGCCTCTCCAAGTGATCTCCAGTGCGACCGGTCCATTGCCACCTACATCCAACGTGACCCAGCGGTTCTTACGTTCAGTTATATCTTATTAATTTTACATACCCGATCCTGTAGACCGAATGGTAAACAGTCGATGTCGCCCTAAGCACGTCATTACGGATCCTTCCGATCCATTAACGGTGTTTTAGGTACCTACTTTAAGCACCGGTCACCGTTCTCGTCGAACCCGTCGCTTGCGACGAAGAGTTCGGCGAGTAAACTAACCCAACACAGATCACTGAGTACCTCGCCGGATCTTCTCGCGTTTCTGATCCGGTGGTAGATTCTGCGAAACGCTGCTCTAGCTAGGGCCAGTGCTAGCAATGCTTCCTAGTTTGAGCCCCGAGATCTCGCCTATATGTTAGGGTTACGCTCACATAGCCTCTCAATAGTATTAGCTTAGGTAGGAAAAAAAATGTCAGAAATGTATCGACTTTGTGAATCACATAGTTTTATTTAATAAGACACTTTTGTTAAGATTCTTAGCGTTCGTAGCGACAAAGGAAATACCAATCTCGATGAACGTGTTTGTTTCCAAAGAATTTCAAAACACGGATGTTCAAATTATCGTAGCACGAACACGGACTTCTGTTATCGCTGTAACGACCTGAAGTGAAGGCTGGACTAACTAACAAAGGCTTTTAACACATATTTTTTGCCCTATTAGCAGACGGGGCAGAGCCAAGCCGCTGCCTACCGCTTAATACTCTCCACAAGCCTCGTTTGAAGTAGGACATGTCATAGCGCTCGGGAAACACCGTGGAGGGGAGCTCATTCCAAAGCCGAAAGCTGGCAAAAAAGAACTCTGGAAGCGCACTGTGGATGAACGCAGTGGCTCCAGGTAGTATGGATGAACTCTACTCCGGTGGCGGGCGGTGCGGTTGTATTAACAAGATGATGGAATCATCTCAAACAATTCCTCAGAGCACTCCCCATGGAACAATACAGAGAGAAACGAAGTCCCTAGGCAGACTCAGAGGTTCTGAACTAATTGGAATTCTAAGCTTTATCGCCACATTCTGATGAATAGAATTCAAATTAGTTTGGGGGTAGTATAGTCTCATCAGATACACAGGGAGCCAAGCCAATTTGATAGTAGAACAGATATTCATTCGACTGAGCCTATCTCAAATCAAGACAGACATCAAATTTGTAAACATAAAACAAAAAATTGCGTAATCACTGGTGGTAGGACGTCTTGTGAGTCCGCACGAATAGCTACCACCGTCCTGCCTATTTCTGCCGTGAAGCACGTTTCGGTTTGAAGGGTGGGACAGCCGTTGTAACTATACTGAGACCTTAGAACTCATATCTCAAGGTAGGTGCCGGCATTTATGTTGTAGATATCTATGGTAACCGCTTAACACCAGGTGGGCCGTGAGCTCGTTTACCCGCCTAATAATAATAAAATAATTATAAAATTTATAATCGGTCTACGCCCAACTAATCGACTCAAAGCTCAGCTCTATGACTAAAGTTCGTCTCATGTCTGAGGTCATCTAATTTTCTCCAACCAAAACCCGCCGTTATATATTAGCAATAAAACAATATTAAAACATGTGCTGGCCTCGTTGTCCGTTGATAGCCACTCCGCAGTAATGTTTACACGATCGAGTATTCGACGCAGAATACAACGCGTAGATTATACCTGTTTGCTTAGTACGAGTTTTTTAACGTTCGCGATAGCGTAAAAGTTAACTCAAATTTGTATGCAATCGGAACAGCGCCCCCCTAGCGGCAAACGTTCCAACTGCATACAAATGTAAATTAAATTCACTTTTACGCTACCGAGAACTTTAAAAAACTCACACACTAAGCACACTGTTCTGTTTATCTTACATTCGTAACCAATTATTTACTGTTCGTTCGTTTTTAGATAGACTAATGTGGACAGGCGAATGTTTGTGATACAGCTGCTTTCAACCTACGCTATACCATAGTGCCATATACCTAGTATAGCAGCCGCGGTAACCGTACTCGTCGAACTCGACGAAGAGTTCGACGTGCAACCTAACCCATGCATCAACTCGCTGAGTTTCTCGCCGGATCTTCTCAGCGGGTCGCGATTCCGATCCGGTAGTAGATTCATTCGCGACAACTCTTGAGCTGTTAGGTCTCCTTCGGAGGCGCTCGGGCAGCTGTTATCAAATCCCACCCTTTCTGGCTAAGCCTTTGCTCGCCCACCTGCCCTGGTGAAACTGGAAAGGCCTCCGGGCCACCAGTAATCATAAAAGTAAAAAAACAGCGCCCCTAGCGGCAAACGTAGGCAAACGTTCCAACTCCATACAAATGTAAATTAACTTTTACTCTATCGAGAACGTTAAAAAATGAACACTAAGCACACTGTTCTGTTTACCTTAGATTCGTAACCAATTATTTACTGTTCGTTCGTTTTTAGATAGACTAATGTGGACAGCCGAATGTTAGTGATACAGCTGCTTTCAGCCTACGCTATACTTTAGTGCCATATAGTATAGCAGCCTATACTTAGCCAATATGTAACTATACTGATAGCTCATAGCACAACAATATCGTACACCACACATTGTTTTGGACACGTTCACACTGTACTGTACTATTCATTATTGTTTTAATTTTTATTTTTTTATTGCTTAGATGTTTGGACGAGCTCACAACCCACCCGGTGTTAAATGGTCACTGGAGCCCATAGACATCTACAACGTAAATGCGCCACACACCTTCAGGTATAAGTTCTAAGATAGAAGTATAGTTACAATGGCTGCCCTACCCTTCAGACCGAAACGCATTACTGCTTCACGGCAGAAATAGGTAAGGCGGTGGTACCTACCCGCGCGGACTCACAAGAGGTCCTAACACCAGTAATTACGCAAATTATAATTTTTGCGGATTTGATTGTTATTACACGATGTTATTCCTTCACCGTGGAAGTCAATCGTGAACATTTGTTGAGTACGTATTTCATTAGAAAAATTGGTACCCGCCTGCGGGATTCGAGCATCGGTGCATCGCTCAACACGAATGCAGCGGACGTCTTATCCTTTATACCACGATGACTTATTTGGTTCAAACGACATTTTTACAACTTTACAGGAGAACCATTTAAAGTTTACAATTTGGAAAAAACAAAACACGAGAAAAAACCTACTATTTGAATGGGGTAAACTTAATTGAAGTTCAATTAAAAACATCGAATTGTTGATAAATATAGTACCAAATAAAACGAACCTTTAATTACAAAGATAAAAGTCGCGGATTAAGCGAAATGTCGCTTAAGTCTAATAGCCTTTCAACCCTCGATATAATAAAACAGTTCCCTGTACAAATGAGATGTTTTTTTCCCAATAAAAAGTAGTCATGTCTAGTAGTCTATATATCAACGTGAAAAAAGGACAAACAAACAAACACACTTTCACATTTATAAAGTACATTCTTGTGATCAGAATCAACACTGGTTATTCTAATTAAAATCAGCTAGAACCACGATCATATAAACACAGCTAACTAATATGACAAATATAAAGACGCATTAAAACTTGTTTTTATTTGAAACTACTATACAAAGTGACTACGTGGAATTTGATTACCTAGTGAAAAAAATGTTTGGCTTAAATGAACAAAAAACATTGTTAACCGCAGTATCTGATTAGCGAAGGGCCAATCCTCATAGACGATTAAATGAGTTTACCTAAAACCGGTAAGAAAAAACATTCCTACCTGTGTGACGTAAAGATGAAAGCAGGAACACGCCTCCAAGGTACAAAAGCGCCTAAATACGTGTATGCTCTTTATAAATTTGAGTTCTATTACAAAAATAAGAAGGCTCGAAATAATGAAAGAACCAATTGCACGTAAGCAAATGACCCTAGACGACGAACAAAGAGAGATGGTGAAGAATAATGCGCATACCACCCTATTTAGCTTCCATTAATCGATCGAGTTCTGTTTCCATGGGCATCGAACAATTTGGTCACTACATCGAGGGGCCGAATGTGAAATGCTCATTACAAGCAGGACAGTCTTCCTATTGCCTCAACCTCATTAAATAATCACGCTAACTTATCAAACATTTTTAATATTACACGACAGATTTATTTAACTCTTCTTCTTTTTCTTCACCTTATCCCACTAGGTGGGGTCGGCACAGTAAATTTTTCTCTTCCATTCTGTTCTATCAGCCGTAAGCTCAACACTCACTCCCATCTCTCTCTCATATCGTCATTCACACACTCCATCTATGTCTTCCTCGGTCGACCTCTTCCCCCTCTATCTTGCACTACCATTTCCATACATCTTCTAGTCACATGCATCTCCTCTCTACGCATCACATGTCCATACCACGTTAACCGTCCGCTCTTTAATTTGTTAATTACCGGGGCTACTTTCACACTTCTTCTGATAGTCCACTTCCACTCATTCCTAATCTTGTCCATTCTTGTCACTCCACACATCCATCTCAACATTCGCATCTCTGCCGCATGCACTCCTCTTTCATGCCTTACTTTCATCGCCCAACATTCAGATCCATACAGGACAACAGGTCTAATTATCGTTTTGTAAATTTACCCCAACAGATATACTCAACTGTTCCATTTTCAGACTGTCTCCAAGCACACACGTGATCTAAATTGACGCAGTAAAACTTGTCACAAGCTACGTCACAAATTCCCTGTCTGTACAAATTGAGCATTATTGAATGAATCGCTTGTAACCGGTTTCCGAGTGCCGCCTACCTCTCGGTCACGTTCCATTGGTTGTGTACGACAATCACAACAATTGGTGGCGGCTGGCGGGCAATAAAGAGAATCGTCATTGTCCGATTATAGTTTGCAATTGAAAACAGTCACGTCGATCATCTGTGACCACGAAAACTACGGACTTGAAAGTAACCCGAAATTTAGATAGAATAACGAGTTTATTCTGTATACGAGAGAATGTTTCGCGACATATTATATCTGACGAGACGAGGCAATGATCACGTCACATCGAGCATCACAATATCCTCCAGTAATCCATAAAGGATTTCAAGACGAAGCGTAGAATATAGGTGAGGAAATAAAATGGTTACCGGCATCGTGTGAATGGGTAACGAAGCGAATAATAACATTGTAATAAAAAGGGTGTGGTCGCACAGTCAGGTCTTCTGATTAAATCTTAACACTGCATTATCGGAGATTTGTTATTGCGACGTAAAATCGAATTGTTATCACAGTGACATGTACAAACCAGTAAAACCGGCATTGAATGTTTGCATTACGCGATTAGTGTATTTTAGCTTAACGAGGAAGGACTAAATCCCTTCGAAATACTGATGTGGATGGACGTGGGAACCCACCACAATTACATCACAAGAGAGTCGTGGACAGAGAAACATTTAAACTGTTTCAAGGCCATGACCACGACCCTCAGTAATGAGGAAACCGACGCAAGCAGGAGGAGCTTAACGAGATTGGGTAAATAAAATTTAAGTAGTATCTGTGGCCTAACGAATGAGACGCTACTAGTATCCGAGCGATATGATTATGCAATTGCCAAATTACACCAAAATTATTACTTCCACAGTGAACGAATAGGTCGCGTAATGAAAAATCTAACCAGCCACACCTATAAAATCGGCCTAGCTGCTGCTTGTAAGGGGTATTGTATGCCCGCACGGGTAGATACGACCACCCTGCCTATTTCTGCCGCGAAATCAATTATGCGTTCCAGTTTGAAAACAGAATTAGTCATGATATAATAAATTTGATACTTCGATCTTATCTCAAGGAGAGTGGCGACATATTGTTTCTAAGGGCTACGAAAATAACTTTAACAGCATGTGGTAGGGCGTCTCTTGAGCCTGCACGAGTAGGTACCACCACACTGCTTAGTTCTGCCGTAAAGTAGTAATGCGTTTCGGTTTGAATGCTGCGGACAACCGTTGTACTTTAACGGCACGGTAGGCAGCGACTTGGCTCTGTCCGTGGCATTGATGACGTCCATGATCGACGATAACCACTCACCATCAGGTTTTTTTTTATTTATTGCTTAGGTGGGTGGACGAGCTCACAGCCCACCTGGTGTTAAGTGGTTACTGGAGCCCATAGACATCTACAACGTAAATGCGCCACCCACCTTGAGATATAAGTTCTAAGGTCTCAAGTATAGTTACCACGGCTGCCCCACCCTTCAAACCGAAACGCATCACCGCTTCACGGCAGAAATAGGCGGGGTGGTGGTACCTACCCGTGCGGACTCACAAGAGGTCCTACCACCAGTAATTACGCAAATTATAATTTTGCGGGTTTGATTTTTATAACACGATGTTATTCCTTCACCGTGGAAGTCAATCGTGAACATTTGTTGAGTACGTATTTCCTTAGAAAAATTGGTACCCTGGTGGGCCGTATGCTCGTCTACATAAAAAGGCAATAAAAAATAGACTTTGAACTCGTGTCTCAAGGTGGGTAGCAATATGTTGTTCATGTCTATGGGTTCCGATAATCACCTATTATATGGAGCGTGAGCTAATCCAATAATCTAGGCAATATAAAAAAATAATTCTGTATGTTAAATGTGACTATCAAACCTACAGAGCAGATGGTTTAAGACTATATAAGTGTTACTTTCCTGAAAAATACCTTTATCATGCATTTAATTTGTTGTTTAATAATACTATGCTATTGTGTATGTGATTCTCAATATGATTACACCAAAAAAAAGTCAATTTATATTGTACGTAAACAATGGAATTTGCCTGCTGTGCAAGATCAAATATCTTGCGAATTACCTTCTGTCAGCAGTATTCACTAGATACTAGAAAACATTGGCTAAACACGTATATGGTTTTAGTTTATTAGAACTACTCGCATGAACTTTGACAGTCATCTATGAAAACTGTAAAGTATTGAATAGACAAACTCAAGATTGAATTGTAAAAGCAGTGTCTGTCTGTGGCATTGAATGACTGAGGAATGTTAAAACCGTACAAAATATGAGGTTCTTTACAAAAAAATATATTTCTTTGCTTAATTCTCTTTAAAAATGTTTTCATAAAACATATCGACGCTTGAAAGGCAAACGTGACTAAGCGACAATGCGTGAACTTTACAGTAGACTAATTTAAAGTTGAAATACCTGAAAACAAAATTTATTTTAACGAATCTAGCTGTAGTAGTCGTCGTGGCCTAAAGGATAAGACGTCCGGTGCATTCGTATCGAGCGATGCACTGGTGTTCGAATCTCGCTGGCGGGTACCAATTTTTCTAATGAAATACGTACTCAACAAATGTTCACGATTTACTTCCACGGTGAAGGAATAACACCGTGCAATAAAAATCAAACCCGCAAAATTATAATTTGCGTAATTACTGGTGGTAGGACCTCTTGTGAGTCCGCACGGGTAGGTACCACCGCCCCGCCTATTTCTGCCGTGAAGCAGTAATGCGTTTCGGTTTGAAGGGTGGGGCAGCCGTTGTGACTATACTGAGACCTTAGAACTATATCTGAAGGTGTGTGGCGCATTTACGTTGTAGATGTCTATGGGCTCCGGTAACCACTTAACACCAGGTGGGCTGTGAGCTCGTCCACACATCTAAGCAATAAAAAAAAAAAAAAAAAAAAAAGAGTAGAATCTAGCTAGTAGCTGTAGGATTGAAATTACTTTAATAGACCTAGAAATATATTTTTTGCGCATCGAATATGGTTATTGCCTATCATTTATGTCCAAAGCAGTTATTGTCGCTTAGTCATGTTTGCCTTTCAAGCGTCGATATGGTTTCAAAACCTAGTGATTCAATAGACAAAAAGATCTGGAGGCTAATGTAAGAAGCCCAGGATAGAACAAACTGATTATTAACATAGTTAATAATGTCAAAAACAGTTGCTCGGTAAGCAAAATTGGATATACAAATCTTTTTCTGAAATGTTAAGTTGACAGATAAAAATGTCCCTTATGCATTTTTCATTTATTTCATATGCTTAAATTAAAACCAGTTCTGAGTCAAGGCTGAGTAAACACAGTAAGACGACAATTTAACATCTTTAGTAGTAATATAGTTTTGATATTTTATTACTAGATTATTTTAAATATTACTTGAGCTAGACTGGTAACATAAGATGCTCAGAATAAACTCCCCGTTATCATGATTTCTTATTCTCTGAGAACCTGAATTATTTTGGAAAATGCTTTATTAAATATTGGCAATGTACTGGAAATGTCTTCCCTCTCTTCGATTTCCAATTATACCATGTTGGCATAATGTTCATCATAGCCATATATTAGAGGATAGCTTATTTTATTATAAAAAAATTATCTACCAGGCCTAATTGTTGGCTAAACCACAACAATCAATATACACTGGCTGCCTTGTTCATAGAATCTAGTAGAACAACAACTAATTGTCATTTGTTATTGAAATAGTATTTCTTAAAGTTTCTAAAATTTTTCTATTTACCTTACATTGCGTTGTGTGTTACAGTACAGCTGATTTCAAACAATTCAACATTATTATCTCTCAAAAATGACTAAACAGATATAAATGTAATTTCATGCAAAATGTTAACAGATTAGACTAATTTTATCACAGTAAATGATATGACCAAAGCGTAACTATATATATTTATATTTTCCATAATAAGCATGACAGTGCATTTACTGTAAGTTATTGGAACATACGAGTAACATAATCAACTCATAGTAATAAGAAAATTCAATGTCATATTCAATGCTGTCCGAGTTGTATATTTACCTCAGGCGAAACCACAAGTCAAATTTACCCAGATATAATATGAGTTTACTTTGGACAAAATAATTTTCTGCCTATTAATGTTAACAGTTGTATAAAGTAGACTTGCATACAATGAAAAAGTTTAAAAAAGCAGTATCACTACTCCAAATACATTTTAAATGAGAAACAGTCATTAGCTTCGATAATATAATTATTTTTAAATTATGAAATCATATTAACAAAACCTGTTTAATTGGTCACTATTATCAAACACTTGTATTTTTTGTGGATTTTTCCTATGCCAATACTGACAGAAGAATTTACATATAAAAAAAATCTAACTTCTAATTCATAGCAGTTTGCTTACGAATTCGCGACAGTTAATTACGTAGAGCTGCCCAAATAAGTAAATGGAAACAGAACTGTGTGCATACATAAAGATTCCTTCAATAAAATTACACAAACACCAAACCACGGTTATAACTCACCGTAACTATTCATCGGATAATAAAGATACTTTATCTAAAGCATCGAAAAAAAATGTAAACAAAAAAATGTGGTATTTTAGTGACTTACCATCGCCATTCCTGTAGTCGCCTTGAGGTCTCATCTCGGAAAAGTGCCGCGGTATCCCTGCAAAGAAACACTGTCAGTCACTGATTGCGTGCGATCACGAACTAACTGGATTACAGTAGTCCGAAGCACCTGAAGCACGTGGCTTTAATTCGAAGGCCGCAACGCATATAAATCACATGGCCATAATAAACAAACCCACCTGCCCGGTGATGACTTTGTAGTCGCTTGATCGGCGGTATTACCTCACTGCGGTAATTAGATTACGGACATTACGCTTTCTTCGTCTTAGCAATTATTGTTTGGGTTTGCGGTGCAACGCCACCGCCCCGATTCGTTTGTTTTTATTTTCTTTGACAACCCGTGAAACTTAATAGCATTTCTGACAGAATGACAGCCAGTGACAAACCAAGGCACAGACTACCAAGAGATGTCTACAAAAAAAAATACGCACAAGTGACATCTGTGCAAGTGACAAGCAGAACTTTATGGCAGTTTTTTGGCGGGAGCGCGAGGAGTGAAGTTGTGTGATTTGTTTTATTTTGTCTATTAAAATTTAATGTTTCTTCAGGCTTAAATGTGTAATAACGGTGGTTTATTATCTGCTTAGTATCAGTGAAAGTGCACAAATGTGGGAAAATGAAACAAATCCGCTGGACGTAACTTCTCAGGATCCTCCAAAAAGCACTGAAAAAATCTCAGTAAATGACCACCATTTTACTGATCTTATTTTTCATCCAATATATCATTTCATCTCATTTCGTTTCATGTCATGTTTCATACTAATCAGCTTCATTTCATTTCATAATATAATTTTTCATAATATAATTAAAAAAGTTTTAATTAAAAAATCTCTTTTCCTTTAGTTTCATCCCAGTTGATTAATGTCTCAAATTAATCATCTTCATTTCATTTCACTCCCATTTTTCATAAAAATAAGAATAAAACTTTAAATAAGACATGACTTAAATGTCTTAGTTACCAGGTCATACATCCCTTAAAAAAAAAACTTTATGGCACACAGAATTTAGTGTTGCAAAATCATGAGTGAAAATTACAAATACATGTATTATATACATATATGTATTATATACATAAATTACAAATACATGTATTATATACATATATGTATTATATACATAAATTACAAATACATGTATTTGTAATTTTCACGACATGATCTCCCCATTTAAAAAATACAGTTGGAGTTAAAGATATAGCCATTGTAAACGTTGACCTTAAAAGGAATTTCTGGATTTTTCGAATTTCTGCCACACACAGCAACGTTACGAATAAATATTTGGGCAGTAATTAGTAAAAGTGCCTCTTTCTTTTAATTGAAGCTATCTGTTGTGTGTAAACACTCAAAGAAATGAACTATTTCCATTTTTCCGTTTTACCATGAAAAATATTCAGAAAAAGAACAAGGCCCAAAATTGCCCAAAATTTCAAGCGGACTCTCTATAATTATAATCCTAAAAATAAAGAATTGATCTATGTCACTACCTATAAAATGGCACAGCATACGCTCACAGTGGCACACAATGGCAATTACCGAACACAGGAAAATTTGTTAATTTTTTATTAATTTAAAATCTTCAATATTAAAATATTATAATATTTTTGTTAAATGGTCATTCCTGGTTAATTAGGTCCCAAAAAATACGAAATATTTTATGAATCGACTATTATCTACGCTGAAAAGTGTCTAGACCTAAAACTGCTCTTTACCATTTTAAACTAATTAACTTACTATTAATTACTATACTAAATTAATAATACTTATAATTAATACTTAGATTAATATTCAAATATAACATTGATTGTGATGCTCTGTACATAATAGTAAGTAGGAATATTGGTTATTGTTTGGGATGGAAGCATTGCGGGTTATACAGAGGCCTTTCCCGCCTTTTCACCTTCACAAAGACAGGCTCAGCCAGGACCAACAGAGGTATTGTGTAGTTAACTAAAATTATTTATTATTCATTACATAGTACAAAATAAATGTACAATAGCTTTGAACCTCTAATTATAATAACATTAAAATAAAATTAAATTAAATGGCAACGTCACTTAAACATCTTTAGCTAACATTTATGACAATCGACTGGTACTAGCAACTTTCGTAAATCGATATCTATTTTAGAGATAGGTACGTAACCAAATCGGAAGTTTTAAATCGATAGGTAACGATTCGTAATGAAATTTTAAAATTTATAATTTTAAATGTTGATGTGAAAGTTAAAGTTGAAATAGTCAGAATTTTATTCCTTTTTACTTAATATCCAAGTCAAGAAATCAATCAATCAAAATCAATTTTGTTTTCATTTTCAAATTCGGGATAATAAGATGTCTTAGTCCCAAAAACAAATTTTGATACTAAGAAAATATGTGCCTAACATGCTTGACACTTTCATTAAAAGTTTGGGTTCAACAGCGCCATCTATCAAAAGCTTACTAGGCTTCGATTGAAATATTTCATAAGGCGCAGTGTAACGATACGTTAATAGCCACCATTCAGGTTTTGCAAGGGTAGTAGGCTAGAGGGTTGACAGCCGTAACTGTACTTAGTAACTAGAGAGAGCTTGAAATAGAAAGACGACTCTGCTCATAAATTATTAGTCTAGAATTCGTTTAAACTTTACGGCATGTCCTCATGAATATGTGCGTCTATGAATTTGATTTAAAAAATACAAGACGATTGGTGATTTTAGTGTATCATCGAAGGTGGTCAGCGCAGTGATGTCGAAGTGAAGGGAAGTTTCGTGGAGGGTGTAGTTATGTGTTAGTATAGGCGGGCACGTGTCGCGGGAGGGGCGCGATCGATCGCGACGCGGGTCAGGGCTAGCACACGGAGCCGCGGCGCCGCCGGGACATGAGCGCCGTGCGTCACGCCGCGCTTCTCCTCGCGCTTGCCGCCACCTTCTTGCCGCAGGCCAATCGTGTCGCGTTAGTTATCATTTCTTTAATAATCAAGCCTTATTATATATAGCCCACTGAGTTTCTCGCCGGATCTTCTCAGTGGGTCGCGTTTCCGATCCGGTGGTAGATTCTGCGAAGCACTGCTCTTGTCAGGGTCAGTGTTAGCATCACTCTGGTTTGAGTCCTGTGAGCTCACGTACTAGTTAAGGTTACGCTGAAATAGCCTCTCAAACCTATCAGCTTACTTAGAAAAAAAAACACCTTATTATATATGCAAAGCTCAACAGTAATAATAGCCTTATTGTTTCTTGGAGCCAAAGCATTTTTTTATCTCCATAAAAATAAACTATAATTAAACACTAAACGTAATTATAGTTATTACTTTATTTTACACAGTGTATTTTAATTGATAATGCATGTTGCAACGGGTTGTCCAATTAAAAACAAAATTAGCTTTGTTCGTGGTTAAACATGCTTAAATCTGAAACAGCTATTTATAAAAATCTAAAATGACTCGTAAAATGATTACACATACCTCAAAGTACAAAGGACTCGTCATTTTAATTAAATTTTTATTATAAAAGTATTTTATAGGAAATGGCATTTTAAAATATATTTAAGTGCACAATTTTATTTAAAATTATTAAACCAAAAAATGAAGTAATATTTCGATCGTTTGAAGCTTTCATTTTCTGCAGGATACTTGAAACTACCGAGTGCCTTGCATCTCATTAAATCAGCTTTCAAAATTACGGATTGAAAAGCTCACGTAAACTTACAAGGCGACCTGTACAAGGAAAGCGTCCAAACCTAAATGTTAACTCAAGGTTTTTATATAACGTGGTCTAAAGTACATTCATGGCCCAACACTGTTGATTCTTGTAAAAACGTATTGATCTAATATCATTTGTTTGAAAAAAATATGATACGAAGCCTTTGGACTTATTTATTCTATCATAAGCTTTTTCTGTACTCATTCAGCCCTTGGTATTATAGCTTTACAGTATTGTTTTGTAAAAATAACTATTTGCAATAGAACGGAACTATATTAATTTCGCAGCGGCGGCGGTGGGGGTGGAATGTTCGGTGATGTCAATATATCAGCTATCTTGGATTCGTTCAGCATCAGCTATGATAAGCGCGTAAGACCAAACTATGGAGGTAAGCCTAACGTAATTACCGAGGTATTTAAAACAAGTTTCATCAAATTTAATTGTTCTAAAATACATTCACAACGTGACTTTGGAAAAACATGCCACTAATATTAGTGCACAATGCTTTCATACAATCTGTTAAAACTAGTTTAGTTCGAAAACAAATAGTAAATTTGAAAGCTTTAACAAGCTTCTTGAATTCATGATAATATGTAATTTGTGGAATTGACTTTATACTTTAAATTCATGTTACTAAAACAGTATATTTCGTTACCAACGAAACATAGTATTTACGTAGATTTTTGGTTGACTCTTTTACAGTAACATTTTATTTAATGACTAGCTGACCCGGCAGACTTCGTAGTGCCTCAATCGATAAATAAAATACCTAAACTTTTGTATAAAATAAACTTAAAACAAACAAAAGGAATCTATCCGACGAGGGACACATCAAAGGAAAAGCAAAATTGTTATTTTTATTTAATTCCGAGCTTTTTCATATTTATCTAACTTTTAAACCTTCTCTGGACTTCCACAAATAATTCAAGACCAAAATTGGCCAAATCGGTCCAGCCGTTTTCGAGTTTTAGCGAGACTAACGCAGAGCAATTCATCTTTATATATAGAGATCACTGAAAGGTAATGAACAATGGCATGGGCAATTCACCACCTGCTACCATTCAATATTTTAATCTGTTAGTCTGACAGACAATATTCTTCATTACCTCATCGAATCCTTGAAAAAAATAATTAATTCTGTGATTTTAAAGGAGATTTGGAAAAAATCTACCATTCAACATAGACGAGCGCTGTAATAAATAAAATGGATGAGCTCCTTGGAAATGGCACATGGTATACTTTGATAATTTCGAATATTTCTTTAGAGTAGCTTAAGCAAAACATAAAAAATCATTAATAATACTGGTACATTGAAGTAGACCCAAATGAAACGACAGTCTTAATATGGGCCCCAGTATTAAATTAATTTGTAATCGGCTCAACCAGGCGGCTGTAGGTACCTACACTGGACTAGTTTTTTTTTTTAAACTGTGCATAATATTCAATTCATTTGATTAACCTGAAAATTGGGACTACTTACTACACAATTATACAAAATTCTTCTAAGTTTTTGATTAGTTTCATATCCAAAATCGAGATCTTTTTTCGCTTGGCCCTTGTAGTTGTGGCTGCTCGAAAATTCAAACATTATAAAGTTCTATTTCCTATTAGTATACTGTACAATTTAATATACGTCAAGTTAGTACTGTATTCAAATTTATTTTTATTTTATTTTCGTACAGTTCTGTGGTTTCCAGGACCACCAGTCGAAGTCGGGATCACGATGTACGTGCTGTCGATCAGCTCACTGTCCGAAGTACACATGGTATTATGAAATGACCTCATATCATATCCGATAACACGTTTATGATATTATATACTAGCACTTCCATACACGCACTTACTCAAATCCACTTGCTGTTGTGTGTGTTCACAACATGACACGTTTTTATCGGTACTTTTCTCTATATTCCCTTAATAAATACTAAAATCTACGTTTGAGGAAAAACTATTGTTTCATAGTATAGCATTAGGTTATAAAATGAGAGAAAAGTACTACCTGTCCTGCACAGTTTCACGTGTTGCTTGACCTGCAGGCTTGTTCCAGGTCCCCCCGTGGAAGTCGGCGTCACCATGTACGTCCTGTCCATCAGCTCCGTGTCTGAAGTCCTGATGGTACAATACCGTGTTTATGCCTTAAATAGCCGTTGAAATACGCGACAATTTTTCAATTAGTTGTGTCGAAGCAAATAGTTGATCAATATCAAACATACCAGATAACCTTTTGTTGTTTAAAGTTTAATCATTTCGAGATTATGTCAAAATTATTTGCGATGAAAACCGAATACGAATTTCTCCTCATTTAAAAGCAAATGCAAAATTCTGGCAACATTTTTTTTTAAATTGGCGCGTATTTTAATGACAGTGTTGACATAAATTGTTGTTTATTACAGTAGGTAGAAGGAGCTGGCTGCTATCCTCCGCAGATTGACATGCAGTGATATTCCTGCTAGAGCAACCAAATGACTATTGGTTGTGGGCATGTTTGCTTATTGCACTTCTGTGTTGTGGTAGTAAATGAAATTCCGAATTGAAAATTATTTTTTTATTACATTTTTATTGATTGATGATTACTGTTTTAGTGCCGTTTTACAATTATTCAAATTAAAGTTCACCATTTTTTCTTTGTATCTGCTAATAGTATGAATCACGAAAAAAAGTCGAATTAGTATTGCACTGATTTTAACAGTTGAATCCGTGTAGATAAATAAGGTATGTTTAAAATAAGGTATCTCACGTTCTGTAATTTGAAAAATGAATTCTTCACCAAATTAAAAGAAGTATTTTTAGTAATTCTAGTAAAATAATTAGTGGTAAGCGTGCACATACTTACCTAGTTAAGTATTATAGTTTTATGTACATTGAAATAGTGGTATTGAAATAATACTTATATACCATTTACTGGTGGTAAGACCTCTTGTGAGTCCGGCACGGGTAGGTACCACCACCCTGCCTATTTTAGCCGTGAAGCAGTAATGCGTTTCGGTTTGAATGGTGGGGCAGCCGTTGTAACTATACTTGAGACCTTAGAAACTTAGAACGTATATCTCAAGGTGGGTGCCGCATTTAATTTATAGATTTCTATGGGCTCCAGTAACCACTTAACACCAGGTGGGTTGTGAGCTCGTCCACCCATCTAAACAATAAAAAAAACACAGCAACTAGTACATGCGTACTATACTGGCAGATGATAGATACTGACTATTCATGGCGCGAAGCAATCGTGCCTTTGATGAATAGGCCGTTATACATTTGAGTCTTCGAGCTCATGTCTCAAGATAGGTGACGGCGTCCACATTCTTATAGTCCATGGGCTTCGTTCATCCAATGAAAAAACTTAAGTGTAGTTTACCATTAAACAAAAGAATACGCAAAAGCAATACCGTCTTTACCATAAGGGCACACGGGGCCCGTGCCCAGGGCCCCCATTCTCAGAGGGCCCCGAAAGACCGACAATTTCTCTCACACGTTTATTCTCAAAACATTTTTTGTCGGGCACAGTACACTTTTTTCACAAATCAGTAATCAGAAGGTATTTACGAGGCATATACTATGACTATAATAGAAGATTTTGCTCAACAGAAATCCCGAAAGAAACCCTTATCGAAATCGTAACCAAAAAACCAGCAGCATTCTAATATTATTAATGACATATGACATATGACATATCATACTGTATTTGATTACCTATAATAAATGGTCTCAAACTCAGTAAAAAAATGTTATTATAATTCGCTTTTTTTACTTTCCAAAAGGGCCTCAAATTCTTGTGTGCCCAAGGGCCCCATCCTAGTTTAAGACGTGCCCGCGCAAAAGCTTCATAGTTTCAAACATTTTATAAGCACCTAAATTGGCTTGTGGTTCATATAGCAGCTTTCGTGCAATCCGTATCGATATTAGTTGACCTCGCCGCTGAAATTGCCGTTTCGTGACTGCGTATAGCTCGGCTGGAACATGGATTTATGACTTTTGGGATTCCTTGGTCTAATGGCGAAAAAGGTCTTTTTTTATTGCATACGTCGGTGGAGGAGCTCACAGCCCACCTGGTGATAAGCGGTTACCCGAACCCATAGACATCTACAACGTAAATACCTTAAGATATGAGTTCTAAGGTTTCAATAAAGTTACAACGGGTGCCCCACCCTTCAAACCGAAACGCATTACTGCTTCACGGCAGAAATAGGTGGTACCTACCCGCGCGGACTCACAAGAGGTCCTACCACCAGTAAAAACAGTCTACTGAACACCGAAATTATACGGAATATTTCTAAGGTAAATTAAAAGCTGAAGGGTTAATTATAATTAATGGTCACTTCAATTAATTTCGTCAAAACTAAAATGTCACAAGCGCAACGGCTAGCCGAAGGAAAATATACTTTTCGTCGTTTTCAAATAATGATGCTTTTCGTATTTCGCGTCACCCTCGACTTCCAAAGAAAGATTACTTCTGAGTTTAGAAACTAAACATTTTATTTGTATTCGTGAAGTTAAAGGGTTATATGTTAATTTTGAATTATTTACGCAATTTCATAGAGACTTATAACTGAACTAGCGACCCGCCCTCGCTTCGCTTCGGAAACATTAAAACACACATGAAACCAAAATAATAATAAAAAAATAATAATAAAAAAATGGCCTATGTTCATCAGGGACAATGTCGGCTTCTAATGAAAAAAGAATTTTTCAAATCGGTCCAGTAGTTTCGGAGCCTATTCGAAACAAACAAACAAACAAATCTTTCCTCTGTATAATATTAGTATAGATATATATATAGATTAGTATAGACTACAGCTGAATTAATTTAATTTTTAGTTTGTAATTAAATTAATTCCATTATATACACATGAATAATACACTTAATTAAGAATTGAAGTTTGTAGCATGAATTTCAGTATGTAGAATTAATTTAGAGATCTCAAAATGCCCTACCATCATCAGTTCGTATTTATATTTGCATATATATATATATATACATATACACTAACATATATCTGTATCAATAAAATCACTAATTCTTACGCTAGATAATTACTAGTGGTAGGACCTCTTATGAGTCCGCACGGGTAGGTACTACCACCCTGCCTATTTTTGACGTGAAGCAGTAATGCGTTTCGGTTTGAAGGGTGGGGCAGCCGTTGTAACTATACTGAGACCTTAGAACTTATATCTCAAGGTGGGTGCCGCATTTACGTCACGATGTATTTGGTCTCCAGTAACCACTTAACACCAGGTGGGCTGTGGGCTCGTCCACCCATATAAGCCACAAAAAAAATTGCTAACATTTCAAAGTAAACAGGGTTATACTTTTAGTTAATCAAATCCCTCCTTCTCAAATTGAAATTTCTGTAGTGTCACCGTAGGCAGACGATAATACCGCTTACCGGACGGTAATTGATCGATGTCGCCCATGGACATCAGCAATACCAGGTTTATATCCAAGCCGCTGCATAACGATAAATCACTTGTATTGCACCACGAGCAATGTGCCAAGACAATATACTAGCGCCGCGAAAAATTTAAAAACTCCAAAGTTTTAAAATTGGTAATAATTTTTTGTCAATAAGAAAAACAATAGAGATAGACAATTTTTATAGTGGCTATAAGCGTCTGAGATATCACCTCATTTTAGAAGAGGGGTCTCTAGCCCATACAGTTTCGTAATACCTGGTGTAAAGCAACGTTTTTTTCCCTGCCAATGCTGATAGCCTTGAGAGGCTATTTCAGCTTCACCTTAACATGTAGATGAACTCACGGAGCTCAAACCGGAAGTGTTACTAGCACTGGCCCTAGCAAGAGCAGTGCCTCGCAGAATCTACCACCGGATCGGAAACGCGACCCACTGAGAAGATCCACCGAGAAACTCAGTGGGCCAAAGCCACTAATAAACCAATATTAAACGGCCGCTTGGTGTAGTGATAAGTGACATGGTCACTACACAAGGGGGTCGCGGGTTCGAATCCCGCCAAGGGAAGATATTTGTATGATAAATATGAATGTCTTTTCCAGGGTTATGGATGTATATTAAATATATGTATGTGTATAATAAAAATCTTACATTTATTTCCGTTATCTGGTACCTACCTGTAACACAAGTTCTTTACGAACTTATCACGGGACCAGTTAACGTGGCGTGATTGTTAGAAAATATTTATATTTATATATAAAAAAAAGAAAAAAAAAAAGAATACGTGCACAGGATTCATCCACGAAAACTAACTATGCTCTGGAAATTGTCGAATTTGCTTAACTTAACCGTTTGGTTTTGTACATCTATAGAGTTCAAGCAGCACAGTAGTGTAATGGTGTAACAACGAATCAACGTAATCCACCAATACGCGAAGCTTTTTAAAATGAAACGAAATAAACACTGCTTTGTTTTCAAAAAAAAAAATCACGCCTTAGTTCTGCATTTTGTTTTATTAGAAGCGGTTTTATTGCATCACGAATATAATTTTTGATCTAGTAATTAACTAAAACAAGACTAAGAATTTGATTTCACTTTTTATTTATTGCATAGATGGGTGGACGAGCTCACAGCTCACCTGGTGTTAAGTAGTTACCGGAGCCCATAGACATCCATAACGTAAATGCGCCACCCACCTTGAGATATGAGTTCTAAGGTCTCAGTATAGTTCCAACGGCTGCCCCTCCCATCAAACTGAAACGCATTACTGCTTCACGGCAGAAACAGGTAGGGTGATGGTACCTTCCCGTGCGGACTCACGAGAGGTCCTACCACCAGTAAGAAACTGTCCCCTGTTGCGAATTGGCAGGTCCCAGTCTCGGGGGTCATAAAACTCTGAATACCACCGCCAATAGTTTCAATGGTCGTCTGAAGCGTGTCCTTTGAAGCAAGCAGCATCGTAGCGATCACGAAACACTGAAGACTGTATTTTCGATCCACCTGATCCACTAACAGTGCTTTTAGGTACCTCAAGCACCGGCCATCGTTCTCGTCGAACCCATCGCTTGCGACAAAGAGCTCGGCCAGTAAATTAACCTACAGACACAGTCCACTGAGTTTCTCACCGGATTTTCTCAGTGGGTCGCATTTCCGATCCGGTGGTAGATTCGGCGAAGCACTGCTCTTGTTAAAGCTACTGATAGCCACGTCGTCAGACTAGAACCCCGCTAGCTTACCTACTCGTTCTGTAAATCTAGAATAACCCCTCTAGGTTACTAGAATAGGTAGGGAAAAAAGAATACCGTAAATATGCAGCCACATTTTTTGGCAATTCAGCATTCATCTAGGCCTATCCACGTATAACCTTTAGACACGAGATTAAAGTCCAAAGTGCATTAGAGTGACACTTATGTTGGCTACCCGATAACCCTAACCTTTCGTTAAGGGTTTTTAGTAAATTGCGAGATGATTGCAGGAATTTCTGTGGAAGCGTCCTGTGTTATACCAATCATGAATTAACGTCACAAATTATTTCCTAATCTACCTGACAGAGGTGTTTTTTCATAACTACACATTTCTCTTGGACCAGAAATTTTGTCTTAACAAAATCCAGTGTGAAACAAAAAGAAAAACCAATTTTCCAATTAAGTCCAAAACTTATTCATAGATTATTCACTTAAATCACATATAAGCTACTTCTAAATTACTTCACTATATTGAATGCTATGGCCTCTTTTATCAGGACTTCATTCTAGACTTCTAGTTTCTCTTGGACTAGAAATTTTGTCTTCACTAATTCTGGCGTGAAACAAAAAGAAAAACCAATTTTCCAATTAAGTCCAAAACTTAATCACAGATTATTCACTTAAATCACATCTAAGTTACTTTAAATTACTATAGCCATTTTCTGACATGCCCCGCCCTCCATCCCCAGTGGAGGGCGGAAGACCGGCGATTTCCTCCTATTAAAAAAAAATGCCATTATATTGAATGCTATGGCCTCTTTTATCAGGACTTCACTCTGGACTTCTACTTCAGACAGTTCTGGACAGATCCGCGACTGGCCTACAAGAAGCGACCAGGCGTGGAAACCCTGTCCGTGGGCTCGGAGTTCATCAAGAACATCTGGGTACCGGACACGTTCTTTGTCAACGAAAAGCAATCGTATTTCCACATAGCGACAACAAGCAACGAATTTATTAGGATTCACCACTCCGGCTCGATAACAAGGAGTATTAGGTGTGAATTTAATTTATTTATCGTTCGCTTTGAATGTTTTACAGGTAATCAAGACAGTCAGACGAACACGCGATATCTGATGTTAAGCTGTTACTGGAGCCCAAGGTCACACAAAGGAAATGCCGCTGCTGTTCTGAGGACATAAGATTAAGGCATCAATTACTTTGGTACACACGATCACTTCAAGACGGTGGTAGTTCCAGGTGCTAGGCAACACGTTCCATCAGGTGTTAAGCCTAAAGAGGCTAGGAGCCTAGGAGCCTTCTTCTATATCGTTTCCTCACTACTGAGGATCGCGACCACATGTGAAGTTCTTCCACTGTGCTCGATCATCGGTGGCATGGACTGCATGGTACAGACTATCACCAAGTGCGTCTCTTGCTAGATCTGACAATCTGGCTGGTGTTCTGCCCACAGCGGGCTTACCCTCTATGCGACCCGCAATTATGAGCTTCTCTAATTCATGTCTGGAAGACCGCATGATGTGTCCGAAGAAGCTCATAACACGTTCCCGGCAGATGGAAGAGAGTCTTTTTCGGATGTCTAGCTGCCTTAGAATGGACTCATTTGTTCTCATGGCAGTCCACGGTATTCGTAGCATCCTCCGCCACACCCACATTTCAAAGGCATCGATCTTTTTGATATCCCGGCTTTTCATGCAGGAGCATTTCATGCATATGAGCCTAGGAAGAGCCTAAAGAGCTTAAAGACATCACAAAAATAGTGCCACCACCTAGGGATACAAGGTTGAATTCTCAATAGTATTCGACCTCGAAATGCTCAAACCGGAACAAAAGACCGCTTTGCAGCAGAAGTAATGCTGTCTGCCAATTTTGGACATCAAACTTTGAAACAAAACGCTAAAGCGCTAAGTACTGACCAGGAAGGCAAAACGTTTTTCAGGTGGTAATAATTGAAATCAAACTAAATGTAAGATTAAGGGATTGTACAGGATTATGAAACGGAAGCTCTGACTCGTGGTGTTACAGATTAACGATCACTGCATCATGTCCCATGAACCTGCAGTATTTCCCCATGGACCGGCAGCTTTGCCACATCGAGATTGAAAGCTGTGAGTATCCACACACACACACACGCGCCCCTCCCCTTTGTACAATGTCTTACATCTTATGTGTGTTTAACTGTTAATCTATTTGCCTCTTTGTTACATCGACAGATCAGTACGGAATGATTTTAAAATGAATAACGTTTAAACCGAGAATGAGAAAATCTTTCCAGAGATGATAGAAAAATAATATCAAAAAAATATATATTATGTGTGTTATAATATGTGTGTGCTCACCCGAAACAACTGTTCAGTTGATACTTACCACAGCGCAACCTCACTGGGCTTAGAATGTGTCGTGACACCCTCCGTAACACAGACGGCACTCGGGACACCGCACGTGACACACGCGTACACTCGGCCGCGCCCTCGATAAGGCGCGTTCACATGTGTTGAGTATCGACGACGTAGCGATAGGGCGCGCGGCCGCGAGCGACAACTGATACCGGGACATCGACGCCGCGGGTCGGAGGAGGCGGCCCTCTCGCATGTACACCCGCACCGCTTGGCTCATCGCACCACTCATCCCCACCACAGCTCTCACCCTCGCATCGTAGTCCACCGACCTCCTCAGTGCTCCCGTCACTCGCAGCACCGGTTCGACCTCATCTTGCGCCTCATTACCTCATTTGTATTTTTCTATCATCCGGGGCGGCGAGCCGAGCCGAGCGGTCGGTTCGGCTCGCGCGCGACTCTCCCGGCGCGGCGTACCGTAAGTGATAGAGTTTTGTATGTGTTGGCATGTCACCGAAGTCGGGTACACGATGAGGGACATAGTGTACGTTTGGAAGGACGGCGCGTCGAGCGTCGGCATGAGCAGCGAGGTCCAGCTCCCGCAGTTCCGCGTGCTCGGGCACCGCCAGCGTGCCACGGTCGTGACGCTGAGCACAGGTAACGCGCCGCCTCCTCCGCCCGCGCCCGCGCCCGCGCCCCACAACCTCCCTCGACGACACGCAAAACCCAACGCGACGGGTCCGGGGCCGATTCACTCACACTCTATGTGGTGCGCACACAGTCGGCTACACGATGCGCGACATCCGCTACAAGTGGAACGAGGGACCCAACTCGGTGGGCGTCTCCAAGGAAGTGTCGCTGCCGCAGTTCAAGGTGCTCGGACACCGCCAGCGCGCCATGGAGATCTCGCTCACAACAGGTTCGCCGGCTGTCTTCACGTTCTTCTTAGAGAGCTACGATTTGTTTATTTCCAGAGAAGTAGCAGCCCTCCCTGTGTAAAGGTTCGGAGTGCGCCCAGACTGCGCGCGGTGAGTCCCGTCCCATGCCAGGTACCACGCGGCTCCGGCGGACTGTAACTTGTCGTGTACTGTTGTAGCTAGTAGTCATAGATGTATTAACTCATTTTGCTTTGACATAAACAACTCTCACGAAGGAGCAGGGCGGCGCGCGGCCGCGCACAGTCTGACCGCGCCTTTGTTGTTGTTTATTGACGTAAGCGCTTACTCAGATTTATAAATTGGGACTAATTTGATTGCTGACCCATAAACAATAAATTTCGAAGGAATTCCAATCAGTTTGAAGGTTTTATTAGTGTTTTAGTTGTCGCCTTTATACCAGTGCTTGGAGTTATTCGTGATGAAAGTCACACGAAGTACCCACACCGCGTACCGTTACAGGGAATTACTCAAGGCTGGCGTGCGAAATACAGTTCGTACGCTCGATGGGGTACTACCTCATCCAGATCTACATACCTTCGGGTCTGATCGTGATCATATCGTGGGTCTCGTTCTGGCTGAACCGGAACGCGACCCCGGCCCGCGTGCAGCTCGGGGTCACCACCGTGCTGACGATGACAACGCTCATGTCATCGACCAACGCCGCTCTGCCGAAGATATCATACGTCAAGTCTATCGACGTGTACCTCGGGACCTGCTTCGTCATGGTTTTCACGAGCTTGCTTGGTAAGTTTAGAAGTAATCGGACAAACCACTTCCACCTCTGTATGGCCCGTCTTATGAAGTAATGAAGAGTGGTCGTTGTCGCCTACGAGCATCAGCAATGAATCAGGTACAGCCAAGCAGCTGCCACGAAACCTAATCATGCTCAGTTATTGGTTAGCATTCAAATACTGCAGAAACTGGTTCACGGAAGGTAACCGCTGGTACTGAAAGCAATATGAACTGTATTCCAGAATACGCGACAGTTGGCTACATGTCGAAGAGGATACAGATGCGCAAGCAACGGTTCATTACCATACAAAAGATTATGGCCGAGAAGAAGATGCCCACGGAGTGTCCCCCGCCGTGGGACCCGCACACTCTCGCTAAAATGAGTTCCTTAAACCGATACCCTCCTGGTAGCAGAGCTTCCGTGAGTAGAAGTGTAAGTAGTCTTATGTTATGTAGCTTCACGCAGTTTCCTACTATTTTCTTTTCTAGAGCACGCAATGCAATACATCCAAAAGAAATCGCTCCGCATTTAACCTGCGTAAGGTTTAAAAGCGGCAAGAGCACGCAATGGAATACATCCAAAAGAAATCGCTCCGCATTTGACCTGCGTAAGGTTTAAAAGCGGCAAGAGCACGCAATGGAATACATCCAAAAGCCAGCAAACCGTGTTGTGAGGCTTGAAAGGTGGGGTAGCCGTTGCCCTGTAAAACTGAGACTTAGAACTCATGTCTCAAGTTTTGTTGTTGATGTCCATGGGCTCCGGTAGTCACTTAACACCAGGTGGGCCGTGAGCTCGTCCACCAAACTCAGCAATAAAAAAAAACAAAAAAAACATAACACTTAGAATATCATTATATACCTTTCAGTCGCAGGAAGTTCGCTACAAGGTCCGAGATCCGAAAGCGCACTCTAAGGGCGGCACGCTTGAGAACACGATCAGCAGGAGCAGGATGAACATCGAGGGGGACGCGGCGGGGCCCGTCATGCACCCTCTGCACCCGGGGAAGGTACCCACACCCACTGCTCTGATATTCACAATTAACTTTACCTATAAACCGTTAATCAGATCACAGAACCTAGTTACGAAATTGCTTGCTGTCCTAGGGTACCTCGCTGGTACATAGGACCCTCAGAAGTCTCCACTTGACCCTGTCTTGCGCTGGCTCCTTGATATCACTCCAGGTCACGTCGGCAGTCCTCATCTCGCTCTCAGCGGTGCGTCGTATGTACAGGGCGACCAAGTCTTCTCCTGACACACGGTTGCCATTCAAACGCGATTGATGCTGCTTATATACATAGTAATATATATATACTACTTCAATATTATTATTTGGGTAAACTCATTTGTAAACAGAATAGAACGATTTTTTTTTATTGGACTAGCCAGCGAATCTCAACTTGGGGCACGCGGGGACACATTGAGAAGAGTTAACTGTTATAAACATTGATGGATCTGTATGGATCTGAATGTTGGGCGACGAAAGTAAAGCATAGAAGAGGAGTGCACGCGGCAGAGATGCGAATGTTGAGATGGATGTGTGGAGTGACAAGAATGGACAAGATAAGGAATAAGTATATCAGGGGAAGTGTGAAAGTAGCCCCGGTGATTGACAAATTCAAGAGCGGACGGTCAGCGTGGTATGGACATGTGATGCGTAGATAGAAGATGCATGTGACTAGGAGATGTATGAAAATGGTAGTGCAAGATAGAGGGGGAAGAGGTCGACCGAAATAGACATGGATAAGTGTGTGAATGACAATATGAGAGAGAGAGGAGTGAGTGTTGAGATGACGGCCGATAATGAAATAGAAAAATGCACTGTCCCGAACCCACCTAGTGGGATAAGGTGGAGACAAAGAAGAAAAATAACTGTTATAAAGATTATTATGATGCATTGGGTATGTAAGTTAGACTATGAGCGTTGGCTTGGTGAAATAGGAAAATGAGTCGATATGGAGGTATCAAGGGACGAGTACTGATATATGAAATATTTTATTAAGGAATGCGTATACGAAATAAAGTTCGGGAAGCACTGGCTGAGATGACTGAACTCATGACCTAGTGGTTAATGGTTATGGAGTCTTCAAGGACCACAACGCGAATGTTTTCACCATGTTAGTGTCTGATCACAATCTTTCAACTGAGGAAAGAAACTGCGACAGAGACGCAGATTTTATGCGATAACGAAACAATTCCGATACAGTCTTGTCTGAATTATGAATATTTTAAAGTATTTCATTGCGTCTTCCCACATCCAGTCCACAAGAGGTTCAGAAACCTTGTCATGTTCCAGGACATTGGCAAATTCCTCGGCATGACGCCCTCGGACATCGACAAGTACTCGAGGATCGTGTTCCCGGTGTGCTTCGTCTGCTTCAACCTGGTCTACTGGATCGTGTACCTCCACGTGTCAGACGTGGTCGCCGAGGACCTGGAGCTACTCGAGGACAAGTGAACGGAGCCACAACCACGACTATTACCCGGGGCACTCCCAGCGGACCCTGGGTGGCGTCGCAGACAGCTGCTGCGGGCTTACTCCTGACGCGATTAAATAAGATAGCGATCACGAAATGGTATTAATAAAAGACTTTTGAAGAGCACGCAATGGATCACAAAATGTTAGTTAACCTGCGAGTTCAACGTACCGTCGGCTCGTCTGACGCACGCAGCTACCTTCACTTTAGCAATAATTATTTAATTTCGGTATCAACGAGCTCTCTATTGTATTTTGTAGGCAGCCGCTTGGCTCTGCCCCTGGCATTGCTGAAGTCCATGGGCGACGGTAACCATTCACCATAAAGTGGGCCGTATGCCCTTCTGCCTACAAGGGCAATGAAAAAAAAATACGAAAAATCCCTGCGTTGAAGAACACCTGATGATCTTCCAACGACTGTATTGTTTTTAGTTTAACGTAACACAAGTAATATTATATAGATCTAACCGTTTGACAACAACAGAGACACGAAACGTTCAAATGCAGAAAACCTTTGTTTTTAAAGTCGGGTATCTCAAGTCTCTGGGCCTTCTCTAACATCAGAGTACCGAGGCACCGACTGGACAGTCGGTCTGGTCTCTGGAAGTCGTGTCATTCAACTATAATTTATAATAATTGGTGTTTAACGGACCATGATTTGTTTCCAAAAAAAATTTTATTGCCATTTTCTGTACTCAAAAGTAACCGCACGCCACAATGAGTAGTGAAACAAAACAACTTCAAATCGTCATATTTTTCTTTTGGTCAACTTTATCTATATCTATAATATGTATCTATTAGTTGAACATGTCCTAAGTAAACAGAAATTTTCACGGTAAGGAATGCTGCCGTACACTTACTGTCTCTAAACTGTGAATTTAGCAGTCTTATATTTGCGAGTACATTTAGTAGTCCGATTATTTTAAAAAAAAAAAACGCGACAAAACAGTAATTTCGCAATATTTTTTATTTACACGCAATGTAACGCAAATACAAATTAGCCGAGATCAATGACCTGTTGTGTCGCGGGGGGCGTCCGCCGCTTGCGTTTACCATTACGGGTTGACGAAATACAAACTTAGGGTATTATTATATTGATTTTTTTATTCCGTTGGTGACGATCTCTCGTCCCATCCTGCTTCGGGAGTGGTCCTCTGACACCGCACACGGCTCAAATCACTTTGTCACATCCAACTCTATTCGGACCAAACTCTTAACTAAAAAAAAAAAACACTTCTATAAAACTTTATAGTACACGAGTAAAAAAAAAACTAAAACCTAAAAAAAAACTATTCAAAAAAAAGCGGAAATTCTAAAATAGATTAATAATTAAATAAATAAAAAAATACTACTCTTACGACGTGTTGTAAATATATATAAATACATATAATATTATTATATATAATATTATTTTTTATTTAAAGTCACTGCCATATCATTATCGAAACTATAGTTACGATACAATCAGACTCTTAGTATCTTGTAAATAAATTTGAATACATCCAGTTAATTAAACCTTAGAGCACTCATAGCCGCGTGGTTGGTGAAGCCCACGGGCAATACCACAATGACCAGAAACTGGACTGTAAAGACGATTGACAGAAAACCTCTAAATAAAATTAATACGATACAAGAAAATTCTTAAATAAATTTATAACTATCCGAGAGAGACAAACGCGTTGTTGTTCTACCACCCCCCCCCCCATTTCTGCCGCGGAGAACTCAAAACCCACCAAGACTAAGATTGACGTCTCAACTGTGACGGTAATTGTTGCGATGCCTATGGACTCCAACAGCGGGCCGAAACATCGTCCGCTCGTAGATACAAAGTTAAACAAAAAAAGTCACTGTGTCTAAATCAGAAACACATTTTGGAAGTCGGTTATGGTGATCTCCATCCTTCGTAGTTCGTGGGGCATTTGCTCTCTGGTCGGACTGTGACGTCACACAGTGAGCCAACGGCCGATGAGAGCAGTGGTACCGTAGATTGAGGGGAATTGGGACCCTTTCCAAATCCACTACAAATTTTCAATGGTTTTTCTTAAGGTAATACCTATAAAATTGAGATTTAAATGGTTCCGGAGGGTTATATTTTTATATACAATGCGTTGTTATACATAGTTCATTACAAAATAAACACAAAAACTGAAAAAAATAGCTTGACCCGATTCACCTTGGCTTTGGGGTGAATCAGGTTACGTATGGGGACAATAGAGTTTTTCGATAGAGCTGGAACTATTTAGTTGTGAGGTAGGCTAACTTTAGGTATGTAATTAACTTTTTAATATCTTTAATGAGTTACAAAACTTTGATGATTAAATTAAAATAGTTAATATTCTTAAACATTAAATAGAAATCATTTTCAGTTCAATGACTGATCCCAGATTTGTCCCTATTTTAACTCTAGTCCCTGTTCCTCCCAATCTAGTGTAGTAAAGGAACGCACTTTATCGATGGGGGGTAGGGGGTGGTGGGGGGTGGGGTTGTTTGCAAACGCAAACGTACAACAACCGACAATTTACAAAAAACGCATTCTTAATTAAAATTGTTTACTATTTATTTTAAAACTATTATTAAAGTATTCAAAACGTCGGAAATATTATGTAATAATTATAAACGAAATTAACACGTTGAACGCCATATGAATAATCGAGTATTTTGATTCCGGCAACGAGGCTCACCGGTGAGCCTTGTCTTACTGAACCATTCGGGCCATGAGGGTCACCCGTGAGTCTTTTAACCCTTTGACTGCCGTGTAGGTCACCGGTGCCCTACGCGGCGCAGTGAAGTAATTATGTCGATTTCTCTTATTAAGCGCCTGGATTGCTCAACTTTGACTTCTTTTGTTTTCAATGTATGTTTTATTTATTTATTTATTTTATTTATTTACTAGCTTTTGCCTTCGACTTCGTCCGCGTGGAATAGTTCACAAATAATGCTTTATTTTAGAACAAATTTGGTTAGCATAAAAACGTTATAGTGAGCCGACCTTAAAATATAGACATATGCTGTCGCGGACTTTTTTTAGATCTTTTAAAGGGGAAAATTTCTGTCATACATTACTTTAGCGAAACTTTAACCGTTTCTGCAGCGCACGCAGCGGAAGCTTTCGAAAGGCAAAAAAAAACGATTTTGCAACATTCTTTATTGATGCTCCGCTTGTATTGGTCTTAGCGTGTTGTTTTATAATTGGACCAGTTGTTCCTGAGATTAGCGCATTCAAACAAACAAACTCTTTAGCTTTATAATATTGAGTATAGATTAAGTTGCACCAACAAAGTGATCATCAATACAAAACATATGTCACAAACAGATGTCACCTCGATTATAGGTGCAATCGACAGTGCATTAACAACAAAATAAAAAAAAAATTATATAACTACGATTTAATTTATTTATTAAGTATTTAGTCTTTTAGAAATAGATTCACTCTCAGTATCTTCGGATTCGTCTTTCTTAGAGTTTGCTAGTTATTTCGGGATCTTAGTAGCAGAAATCGACATAATTACCTTAATGCGTCATGCGCCACGTAGGGACCCTCGTGTCAGTAAAAGGGTTAACTAGACGGTAAAGTTCGCTAATTTTTATCTTCCGTGCAAAAATTAACGCATTTTAAACATTTTAGAACGAGAATCTCAAGTTGATAAAAATTACTGATTCCTTGATTTTGGCTTGGCCCGAATGATACCTATAGTAACACTAGACTCACTGGTGGAGCGTAAAGCGTACAATGTGTTAATAAGTCGAAGTTTAAACTGTAAATCTGATCGTGTCGATTGCGATCAATCAGAAACTGGGCAACAATCGTCCTAAAACACAAACACACACACACACACACATCGGGTAAAATTTAACCAAGTTTAAAGACACCGGCACCATTTAAATGTTTAGCATTCGCGTTACACACACACACACACACACACACACACACAGACAAGTGCTAATTTATGTTCCTGAAAAAAACACAGAAAAAAAAACAAAAAAAAAGATACATTTTGGATCCACATTTTTTAATGACGAGATACGTTTTAGGGTAACGATCGTATTGTAATCGGTGGTCTGTTTTGTAAATATTAAATGTAATGGCAATAAAAGTTCTAAATATTACACTAGTTGTACGATAAACTGACTGTACGATTTCTAATTTAGGTAATAAAGTCTGATGCTCAATATTGTTTTGTTTTATTGTTCTTACCGGTGGTAGGACCTCTTGTGAGTCCGTACGGGTAAGTACCACCACCCTGCCTATTTCTACCGTGAAGCAGTAATGCGTTTCGGTTTGAAGGCTGGGGCAGCCGTTGTAACTGTAACTATACTGAGACCTTAGAACTTATATCTCAAGGTGGTGGCGCAATTAGGATGTAGAGGTCTATGGGCTCCAGTTACCACTTAAAACCAGGTGGGCTGTGAGCTCGTCCAACCACCAAAGCAATGAAAAAAAATATGGTTCGACGACTTCGGTTCGGTAGGCAGCGGCTCGGCTCTGCCCCTGGCATTGGCTGACGTCTATAAGCGACGGTAACTCACCATGCCGGGCCGCATGCTCGTCTGCCTATGCGGGCAATATATGGCTACGCACTGGGGTTCGGGATAAATAAAAATTCCATCAAAGTACAAACTGTATTAGCACTTAGAACACGCACAGAACACTAAAAATTTTAATTCACTTTTCCGATTTGCTTCAGGTGATCCGTTCGCTGTTTCGCTTCGAGTAGTTCCGATAACTAACTAACTGCGTGCCATCTCTGCAACGGTTTTATAGTCGATACGACATCCCTAGATTTATCGAGAACATTCCTTACAAGTCGAGTGTTTTCGATGTGGGTTTCCACTATCTGACAATAGATGGCGTTGTACTCCTCGAGCGCTCTAGATGTCACTGGATCTTTGATATTCGTTTCGGCTATTCGACGCTAGATGGCGTTACTCTTTCCAGCGTAACAATATAATTTAAAAAAATGCTTCAACCGGAGGATTCCATTAAATACGCCCACGCGGTTGTTCAAGCGCTCACTTATAACGTGTCTGTGTCTGAGGCTGCCCCTGGGTATACCGATGTTACATGAGGCCCAGTCGCGTCACTCCCCAAAAGGTGGTCTATGGGTCGAGAGACACGGGGCCGAGTCGCACCACTTCTAGACACGTCACCACCGGTAGACAACCGGTGAACAGGAGACTCTGTGAGGAGGATCTCAGGGCGCCACCACTTACCGCTCTGGGAAACTTACACCCAAAAAAAAAAACAAATTAAAATTAACAATATTGTGTTTATTAAACACTGATATAAAAACATAAAATGAGTTAAATTTACAATAATAGTTATAAGTACTAGTGAGAGGTTAAGACAGTTACAATATGGAAATTAATAAAGACGGTGTGTCGGTAGATACACCGAACACTCGAGAAAGTTTTAATAGAAATACAAGAAACATTAATAAATAAAATAAACAGAATACGCTTCACCGGGATCACTTCCCAGCAACCGGGGTTGCTGACTGCGAGCGAGGCTGGGAATGCGGGTGTGTTCTATGTCTACCGAAGTAAAGCAGCCTTCCTTGGACCGACTTGCTAGAGCTCCCCGCTTCTGGCAGCGTCCATATAGAAAGGTGCTATGGGATCCCGAAGGTGAACAGAAGGTCACGCTCCGCACCCTAACTGTAGTACATATTTTGTACCAGTTGAGGAACTGTTGAATTTACGTGCAGCGACGTAAATTCAACAATTCCTGAATCGCGGTGACGAGATGTTACACAATTGATAGACGTTCTCGTATTTCTCTTGATAAATCATACTACATACCTCGCGTAGGGATACCGTGACTATGCAGGCTGTTCCCCAGGGTGACGCTGCACCATTGCACTGCGGAGTGGTTAACCCTTGCGAATATTTTTATTTTTTATAAGTTTCACTTCTATCGTGTGTGACTTGCACCCACACACACACACACATACATTTTTTTATTTTTTAACTTACTGTACGTACTTCAAGTGTAATGCGGTTCTAAACATCTCGATCTGTGCATAAGTATTTTAATACATCTGCCATATTTCGTCAAATTAAGCTTTACTTCAAGTTTGGCAGCAGTTGTGATCTTAACATTGCCGGTGTACATGATCAACAATGACCACTCCATGGTATGTCCTACTAGGAATAATCGTGATTTCGGTATATATATCGTTAAATTACGTCCTAAATGTAGCCATTCTATGTTTTTCGACACACTTTAATAGAGTTGTAAAGGTATACTATATATCAGCAAATTTATTTATAACTAGCTGACCCGGCAGACTTCGTAATGCTTCAAACAAAAGGAATCCGTCCGACGGAGGACATATGAAAGGGAAAACAAAATTGTTATATTTATTTCATTCCGATCATTTTCATATTTATCTACCTTTTAAACCTTCTCTGGACTTCCACAAATAATTCAAGACCAAAATTAGCCAAATCGGTCCCGCCGTTCTCGAGTTTTAGCGAGACTAACGAACAGCAATTCATTTATATATATATACCTAGTCAGGTCATAAGTATTGTCACACAGTAAAAAAATTTCTTTTAGAATGCTGGCCACAAAAAAGTTTATTGAATTCGAATTTCGAATTGTTCATGAAAATAAAAATGTATACTTTTAGAATTTTACTCATTTTTAAATATGGAGTGGACGCTTAAAGAAGACCGTGTTGCAGT
The DNA here is from genome assembly GCF_030267445.1 of Bombyx mandarina. Classification (NCBI taxonomy): domain Eukaryota; kingdom Metazoa; phylum Arthropoda; class Insecta; order Lepidoptera; family Bombycidae; genus Bombyx; species Bombyx mandarina. The sequence goes on from NC_143226.1 coordinate 9,743,180, forward strand.
TATTGCGTTGCATCGTTGCGGTTACGCGCCAATTCAAGTTTGTAAGATACTGAAAAATTTTAATATAACCAAAAGATTCGTTTATCGTACCATCAAACGATACAATGAAGACTAGTGTAGATGACAGGTCAAGAAGTGGTCGCCCTCGGTCTGTTAGGACTCCAGCAGTGATAAAAGCTGTGAAGACGCGAATTCAAAGAAATCCCAAACGTAAGCAGAAACAGTTGGCACTTCAGATGGGGTTAAGCAGAACCACGGTGAAAAGAGTGTTAAATGAAGACTTAGGGCTTCGGGCATATCGACGAAAAACAGGACATCGTTTGAATGCTCGTCTAATGGACCTGAGACTGAAGAGGTGCCGCGCTTTGTTGAAGCGGTACGCGGGAAAAAAATATCGGGTAATTCTTTTTTGGATTAAAAATTTTTTACCGTAGAAGAGAGCTACAATAAACAAAATGATAAGGTGTACGCACACAGTAGTGAAGAAGCGAGCAACCGTATTCCGCGTGTCCAACGAGGTCATTTTCCATCCTCGCTCATGGTATGGTTGGGAGTTTCTTATTGGGGCTTAACACAGGTACATTTTTGTGAGAAAGGTGTAAAAACAAATGCAGTTGTGTATCAAAATACAGTCCTGACGAACCTTGTGGAACCTGTTTCTCATACCATTTTCAATAACAGGCACTGGGTATTCCAACAAGATTCGGCGCCAGCTCATAGAGCGAAGAGCACACAAGACTGGCTGGCGGCGCGTCAAATCGACTTCATCCGGCACGAAGACTGGCCCTCCTCCAGTCCAGATTTGAATCCTTTAGATTACAAGATATGGCAACACTTGGAGGAAAAGGCGTGCTCAAAGCCTCATCCCAATTTGGAGTCACTCAAGACATCCTTGATTAAGGCAGCCGCCGATATTGACATGGACCTCGTTCGTGCTGCGATAGACGACTGGCCGCGCAGATTGAAGGCCTGTATTCAAAATCACGGAGGTCATTTTGAATAAACTTTAGTGTCATAAGAATCTATGTTTTGTTAAGTTCATTTTGGTATATGAATGGTTACATAATGAATAAACTTGTTTCAATTATTTTACATTAAACATGTGACAGAATTTATGACCTGACTAGGTAGATTGGCTTATTATTTTATTTATTTACTTAGTACCATTATTTCGTACCGATAGGCGAAGTACTTATACTAGCGTCTACAATAAGTATGACACACGCAAACAACTTAATTTTTTCAGGCTACGATCTACTTCGTCTTTAAAATAACAAGCAATAGATTGATTGACGAAACTGTTTTGACAACCAGGGAAAAGTGATTAACCAAAAAGAAATTTATGGACAAACAAATTATTATGATTAATTCAAAACAGAAATTTCATAAGAAACTTATGCGAAGGATCAAACGATATTCTGATTACTCACCGACTGCACGAAAATATTAGACCGATCAGTAGTAATACAATCCTATTTATTGCGGCCAAGTCCAATATTTCACATAAATTTGCCCTTTTAAATAGCTCTCATCTTATCTTCTTCTTTCTAGCGTTTTCCCGGTCTATTGCCAGGCTCGGCTTTCCTACTTAAGCTCCTCCACTTTACCAAGTTCTCGGCATCCTTCTGGGTTTGGTTATTCTCCTCCATAACCGCCTTTACCACATACATCCAGTGTTTCTTGGGCCTATCGCATAAAGTTCCTAACCCATTTAATTCTAAATCTAAAGGAATGTCTATTCGATTTGAGAAAGACCTTTTACACAATTATGTCGAAACCGAACTTCAGTATTTCCTTCGCCCCTTCAACGTGATGCAGTCTTTGTTCTTCCAGTCAAAGTACAGAATTGTCGACAACTTCATTCTTCCGAATACGCTTTTTAAAAATGTTATGTCATTTGTGGTTTCCGTTCTTTGTGCCCTGTCTTGTATATATACTATCATATCAGTTTGGCAAAATACTCATGCTACCTCACTTCATGCTCTAGTTACTTCTGTTTACCTGAGCTACAATATCTATGGTATCCTCATAGGCTCAGTATTAATTATCTGGCTAAGTGACAGTAGCATTGAATTCGTTTTGAAAATCCAAGACTTGATCAAGATATTGGAGTTCAACAAATGTTTCTTAATCGAATACGCTTTCATTAACTCTATCATTATGGTCGCAATATACATACTTAACTTCCTTCTGTATGGTTATTTTTTGTACATCTTCAAAAGTTTCTCTTGGCTTGACATTTTCGGCTATTGTGTGTATATTAATCAAGATCTGGATATATATTATGTTATAATTTTTGCGAACATATTGAAGAAGTGCGCTAGTCGTTGGACGTTAGAGGCAAGACAGAAAAATAATTTCGATGACCAAGGAAAATGGGTGAAATTGTTTAATGCCTTTCTAAATTTAACAGAAGCCTATCAATTATATCAGAAGATTTTTGAATTTTATGTGAGTATAATTCGTAAAACTTAACGTAATTACCGATTAAAAGGGTTTGAATAAGAACTTAGTTCGATATAAAAATTTCGAGGAAAATATGGAAATAAAACCACTTTAATTACTTTAAAAAAAAATTATGAATACCTCTGTGGTGACATTCTTCAGTTTCCCTCATTGAAGTATATTTATTATTGTATTTGTCGTTATCGTGAAAATTGTTTCTTGCTAATAAAAAAGTATGAACGTACCTATTTATTTTTTTAGGAACATTACGTAGAGTAGGTATTGTGTTTCTCGGCTTACAACTTACGGTTTGTCGAGTCTGTAGTAATGACATAAAATCAATACACTGTGTACATGCTTACTAAAGTTTATGGATAAACAAATAATTAAAAATGTTTATTCTTTTTTAGATATTCAACAATGTTATCGCTACTTTCCTGCAAGCTCTGGCTTCAGTACAGATGTGGCTTGAATTCTGTCAAGCTTCTTCTCACTACGACGACAGCGAAGTATTATTATTTAATTCTGTACCACACAAAGTTTCTTTAATACCTTTTAAAAAATGAAATAAAACTGTTATGGAATTTTAGTGTATAACGGGGCTAATTTTTTTATTGCTTAAAAGGGTGAATGAACGAGCTCACAGCCCACCTGGTGTTAAGTGGTTACCGGAGCCCATAGACATCTACAACGTAAATGCACCACCCACCTTGAGATATAAGTTCTAAGGTCTCAGTATAGTTACAACGGCTGCCCCACCCTTCAAACCGAAATGCATTACTGCTTCACGGCAGAAATAGGCAGGGTGGTGGTACCTACCCGCGCTGACTCACAAGAGGTCCTACCAACAGTAATTACGCAAATTATAATCTTTTGGGTTGGATTTTTATTACACCATGTTATTCCTTCACCGTTGAAGTCAATAGTGAACCTTTGTTAAGTACGTATTTCATTAGAAAAATTGGTACTCGCCTGCGGGATTCGAACACCGTTGTTGCATCGCATATATTCGAATGCACCGGACGTCTCATCCTTTGGGCCACGACGACTTCAAAATGACATTGATTTAGCGTAAAACGGATGAAAATCATTATATTACATAAGACCTCTTGCGAGTCCGTACCGGTAGGTATCACCATTTTTTTTTTTTTTTTTTTTTTTTTTTTCTGCCGTGAAGCAGTAATGCTTTTCGGTTTGAAGTGCGGGGCAGCCGTTGTAACTATACTGAGACCTTAGAACTCATACTCAAGGTGGGTGGCGCATTTATGTTGTCTATGGGCTCCAATAACCACTTAACAACAGGTGGGCTGTGAGCTCGTCTACCCGTATAAGCAATAAAAAATATGTTGGCAATAAAAAACAAACATAAAGACAATAACCGCTGAGCTTGTTTTGTCAGGGCTGTGTGTGACCGGTGATAGAGTTCACTTTGACTGTCAATAAGCCGAACAGTAACAAATGATTTTGAATAATTTATTTTCAGACAGTAATGCTTCACGCCTTCCAATTGATTTGCGTGTGGATCGTAAAGAAATTTATCACATTATCAATATTGAGCTTCGAAATGGAAGTTTTTTACGAGAAACTTCGAGAAATTGAAACTGTATGCATTTATTTTGGTCTCAAGCGACAATCCGAGTGGTATGTAATTCAGATTTACATGTTCTAAATATAATGAATCAAAATATGTATGCCCTTTTGCCGATCTCGTAAATACAACATATTTATTACAAATATTATACTTAGTTTGAAAATTTAAAAAATATGCTTATGCGATAACAACAGAGAGCTCCGCTCCGTCCGACTGTTCGAGCCAGAATGCTTTGTGCGACAAAAGTCGTTCGGAGTTACAGTGAAAAGTGAGGATAGCTTAGTCATGAATTCTCTTGAATACCGTCTTAAACAATTGTTGACATACGTAACATGAAGGAAACAGCTAACTTTAACTATTTTTAGGTAAATTAATAGTTACGTTGCGCCGACATATATAAATATGTTTGTCAGTCTCTGGTAGGTACCCATAACACGGGGAATCCTAAATTTGGTCCAGATGACCAGGCGTTATTTGTTCCCGATTCTCATTATTATTTATTGATTACATTTTCAGATCGAGAATTAAAGATATGGAAGAACATAATTCGTGTATCTTCGTGTTCGGTCAGAAAGACAACGGCTTGTGGCCTATGTGAGGTCGGCGCGGCGCTACCGCAGTGGCTTTTACAAGCGACCACAGCCTACACTATTGCACTCTTACAGTTTCACATCACGACGTTCTCTCGGGCGACTAATGCTATTTATGACTTGGGTTAGTCACACGAACACGGAATTCAGTCGTCAAGTCGAACGATTGGAATACCACAAACTGTAATTTTCCAAAATGAACTGTTTCATTTGCAACTGTATTGAACGCATCAGTTAAGACTAAATTAAGCATCGAGATGAGTGCAAGCTGTAATTTTCCAAAATGAACTTTTTCATTTGCAACTGTATTGAACGCATCGGTTAAGACTAAATTAAGCATTAAGCCTTCACCGAGATGAGTGGCTGCATTCATATCGTGATGTCTATGGACTACATTAAGAGTTCGCTTGCCTATCAATTCAACAAAGGGCAACAGCTACCAGTGAATCCTTGCGAAAACCAAACCTTGTAGATTCGAACTTTGTTGCTGAGATAACGAAATCTATTAATCTAATTTAAAGTGTTATTAGTACAATATATAAAAATGAACTGCTGTTCGTTAGTCTCGCTAAAACTCGAGAACGGCTGGACCGATTTGGCTAATTTTGGTCTTGAATTATTTGTGGAAGTCCAAAGGCTTAAAAGGTAAATAAATATGAAAATGCTCGGAACTAAATAAAAATAACAATTTTGTTTTTACTTTGATGTGTCCCCCGTCGGACGGATTCCTTTTGTTCGTTTTAAGTTTATATTATAGGTACAAAAGTTTAGGTCTTTTATTTGTCGATTGTTGCACTGCGAAGTCTGTCAGGTCAGCTAGTTAGTACAATAAAAAACACTTGTGTTTCGTCGTAATAAATAAACTAGTAGTCCTGATGAACTGAAATTTCTGTAATGTCTTAGTATTGATGCAACGTTGTCAGGTCGCGCCATGTCAGGATGGGCTGGAGTAATAATCCTTACGGGGTTTTAAAACTCACACAGTTTATATGCGTTGCCGGCGGCGGAAATATTTTTACTTATTTAAAAATATATATATATGTATATATATTTGAGACAAAAACAAAAAAAATAGCCCGCTGAGTTTGTTTCGCCGGTTCTTCTCAGGACTGTGACTTTTTTGGAACCGGTGGTAGAGTTAACATTGCTATTTATAGACATTCAACAAGTGTGTTATACTGACATCTAAGTTGAAATAAATGATTTTGAATATGAATTTGAATTCAGACGATATCATTATAAATAAGTTTTCACATTCGAAACTTGACACGTAGCGCGTTCTCGCCGGTTTTCGCCAATCGAATACATAACTAAAATTTTGTTTAACAGATTATTCTCGCATTTATTGTGAAAAGCTTAATAAAAATCGATATTAAACGCAATTGTAAACTATTCATGTTTCAACATTTTACTGGTACCACCACCTTGTTTTTTTCTGCCGTGAAGCAGTAATGCGTTTCGGTTTGAAGGGTGGGATAGCCGTTGTACTGTAAAAATCTGGACTTGGAACTCATATCTCAAGGTAGGTGGTGACATTTACGTTGTAGATGTCTACGGGCTCCGGTAGCCGCTTAAGATCAGGTGGACCGTGAGCTCGTCGACCCACCTACCAATAAATAAATATAGCTTTAATATTGTTAAATCTTGACTGCGCATGATAGTTGCTTGTTTGAATCTCCCGAACAATTATAAGTAGCACAATCCGTATGATTTGTGTTTGAATATGTAACTAGAGGTCCCGCAGTAGTCGAAATTCGACTATAATTAATTGGAATTGTAAGTTTGTAAACTATTACGATTGTATTTTATACTTCTATAATCACAAATTTCGCCAAGACTACACTATAAAAAATATTAACAAAGTCAAACAATATTTAATCTCATTTAGACAACAGACGTCAAGAACAAAAGTTTGACAATAAATAGTATGCATGCGTGTGTGCGTCAAATACATGGTATGTAGTGTGTGTAATGTTTTCTTTATTGATTTAATGTATCTTTTATGCATTATTATAAAAAAATAATAGCATTGTACACTTCTTCTCTATATTCTCTATAACTATGGAAAATTTCATACTCCTCCGTCTGCGCAATTTTCGTAAAAAGGGATACAAAGTTTTTGCTTCACGTATTAATATATAAATAAATGTTTTTTGTGGCACGACTCTTTATTTTAATTTCATTTCAATAATAGTGAGGGTGACTGAATGCTGACTGACTGACTGAAGGCAAGTGATCGATAATAATGGAGTGCATATGAAGGGACCTACACTCAGCATTGGGTAGACACAGGTTGAGGAAGAATAGAGGTTAATTTGATGATGTACAGGCATCACGATCAGTTTGGTGTTAAGTGCTGATCATACATCTCACAGCGTGAATGCCGACACCCACCATATACCTTGAGGTCTAGGACTCAATTTTCTAGTCTAAATACCCTCTTCAAGTTTTTTTTTTATTTTTTTTTTATTGCCTTTGTAGGCATACGGGCATACGGCCCACCTGATGGTGAGTGGTTACCGTCGCCCATGGACTTCAGCAATACATTTTCTGCGAGAGTAATATTTATTACACGATATTAATACTTCAAGAGTATGTCGACAATTAAACAAAAGTTATATTGTTAACATTTATTGTTTTTTTCTTTAATGACTAACATCTATATTTACATATTTATTTATAAGCTTATCATCCTACGCTTATGTTATTCTATCATGAACATTAATTTGAGACATTTGAGACATTTGAAGACTCCAATCTTTCAATTGCAATTTACCCTTCAAAAGCGATCAGAGTACCAGGACATCAGAAGCGACGCGTCGTAATTTCTTCGGTCTTTCGACACAACTTAATATTTTGAAATCTCTTCCGAATCGTTCTCCGTCTCCCAGCGTTTGAGGCAAAGGCTGGTTCAGGGTCTCGGGCAGGAAGAGCGACGTGATCCCGCCCACGACGCTCAGTATACCCATGATGATCAGCGGCAAAGCTCGAGCGTAGATCGCCTACAAATAGGAAACTAAGTACCAGGACTACATAATTACAAAGAGGTTCTTAATAAATTTATAACGAAAACTGAAGTCGTCGTGGCCTAAAGGATAAGACGTCCGGTGCAATCGTGTTGAGCGACGCACCGGTGCTCGAACCCCAGGCTGGTACCAATTTTTCTAATGAAATACGTACTCAACAAAAGTTCACAATTGATTTCCACGGTGAAGGACTGACATCGCGTAATAAAAATCAAACCCGCAAAATTATAATTTGCGTAATTACTGGTGTTAAGACCTCTTGTGAGTCCGCGCGGGTAGGTACCACCATCCTGCCTGTTTCTGCCGTGAAGCAGTAATACGTTTCGGCTTGAAGGGTGGGGCAGCCGTTGTAACTATACTTGAGACCTTAGAACTTATATCTCAAGGTGGGTGGCGCATTTACACTGTAGATGTCTATGGGCTCCTAAGCAATAAAAAAAAATAGTACAAGGCGAATAACAAAGTTGAATTTACCAAGTGAACGATATACGGGCAGGCCAGTAAGCCGAGACCCGATATGAAGGAGGCCGTGCCCATCGCCTGGGCTCTCAATACAGTGGGCAGTAGTTCTCCGATCATCACGTAGAAGACTGCGAAGGATGACGCGGCACACAGCCTGCCGAGCATCGCTAGAGACACCGTTATCCAGGGCCACGCTGAAAGAGATTGGTTCGTTTGGTTCGGAAGTATTCCTCGTAAGGCGCTCCCGCAGTGCTGAGGACGTGACTGCTTCCTTTTTTTGTTTTTTTTTTATTGCTTAGATGGGTGGACGAACTCACAGCCCACCTAGTGTTAAGTGGTTACTGGAGTCCATAGACATCTACAACGTGAATGCGCCACCCACCTTGAGATATCAGTTCTAAGGTCTCAGTATAGTTACAACGGTTGCTTCGCTCTTCAAACCGAAACGCATTACTGCTTCACGGCAGAAATACTTCACGGCAGAAATAGGCAGGGTGGTGGTACCTACCCGTGCAGACTCACAAGAGGTCCTACCATCAATAATTACGCAAATTACGTATAGTTTTGCGGGTTACATTTTTATTACACGATGTTATTCCTTCACCGTGGAAGTCAATCCTGAACATTTGTTGAGTACGTATTTCATTAGATAAATTGGTACCCGCCTGCGGGATTCGAACACCGGTGCATCGCTCAACACGAATGCACCGGACATCTTTATACTTTAGGCCACGACGACTTCAGACGTGACGTGACGTGACGACGTGATGATGGTGCTGAGATTACATTTTGGTAGGTCCTATCCCTTTGAGGAATATCTAAATAAGCGGCGCTTTAGAGCAGCGCGCCGCGACCTGCCTTACTTCAATGCGATTGACCCCCTGCTTTATTTAATAAAGTTTATTAAATCTCATTGCTGAAGACGAGTTCGAGGCCTATCTAAGTTCGTCCGGAGCCCATAGACATGAAATGTACCGTTTAATCCGGGGCACCGTGTCTTACTGGAGCTATTTATGACTGTTAAGGATAAGACGTCCGGTGCATTCGTATCTAGCGATGCAACGGTGTTCGAATCCCGCAGGCGGGTACCAATTTCTATAATGAAATACGTACTCAACAATTGTTCACGATTGACTTCCACGGTGAAGGAATAGAATCGTGTAATAAAAATCAAACCCGCAAAATTATAATTTGCGTAATTACTGGCGGAAGGATCTCTTGTGAGTCCGCGCAGGTGGGTACCACCCCCTGCCTATTTCTCTGCGAAAGTTTCCCTCCAATACAGAGAGTAAATAACAAACCACACACGTTCATTACAGTTTGGTGAACATTCGAAACTTCGACCACATGAGTCGAGATGGGAAGGAGCTTGTACGGTAGCGCATATTGTTACCGGTGGTCGTTAGTGGGAAATATCGAAAGTCGACTCACACTCCGGCACGAGCACGCAGCTGAGACAGGCCAGGCCGCCGACGCACATGAAGGCGCAGAGCACCCAGCGCCTGCCGAGCCTCTCCATGCATCGCCACGCCAGGACGTAGGACGGGAGCTCCACCGCGCCGCCTGAAGGTAAGGACCCGAACAATCAAAACTGTACGATCAGCGGCGCTTTCGATGTTAAACGGTAGGCAGCGGCTTGGCTCTGCCCCTGGCACTGCTGACGTCCGTGAGCGACGGTAACCACTCACCATCAGATGGGCAGTATGCCTGTCTGCCTATACGGCAATAAAAATAAAAAATAAATTCAAAACATAAACTGAACGTGGACAGAAAATAAATTTTAGTAAAGTAAGTATTAAGTAAGTATACACTATTGTGGTTTTTTTATTGCTTAGATGGGTGGACGAGCTCACAGCCCCCCTGGTGTTAAGTGGTTACTGGAGCCGATAGACATCTACAACGTAAATGCGCCACCCACCTTGAGATATAAGTTCTAAGGTCTCAGTATAGTTACAACGGCTACCCCATTCTTCAAACCGAAGCGCATTACTGCTTCACGGCAGAAATAGGCAGGACGGTGGTACCTACCCGTGCGGACTCACAAGATGTCCTACCACCAGTAAAAGTTATGGCAGCGGTGGGGTGAGTCTACCCGTGACCGCGGCACGCCGGGGCACCAGGAACTCGTTAATTCCGGACGTCACGACAAGAATCGGTTTAATAATAGTAAGTGTGAAAACTTGTTGCTTAGAAGGAAATAGCAGTAGATGGTAAGGTATTGTAGGTCCACACGAGCAGGTAACACCAACCTGTTTATTTTTGTAGCGAAGCAATTTAATTTCAATTTAAAGGGAGGGAGAGCCGACGTGGGTTAAACTGCACCTCATGTCCCAAAGGTAGCAGTTAGTCGTCGTGATGTCCACGGGCTGCTAGCGTGCTCTCTTCAGAGACTTAAGTGGATTTTCGGTTCGCATGCAACTTAGCAAAAGCCTCACCAATAAAGAACGCCAAGTAATCATCGACGCCCAAGTTAGGAGTGTTGTAGCTGAGACTGTTGTAGACCACGCCCAGAGAGACCCAGTCAAAAGTCAAAATCAAGAACTTCCTCCTGAGATTAGGGTATCTGAACACATCCAGTGGGGAGGCCTTACAGTCGCCCTCCGAGTTCTGATCATCCATTCTCTTGTTTTCCATCACGTCTACTTCGTCCTCCTGGATGAATATCTTACTAACAAGCTGTAAGGATTTCCTTCTTAATGTATCTCCAGGTGACTTGAACTCCGTCTGAGTCCACTTCTGCTGCGAATCTGCTGAAAAATTAATTAATTTAAATGGGATAGGCATTTATCGATATTCATTAGTGACTAGCTGATCCGGGAGACTTCGTAGTGCCTCAATTAATAAATAAAATACCTCAACTTTTGTATAAAATAAACTTAAAACAAATAAAAGGAATCCGTCCGACGGGGGACACATCAAAGGAAAAACAAAATAATAATTGTTATTTTTATTTAATTCCGAGCATTTTCATTTATATATCTACCTTTTAAGCCTTCTCTGGACTTCCACAAATAATTCAAGACCAAAATTAGCCAAATCGGTCCAGCCGTTCTCGAGTTTTAGCGAGACTAACGAACAGCAATTCATTTTTATATATATAGAAGAAGATAGAAGATAGCCAACGATGCATCGACTAATGTACGAAATAAATTACCTTCTTCATTGAACTCCCTATTGTCGTCTCTTTCGTATTCTTTTGTTTTAGATTTGATTTCTCTTTCGGTGAGTTCCAGCGCGAAAGTTCGTTCTAAATCGTCATTTTTACTTCCTACTGTTTCTGCGATCCTGGTAAGATCCGGACGGAAGGTCAGCATGTTGCTGATCCTCCTGTCCAGGTCATCTTTCGTAATTCTGCCGCAGTGCCCATTCGCGTTGGACACGCAGGACATTTCTGCTGCATCTTCTTCTTCTTTTGTTTTCTTCTGTGGAATTTAAGTCTCATTATGCTTAACGCAACTTCAAGGAGCATTTTGTCAGACGATCCAAGAAATGTACTAAATGTATGATTAAAAGTACTTTTATTGATTCGGTGACTGTTGCGCCAATCGTGGGTTCGATTCCCACATCGGGCTAACATTGTGAGATATAGTTATTTTAATTATATCTAGGTCTCGCGAAAATTGAAGAAGGTTCTGTAAGTATCTCAGGAGTGTGTATGTATTTCTTAGAAGTCGTAGTGGCCTAAAAGATAAGACGTTCGGAGAAGATAAGGCATTCGAACGCAAGCAGGTACCAGTTTTTTTAATGAAATGCGTACTCGACAAATGTTTACGATTGACTTTCACAATCAAGGAATGACATCGTGTAATAAAAAAAATTACATGTGTGCAATTCACACGTGGTAGAAGTGAAACCTTCCAAAATTAAAATACAATTATCCTAAACGTCTTAAGTATATGTAAAATTTTGTCATTAGTAAATAATTGTAAGGTAGCGCCCTCTGTGAATTGATATTTTAATTTCACGTATAATCCTAAATTAAAATTCTCTACAAGAGCTTTCATACACACGTTAGTATTAAAAAATCTCACAGATGGCGCTGTATTAAATAGTATGTATATTTCTGTCTCATTCTTTGCTGACTTCATCCTACACATTTTTGTATTTGTGTCTCTTACCTGTCGTTTTTTCCGTTGCATCCGGTTTGAAATCACAACGATTCTAAAGAAGTTTTCACTTCAAAAATTAAACCCGCAAAATTATAATATGCGTAATTACTGGTGGTAGGACGCCTTGTCAATCCGCACCACCCTGCATATTTCGGCAGTAAAGTAATGCGTTTCGGTTTGAAGGGTGGGGCAGCCGTTGTACTATGTAACAGATTTTACAACTCTTGTCTCCAAATGGGTGGCGTCATTTACGTGGTGGAAGTCTATGGGCGCCAATAACTACTTAGCACCAGGGGGGTCGTGAGGTTGTCCATCCATTGGATAGTTATATACTGGGTGGCAAACAATTTGAATTGGCCAGTGAAATATAATCTTTAAGTCTACGTGTTAGTCTACGGACACGAAACTTGCGATGGCCGAGCGATGGCGACAGCGGCGCGACGGCGATGTATACAAAAGCATTGCACAGTATGGGGACGGGCACGAAACGGGCGATGGCGGAGCGGGGCGATCGAGCGATGTACGGGCGATGATGGGGCGAGGGCGACGCGGAAGCGACGAGAACAAACTAGTTTGGTTTCGTCGCTTGCGCGGGTACACAGTGTTGTGTTGAATTATTATTTTAGTAATGGAAATTGATAATGAGGAATTTATAATTTAACAAAGAATTTAAAATTTCATTGAATGACACTTGAACGGTCGATTCGTTCTCTTGTCGACTATTTTTATACGTATATGAGAATAGTCGGTTCGTTCTTTGTCGTCTTTGTGTCAGTCTTTTAAGAAGTCAAAAAATGTACTGTCTGCCGCTAGTCACGTACGCCCTCGTAACATTTCTTTTCGAATTCTTGTCAAGTCTAGTCTGTATCTATGTCTAGTCGCTGTAGGTCTTATGTCCTGTCAAAGAGGCTGCACGCCACGACAACACCTTAACTCGTAATGAAGCGTTGAAAATTCTTCCCAATTGAGTTTTCGTTGATTTATTGGATGAACACCATCTCTAAGTAATAATAATTCCATCATTAGGAGGCTAGGCTCCAATAGTTCTTTTCGAGATAAAGTCATGATTGGCACAACACTGTATGAGCGCGACTGCTCGCCAGCTTGTTTCGTGCCCGCGCGAGATATCGCTGCCTACCCGCTCCGTGTCGCGTCGCCCCGCTGTCGCCATCGCTCGGCCATCGCAAATTTCGTGCCCGTAGACTTAAGGGAGTAGCAACAATGCCTCCCGCGTGTGGTCTCGCAACAGCCAGTCTGATTTTCCTTCTCTTCTGTAGGTACATGAGATTTATTTTAGCCAAACTACTCACGTGTAGCTCCAGGAGGAACCCTTTCCGTAACCGTATTCCGTTTTTCTTAGCGAGGTCCCGTAGCACCTTTTCAGCTTCAGCGATACGACCCCTGCCGACCAACCATCTCGGAGACTCTGGTATCAGCCAGTAATATCTGAAACGCGCATAGCATTACGATAAAACGAGCTCGCGTTAAGTGGTTACCGAATGCCGTAGATATTGTGACATTAACGTTGTTTCCCAGCTTAGGACTGGCCCCTACACTTAGTGATAGATAAGTACCAAGCCGCCCCGGACAGTGTTGCTAGTGTCCCCGAATACCCCGCTGGACCAGAACGCGATACGCCGCCACCAAGATGCTCGCGTGTTACATGACAACTAGACTCGCTGGAGTTCTGGTAGCGCGCCGCAAGATCTGGATCCCCTCCGGTCGCCCCATAACCTCCACCAGTGGTCCAGTTTCAGCCCTCACGCAGACTGCGCTATGACACATTTTTCTTAAACTTACCCGGTACCCCTATTTTGCGATGATTCCTTCTACCAGATATTGTGGCTGACACTCACCCGTACAGCAGCAGGAAAGGCAGACTAGTGACCAGCGACAGATGGTACCAGTCCCTCACGGCGTAGGCCAGCAGGGAGAGCAGACACATGCCGGTGGCGAACAGCATCCCGACGACAATTCCTTGAAAATATAATATAGTAATTTGTGGTGGTAGTAAATAGAAAATAAAAAATATTTTCGTTTGTTGATACCACATGCTCTGAACGGAAATTGAATCAACCCCACGATGTTTTAGCTGGTATTTTGTGTGACAGCCCCAGTAGCATTTGGGGCCGAGAAGATCGAGACTTTTCTTTGGAGCCACTAGGCCATAAGTGCGCCAAAGCCCGTATTTACTTATTAGCTTAAATGGATTAAAATTACCTATTATCAGATAATCATAGATAACAATATACCGGCAATGTTTCTCCTGCCAGGAGGCATAAGCTCCAAGGCCAGTATGAAAGGTAGCTGGTAGAGAGCCGGGAAGAATAGTCCTCCGGCCACTCTCAGCACGATATACGTCCAGTAGGTGGTGGCAAAGGACGCGGATATCGCCAGGGGAACTTCCAGGAAGATCATCAGTAGAATCGTTGGACGTCGACCGTATCTGAGAAAAAAATTATTGATTGAAACAAAACGTCTTTGATTGAGCTCATCAAGGCCATTTTGAGGTCGTGGCTAAGGTTTTCTTAGGTTGCCCCGTTGATTCTCGGACGCTAGGTGTGAAGGGGCGACTAGAGACCAGACATTATAGTCCCTCTAGGGAAATGAACTGAAAAAATGATTGATTGATTGAAAAAGTCTTTGATTGAGCTCAACAAGGCCACTTTGAGGTCTTGGCTAAAGTTTTGTTCGGTTGCCCCGTTGATTCTAAGACTAGGTGTTAAGGGGCGACTAGAGACCAGACATTAAAGTGAATAGCACTACCCCTCTAGGGATATGAACTAAGTCTTCATAGACTCTCTTACTTTTAGCGTTTTAAAGAGAATCTATTTCTAAATAGACATTGATATGGGTATGACCTCAGTATCGATAGCCGCGTCCATATAATGCTGATACTTTTGGCGATCCGATACGAGTAAAAAGAAACGAATGAAGGAGACGGTGTAACTAAAGACAGGCGAATAAATAATAGTTTAAAAAACACGCTTTATATAAAATTCAACTAAAAATAGAAAATAAATTTTAATAAATTTAAATTGAAGTAAGTGTAAAATATATTTTATTTAAAACAAAGCATGGTGCTATTAGTTATACCTAGTCAGGTCATAAATTCTGTCACATGTTTAATGTAAAATAATTGAAACAAGTTTATTCATTATGTAACCATTCATATACCAAAATGAACTTAACAAAACATAGATTCTTATGACACTAAAGTTTATTCAAAATGACCTCCGTGATTTGAATACAGGCCTTCAATCTGCGCGGCCAGTCGTCTATCGCAGCACGAACGAGGTCCATGTCAATATCGGCGGCTGCCTTAATCAAGGATGTCTTGAGTGACTCCAAATTGGGATGAGGCTTTGAGCACGCCTTTTCCTTCAAGTGTTGTCATATCTTGTAATCTAACGGATTCAAATCTGGACTGGAGGAGGGCCAGTCTTCGTGCCGGATGAAGTCGATTTCACGCGCCGCCAACCAGTCTTGTGTGCTCTTCGCTCTATGAGCTGGCGCCGAATCTTGTTGGAATACCGAGTGCCTGTTATTGAACATGGTATGAGAAACAGGTTCCACAAGGTTCGTCAGGACTGTATTTTGATACACAACTGCATTCGTTTTTACACCTTTCTCACAAAAATGTACCTCTGTTAAGCCCCAATAAGAAACTCCCAACCATACCATGTGCGAGGATGGAAAATGACCTCGTTGGACACGCGAAATACGGTTGCTCGCTTCTTCACTACTGTGTGCGTACACCTTATCATTTTGTTTTTTGTAGCTCTCTTCTAAGGTAAAAATTTTTTCATCCGAAAAAAGAATTTCCCGATATTTTTTTCCCGCGTACCGCTTCAACAAAGCGCGGCATCTCTTCAGTCTCAGGTCCATTAGACGAGCATTCAAACGATGTCCTGCTTTTCTTCGATATGCTCGAAGCCCTAAGTCTTCATTTAACACCCTTTTCACCGTGGTTCTGCTTACGTTTGGGATTTCTTTGAATTCGCCCCTTCACAGCTTTTATCACTGCTGGAGTCCTAACAGACCGAGGGCGACCACTTCTTGACCTGTCATCTACACTAGAGTCTTCATTGTATCGTTTGATGGTACGATAAACGAATCTTTTGGTTATATTCAAAATTTTCAGTATGTTAAAAATTTGAATAGGCGCGTAACCGCAACGATGCAACGCAATAACTGCAACACGGTCTTCTTTAAGCGTCCACTCCATATTTAAAAATGAGTAAAATTCTAAAAGTATACATTTTTATTTTCATGAACAATTCGAAATTCGAATTCAATAAACTTTTTTGTGGCCAGCATTCTAAAAGAAAAGTTTTTACTGTGTGACAATACTTATGACCTGACTAGTTATATATTTTTCTGACAGATATGAGTAGAAGAAAATCTGGCCGCTTAAAGTGGGTCAAAATCGCGTCTAAAGGAGTCAGTTACAAACATACAAACATACATACAATTGAAGCTAATATAAAGCGTGTAAAAATCATCCTTTTTTTTAATCACCATATACCTGTCCGACATCCACCCGAAGAATAAGTTCCCGAAGATGGAGCCAACCCAGAACAGGGTATTGCTGGTCCGAGGCAGCCATTCCTTGTCACAGACCAAGGAAAACTGGAAGTAATGGTTTTTATTTACTTTACAAAAGTGTTCGAAATGTAATTTCATGATACACGATATTTAAAAGGAGCCCCAGTCTGGAAAAGGAATACTGGGACATTAGACGTCATGTGTGCAGCTTGCACAGGTAGGTACCAACCATTCTGCCCATTTCTGCCATGTAGCAGTAATGGGTTTCGGTTTGAAGGGTGGAGCAGCCGTTGTACTTTAAAAACAAAGAGTTAGAACTCATGTCTCAAGGTGAGGTGGTATGATATCTATGAGCTTCGGTAACCACTTAACATCAGATGAGCCGGGAGCTAGTACACCCATCTAACCAATAAAAAAAACAAAAACTTCGTATCTCAAGATTGGTGATGGCTTATACGGTAATCATTTAATAACTATATGAGTCACGTGCTCCAAAGATGATGTCTCAATTGTACTATAGAATTGCTATTCCACCTTTAAAAACAGAAAAGCAAGTTACACAATGGCTTGCAATGCGACCTACCACCCTTAATACTCAGACTAATAACTTTTTTAGGCTTCTACAGAATCGTAATTGGGACCCATTGAGAAGATCCGGCGAGAAACTATGCGGGCTGATGTTTAGGTTAGGTTGCACGTCGAGCTCTTTGCCGAGTTCGACGAGTACGGTTACCAAGATCCCTAAGTCTGCTCCTAGTGTTAGAGCTGAAAGCGTCTAATGCAAAGGTAATTGGATCTGATGGATCCGTAAGGACGTGTCTAGGGCGTCGACGGTGACTGGCTCCTGCGTGATCAGGAGTCGGGGAGTAGTCAGCGGTGGCAACGATAAGGCGATTATCATGACGCATAGCCTTATCGAATTAAACCATTAAAATTATTTTCTCAGATAAAACTCACGTCAGTAACAAGCGTCCTTTTGTAATGTTCTGTGCTGTAAGTCCAGCCGCGAGAACACGGCGACGTGGAGTTATCTCTGATCGATAGAATAGCTCCTTCCACTTTGGAGATCTACAATTAAAAACAACTAAATTGCTCTTATTCCACTATAATAAGATCCATGAACGGACTATCGTTTTTAATCGAAACTAATTTTACGACTAAATTCGTTTTATTATTATCATATTAAATTATTTTTTTATTGCTTAGATGGGTAGACGAGCTCACAGCCCACCTGGTGTTAAGTGGTTACTGGAGCCCATAGATATCTATAACGTAAATGCGCCACCCACCTTGAGATATAAGTTCTAAGATCTCAGTATAGTTACAACGGCTGCCCCACCCTTCCAACCGAAACGCATTACTGCTTCACGGCAGAAATAGGCGGGGTGGTGGTACCTACACGTGCGGACTCACAAGATTTCCTACCACCAGTAAAGTATTGGAAACGTTTCGAATACTCCACACAGTTTTCTTAAACAGTTTTCGTGGTCGCAGACGATATCGATAATGATAGTTACAAACACGACATTAAACCGGAAAAGTAATTTATTATTACGATTCGCGAAAACTAAAGAAAATATTGTTTTGTGTTTTTTAAGCAACCTAACCTCTTTTTATAGTTTCCAAAATTGTATTATTATTAGTCTTATTCTTATTATTATATTATTATTATTTTAATACGGCCGTCTGGTGTAGTGGTAAGTGAGATGGTCACTACACAAGGGGGTCGCGGGTTCGAATCCCGCCAAGGGAAGATATTTTTATGATAAATATCAAAAAAATGTCTTTTCCAGGGTTATGGATGTATATTAAATACATGTATGTGTATAATAAATTATAATTTGCATAATTACTGGTGGTAGGACCTCTTGTGAGTCCGCACGGGTAGGTACCATCATCCTGCCTATTTCTGCCGTGAAGCAGTAATGCGTTTCGGCTTGAAGGGTGGGGCAGCCGTTGTAACTATACTGAGACCTTAGAACTTATATCTCAAGATGGGTGGCGCATTTACGTTGTAGATGTCTATGGACTCCAGTAACCATTTAACACCAGGTGTACTGTGAGCTCTTCCACCCATCTAAGCAATAAAAAATAAATAAAAATAAATGTTCAAGAATGCAGTGTACTTACTTTAAAATAATGAATTTCAACGGAGTTTTCTTTTTAACTTTTTAATCTCACTGACTTATAGTAAGTTGCTGACTTATAGTAAGTAATATATTCATTTAGGGTAATATTTATTTATTATTATTAATAATATTACCTTGATACAATATTTAATGATTGAATTAGTAATGGCTTTGTAGCGGGTAGCCATCATACAACACAAGACCTTTGACAGATGTCTGAATCTCGCTTACGACATTTTCAAGATAATCTTACATATATACAATTTCCGAACAACAACATTCGGTTAGCCCACTGAGTTTCTCGCCGGGTCTTCTCAGTGGGTCGCGTTTCCGATCCGGTGGTAGATTCTGCGAAGCACTGCTCTTGCTAGGGACAGTGTTAGCAACACTTCCGGTTTGAGCCCCGTGAGCTCACCTATACGTCAAGGAGAATCTGAAATATCCTCTCATGGCTATCAGAATAGGTAGGAAAAAAAACAACTTTCGGACCGTCGGTCTACCGTGCAATTTCACCCGCTCAGTGGAAGATCTTCCCTTTGTCATTTACGTACAAAGTGTCTTTTTAAATGTTTAGATGATGGGTAGACGAACGAACCCCCACCTGCTGTTAAGTGGTTACCGGAACCACCTTACATCTTGAGACGTGTACTAGTAGACAGTGATTACATTCCGAATTCCGATACAGATTTCTTCAAGCAATGATATACTTAACACACATTCACAAACGGCCTTAATGATAAGGGTCTATATAAGATAACATGAACTTAAAAATTGAAAGTCATTAAGCAATAATTTACCTGCAATTTCCTTTCGTTTTCGTCATTGGACAAAAACAATTTACGTGTCTTCACGACATGTAACGCGCCTCCTTCTCTGATAGCCTTCGAACTGAAAACGTCAAGTAAATATATGTAAAGAAAGTTATTCCTTTCTTTAATTTTAATTATGTCACGCATGCGCTGTCGACATGTGCCGGAACGTCCGCGCATGTGCTGTAAAGTGGAGAAGCCTTGACAGATAAATATTATGTCATTGTATAAAATTTTATGAAAAATAATTTCTAACTAGATTATAAATAAACTTTAAATGTCGTTTCTTTGTCCGAAATAACAAGCAACACATTGAAGTTTTATTTTAATAAACATATAATACATATAAATAAAACAACATACCTAATAATCTTATAAAACGACATTTTTGTTTATAAACTATAATCAAAGATGGATAAACTACGTTTTGAATTTACACTATTGCCTGGAAGTGATGGAAAATCAAATATTCTTTCGCTTACCTCAATAACCACAAGTGATAATAAAGTCTATTCAATACCTGAAGAGCTACAAGCAATTAGTTATCATAAGGAAATATTGAAAACAGCCGCTTACAATAAGGTGAAAAATAGTTCAAAAAAACGAATAGTAACACCATTAATTAATGTCAAACTACTATTGAATGATAAACTAGAAATATATGGGGTTTATGATTCTGGTTCAAATGTTTCTCTAATTAATTCAAAAATACTAAAGTTAAAAGGAAAAGGAAACAGTTTGAATGAAGCAGATTTAGTAACAATTAATGGTGTTAAAAAAACAAGTGGTTTGACAACCTTAAAAATAAAAATCTTTGAATTGGAAAAAAATGCTGATGTATACATAATTGATGAACCAAACTTCAAATATGATTTTCTGATTGGATTAGACTTAATAAAAGATTTTAAACTAATACAAAATGAAGATCTACAAATAACACAGAAATTTTACCTAAATAATAAAACAGAAGAAAATACAACTCATGAAAAGGCAAACATTGAAATAAATAATAAAGATAGCAATAATTCGACAAAAGAACACAAAATAAATTTTAATGAACATGTAAAAGAAGAAAATTTTAAAATTAAATTAAATCATCTTGATCGATATCAAAGATCGGAAATAAATACACTGGTTGATAAATATAAATCAGTTTTTGCGAAAGATAAATACGATGTTGGTACTGTTAACGGGTATGAAGCGAGAATCGACTTAGTAATGGATAGATATTGTAGCAAGAGGCCCTACAGGTGCACTATAGAAGATAAAAAAGAGATAGAAACACAAATAGCAAAATTACTAGATAATAAGCTGATAGAAGAATCCTACAGTCCTTTCGCTGCACCTGTAACATTAGCATTTAAAAAAGAAGAAAATAAAAGATCTAGGTTATGTATAGATTTTAGAGAGTTAAATAAAATAGTAGTACCTCAAGCTCAACCATTTCCCTTAATTGAAGATCTAATTTTAAAGACCAGGAATTGCAATTTTTTTTCAACGCTAGACATTAATTCTGCATTTTGGTCGATCCCTCTACGAATTGAAGACAAAAATAAGACAGGATTCGTAACCCAAGATGGGCATTATCAGTGGACTTGTTTACCATTCGGATTAAAAACGTCTCCAGCCATTTTTCAAAGAATACTTCATAATATACTTAGAAAGTATAAATTGACGGATTTTACAGTTAATTTTATCGATGATATTCTTATATTTTCAAAAACCTTTTCTGATCACATTAACCATCTTACACAACTTTTTGAAGCAATCAAAACAGAAGGTTTCAGGTTAAAATTTACTAAATGCACATTTGCTTCTGATTCAGTAAAATACTTGGGTCATATAATTCAAAAAAATTGCATTAAACCAGTAAATGATAATTTGATTTCAATAAAGGATTTTCCTGTTCCAAGAACACAGAAAAATATTAGACAATTTTTAGGAAAAATTAACTTTTACCATGGGTTTATACCAAACCGTGCAAAAATATTAGACCCGTTACATAATTTACTAAAAAAAAACCAAAAATTCATTTGGTCTGATAAATGCCAAGAAGCATTTGAGACTGTAAAAACCTTGCTATGCTCCCAACCAATTCTTGAAATTTTTGATCCATATTTACCAATAATTATATATACAGACGCTTCTTTAGAAGGTATTGGAGCTATATTGAAACAAAGACAGACTGATGGAACAGAAAAACCAGTGGCTTATTTTTCTAAAAAGCTTAATGAATCTCAAAAGAAAAAAAAAGCAATATACTTGGAATGCTTTGCTATCAAAGAAGCTGTGAGATACTGGCAATACTGGTTGATAGGTAAATCATTCACAGTTTATTCAGACCACAAACCACTAGAAAACATGAATTTGAAATCTAGAACAGACGAAGAGTTAGGGGATTTAACATATTATCTATCGCAATATGAGTTTCAAATAAAATATGCTCCAGGAAAGAAAAACTTGGAAGCAGATTGTCTAAGCAGGAATCCAGTATTAGAATCGGACAAAAATACAGATGAACTGTTAAAAGTTGTGAACTTGGTTAAATTACAAGATATTTTAATAGATCAAAATAAAAATGAAGATATACAAAGAAATAAAAATAAATTAATTGAAAAAAACAAAGTATACTTAAGAAAGGTCAGAAAAAGAGAAAAAATTATTATTTCAGAAGAATTTAGTATCAAACTCCTAAAAGAAGTACATAAAAACTTCTGCCACATCGGAATAGGTCAAATGCAGAAGACAATAAGTCCACACTATACGGCCAAAAATTTGATGAACAATATTAAGAAAGTTAGTAGAAGCTGTGAAACTTGTATTAAAAATAAATCAAGAAGTCATGATAAATTTGGTTTTATGTCTCATCTAGGCCCAGCTAAAAAGCCATTTGAAATAATCTCTATAGACACCATTGGAGGTTTTGGAAGCTCAAGATCGTCAAAGAAATATCTACACCTGTTAGTGGATCACTTTACAAGATATGCTTTCATATTAACTTCAAAAACCCAGAACGCTAATGATTTTATTAAACTAATTACAAATATAACAGAAACTGAAGATATTGGAATACTTCTCACGGACCAATACCCCGGAATTAATTCAAAAGAATTTAAGGAATTCCTAAAAGATAAACAAATAACGTTAGTCTTTACAGCCGTAAATGCACCATTCTCTAATGGCCTGAACGAAAGGCTAAATCAGACATTAATAAATAAGATCAGATGTACAATAAATGAAAATAAAAAAAAAAGAGCTTGGACCACAATACTGCCGTGCTTATGATAAATACAGTAAGTCACATTTTTGTCGATATTGAGTTAAGTATATATTTGGAATGTAGAGATTGAGATCTACATTTCTGTATATTTAAAATTTTAAAATGTGGTATAGAAACTTAAATAAGCTTAAGCATAATTACAGTAAGAAACATTTTGCGCCAAAACATACTTATTATAATTGCAGTATGGGCACATACGGTTGATTTTTTCATAAAGTTTAAACCATTTCCTATGTATTGATACAGTAAGTAATTTTGCTGTTATTATTTTTAAGATATAAGTATTTTTCATCAAGTATCACTGAAACATATTAGCAGTAAGTACCACATACTATTATTATATTAATTGTTGAAAATAAAACATTAGTTACTAAACCTTAACATATCTACAGTAAGTTGAACTTACTGTGTATATGATAAGTCAGCAAACTAAAATATTTATTTTTATGCATAGTCGTAACAACAGCAAGATTCACTACTGTAATTATATTAAGGAATACTTCATATTATGCGTAGACTTGTCTGGAACATGTTAGGTAAACACGTTACTTACTGCAAATATTATAAGGTGTTTAGTTAAAGTTGAGAGGGCTCATTATTACTAATGTATAAAACAGATCATAATGAGATGTTTCAATCATTGGATTTTTTACAAGCTAAAATTGTGAAGAGCCAAAAGTTTCCTGAGGTGAAGTCTAAAAATAGTCCCAGAGGAATCACTGCAGATCGTAAAGTAGATATTATACAGAAGCTTGTACCTCTGATGCCTGAGAATAGAAGAGATTTTTGGTTAAACATTTCGAATTCTGCAACAAATCTATTAACTGAAGAGTTTTGAGTTCAGATATATTTTTTTAAATAACAGGGGTTATTAAAAATTGCCGTTTTATTGTAATAGGTACCTACTTCGAATTGATATAGAACCTTTATGGTTTGAGATTTTTTAGTGAACAGGTGTAAGGTTCGATTATCGACTTTCAATTTTTTTTTTATTATTCAGCTTAGACAAGAAAGATGGATACTTCGAAAATTCGAGTGATTTTTTAATAAGAGTTCCGACGCGGAACTAACGCTGCAAAAGCAGCACGCAGCGTCAATGTTGCGTTTGGAGAAGGGACTGCTAATGAACGCAGCGTGCGATTTAGTTTAAACACTTTCGTGATGGAAATTTTGATTTGAAGAACGAACCACGTGGAAAAGACCGCCCACACAAGTGAATAACAATGAATTGAAAGAGATGGTGAGAGGTGATCCGAGCCAAACTACCCAGGAATTAGCGATATGGTTTAATGTTACCTTATCAACAATATTGACTCATATGCACCAAATCAATAAAATTAAAAAAAAGAGGGAAAAATGGCTGCATTATGATTTGACTGATCTGCAGAAAGAAACGCGTGTTGAACCTTGTGTTGCCTTGTTGAATCGATACAGAAATGAAGTAATATTGGATCGAATTGTGACATGTGATGAAAAGCGATTCTTTACGATAACCGTAAGCGAAAAATGTAATGGCTGACCCCAGGCCAAACGCCGCAACAGTGTCCTGAAGCAAAGCTTACCAATATATGTATAAGTATGAGAAACCGTTTTAACTCTACAGGAACTGCAATTAGAAACCATTGGTCACCCCCCCCGTATTTGCTAGACCTTGCTCCAACGGAATACCATTTTTTTCGGATTTGGACAATTTTCTACGTGATAAAAACTTTTCTTCCTAGGAGGCAGTACAAAATGCTTTCACACAGTTTGTAGAATCTAGATCACCAGAGTTCTATCGCAAAGACATAAATGACCTTTCTATTAGATGGTAGCAATGTATAGATAATAACTGTAGATATTTTAATTAAATAAATATGTTAAATGAAAAAAAAACGAATTTCAATTTTTCAGGTCAAATCGGCAATTTCATACTTTAACCCCTAATATGCCTATATTATGTAAGCCTACATATTACTAGTCAATTAAAGGACATTTACTATTTTACCATAAACTGTTACACAGGTGCTAATATTATTGATTTGTAAGATTGACTGATTTGATAATTTCTCGTATCGAGGTTTTCATAATCTACATAATAGTTTAGTAGTACATAATAACCGTCTTAAGAGGTTAAATGACTTATTAAAGATTTTAAAGTACCTTATTAGATCAGGGTTGTGCAGCTGCGTTCTGTCAATCTACATATTTTTATTTTTATTATAAAGATTCCAAAGAGAACTGTATTCGTTTTTTTAGAAACAAAGTGTTTATTTTTGGTGATTTTTTTATTGTGTACAAAGAAGTACAAACACGAATTTTAAAAAAATAGGACGATAAAGGTGTTGTTTGTGTAGATACCTACAGAGCTTAGTTTATTTGGTTTATGATTATGTGATGTACGAAGGAGATTGTACAAACACGAATTGATTCTTTATAATTAGTTTATAATATGATTCTCAATGCATAAAAAATTCAATAAATGGAACTGATTTTAAAATTTTATAGTATTAACAAAGTTGTGTAATTATTCTATTAAGCTGTGGTTTCATAAGATCTCTTTTGTTTCTTTTATCTACAAATAATATCGAGGAAGAGTAATTAATTATGGTTTCAGTGCTTTATGGTAGATGCCATAAGTTTACATATTGCTCCTAGCTATAATTACAGTAAGTGATTAAGTTTCATTAGGCAAATTGTGCAATTTTTGTTATTCTATTTAAACATTCACCTCATTCCATAATCATAATTGCAGTATGTAGTTCAAACTAAAGATTGTTACAGTAAGTCACACACTTACTGTACCAATGCAAAAAAAAATTTTTTTTTTAATTATTAATTCCTTAATATAAATAATTTTTGAAGCTTTATAATTTAAATATTATTTCTGAATAAAAATAATAATAGGCAAATTCTTACAAAAGCCTATATTTATCTTAAAAAATTATAAAAACTTAGTTATGCTTTATACTTCGTGAGAAACGTCAAAAGTAAAATTGAAATCTTTAAACGCGTTTTTCTCAAAAGTGTCTCCAAGGCACTTACTGTATATATCACAAGCACGGCAGAATAGCTAAGGAATGTGCAAATAAATATAATGATACTAATCACTCAGTCACTGGCTATCCACCAAGTTATCTTTTATATGGAACGGATGTTACTGTCGTACCAAATGAATTAAAGCAAGGAAAATACAATAATGATTGGATTAATGACCGAAAAATCGCACTTGAGAATACAATAAAATCTCATGACTATAATAAAACACTATTCGACAAAAATCGGAAATACTATGAATTTAATGTAGGAGATATGGTGTATGTGGAAAATGGAAACAAGCTTAACAGAAAAAAATTGGATGAACTGAAAATCGGACCTTTTAAAATTATAAACAAAATTTCAAAGTCAATATATAGAATAGATACAGGTCATAAAAAAACAGAATCAAACCTATTTCATATCACAAAACTTATTCCAGTTCCTGTCGTAAAAGAAGAAAATGAAGATGAGGAAATTGAAAAAGAATTAATTTAAAGAAAATTCTGTGTGAATTTTCTACTTTAAGAGGGGAGATGTAAAGAAAGTTATTCCTTTCTTTAATTTTAATTATGTCACGCATGCGCTGTCGACATGTGCCGGAACGTCCGCGCATGTGCTGTAAAGTGGAGAAGCCTTGACAGATAAATATTATGTCATTGTATAAAATTTTATGAAAAATAATTTCTAACTAGATTATAAATAAACTTTAAATGTCGTTTCTTTGTCCGAAATAACAAGCAACACATTGAAGTTTTATTTTAATAAACATATAATACATATAAATAAAACAACATACCTAATAATCTTATATATATAGTAAGATAAACTTGTAGCATATGGAAATGAAATTTAGAAATACATAATAAATAATAATAATGAATAATAAATATTTACTAACAATCACGCCACGTTAACTGGTCCCGTGATAAGTTCGTAAAGAACTTGTGTTACAGGTATCAGATAACGCAAATAAATGTAAGATTTTTATTATACACATACATATATTTAATATACATCCATAACCCTGGAAAAGACATTTATATTTACCATACAAATATCTTCCCTTGGCGGGATTCGAACCCGCGACCCCCTTGTGTAGTGACCACTTACCACTACACCAGACAGCCGTTAAATGTGCGTATTGTGTTGCTTTTTTTGTCTTTTAATTATTTTTTCTCGTCTATTTTTCATATACGTTTCCCAAATGACGTCACGCGTCAGTTTTCTTTCGCGGAATTTTCTAAAAGATCGGGAATTCTGAAGAATAAAGATATATTATTAAAGATAAATTGCCTGTATAAAATTTTATAGCTACACAAAAATATTCTACCTTTCTACAACAAACTCTTTCAATTCTTGGAACAACGCGTGCGGGTCAACGGCGTATTCACGGCAAGTTTCATACGAGCTATGTTCTCCTGGTACTTTTGGTATCGTCAGAGAGCGCACCAGGTCTAGTGGAAGGCTCAGAGCCTCGAGTTCTGGAGGTGGAGCACACCAGTGCTCGGGAGTAGCGTTTGTGAACACCTGGAATGATTTAAAGTATATTAAAGTTCAGTTTTGTTTTTTATTGCATACACGTCTGACCTGGTATTAAGTGGTTGCCGACACCCATAGGCGCTTTAAGTTTCAATTGTAAATTAATTACCAAAATGTTAAGCTATTGCATAGCTTTTATCGCGGGCCTTGAGCACGGCGACCGAATCATGAAATTCCGTAACGAAAAAACCTTACACCCAACAACACATTCACACGTTGCGCTTGTGTAGTGTTTGTGAATAAGCGCGTGGCGTGACGTCACACTGCAAGCGCATCATGAAAAGTCTGCCCATCTCTCTCTCGCGCGGTCTAGCTTATGAGTGTGAAGGGGACAGTTAAGGTTTTGCTTTTATTAATGTTTAATATAGCGTGGTCTTGTTTTATTATTTTTTTAATATTAAATTATCATTGTCTAATTATAATTGCATAAGGTGATAAAAAATGCTATGCAATAGCTTTACCGCGGCAGTTCCCGAATGCCACACGTATTTTTTTTATTTTTTTTATTGCTTAGATGGGTGGACGAGCTTACAGCCCACCTGGTGTTTAGTGGTTACTGGAGCCCATAGACATCTACGACGTAAATACGCCACCCACCTTGAGATATAAATTCTAAGGTCTCAGTTTAGTTATACGGCTGCCCTGCGCTTCAAACCGAAACGCATTACTGCTTACGGCAGGAACAGGCAGGGTGGTGGTACCTACCCGCGCGGACTCACAAGAGGTCCTACAACCTAGAGGTCTATGGGCTCCAGTAACCACTTAACACCAGGTGGGCTGTGAGCTCGTCCACACATCTAAGCAATAAAAAAAAAACATTGCATATGATATAGACCTGGCAGTCAATGGTCCAGTGTGTTTATTGCTAGTTTTTTAACGTTCTCTATAGCGTGAAAGTTAACTCTAATTCGTATGGAGTTGGAACGTTTGTCTACGTTTACTGTTAGGGGCGCTGTTGCAACTGCATCCAAATTTTAGTTAACTTTTACGCTATCGAAATCGTTAAAAAGCTCGCATTAAGCACAAACAGAATAACACGAACGATCGGTTGAAAATGCTAGTTTCTGTCTTAAACGCTCATGGATTTTCGACTTTAAGAGTACGTTATACGTTATACAATAAGATTGAGACACAGACCTCAAGTTTTAGAGTGCGCGACGGTCATACCCAACTCACACGAACTAAGCGAATGGATTCTCAAAAAAATAAAATGTAGTATCTACTTTCAATGTCACAAGTCAAATGAAGCCTTAATTTCATTACTTAAGTCTGAAGTTCCATTGTTACTCGCCAATAGGCCATACAAGCCGTAGAAGATGAAATATTAATAATCTCTCGAAACATAAGCTATGTTCCGATATGCACTGTGAGCACTGTAAGTGTGACGTCAATCTATTATAGTATACTGTGCAGCCGTTGCTTTATAGTTAACTAAACTGGTTACTGTTTAAAACGGAACAGAGGATATTATACTGTCATCTGTCGTTTTTTAGAATTGTTTTCACTTCAACGAAAATATATTCTTTAAATATTTAAAAAAAATACATTAAATTAATAAAAAAAATATTACACACACTACCATGTTTTTGACACACCCACGCACATATACTCTTTTGTTTGTTGTTATATAATCTGTGGTCAAATTGAGAATAGTTTAATATTGGTTGTCTTTATCTTTGACAATAGAACCGAATAATGTTCAAGCTTATATCAATTCAATTAATTATAGTCGAAATTCGACTACTGGGTGATCACTAGTCTCATTAATTTGCACGCTAAAAATCATCACACGATCAAAGCACTAAGAGCACCTTCAATCAAAAAGACTGGTGGTAGGATCTCTTGTGAGTCCGCACGGGTAGGTATCACCACCCTTTTTTTTCGGGCTGGGTGCTGAACCTCCTGCGAGGCCCCCGCGCCTAGGGGGCGCGCGGGGTATGTGGGACTTGACGATCTGCAAGGTGTTGGGAGCAGACCGCGGGCCCCAAGGAATTTTAGGGCCCACCCACTAAACGACTCCCCTGCACTCTTCGCCCAAGCGTCCGATCCCCTGCGAAGTCAGAACCCGGATGAGGTAGGGGGGATACCGCGGTCAACACTGCAACCAGACAGGTAGCCTATAAAGCAGTAATGCGTTTCGGTTTGAAGGGTAGGGCAGCCGTTGTAACTAAACTTGAGACCTTAGAACTCATATCTCAAGATGGGTGGCGCATTTACGTTGTAGATGTCTATGGGCCCAGTAACCACTTAACACCAGGTGGGCTGTGAGCTCGTCCACCCATCTAAGCAATAAAAAAAGACCAGTGTACACAGTAGAAAAATAACCAAGAATTATGACGTCATATATTATTTCCTTAGGACGTTGCGACTGTATACGTTCAGTCCATGACGGAACGAATGTCTTTTCAGTAAGAGCACTGTTCGCATAGTGCATATCGGAACATAGCCATTAACAACATCGTAAATCCGTGGCGCCGTAACCCCGATGCACTTGTTTTTCGATTGTCGAGAGATCATAACATACTGTGTCATAAATGATAATATGATAATCAGGACATAGCGACGAACGAGAAACAATTAACTTCGTTAAAGGGAACGCACTGGTTTTATTGCGTCGCTTCGTCGGACCAGTGTGCTTAGTGCGAGCTTTTTAACGTTCTCGATAGCGTAAAAGTTAGCTCATATTTTTTTTATGGCCTAAATGGGTGGACGATCTCAGAGCCCACCCGGTGTTAAGTGGTTACTGGAGCCCATAGACATCCACAACGTAAATGCGCCACCCACCCTGAGATACAAGTTCTAAGGTCTCAGTATAGTAACAACGGCTGCCCCACCCTTCAAACCGAAACGCATTACTACTTCACGGCAGAAATAGGCGGGGCGGTGGTACCTACCCGTGCGGACTCACAAGAGGTCCTACCACCAGTATGTTTGTATGGAATGGGATCGTTTGCCTACGTTTGCCGCTAGGGGCGCTGTTCAAACTTCATACAAAAAGGGGGTAGCTTTTACGCTATCGATAACGTTAAAAAACTCGCACTAAGCACACTGATGCAAATACTCGTGATTTCGAAAGAGCTAAATAACTGTTTCCTTCCATTGAAATATGTACGTGAACCCGAAATGGGAATGGATAAAATATAATTTAGTTCTTGTCCGCAATACAATACGGATGTTTTTTCCTCTCTTATTATGGTGTTAAGAGATCATTGTGCTTATAAATGAATGAATGAATGAATGATTTATTTTATTTCAGACAACAACAACAAGTCCATATGTGTACATAGTATCATTTAAACATGCTTAAAATTAACAAAACCAATCAAATAAAAAAGATACATTTATTGAAAACTAGCTGACCCGGCAGACTTTGTAGAGCCTCTATCGATAAATAAAAGACCGACGGGGGACACATCAAAGGAAAAACAAAATTGTTATTTTTATTTAATTCCGAGCATTTTCATATTTATCTACCTTTTAAGCCTTCTCTGGACTTCCGAACGAGACTAACGAACAGCAATTCATTTTTATATATAGAGATAATTATCAGTTGAATACATTTCAAATATTCCATTCAACTGATACTTACTTCGAACCAACCATTATTATTATTTAGTCCGCAAGTGAACCATGGTACAATGGTTCCAGTACCGACGGTCATAACCGAAAATGAAGTCGATTGGCAAGTGGTCCTAATACTGTATACGATTTATTTTCCTGCTTATATTACGTTTGTAATATACCGTAATGCATTAAATCTGCATTAAATCGATCAGTTCAAACATCCCGAATCATATCGATGTAGACAAAGATGGCACTATCCAAGGTCAAATAAAATTTATTCCTTTTTTAATGTCTCGTTATGTTCACGTCCCGTTTCACTTGAAGCCATTATTGGTTCCTATAGAGAATAACACAAGACAAAACCTCTGTCATTGTGACACATGACTCAAGTCTGACTCGTTTAGTTACGACGGCTACAAAGCCCAATCCGCGACTTGGAAATGAAAATACTTGGTAGAGCATCCGCAATATTATTATGATTGCAGATAAGAGAATCCTACGCAATGCTTTTCCTTTTTTTTTTTTTTTTTCCTACCTAAGCTGATAGCCCTAGCGGCTATGTCAGCGTAACCCTAACTTTAGTAGGTGAGCTCACGGGGCTCAAACCTGACGATGTTGCTAACACGAACCCTAGCAAGAGCCGTGCTTCGCAGAATCTACCACCGGATCGGAAACGCGACCCACTGAGAAGATCCGGCGAGAAACTCAGTGGGCTGTGTCTGAGAGTTAATTTACTCGTCGAGCCCTTCGTCGCAAGCGACGGGTTCGACGAGAACGGTGACCGGTGCTTGAAGTACCTAAAAGCACCGTTAGTGGATCGGGAGGATCCGAGATGACGTGTTTTGGGCGACGTCGACTGCTTTCCATTCTGTCCGCAGGATCGGGAATGTAGTTACCGGCGGCCACGATGAGAGGGTTCTCGTGTCGTGCCGCTTTATCGAAGTGGTGCTTTTCCTTAATGTTTTACTTGGGTAGCAAAACTATTTCTCTGATTGTTTCAGATGATTGCTCCACCGCAGTAGAGTTACTTTTAAAATAACGTGTGTTCGTATTTGTAACGAACTCTCGTTACAAACAGGTTGATTAGGTGGGAAAAGGAGATCGTCAAACTGCATTTTTATTTTTTTGTAGTTTAGATGTGTGGCCACTTTAGTGGTCACTGGAACCCATAGACATCTACAACGTAAATGCGCCACCCACCTTGAGACATAAGTTCTAAGGTTTCAAGTATAGTTACAAGTATAGTTTGCAGTAGGCAGCGGCTTGGCTCTGCCCCTGGCATTGCTGAAGTCCATGGGCGACGGTAACCACTCACCATCAGG
Source organism: Bombyx mandarina (assembly GCF_030267445.1). NCBI lineage: Eukaryota > Metazoa > Arthropoda > Insecta > Lepidoptera > Bombycidae > Bombyx > Bombyx mandarina. Next base: position 9,775,612 of record NC_143226.1, read on the forward strand.
TGGGCCGTATGCCCGTCTGCCTACAAAGGCAGTAAAAAAAAAAAACTACGACTGCCCCACCCTTCAAACCGAAACGCATAACTGCTTCACGGCAGAAATAGGCAGGGTGGTGGTACCTATCCGCGCGGTCTCACAAGTGGTCCTGCCACCAGTAAAAAAGTAATAAAAAAGTAAGCTTTTTTTAATTATCTTTGGCAACAGGTTTCAGTGAAAGCTTTTTTTGACGAAATTATGGCCCGTTTTGTGTAGCTATTGGGGCTTAAATGAGTTTACGACTACATCCAACGTACATAATTAATTTTGTGCTAAATCAAAGTCTGATTAGATTTAGCTGGGAATGACGATAGGAATTAGCGACATTCATAGTCTTATCGTAATACGATGATGACAAGAAAATAATGATAATAATGAGGAGTTTTAAGGCGATAGAACATAGGAAACTTAAATTGCTAATTTGATTATGAGATTGATATGAAATTGGGTCTATAGCTTATACAAGTTGTGCTCTCACACCGAAAAGAGTAAATTCAATAGTTCATTTGTTTTATATTTAATTTAAATGTCAATGTATGTAGATTTTATCCGGTTGCGTGAGCGTGATAAAATATAACTTGTTACAGGAATGACATTAGCTCGGCCATTTTTGTTTGTAACGTCAAAAATAGGCAAACGATTCCAGTATTGCTACTTCTCAAAAATAGGCAAAGGAATTCAAGCATCAGCAAGTGTTGAGGATAATATAGACACAATTTTTTTTTTTCTTTATTGCTTAGATAGGTGGACGAGCTCACAGCCCACCTGGTATTAATGGTTACTGAAGCCCAAAGACATCTACAACGTAAATGCGGCACCCACCTTGAGATATAAGTTCTAAGGTCTCAAGTATAGTTACAACGGCTGCCCCACCCTTCAAATCGAAACGCATTACTGCTTCACGGCAGAAATAGGCGGGGTGGTGGTACTTACCCGCGCGGGCTCACAAGAGTTCCTACCACCAGTAAATGTCCTACCAATGTCAAAGTTGCATGCAAGAGCGGTTCTACGCTTCAAACTGAAACGCATTGTGGGTTTGATTGACGACAGAAACATGCAGGATGAATCTATCATTATTATTGGTCTTATCATTGATCCAGAATACAATCTACCACCGGTACTCATAAATGGATTGGGGAAATATGGGTAAGCCACATATTGTAGTGATATAGGAACAGTATTTCGAGAAGGGTAGAGTGTATCCATCCGATGTTCAGATAGAGCCATCGTAGCTGAATCTCTATAGTATATTTCGTAAATTGGAAAAAATTAGCGCCCCGAAAACATATTGAAAACTCCCGAACAAAAAATGTTGGAAGGAATTTTGGATAGTGCGTGAGAAGATCCGTATTTTTTCATCTGTCCAAACTGGCACAATAGATTTATTTTAAAATAAAAATGAACGTCAATATCAGTCATCTATTAAGATTACGATGTTACGAGTGATTTTTTTAAATTATTATTTAAAATCCATTAGAATTCGCCCTACAATCTCGTCTCTACATCTTTATATCAAATTGAATTAAAAAAGTTTTGAGTTTCTCGGAACCGAGCTTACTTGACATACGCTGTCCCATGATTGATTACTTTTGAATAACAACATCCATTGAGATCATCTTACCTTTTAACGCGGAACTGTTGAGTACAATTTTAAGAGCAAGTTTACGTTCCCAATATTGAAGATGGCAGCTACGTTTATTAATACAGAGCTATAAAAAAACGATGTTGTAGAAATAAATTTCAAAGTTTTTCTAATGCACGCAATGTACTGCGATTCATGTTTTTGATTTCCATTACGGGTTACGAAATTTTAACTCGAAAAGGTAGACTGTGGCAGTTTTCGATTTCACCCCTATATTTTCGATCGGAAATCTATTTAAATACAACTAGACAGAAGATCTCGCGAGCAAGTTTATAAAAAAAAAACTAAAAACGCAAAGGGAAATGCGTTTACCAGACTCGCCCAATACATATCCTCATAATCAAAACGAAACTCACTTGTGAAAAAACCAGGAACGAGGTAGGTATTGCGGCCAGGCCACATAGAAGGTAGAATAAGACCACATGCCAATGGCCGGTTCTCGTGGCCAGCACTGCCGCCTCATCCAACTCCTTCGTCCAAGATGTCATTGTGACTTGACAGCTGTCATCTCGAATTCAAAGTCACGTACCGTATTCTGACGCGGTAGACGCTTAACATTTTTATCACAGCCCTTTTAAGTTTTACTCAATTAAATCATAAAGAAAAAACAACGGAACTAATTCAAAAATTTCCATTGAAATCACGTATTTTTTCCCAATCGAAAAACGCAACGATTAACGCAAATTTATTTTAAAATAAAAACTTTGAACACATTCACTGTCAAGTTTTTGAGTTCTTTATTTAAATCTTTATTTATTTTCACTTTTACGTTGACACGTCCAACGTAAGCGATAACAAAACACACACTGCGTTCAAAAAGGACATTACTATACGCGACCATTAAAAGCTGGTATAAACAATAAGTTATGAACGTTTTAATTTAGTTGCGTTATACGAGAAATTTGTTGGGAGCCACTACTAATGGAACGAGATTTACAATCGAGTTTTTTGTGAGTCGGCCCTTTAGGCTATAGTCTCTTGGAATGGTTTTCCTGCTACCGAGATCCTAAAGCTACAGTTTTTTCAACATTTTCTTTAAAATCATTTTAAACTAAAAAGGCAGATCGTCTTAATGAAAAAGCGTAAATGTTAATATTTTTTTATTGCATAGATGGGTGGACGAGCTCACAGTACACCTGGTGTTAAGTGGCTACTGGAGCCCATAGACATACATAACGTAAATGCCGCCACCCACCTTGAGATATGGGTTCTAAGGTCTCAGTATAGTTACAACGGCTAGATATCAAACCGAAACGCATTACTGCTTTATGGCAAAGATAGGCAGGGTGGTGGTACCTACCCATGCGGACTCACAAGAGAGTCTACCACCAGTAAAAGTAAAAGTATCTGAGGATATCTTGAAATGATTCCATCTTTTTCGCTTTATCACCATAACACTACTAGCGGTATTAAGATATTTTTATTAGGCTTCATTCCCACTGTGAGATAAAATATCCCTCTCAGTGTTTCTATACTTCCCAAACGTCTTACCATATCCTTCTACGAACAAAAACTTCAAATTTATTTTATGTTATGAGAACTATGTTGGTGACATACATTGTCAGTCAAAGAGTTGTATTTTTAGATCTGACTAGCTGTACCCGTTCGCTTCGCTGGGCATTTAGAATTAACATTATTATTTCTCACCACCACAAAGATTCTCATCATTAACGCCCCCGCAACTGGTGTAGGGAGTCCAACACTCATATAAATATTAGCCCATCCATAAAGTACGTGTATTTCTACATGGATACTAAGTTTCAAGTCAATCGGATGCATGGTTCAGTAGTTATAACAGAACATCCGTTGAAACCACTGTAGATTTATTTATTAGTATAGAGTGTACAATCAAACATTAATAATTTACGTAAAAATTATCTCTATTCGAAACTATTTGATTAGGATCGAGTAAAAAGTGAGAACCAATAGTTTGAACTTTGTAATATCAAATCAAATGCAGCAGACACGTTCCTCGTGCACAAACACCTCAGATTTATGATGGCGTCTTATTTAAATTGAATGTACAATGAAAAAAAACTTGTCAGTACTCATTCAAGTTGTGTTGTGATCTTGATGTGTGCGTTTATTAATAAAATCTACACAATTAAATTCTTAGAATTTCAAAGGGTTTTTTTGTTTTGCTTCGATGTGTGCAAGAGCTCACGGCCACTTGTGTTAAGTGGTTATCGGATCTCATCGACATATTATTATAGTAACGTAATTTTTCACCACTTTGAGACACGAGGTCTCAGCTTTTATGGTACAACGGCTACCCACCCTTCAAACCGAAACGCATTACTGCTCCACGGCAGAAATGGGCAGGGCGGTGGCACCTGCCCGTACGGACTCACAAGGCGTCTTAACGAGCAATAACGCCAATTATAATTTTGCGGGTTCGATTTTTATTACACGATTTTCAGCCAGTTTTTTGGTACCTGGATGATTGAAAATCTTCACGGCCAAATCGCAGTGAGTCCGGTTGTAAAGTATATTCCCTTTTTTTTTATTGCCCTTGTAAGCAGACGAGCATACAGCCCATGATGAGTGGTTACCGTCGTTTAAATAGTTGACAAATTATCGTCTAATTCATGAGTTATCGGGAGTTTCGCATACCCGATCCTGTGGACCGAATGGTAAACAGTTGACGTCGCCCTGAACACGTCATTACGGATCCTCCCGATCCAGTAACGGTGCTTTTAGGTTCCTTAAGCACCGATTACCGTTCTCGCCAAGCCCGTCGCTTGCGACGAAGGGCTCGACGAGTAAATTAACCCATAAACACAGCCCACTGAGTTTCTCGTCGAATCTTCTCAGTGGGTCGCGTTTCCGATCCGGTGGTAGATTCTGCGGAGTACTGCTCTTGTTAAGGCCAGTGCTAGCACTAAAACACTCCCTGTTTGAGCCCCGTGAGCTCACCTACACGTCAAGGCGAAGCTGAATAGCCTCTCAAGGCTATCAGCATAGGTAGGGAAAAAAAGGAAGTATTGTGAAATCATTATGAGGAGACCATTATTAAGTATTGTTTAAAATCTTTAGTTTCTTCGAACAATTCTAAATTGTTCCAATAACTTATAATTAGACTATTAGCATAGTATTGTCTTCAGCTTACGTCAGAAGCAGGCGTAATACTATAACGGTTTAATTTCGTTTTATTATTTTTAGAATATTACTTCTAACGCTTCGAATACATTTTTGATTCGACGGCGCAGTAGTTAGCGCCTCGACTGTTGCGTCGAGGGTCGTGGGTTCGATTCCCACATCGGGGTAACATTCGTGTGATGAGCAGATATGTTTGCTATTTGTCTAAGTGACCATTATCTATATATGTATATATTTAAATGCATTTATATAAGTATGTTTAGCAGTTTCTACGTCCTCGCGTAGTTTCCTCACTGCTGAGGGTCGTAACCATCATATTTCGACAGGATTTTACTTCTTCCAATGTCTCCCTAGCGCCTCCGATCATTGGCCGCATAAAGGGATTCGAGGAATGGGATCTCTAATGTGGTGCGGATTTGGTCGAACCACCTTGTCGGACTGCGCCCGCGCGGTCTGTTTCCCTCGATCTTCCCCGTCACGAATAGTCTCTCTAAGCTGACGGTTGTTTTCCGAGCAATATGAGCGAAGTAGGTACAAAGTGCGCGGCGAAGGCAGAGTGTGGACAGTGGTGGACAGTCTTGTCTTGATCTGCAGTTCGTCTAAGCCAATAATACAGGGAACCTTTAAATGGGGCCGGTTGACCGTGCGTGCATTGTTTTCAATAAGAATGTTACGCCGGTAAGAGTAATGTCATCTATCGCCGAATGGTGGAACGAATATCGAAGGACCTAGAACGCTCGAGAAGTGCAGCGCCATCTATTGTCAGATAGCGGAAACTACTACTAGAGATGTGTTGAAGTTCTCGATAATTCTAGGGATGAGGTATCGGCTATAAAAGCGTTGTAGAGATGGCACGCAATCAGACAGTAATCGGAACTACTCGAAGCGAAACAGCGACCGGATCACCTGAAGCGAAGCAAACAAGCAAATTGAGAGTTTTAAAGTGTTTGTTGAGTGTTTTAAGTGTTGAATACGTAGTATTTACTTAGTAATTCGGTAGAACATTTATTTATCCCGAACCCCAGCGCGTAACAATAATTATTATAATATTGGATGTCGTGTGAATATCGTGGTGACTACCATCATATTTTCTATTAATCAAGACCATTAGTTCATTGACTCTTTAGCTAGAAGGGTCGATTGATCTATCGCACGCGGTAGGCGCAATATAATTGTTATCAACAAATAAAACTAATTACTTCGATAAGATTAGATAATTGTAAGAATAGAAAATAGAAATAGCTTATCGACCGCCCTCGTGATAATAATGCGTTTAAAAAATATGTAAAGGGCCTTTTACATTATGTAATTATGTTAATATTAAATTTAAGAAAACTGATGTCATAAATAAAAATGTTTCCTTCGTCACTAGGGATGCTATGAAGACAAAATTAAATGATATGTCTGTGAAGGCATTTAAAAGTGATGATGGAATTTAGAAAGTCACATACATTCATGAACCCTAAAAATCTTGCACGCCATCCTTTTATTTTTAGTCCCGTTTCTAAATCATATTTCATACTCCACCACTTTTGGGTAGTCGTATAATAATTATACATCTCTGTGCTTAGTGCGAGTTTTTTAACGTTCTCGATAGCGTAAAAGTTAACTCAAATTTGTATGGAGTTCAAACGTTTGCCTAAGTTTGCCGCTAGGGGCGCTGTTCCAACTCCATACAAATTCGAGTAAACTTTTACGCTATCGAGAACGTTACAAAACTTGCTCTTGGTCTAGTTTATTCGATTTGTTCGTGATCTGTGTATGCACGCTGCCACTCAATAAAGAGGATACTTTTTACTGTACGTGAAACTGAAGGCAGAGTTTCTAGAAATTAATTATATCATTTATTACTTTCTTACATTCAATACTTTCTAGTAAAGTTAACTTGAATTAAAGATAAAGAGTCGTTCCTTAAAATAGTGGTAGGGCTGCTATTTCGTAATAACAATACAAAATAACGATCGAAAGTGTGCGAAAAATATCGCGATGTGTACAAGAATCTGCATATAGTGTTCCTTGATCTGGAAAAAGCATACGACCTAGTACCTTTTTTTTTTTTTTTTTTTCCACAGGAGAAAATCGCCGGATCCCCACCCGCGCGGCAGGTGGGGTATGTGGGAGTTGAACCTCACTAAAAACTCCTGCCGCTCACAACCGGCGCCCTACCTCGGACCGGGCCGGAGCCCAGTCGGGGCTATTGAAACGGCGGGACAGGGTTGACGCAGAGCACATTACATCCATCCCACCGTCCCACGGACGCCGGTGGCCGCCAGCGACACGACCACCGGTTCCCTCGTTCAGCGGGCCGAGAGCCCGCTTTGATGGCGCCGCGTTACACCTTCCCCCAGAGCGGTCGGGGGAACGCGGTCTACCATCACCAGATCAGTTTTGGGGTAGGCATTGAATGAGCAACGTATACCTACCTGGTAAGTATGTGAGGTTAATCTGTGTCATGTACAGTCGATCCAAGCCGTATGTACAAACCGCCGCAGGGTATTCCGACGAGTTCAATGAGGCAGTGGGCTTACATCAAGGATCTGCGCAAATTCCCTATCTCTTTTTACTGGTGATGGGTGCCTTGACATAGAAAATACAGGAAATGTTTGCCGATGATATAGTGCTCGTCAGAGAAAACGGGCTCGAGGTCCAAAACATACTGGAGAAATGGCGATGAAAGTTGGAGAGTGTTGGCTTGGATTTTTTATTTTTATTTTATTGCCCCTGTAGTTGTATTGCCATTGACGAGCATACGGCCCACCTGATGGTGAGTGGCTACCGTTGCCCATGGACGTCAGCAATGCCAGAGTCAGAGCCAAGCCGCTGCCTACCATTAACTACTCATGTACTGTTAAGTACTTCTCACTACATTATTTCCACCCTCCTAATTCCGAAACGCAAATACCGACTCAAACTAGCTTCATACGTAATTGTGGCGGTTCGAAGAATGTTATTATTCGTAATATCCATTGATACGCAATCAATCAGTGCTGTCTAACCCACATACGGACGGAGATTAAGATAACATTGATTAATTCAAATAACAATCGACAGAAAATTATTAAGGTTTTTTTGTTGTCACCTTTTATTTGTCGTACAGTATAAATTTTGTTATTCGCATTGATTCATACCGCAAACTTACATGTTTCTGCTGCGGAGCAGTCTTCGCATTCCGGGTTGAAGGTTCAGACAGCCGTGGTATAATACAACTGAAATGTCACCTCCTCTGTGCTTAAAGTATTAAGCGGTAGGCAGCGGTTTTGGCTCTGCCCCTGGCATTGCTGAAGTCCATGGGTGACGGTAACCAATCACCATCAGGTGGGCCGTGTGCTCGTTTGCTTACAAGGGCAATAGAAAAAATAAAAAAGTGCGATTTTTTTAACGTTCTCGATAGCGTAAAAGTTAACTCAAATTTGTATGGAGTTGGATCGTTTGCCTACGTTTGCCGCTAAGGCGCTGTTCAAACTGCATTCAAATTTGTGTTAACTTTTACGCCATCGAGACCGTTAAAAAACTCGCACTAAGCAAACTGGTCTTAAAAGTAGCATTAATGTTGCAACATCTGTGAGTTTCATTAGCCATCTTTTTTGAGGTCTCTGACAAGAATAGCTAAGGGTCCAACCGGTACCTACGGCAATGAGTAGCTGCCGTGACATCATTGCTGCACGAAAGATATAAGTCAATACTGTCCACAGACTAATGAACATGTTAGATTATTTTTTTCCTACCTAAGCTCTTGGGTCTTGAGAGACCATTTTAGCCTTAACTAGTAGGTGAGCTCACGGAGCTCAAACCTGACGTCGTTGCTAACACTAACCCTAGCAGTGCTTCGCAGAATCTACCACCGGATCGGAAACGCGACCCACTGAGAAGATCTGGCGAGAAACTCAGCGAGCTGTGTCTGTGGGTTAATTTACTCGCCGAGCCCTTCGTCGCAAGCGACGGGTTCGACGAGAAGGATGACCGGCATGCTAGAACAAGAACGGTTGTGATATGAACGCTTCAAAATTAAGAGATTGTTAATAGATTCACTTTCTCTTCGACACTAACGTTATTTGATGTTACGTAACAATAATCTTTTTTGACAGTGGCATGGAGCCTGTCCATCCACAGCCCTCTGATAAAATGAGTGCAATTTATAAGTATCTGTGAATTGTAATTTAATTTTTTCACTGGTGGTAGGACCTCTTGTGAGTCCGCACGGGTATGTACCACCACCCAGCCTATTTCTGCCGTGAAGCAGTAATGCGTTTCGGTTTGAAGGGTGGGGTAGCCGTTGTAACTATACTGAGACCTTAGAACTTATATCTCAAGGTGGGTGGCGCATTTACATTGTAGGTGTCTATGGGCTCCAGTAACCAGTTAACACCAGGTGGGCTGTGAGCTCGTCCTCCCATCTAAGCAAGTTTGTAGTCGTCGTGGCCTAACGGATAAGACGTCCGGTGCATTCGTGTGTAGCGATGCACCGGTGTTCGAATCCCGCAGGCGGGTACCAATTTTTCAAATGAAATACGTACTCAACAAATGTTCACGATTGACTTCCACGGTGAAGGAATAACATCGTGTAATAAAAATGAAACCCGCAAAATTATAATTTGCGTAATTACTGGTGGTAGGACCTCTTGTGAGTCCGCGCGGGTGGGTACCACCACCCTGCCTATTTCTGCCGTGAAGCAGTAATGCGTTTCGGTTTGAAGGGTGGGGCAGCCGTCGTTACTATACTTGAGACCTTAGAACTTGTATCTCAAGGTGGGTGGCGCATTTACGTTGTGGATGTCTATGGGCTCCAGTAACCACTTAACATCAGGTGGGCTGTGAGCTCGTCCACCCATCTAAGCAATAAAAAAAAAAAAAAAAAAAAAAAAAAAAAATCTACGACAAACTTTTTAATACGTAAATAAATCGTTGTATTTGCCCAAACTAATGGAAGTAAGCTAATGGTACTTCAAAGGAATGTAAGAAATATGATTTCAAACGTAGGATTGTACGCATGAGTGACCGGCAGCCTCACACGGTCTATCGCGCAGGCTTCAACACCTACCGACCTAAGTCCACTTCGTTGGCGAAGACACTCATAGATATGAAAAATAAATAATACAAGTCTTTATTTGTTTTAGATAGATTGATTAAATTTTATAAATTTTTGTTTTCTGAAAATTTACAAAATCCTTCCTTCCTTCCTTAAATAAAATATAGGATAGGTAATATGTTACTGCCATCTACAGGAGCAATGATTAACTAATCGAAGCGAAGCCATCTAGTGGCCTACGCCCGTAAACATTTTTGTTGAGTGCTGGAGTTGCTTATCTATAACTAATTTATGTGTATTATCTATGCATCGGATGCGGAGTGTTAATGTCGCCTTTACATGTGTGCAAAGTTTCATATCAATTGGGCTAACGGTACTCGATTTTTAGATGAACAAACAAACATTCCTTTTTATATTAATATATAGAACGAATAGGACGAATAGTTATGTATTTAAAATATCACGACTTAAGTACTTGAAAACTGAAATAAACAGTTTAATCTAACAGAATACATTCACGCTTCTTACCCAAATAAAAATTAAGTTGCTAGCTACGTATAGCAAGCGTTAGATACATTCTCAATAATAAGTAATGGATTACATCAGTTGAATGTACAGTTGATTGCAAAAGTGAATTGCTAGCACAATGAATAAGCAAACCGTATGTACACGTAGCGCCATCTGTCGGATAGCGTAGTGATCAATCAAAATCAATATAGAACAGATAATAAAATCTTATTTGAATTGATTTAGTAAATCGATAGCATAAAAAGTGTTATTATTAATTTGATTCTGCCTACCTATTGCTTATAACCTCAAGGGATTATGCTTTTACTATTTAGCTATTACTACTTTAGCTATATTTGTAGGGTGTTTGTGTGATTGTGTTCACGTAAGCGAATATTACACTTACATAAGTCATGAACGGACGTATGCAAGTTTTGTAGAGTGTCACCTTGTTTTAAAGGGACAATTTACTTCGCCTGCAGATCATGGGGTAGAGTCGACTGAGTAGGAACGTGGCTCTGTCGCGTACTTATTTAATATGGGGTCAGAATGTCAGCCCACTGTCGAGGGTGACGCCAAAGTATTTACCTTTCGAAGCCGGTATGGGCTGGCTGAAGAGGGTGATGGGGTGAATGGCATTAGTGTCACCGCGCCTAATTCGGGATGGGATACTCACAGTGGTATAGGAAGGGCAACTCTTTTGAAGAGCACGGCTATGCTTTTCGAGGGTTGATGACGATCCGAAGATTATTTAGAATGAAACTGTATTAAATAAAGAAAACATGTTGTCAATTGGTTCATCATTCGGTTGTAATTAATACAACCAGTAACGCCATCTAGTTTGTCTTTGTGAACTATGATATAATTTATTGTAGAATTATAGGTATTAAGGCATGCAATTCTGCTGTTGAGTGTACTATTAAACTTATTTGTCTCCATTATGCCAATATTGTATTTCGGTTCGTATTTATTGAATGGTTGTGCCAATATATTTGTTTTTATGAGTGAAGTTAATGATCATTATGACGCAAATGAAGCCAGCTCGGAATAATTTGTGCGGAATTCGCAAAACAGAATCGCATTGCCGTTTAAATGTTACGATTATTTTTAAATAAATCACAAGTTTGATAAATTATCAAGATAATTAATATAATGTGAAGGCTTAATGTTGTTTTTTTATCAGATACTAATTCTCTCTTCTTTTTTTTAATAGCTGGATTAAATAATGAACCGTCATTCGGCCTCAAATTAGGATTTCCTGTGGTACCAGAGACTGACATACATACTTATATAATTACGTTTAAATATATACATATATACGAGTGTGAGTCATAGGGTAATTGTCAGGGGCGCAAATCACTGCACCATCGAGTCCGCACGTAAGCCTGCACAAGCAGACGCCTACTTCTACCGTAAGCGACCACACTGGAGCAGCGGATGTAAAATAAATTTGAGACTCTGACCTCATCTTTAAAGTTATACGGCTTATTCGGCAACCACTTAAAACTATTCATCGATAATCAAATTATAGAACCTAATTCGTACCACGGCTACTAGTGATGGGATACCAATATGGCCACCTTAATTTGGTACTACGATACCATGAAAGAGACCTCTGATTAACGGTTGTAAAGCGAAGTACCTAACCATTAATCCAATATTTTTGACCCTCCGTTGTCTCAAAGCGGATAGCGGTATTGACACGTAAATGAAGTCGACAAGATTACCAGGGCAGCAGATTTACAAGGAGATAATTGTAATTGTGCTCTATTAAACGTAAATTAAGCAGCTCCTACAAGCAATATGGGGCATCTTAATACTACGATACCATGAAAGAGATATCTAATTAACAGTTTAAAAAATGAGGTACCTTACCATTAATCCAATATTTTTGACCCTCCGTTGTCTCAAAGCGGGTTGCGGTATTGACACGTAAATGAAGTCAACAATAATACCAGGGCAGCAGATTTATAAGGAGCTAATTGTCATTGTATAGTATTAAGCAATGAACCGCTTTTTTTTAACCAATGCATGCAGTCGGTACCTGTAATTGTGTTAGCTTTAGGGCTATGATCAATGTATATGTTACCTGTAATGTTCTGTGCTGAATAAATAAAATAAACATTGTGTCAAATTGTGTATTACACGCAATAGTAGCAACCCTGACAAGATTACCAGGGCAGCAGATTTACAAGGAGATAATTGTAATTGTGTTCTATTACACGCAAAAGAAGCAGCCCCGACAAGATTACCAGGGCAGTAGATTTAAAAGGAGATAATTGTATTCTATTAAGTGAATATAACCAGGAATGACCTCAATTTCCGCGTCCCCCTGGACATTAGTTTAACGTCAAGTGCATCGGCAATTGTTCCGGTTACTTTCGATTAGTTAATCACTATGAATTGTTTGTAATTGGACTGTCATTTGTTTGTTTACAACGGTACGAAGCGGTTCCGCGTTGGACAAGGTGAGCGCGGTAAGGGAAGATCGGTGTGTTTATTGCGAGTTTTTTACGAACCCTAGCAAGAGCCGTGCTTCGCAGAATCTACCACCAGATCGGAAACGCGACCCACTGAGAAGATCCGGCGAGAAACTCAGTGGGCTGTGTCTGAGGGTTAATAAAATTTGTAAACAAAAATTTTCTATGACCTCCCTTTGCGTACCGCTTCAGGAGTTGTTTTGATTTTACCACCCTATTCTCTTTTAAATTATCAGTTAAGAAATGACCAGTACGTCTCTTATAGGCTGCAAGTCCTAAGTCATCTTTTAAAGTACGCGACGTGGTTCTAGGTGCTATCTTCATCTCCCGAGATAAAATCTTTTGCTTTCGGACAGGATTTCTTCGAGTTCTTTCCCTTACTGCTTTGACCACCTTTTTTGTACGAACACTACGTGGATGGCCAGATCTTTTTCTGTCACATACTAATACCAAGCGTATGGAGAGTTTTAAAAATTGCATTTGGCTCCATACCTACTTTGTGTAATGCAATCACAGCGATTCGGTTCTCTTTATCACCCCACTCCATTTTAATATAGCAAAATATTGTACAATGTATTGGCGCCAAAATGAGAAAACTCAATGAGCAATCATAATATAAAAATGACAGATTCCAAATTCAAATGTAATATTTTTTTTATTTTTAATTGTAACAGTATTTATGGCCAGACTAAGTATATAAAGATGCATATTTGTTTCAAACTGTTACACGGAAATACAGATCAGAAATCTAAATTGTAATAAATAGAGTCGCCTCTGTTGTTGTAATTATAATGAAATGTATTTAAAAATGAGTAAGAAAAATATAAAATAAAAACAGTTTTTTTTTTCAAACCAGTTTCTTTTGACGGCTTAGATTATTTATTTTATTAAACAATCGGGTTCTCGAGTGGGGACCGCGCAGCGGAAGACGTAGCGTGGGACGCCCCCTGGCTAGATGGTGCGATGACCTCCGCACGGTGGCCGGCAAGAAGTGGATGAGAAGAGCTGCAGACCGGGCTCAGTGGTGTAGATCGGGAGAGGCCTATGTCCAGCATTGGACGACTGTGGGCTGTTGATGATGATGATGATGATACCTTGTCACGTGTACCTATTTGAAATGAGTCTAATTGTAAGCCAAAGTGTAATTTAATTTTGTCAGAAGCACGTTTCAGAAATTTCCATTTTATTGTGATTTTATTGTTTGATGTTTGGCGGCGAACTTTCTTCGGTGACGGTGATAAATGACACAAAAATATCTGCATAGAGGCCATATTCTAGAAACCGTACATTACCGTTTTTTAATACAACTCTATAGTTTGATGCCTCAGATACTAAGCTTGAATGTTTTTTTGCGTACTATTGACCCTGATGGAGCCTCTATTAAGTAAGAGAGTGCTCGATGTGCTTAGGAATATTTAATTATTAAATTTAGTGGCTTATTTGTATTAAGCAGACAATTTTGCGGCAGAAGTGTGCAGAAACAATAGTACTTTTTTTTTTTTGCTTAGATGGGTGGACGAGCTCACAGCCCACCTGGTGTTAAGTAGGTACTGGAGCCCATAGACATTTACAACGTAAACGCGCCACCCACCTTGAGATATAAGTTCTAAGGTCTCAGTATATTACGGCTGCCCCACCCTACAAGCCGAAACGCATTACTGCTTCACGGCAGAAATAGGCGGGGTGGTGGTACCTACCCGTGCGGACTCACATGAGGTCCTACCACCAGTAAATGATCTTAGGTAACATATACGTAATTAAGACAATCTTTCGGTAAAATCTTACTTTTTTCATAAGTAAAGTAAAAACGGTTTTAATAATGTTTTAAACTCGCAAACACGTCCTAAGAAAATGCGCTATTTAGATATAGGTACTTTTTTTTTTTTTCCTTACCTAAGCTGATAGCCTTAGGGGCTATTTCAGCGTAACCGTGGCTAGTAGGTGAGCTCACGGGGCTCAAACCTGACGACGATGCTAACACGAACCCTAGCAAGAGCCGTGCTTCGCAGAATCTACCACCGGATCGGAAACGCGACCCACTGAGAAGATCCGGCGAGAAACTCAGTGGGCTGTGTCTGAGAGTTAATTTACTCGTCGAGCCCTTCGTCGCAAGCGACGGGTTCGACGAGAACGGTGACCGGTGCTTGAAGTACCTAAAAGCACCGTTAGTGGATCGGGAGGATCCGAGATGACGTGTTTTGGGCGACGTCGACTGCTTTCCATTCTGTCCGCAGGATCGGAAATGAATAGGTACTAGTGGTCTCACAGTAGTCGAAATTCGACATTAATTAATTGAAATTACAGGTTTGAACATTATTATGGTTCTATTGTATAATTTATACTTCTATAAATACAGATTTCGCCAAGACTGCACTATAGAGAAATAATATTAAAGATAAACAATAATATTTATTCTCAATTTGACCACAGACTTTAAGCAATAACAAAAGTTTGACAATAAGCAAAGAGTACATTGTTATATTATATTATATGTGTGTGTATTACACATATGGTAGTGTGTGTAATGTGTTTTTGATCGATTTAATGTATTATTAATGAACTAGAGGTCCCGCAGTAGTCGAATTTCGACTATAATTAATTGGAATTGTAAGTTTGTGCACTATTATGATTGTATTTTATACTTCCATAATCACAAATTTCGCCAATCTATTTTCAATTTGACTACAGACGTCAAGAACAAAAGTTTTAAAATAAATAGTATGCATGCGTGTGTGCGTCAAATACATGGTATGTAGTGTGTGTAATGTTCGCACTGATAGAGTGCGAAATACCGAAGTCTTGCGACGTGCCAATGTTGGTGACATTGAGACCTATTTAATGCGTCGGCAGCTTCGATGGTGCGGTCATGTATCACGCATGACGGAGGAAAGAGTGGCGAAGCGCATCTTCTTCTCTGAATTGCAGGATGGCAAGCGAAAGCATGGCGGACAACTCCTGCGGTACAAGGATGTCGTGAAACGACACATGAAGAGATGTGATATAGAGCCCTCTCAATGGGAGCGCTTGGCAGCACAGCGGCCAGAATGGCGCAGGATGGTGAACAGCAAAGTACGCGAGTTCGAGGACCAGAGTAAAGCTGACCTTGATTACAAACGCGACCAGTTGAAGGCCCGCCCTCCTGCTGCCATAACCTATAATTATGAGAACGGCGTGCTTACGTGCCCTCAATGCGCAAGGAGTTTTGCCGCGAAGATAATCTATATAAGCCATCCTCGAGCGCACGAGCGCCAAATCGACGGATAGGAGTCAAAGTGGTCGCCATGGCCGAAATCGGTCGGATGAATCATCAATGTTTTCTTTATTGATTTAATGGATGTTTTACGCATTATTTAAAAAAAATATTAGCATTGTGCATTTCTTCTCTATATTCTCTATAAGTGTAGAAAGTTTCATACTCTTCCGCCCGCGCAATTTTCGTAAAAAGGGATACAAAGTTTCTGCTTCACGTATTAATATATAGATAAAAAATATTTATAAATGATTATAGTTAATCTATTTACTGAATTTCAAATCGGTATTTGATTAATTATTTTGTATCAATGTCTGTCTGTTTCCGTGGTGTAGCGGTTATCACATCTGCCTAACACGCAGAAGGCCCCCGGTTCGATCCCGGGCGGAAACATTATTTTGTTACATATAACTTAACACGAGCCTCGGCCGACAACCTCCAAACAAAAACGTGTCAGAAAAGGATTTTCCTTTACCTTTCAGAATCATTTTTTAATTTCATCATAATAACAACTTCCGACCTCAATGTCTCAATTTTATATTTAACCCTTTGCACTCGAGAGGCGAGTACCGCTTACCGCATGATTTGATTGCAAACGACAAAAAGAACGATAAGAACAGATATCAAAATTATAAACAAGATGTCAATCATCAAATTAATTAAGATAAATATACAGCGCATCGAATTTCCGCACGAAATAAAGTGGTGAGAGAGTATCATTTCTTGAGTGCAAAGGGCGTAATAAAAATATATAAAGGTAATTCAGAAATAATTTATTTTTAAACCTAAAATAACCACTACCTAAATTTTTGAGAAATGCGCCATCTATTGATTGCTCAAGAAACTAAAACCAAAACTTCGTGGTTGAAAAAAATTGAAATGTCTCCGATCAAATGTTTCTGTCATTGATCAACAGATGGCAATAGCGTAGCAATCATATTTCATTATTTTTCTTTAAAATTTTGAGTATAACAGTACCTACGTAGGTATTTTGTTTGTGTTTGTTTGTAGACGGAACTATAACATTTCACTGTCCGTTTCCGCCACGAGGAAGCATGCGTTGTAGTCTGGACTCCATTAACCGCTTCACATGGCTTCATTTCATCTAAAGATTTACGTTTCCGAGAAGAAACTGTGGAATTAAAGAAATGCTACGTTGTTAGCTCACTGATTGTTTCTGTTCGAGCAATGAATTTGGTCCAGTGACATTGCGTGCGGCCTAGTATATTATGCTATTTACTATTTTAGTGACAGCCTTAAATGATTATCAAAGCGAATAAATACTTACTAAAACATTAATTTCGTCACCAACGGAGATCTTCTTTGTCTCCAGCTTATCCCACTAGGTGGGGTCGCCACAACGAATTTTTCTATTTCATTTTCTTCTATCAGCCGTCATCTCAACACTCACTCCTCTCTCTCTCATATCGTCATTTACGCACTCCATCCATATCTTCTTCGGTCGACCTCTTCCCCCTCAACCTTGCACTACCTCCATACATCTCCTAGGCACATGCATCTCCTCTCTACGCATCACATGTCCATACTACGCTAACCGTTCACTCTTTAACCGTCGTCTACGGAGATATGAGGCCTAATGTGTCAGCTATTTAAAATAAAATAAAATCCATTCGCGGTATTATAAAGTCTTCGCAGTCTGTCCATGGACCTATCCTTGGATCCGAGCTCCAACATGCAATCGATTCAAGTACTAGACGACGAATGTTTCACATTCACACTATCCTCACATCCGTATTATAATATTCATATTTTTTATTCAATAAAACAAAATGTGAAATTGTGTTTGTTTGTTCTTCTTTCACATCGAAGTGAAGCAATGGATTGGCGTATTTTTAAAAAGTGATACTAGTAGTATTAGGTCAAGAGAGTGACATGGAGTACCTTTTAATCCGGAAAAACATATTATTCCTGCGGTAAACAGCACTGACAGAATTCAGTGACCACACGAGCGAAGCCGCGCGTAACAGCTATTTTTTTTATTTTCCTTATTGCTTAGATGGGTGGACGAACTCAGGGCCCGCCTGGCGTTAAGTGGTTACCAGGACCCATAAACATCTGCAACGCAAATGCTCCCACCCACCTCGAGACATGAGTTCTAATTTTCTATGGTTCATGAGTTCTGAGCATAGATAATACACATAAATTGGTTATAGATAAGCAACTCAAGCACTCAACAAAAATGTTTACGGGCCTCGGCCACTAGATGGCTTCGCTTCGATTAGTTTCTCATTGATCCTGTAGATGGCAGTAACATAATACCTATATTACATTTTATATTTAATGAAGAATTTTGTAAATTTTCAGAAACCACAAATTGATAAAATTTTAACAATTTGTCTTTAACAAATAAATACTTGTATGATTTATTATTTTCTTATTTTCCCTGTTTAGTTAAACAGTAATTAAATGCCTTAACTTTATCAACATAAGCTTAGGTGCATCCGCTGCAAGATGTCGATAGTTTCCATACAAAAAAATATTTGTCTTAAAGTATCACAGTTTCAGGGTTCTGAGTTCTAAGATCTAAATGTTTACTTTTAGGACGTGCTTATTGTTGGCTGACTGTATCATGGTACAACCAGCTGGCTGGCTTAGAGCTTCTTCTTGCTTCGATTTCCTCAATACTGAGGGTCGTGACCACCTCCTCGCAACAAGAGTTTATTACGGACCATTCCACGCCATTTGCCTCTATCTTCCGCCGAGTGTAGAGCATCGTGAACTGTGGTGTCGAGGGTAGTGCGGATCTGGTCAGTCCAACGTGCCGGGCCTCTACCTCGTGGTCTTCTTCCGTTCACCTTGCCAGTCACCATTAGCTTCTCCAAGCTGCCGTGAGCTAAAGCTAACTAAATCATTCTTTATTTTTTACTGGTGGTAGGACCTCTTGTGAGTCCGCGCGGATAGGTACCACCGCCCTGCCTATTTCGGCCATGAAGCAGTAATGCGTTTCGGTTTGAAGGGTGGGGCAGCCGTTGTAACCATACTGAGATCTTAGAACTTATATCTCAAGGTGGGTGGCGCATTTACGTTGTAGATGTCCATGGGTTCCAGTAACCACTTAACACCAGCTGGGCTGTGAGCTCTTCCACCCATCTAAGCAATAAAAAAAAAAAAAATTTGCAAGCGAATATATCTTTTCGCATTTTCTTTCACACAAGCCGCGCGTTATTTGCTCGGCCAACACACAATATTAGCAGAAGTTCGTTATCAGTGCGAATGCGTTTCAGGAAAAAAATAATACGTCGAGATCATCGCACGATAAAATTGCAACAGATGATAAAATTGCATTTGAAATACGTCGTTACTCATAAACTGAACAGGTCATTCAACTTTACGACATTTTTATACGAATGCAGTTTATGAAAAATAATACATAAAATAAAATTATTTTAACTTTTAGTTTTTTTTTTTTTTTGACTTCTTGTTTAAATGCTGTTTCGACCAGTATCTTATAATCTATATATTAATACGTGAAGCAAAAACTTTGTACCTATTTTTACGAAAATTGCACGGACGGAGGAGTATGAAATTTCCTACACTTATAGAGAATATAGAGAAGGAATGCAGAGCACTAATATATTTTTAAATTTTGCCTAAAAATACATATCAATAAAAAAACATTACACACACTACCATGTATTTGACGCACACACGCATGCATACTATTTATCTATTGTCAAACTTTTGTTCTTGACGTCTGTGGTCAAATTGAGAATAGATTAAATACTGATTGTCTTTACAGAATCATAATAGTGTACAAACTTATAATTTCAATTAATAATTATAATAGTCGAATTTCGACTACCGGGCGACCACTAGTTTACATTAAACCTTATTCTTCCATTTTTTCCTACCTCTTAGTTGGTAGCCTAAGGAGCTATAGCTCTGCCCTAGCAAGAGCAGTGCTTCGCAGAATCTACCAACAGACCGGAATCGTGACCCACTGACAAGATCCGGCGAGAAACTCAGTCGGTGAAAAAACCTTTTTAAACAGATAACCGGACACTTCTTATTTTTTAGAATTGCCGCGCGAACTTCACAGAACGCGGGTAAAGGGAACCTCATTTTTTTAAAGGGATTTTATGACCTGGTAATTAAGACCTTTAAGTCATGCCTTATTTAAATTTTTATTCTTATTTTTATGAAATATAGATATTTTTATAATATGGAGTGAAATGAAATGAAATGAAGATGATTAATTTGAGACATTAATCAACTGGGATGAAACTAAAGGAAAGAGATGATATTAGATGAAAAATAAGATCAGTAAAATAGTGGTCATTTACTGAGATTTTTTCAGTGGACTTTTTGGAGGATCCCGAGAAGTTACGTCCAGCGGCTTTGTTTCATTTTCCCACATTTGTGCACTTTCACTGAGATTAAACAGTTAATAAACCACCATTATTACACATTTAAACCCGAAGAAACACTAAATAGACAAAATAAAACAAATCACACAACTTCACTCCTCGCGTTCCCGCTAAAAAGTCCAAAATCAACCTCATTTCGAGGATCATAGAATAAACACAACGAGTAACTTAAGAATAGTTTTACGAAGTGATTTAAAATGTGTTTTATCACTGATGATGCCATGTTTTGAGAATCTCAACGTCAGGACACGATTGTCCAGGGTTGCGTAGGGTAGAAAATACTGCCAGAAGGATAGATGGAAGCTGCGAAGACGCATTACATGCAAAACGGAATTAAAGAAATCCTAAGAACGTTGGAGGACATTAGAGTGAGGTTCGGCTCTAGCGTGTGTGACGCTAATCGTTACGCTGAGGAGTATAGAATAAAGATTATATAGAATATAGAAGAATATACATAAATATATATAATATATATAGTCTGTGATAAGATTATGCTTAAAGGTTCCGCCCCCGGGTTAAAATTAATTGTAAACCTAAAAATTAAAACTAACTACATACCTACATTGCAGTTGTATTTTTTTGTAAACAACCAAAATAAAAATAATATTTAAATAATAATTTAACTAAAACCAATTCGACTAACACCACACGCGAACCACAAGATTAAAAATTAATAAATTTCAAAATCGAAGTGATAACTTCGATAAAAATTGCACATAAAAATTTGAGACAAATTGAGAACTTCTACGTTTACTAAAGTCGATTGATTACAAATTGATGTATAATTGTATGTATTTTTTTTGTATTTATGTATTGATGTATTTTTAATGAATTATTACACTTTGTTAACGACAATGAACCTTTGGAAATTTTCTATTAAGCACGCAATGTATTCTTCAGACAAAGGAAATGCGGGGTCGTCGACCTTCCGCGTCGAGGGGAGGGTTCATCTTTTCTTGCTTCTATTGCGGGTTCACGCTGCCGTATTTAAGCGAATATAGATTGTTTTTTGCTTACGCTAAGACACATTTTCCTTTTTTCTAATAGAAGAATAATCTTTAAAATTAAACATCATTTTCTATTTCTCATCTTCGTACTCTTGGTCTTATCCCACATTGACTTCTGTGTTTCTTTACTATTCTCCTCCTATTGCTAGTATAAGAGCTATTCTATGATTTTATCTATGCAATCATTGACCGCAGTCCATCTACCTGCATCGGAGTACGTGGTCATGAAGTGCATTAACACCCTATCGTACAAGTTCAGTTCATTGATAGTAAAATTGGTATTCTTATCTATTCATATTGCAAATGATATGATATCATTGTAAGCCTGTCAAAACCGGCCTGTTTGATTTAACCTTGATCCAAGAGTTTGGTAGTAATGACATACTGATCTAAATTTTTTTACTGCTTAGATTGGTGGACAAGTTTATAGCCCACCTGGTTTCAGGGATCCCATAGACATCTACAACGTAAATGCACCACCTACCTTGAGTAAGTTCTAAGTTCTCAGTATAGTTACAACGGCTACCCCACCCTTCAAACCGAAACACATAACTGCTTCACGGCAGAAATAGGCGTGTTGGTGGTACCAACCTGTGCGGACTCACAAGAGGTCCTACCACCAGTAAGACCACCAGTAATAAATAGGCGGGGCTATATTATGAGTATCTAGCTAAATCTATTCTGTAGATTTTCGTGAGAGACTACTGTACAGTTGAAAATGGCTTGGCTCCGCTCATGAAATTGCTGACGTCCTTGGGCGACGGTAACCACTAATCATCAGGTGGGCGGTGTACTCGTCTGTCTAGAAGGGCAATAAAAAAAACTAAGATCCATTGTCACTATACTGATACTATAGTGATACCGATATATGATACTAGCTATTATTATCTTCCGTTTTCACGCATGGTGAAGGTTTAATGCCAATGTAGTTTCCCTTGGGAATGAAATGTTGTTTTGGGATAAAAA
Organism: Bombyx mandarina; assembly: GCF_030267445.1. Classification (NCBI taxonomy): domain Eukaryota; kingdom Metazoa; phylum Arthropoda; class Insecta; order Lepidoptera; family Bombycidae; genus Bombyx; species Bombyx mandarina. The sequence goes on from NC_143226.1 coordinate 9,798,010, forward strand.
TTGGCATTAGCAACTCTCCTGGCTTAACACTTAAAAAAATACATCTAAATCAGTGGCTTCGCATCGACGCTAAAGAAGGACAAACAAACATAATAATATACCAAACAAACATACACTTTAAATATTTATAAATTAATAAAATTTATAATTAGTATTGATTAGTAGTAGGATTTGTGTAATGTCCTATTATAAAATGAATCAAATCAATAAAGTGCTTTTGCTTCAAATCCTACATCAAGTTCTTGTTTCCTCAAGATACTGTTTCAGCTGCTGACAAAAGCCAAAGCTTATACTGTTGTGTCGTTATACTGACTTGTGGTCGTCGCATTACTGCTTCACGGCAGAAATAGGCAGGGTGGTGGTACCCACCCGTGCGGACTCACAAGAGGTCTTACCACCAGTAATTACGCAAATTATAATTTTGCGGGTTTGATTTTTATTACACGATGTTAGTCCTTCATCGTGGAAGTTAATCGTGAACATTTGTTGAGTACGTATTTCATTAGAAAAATTGGTACCCGCCTGAGATTCGAACACCGGTGCATCGCTCAACACGAATGCATCGGACGTCTTATCCGTGCCTCCATCGGCTAGGCTCTGTCGTAGCACGAACTTAGCCGGGAATCGTGCTGCGTTTCGTTTAGCTACCAAACTAATGACCGTCTCCGACTTTTAAATTTAAAGGTATTTAAATATGTTTGTCAGTCTCTGGTACCCATAACACTGGAAATGCTAATTTTGGGGCCTGAAGACCGTGCGTCATTTATTCCCAGCTATTTATATTGGGGAAAAAAATGGCGCGTCATTTATACTATAGGATGAATGACAAAACAACAAAACCGGGAAAAACAAGCTCCCAAATAATTTTCCGTAATAGATTTTGTCGTCGAGATTAATAGCTATACATCGGGATTCTAATACGAGAATGAATTTAAAAGACACGAACATGTGATAAGATCGGACGCGCAAGGTATGTTTTCATTCAAAGTTCGACGACCCGAGGGAGTTTTGAGTTAAATTTTTTTTTATTGCTCTTGTAGGCAGAGGAGCATACGGCCCACCTGATGATGAGTGGTTACCGTCGCCCATGGACTTCAGCAATGCCAGGGGCAGAGCCAAGCCGCTGCCTACCACTTAATACTCTCCACAAGCCTCGTTTGAAGAAGGACATGTCATAGCGCTCGGGAAATACCGTGGAGGGGAGCTCATTCCATACCCGGATGGTACGTGGCAAAAAAGACCTCTGAAAACGCACTGTGGATGACCGCAGTGGCTCCAGGTAGTATGGATTAACTCTACTACGGTGGCGGGCAGTGCGATGGTAAAAACGAGATGTCGGTATCATCTCTAACAATTCCTCAGAGCACTCCCCATGGAACATACGGTACAAAATACAAAGGGAACCGAAGTCCCTCCGCAGACCCAGAGGCTCCAAACGATCCGTGAGAATGGGATCATCGACAATCCGAACGGCCCTCCTCTGTATGGAGTCAAATGGAAGAAGCTGGTATTGTACTAGTGTGGTCCTGGTGGTAGTCGAAATTCGACTGTAACTAATTGAAATTATAAGTTTGTTGTACACTATTAAGATTCTGTTGTCAAAGACTTACTTCTATAATCACAGATTTCGCCAAAACTACACTATAGATTTTTTTAAGGGATTTTATGACCTGGTAACTAAGACTTTTAGGTCAAGTCTTACTTTAATTTTAATGAAAACTTTTTTATAATATGAAAAATGATATTATGAATGAAATGAAATGAAGCTGATTAGTATAAAACATGACATGAAACGAAATGAGATGAGATGATATATGGGATGAAATATAATCTCAGTAAAATGGTGGTCATTCACTGAGACTTTTTCAGTGGACTTTTTGGAGGATCCCGCGAAGTTACGTTCAACGGCTTTGTTTCATTTTCCCACATTTGTGCACTTTCATAGATATTAAACAGTTAATAAACCACCATTATTAAACATTTAAACCCGAAGAAACAAAATAGACAAAATAGAAACAAAATAGACAAAATAAAACAAATCACACAACTTCACTCCTCGCGTTCCCGCCAAAAAGTCCATATTGAATCTATTCTCAATTTGACCACAAACTAACTATAAGCAATAAGAAAAGTTTGGCAATAAACAATTAGTGTCCATGTTATTTTTATTGATTTAATCTATTTTTTTATGCAGAATTTAAGAAAATATTAACATTCTGCACTTCTTCTCTATCTTTCGTACCTACTCCTCCGTCCGCGCAATTTTCGTAAAAATAGGTACAAAGTTTTTGCTTCACGTATTAATGTTATGATTTTATTTCGAACAATTATTTGGCACTTTAGATGGCTTGAGGGCGTAAAGTGGCCGTCAATTTGAAACTTTATGTTTTAGGCGCGGAAAAAACTCGCTCGAGAGTTTTAATTTGATAGTTACTGTTTTAGACTGTACAGTTCTCGTAGGCGTTGGTCGTAAATAAAAATGATATCTGCCCTTGTAATTCGTTTAGTTGGTCTCATTTTAATCATAGCCATAGTTTTAGGAAGCAATTTTTACATTACATATAAATAAAATAATAATAGGTAATTAGTATTGAAATATTGTCGTTGTCTCGTGGTGTACAAAGCAGACCAAATTATTTCAGTATCGCCGTCAAACTCTTTAACTAATCTTAATATAAATCATTCATAATATTCAAATTCAAAATTTCTGAAAAATATAACTTAGAACATACTGGCGGCGGCATAGGCGTAGCTATTTTACTAGGGGCAATACCTTATTAGCGGATTACTTTCCAGGAATCACTTTTAATAAAAATAAAAATTATCCAGCATTTTTTTTGTTTTAAGGATCATTTGGCACCCCTTTCTGAGAAGCGCAGTAGGGACATGATGCCTTCCTTGCCCCCCTGTCGGTACGCCACTGGGTGGTAGCACACGTAACCCGTAACCCAGGTTGGGTGGGTATCATTATGATAACATGAAGCAGGTGCGTCCCAGCTTGAAGTGCAACCACTTGAACGAGGTTTCGATCCGCCCACACCAGTGAAAACATGTCATTATCATTAAATGTCAGTGTCAGTGAATTCGGCTTGAGCTGTCCGAAGTGTGTCAAACTGACGTAAGACAGTAGGAAGCGATCACAATGCTTCTCTCATTTTGCATGGCTTGCGTAAAACTGGTCGCAATTTTCAGTTTCTCATCTACAGCGTGTTCGTTTTGTCGCTTTTCTTGGTACCTGGTTTAACACTTAAAGTGTGAAAGGAAAATCCGCTTTTTTCGTAGCTCCGTTACGTTGTGGTACGATAGCTTGATTTCGTGTAAGAAAGAGAACATATATTTTTTTTATTGCTTAGATGGGTGGACGAGCTCACAGCCCATCTGGTGTTAAGTGGTAACTGGAGCCCATAGACATCCACAACGTAAATGCGCCACCCACCTTGAGATATGAGTTCTAAGGTCTCGGTATAGTTACAAAGATTGCCTCCCACCCTTCAAACCGAAACGCGTTACTGCTTCACAGCAGAAATACCAATGATTAGGGAGGGAAAGAAAAAAAACAATGCTATGACTAAAACCTGTGCAATGTGATTGCGATTATTTTAAATACAATTTGAAATAAATTAATAAAATATTCATTTTTCGTATCGACACTCTATTACCTATTTGTTATTCTACTGTTGTCAGTCTGAGCTGTTGATCTCCTTTGAAATAAATAAATCAGTAAGAACTTGAACTGTTTACGGTTTAATGACTAAAATGAAAAAAAATATTTATGATTGTTCGATTTTGGGGTTTACATTTTGAAATCTCCCGCCAACTTGCCCGGTACCCGCGCAATCTACTGAGCGCGACACTAGCGCTACGTGTTGCCGCAGTTTGTGCAACAATTAAAAAAGTGAATCGTGAAATCTTTGAGCAGTTGGCGGTAAGTCCGTAATTCTTTGAAACTTAAAAATTCAATAAAACTGAGCTATCGACCAATTATGATAAGCGCTCTCCGCAGTTCGGCTCTGTGAGCTTAGTGCGAGTTTTTTTTTTAAGTTAACGCAAATTTGTATGGAGTTGGCACAGTTTCCTTTCGTTGAACACTAGGGGCGCTGTTCCAACTCCATACAAATTTGAGTTAGCTTTTACGTGATCGAGATGTTAAAAAACTCGCACTAAGCACACTGATTAATAAACTAATTTTTTTTAATGCTACAGATTGAATTCATCAAATCGTTAATTAATCATGACCACGAAAACTGTATTCGAATTGTCGGAAATTTCATCGCAGTTTTACTTATGCTAATTCCTTAGATGTCGGACAAAAAAACTTTAATATTGAAATAATAAAACGGAACACGCTGTATGTTTCTCGTTCCGGTCTACTTTGTCCGGTTGCCGCGAGGCTTATGTAACAGCTTGTAACAGCAACTTTTTTTAGACTTTTATCTCTAATCATTAATGACTTAGATCTCGGTCTAGTCTCGTTTTTGCGGATGGAGATTTAGAAAGGTTACATTTAGACAAAAGTGTGACGAACAATGTGGATTAATTTCGATTTGGCAGTGTTATCCAACGAAGATTCGTCAAGTTGGAGATGCCACAGCATAATCCTGTTTTTAATCGACTATGACTTCGACTTGATTTTTGTTTATTTATTCAACTTCATGCGCAGAGGTACAATGGCGGACTTAATGACTGAGGCCTTCTCTACCAGTCAACCAAGGGTGGTGTAGAGAGTCCTGTGGTAGGTGCATTACTTTTTGGGAAAATAAATGAATAATAATATTATATACCTATAAAACACATACATGGTATACATTTATTTAATATAACATAACATACAACAACATACACAATATTATATCATGATAATAATATAAAATTTACACATATATCTTTAAACAAATTCTAATATATATATAAAAACTAGATGATGACCGAGCTTTGCTCGTTTTTTTTATAAGCCATCTTGTTGTGTTTTTAAAGCGGTTAGTTGCCCTCAATTAAGAAAAATAGTATTATTATTCACCAATAGATGTCGGGAAGAGTTGATTATTGAAAACACGAATAAAACAACATTTTCTGAAAATAAATCGTAGCTGGATCGATTTATCGCCCCCGAAATCCCCTGTATACTAAATTTTATGAAAATCGTTGGAGCCGTTTCCGATATTCGATTCAGATTATATATATTTTAATATACAAGAATTGCTCGTTTCAAGGTATAAGATAAGATAAGATAAATATATATTTAAACACAACATAAAAATATAACACATTGGTGACCAGTGAGCTAGTCCACCCACCTAAGCTATAAAAAAAAAATCGAATGCTTTGAACTTGTCTTCTACAGGGGATGTTTAAAAAGAGTGCAACCAGTAAACAGCGGCTAGGCTCTGGTACTTAATTTGTCGTTGATTATCGGTAACCTGTTCTGGCAGACCGTATTCGCGTCCACCTTCCCAATTAAAAAGCTACGGGAACACAAAACCTTGCATCCTGCAGGAACGTAAACAAGAATCATCTCCCACGGAACCTCCAATTACCGGAACTCCACGTAAAACAACAACATGCAACAGTTAAATTACAAGACTTTAATTTGAAACATATAAAACTGCAGACACCCGCAAAATTCCAGTTCGGCCCCGCACTGACAATGGACATCGGAAACCATACAAAGGTTGTTCTAAGAATGTGCTTTACGAAGAAAATTATCGAGAGCGTTCTGTTAGTCATGTGACCACCTGCGTTACTGAATACGTGTGGTTGTTCAAAGCAGACTGACTGACGGCTGATCGATGCAATTACCAGCCAAATCGAAAAGACAGTTTTTCTAATGAAATACGTACTCAACAAATGTTCTCACGATTGACTTCCACGGTGAAAGAATAACATCGTGTAATAAAAATCAAACCCGCCAAATTATAATTTGCGTAATCACTGGTGGTAGGGCCTCTTGTGAGTCCGCGCGGGTAGGCACCACCACCCTGCCTGTTTCTGCCGTGAATTTGCCGTGAACCGTTCGGTTTGAAGGGTGGGGCAGCCGCTGTAACTATACTGAGGTCTTTTTTTTTTTTTTATTGCTTAGATGGGTGGACGAGCTCACAGCTCACCTGGTGTTAAGTGGTTACTGGAGCCCATAGACATCTACAACGTAAATGCGCCACCCACCATGAGATATAAGTTCTAAGGTCTCACTATAGTTACAACGGCTACCCCACCCTTCGAACCGAAACGCATTACTGCTTCACGGCGGAAATAGGCGGGGTGGTGGTACCTACCCGTGCGGACTCCCAAGAGGTCCTACCACCAGTGATTACGCAAATTATAATTTTGCGGGTTTGATTTTTATTACACGATGTTATTAGAACTTATATCTCAAGGTGGGTGGCGCATTTACATTATAGATGTGTATGAGCTCCAGTAACCACTTAACATCAGGTGGGCTTTGAGCTCGTCCACCCATCTAAGCAATAAAAAGAAAAGAAAAAAAGTGCGCTTTATCGATTTCAGTTTTTCGTCTTATTTGTTTTATCATTTTTATTGCTTAGATGGGTGGACGAGCTCACAGCCCGCCTGGTGTTTAGTGGTTACTGGAGCCTATAGACATCTATAAGGTAAAGGCGCCACCCACCTTAAGATATAAGATCGAAGGTCTCAGTATAGTTACAACGGCTGCTCCACCCTTCAAACGCATTACTGCTTCACGGCAGGGTGGTGATACCTACTCGTGCGGACTCACTCACAAGACGCCCTACCACTAGTAATTACGCAAATTATCATTTTGCGGGTTTGATTTTTATTAACGATGTTATTCCTTCACCATGGAAATCAATCGTGCACATTTGTCAAGTGCGTATTTAATTAGAAAAATTGGTACCCGCCTGCGGGATTCGAACACCGTTGCATTGCTAGATACGAATGCACCGGACGTCTTATCCTTTAGGCCACGACGACTAGCGGCAAACGAAGGCAAACGTTCCAACTTAATACAAGTTTGAGTTAACTTTTACGCTATCGAGAACGTTAAAAAACTCGCACTAAGCACACTGTACTCTAAACGATACTTTACTTACTTTTACATTTACTATTATACTATCGGGCCCTTCCGCCCCCTGTGTTTCTCGCCGGATCTTCTCAGCGGGTCGCGTTTCCGATCCGGTAGTAGATTCATTCGCGAAGCAGCTGCTCTTGAGCTGTTAGATCTCCTTTGGATGCGCTCGGGCAGCTGTTAGCAAATCCCACCCCTCGTGGCTGAGCCCTTGCTCACCCACCTATTTTGGTGAAACTGGGAAAGCCTTCGAACCACCAGTAATACCAGTAGTATCGTTTTTAACATCCCACCACCCACCAATAGAATTTATCCCAACTACCTGGTGTTTTATTTCGTCTAGTTTGTTGAAAGGAATTCCTTTTTCCACGTACGATCCGACCTTGGCAGGAATTCACCACCACATGTTCCGAGACCTATGAAGTGGCCTTCTTCAGTATGACAAGTCCTCAAGTAGTCAATGGTCTAGCAGATATCGTTGAGCAAGGTAATTCTGATCATATGGATCAACACCTTGCTTGCACATGAAGTCTATAAACACTAATTCTAACTTTAATTCCAAAATATTACGGTTCGAAATTTCAGTCAATAAAAAAATCCACAGTCCAAGTCCATCAGTAGGTACTTTACTACGGTAGTCTGCTTCGCTTAGCTTAGTCTATATTTTCCTACTTAATTCAAGTCGTTTGATTAATACTGATAATTATAATACATCACATATCAAAGATCGATGCGTATACAATAATTTTATTTCTTTGGCCTAGATTTCCCCCGGCTGGTATCACCAGCAGGTATTGAAAAAGAACTCCTTTATTTACTCACAAACTCGACTACAAGTGGCGCCGATAAACGACCAGTAAATATAAAGATTTATCGCGCGACTATTACGATTTTGAACAGTGCGATTTTTTGAAAGATATTAAGTGCGTACTTTGAAAATTAAGCCTTGTCATTGTTCTCGTCGAACCCATCGCTTGCGAAGAAGGACTCGATGAGTAAATTAACCCACAGACACAGCCCACTGAGTTTCTCGCCGGATCTTCTCAGTGGGTCGCGTTTCCGATGCGGTGGTAGATTCTGCGAAGCGCAGCTCTTGCTAGGGTTCGTGTTAGCAACGTCGTCAGGTTTGAGCCCCGTGAGCTCACCTACTAGCTCGGCGAATCTAGAATAACCCCTCGACGTTACTAGAATAGGTAGGAAAAAAATATATATCGGACAACTTTACATTTTTTTTATTGCCCTTGTAGGCAGACGAGCATACGGCCCACCTGATGGTGAGTGGTTACCGTCGCCCATGGACTTCAGCAATGCCAGGAGCAGAACCAAGCCGCTGCCTAGATAGATCCTTTACCTCCCAAACATTTTTTATTTAAAATGGTCAATATCGTACCGAAGGTGTTATTTAACGCAATTTAAATCACTTTAAACGCTGCGGCAATACGACAATCCCCGAACACCAAATCGTAATTCGTAAACTCGTTCTGAATTTTTACCATAAAAAAAATAGTTTTACGATGCATTATCTCGAATGCATTGTAGTTCTCTTTTCCATCGACAGGCGGCGCTGATAGAGACCGTGAGTCATTGACCTTCCGTCCTTGCACGTGCAGACTGCAAACCTCCATGCTATATTGTGTATTACATACTTTTCTTACATTTCATTTTCGCGGGAAATCGTTTTATTGCTACACATTTTTTTAGGTAGGTATAATACCTAAATAATAACGAGCTGCTTATTGATGCCACATATAAATAATTGTTTTAAAGCTTTTTTAATGGGCATAGATTTTTTTTTCATTTTACGGTAAACTTTTAATTGTTTTTATTGATTTATTGCGTACATGGATTCGAGTTTTGGGTTACGGCGATTTCCTGAATAAATTACCACGTAGAGGTGATATAATACCTAAGTAAGACCATTCGTTATTATTTCAATTTATATTCAGATAATATTATGATTAGAAAGATGTAACAAAAAAAAATTGCGGTAAAGAATTCGTTGCAATTGATTGATGTTTTTTAAATCCGGTCACAAAGCTGACTTACAGAAGGCGATTCGATAAATTGGGATTGCGGATAAGTTAGTGGTAAACTTTCGACGAAATTGAGGCGAAATTTGGAGATCTTAAAGATAGCCTTTTATTATATCTTGTGTTATCAATATTGGCTCAAAATAGTTGAATAGCTAGTTGAATAAGAATTGTAAGGAAAAGTTATATGCACTTTTGTATGATTCCAGGGCGTATTTCGAGTCTACACTTAGATTAGACCTTATCTTCCTGCAAATTTCTACCGCGGCAATGCCTTCCAATTTGTAGAGGGAGGAAGAAAACCTTTATTTAGTAAATGACTGAAATCTTTTATCTCATTACTCACGTTGCATTGTGTTGTATATTTACTCAGTAACCACTTGACAAAGGGGAAGTTAAGTTAATTCACTTGCCTAGAGTAATAAAAACGATATATACAATGACTGTAATGATTAAAGAACTTGTCGTTAGGAGTTGAACTTAAGACTCTTTAGATATAAATCAAGCTGATATAATAATGACGACCGATATAAGATATATTTATGTATATCAAAAATTTCGTTTTCCAACACTATTAACGAGTCGCCATTTTTTTTTCTAGCATTTATTTAATCATTCATCATCATCATCATTATCCTGCCCTTCTCCCAGTCACCTGGGGTCGGCGCAACATGTTTTCTCTTTCCATACTCTTCTATCATATACCATTTCTTCGCTCACTCCCCTCCTACCCATATCGTCTTTAACACAATCCATCCATTTCTTCTTAGGTCTACCTCTTCCTCTAAATCCGTTTATTTAATAATAGCATCTAATGTAGGTACATCAAATGCAGAATTTAAAAAAAAGATGTGCGGTTTTTTTTTTGTTATTTTTTTTTTGCAGTTATATTTTACTAGTTCACTAAATCACAATTTGTGCCGAGTTGTAGCTACAATACTTGTTCTTTGAGTTCAATTTCGGTTGGAGTTTTTTTGTTTTTTATTGTTGCTCATATCACTAGTAATTATTTAGACGGTGCAGATAAGTGCATCGTCCTATGGACCAAGGGCCGCGAGGGCCTTCACCCCGGTGAAAGTACCCGGTTCGGGAACATCTCGCCTATTTAGTTCATTCACTTCTGAGGGAACAGAGCTGATGGAGTCTCCGAAGAAATTTATTTTGTAATATATATTTTTTTATTTTTTTTTGGTTCTGTCTTTTTAAAGATCGGCCAGACTTATTAAAGATTTTTAGAGTAAGCTAACATTATTTAATTAGTTTATGAAGCATCACTTCGCTGTGCATATCGCTAAATAATATGTTGCTTATTATTCTACAATAACATAAATAAAAATTTATTAAGGCCTCGCAAGCAATCTTACATCTTCCTTAAAGCGCTAACCAAAGTTCAACATTGCTTAGCTAATCAAACGATTAGGTTAAAGACTGATCCTAATCATACAAGCTAGGTGAGAACGCGGGAAATTGACCAACAACAAAATGCATTATCAATCTATTACTTTTATTATCCATTATTATCATAGTCAATATAGCCAAAAACATAATCTATACTCTATAGTATATTTTATACTGGTGGTAGGACCTCTTGTGAGTCCGCGCGAGTGAAAACCACCGCTCTGCCTATTTCTGCCGTGAAGCAGTAATGCGTTTCAGCTTGTAGGGGCGGGCAGCCGTTGTAACTATACTGTGACCTTATAACTCATATCTCAAGGTGGGTGGCGGCATATACGTTGTAGATGTCAATGGGCTCCGGTAACTGCATAACACCAGGTGGGCAGTGAGCTCGTCCACTCATCTAAGCAATAAATAAATAAACAAACTAAACCGTATAATCTATATATCTATCTATATATATAAAAATAGGTAGGCAGCGGCTTGGCTCTGCCCCTGGCATTGCTGAAGTCCATGGGCGACGGTAACCACTCACCATCAGGTGGGCCGTATGCTCGTCTGCCTACAAGGGCAACAAAAAAAAATGAATTGTTGTTCGTTAGGCCCGCTAAAACTCGAGAACGGCTGAACCGATTTGGGTCTAATGGGTAATTTTGATCTTGAATTATTTGTGGAAGTCCAAAGAAGGTTTAAAAGGTAGATAAATATGAAAATGCTCGGAATTAAAAATAAAAATAACACTTTTGTTTTTCCTTTGATGTGTCCCCCGTCGGACGGATTTCTTTTGTTTGTTGTAAGTTTATTTTATACAAAAGCATAGGTCTTTTATTTAACGATTGAGGCACTATGAAGTCTGCCGGGTCAGCTAGTGACAGATTGGCACTAGCTGAGACACAAATTGATTAGTGCATTTATTTTTCATGCGTCTCCACAGCGGCTCTGTCCCGAAACTCCAAGGCTGCGAACGGAAGAAAGCTCGGAAAGCGATAGTGGAATGCTCGAAGCTGAGCCTACGCTCGGTGCAATGCCTTGCGGCGAGCGCTTTACAACGAGAAAATGGAACAAAAACATTATTATTATTATCAGCTACTCTTTATACACTTAACTGGATTTTGGAAGTACAAATTTTGGGTGTCGATAGAAGAAACTCGCAAACCACGCAAATTACTGGTGGTTAGACCTCTTGTGAGTCCGCGCAAGTAGGTACATTTCTGCCGTGAAGCAGTAATCCGTTTCGGTCTGAAGGGTAGGGCAGCCGTTGTAACTATACTGAGATCTTAGAACTTATATCTCAAAGTGGGTGGCGTATTTACGTTGTAGATGTCTATGGGCTCCAGTAACCACTTTACAGCATGTGGGCTGTGAGCTCGTCCACCCATCTAAGCAATAAAACAAAAACAAAAAACCACGAAACTGTACAACACTTTTTAATTAGGGTAATCAAACAAAATAACGATAAAATTAATACAGATATAAATCGACCAAAAATCAAAAAATCATCAAAAATAAAAAATGCAAATACATAAAAGCTTAGTATCACTTAGTGATAAATTGAACATTAAAATTAGCATTATCTTATTATTCATGCAAGATTGCCGCAGGGCAAAAGACGCTACTAATCCGTGTAGGCAACCTCTATCAGTACTAACAAGTAAGAATCGAAGATACAATAAGAATGTGTTTTTATTGCTTATATGAGAGAAAAGTGGCCACCGGATTTTTTTCCCTACCTATGCTAATGTTCTAGAGAGACCATATCAGCGTAACCTTAACTAGTAGGTGAGCTCACGGGGCTCAAACCTGACGACGTTGCTAACACGAACCCCAGCAAGAGCCGTGCTTCGCAGACTCTACCACCAGATCGGAAACGCGACCCACTGAGAAGATGCGGCGAGAAACTCAGTGGGCTGTGTCTGTGGGTTAATTTACTTGCCGAGCCCTTCGTCGCAAGCGACGGTTTCGACCAAAACGATGACCGGCGGAGTCCGTGGACATCACCTAAATACCTCCATTTTGAGTCCCATTGCACTGCACTGTTGTAGCTTTAAAATAAAAATAAATAGAGCATGGTACCTTCCCGTGAGGGTTTACAATATGTATAAAGTAACACATTATAATAGTGGATAGGTACATTTTTTACTGCTGGTTGGACGAGCTCACAGCCCACATGCTGTTAAGTGGTTAACAGAGACATCCACAACGTAAATAGCGCCACCTGCCTTGTTCTGAGTTTCAGTTTTATAGTATAACGGCTGCCCCACTCTTCAAGCCGAAACGCATTACTGCTTCACGGCAGAAATAGGCAAGGTGGTGTTACCTGACTCACAAGACACCCGATCACCAGTAGTAAATGGGTGACTGGGATTGGTTATGGACTGGGATTGTATAATCACCTGACCACAAATGATCCTCTGCTCTTCCCATAGCAACAACTGCAACCTGCGAATTAACACAAGCAAATCAATGAACCATTAATTGCGTAGGCAAAACAGAAATCTTACATAACGAATATTATTCAAGCCATTATCGCCTTTATAACAAACCGAATTAAGTTTAACACAAAAAAAAATAACGTGGTTTCCACACAATCGTGACAGACCGATCTCGTGGGATAGTTCCCAGTAATCTGTTGGAGAACTTTATTAGTACCTCTTGCTGACTTCTGCAGACCTAGTCGTAAAATTAAAATGCACGGCTGTGCCTGTTAAAAAATACGGTAGGCTTTTGTGTATTTTATAAATTCTGAAGCGTCCTAGAATATAATTAAAATGAATTTTACGGCTTAATCTCGCTTATCAGATCAATATATTAATACGTGAAGCAAAAACTTTGTATCCCTTTTTACGAAAATTGCGCGGACGGAGGACTATGAAATTTCCCACACTTATAGAGAATATAGAGAAGAAGTGCACAATGCTAATATTTTTTTTAAATAATGCATAAAAGATACATTAAATCAATAAAGAAAACATTACACACACTACATACCATGTATTTGACGCACACACGCATGCATACTATTTATTGTCAATCTTTTGTTCTTGACGTCTGTTGTAAAATTGAGAATAGATTAAATATTGTTTGTCTTTGTTAATATTGTTTATAGTGTAGTCTTGGGGAAATTTGTGATTATAGAAGTATAAAATACAATCATAATAGTGTACAAACTTACAATTCCAATTAATTATAGTCGAATTTTGACTACTGCGGGACAACTAGTAAGAATAATTCATTCATTTCATTTCCAACAATTAACATTTTTCGTGGTTAACACGTTAACAATGGCACTTTTTTTTTAATTCTTTCTTTTCTTGCGGTACGGGACGTTTAAGACCTCGTATGAAAACCATCATAATGGCGTTACGGGGCATATTAGACCCCGAAACGTTTGAGAAACTAAAACTTTTTTTTTGTTAAATCTATAAAATATATATAAAAAAAATTGGTATACTATTGTTAATATGTACGGCGGTCGTAACAGAAATAATATAGAAGAACATTAAAAAAACGCAAGATTAAAAAGTAAAAAGTAGTTTTTAAATTGTATATTTTTATTTTATTGCCCTTGTAGGTAGACGAGCATACGGCCCACCTGATGGCGAGTGGTTACCTTCGCCCATGGACTTCAGCAATACCAGGGGTAGAGCCAAGCCGCTGCCTACTGTTGCTTATATGATTCTCGGCATCACAAGAAAAATCTTGATAATTCTAATGGAGTTCGCGATTGAAAAAATCATCGCGTGAATGTATTTTGTTCTACAAATGTACGTATAGTCTAATATCTCATTTAAAGCTATTAAAAAGATAGCTACTACTCGTAAAATAGGGAAGTTCGAAAGTTAATTTGGTTATTATCTTCTATTAATGAATTAAGTTAATTAAAACTACTTTTAAGGTTGAAACTAGCGTGTTTTATTCCCATTAAATTGTTTGTGACGTTTTCAATACATTTTTTTTGTTGCTTAGATGGGTGGATTAGCTCACAGCCCATCTGATGTTAAGTGGTTACCGGAGCCCATAGACATGTATAACGTAAATGCCGCCACCCACTTCGAGATACGAGTTCTAAGGTCTCAAGTATAGTTACAACGGCTGCCCCACCCTTCAAACCGAAACGCATTACTGCTTCACGGCAGAAATAGGCGGCGTGGTGGTACCTACCCGTGCGGACTCACGAGAGGTCCTACCACCAGTAAATATGACCTACTGCTGCAATTTCGGATGAACTGAAGGAATGACATAGCAAGTACTAGAATACGTCGTCCTGTATTATAATAAATTAATGATAACTAGAGGTCCTGCAGTAGTCGAAATTCGACTATAATTAATGGGATTGTAAGTTTGTACACTATTATAATTGAATTTTATACTTCTATAATCACAAATTTCGCCAAGACTACACTATAAAAAATATTAACAAAGACAAACAATATTTAATCTATTCTGAATTTGACAACAGACGTCAAGAACAAAAGTTTGACAATAAATAGTATGCATGCGTGTGTGCGTTAAAAACGTGGTATGTAGTGTGTGTAATGTTTTCTTTATTGATTAAATGTATCTTTTATGCATTATTTAAAAAAAAATAGCATTGTGCACTTCTTCTCTATATTCTCTATAAGTGTGGAAAATTTCATACTCCTCCGTCCGCGCAATTTTCGTAAAAAGGGATACAAAGTTTTTGCTTCACGTATTAATATATAGATTATTGAAGTAGGTACATACACACTAACGGACTACGCTTAAATACAAATTAAAACTATTTTTACGTTTTAATCTCGCCTTTTTTTTGGATTGCATTATATTGATTGCGATATTTCGAATATTTACAGTTTTAATGGTCACGGTTTGTAAAATTCGTTTGAATTATGTCCACGTGACGCGAAATCGAAGCACATTCTATGAATGAAATGAGTTTTTTTTTTTTTGTCATGAGGAAATCACCGAACTTCCGGCTTCCACTGGGGATGGAGGGCGGGGCATGTCGGAGTTGAACCGACTGAAACCTCCTGTCACTCAACAACCAGCATCCAAACCTCGCATGAGACAGAACTCATGAAAAGGCAAAGGGGGGAAAGTGAAGCGCTTAGTGCGGAGCACATCTCTCCCATCACCCTCCCCCTCGGGACGCCGGACTGGCGGTCGTCGGCGCCAAGCCCTCTCGGTCAGCAGGCTATCCGAAGCCCGCCTAGATGAATGAAATGAGTTAACATCTAAATCATTACAATAATAGATTAAGTTAAATCTCCTAGTTAATTGAATCGATACGTACAGAGATGCAAATGTATTGAAATGTATTTAAGTTGATCGTGTTTACTGCGTTGAAGATCCCTTAGGTCTGACGCTATCTCACTGAGATACCACTGGGTATTAACTAGTTGCTTTTAACTACTTTTCGATGCGGTACCTGTTTATGGTGCTATTAAGATCCGGGCTTACGGTGTCCGTGGGCCATAGACCACATAACTTTACCCCGGTAACCGTATTCGTGGAGCTCGGCAAAGGGTACGACGTGCAACCTAACCTAAGCATCAGCCCGCTGAGTTTCTCACCGGATCTTCTCAGCGGGTCGCGATTCCGATCCGGTAGTAGATTAATTCGCAAATCAGCTTCTCTTGAGTTATTGGGTCTCGCTTGGAGGGACTCGGTCAGCTGATAGCAAATCCCGCCCCTTCTGGCTGAGCCTTTGCTCGTCCACCTGTCCTTGTGAAACTGGAAAAGCCTCCGGGCCACCAGTAAGCCATCAATCATAAAACAACCCCCACTTATCAGAAATGCCGCTGCTCGTTTGGAGTAGTGGGTTTTTTAGAATGCAACTGGTGGCCCGTAAGGCTTTTAAGCCCAGCGAGATGGGGTGGGAATTTTTGACAGCTGTCCGAGCGTTTAATAATGTGATCTGACAACTGCCTCGTAAATGCATCTACTGCTGGAAAGGAAATATGACCCGCTGAGAAGATCCGTCGAGAATCTCAACAGGCTGATGTTACGGGCTAGAGGAGAAGTAGACATCTTACTTGTGTCAGATAAGAGATTACCATTCAGCTGTTCTCTGATGAACTACTTTCCAACCTAAGGAAACTGTTATATATTGAACTAGATGAGTAAAGGTGGTATTACCCATCTGGTGTTAAGTAGCGACTGGCTACTAAGAGGATTTTTTTTTTGCTTTAGGTACCTAAAAGCACCGTTAATGGGTCGGGAGGATCCGTAATGACGTGTTTAGGGCAACGTCGACTGTTTACCATTCGATCTACAGGATTGGGTGTGTAATTTCCGGCGGCCGCGACAAGAGGGGTTTTGTGTCGTGCCGCCTTCTCAAAGTAGAGAATTGATGCCGACTGTATATACTTACTTGCTGAGTCAAGCTCCAGGTCATCATGGTGATCCACATTCCATAAGAACCACGGTGCTCCGACGGCTATCCTGCAAAAACGGGATTGAATGATTTGAAGGGGATTCAAACTAGTGAGCGAATACTACACTTGCATAGGTCATGACCGGGCGTATGCAAGTTTTGTAGAGTGTGACCTTATTACGAAGGGACATAATAATATTACTTCGTTGGCAAATCATCGAATATAATAGGAATAACTTCGACGTGAATGTATTTGTTCGGAAGCAGTTGCTTACTGATGATTAAAAAAACGTTTATATGTTTAGATTGATTCGGCGGGTGCAGTAGTAGCACTCCTGACAGTTGCGCCGAGGGTCGTATGTTCGATTCCCAGATCAGGCAAACATTCATATGATGAACCGGTTTGTTTTCCCTTTGTTTGGGTGCTTACTATCTTTTTATTTATTGCTGAGACGGGTGGGCGAGCTCACAGCCTACCTGGTGTTAAGTGGTTACTGGAGCCCATAGACATCTACAACGTAAATGCCGCCACTCACCTTGAGATATGAGTTCTAAGATCTCAGTATAGTTACACAGGGAGACCGGATAATCGTGTGTGGGTCTGTTCCCAATTATTACTATTTTTATTATAGTCTTGGGTGTTTTAAGCCTGTTTTTGATGTCCATACATACATATGCACATACTGTATAGATTTACATTATTATTATTATTGGTGGTATGTATATGTACCATGTTACGGTATCTCTGATCGATTTAAAATATTGCTATACTGCTGTTGGCTCATGAGTGAAGGTTTCTGTCGGATTACCATCGTCGAGTGACAAGTGGCGGCAGCCAAACCGTGTTGTTCATACACCAAATACCAGCGACTTCTATTTGACTCCATACAGTAGAGGGCGGTTCGGTTTGTCGATAATCCCATTCTGACGGATCGTTTGGAATCTCTGGGTCTGCGGAGGGACTTCGGTTTTCTCTGTATTTTGTACCGTAAGTTTCAGGTTCCTGAGCAATTGCTTGAGATGATTGCACTAATTTTTTTAAATATTATTTTTATATTTAATGCTTAGATGAGTGGACCAGCTCACAGCCAACCTGTTGTTAAGTGGTTACTGGAGCCCATAGACATCTACGACGTAAATACCGCCGCCCACCTTGAGATATAAGTTCTAAGGTCTCAGTATAGTTACAACGGCTGCCCCACCCTTCAAACCGAAATACATTACTGCTTCACGGCAGAAATAGGCAGGATGGTGGTACCTACCCGTGCGGACTCACAAGATACCCTACCACCAGTGTGATCTCTTTACTCATCATCTCGTTTTTACCATTGCACCGCCCGCCACCGGAGTAGAGTTCATCCATACTACCTGGAGCCACTGCGTTCATCCACAGTGCGTTTCCAGAGATCTGTTTATGCCACGCACCATTCGGCTTTGGAATGGTCTCCCCTCTAAGGTGTTTCCTGTGACAAATAAAAACAAAAAAAAAAACAAGCGAGATTCAGAGCGAGTTCCGGTTTTAAGAGTTATTGAAATTAGCCAGCGCTACGCATGGCACTACTTACTTATTTTAGTCCGATAGTCGAAAATATCGAATTGAGTTCATCACTAGATCTTAATGTTATGAATTTCAAGCAGATCTTTGCACTTTCATCTGCGCATGTCCAAAATTAGGTAAAATGACTTACTGACTATACGTGCTCTGGGTCATCAAATGCTTAAAGCCGGTTGCACATAAGCGGATGCTAAAGTCCGTCTTAGCTGTATTTTTAAATTTAAAAGGTTGGGTATATATTTAGTTTTGCTGGTGGAAGGGTATACGCCTGATCATGTGTTGTTAGAAATGAGAATCGACAAAACATAAAAAATAGACTTCCACATCAAACCTCAAGGTCAGCGGCACTGATGTGTGGCTAGCGTCCGTGGCCTAGTGGGTAAGACTCCCAGTGCACTCGTATCGTTTGATACGACTTTTTCCCGGTACTTTTAGGTACTTCAAGCACCAGTCGCCGTCGCCATCGTCGTCTTTAGCGAACTAATCCATAGACACAACTCACTCAGTCTCTTGCCGGACCTTCTCAGTGGGTCGCGGTTCCGGTGGTAGATTCTACGAAGCACTGCTCTTGCTAGGGCTAGTGTTAGCCAATTCTCTCAGGTTGAACCCGTGAGCTCACCTACCCGTCCGCGCGTAACTGAAGTACCCTCTTATCGATACCAGAAAATAGTGTCTATGCTAAGACTTGAATTCTGCAAGCAATCCGTGTATATTTAAACAAATACCGGATGAAGGAATATCATCGTGTGTTCATGTCGGAAGGATTCCTTTTGTTTGTTTTAAGTTTATTTTCAAAAGTTTAGGTCTTTTATTTATCAATTGAGGCACTACGAAGACTGCCGGGTCAGCTAGTAGTTTATATTTTTTAATTTAATTTTGTAATATTTTTAATTTTAATTTTCAATTTTATTTAGATACTAAAGTTATAGATGGTAGAGCTCATTGTCACCTTAAATGAGTAGATAGCGCTGTCTGATTTATTTGATCGCGAATCAATAATGGATTCTGTCTTGAACAATGATTGTACAAACATAAAATCTTAGATTCACATCCTCATTTGCTAAGTAAAGTAATGAAAATATTATAAGGAAATTGATTTTGGATATTTTTTAAAAATATTTATTTCGTTTTGTCCCGGCTCGTAAGTGAAACATTAGCCTAACTCGATTTTGCAGTCAACGCGTGCGGCCCCCTACCAATGGCTACACTTTCACTTTCAGTAGGGCAAACTTGTTACTCTAACACTGCACGTTTCATACCGAAACCACAGTTCCAAAGAACCTTACGGCTTAAACGTTAAGAGCTAAATTGGTTTGTTCGCGATTTGTATTCGGAACCGTGTCGTTCTGTTGCTCGATTACAATAAAATGCTTTAAAGGGGTGTCAGTTCGTGCAATATTCGACTTTATGTGTGACGTTGTGAAATTGGTATCGGCTTGTCCTGTGTCCGGTGGTAATTTCATTTTGGTGCGATCGAAGTCGATGCTCTGAGAGGCGGGAGAGTTCGGAGGCTCCACGTTTGGGGCATTATGAAATCCTATTGTCACGGATTTGTGAATAATTTACGAAGAGTTGAAGTGGAATTATTTTTTTTGGGTTATTTAAAAAACATCTCTGTTACGTTACGATCACAATAAATCAGCTGCGGACACAGGCTTTGGAAAAAAAATTACTTTCTCACTGGTGGTAGGACGTCTTGTGAGTCCGCACGGGTAGGTACCACCACCCTGCCTATTTCTGCCGTGAAGCAGTAATGCGTTTTGGTTTGAAGGGTGGGGCAGTCGTTGTAACTATACTGAGACCTTAGAGCTCATATCTCAAGGTGGATGGCGGCATTTACGTTATAGATGTCTATGAGCTCCGGTAACCACTTAACACCAGGTGGGCTAGGAGCTCGTCCACCCATATACGAAATAAAAAAATACCACTTCATTCTAAGCAATAAGCCAAATAAACACTACAGGTGGGGGCTTCGTTTCCCGAAAAACAGAAATGTCAACATAACGAATCCAAACTGTTATATAGCAACACTAGCTTTTGGCCGCGACTCCGTCCGCGTGGAATAGTTACTTTGGCATAACGCTAAATTTTACCCCCCACTTCATTTACGTAGAAAGTGAAAATATTTTGAAACATTCTTTATTGGTGCTCCACTTGTGTTGGTTTTACCGTGATGTTATATAGCCTATAGCTTTCCTCAATAAATGGGCTATCTAACACTGAAATTTTTTTTCAAATCGGACCTGTACTTCCTGAGATTAGCGCGTTCAAACAAACAAACTTTTCAGCTTTATAATATTAATCAGTATAGATTAAAATGATTAACGGTTACTTGCACGAAAACTGTTTTTGCTGTTCCAATAACATATCGTATCCTTTAAATTTTTGGTAATACCTAAATATATATTTTTATTTAAGCTAATTATGTGCGGAAAGTGAAGACGTCCTACTTACAAGCCATTTGTGACTCAGATGAACCCGTTATGGATGCGTCAATTGTCACACCATAGTGTAACATCCACTATTTTTGTTCCTACCTAAGCTGATAGCCTTGAGAGGCTGTGTCAGCGTAACCCTAATGTGTAGGTGAACTCTCGGGGCTTAAACCTGGGGGCGTTGCTAACACTAGCCCTAGCAAGAGCAGTGCTTCGTAGAATCTACAACCGGATCGCAAACGCGACCCTCTGAGAAGATCCGGCGAGAAACTCAGCGGAATGTGTCTATGGGAAACAGCCACATTATAGTAATATTAATTGTTTTGACCTCGGTGTTGCAGTGGCTAGCGACCCTGACTATTGGATCGAGGGTCGTAAGTTCGATTTCCATATCCGGAAAACATTATGTGATGAACAGTTTTATTTGCTCTTTGTCTGTGTATTTATTATCTATTTACCTATATATTTAAACGTACATAAGTACGTTTTTCAGTGTCTGGTACCTAAAACACAGGGAATCCTAAATTGGGACCGGACGACCGCGCGTGAATTTGTTCCCAAATATTATTATTATAAAAAAAATATATGGTTTTTTTTCGTTGGTAAAGACATTCGGAACGCTATCTATCAGTTTTAGTGGGACAATCGCCCGTACTGTCAAAACCAGTATTCATTGTAAATGAAATGCTCAAGTTTAATTTCGAAGTTTTTTCGGTAGCGGGCCGTGAATCATCCGAAGCTTTGAGCAGGACTCCCAATTGGAGTTGTCATCGTTCTCGTCGAACCCGTCGCTTGCGACAAAGGGCTCGACGAGTAAATTAACCCACAGACACAGCTCACTGAGTTTCTCGCTGGATCTTCTCAGTGGGTCGCGTTTCCGATCCAGTGGTAGATTATGCGAAGCACGGCAAGGTGCTCACAACGTCGTCAAGTTTGAGCCCCGTGAGCTCACCTACTAGTTAAGGTTACGCTGATATAACCTCTCAAGGCTCTCGTCTAGGTAGCAAAAAAATATTGATTTGGGCAATGCATCTGATGAAGTTCTAATCGCTACGCAACGGTGTGAGCGGCGTCCGTTGATTATTTATGAACGTTCGCGGATGCGTAATGCGTTGCCGGATTCAGGATACGGAATTTCGCTTTCGTTCATTTCTTTCGAACGTCCATTTTTTTTCCTCAAGCCAACCTTGACACGATTGCTTTTAGGTTTCCAAAGATGATGTTTCTTGCAGATGATGAAATAGTGTTGTAAATTATGATTGGACATTATTCTATTGCATATCAAAGACATTTAATTATTGAAAGGTATTTTGGTTATGTTGCACGCAGGTATACCAGCAATTTGGAACGCCTTGTGGTGACGGTAAAATCGAGGGGAAAAGGCCTAGAGACAGAGGTCCCAAACGATGGTCGGACCAAACAGCGGAGGAACTGAAAATACCTGTCAGCGACGCACTCCACCAAGCCACAGAACGGTATCGATGGAGACAGCTGGTTAACGGAATCGGACGGAGTCACGATCCTCAGCAGTGAGGGACCGATCGAAGAGAGAGAGGAATCAAAGAAACAAAACAAATAAATTATACTGACGACGAAATACCCTGAGGAGTGTTGTCAGGAATGAGATGGTCGGGTTATATTTTTTCCAATGCACAATTCGCCCCCAGAACAGATTTCATCCAATGTGCGTTTCCAGATATAACTCCAGCCGCGATCCATTAGGCTCTAGTCACGTCCTTACGGATCCATCAAATCCAATAACATTTGCATTAGACGCCTTCAGCTCTAATACTAGGAGCAGGCTTAGGGACCCCGGTAACCGTACTCGTCGAACTCGACAAAGAGGTCGACGTGCAACCTAACCCATGCATCAACCCGCTGAGTTTCTCGCCAGATCTTCTCAGCGGGTCGCGATTCCGATCCGGTAGTAGATTCATTCGCGAAGCAATTGCTCTTGAGTTGTTAGGTCTCCTTCGGAGGCGTTCAGGCAATTGTTAGCAAATCCCACCCCTCTTGGCTGAGCCTTTGCTCGAATTTGAGCATTTGCCACCTGTCCTGCTGAAACTGGAAAGGCCTTCGGGCCAGCAGTAATCTTTCAATCATAAAAAAAAAAAAATAGGCTCTAGAATAAAGTTACCTCTAAGGAGTTTCCCGAGCGTTATGAGATGTACTCCTTAAAAATAACAGCGTTTCGTTCTCGTGAGCGCCGATGATCACTAACGTAAAAAAGAGATATTGGTGTTCAATTCTGATAACTAAAAATCTTTAACTTTAACCCTTAAATGTTTCTTAACATTTAAATTATTTCATTCAAACTCGAACCTAATTTAAAAAAGAGAAGTTTTTAAATTAGGTTTCGTAAAATAGTGCTTATAAAGTACATGTTATGTATATCTCGTTTTCACAGAAGGAATCAAATATGTACGATTCAGTTCTCGTTCTCGGAATTATATTATAGTTGGAATTATATCTATATAATGCCTTTATAAATAAACAAAGATCCATATTGTATCAATGTATCATTTTCACCCGTTTGTCAACCGATTTTCTTTAATCATTCTTAGTTTAGTCTTTTCAATGTTTTTATAATACTTTTTTCTACCTTTGCAAGTAAAGAAAAACTTGCCCACCGAAAGAGATGTGGTGGCACCACAGAACCATTGATCCGTATAAAGGGAACCCTTAACTTAATTCAACCTTAACTCGTCGTGGCCTAAAGGATAAGACGTCTAGTGCATTCGTATCTAGCGATGCACCGGTGTTCTAATCCCGCAGGCGGGTACCAATTTTTCTAATGAAATACGTACTTAACAAATGTTCACGATTTACTTCCATAAGAAATAGCATCGTGTAATAAAAATCAAACCCGCAAAATTATAATGTGCGTAATTACTGGCACTAGGATCTTTTGTGGGTCCACAAGGGTAGTTACCACCACCCTGTCCATTTTTGCCGTGAAGCAGTAATGCGTTTCGGTATGAAGGGTGGGGCAGCCGTTTAACTATACTGAGACCTTAGAACTCATGTCTCAAGGTGAGTGACGGCATTTACGTTGTAGATGTCTATTGATTCCGGTAACTTAACATCAGGTGGGCCGTAAGTTCGTTCACGCATCTAAGCAATAAAAAATAATAAATAAAAACTTCTCTTTTCGGAGTTCTCCCTCATTTGTCGCTAGAGATGATGATTCCCGATAGAGCAGGGATATAATATATTATGTATACTCGAAATAATAAAAAAAATCTGTGTTACCTCGGATAGTGTTCTCCCGCAAATATATCGCAGATATATGAGTAATATTTGTAAGATTGGGGTCCGTTAACAATTTAACTTTCCAAGCGAAATTGATGGTGATTTGAATTGATTTTTGTATCTTTACTACTACTCTAGACCGAAATATCTTACCTATTGATTGATAAACAACTTCATAAGAGTGGTTGGTATCTTTGCTGGACTCTCATCTAAAATAATAATTAAATGTAGAATATTAATGCTAATTGATAGCTTCTGACATTGTTAATGACATTGGTAGTCTGAAATCGCTAAGTGTGAACTTAACAAATAAATAAGCTGATTGTTAGGATTGCATAAAGAGCAATAGATGTTACATGACACGCACTAGAAGAAACTAGGTACATTAATAATATTTTGTAGCCGTTGTTTGAAAGTTGCATAAAATGCTTCGAAAACCTAATTAATTAGTAAAGAAATAAAATGACTTACTACTTCCTATTTATATTGTCCCGGCTACCAGGGGCGCATAAAAAACAATAGGTGTTACATAATAGCGCGCGCGAATCGCCAAATGTCGGTCAAATGGTTGCACAAGAGAGAAAGGTTGCATAAGGCAGCGCTTAGAGTGAGACGAGATGAGGTCTGGCGCTTGCGACATGACATAGAACAGATTTTATGCAGAAAGTTACGATTTGCTTCTTGTAACGAAAGTGTAATTTTAAAATTTGGCATAGAAACTTACTAATTTTTATTTATTTATTGCCCTTGTAGGCAGACGAGCATACGGCCCACCTGATGGTGAGTGATTACCGTCGCCCATGGACTTCAGCAATGCCAGGGGCAGAGCCAAGCCGCTGCTACCTTGTTTGAAGAAGGACATGTCATAGCGCTCGGGAAACACCGTGGAGGGGAGATTATCCCAAAGCCCGAATAAAGAAAAGCGTATTGTGGATGATCGCAGTGGTTCTAGGTAGTATGGATGAACTCTACTCCGGTGACGGGCGGTACGATGGTAAAAACGAGATGCTGGAATCATCTCAAGCACTCCGGTTTATCTTATGTGGAAATGTGGTTATTTAACTGTAATACATATAATAAAAGTGTTACAATGAGCATTACTGGACTGCCCGTACATGGCGCACTTACAGAAAAAAACATGGTGCATCCTTGATGACTCCATGACCTTCTGACCTTCACGTAAGCTAGTCTATACCGCGTTCATTTTAGGTTATTCTCATTTCTACAAGCAGAATATATATATCTGATCATGACGCATATGGATATGGCGTTTAGTTATAGGGCTAGCAAAGACTCCTACCAAATGCAGTTTTTCAAGACGATCTAGTACTGAACCTACTGCCGTTAACGATATTCCTGATCGGAGTCGAACAGCGACCAGATGATGTCGCACGTCCTAGATGCATTCGCGAAGCAGCTGTCCCTGATCCATAAGGTTTCCTTCGGAGGTCCTCGGGCGGTTATTAGTAAGCCCATATTTGAATGATGTCGACAACATAACTCACTTTAGAGAAAATGCAACAATCTAGCCAAATATAAGGAAAGAGATTGATTTGATGGCTGGACGGGCTCACAGTCCACCTGGTGTTAAGTGGTTACTGGAGCCCATAGACATCTGCAATGTAAATGGGCCACCCACCTTGAGATATAAGTTCTAAGGTCTCAGTATAGTTACCACGGCTGCCCCACCCTTCAAACCGAAACGCATTACTGCTTCACGGCAGAAATAGGCGGAGTGGTGGTACCTACCCATGCGCACCCATAAGAGGTCCTACCTATCACCACCCACTACCTACCAGCAGTACGTTCTTCACGTTCGATGTCGTACGAATGAGGCACCAAATCGTGCAAGAATTTTTTTCCTATGCTGATAGCCTGGAGAGGCTATATCAGCGTTACCCTAACATGTAGGTGAGCTCTCAGGGCTCAAACCGGAGGTGTTGCTAACACTGGCCCTAGTAAGAGCAGTGCTTCGCAGAATCTACCAACGGATCAGAAGCGCGACCCACTGTGAAGACCTGGCGAGAAACTCAGTGGGAGTCTCCAAGAATAACATACTACAACATACAGAGTAGGAACAGAAAGGAGAAGGGAAGATTCGTCACAACGATCATGGAGTGTCCACGATTAGAAATACAATAACAGAACCAAGAATTAATGTACATCTGAAATTTATGGTTATTTTAATATTGAACCATGACCTATATCTGAAGAACGTTGGTTCTAGGAATTTGAAGTTAGATCGACTAATTCCTCATAGAAATAGAATACTCATAGAATTAGAATCGTTTGAGATGATGTCATCATCTCGATTTTACCATCGCACCGCCCGCCACCGGAGTAGAGTTCATCCATACTACCTGGAGCCACTGCGGTCATCTACAGTGCATTTCCAGAGATCTTTTCTGCCACGTACCATCCGGCTTTGGAATGAGCTCCCCTCCACGGTGTTGCCCGAGCGCTATAACATGTCCTTCTTCAAACGAGGCCTGTGGAGAGTACCTAACGGTAGGCAGCGGCTTGGTTCCGCCCCTGGCATTGCTGAAATCCATGGGCGACGGTAACCACTCACGATATGGTGGGCCGTATGGTCGTCTGCCTATAAGGACAATAAAAAAAAAAGAAATTGAATGGTAGCATAGTATTGTCAAACAATTGATTAGCATATTTCATTGTTGTATTTAGAGAGACTTTGCCTCTACCTAATTGCTGGTAGCCTAATAAGGTTATTCCAGATACGCAAGGCCTAATGGATGAGCTTACTGGACTCAAACTTAGAGGACTTGCTAACACTAGCGTTAGCAAGAGCACCGCTTCTCTGAATCTACCACGGGATGTAGAGATATATTCATTGATGGACTAAATTTGGTTACTGACTGACTTATTGGACTATAGGTACAGGAACCGATAGATTTCCCAATGGAAAAAGCTGATAAAATTGACAGATGGTCGAGGTATCAGATCGTAGTTCAGCTCACTAAAAACAGATGAATGAACTAAAAATTTTATTCACGTAAAAACATCAATCAGTAAATTGCGTTAGCAACCGCTCCACGATAAAATTTAATAATAAAAAAATATATAAAAAACACGTTCATTGCGCAGTGATAATAGAAGGCAGGTTTCCGTGCACTATCTACGTCTTATGCAAGCCCCAACTATCAGTAGAAATTACGGGGACGTGCCAAAAGAAATGCTGATATGACATGAAAATGTGTATTGTGAAAACTATTCCATTACGAAACATTAAATTAGCTCGGAAATGGAGAATCAAGTGCCAGTGGCCTGACCGTTCCGTGATCAAATTAAATACGACCCTTGGGAACAGATCTGAGGAATTGTGATACGTTTGCAAGATGAGCATCTCCTTCTTACCATGATGCAATCGTGAGTAGGGTTCATCCACACTACCTGGAACTTCACTTATCCACATTGGGTTTCCATAGATCATTTTGACATAAAATTTACCACTTTACTCAAATAAAGTACCTAAGTCTTCAGTTTTCCTGGGTACTATGACATTTTTTTACGGATTCGTCCTATGCACTATCACTGTAATAGGACGGCTGCAGTTCTAGCACCAGAAGCAGGTTTAGGGACTATGGTAACTGTACTCGTCGAACTCACCAAAGTGTTCAACGTGAAACTTAAGCCCTTTTTTTCGGGCAGCGAGTCGTATCTCATACATGAGGTTTTCGGGCCTAGGATCGCGTGTGGTTTGTGGGCCTTGACGGTCCGCCAATGTTGGAAACAGACCGCGGGCCCGAGAATGTTTTAGGGCCTCACTCACCAAACTACTCCCCTTGGAAACTTCTGCCCAATGTCTGATCTCCACCCGGGTTCAGACCCGGGACAGATTAGGCAGGTTATAGCGGTGAGTACTACAATCAGACCCGCGTTGCCACCTTGAGGACGCCTGACTGACGGATCGTCGAAGCGATTGTCGACAGCCAATAATCAACAGCCTGCTGAGTTTCTTACCAAATCTTCTGTGGGGGTCGCCATTCCGTCCGTCCGCCCTTCCTCGTTGAGCTCATGCTCGCCCATCTGCCTTGTTTAAAGAGGTAAGCCTCCGCGCCACCAGTTATCCTCTTCAAAAAAATCTTCTTCAACAACTTTGTTGTTCAACGGAGGGCTCTCCTCACACTTGAGAGGAGAGCCCTACGTTGAACGTAATTGGCTTTACCCTTGGCATTCTTCATGCATAGGATGCAGCAGCTGTGGAACTATTGAGTTTTCGACCTCATGTCTAAAGGTGGCAGCAAATATTTAATACAGAGTCGATCGTGAATTCGTTGTCTTAGATTAGCAAACAAAATCTAACCCTTTCATAGTTGAACCTTTTGTTTCCACTCGATACGAGTATACATACCGACGCGACGCTTGAAAGGCAAACTTATCTAAGCGACAATGCGTGAACTTTACAGTAGACTAATTTAAAGTTGAAATACCTGAAAACAAAATTTAATTTAACAAATCTAGCTGTAGTAGAATCTAGCTAGTAGCTGTAGGATTGAAATGATTTTAATAGACCTAGATTATTTTTTTTGC
Organism: Bombyx mandarina; assembly: GCF_030267445.1. Taxonomy (NCBI): domain Eukaryota; kingdom Metazoa; phylum Arthropoda; class Insecta; order Lepidoptera; family Bombycidae; genus Bombyx; species Bombyx mandarina. The sequence goes on from NC_143226.1 coordinate 9,826,622, forward strand.
GCATCGATTATGGTTATTACCTATCATTTATGTACAAAGCAGTAATTGTCGCTTAGTCACTTTTGCCTTTCAAGCGTCGATACGCAGAAGGGTCATTTTACTCACGTAAGTAGATTTAGTAGCCAAACAAGTCTCTCAGAGACATTATGTGTCCAATAACGCCTAACACATAATCTCTGTTACTTCTGTAATCGTAAAGATCAAAAGAGGGGGAATGTAGGTTGCCGGTGTCTTTGTCCCCCCTACTGGTTGCCATTTCCCACCTCCGGTCAACCGTTTCACGATGTTAGCGAATTTCATCTTTGACGTCAAGAGCCATTCAGTTTATTGTTTTTTTTTTTAATATGCTATACAAAAGAACATGGTAACCATGAAGGCTAAATAACGATGTGCTGCATACATCAACGAACTCAAGATATTTTTCTCATGTAGAACCATTGGACCAAAAGCCCAAGTGGTGGAAAATTGAAATTTCCACGATGCCTATTGTAAAGTAGTTACGGGAGCTCATAGGCCTCACAGCGTGAATGCCGCCACTCACCTCGAGATTTGATGTCGAAATCTCAAATGTACTATATAATGGTTTTTTTTTCCCTACCTAAGCTGATAGCCTTGAGAGGTTATTTCAGCGTAACCTTAACTAGTAGGTGAGCTCACGGGGCTTAAACCGGAGTAATGCTATCACTGGCCCTAGCAAGAGCAGTGCTTCGCGGATTCTAACCCCGGATCGGAAACGCGACCCACTGAGAAGATACGGTGAGAAACTCAGTGGGCTGTGTCTGTCGGTTAATTTACTTGCCGAGCTCTTCATCGCAAGCGATGGGTTCGGCGAGAACGTTGACTTGTGCTTGTGGTACCTAAAAGCACCGTTAAGGGACCGGGAGGATCCGTAATGACGTTATATAATGGACCTCCCATCCTTCAAACAGTAATGGCTTCGCGACAAAATTGGAATGGAGTCTTTCATAAGCATATGGTGCGCGATAGAGACATGTTACGAGTTACTTTCTTAAATCTACCCACATCTTCGAATGCAGGATGTAGGCAGACCGTTCTCAATACCCAAACGGACGTGGAAATAGCAGAGGCAAATAGTTCACGGCGCCTCTCCCATATGCAGAATCGACAATGAACCGATAAATGTATTGGCATAGTTTCAACTTACGAATTACACAATGACTTTCACCCACTGACATACTATACAGCGTTAAAACTGTTATGTAAAAAAAAAAAAAAAAGTCTTAATTTTTATATCATTGCATAATTGTTTTTCACACGCGAACAAGTTTTTGAACTGTGTCAAAATCTTAATGGTTTTTTGTTTTTGTCGTGTAGTGCTACTGGTATTGACGCGTCATTAAGTTGTTTAGAACGGTAATTTACTTTGACATTTTGTTGGATTTCGCTATGGTGTTTTTTTGTTTTTTGTTTTTTTTTTTATTTTTTTTTTCGTTGTAGCAACTAAGCGATCAGTAATTCAAAACACCGAGAAAATTAACAAGAAGGTACGTGATAAATATCAGCTCAATTATTTATAGGTGCAAACGACAGTGCAATTCAATACTTGACAACAACTTAAAATTAGAAATAACATTAATTGGATAAACAACACAATGAAAATTTTTTAAAAATAAAAGGAGAATTTCACTTAAGTCACGAAAATTAATCTTAATTAAATCTTAATACGTAATAATTAGGTTTTAAAATAGAAGTTCCGACGATTGACGAGAGTTGAGCTGTTCTGATTTGAAACTACATAATAATATATGAAACTAAAATAGTTACAATTTCACCAAAGATGCTTCTTAATAATATGCGATCGTGCTTTATTTAGTTATTGCTTAAATGGACGAGATCACGATCCACCTGGTGTTACGTGCTCTTCTGAGCCCATAGACATCAACAACGCAAGTGGTGCCACCCAATTTGAGACATGGGTTCTAAGGTCTCAGTATAGTTAAAACGGCTACCCCACCCTTCAAATCGAAACGCATTACTGCTTCTCATCAGAAATAGGCTGGGTTATAAATAAAATCATTTTAATTGAACATCCAGTAAGTTCTTAGGCAACGTTTTTGATATGCTTTCTCATATTAGCTAAGCGACTTATCAACACCATACCATTGTTCATTAAAAAGCTTGTCTGACCCAAGCGACGGCGCAACGCAAAGCCGAAACATGTCTTCTCGGATCCAGTTTCAGTGCTTTTAGACTCTTCAAGCGAAGACTGAACTAACCCATAGACACAGCCCACTGAGTTTTTCGCCGGATCATCTCAGTGGGTCGCGGTTCCGATCCTGTGGTAGATTCTGCCAAGCACTGCTCATGCTAGGGTCAGTGCTTTTTTTATTTTATTGCCCTGGTAGGCAGACGAGCATACGGCCCACCTGATGGTGAGTGGTTACCGTCGCCCATGGACTTCAGCAATGCCAGGGGCAGGGCCAAGCCGCTGCCTACCGCTTAATACTCTCCACAAGCCTCGTTTGAAGAAGGACATGTCATAGCGCTCGGGAAACACCGTGGAGGGGAGCTCATTCCATAGCCGGATGGTACGTGTTAGCGAATTCTCTCACGTCGAGCCCGTGAGCTCACCTACCCGCCTGCGAAAAGTTGGAATAGCCCCTCAGGCTACCAGCGAATAGGGAGGGGGAAAAAAACAATAAAAAGCTAAGGCAGATTTATAGATTACTTTTTGAACAAATAATTATTATGTCTGTCCTAAAAATAAAGGTAATTTAGTATCTATTTCGGTTTTGGCGTATCATAGATACATATAATTAAACTATATTTACAGATTAATCTCTCGTTTATATGAAATTTGGATGGTATCAGCACGATTTTGTAAATGTGGAAGAATCACAACTTCAAACTGTGAAGTATTTTGATATTTAGGCAATAAGATAATGACAATTTGATGTACGAATGATTTCTTTGAGTGAGGTTTGCCGTCTACTGAATTAAGTACTTTCATGAACTCAAATTAGATTATACAATAAGGTGTTACTGGGTCGGTTATTACGCAAATCCAATTTAATTCTTAATTATTCATCTGATATTTGTTTCATAACTAAAAAGCCCGTATTGCGCGCGGCGAGGAAATTATAAAAACAATTTAGAGTATGTATTTAAAGTTTATTATTATAATTAATGGACAGTGTTATGTAATAATGTTATTGGACAATTAATTATTTTGTAAATAATCATAATTGTTCTGTTTGTAAATTAATTTTTAGTTAGAGAAAACGTAATACCGAAAGGGTTTTTTAATTACGGAAATAAAAGTTTTGTAATTCGCTGTGCTTATTTATTTATGTTGTCTCCAAGCACAGGGCTGTCCACAAAACTCTGATGTATAAGTATAAGTTGGTAGGCAGCGGCTTGGTTCTGCCCCTGGCGTTGCTGAAGTCTATGGGCGACGGTAACCACTCACCATCACGGCCGTGTACTCGTCTGCCTAAAAGGGCAAAAAAAAAAAAGGTTACTAGAAACTATTTTGATGGTTACGATGAGCCCGTTTCCATGGTCATTTTTTTTGTTTTTTTTTTATTGCTTAGTTGTGTGGACGAGCTCACAGCCCACCTGGTGTTAAGTGGTTACTGGACCCCATAGACACCTACAACGTAAATGCGCCACACACCTTGAGATATAGTTCTAAGGTCTCAGTATAGTCACAACGGCTGCCCCACCCTTCAAACCGAAACGCATTACTGCTTCACGGCAGAAATAGGCGGGGCGGTGGTACCTACCCGTGCGGACTCACAAGAGGTCCTACCACCAGTAATTACGCAAATTATAATTTTGCGGGTTTGATTTTTATTGTACGATGTTATTTCTTCACCGTGGAAGTCAATCGTGAACATTTGCTGAGTACGTATTTCATTAGAAAAATTGGTACCCGCCAGCGGGATTCGAACACCGGTGCATCGCTCGATAGGAATGCACCGGACGTCTTATCCTTTAGGCCACGACGACTTCAAAGTCGTGATGATGAATTGACATCTCATCTAGTTACTACAGTCAACAGAAAGCGCTGAAGAGTTTTACAGAAATTACATAGGAGTACTAGGAGACAAGAAGCTAAAGGGCGTTGTCCTCAGTGAAATTCGGCGCTGCACATACCGGACGGCCTTCACGCCGCTTTCCATTATACCACCTTCGTTTTCTGTGAGCCTGGTACTCTGCGATGACTTAGTTTTAAAAACAATCGAGTCGCGAGTTTATTCTAGTTGATTTTCTTTGTAATTAATTAATTACAAGTTTTTTTTATAGTTTTGATCAATTTCGTTCTGCCATAGCCTGGGTCTTGTTACGTATTGAATAAATTAAAATAACTCTAGAACTCACAATATAGAAGAGAGTTGCGATGTCATTATATTCTTCGACGTACGAGGTACGATTCTTCTTCATATGAAGCATTCTTCTGTGGCTTAGAACAATTATCATCTTTATAAAAACCAGCTACTCCATTGAATATTATATGAAGACTATTATATTAAAGAGATAGATTTTGATTTTTTTTTACTGGTGGTAGGACGTCTTGTGAGTACACACGGGTAGGTACCACCACCCTGCCTATTTCAGCCGTGAAGCAGTAATGCATTTCGGTTTGAAGGGTGGGGAAGCCGTTGTAACTATACTTGAGACCTTAGAACTTACATCTCAAAGTGGGTGGCGCATGTACGTTGTAGTTTTTTATGGGCTCCAGTAACCACTTAATACCACGTGGGCTGTGAGCTCGTCCACCCAAGCAAAAAAAATAAAAAATGGATCAGTGCGACGATCAAGTCAAGGTCAATTGTAAAGGATATTAGGCTCCCACTATTCAACATAATAGATATTAAAAATAGAGGATCGCTTGTCCGTACGTCATAATCATTTTACTAGGAAATTATTGTCATTACAAAAATGCAATTTGAAAGCGAGCTATGTTCTGTAACAGATATGTAATCGTGTTTTTTATAGATGAGCAGGAGAGCTGGCGGCTCCCGTCCCTGATCAAGGCTGTTACAGCGAATCAGAATACCGTTTCCAACCAGGGCTTGCTAGTTCCCAAATATGGGCATAATATCGCAATTGCTGCCCGGATAGCTCATAGCTTACCCGACACCAACAAAGACCATCGCCACTCTGTGCTACTGCTTCATATCATTTAATACAATTACAGTCAATGTGGTTATTGGGACCCAAAGGTAACGCCAGAATTTCGCCAAAAACAAAGTCACAGTTGTGAACGTGTGGTGAGATACACGATAAAGGGAAGATCTTCCACCGAGCGAGTGATATTACTCAAGCCCGACGGTCCGAATGTTGTTTTTCCTACCTAAGCTAATAGCCTTGAGAGGCTATCTCAGCGTAACCGGAGAGTAGGTGAGCTCACGGGGCTCAAACCGGGAGTGTCGTTAGCACTGGCCCTAAGCAAGAGCAGTGTTTCGCAGAATCTAGCACCGGATCGGAAACACGACCCATTGAGAAGATCTGGCGAGAAACTCAGTGAGCTAATCTTGAAAATGTCGTGAGGTTCAGGCGTCTATCAAATATCTTCCGTTTGCATGATAGCTACCCACCACAATTATATTCGTGGTAGAAGCAAGAATATGGTGACGAGCTGTGTAGACTCACAGCACGCGCCACCACCTGTCGCTCCGACATAGGGCTCCTGTTCATTATATGCTACGCTTTTCTTAAAATTACCACAAAAGGTCCCATTGTGATGATAGAAAATGTATTGTCGCCGTGTGAGTGAGGGGAGGGGCTCGAGGTGAACGCTCTCCGCTCCACGCTATCATCCGCGGTGCGTCCGCGCAAATGCACTTTATTACTGTGCACAAAGGGCCCGGCGGAATCACAATAATATGTAATGAGACCATTGCATAGTTTGTACGTTGCGAGCTGTGACTCTGTGTTCGGTTTTAATATTTGAACGGCCTAATTTCGTCTCATTTGACGTATTTTCTATAGAACGTTACGAATGACGAATTCCGTAAACAGCGACGATTGAGAGATTGTTGAATCCATCAAATAAGGAATGAAACTATTCTTAAGCAAATCTTCAGAACTGTAAACAGAAAAGCAAAAAAGAAATACTCGCATAGCATGCACAGGAGGTTGTTTCTTAAATTTTGCGACGAAGAACTCTTTGTTGTGTTAACCCACCAGGTTTCTCGCCGGATCTTCTCAGTGGGTCGCGATTCCGATCCGGTAGTAGATTTAGCGAAGCACTGCTCTTGCCAGGGCCAGTGTTAGCATTTCGCCCAAAGCTAAGCCCCCTCTACCAAACTGTGCATTAACTGGAATAGCCCCTTGAAGCGAACAGTGATTAAGTAGCAAAAAAACTTTGTGAAACTGTGTCTCTGTGTGAGCTTATCACTCCTAAACACTTAAAGCTTTGTGAGCTGAACTCAATCATGCTCCGGGCTTGCAGCTTATTAGTAACCGCACTCTCATCTCAGGGCTATCTATTGGAAGGACCTGTACTACCTTCAGGCAAACGATTCAGAAGATATTCTGCATTAACGAAAGGGATCAACAATATCCACTTTGGGTCAATGAACTAGACGAGTGAGTGTAATGTGGAGTGAGTATTTTCAAGTAAAATTCATAGTTTTGTTCAAAGTATAATTACAGGACTATTGCATTTTAATCACCTTGACGAAAATCTCCCGGTTTTTTGAAAATCTCTGTTTCGTAGTTGTCCTTATGGTCTATAGTTTAATAGTAGGTACTAGTGCTTTCAGAAGCACAGCAATAAAGGTCCGGCCCTCTAACACGTGTCTCGGCTATCTCTATGACCTACTTACACGCACACACACGAGCCACCCGTCCGTGTGTCGCGTGGGATGTAAACATGCATTCGTATGCATTCACCTACGCTTGTTAATGTGTGCGTAAAATTTTGGAGTAAACACTTTGAATGTGTGCGTTCTGTGTTCGGTGCACTTTAGTTGATTCCCGTTTGGTTTTCAGTAATTTGAGGATTGTCGAATCGGCTCGTTATCGTCAAAGGAATTTTTCATTCTAAAATTCGTTTAAAGAGTTCGTAGTCCTGCCATACAAAAAAAAAACTGTGACATAATGTTTCATTAAAAAGATGACAGATACAGGTGAAGTATGCTAACTAAGCCCACTGAGTTTCTCGTCGGATCTTCTCAGTGGCTCGCGTTTCCGATCCGATGGTAGATTATGCGATGCACTGTTCTTGTTAAGGCCAGTGCTAGCAACACTCCGGTTTGAGCCCCGTGAGCTCACCTACATGTTAGAGCGAAGCTGAAATAGCCTCTCAAGGCTATCAGCATAGGTAGGAAAAAAATTGCTAACTATATCAAATGGAGTGTAGAAGACGCCTCTACCCAACGCTTTGTAGCCGAAGCAAACTGTCCCTCCGTAATAAGGTAACTCTCTAGAAAACTTGCATACGCCCCGTCATGACGTATGCAAGCGTAGTGTTCGCTCACGCGACCCGCACCAACTTGAGACCCCTTCAGGTTATACAATCCCGATTCTGCAGGATAGCCGTCGGAGCACCATGGTTCCAGAGGAACGTGGATCTCCACGATGACCTGAAGCTCGACCCCGTCAGTAAGTATCTACAGTCGGCATCGCTGCGCCATTTTGAGAAGGCGGCACGACATGAGAACCCTCTTGTCGTGGCCGCTAGAAGCTACATACCCGATCCTGTAGACCGAATGGTAAACCGTCGAGGTCGCCCAAAGCACGTCATCACGGATCCTCCTGATCCATTAACGGTGCTTTTAGGCACTACAAGCAGCGGTCACCGTCCTCGTCGAACCCGTCGCTTGCGACGAAGGGCTCGACGAGCGAATTAACCCACAGACACAGCCCACTGAGTTTCTCGCCGGATCTTCTCAGTGGGTCGCATTTCCGATTCGGTGGTAGATTCTGCAAAGCACTACTCTTGCTAGGGTCAGTGTTAGCAACACTCCGGTTTGAGCCCCGTGAGCTCACCTACTAGTTAAGGTAACGCTGAAATAGCCTCTCAAGGCTATCAGGTCATCGTGGAGATCCACATTCCTAAGGAACCAAGGCGCTCCGACGGCTATCCTGCAGAATCGTGATTGAATAACCTGAAGGGATTTCAAGTGGGTGCGGGCTGCGTGAGCGAACACTACGCTTGCATACGTCATGACGGGGCGTATACAAGTTTTGTAGAGAGTTACCTTATTGCGGAGGGACAGTTTGCTTCGACTACAAAGCATTGGATAGAGTCGTCCTAGAATAAACGCGGCGCGGTCGCGTACCGTTTTTATATGGGGACGGAATGTCATCCCTCTGTCGAGGGTGACGCCTAGATATTTGACCTTCGAGACCCACGGTATGGGCTGGCCAAAGAAAGTGATGGGACTAACGGCGGAGGTGTTTGCGCGCCTACTACGGAGTGGGATGCTCGAAGTGATGTTCGGAGGGCGACCCCTTTTGAAGAGCACCGCTGCGCTTTTCGTGGGGTTGATGTCAATTCGCCACTTCCGGAACCACTGTCCCATGGTGGCTGCTGCGATCTGGAGTCGCCGATGAAGCAGCAACATCTTCCTACACGAGTATTAGATAGCCGTGTCATCGGCGAAGAGCGCTAGATGGGTCTCCGGAGACCGGGGTATATCATTGATATACAAACTAAATAATAACGGGGAGAGCGCGGAGCCTTGCGGGACTCCGGCGGTCAGTTGACGAGGACGAGAACGAGTTCCCTCTACTCGATATTGAAACGAACGGTTCGACAAGAAGTCTCGTATGATGAGCACGAGTCTGTCTGGCACTCCCATGTTGTACAGTTTATAAATTAAACCGTTGTGCCAGACTTTGTCGAACGCCTTCGCGATGTCGAAGAAGAGGGCGCCGGTCGGGATTTGTTTACGCCTATTTAGTCCTATCAGGATGTGCTCCGTGAGGCGGTGCACTTGTTGTACGCACGAGTGTTTTGAGCGGAATCCGAACTGTTCGTCTATGAGAATTTTGTTCGCGGTAACAAAATCCCAGAGGCGTTTCCTAAGGAGACGTTCGTAAATTTTTCCTATCGTCGGGAGGAGACTAATCGGACGGTAACTAGAAGTTTCGTTTGTCGGTTTGCCTGGCTTATGTATACCGATAACGTCCGCTTCTTTCCACACCGCGGGAAAGATGCAGTGCGTCATAGCGGCATTTAAAATTGTAGCCAACATTGCTATCAGTTGGACTGGCAAAAGTTTTAGCGCGCGGTTGCGGATGCCGTCGGAGCCGGGTGCCTTCCTAGGTTGTAGGTTGTGGATCGCGTCTCTAACTTCGTCAGTGGTAATAGGGGGTAACGCGTCCGAGGGCGGCAGGGAAGCTCTGCGCTCGACCTCCCCGTCGACTAACTCCGAGTGTTCGGGGTCCGCGTGTTGAGTGTTGGTGGTGCACTGCTCTTGCAGTGCATCGGCCAGCAGCTCAGCCTTGTCATCGTCATCGAATGCCGGTGGTTGGCCTGAAGGGCGTACGAGGGGAGGCATAGTAGCGGTAGTTTCGGATTTGAGAGTCCTAGCTAGTCGCCAGTATGCTTGGTGGGAGGGCGCGAGTTGTTCTAAATAACTATGCCAATTATCGTTACGCGCGTCGCTTAAGCGGGAGTGGACTTCGCGTTGTAGACGACGCATCCGAATCCGGTTTGAATGCGTGGGAAGACGATCGTAGGCCCGGATTGCCGCGTTCCTAACTCTTAAGAGATTCCTAAGATCGGGGGACAGTCTGATGCGGTGGAAGCTGTCCTCCACATCGACTTCTTTTGAAGATCTAATGATCGCGGAAGAGATGTGATCGGTAATGATGTTTATGGATTCGACGGTGTCCTCGGGGGATAGATTCGAATCCGGGCCGTAAGGGAGGATTGGCAGAGCGGCTTCGGCTAGGCACGTGCCCAGCTTATTCCAATCTACCATGGTCCTCGTAACAGTGACTGGGTTGTGAGGGTGACCGAGCTGCATAACGACAGGTCGGTGGTCTGAGTCGAGCTCTGACAGTGCTTCGATGGAACGCAAGCGCAGAGTTACGTTCCTAAGCAATGCCAGGTCTATAGTGCTCGGACGGAGCGCGATGTTATACGGATAACATGTTGGAGTTGAGGGACCGACTACTTCAAAGGTGAGGTCGTCTATAAACGCGTCGAGACGCCTACCGTTAACGTTCGTACGATGGCAGTTCCACCTAGTGTGGTGGCAATTTAAATCGCCTGCCAGGATGACAGAGTCTCCCATGCCGAACAGTGACTCGATGTCACTGCTCAGAAGGGGCTTGTCCGGGGGGAGATAAACGGATGCGATGACGATCGGCTGGTGTCCCGTCAGCGAGATACGGCACACTGACGCCTCGATATGTGAGAGCGGGGGAGTATCGAGAGGGACAACGTGCAGGGCCCGCCTATAGTAAATGGCAGTCCCGCCTTTGGAGGCGGTGAGTCTGTCATTCCTAACCATGACGTAATTCGCGACTTTCGGGTCACGACGCGAGGGCTTTAGACAGGTTTCCTGCACTAATAGAATATCTACAAGATTGTCGCGGAGAAATTCAAAAATTTGATCGCGTTGCCGCGCGAGTCCGTTAGCATTATAGAATGCTAACGTAAGGGAATACGCGTGGCAATTACGAGCCGAGTGGCCGTAAAGCTGGCATCTGTAGCACTGCCCGGGAGTACCACGTTTATGGGGGGCTTCGATTTAGATCCCGGATAGGCCGCAAATTGTCGTGAGACATGCGATCTTCTTTTTGGCCTCCGGGGTGGGTTCTAGAGCTACCAGGATCATGTTGTAGGGCTGCTTGCCCCGCCCACTGTGCATCCGGTGCACGCTAACTAACGGGAACTTCACACTGTTTAAAACTGCTATGTTGATACCATTTCCACTTGCTACACTAGCGCCGTTTCGCTGAGTCTTCCAACAACAACTTGCTGCTTTCAGGTGGACACTTTTGCGACTTGTCTCCTATACAAGATATTTTTTTTAATACGCTTTTATTAGCTTCAGACGTATGTATGTATGTTTATAACGGAATCTTTGAAGATGATTTTGATCCCCTTCAAAACGTCGGATTTACTTGAAATGTGGTATACTTATTAAGGACCGATGACAACTCAATATTTAAAAAAAAATTTAAAAAAATTTAAAAAAAGAAATTGAAAAAATTTAACTTCAACTAAATAATGCAAAATAAATAATAGTTTAAATAAATAATAGAAAAATTAAAAAAAGCGTGGGGTGCTTTTCAGGATATTACCAAAATAGCCCTCCTACTCATAAATGTTCATAAAATATTTATACCTACTTATACCATGCAACCCACGCTTTTTTACATTAAAATCATTTTTTCTTACACTATTTTTAATTCAAATTTATTAAAATTTATTTTCCATTTTTTAGTTGGATTTTCTATAAAAGCGTATTTTGTTAGTTTTTTAAACTATTATTTATAAATTGCTTAGATGGATGGACGAGCTCACGGTCCGTCTAGTGTTAAGTGGTTACCGAAGCCCATAGACACCTACAACGTAAATGCCGCCACCCACCTCGAGGCATATAGGCAATAGGTCTGGTGGTACCTACCCGTGCGGGCTCACTGGACGTCCTACCGACTAAGCTAAGAGCCTTAACTAAGCTAAGAGCCTATATCAGCGTAACTAGTAGGTGAGCTCACGGGGCTCAAATCTACCACCGGATCGGAAACGCGACCCACTGAGAAGATCCGGCGAGAAACTCAGTGCGCTGTGTCTGTGGGTTAATTTACTCGTCGAGCCCTTCATCGCAAGCGACGGGTTCGACGAGGACGGTGACCGGGACCTTCTGAATCTTCATCTGTTAACATCAGATAGTGAGGTCCAAGACATCTCAGAGCGGGGTTCGCTCGCATTCAATATTAGTAACGGTGTCTCGTATCACGTTTGTTTGCGATGCAAATTGAACATAACAATTAAAAAAAACCCTCAAACAAAACTGCATTACTTTACACAGCTTTGCCGGGAAAGTTTTAATAGCATGCGTGAGAATTATGTGTTTCATTAATTTCGGAAACTTTCACAATTCGATTTGGCAATACCTACTTCCCGTGAAGGATGTGGTAGCAAATATCCGAAGCAATTAATATCTTAAAAGGAGCCTTTCAAAAATTTGCGGTGGGATTGTGTAATATCTATAAATTAGTGATGGTTGCGCCATGACCAAAATTGTAACGGTCATCTATTACAAAAATGAGTGTGGATGGTATGTGCGTTGTTTAACTATGACACTCTCTCGGGCCGTGGCGAGAAGAAACAAAGGAACACAACCCGAGGGAAATTGTGAAGGAAAACGCCGTACCTGGAGACGATGGAGTCGTCCGAATCACGGCTGCTAGAAGTGCTTGAAGCCAGTTGGTGTATCTTCTTTCTCTGTGATACACTGACACTGATGTTGTATAAGAATTAAGTTTGAGGCCATCTCAATAATTAAATCACAAAATAACCGATTTCTGTAATGCGGAGCGCGCGCCAATCCAGGACGCGGGGAATGGGTGAGGAAGGGGAGGGGAAAAAGTGTCATAGTTGCCATATTATTGTAAAAACATCTATTTACAAATCTATGTTACGACGCTGGCGCAACCAAGTGATGTTTTAGAACAGAACAGAACGACATTATCAGGACGAAACAAGTTACTGGTGGTGGGACGTCTTGGGAGCCCACACGAATAAGTACCCTGCCTATTTCTACCGTGAAGCAGTAGAAATAGGCAGTATGCGTTTCAGGTGGGGCGGTCGCTATACTTTAAAACTAAGACTTAGAACTCATTTTTCAAGGTCACCCACCTATGGTGGTAGAACCTCTTGTGAGTCCGCGCGGGTAGGTACCACCACCCTGCCTATTTCTGCCGTGAAGCAGTAATGCGTTTCGGTTTGAAGGGTGGGGCAGCCGTTGTAACTATACCTCAGACCTTAGAACTTATATCTCAAGGTGGGTGGCGCATTCACGTTGTAGATGTCTATGGGCTCCAGTAACCACTTAACAGCAGGTGGGCTCTGAGCACGTCCACCCATCTAAGCAATAAATAAAAAATAAAAAAAACCTTACTTTGTTGATGAGCTTCGGTAGCCATTTAATTTAACACCTGATGAACCGTCCAATCCAAAGTTGACTAGATCAATTAAAAAAAATAAAAATGAATCAAAATTATATATGTTCGTATTCTAAATTGATTTTTGAAGTGAAAACTTCTTTAGCATTGTTTAGAAAGTCGATGAAACGAAAAAGCGACAGTAAAAAGAGATAGACACATAAAATCATAAGATTTAACATGGGAGAAAATGATATAGGAAGCATTATACAGTTTTTGTTATGTTTGTGGTTTTCTTAGTGCTCTGTTTTGTACCTAATATTCGTATTTTCTTTTGGCTCACAAGGAAATCGCCGGGCTTCCCCCCTTCACTGGGGATGGCGGGCGGGGCATGTCAGAGTCGAACCAACTAAAAACCACCTGTCGCTCAACAACCCACGTCCGAACCTCGCATAAGACAGAACTTATGAAAAGGCAAAGGAGGGAAAGTGAAGAGCTTAGTGCGGACCGGTGGTCGTCGACGCCACGACCACCAGCCTTCTCGGTCGGCAGGCTATCCGAAGTCCGCCTATGGCGCCGGTTATTATTATTATTATTTTTTATTGCCCTTGTAGGCAAACGAGCATACGGCCCACCTGATGGTGAGTGGTTACCGTCACCAATGGACTTCAGCAATGCCAGGGGCAGATCTACGCCGCTGCCTACGCTACCTAGAATGAATATTCGTACTTAATGCATTCTGAATGTATAAAATACGAATAATATAATATAATATTGTGTAATATACACGAATAAAATATAAAATTACTAGCGACCCGCCCTCGCTTCGCTTCGGAAACTGTAATTTATTATTGATTTCTCCACTATTTAATGGATGTTATTATACATATAAACCTTCCTCTTCAATCACTCTATCTATTAAAAAAAACCGCATCAAAATCCGTTGCGCAGTTTTAAAGATTTAAGCAAACATAGGGACAGACAGATACAGGGACAGAGAAAGCGACTTTGTTTTATAAAATGTAGTGATTATCAAACTTTGTATAACCATGATCATTACTAATACCTACTATTATCCTCTTATACCGAAATTTTACATTCGTCTAGTTGTTATCTTGAAGCCAAAATTTTTGAAGATTTCACTTCTACCACGTGTGAATGGCACATATGTTTTTTTTTAAGGATTCACCATTTAAACACCGGATTGTCTGACCATCTGCACTGTCTGGTCCACAACGCCGAGCCCAGGATTACGTAGAGAGCACACCGATCATCTGATCAGGGTTACGTGCTTGGCAAAAGCGTTGCGACGGGAATGTCGGTTATTTTTAACATGCACGGTTAAATGGGACGTTGAGCGGTTAGCGGGAATATGTGTATCAGTTTATTGCGTACGTTTTAATGGACATTTTTTATTTGTTTTATTGTTTTTGAAGTGAAACTTCTTTAGGCGCATGAGGGTAATTTTTTACAGAACGTCACGCAGGTACGCAACGGAAGTGACATCAAACTACGATTGAAATTAAGTACTTGTCAAATGTCAGTAGTTGTAGTTGTTGTATTTTTCCAACTGGAAAGGCAAATGTATCATACCATGCAGCCTAATATTTTGTAATTTTTTTGTGAAAAATGTTAATAGGAATTGAAATGAAATGAAAAGAATTTGGAACATTAATCAAATAGCATGAAATTAAATTGGTCAATTCAATTGGGAAAATATTAGTCATTTACAATTTAGAAATCTAAACATAATGTGACTGTCAACACTGAGGTTTGAGATTATAAACCTAAGAGATAGATAGATAGATAGATAGACATTTGACAGACTTTTGGCGGGAACATATCTTCCTTTTTCCCTTCCTCTAAGTCTCGGAAATCTAAAGTTTTAGATTTGTATAAATATAAGCAAGACTTATAAATTAGTTCGCCAAAAAAGTTTCACTTCTGACATGTGTACTTTGTACGCACGCACTTTTTTATTTATTATCGAAAGATTGCTGGTGGCTCGAAAGCCTTTCCGGTTTCACCAGGACAGGTGGGCGAGCAGAGGCTCAGCCAGGAGTGGTTGGACTTTCTAACAACTGCCCGAGCGCCTCCGAAGGAGACTTAACAACTCAAGAGCAATTGCTTCGCGAATGAATCTACTACCGGATCGGAATCGCGCCCCGCTGAGATAATCCGGCGAGAAACTCAGCGAGCTGATGCATGGGTTAAGGGCGAGCTTTGTGTTCGCCTCTACAATAAGATACCACCAAACATTAAATACTCAGATATAGGTTTCAAACGATTACCGACGGAGTGATGTGAGAATGAGATCTTCGTCCAATTTAATTGCCATTTTATTTTCGGGTGTATCTTTATAATATTGTCGTTTTGTTTGTTATAGACGAAATCCTTTGACCAATATGTATTGCCAGTGATGACTTGTGACAATGAAACCAAGTCGCTTACAATGGGCCTTAAGGACTCTGCACCGGTCACCGTCTTCGTCGAACCCGTCGCTTGCGATGAAGGGTTCAGCGAGTAAATTAACCGACTGGCACAGCCCACCGAGTAATGCAAACCACATTTTGATTCGAAGGGAAAGTCTGGTAAGTGCCGTCCACTGTAATGTGCTCTGCGTCAACCCTGTCCCGCCGTCTCAATAGCTCCGACTGGGTTCCCGCCCGGTCCGGTGAAGGGCGCCGGCTGTGAGCGGCAGGAGTTTTTAGTGAGTTTCGACTCCCACATACCCCACCTGCCGTGCGGGTGGGGATCCGGCGCTTTTCTCCTGTGGTAAAAGTGCAGTCCACGGCTTTGAAAAATAAATAGGTTTTGAGGTTCAAATTTATTCCATAGACTTACTTACCTCTTACTTTTACTGTCTCACCCCACAACCTCCTAGTACAATATAACAATGATCTTTTTAACTCTGTTTTTTATAGGCTTTGTAAGTAGACGATGCTATGACCCGCCGATGGTAATTGCTTACCACTGCATGGACGCTAGCAATTCCAGAGACACAGATAAGCCGCTGCCCATTCTGTTTCTACCATATAAACCTAACTAATTCTTATACTTCTTTTTTATTGCCCTTGTAGGCAGACGAGCATACGGCCCACCTGATGGTGAGTGGTTACCGTCGCCCATGGAATTCAGCAATTCCAGGGGCACAGCCAAGCCGCTGCCTACTGCTTAATACTCTCCACAAGCCCTGTTTGAAGAAGGACATGTCATAACGTTCGGGAAACAACGTGGATGGGAGTTCATTCCATAGCCAAAATACTCTCTATATACTCTATATATAGATACTCTCTATATACTAGCGGCTGGGCATCTTGTGAGCCCGTATGAGTCAGTCCCGCCCTTCTTGTTTCTTCCCTGAAGCAGGCTTGAAGGGTGCGGCAGATGTTGCAACTATACAACTGCGACGTTTGAACTCTTTTATTTATTGCTTAGATGGGTGGAGGAGCTCACGGCCCACCTGGTGCTAAGTGGTTACCGGAACCCGTAGACATCTACAACGTAAATTCCGCCACCTACCTTCAGATATGAATTGTAAGGCCTTAGTGTAGTTTTTACAGTACAAAGGTTGCCCCACCCTTCAAACCGAAACTCATTACTGCTTCACGGCAGAAATAGGCAGGGTGGTGGTACCCATCCGCGCGGACTCACAAAACGTCCTACCACCGGTAATTAAGGAAATTATAATTTTGCGGGTTTGATTTTTACTACACGATGTTATTCCTTCACCGTGGACGCCAATCGTAACATTGGTTCAGTACGTATTTCATTAGAAAAATTGGAACACCAGTGCATCGCTATATACGAATGCACCGGACGTCTTATCCTTTAGACTACGATGCTTTCCAATATACCTATATATGAGTCGACTATTATCAAAGGCGGCAATCTGACTTTTGGACAATGATTGGTAAATCAGAAAAACGAATTATTGACTTTGTATTCCATTGGCAGTCACAAAACTCTTCGGAACGACATCTTAGATAAATAACAGGTTTACTATTAACCTTTATTTAATGCAGGTTTTGAACCGTATTCTTTGAAGGAGACGATTATATTCAAATAAATCTGTATTGACATATCAATAAAATTTTTTTGTCCAAATGTACAGATTGCCGTCTTTGATAATAGACGACTCATATTTGCTATTAGTAAGTTCATGGAACAATATCACCTATTTATGGATAGTAAGATGGATTGCCAGCTGAAAATATGTATACCTATATACCACAAAGTCTCCATAGTTCGGGTTTGAAGAGTTAGGAAGTCGTTGTAATAAAAATATAATACTTTAATTTCGCGTTTCAAGGTCGGGTGTGGTATGGAGATTCTTCTGTCGATGAAGAACTTCTATTGCGGCAGAACAACCAAAAGTGCATGAACTTCAGCTCTGGTTTCAAGGAAAGGCTAGGTTAATACATAATATAATTAAAACTAATATAATTACAATAATAGTTTAAAAAAAACTAAAATACACGCTTTATATAAAATTCAACCAATAAATAGAAAATAAAATTTTATAAATTTAAATTGAATATAGTGTAAAAAAAATCTATATTTTATTTAAAAAAAAAGCGTAGGGGTTAAGATATTATTGAAATAATAATTATTCTACTCATATCTGTCAGAAAAATATTTATAACTAATAACACCATGCAGCATATATAAAACGTGTTTTTTTTTTTTTTTAAACTATTATTTATATTTCATTTTTTAGTTGAATTTCCAGTTTTTCATGTTTTTTTCAATTTTTTTTTTAGTATTTAGTTGTCATCGGTCCTCAATAAATCTACAAAGTTTGAATGAAATCTGGCCGTTTAAAGTGGGTCAAAATCGCGTCTAAAGGAGTCAGTTACAAACATACGTACAAGTGAAGCTAATATAAAGCGTGTAATATAATTAAAACAAATTTTAAGATTCAATCTTGCTTTTATTATTTCCATAGTTACGTATACTCCACAGTTTTCGTGGTCACGGATGACTAAGGCATTATCGGGTCACATTTGAACATTATTCTAACTACCGTCTAATTAGTCTTCGTCGTGTTTTCTAATACATAGAACATTATTATTTTATTAATAGTAACGTAATTTGAAATTATATATGTAATGAAATAGTAATGGTAGTACAATAAATTATTTATCCGGTTGCAAGTACATTCATATACATATTATGTGTCCCTAGTGTAATTACAAAGCAGTGAGTTAACTTGGTGTTCATGAGTTTCTTAATGTGTGCTGATGATACCTTAAGCAACACCAGTTGGTATTATGTGTCTATTTCTGCTACAAATAATCGAAATTCCATATTTAAATCGTAAAACAGTCACAAATAGCGTTTCAACAAAAACTATCGATCGATTTATGTTCCAATTAGTGGAGAATTACTTACTACCTTACAAATACTATATCGAGGGATGAAAGGCGACTTTTTGATTTAAGCGTCATTTTCTTCCGTTTTATTTTGGTATCAGTATCAAAAATTCAATGATTTTAATTGAACTTCAATTAAGTTTACCCCGTTCAAAGAGCTGAAGACCTTTTTTGTTATGATATTTTTTACAAATTTTAAACTTTAAATGGCTCTCCTGTAAAGCTGAAAAAATGTCACTTATACTAAATAGCATCTCACCAATCGATATTTATATATTTAAACGTATATAAGTATGTTTGTCAGTCTCTGGTACCTATAACACAGGGAATCCTAATTTGGGACCAGATAACCGTGCGTGCAGAGCCCTGAAACAGCGATACTTTAAGACAAATATATTGAGTGTATGGAAACTAGCGACATCTTGTAGTTGATGCCCCTAAACTTATATATTGTTAAAATTATGCCATTTAATTATTGTATAACTAAGCACAGAAAATAACAAATTAATAAATCATACAAGTATTTATTTGTTATAGACAGGATTGATTAAATTATTATTAGTTTGTGGTTTCTGAAAATTTGCAAAATCCTTCATTGAAAATAAAATATAGGATAGGTAATTTTTTTTTTTGTTGCTTAGATGGGTGGACGCGCTCACAGCCCACCTGATGTTAAGTGGTTACCGGAGCCCATAGACGTCTACAACGTAAATGCGCCACCCACCTTGAGATAAGTTCTAAGGTCTCAGTATATGTACAACGGCTGCCCAACCCTTCAAACCGAAACGTATTACTGCTTCACGGCAGAAATAGGCGGGGTGGTGGTACCTATCCGCGCGGACTCACAAGAGGTCCTGCTACCAGTAAATTTTACTGCCATCAACAGGAGCAATGAGGAACTAATCGAAGCGAAGCCATCTAGCGACCGACGCCCGTAAACATTTTTGTTGACTGCTTGAGTTACTTATCTAAAACCAACTGATGTGTATTATCTATGCGTGCGTGATTTGTTCCTAGTTATTATTTTTATAAACTAGCGAACCCGGCGAACTTTGTTCCGCCTTAGAGGCAATAAATGAGCAGACCTTTGATCAAGGTAAATTTTTTATTTGAATAATTAATGTAAATTAAAAAAGCAAGTATTTTATTAATTCTTTATTGGTCATGTATTTTAATTATTATTATTATATTTTCTTGTTCTTTTTCAGTCCTTTCACTCGCAAAGTTTCGAATCCTAGTTGCATTACGGTTTCGTCGGGAAAGATTTGATCGTGTTGGTCGCGGCATGGCTTTCTTAATTATTACCTATCTCGGCACAATAAGCTAATCGAAACTCGAAATAAACACATCAACCGGTCAACTACAAAATTCTACTATAATTAACCACAAACTACATTACGTTTAGCTGTCAGTTGCGATTTGTTATTCCATATCTGTGGCGTTTTGTTATACCATATTTTATGTCATATCCCACAGAAACGTGATAAAAAGTATCCTATGTCCTTCTCCTGATCCTAAGCTACCTCCCCTCCAATTTTCAGCCAAATCAGTTCAGCCGCTCTTGAGTTATAAATAGTGTAACTAACACGACTTTCTTTTATATATATAGATAGTTGCGATAACAAAGTGCGTTGTCTGAATTATCTGCACTGTGTAGTGTTACGGTCTCACGGCCTGGTTACAGCACACGCACAACGTCCGCCGAAACCGTAGAGCGCTCTATATGGTTGTCGCACGGAGAAATTCCTAATTATAATTGCAACTTTTTATTTATTGCTTACATAGCTGGACGAGCTCACAGCTGCCGTTGTAATTATACTGAGACCTTAGAACTCATTTCTCAAGGTGGGTGGCGCATTTACGTTGTAGATGTCTATGGGCTTCAGTAACCACTTAACACTAGGTGGGCTGTAAGCTCGTCCACCCATCTAAGCAATAAAAAGAAGAAAGAAACGACATGACATTTAGTAAAACTTTTAATAATATTAATTTCTATTTAGATAACTACAAGATTATAAAATAAACCATAAATGTCCTTTCTTCGTTCTTTAGTGTTATAATGTGATAAGTATAAAGATGTATAAAACTAATAAAATAAATCTTTATTCTTTCAGAGTAACACATTGAAGTTTTTATTTTAACAATACAACATTATCTACATAAAAATTATTAATCTATACTAATATATAAATCTACAGTGGTTTTTACGGATGTTCCGTTATAACTACTGAACCATGCAACTGATTGACTTGAAACTTGGTATCCATGTAGGAAATACATGTACTTAATGGATAGGCTAATATTTATATGAGTGTTGGACTACCTACACCAGTTGCGGGGGCGTTAATGATGGGAATCTTTGCGGGGGTGAGAAATAATAATGTTAATTTTAAACGCCCAGCGAAGCTGACGGGAACAGCTAGACTTATATACACTAGCGGCCCGCTCCGGCTCCGCTCGGGTCTTTAACAAAAATGTCAACGATATTTGACGTTGTAATATTTTTTAAAATAAAAGAACACTTATTGCGGCATAGCTTTAATAGTTAAACATATGCTATCATCAATAGTTTTCACAGGGCACGTGATGTAAAGAATATTTTTTAGGTAATTTTTTTACACCTTGGATTATTGGAGTTTAAGAAAGGATTCCTAATTTTTTTCAAAAAAGATTATAGCCTATGTCACTCGGAAATAGTGCAGCTTCCAAACAGTGAAAGAAATTTTCAAATCCGTTCAGTAGTTTCAGAGCCTATTCAATACAAACAAACAAACAAATATTTTCTCTTTATAATGTTATTAGTACAGATTCTATAGTAATTATAATCGACGTTTTGCTGCATCGCCATCCCTGACCGCCAGTGCAAGTGCAGCGCGTATTTATAATCGGCCCAAATTCTAAAGTGGGATGCGTTTGTGGGCCAGCCCTGCGCGTTCCCCGCCGCACCTCCCCGCTCTCATGTACTCCTGGTGTTCACGGCGTGTAGCTACACTGAAAAGGTATTAGTATGAAATTTGCTAGCACAACGAAGCTTCAGTCGTGTAAGGACTTATTGACTCTCTCATGCGATGATACTCTGTCACCTCCGGCCGTCTGTCCTGCAATAAAATTGCATAAAAAATGTTCTGTTTGTATCCTCATTTATTTATCATACACACACAGCTCCCATATTCGTCGTGTTGAGCATTAGTTGACTTAATTTTTTTTGTCAATTATTATTATCTATTTATCTATCCTTAATACATACTTAAACTTTTTTTCGTTTGGAAATTTATTATTTCTATGTTCGTGATTACAAGAACGTAATTTATAGAAAACTAAATTGACGAAGAAAGAAAAATTAAAGATAAAAAGACTTGTGATTAGAACAAGAATGTTTTTTCATGTAACTTTTTCTTTTTCTCCACCTTATCCCATTAGGTGAGGCCGGCACAGCTAATTTTTCTCTTCCATTCTCTTTTATCAGCCGTCATTTTCCCCTTTTTTTTAATTTAACAATGTTTGTACAAAACTTAATTGACGAAGAAAGAAAGAAAGGTAAGAATTTTTTTTTAATTAAAGTTAAAAAAATTGATTTTTGTTTAATTTCCCCGAAAAAATCTACTAGGACATCATGAAAATAAAGAACTAATGACATTGAATCGATGAGCGCACGTCAAAGATGGCGTGCACGCGGCGAAGGAAATAAAACTCTAATTCTATTGTTTACTCGTGATAATAATTAATGATTTTATTATTAGTTCAGACGAGGCTACGGGTCTTCCGGGTTTTGACGCCTCCTGAATGATTTGTTCCTTGTCATGTGGCGTACTGTAATGGTAATTTACTGAGGAAAATTAAACCAGAAATTATGATTTTCTTTCGATAATCGTGTAGATTTCAATGCCAAGTACTTTGCTGGACAATAGTGTTTAATTTCATCTTTGATTTTATGATCGTGGGCTTCTAGTTACGAAAGAGCATCCAGGGATTTTCCTGATAATACTTCGCTGTCGACAATAGATAAGTTAAGGCGCCTTTAAGCAAAATTCAAAATATTCTTGCAGTTAGATTATTTATTGCGACATCTCGTGTAAGAAACATGATTCTTCAGAACCAAAATTGTTGTTATTTACATTTTGTCAATTTTATTTGCAACAAAAACAAAATTTATTTACACTTTTGAGGAATACAAATTTTAATGCAGTAATTAATAAATTGCGAACTAAAGATTGAGGAATATTTGTCTAATATATAAATAGTTCCCAGTATATTTGTTTAGAATGTTTCTGATGTTGGGTTTCAAATCTCTGTCATATCCCATTTTTTATCTAAGTTCACGAATTGGTTCTGTGGTGAAGGAGTAATGCCGTGCAATAAAATTCAAGCCCGCGTTGGTTAGGATTATGTAACCAGGGTTGGTAGGGCACATAAAGATCTGACACGACTATCCTATCCATATTTGCCTTGAAGCATACACGTTTCGACAATATATGCAGGGCAGCTGCCAGGATCTGGATGAGAGAAGGCCAGAATTGTGCTCAGTGACGTGTTCAGAGATGCCTGTGACCATAAGTACATTGATATAGGCTGATGATGTGACGCGCTTGCCAACATGAAGGGTAATTAACACTGATGCGCCACGTTATTACGGATCCTCCCGATCCAATGACGGTTATTTTAGGTACCTCAAGCACCGGTCACCGTCCTTGCTGAACCCGTCGCTTGCGACGAAGGGCTATACGAGTAAATTAACACACAGACACAGCCTACTGAGTTTCTCGCCCGATTTTCTCTGTGGGTCGCGTTTTCGATCCGGTGGTAGATTCAGCGAAGCACTGCTCTTGTTAGCGTTAGTGTTATAAACACTTCCGGTTTGAGCCCCGTGAGCTCATCTACACGTTTGGGTGAAGCTGAAATAGCCTCTCAAGGCTATCAGCCTTAGGTAGGAAAAAATGAGAGAGAAAAAACTTATGCGATTGAGAAATAGACGAGTCTGCATTACCACTTAGTGTAGCTTATATACACCGCAAGTCGAATATCACACTCATTTGGACATCTGAGAAATTTCGTCCATTTCAACCACCTAAAAAAACTTAAAACTGCAGTTGGAGGTCCCCTAAATGAGTGCAGTAGAATGGCTTCGAGCAGGGAGAGATGGCGGGACATCGTGAGACGCATCAAGTCTGCCCCTTCCAACACTACATGACGATCACGACCACTCTGTCAAGAGTGACACGATTGAGAAGAAGACGAAGAAACCAACCACTGAGGCTTGGCCTCCCATCTCAACTCATTTGCCCATCCACATGGATCACCCCAATTGGCATTCCACATGTCTCCGTGACGTCAATGTTGCAAATAAGGTGACAATGACATATAAGGTGCAAACGGCAGCGAAATTGGTTTCTTTATAATTTAGCTTCAATTAATTTGCAACTCGCCAACAATTTTTAATAACGCTTGAAAATTGATTATAAAATTAGATATCTTGACTCGTTTTTCGACATTCTAAGCATTTTTGCGCCAAACAGTAAATTTAGCTAACAGGATCGTATAGACAATAAAACGTTGAAAATATTTAATTTATATGATACAACCCTAAGTATCAGAGCTGCGGTCCAATCATCCTATCAACTTCTAGTTTAAAATATATATATTTTTTTATGAAGGAGGGATTACTGGTGGCCCGGAGGTCTCTCCATTTTTACCAGGGCAGGTGGACGAACAAGGGCTGAGCCAGGAGGGGTGGGATTTGCTGATAGCTGCCCGAGCCCCTCCAAAGGAGGCTTAACAACTCAAGGGCTGCTGCTTCGCGAATGAATCTACTACCGAATAGGAATCGCAATTCGCTGTGAAGATCCGGCGAGAAACTCAGCAGGCTGATGCATGGCATGGGTTAGGTTGCACGTCAAACTTTTTGCCGAGTTGGACGAGTGTGGTTACTGGGGTTCCTTAGCCTGCTCCCTGTGTTAGAGTTGAAGGCGTCTGATGCAAGGGTCTGATGCAAGGATCAAGGTAAGATCGTGTCTTGGGCGTCGACGGTGACCTCAAACTATATTCCATTCTAAAGAATATAATACCTAACTATAATATTCAATTTAAAGTATTCTGTTTCGTCTGTAGGCTTCAGTAAGCTTAGCACGAGGTGGATCGCGAGCTCATCAATCTACTATTTTTTTTTGTTGCTTAGATGGGTGGACGAGCTCACAACCCACCTGGTGTTAAGTGGTTACTGGAGCCCATAGACATCTACAACGTAAATGCGCAACCCACCTTGAGATATAAGTTCTTCTCTTGCCCGCGGCTCGAATTAAGAAAATAAGCAACACTTTTAGGGGGCTGGGTGTACAACTTTTCAACAAGATCCCACTAAACGTTCAATTACTACCTGTTGATAGATTTAAGAAAACTGTCAAGGAACGTTTGTGCAACAAGGCATATTAAAAAGTTAAGGATTATTTACTAGATGGCACTACGTGGGAATGAGGCGTTTGCTCCTGGCCTTTTCATTTTTCATTATTATTATTTTTATTTATTTAAAAAAAAAAAGAAAATATTTGAGAAAGAACAAAAAAAAGCCCGCTGATTTTGTTTCGCCGGTTCTTCTCAGGACTGTGGCTTTTTTTGGAACCGGTGGTAGAGTTAACATTGTCTATACTAATATTATAAAGAGGAAAGATTTGTTTGTTTCGAATAGGCTCCGAAACTACTGGACCGATTTGAAAAATTATTTTTCCATTAGAAGCCGACACTGTCCCTGATGAACATAGGCTACTTTTTTTTTTTTTTTGTTTCATGTGTGTTTTAATGTTTCCGAAGCGAAGCGAGGGCGGGTCGCTAGTTATTTATATTTTGACATTCAACAATTGTGTCATACTGACATCTTAAGTTGAAATAAATGATTTTGATTTGAAAATTTTGAATTTAAGATCTCAGTATAGTTACAACGGCTGCCCCACCTTTCAAACCGAAACGCATTACTGCTTCACGGCAGAAATAGACTCACAAGAGGTCCTACCGTCAGTAAAATTGACATGTCAATAGAAATTCGTAGACAGCGGCCGGGCTGTGCTCACTGGCATTGCTGATATCCACTAGCATCGGTCGCCACTCATCATCAGGTAAGTCCAACAATAAAAAATCGCTAGTATTTTCATTTAATAGAAACGTATTGTACCTGGGGGTCATAAAATGAAAGAGTTCCAACTGAAGTTTCATTAGATCGAAGTCTTCTCGCCTTATTATCCCCCGTCAGATCGTGTGGGGTTCTGATCTGGTCTCCAAATTGCACTCGAAAGAGTCGCCTATTTCGTCACTTTGACTCCAAATAGAAGAACTGTCTATGAAGCACCGCCCAAAAGTAGAGCGTTCCGGAGCCCCTGCTGGTTACAAAAATCACTTTGGCCTGTAACTTTTTCCTTGCTTGTCTGCATCCACGAGTGAGTGTACTTACTGGACACATTATGCAAAAACAAACATTTTCTTTTTGAAGAGCAAACCTCCGGACCACTGTTATTTTAGTTTTTAGTAAAATTTTGACGCGGGAATAAATAAAAGCGAAGAAAATCATTAAATATTTATATATTAAATATAATTGCACCTATAACATCAATAGAATTTCCACTTATTACTAATTATTGTCGGAGATCATGAGACCTCCTTCTTATACAATAATCATAATGATTATGCGGTTTTTTTTTCAAATAAAAAATAAGTAGACATTTGTTTATGTAACTGAGAATGTACATGCGTCTCTCTTCTTAATCCGAGACATTCGTAAGTGCGAAAGAGACAGAAAATAAGTAGAATTAATATAATTTAGTATCAAATGTTTTATCTACATTCTGTAATATACATTTGTCTAGCAAAAATATTTTATCTCAAAAGTTCTCTGAATATATTTATGTTTTTGTAAAATTCTAATTATTGGACAATCTATCTGTCTTTGGCTCAGAAATGGAAAGATTTAATCTTGTAGCACCATGTGGACGAAAAGTTAGGAAAATAAAACACAAAAATAATAAAACGTAAAAATAGTCAATATTAGAGTATAAATTGATAATAATATATAACAAATAAAATAACAAACATTTTTGTATATCTGTATGAGCCTCAGACGTTACATTGTAAAAATATTTTCTTTCTATAAGGCCAGAAAGTTAGCTCGCCTCGTAGTGAGTGGCGTTACAAAAATATGACATGTTCCATTTTATTTATATGCATTACAAACAGGTCGTATTAGGACGGAGTGAACCTATAAAATTAATCTACACACTTCACAAAATAAAATAAAAAATAATATAATACCATCCATCCGTAGAATTAGTTTGAAAAAAATAAAAATTGTAGAGTGACATTTCTATAACAGAACTGTCAAATACTACCTATTCCGGATCAGGTATTATCGTTACACAGGCAATACTCGTAGATATTTTTGTGTCAGTGTGTAGATTTAAAATCTTAATCATTAGACTTGTAGGATTCAGTTTGGTAACTAAATGTTTCAGGACCCGTTTCGGAAGGGACGTCAGAAAAATAACTCAATTGTTTTTTTTTAAATGACGCCCTACATTTTTCATTTAACAATAAAATGTGTGATAAGAAATCTACAAACCGCGCTTGTAGCTAGCGACCCGCTATATTAAGTAGCAAAACATTAACTAATCGAAACAAAAGTGTCCCTTTTACGTCAAAAATCTTATCAATATAGAAGAAATACGTAACAAAAAAAAAACACGAAGGTACATTAATAGGAATAAAAATTTTAAGACTTCAACAAAAAAATAATTAATAGTTAATATTTTAATTCAATCGCTTAGCGTTAAACGTACAATTATATACATTAATTTAAATAATAATAAAAGTTAAGAAGGTATCAACAATAAAGTTACGGGAAAGAAAGTCGATTTAGAAATATCTAATGAAGTTTTAGGACAGATGCGTAATTGGCATTTGGTACCTAGTAAATAGTGTAGTAATAGGTGTTCTTACTTGTTATACTAAAGTGATATGCCTATTAATTCACATTAATATCATAAGACGGAAAACTATTTAACCCTTGCCAGAAAAGAAGAAGAAAAAACAATTATTCTATGGAAAAAAACATTCGATAACTGATCCAATATTATATACAACCAATTTACATTAAGGACTAAATTAATCTATTTACAATATAAAATATTCTTATCATCTAATAGAGGGAAACAGGATATCAAAAGTTATATATTTTTCTTTTTATAAATTTTCCATTATCATCTCAGTCATTTTTCTTTGACCAACAATGTACAAACATTCTTTGAACTGCTCATTATTATTATGTATATAATATCAGTCTCAATATTCATGAATGCATGACTGAAACAAATAGACCTATGAAATATTGCGTGATTTTTTGTTGTCTAAACAAATCTGTACGTACGTTTTACGATTGTGGTCGATCTGTTGAAAATTTAGCTAAACTAGCATCGTTTTGGCTATTATGAAATGATATGATGCGCGGTGAAAATCAGACTCTGCGTTGTCATAGACAGGGTTTTGTTTACAATGGCAGTGATCGTGCGAGAGCAACTCGTCCACCGGCCAACACTTTTGAGATCACTTCTTTAGGCCGAAGACTCGCTGGTCACATACAACGATAAGTAAGTAAAAAACAAGATGATTCTCTTAACTTTTTAGCCTCGATTAACAAAAAAACTTATCCGCTGTATAACCTAACCATGTATATGTAAATAATAAAATAAAAGTAAACAGTAAAAATCACATAGTTATAATTTCTTTAACTAAACTTGTCGTTTGCATCGAGTTTAGTTAATACTTTTATCACACGGAGGCGTCCATGAGGCTCCGCTGTATGACTCCATCTGAAGCAAAACAGAAAAGGTATCGTTAGAGAAACGCAAGAAGTCTTCAAAGAACAAAACAATATGGCAAACCTTAACAATCTGCTAAATAATTAGGTGACAAATGGAGAAAAGAAATTAATGTACCAGGACTTAATAAACAATAACAGCTAAAACATTGGAACCGCGAATTTGTTGGTAACCGAAAATATACAATACTTTAATCACTAAAAGAATTTGTAATCGACCGATTCATTGTTATTCGATGCAAAAATCACAACCATCGTAAGTAGGAAGTGAGCAAAATTCTTACCTAATAAATATTTCGGGGTTTTGGCGCGATTCGTAACACGAATTGACCGCCACAGACCTACATACTATTAACGGAGCTCAAAAACCCATGGTCCGAAAACAGTGTCAGCCATTGCATAATCACGGAAGATTGCTGACACACTTTCACAGGTTATGCAACTCCAAAATCTGTTTACGTAACAGCCCCAAAAACCTAATGTCCCACTGAGTTACATCATATTCACACTAATATCTGACGTCTAAAGTTGAATGTTAGTAGAAAGTATGCCGTGCGAAGCGGCAATACCTATCTATTCACATTGGCATAGATTTAAAGATCACTCGGTTTTTGTGCAATCTTTATGATTTAGAGGCGATTCATGGTTTGATTTTTGATATTGCCGAATTACACATCCGATGTTGTTCAAGATATTGGTGTCAATAGGATCGCTTAAGGTTATCTTTTACAAGCACTTGATAGGGCTATTTTGTAGGGAAGATAGCCACGATCTCCTTTGAAAGTAAATTCATTGTATTTCGATTTTTGAATAGAAATAATAAAAAGCAGGTATGTAAATAGGTTATGTCAGAATTACTTACTATCAAAGCACGTAAAGTAAAAGTTAAAAATATATTGTAAATACTTTAAATTGTTTTAATTTGATGTAATTTTACTGAAATTATTGTTTTTCTTTAAATAATTTAAAGAATGAAAGCACGAAATGTGAACAATGCCGCGTGTATCCGAAGTACCAGGGGATCATAATATAAAAGAAAGTAACATAAAATGGTATACGCTATCGGCTATCCCGGTCGAGTATGCACACGAGTGCATTACCCGCTTTCGGGTGCCGACCCGAGGGCGTTGAACCCGTGCTATGTGATTTTTTTATGAGTCCTCTAGTTGTGAACAACTTTTGAGTTCATGGCGTTTCTCATGCGGCGTAATTTTGTACAACAAGATCGACTTGTTCGCGTTATGGTTCATATTTTAAATAGCTGTTGATAAAGAAGCTATAAATAGAGTTACGTTTTGAGACACTAAGAGGTTTTAGCGGTTATTTTTAGTTCGACCTTGTGTCTAAATTGAATCACGATGTTCTGAGAGATCGTAATATAAATATGAAAAACAAGTAATCTCAGGATCGGTTGTCGCTATTATCAAAATACATAATTGTGCAGTAGATTATCCTCTCGCAGGTCTGCTGGAAGAGATTTCTTAAAGAAATAAGCAGTGCCTTTGTACATAATTTTCCTATTACTCTGTACTATGTCTTCTTTTCTGTGTGTACATAAATAAATAAAAAATAAATAAATAGATTAAATCGTTAAGAAATTTGGTATAAATAATGCTTCTTTTTTTCTATCAACAATTGTTTTCATATAAATACCCAAAATTTCAATGTAACGATAACGATTCTAAGGTACGCATGTGAATTGTTTATTCCACTATAATCTTAAAGTGTCAAAAAAGATCGGTGTCTATGGTAGCTAGAATCTTTACTTATACTCGAGAGATATTAACAGTTTTTTTTACATTATTTTTCGCCACGACGTTTTTTCCATCCACTTACGTTATGTCAGCATAATCAGGCGAGTAGGTGAGCTCATGGGGCTCTAACCTGATGATGTTGCTAAGACTCTAACACTAGCCCTAGCAAGAGTATTGCTTCGCAGAATCTGCCACCGGATCGGAAACGTGCTCACTGAGAAGATCCGGCGAGAAACTTAGTGGGCTATCAGTTCCATAGACAGTTCAAAAAGGCGAAAGGCGGCCTAAAAGGCACGAACGAGCCCTTGAGAAAGGATTAACGGAGGAAAATCAGAAATTGATCTACTAGGGACAAATGAGCGACAAGGAAGTATTAATGACTTGCGGAGATACATACTGAATAAAACCGAAATAACATAATTATTCTAATAATTAATAGTACTAAGTATGTAGCACGAACCCTCGAGAAAGGAAAATCAGAGGAGGAAAATCAGAAATTGATCTACTAGGGACAAATGATCGGTAAGGAAGTAGTTAATAACTTGAGGAGATACATATTGAATAAAGCCGGAATACTTCCATTATTCCAAAACAGATTTCACTCCGCTGTGACTGTCGCACGGTATATAAAAATTATCGCGTGGATTTAAAAAAAAGTATTCTATACAAGCAAGGGAAGACGTAGCGTGGGACGCCCACTGGCTAGGTGGTGCGATGACCTCAAAAAGTGGACAGCAAGAGGTGAATGAGGAAAGCCGAGACCAGGCTCAGTGGTGTAGATTGGGAGAGGCCTATGTCCAGCAGTGGACGACTGTGGGCTGATGCTGATGATGATAATGCCGATATAAACTTTGAACTTAGCGTCGGCACAACAAAAAATCGGTCAAGCCATTCTCAAGCGATGTCTTCACTCTCAAACATATGTGCCAATTAATTTTAAGCAAATCCAATTAATTTATTATATTCTTATCCATGATAAAAATTGTCCCATATGTTAATCTAGGTTATAAGATATTTATAAAGTATCTTTGTTCGAAATTTCATTCAAATACATTCAATAATTTTTACGCCATTAAACAACAAACATACAAACTTTTACATCTATAATATTATACACAGTACAATACATAGATTAGTAAATATTAGTATGTTATAAATTAGTATTGTTATGGATAATCTATTGCTAGTTTTTTTCTAACCCCTTTTTTTTAACAAAAATCATGAATGCAAGAATCGAATAAGAATAGGTTTAGTGGTTTTTTTAATTATATCTCCACTGTAGACATACGTGTCTATGGCCCACCTGATGGCGTATGGTTACCGTCTCTCGTTGACCTCTGTAATATCACAGCTAACCTCGATGTCTACTGCTGAACTTATATTCTCCGAAAATTTCTAACGTATATTTTATAAGCGGACGCCCCGAGAAATCGGAGTTCACATAATTTTTGTATCGACGCGTCACTGTCATCAGACCAGCGCGAGTGATGACGTAATCACGTCACACAAAAATAATGACACGCCTACTGTGCATCACGTATGATCGACATAGAATAGACAGCGCAGATGCGGCAGGTTCGTTTGAAATATTCGAGTTTTTGTGTAATGTGGCATCCGGCATACTGGTATTAAGTTTGATGTCAAAGCTGGTAGGTAGCCTTGAGAGACTATGCCAGCGTACCTAGCGAGTAGGCGAGTTCTCGGGTCTCTAACCAGATAACGTTGCTAACACTCACTCTAGCAAGAGCAGTGCTTCGCAGAATCTACTACCGGATCGAAAACGCGACCCAATGGGAAGATCCGGCGAGAAACTCAGTGGGCTATGTCTACGGGCTAGTCTACACGCGGAAGCTTTCGTCACAAGCGACAGCTTTGACGAGAATGGTTACCGGTGCGTGAGATTCCTAAAAGCACCGTTGATGACTACACTATTTCTAGATTTAAGAAGTCTTCCTAATTAATTACCGTTTACAATTATATTTACTGGTTAGTATGAGCATGGCTTAGTCATACGCAAGTTTTACCCGTAACTATGCCGTGCGTCTGAGATAAACACTAAATAAAGTCATAGAACCAAAAGGTCATAAGTCCATCGCCGACGTCACTGCAATATGACTCATAAGTCGTTTGAATACAGTGGAAAAAGGGAAGTAAGCTCTGTTTGCATGTTACAGTATTAAAATAAAATAAGGCTTGAATATTTTTAAATTAAGTTTAATTTGAATAGTACTAATTGTAAAGATCAAAAGGATATCCGAACTTTCAGATCTGGCATCAATATCGTTTATCGAATTCAAGTGTAATGAGCCTTCTACATATAAGCAGCTATTCTATAACACAGTGAAAGTGCGACGCGGTGATGCAGTCAATGTTGTCATTTGAGGCGCGTCGTCCCACGCGTTCGCACGTGTCGCGCCTTATATAATACGAACATTAATTATGTATGAAGGAAAAACTTGTCGTCCAATTTATTGAAGGAACATAAGAAACGATCTTTCGTCTGGTCATAGAATAAGACGACGATAAGATCACGATTATAAATTTGATAAGATTCGGTTATCAGACTCAAATAAGATCGGAATTATAATTCTTCAAATTTAATTTTTCATTTCAATGCTCCTACCTTTTTTGCTCTACCTATGCTGATAGCCTTGAGAGGCTATTTCAGCTTCTCCTTGACGTGTAAGTGAGCTCACGGAGCTCTAACCGGGAGTGTTGCTAACACTGGCCATAGAAAGAGCAGTGCTTTGCAGAATGTACCACCGGATCGGAAACGCGACTCACTGAGAAGATCCGACGAGAAGCTCAGTGAGCTGTGTCTATTGACTGATCAATAATGCCTTAGATATTAAGTCCGTCAATGTAAATATTACTTGAAGTGTAATAAATAAATTTTGCGTAGATACTAACGTAAGCCCGCATATTCTGTCTAGTTTGGCTACGAAGCGGCCCAGCAGCAAATAGCCGTAATCCGCTACAATTGGAACCCCGGCCTTATGTTTAGTTAATCCGACATTTTGAAGAGAATCAAAATCATTTCGCACTGTATTTCTTTATTATTATTCTATTTCATTCTCCCTACAAATTATCAGTATACCCAAAATATTTGTAAGGTGTTAAGGCATTCAAAGATTCCGTTACATAATAAAAATACATATGAAGTTAATAAAAGCGTATTGAAATTGGATCGATGTCCTTGGACCGTGGTTACTAAATAGCACAATGCTAAGTGTATAATAAACATGACTTTCAGAAAAACCTAAAAACAGGGGCACTTACTCAGTATCGAACCTGCGACCTTCTAAAAGACAAACACTATACCGCCGAACCACATGCGTGATTGCACAAAGAGGGAATGAGTTGCTCGCTCCGGGCATTTCAATATTGCAATAATAGTTACATTATAATACTCATTGTAAAAATGAATATTTAAACAAAATCTATTTAAAAAAAACTATTATTTAAAAAAAAAAGACATGCCCGCTGAGTTTCTTGCCAGCTCTTCTTAGGACGGAGGTTAGTTTTTGTGAATTGGCGGTAGTTCTTTTTGACGTTCAACAAGTATGTACTTTCATTTATGATGAATAATTTATTTATTTATTTTGATTTGATTTGATAACTGTAAGCATGAACGTATAAGAGCTGTTACAGAGACCTCCAATTCAAAGTGAGTCAAAAGCTTCAAGTCAAAGAAAAGTACAAGGGAAAGTTCGCGAAAAGCTCGCGCGAATAATAGACATCAACGCATGACCTTTTGCAGAAACGATAAACCGTCACTCACCTCCACTGACGAAGAACATCAAGGTTACTTAGTTAAGAATTTACTATTTATAAAAAGATTTTTTGTTAAGTTAGAAAAAGGAATGAACTCACAGAACTCTTTGTGTTAAATAATTACCGGAGACCATAATCGCAAAAATCCTCCACCCTGAGAAATCGGATCACCAAACTGCGTCACTTCACATAAGTGATACTATTCCTATTATATACTATTCCTGATATACTATTCCTCCGCCCATCAGACAGGATAGCGAGCGACGAGTCCAGCTTTCTCTAGCTGCTATGTCATTAGCTAATCTTCTCCAGTATCCTCCCATGTCCATTGATAGGGGACCATGAATATTCAATCCGAAGTCATCATTTTTTTTATTGCTTAGATGAGTGGACGAGCTCACAGTCCACCTGGTGTTAAGTGGTTACTGGAGCCCATAGACATCTACAACGTAAATGCGCCACCCACTTTGAGACATAAGTTCTAAGGTCTCAAGTATAGTTACAGCGGCTGCCCCACCCTTCAAACCGAAACGCATTACTGCTTCACGGCAGAAATAAGCAGGGTGGTGGCGAAAATCTTAGGCCAACTTTGTGCTGACGGCCTTTATACAATGCTACACCTCAATTGGGAACAATTTGTGTCTGACTGCGGGATTTCAACACTGACACAGTCGCATCAGCCGATACGGGGCGTCTTATCTGTTAGGCCACGGCGACTTCTGACTTTCCTTTTGTATTCTTTTCTTTTAAAGCCTATAAATAAATTTATGAAGTATTCCAACTATTTTCTCGTAGCGTTCGATACGCTGATTGTACGTATGGTTTATCAAATGCTAATGACCTAATTATTGGATGTTGATCATTATCCTACGAGGAATTCTGATGACAAAACATTGTAGTCTTCAACAAGAGTGCAATCTTTCAACGACGCCAACAAAGAATAATTCAGATAAATTCCGTGGTTTAAGGCTATGGATCACATTTTAGATTTAATATTTAACCGACTCTGTAGACATTGATGAGGTCAGAGACAAATTAAAAAAAAACGAATCGTTGCCATTATTGCAAGTATTATAATTTCTTTAACTTTGGAAAATCGAAGATATCATAAAATTATTTATATTGGCACTATTTTTTTATTTTCTAGCATAGATGGACGAGTTCACGGCCCAATTGGTGGTAAGTGGTCACTGGGGGCCGATAGACGTCAACTACTTCAATGCTGTCGCCCATCTTGAGACTAACTTCTAAGTATATGCTTTTACAGTACAACCCTCCCTTCAAACCGGAACGCATGACTGCTTGACGGCAGAAATAGGCAGGATGGTGGTACTTACCCGTGCGGACTCACAAGACGTCCTACCACCAAAAACCACATCGTATCCAGCATTACGAGAATCAAGTTCTAGAATTTTCCATTTTATTCACTAAAACAATATCATAAATGTATTCTTATAGATAAAACGGATCAACATATGACTAATGTGATTCTATAGGAATGCACTGATAATATGTCTGCGGTTTATTTCCATGAGGTCGCGACGTCAATTTTTCTCGTGACATTCAAAGGGAATGTGATAATGTCGTGACGACAATTTATCGTAAATGTCCAACAGCATTATAACTTTACAAAATTACAAAAATAACCAATTAAATGTGAATTCATATTTAAATGGTTCTATTTTTATTTGTACCAACTCAGATACGATACGACAATTTTATCGTGACGATCGAACGATATGAATCATCGATCGAATAGAAATGTGCACAAATAATTTTTATTTTAAACTAGCTGACCCGGCAGACTTCGTAGTGCCTTAATCGAGAAATAAAAGAGCTAAACTTTTGTATAAAATGAACTTAAAACAAACAAAAGGAATCCGTCCGACGGGGGATACATCAAAGGAAAAAC
Organism: Bombyx mandarina; assembly: GCF_030267445.1. Lineage (NCBI taxonomy): Eukaryota > Metazoa > Arthropoda > Insecta > Lepidoptera > Bombycidae > Bombyx > Bombyx mandarina. Next base: position 9,862,328 of record NC_143226.1, read on the forward strand.
AAAATTGTTATTTTTATTTAATTCCGAGCATTTTCATATTTATCTGGCTTTTAAACCTTCTCTGGACTTCCACAAATAATTCAAGACCAAAATTAGCCAAATTGGTCCAACCGCTCTGGAGTTTTAGCGAGAATAACGAACAGCAATTCATTTATATATATATAGATTTCAATCTAGTTGTATGATCTGAGAAATATCTGAAAAATTTCTCGACTCAGTCGATATTTTTTTTAGAGTTCCGCATTGTTTTATAAATAACTATTTTATTAAATAATACGTTATTTTTTTACATAGATGGAAGTTATGATTGATTGACAATGTCCCTGATTGACGGATCTGAGGAGTGGATCAGGGAATCTTTGAGTTGTTTAAACAAGCCATTACTGGTAGCGCGTAATATAAAATCTGCCCTAAATACTACTGGGTTCCGCTTTGAAAGGACATACGAATAATAATATGATATTTGGGTTCCGTTAATCAATTTTCCGTCGGGTTGTTTTTAAGAGCGCCCGTTCAGATAAAAATGAAAAAAGGTTTAGAAATCGAGATAAAAATGTGTATTCGCTCTTTGACCGCTAGACAAAAATGTACTTACAGTCGAAAAATTACAGACAAAAGAAAAAACAGACATTCAAAATCGTGATCAGTTCTATTAAGTTGTATGTCAATTTTGTGAGCATTTTTAGAATTAGTTTTATTTAGAGAGTTGATCTAAAACTTTGAGTTACAAGAATAGAATCAACGATTTTTAGTCTTAAATCATTGTTCTGAATAGATTGTTTATTGTGTTGGATGAGCCAGTTTTTGGTTAACCTGGGTTAATGTGGTTAGAACTCAGAAACCTTACAACGAAAATTCATCAATTTTCTCTAAGACAACGTCGGAGTCGGTATAAAATCAGCAGTCTGGATTCATGTTGTCATTTCTGTTTTGCGCGAAATGAAGGCTCTATGTGTAATGTCCATTTGGCTTATTGCTTAGAATGAAGTAGTCTGTAATGAAAAATCTGGTAATACTAAACCATCGTGTGGGATTGTACAAAATCTCTCAAATTCGCTATGTGACGACTGTCCCAATGATCACAAACTCGCCCTGCCAATAAATGATTGAAAACTTATTTTCTTCTTTAAGTATGCCTGTCTCAATACGAAAGTATCAATGAGATATGTTTGTTTGTTTGCACTGATAGTGGTATGTGTGTCACTGTTATCACAAGTTGCCCTAAATTTACGAGTGGCCACTTCAGTATAGTTTTTTTTATATATATATAAATATCGCGTAAAATAATAGTTGTCTGTTAATATTCCTGTAAGCGTATGGATTTTTGTTAGAGTTTTAAAGTATTGTTTAAAGTATTTATTTATTTATATTTATTTATAGATGGGTGGACGAGCTCACAGCCCACCTAGTGTTAAGTGGTTACTGGAGCCCATAGACATCCACAACGTAAACGCGCCACCCACCTTGAGATATAACGCATTACTGCTTCACGGCAGAAATAGGCAGAGGTCTTACTACCAGTGATTACGCAAATTATAATTTTGCGGTTTTGATTTTTATTACACGATGTTATTCCTTCACCGTGGAAGTCAATCGTGAACATTTGTTAAGTACGTATTTCATTAGAGAAATTTGTACCCGCCTGCGGGATTCGAACACTGTTGCATCGCTAGATACGAACGCATCGGACGTCTAATCCTTTAGGCCACGACGACTTCAAGAAGCCTAACCGACGTGGTGTTGATGTTTCAGAAGTGGCAAATAAAATTGTATTATTTACTGGTTGTGTAAATCGATTTAATGTTCATAATGACGTGTCTACATGATTCCTGTGACTATGAAAATGAATTTGATATCGAATTGTGAAATTGACCACACGGTTCTCGATTCGGACCTACATTTTTTTTAAACCATAGGTGTATATAGCAATTACAATCGTAATTTTATTGTACATGAAAAAAAAAAGTGATAAATATACTAGAGTAACATCCATTAATAATTTAATTGGCCATAAAAATCCAAGCCGCCAATGGCTAGGATTTTTATGGCAATGTTTAGGTCACAGATTTTTTTAATTGATTATGTTGGTGGACGAGCTCACGGCCCACCTGATGTTAAGTGGTCACCAGGGCCCATAGACCCGTAAATGCCGCCACCTACCTTGAGATATGGTCTCAGTTTTTACAGTACAACCGCTGCCCCACCCTTCAAACCGAAACGCATTACTGCTTCACGGTAGAAATAGGCAGGGCGGTGGTACCTACCCGTGCGGACTCACAATAGGTCCTACCACCAGTGATTACGCAAATTATAATTTTGCGGGTTTGATTTTTATTACACGATGTTATTCCTTCACCGTGGAAGTCAATCGTGAACATTTGTTAAGTACGTATTTCATTCGAAAAATTGGTACCCGCCTGCGGGATTCGAACACCGGTGCATCGCAACAACGAATGCACCGGACGTCTTATCCTTTAGGCCACGACGACTTCGACGAGTTTTTACAGTACAACGGCTGCCCTACCCTTCAAACCGAAACGTATTACTGCTTCACGGCAGAAACAGGCAGGGCAGTGGTACCACTCACAAAACGTCCTAAAACCAGTAAGCAATTCGTTTTATGTACCAGGATAGCATACAATATTAGATGTAGCGCTTTTAAAAAAAATTCCAAATAATCTCATTCCTTTTTACCGCCTTCGTATTACGTTCGAAGCTTCCAGAATTCAAAACAAAACGAACGAGCTACTAACGAAGGAATAACAACGGCCTCATTTCGTTTAGGGAAATATCGCAATTGTCAAAAAGCTGTTTCGCAGTTGGCCCTCATGCTCGACTCCACGTGACGGGACGGAATGCGACCGAAACGTGCACCCCGGATAAAGTTGAACCGGATAGGGAAGCCTTGCGAATATCCCGAAAAAAAATATGACCAAAAGAAATTTCTCCGCCTCTTTCCCAACACCGCGTCGGCGCGGGTCATCCTTAATCGGTTTTATCACTTATAGAATTTTGAACACGTAACTATAAATAATAATAATAAATAAATATTTACAATCACGCCACGTTAACTGGTCCCGTGATAAGCTCGTAAAGAACTTGTGTTACAGGTACCTGATAACGGAAATAAATGTAAGATTTTTATTATACACATACATATATTTAATATACATCCATAACCCTGGAAAAGCCATTTAAGTATATTTACCATATAAATATTTTCCCTTGGCGGGATTCGAACCCGTGACCCCCGTGTGTTGTGACCATGTCACTTACCACTACGCCAGACGGCCGTTAAGTCCTATGTCCTTAAGTCAAGGCACATCGATTCTTGAAGGTCACCGATGATATTTTGTGTATATAAACATCGCTATACCAGACGTCCGCTGTAATTAAATCCAGGAAAAATTTTCAGGGAATTGCCGAATAAATGACGTGATTTGAACTATTCTATATAATTATTAATACGTGAAGCAAAAACTTTGTATCCCTTTTTACGAAAATTGCGTGGACGGAGCAGTATGAAGTTTCCTATACTTATAAAGAATATAGAGAAGAAGTGCAGAATACTATTTTTTTTTAATTATGTCTAAAAAATACATTAAATCAATAAAAAAAAAACATTATACATACTAGCAAGTATTTGAGACAACACAAACATAAAAATATACTCTTTGTTTACTGTCAAATGTCAAATTTTTGTTATTGTTTAAAGTCTGTGGTCAAATTGAGAATAGATATAATATTGTTTGCCTTTAATATTATTTATCTATAGTGCAGTTTTGGCGAAATCTGTGACTATATTATAGAAGTATACTTAGTGTTTGACAGTAAAAGCATAATGTTTAAACTTATAATTCAATTAATTAAAGTCGAATTTCGACTACTGCGGGACCACTAGTTTACATAATTACGTAATTACCGGTAATTTCTGAGGTCCATGTAGACAGCTGGTCCTCGCGCTAGTCTACGGGAAAGGCGTTTAAAATCCCACACAGAAAGATATGTACATCCCGCCAACAAACCCGGTGCAGTCATTGCGTCCCAATTTAAAAAGCGAGACAGTCGTCGTGCCTCATCTAGTGATGCCTATGGGCTCCAAGATGACAGTTGGATAACTGGATAACAAGGTGAAATTGGCTATGTTTGTCTACTGATCTATAGCAATAACATTAGTGAAAATCTTTGAAGGTCCTCCACAGTCTTGCCCTTGGCATTGACGGGGTCCGTTACTCTACCAGTCGAAACAGCTCGAAAACTACACGTAACCTTCAGAAAGCCGTTCAGAACTTTCCTAATTTAGTAATAACACCGCGTATATAAACCGAAAGTCACATTAAAAGCGTCGCGCGACAACAAACGTGTGCGTGGGGCAACGAAGTTTCGGCGACGTCGCGGTCACGTTGGGACCGACGCGGCTTCAGACCTGCGTCCGGTCCACGTGGTCTCCGGCGAGGGCTTGTTTGGAACTTTCTCGTAAATAAATAAAACGCTGTACGAAAATGAAGTGAGGGCAGCCGGGTAAATTACACTTGAAGCCATCATGAAGTCTAAAGATTTTTTTTCGGTCAATTGTTCGCATGGACGTTGAGGTGTTAAGTGTCAGTTTTGGATCTTCGTAGACTCTGCAACTGCTTTGCGTCAGATATAGGCGGCTTGGCGGTAGAAGGTAAACCATATGGGTAAAAAATATCATTTGCGATATTACGGGTGCTCAGGGGTGGTTACGAAGCTCCCGACTCATCTGGTGGTTACTGGAGTCCATAGACATCTACAGCGTAAATGCCGCCACCCACCTTGAGACAAAAGTTCTAAGGTTTCAGTTTTTTAACAGTACAACGGCTATCCCACCCTTCAAACCGAAACGCATTACTGCTTCACGGCCGAAATAGACAGGGTGGTGGTACCGACCCGCGCGAACTCACAAGAGGCCCTACCACCAGTAATTACGCAAATTATAAGTTTGTGAGTCTGATTTTTATTACACGATGTTATTCCTTCGCCGTGGAAGTAAATCGTGAACATTTGTTAAGTACGTATTTTCTAGGAAAAATTGCTGCGTACCTGTTTGTACCTGCTTGCGGGAATTTTACACAGGTATAATCGCGTCGCTGGCTACTACTTCCACCGGTCATCGTTCTCGTCGAACCCATCGCTTGCGACGAAGGGCTCGGCGAGTAAATTAACCCACAGACACAGCTCACTGAGTTTCTCGCCGGATCTTCTCAGTGGGTCGCGTTTCCGATCCGGTGGTAGATTCTGCGGAGCACGGCTCTTGCTAGGGTTCGTGTTAGCAACGTCATCAGGTTTGAGCCCCGTGAGCTCACCTACTAGTTAAGGTTACGCTGAAATAGCCTCTCAAGGCTATCAGCTTAGGTAGATAACAAAAAAGCTACTACTATAGCGGGCGTCTTAACCATTAGGCCGACGGTAGTGCACAAGCAGTAAATGTATCTTCAATATACCTATATCAATAAGGATAGTTGACAGCAGAAAAAGGCTCATTAGAAATTATTGAACAGAAAAATATCTTACTTACATTAAAATTAACTAAGAACTGGTTAGTAAAATCGGAACAGTACTTAGCTGTGTGCTTAGTGAGTGGAAAGTTTGCCTACGTTTGCCGCTAGGGGCGCTGTTCCAACTGCATACAAATTTGAGTTAACTTTTACGCTATCGAGAACGTTAAAAAACTCGCACTAACCACACTGGCATAGTAACTAAATAGTTGAGTGTCGTAAAGATAAGCGTTACTGTGTAAGGCATGCGTGCACCGTCACGTGGTGACGTCGGTTCGTCTGTGGTCAGCGGGCCTGAATATACAGGCGTGTTTTTTTTTAAAATATTATATTATTATTTTTTGTCTATATTTTTCCACGAACCGATTTTGTGGTTTACCTATGAATAGTGCGTATTAGTTCTAAATATACATTTAAAAATTGTTTTTTGTGTTTTCAGATAATGATTTCAAATTTTTATAATTTTTAAAGTATATTTTTTTATATAAGGATTACTGGTGCCCCGGAAGCCGTTCCAATTTTACCAGGACATCTGAGCGAACAAAGGCTCCGCCAGGAGGGCCTAAAAGAAACTCTATGTGTAAAGATAAATCTAATATACAATACCACGGAGCGATTCAGATCTTTTTAGCCGACTTCAAAAAAGAAGAGGGTTATTAATCCACAACCTTTTTCTAGTGTTTCTCGCCTACTCCCATTTATATTTGACCAAGTTCCGACCAGTAGTTCACTAGTTATCCTTTATAATGCATATTTAATTGGATTCGAACCACATCGATGATATTCGTCGTTTTATTCAGAGGCAGTCCGTTTTTGATTTTATTAAAATTTTATATTTTTTTATTTTTTATTGCTTAGATGGGTGGACGAGCTCACAGCCCACCTGGTGTTAAGTGATTACTGGAGTCCATAGACATTTACAATGTAAATGCGCCACCCACCTTGGTCTCAGTATAGTTACAACGGCTGCCCCACCCTTCAAACCGAAACGCGTTACTGCTTCACGGCAGAAATAGGCGCGTTGGTGTTACCTACCCGTGCGGACTCACATGAGGTCCTACCACCAGTAACGAATGGTACATTTTTATTTTTTTTAATCTACCTCATAAGTTAAGCATAGCTTTAACTTTTGCGTTTGTCTAAATAAGAAATACGCTACGCCTATTTCGATTCGACCGTGCTAATATTGGATGTTAAAAAAAAAAAGAAAAGACTTCTCCTTAAATATTTTGCCGACATTAATGGATATTAAAAAAAAACAATAAACGGAAAGACTTCTCCTTAAACATTTTGCCGACATCTGAATTACGCACAAAACGGCGTGTCATTGAGTTATTTTAGTGAATATCAGTTCTTCCTGTGTTAGCAGCTTATCACAGTTATACGAACAAGGGAATTATAATTGTAAATGATATAATAATAACTAGGCTAATATATGAACGCTCAATTTCAAGTGGCCGACTGTCCAGCTGTGTGATCCGTATAATAAAAACTGTATGCAAAGTTTCTTTTATTGTTACAAATATTTTTCTTCTTTGTCTCAACCTTATCCCACTAGGTGGGGTCGGGACAGCGAATTTTTCTATTCTATTCTCTTCTATCAGCCGTCTTCTCAACACACTGGTGGTAGGACCTCTTGTGAGTCCGCCCGGGTAGGTACCACCACCTTACCCATTTCTGCCGTGAAGCAGTAATGCGTTTCGGTTTGAAGGATGGGGCAGCCGTCGTAACTATACTTGAGACCTTAGAACTTATATCTCAAGGTGGGTGACGCATTTACGCTGTAGATGTTTATGGGCTCCACTAACCACTTAACACCAGGTGGGCTGTGAGCTCGTCGAACCATCTAAGCAATAAATAAAAAAACCTCACTCCTCTCTCTCTCTCTCATATCGTCATTCACACACTCCATCCATGTCGTCTTCGGTCGACCTCTCCCCCCTCTACCTTGCACTACCATTTCCGTACATCTCCTAGTCACATGCATCTCCTCTCTACATATACAGATTAACTTATAGTACATGCAATAGGCAAGGGCTTGGCTCTATACCTGTAGCATCGTATTGCGTGCCGTAAGGTCGATATTAAAAAATACTAGTGTTCGTCCAGTGGTTGAAATTCGACCACAATTGAAGACATGAGTGGATGAAGGGGATATGTTATACAATTTGTTAAGTTTGAGAAAACGGGCCTCAAACCTTTGATTACTTGTAATTTTTCTTTGAACATTACTCCTTCATCACATGCATTTTTTTTTATTGCTTAGATGCGTGGACGAGCTCACAGCCCACCTGGTGTTAAGTGGTTATTGGAGCCCATAGACATCTACAACGTAAATGCGCCACCCACCTTGAGACATAAGTTCTAAGGTCTCAAGTATAATTACAGCGGCTGCCCCGCCCTTCAAACCGAAACGCATTACTGCTTCACGGCAGAAATAGGCGGGGCGGTGGTACCTACTCGCGCGGGCTCACCAGGTCCTACCACCAGTAGCAATTACTAAAAATTACCTTTAAACCTGGAATGTTAAGGTCTAATACGGTTTATGGGCACATAACACCTTGATTCAATGTAAAATCACTCAAAACGGTACTTAGCCCCTTCATCCACTCGTGTCTTCAATTAATCGAAATTACAAGTTTGTACATTATTATGGTTCTATTGTCATATTTCTATAATCATCATTGTTCTATAATCACAGATTTCGCCAAGGCTACACTATAGACAAATAATATTAAAAACAAACAATATTAATCTCTTCTCAATTTGACCACAGACTCAATAAACAAAAGATATGTAAAGAAAAGTATATGTATGTGTAAAATACACGGTAGTATGTGTAATGTTTTTTTTATTGATTTAATGTATTTTTTATGCATAATTAAAAAACAATATTAGCATTCTGTACTCCTTCTCTATGTTCTCTATAAGTGTGGGAAATTTCATACTCCTCCGTCCGCGCAATTTTCGTAAAAAGGGATACAAAGTTTTTGCTTCACGTATTAATATATAGATACTCTCGTCATATGAGTAAATTTCGCTATCAGATACACATGTATTTTTGTGTCGTTGATAGGCACAGCCCACCTTGTGATAAGCGGTTACCGACGCGTATGTGTTTCGTTAATGCCAAGGGCGAAACCAGATGGTGTTTTATTAATCTGTATGCCATTATTGGCTTGAAATGTTACCTTAACTTCAACTTAGTCACTCTCGTACAAAGAGAAAGAGAGAATGCTCTGCTATATAGACTTTTTTATTGCTTAGATGGGTGGACGAGCTCACAGCCCACCTGGCGTTAAGTGGTTACTGGAGCCCATAGACATCTACAACGTAAATGCCCCACCCACCTGGAGATATAAGTTCTAAGGTCTCAGTATAGTTACACCCTTCAAGCCGAAACGCATTACTGCTTTACGGAAGAAATAGGCGGGGTGGTGGCACCTACCCGTGCGGACTCACAAGAGGTCCTACCACCAGTAAGGTAATATTAGAGAATATTAATACATATATATCTAATTATGTTATATAGATGTAAATTTTGTTTATAAACTAATGTTTGTTTGTGATATCTTGTTACCAAACTCTTTATTGAACTGCGGAATTATAGGCGACAATATTGTTTACACTTGTAGAAGTTTTAAGTGTGTGGTACCCATTAGGCCAGTGGTTCTCAACCACGGTGTTGCGACACTCCGTTTTGTGGCAAGGCCTTGTCACGTGTGTATCCGATCCGCCGGAAAATACAAGCGCTTACTGGATGTTTTTAGTAAAACTAAAGTTAAGTAGATTAATTATGTACTATGCCTTCAACTATAAAACATTATGGAAGTAATCTATATATTAATACGTGAAGCAAAAACTTTGTATCCCTTTTTACGAAAATTGCGCGGACGGAGGAGTATGAAATTTTGCATACTTATAGAGAATATAGAGAAGAAGTGCACAATGCTAATATTTTTTTAAATAATGCATAAAAGATACATTAAATCAATAAAGAAAACGTTACACACACTACATACCATGTATTTGACGCACTCACGCATACATACTATTTATTGTCAAACTTTTGGTCTTGACGTCTGTTGTCAAATTGAGAACAGATTAAATATTGTTTGTCTTTATTAATATTTTTCTATAGTGCAGTTTTGGCGAAATCTGTGATTATATTATAGAAGTATAATAGTGTTTGACAATAGAACCATAATAATGTTTAAACTTATAATTTCAATTAATTATAGTCGAATTTCGACTACTGCGAGACCTCTAGTAATAATAAATAACTGAGAGCAAATCACGCGCGTATTTTTTTTTCCTAGCTAAGATGATAGCCTTGAGAGCTATCAGCGTTACCCTAGCGTGTAGGTGAGCTCTCGGGGCTCACACTGGCCCTAATAAGAGCAGTGCTTCGCAGAATCTACCACCGGATCGAAAACGCGACCCATTGAGAAGATCCGGCAGAAACTTAGCTGGCTGTGTCTGTGGGTATCACGCACGGTCATCCGGCCCTAGATTTGTTTACCCTCGGTTATGGATACCAGAGACTGCTATACATACTTATATACGTTCAAATATATACATTTGTAGATAATAAACATCCACTCAAAGAACAAAAGAACCTGTGACCACATGAACGTTTGTCCGATGCGGGACTCGAACCCACGAACCTCGGCGCGTTGGTCAGGGACACTGTCCTTAACTACTGCACCACCGATTCCGTGAAATTCTAAGTACGTAAGGATGTATGTATGCGTCGCTAAGTAAAAAAAAGTTTTGGAACCACTGCACTAGAGTAAGTTTGACGTTTGAAAAAAATACAGTATTTTCATTTTAATAGTAATTAAGAGTCGGGGTTGGATGTGGCATTCGTACCCATAAAAGTAATTGTATTTGACGACTTACGAAAACAGAAGGGAATAACCATTATGTGCCATTTACTTCACTTTTTCAATTTCCGTGTTTGACGTATTTTTTTTTTATTGCTTGAATGGGTGGACGGGCGTGAGCCGTGACGGGCTGTGAAGCCCACCTGGTGTTACCGGAGCCAATGAGAACCACCAAAGTGGTTACTGGAGCCCATAGACATCCACAACGTAAATGCGCCACCCACCTTGAGATATAAGTTCTAAGGTCTCAAGTATAGTTACAAAGGCTACAACCTTCAAACCGAAACGCATTACTGGTTCACGACACAAACAGGCAGGCTGGTGGTACCTACCCGCGCGGACTCACAAGAGGTCCTACTACCAGTAATAAAAGTACAATTATACTGTCCTAATACTCCTCACATATAAAATACATGTTATATAGTCCGTGTTTAAATTAATATTAACATTGTGAGATTTTTTTAATGCAGTTAACTACAAACTATGCCTATGTATGGAAGATGAATAGTTAATAATATTACCAGGTATAATAAGATGTGCTATGATTGCCTTTATAGTGTTAATTAAGACTTAAAATTCAAGGCATTCTAAAGCATTGTTTTTTTTTTTTTAAGCGTTTAATAAAAAAACCTTTGTTTTTTTCTGTTGAGGAATATATTATGTATATCTATACTAATATATCTATACTAATATAAATCTACAGTGGTTTTTCCGTTATAACTACTGAACTGGTTGCGCCAGCGTCATAACAAATTTGTGGATAGATGTTTTATAATAATATGGCAGCTATGACACTTTTCCCTTCCCCTTCCTCACCCATCCCCCGCGCCCTGGATTGGCTAGTACGAGCGACGCGGGCTCACACAGAAAAAAAAAAGATATGGCGGTTACCTAGCGCGCGCTCCGCATTACAGAAAGCAGTATTTTGTGATGTAATTATTGAAATGGCCTAAGACTTTATTTTTATACAATATTAGTGTCAGTGTATCACAGTGTCGTGCAAGAAGAAGATACACCAACTGGCTTCAAACACTTTTAGCAGCCGTGATTCGGACGACTCCATCCTCTCCAGGTACGGCGTTTTCCTTCACAATTTCCCTCGGGTTGTGTTCCTTTGTTTCTTCCCGCCACGACCCGAGAAAGTGTCATAGTTGAACAACGCAACTACAGTCCACTCATTTTTGTATTAGGTGACCGTTACAATTTGGTCTGCCAACCGCATAGCGCAACCATTATTTAGTGGTCCATTTCGAGCCGGATTCTGAACTTACATCGTCTCATATTAGTAATCTAGCATTATTTGTATTTAATTCCATAGGGAATTAACGCACCGCAATTAAATACTTATTTAATATAGAAGAAAAACCCGCATTTAGGTATTTAGTTGTAGGTAGATTTAGATAGCCTAGGTAAACGCCATCTTTCACACACATTCGCTAGACGCTGAATGCGTAGAAATTATATTTATTTAATTAGTTTTTTCGTATTCGAAAACGCATCATAGATATCGTAAGAGTTTACTTTGAACATTGTGATCTTGTGATTAGCTACCTTCCCATTATTTTTATGTTCACAAGTTATTCACTCGCTTCGCTAACCGCATTTGAACATACAAATACCTACCTACCAAATTGGTTTGTTTTGATTTATTTGAATGAATAACATAATACATACATCGTTCGTGTTTAAATATTTGTATGTTATTATATTTTATTATCATTTTTGATTTAACTAGGACAGAGGCATAACCTAGGTCGTTTGATATTGTCTGGTTGTTTTATTCTCAACGCGCCAATAATAGCAACTTTTATAGTAGTAGCTGACTAACTATTTTAAATATTATTATTATTAGTTTATAAGACGACGAGCGCTGCGCTTGCACCTCGCCGCGCGCCCCCTCGCCCCTGCGTCGTTCGTCCGCCCGCGTCATTTAGTTTATTCACAAAATTATTTGATTTCTCGCGCTGTTTTGCAGATTTTATTTTGTTTCTTTACCTACTTACTCTGGTTGATTAGTTTTATTTAAATTTTAAATATGCCGCCTAAATCTAATAAATCCGAGAACGATTTGAAGCTTTTGTACGCTAAGAGGGATATGATTTATTCACGCGTGCAAACAATTTGTGATAATGCACTTAAGATATCCGACTTAGCAATACGAGACTCATTTCTTTGTTCTATTGAAAACATAGACGATTTGCGCGCGGATTTCGAAAGTATCGTTCATAATATCAACGCATTGCAATTAGAACTAGATCCTGATTACGCCGTCAGTTACTCTGTTATGTCGTCGTTTGATGATCTATATTGCCGTATAAAACGTGTCGCTAAATCTTTAGAAAAAATACCTAGCGCCGGGTATTCGCAAACGGAACCTAAGTTCACCCGCGATAGACCTAGACTACCGCCTATCCACATACCCGAATTTAATGGGGACATCCGTAATTGGGGTTTATTTATAGATAGTTTTGAAAATACAGTAAATCAAAATGATCACTTAACCGATCACGAAAAATTACACTACCTAGTAGAAAAACTCACCGGCAAAGCCCGTGCGGCTTGCGCGGGAATTACGTTTAGTGCCGAAAACTATTCTTTGATTTTGAACACACTCAAAGCCAAATATGAAGATAAACGGTTGATAGCTACCGCGTACCTGGATCAGTTGTTCGAATTAAAACCTATTTTATCGTGTACCGAACAGAATTTGGAGAAATTCTTAGACATATTTGCATCATCTGTTCGGGCTATTAGAAATCTCAACGTCAATGACCTCAGCGACTTTTTATTTTTGTACATTGGCTTAAAAAAGTTAGATTTCGAAACTGTTCGCTTATTTGAAACGAATCAGGGTACTAAGGGTATTGAATTGCCGAAATTTAATGAATTGGAATCATTTTTACGTAATCACATAAGAATACTTCAGCGTACTACGCGACCTCACGAGGTCCCGAAAAGACAACCAGAAAGACATTTAGAAACGTCCTCAAGACCGCTTAGAACGACTCATAGCTATGTAAATACCGCGGCATTGCCTGCGTCCTTGCCCGCCAAGTCGACTTGTTTTCTGTGTAAATCTTATCATACACAGTTGTATCAGTGTGCTGGGTTTTTGAAATTGTCGCCTACCAATCGTTATAATTTTGTTCGCGCAAATAACTTGTGTTTAAACTGCCTTAGTGATAAACATCGCGTTGGTGTGTGTAATAGTAGCCATAGTTGTCGCAAATGTTCGTTGAAGCATCATACCTTGCTTCATTTTGATAAAAATAGTAATATAGTAGCCAATAGAAATACAAGCGCAGGTAATCAACCAATGTATGGTAACTCGTCGCTAGCAGCATCAAGCTCGGAGCACTCGCATGGTCGAACTCACGCTGGCGGCAACGCACGTTGTACGACACATCTCGCGCGTCCCGCGTATTCACCCGCGCTTCCCGCCGCTGCTGTCGCTGCCGCTCGCACAGACAGCTCCGCAGCTATCAACTCGGACGGCAACACAAATGACGTCACATTATGCTCGCTGTCTTCCGCTCGCTTGCCTACAACTGTTTTGCTTGCGACCGCTCGAGTTGTAATGGTTGATACTCATGGCAAGCCGCATCTTGTTCGCGCCCTTTTAGATAGCGCCTCACAGAGTAATTTTATTACTCGTGAATGCTGTCAACGTCTTGGATTAAAATATAGTAACCAGACTACGTGCCCCGTAGTCAAGGGCATAGGGGGGTCTACTAAGGACATCCAAGAGTCCGTAAAAATTAAATTTGAATCACGTTTTAGCTCGAATGTTTCATTCGAAATAAACTCGCTGGTTGTAGATAAAGTAACGGAGCAACTTCCTACTGTTTCTGTAGATACCTCGTTGTTAGCTAACTTTGATAGTTTGCCGTTAGCCGATGATACTTACGCCGTTCCAGGAGCCGTCGATATTTTGATTGGCGCTTCGATTTTCCCGCACCTCCTGCTGCCACGTAAGGTTCAAGGTCATTCGGCGAACCCCGCACCGCACGCTTTGGAAACTGTTCTCGGTTTTGTTATAGTTGGATCCGCACCCGCTCTTATAAATAGTTACTCGACCGTATCATACTGCTGCGCCGTTGAGCCGCCACTGGAGTCCACCGTCCGCCGCTTTTGGGAAATTGAAGAAGTAAATGTTCCGCTTGTTATGAGTCCTGATGATAAGACCGCTGAGGATATTTATTGTAGCACGACCACCCGCGATGAAAGTGGTCGTTATATTGTCGCCCTCCCCTTTAAGGGTGATACCTCTTCGCTTGGTGATTCGCGCCTAATGGCCGAAAAACGCTTTTTTTGTTTAGAGCGTAAGATGATGGCATCTCCGAAGTTGAAACAGGCCTACGACGATGTCGTCAATGAATATGTAGATAAGGGTGTCATCTCACCTGCTCCCGCTGTACTTGATGAGACGCAAAATGGTCCCTCTTATGTCATCCCGCATCATGGTGTCATTAGAGAGGATAAACTCACCACAAAATTGCGTGTTGTTCTAGATGGCAGTGCTAAGACTAGTACTTCTGTTTCTTTAAACGACATCTTGTATTGTGGTAAAAATCTTCAAGGTAACTTGTTTGATATTATCGTCAATTTTCGTTTATTTATTGTAGCGCTATCTGCAGACATTAGACAAATGTTTCTTTGTATTGGCATTCGGGAATCTGATCGTAGATTCCAAAGATTTTTATATAGGTTTTCCCCACACGAACCATTAAAGGTTTACCAGTTTAACCGCGTTTGTTTCGGACTTAAGTCAAGTCCGTTTCACGCGCTTCGCACTGTGAAGCAGTTAGTTCTTGATGAGGGTGATTCCTACCCCAAGGCAAAAGCTACCATCAATACTGGTCTGTATATGGACGACTTTGCTTATAGTGTAGATAGCGAGCCTGAAGCCATCGAAACAGCTACTCAAGTGATAAGCCTAATGAAGACTGGGCAATTTGACCTTGTTAAGTGGACGAGCAACTCTCAGGGTGTTTTGGACTGGATTCCGCCATCGCATCGTCTATCGACGGTTAAGGATTTTGATGTCAATGATACACATAAGATTCTCGGCTTGAGCTGGTCTCCCACATCCGATACATTCAGTCTCAAAATTAGTTCGACCCCGCCAACTTGTACCAAACGCACCATATTGTCTTGTGTCGCTCGCATATGGGACATTATGGGTTTTGTAGCACCTGTAGTATTATACGCGAAGCTTCTTATTAAAGAGCTTTGGCTTTCTCAGTGTGACTGGGATGACATCGCACCGGACAACGTGGCCAGATTATGGGCACGCTTTAGGGAAGAGCTTCCTTTACTCGAACATATAGAAATCCCACGTCATGTAGGTATCTCTCGAGATAGTGTAGTCACAATAGTGGGGTTCGCAGATGCTAGTGAGAAGGCGTATGGAGGAGTGGTGTATTTTCACGTTTGCAATGGCGACAATATTAGAGTTAGCCTTATTAGTGCGAAATCTAAGGTCTCCCCTCGAAAGGTCGTCTCTCTCGCGCGCCTTGAGCTTTGCGCTTTACTACTATTGACGCGGCTCATTGGTGCCATAGTCAAGGGTTGTAACAACCGCATTAATATTGATAGAATTGCTGGCTTTTCTGACTCAACCGTAGCTTTGTGTTGGGCTCATTCTTCTCCCCACCGTTGGGACACATTTGTTGCTAATAGAGTAGCAAAAATTCAGTCTGAATTATCACCTCAAAATCTATATCACGTAGCTGGAACAGACAATCCTGCCGATTGTCTTTCGCGGGGTTTAACCCCCGCTCAAATATTAGATCATCCGCTCTGGTTTCATGGTCCATCATGGGTACGAGATGCACCCTGTGATTGGCCAGTTAAGCTTTTTAATCCCGCAACTGTCTCTGAACCGCCAGAAGAAAAACGACACACTCTTGTAACTTCTGCGCCAAGAGAAGACTCAGTTATATTATTATTGGCTAGTCGTGTTTCGTCATGGTCAAAGTTGTTACGTTGCGTGGTATATGTTTGCCGCTTTGCTAAACTGTTACCACAGCAACAATACATAGTCGCCTCTGACTTTTATAAGGCAGAGCTTATTGTTCTTCGTGAACTGCAACGAGCGCATTTCGTTTCAGAAATTAGCAGCCTAGAGTCTAAAAAACCTTGCAGGCGTCCTTTTCAAAATTTGAAGCCTTTCTTACAGGATGGACTCATCCGAGTAGGTGGTCGTTTGAGTCAGTCCAACTTAGGATTTGATCAAAAACACCCCATAGTTTTGCCGCGTAAGGGCCACATCCTTGATTTACTGGTCGATTATTATCACAAACTTCACTGTCATGCTGGTCCCGATTTATTGATGTCAATACTTAGACAAAGATATTGGATACTTTCCGCACGTAATTTGATTCGCTCAAGGATACATAAATGTGTGCCCTGTTATAGACTTCGTCCGCGTCCCATCGCACCTGAAATGGCTGACCACCGTTCTTGTCGCGTTGTAGAAACCGCTAAACCTTTCGTGCATACTGGTACAGACTTTGCTGGACCCTTTAAGGTCACCATCTCACGTGGTCGGGGTATTCGTTCATCGAAAGCATATGTTTGTCTTTTCGTGTGTATGACCACTCGTGCTGTTCATATAGAACTAGCCAGTGATTTGAGCACGCATAGTTTCATGGCTGCTTTTAAAAGATTTTTATCACGCCGAGGTCCTGTAGGTTGTATGTACTCAGATAACGGTACAAATTATGTTGGTGCCAAACGCAATATTTCGGAAGTTCACGCTTTCTTGAACTCTAAATACTACAAAACTGAATTCGCACATATGTTAGCAGAAAATCGCATTAAATGGCAGTTTAATACGCCCGCCGCAAGTCACTTCGGCGGAAATTGGGAAGCAAATATAAAAAGCCTTAAATCCCATCTTTATAGAGTTGTAGGGTTGCAGATTCTCACTTTCGAAGAGTTGAGTACCGTGCTCACTCAAATAAAAGCCGTGATGAACACACGTCCGCTATGTAGGACACTGTCTGGCGACCCAGCTGAGCCGTTAGCTTTGACTCCGGCTCACTTTTTGTCGTTGACGCCGCTTAAATATTTACCCGCTAGAGATATTGACGAAGACAGGCAGCATATTCTCTCGCGTCACTCTCTTTTAGATCAATTAGTTCAGTCATTTTGGAAACGTTGGAAAACAGACTACTTACATACGCTACAATCGCGCCAAAAATGGAACACTCCATCCAACCCAATCGTTGTTGGAAAAGTAGTAATTTTAATGACGGAAAACGCGCCCCCGCTACATTGGCCTTTAGGAGTAGTGGAGGAGGTTTTTCCTGGTTCAAATGGAGTGATTAAAACTGTACGCGTTAGGACCGCAACCGGATCGTATCTACGCCCGGTTATTCGTCTCTGCCCTTTACCTAATTCACAATAGAATAACTTCACTATTAGATATAAGGTATTCGTTAGATTTAGTTTAATATACATAGATAACATAGATATAGATAGATAGATCTTCGCATAGGTTAGCTTTTATTTCTTGAAGGTAACCCTTCAAACTGGGGGGGAATGGTTGCGCCAGCGTCATAACAAATTTGTGGATAGATGTTTTATAATAATATGGCAGCTATGACACTTTTCCCTTCCCCTTCCTCACCCATCCCCCGCGCCCTGGATTGGCTAGTACGAGCGACGCGGGCTCACACAGAAAAAAAAAAGATATGGCGGTTACCTAGCGCGCGCTCCGCATTACAGAAAGCAGTATTTTGTGATGTAATTATTGAAATGGCCTAAGACTTTATTTTTATACAATATTAGTGTCAGTGTATCACAGTGTCGTGCAAGAAGAAGATACACCAACTGGCTTCAAACACTTTTAGCAGCCGTGATTCGGACGACTCCATCCTCTCCAGGTACGGCGTTTTCCTTCACAATTTCCCTCGGGTTGTGTTCCTTTGTTTCTTCCCGCCACGACCCGAGAAAGTGTCATAGTTGAACAACGCAACTACAGTCCACTCATTTTTGTATTAGGTGACCGTTACAATTTGGTCTGCCAACCGCATAGCGCAACCATGAACCATGCATCCGATTGACTTGAAACTTGGTATCCATGTAAAAAAATACATGTACTTAATGGATAGGCTAATAATATTTATATGAGTGTTGGACTCCCTAATAATAATGACAATAAATAATACCTAATGTTAATTTTAAATGCGCAGCGAAGCGGGCGAGTACGGCTATATAATAAATAATATATGGATTTAAAATTGCTGAATAAAAAAAATCTTAACTTTTTTATATATGAAATTGAAAATTTGAAAGAAGATGGTACCAGGTTAACATAAAATATCGGAGGTGTGATTCGGCGTCGTCACAGATTTCCCCGGACGTTACCGAAAACTTTCCAACATGGCCGTTGCTCCTGCGCCTGCGAGAATCGCGTCATGCAATATAGCGCCATGCTCAAATCAATTATTTTTGGTAGGTATTTATTTTGAGAATTATTTAATGAAAATCTATTTTATGTACATGCTAAACACGCGTTTTAACATAATCGCATTCGTTTTTATTTTTTCTATGTCAATAATGTTGTTTAGGAAAAATGTAACAAATTCCAAAATAATGAATGTACAGTAAGGAAGTATCGGTTTCTACAAACAATCTTAGAAAGCGTGACGGTTCACGCATCCCCCGTGATCACTGATGAGCACGTTACGTGTGTATTAAAAACTAAAAATGGTATTGTTCTAACATAGTAGAACATCAAAAGGAACGTTCTTAAGAGTATGCTGAAAATAGAAATGGCAGTGGCTCCGCTTGGCTCTTTAACCATGAGAGACTGACTGCCCTCCAAAGCATTAAGCATCCAACCCAATACGTAATTACTCTATACGAACTGATAAACTAGACCTCTATTCTGAACACCAATAACCGATATATCGAAAAGTCGTACAAGCATTAGTGTAGTGCGTGACATAAGGCGATCGTTTGACACACATACGAGTCGTTACGAAATACGGAGCGGGCTCCGTCTGGCACCACTTGTCCCTCCGCTGACCGACCCGCAGCATTCACTACCCAACCAACCACACTGACAGACATGAAACGGATTTTATAAGTCGTCGTGGCCTAAAGGATAAGACGTCCGGTGCATTCGTATCTAGCGATGCAACGGTGTTCGAATCCCGAAGGCGGGTATCAATTTTTCTAATGAAATACGTAATTGACAAATGTTCACGATTGACTTCCACGGTGAAGGAATCGTGTATATAAAAATCAAACCCGTAAAATTATAATTAGCGTAATTACTGGTGTTGGGACCTCTTGTGAGTCCGCACGGGTAGGTACCACTACCCTGCCTGATTTCTGCCGTGAAGCAGTAATGCGTTTCGGTTTGAAGGGGGGGGCGGTCGTTGTAAGTATACTGAGACCTTAGAACTTTTTCATTGTGGCGCATTTACGTTGTAGATATATATGAGCTCTAGTAACCACTTAACACCAGGTGGGCTGTGAGCTCGTCGACCCACGTAAGCAATAAAAAAAACGCGACATCAGAAATGCAAGCCGTGTAGCCACAACGACTTCAAATGTCCAAACTGTACAATCAGTGGCAAAGAATTCTAGACTATTCTAGATAAATTTTCAAAGTATTTATTATTTAATTATTTATTATTTACTTATTTATTATTTAATTATTTACTTAAAAAAGAGTTTATGCGAAACGAATTAATGTGGAAACAATATTTTGTAAATCTAGCGGTTTTTCGATTATGACGCCTAAAATTGTGTGGAAAATTTCTATTGCATAGCAGTCATTCGCCTTTTAATAATTTTATTTTGTAGTTAAAGGTCCTAGTAAATTTACAGAGCATTACAAGTGCATCCTGCTCTTGTTAAAACTCCAACAAGTTACCGTATCCGTTATTTGCTGAATATTCCTTCTGTTTTTTTTTTTATTGCTTAGATGGTTGGACGAGCTCACAGCCCACCTGGTATTATGTGGTTACTGGAGCCCATAGACATCTGCGACGTAAATGCTCCACCCACCTTGAGATAATAATATGTTATAATGTCTCAAGTATAGTTACAACGGCTTCCCCACCCTTCAAACCGAAACACATTACTGCTTCACGGCAGAAATAGGCAGGTTTTTTGATGTTTTCGAAAACTGGAAAATGCTTGCCGTTTCCAGTCGTACTTTTGCGCGGTCGCAAATAATTCATGCAGTTTATAATCGAGTTGTTCGTGACAGCATATCGAGTCGTATCGAATAAAATTGCATTTACATACGTGTTATTATAGTTTGAAGACACATATTTTGATGTCTATCATAAAACTCGACATGTACGGACTAGATAAATAAAATATATAGGTACATAATACAATTTAAACATTGCCACCCTTAAGATAGGAGGCAGAAGTGTGAACAATGAAATAGGCCACACAGTGATATAAACCTGTGCGGTCTGACAACACCAGCAATGACCGAGACAAAATATTTGGACTTTTTGGAGGGAACGCGAGGAGTGAAGTTGTGTGATTTGTTTTATTTTGTCTATTTAGTGTTTCCTCAGATTTAAATGTGTAATAACGGTGGTTTATTAAGTATTTAATATCTGTGAAAATGCACAAATGTGGGAAAATGAAACAAAGCCGCTGGACGTAACTTCTCGGGATCCTCCAAAAAGACCACTGAAAAAATTTCAGTAAATCACCACCATTTTACTGAGATTATATTTCATCCCATATCATCTCATCTCATTTCTTTGATTTCATCCCAGTTGATTAATCATCTTCATTTCATTTCATTCTTTTTCATAAAAATAAGAATGTAATATAAATTAAAATAAGACAAGACTCAAATGTCTTAGTTTCCAGGTCATAAAATCACTTAAAAAAAAGAGCCAAAATATTTCAGTTTCTCCGGATTAGAGCACTATAGTCTGTCAAATATAGCTTGATATGCGGGACACTTAGAACTTTTCGAATTTAAGCGATTATAGAAAGAATGACATTTGAAAATGAAATCGATTATCTTCTTTTTTTTTTCGAAATAAACCTGACTACAGAAATATGAGTCGCCAACTGTCTCGTGTATCATGATATGTTTAACAACATGTTTCTAACTTAATAGTTATTTACTTGAAATGCTAGAGATTAAACACCAGTATAGTATCTTATTTGAATATCTGATTTACGAGCGTGAAGCTCAAAATGTTAGGAATGACTCATTTTGGTTGTACGACAAACGCTGGTAGGTATAGGTTGTATCTTAGCATAATATTTAGCTTTTTTCTTCTACAAGTATGTAAGGATGATTTTTTTTTATTAGCACTAATCGATTTATTGGTTGATTTAATCGATTTAATAATTATTATTTTTTTATCGCTTAGATGGGTGGACAAGGTCACAGCCCACCTGATGTTAAGTGGTTACTGGAGCCCATAGACATCTACAACCCCTGTCCTGGTGAAACTGGAAAGGCCTCCGGGCCACCAGTAATTCTTCAATCATAAAAAAAAACATCTACAACGTAAATGCGCCACCCATCTTGAGATATAAGTTCTAAGGTCTCAGTATAGTTACAACGGCTACCCCACCCTTCAAATTGAAACGCATTACTGTTTCACGACAAATATTGGTAGAGTGGTGGTACCTACCCGTATGCTCACAAGAGGTCCTACCACCAGTAAAAATAATTTAAAAAAATATATTATTGACAATACACTATTTTCTAACATTTCATTAAAATCTTTACTTACTTTACTGTTTTATCCACTAAAATATATGAGGTATTATTTCAAATGAGTCGTCTATTATCAAAGGTGGCAATCTGTGCATTTGGCCAAAAAAATGTTATTGATATGTCAATACAGATTGATTTGAATATAATCGTCTCCTTCAAAGAATACGGTTCAAAACCTGCATTAAATAAAGGTTAATACTTAACCTGTTATTTATCTAAGATGTCGTTCAGAAGAGTTTTGTGACTGCCAATGGAATACAAAGTCAATAATTCGTTTTTCTGATTTACCACTAATTGTCCAAAAGTCACATTGCCGGCTTTGATAATAGTCGACTCAAATGCTCCAATATAGAAATAGGGACGTGAATTTAAAATGACAACCATAAAAATATCGCGCATCACACCGTCCAAAAACACAAAAGGCGCATATAAGCGAAAAAGTGAAAGTCAGGTCACACGCACACACGCACCGCGCTTATACACGCACCGCGCCCACACACCGGTATACTGACTTAGAATGATCTATCTTTTCTACCGACGGACAACGTGGATTCTGGCGTCCAAATTGACAGATGAGGTCCGAACTTTGAAACGCGAACTCACAATACCCAAAGTAATTTCAAACACTAAACTCAACGTTACGTCTTCATTACGCTATCAATTCGTGTAAAAGTTTGTTTATTGCATATGTTTTTTTTATTGCTTAGATGGATGGACGAGCTCACAGCCCACCTGGTTTTAAGTGGTTACTGGAGCCCATAGACATCTACAACGTAAATGCGTCACCCACCCTGGGATATAAGTTCTAAGGTCTCAGTATAGTTACAACGGCTGCCCCGCCCTTCAAACCGTAACTATTACTGATACCGTACTAATTACGTTGTTCTGATTTTTGTAACAACCATAAATTTTAATATAGGCTCGGTACATCCCCTTTTATGTTTACCAAAATCTTTCATATTTAAAATTAGTTAAGCACTTGTGGAGCGATTTTGGAGAATTAATAAAAAATAAATTTAAAAAAATGCGAGTTTTTTCTTTAATTAATATAAAAGCAATTTTATACAACACTGATGCAAGTACCAAAAAATTTTTTTCTAACAATCAGCTCAATACGTTTCATAGAATGGCTAAAAAAACTATATTCCAGGTCATTAAAAAAAAAAATTACTTGCATTCCATTTTGCCGGTCAATTTATTTTTCTTATTAAAAATCATTCTGTATTAAAACTTAAAACAATAACTGGCACAAACCAACCTGCCTGCGCTTCGTAAGCCGCTAACCCTAGTACATGAACGTACGAACTATTTATACAATGCTGAATCATTCGTTTGTGGGCGACTTATTTATGTCCTTAGATAAATATGTTAATCGATGAGAAAATGGCGTGTGAACTAAACAAAACGGATCCTAAGTGCAGCGGTCGTTGGTTCGACGCTGGTATTTTCCGGTTTTTTTTATTACGCATATTAAATTTAAGAAAAATAAACATTTGTTTGAAGGGTGGGGGGTGGTGGAGGCAGTCGATGTACTGTAAAAACTGAGACCTAAGAACTCAGGTCTCAAGGTAGGTGGCGGCATTTACTTCGTAGGTGTCTATGGGGTCCGGTAACCACTTAAAACCAGGTGGACCATGAGCTCGTCCAACCAATTAACCAAAAAAAATAATTAAACCTCTTCGGAAAACAAAAAACATAATTCGAAAAAAATCGATATACGAAGTCGTCATGGCCTAAGGAAGAAGATGTCCGGTGTGCCCGCATTAATCGATGCGACTGGGTCAATGTTCGAATCCCACACGCAGGTAATTTTTTTTTCTCACAAAATACATAATATTTAAAACATATTTTTCCTACCCATGCTGATAGCCTTGGAGGGTATTTCAGCTTCTTGACGTGTAGGTGAGCTCACGGGGCTCAAACCGGGAGTGTGGCTAACGCTGGCCCTAGCAAGAGCAGTGCTTCGCAGAATCTACCACCGGATTGGAAACGGGACCCACTGAGAAGATCCGGCGAGAAACTCAGTGGGCTGTGTCTATGGGAACATGTTCAATGAATGACTTCCACGATGAAAGAATAACATCGTTCGAATGATATTTCCTGAGATTTATTTAACAGAGTTTAAATGCTTTCAATACGTCTCTGTCTACTTACGTTAGGCTTGAAGATACCATTGTTTCCCAATAAGGAGCAAAATACTTTAAAATAAAATTCTTTGAACGGAAGTCATAACTAGGGCGCGTGTAGCGAAAATGCTCTATCAATGGAATCGATAATGGTCCTTTAAAATTCAGCATAAAGCTTATTATCGCTTGCAGCTTAAGCTTCGAAAATGAAAGTGGACGCTGACGGGTTTCGTACAAAGGTATTTGAATCAGCGAATCCTGTGGCTGTGAGGTTTTGGCCTAGCGGTAACAAAGGTCGTGATAAATCGCTCGTTTGAGACATGAGGTCGGATTCTTAATTACGTAATATAACGGCTTTCCTACCCTACAGGAACGCATTACTGCCTCACGGCAAAAATCGGTGGTAGAATCTGCGAAGCACGGCTCTTGCTAGGGTTCGTGTTAGCAATGTTGTCAGGTTTGAGCCCCGTGAGCTCACCTACTAAGGTTACGCTGAAATAGCCTCTCAAGGCTATCAGCTTAGGTAGGAAAAAAAACGGCAAAAATAAGCAGGTTGGTGATACATACCGGTGCGGGCTTACAATACGCGCTACCTCTACTGGTTGCCGGTTGACGAAAGCAGTGTGGTGGTAGAATATTCAGAAGACGCCGCTGATAATTCGCGTTTAAATCTAAGCTTTCACGTACCTAAATATTTTTTTTATTGCTAGATGGGTGGACGATCTCACAGCCCACCTGGTGTTAAGTGGTTACTGGAGCCCATAGACATCTACGACGTAAATGCGCCACCCACCTTGAGATATAAGTTCTAGATCTCAAGTATAGTTACAACGGCTGCCCCACCCTTCAAACCGAAACGCATTACTGCTTCACGGCAGAAATAGGCAGGGCGGTGGTACCTACCCGCGCGGACTCACAAGAGGTCCTACCACCAGTAAAGTCCATCCATCTCTCCATCTATAATTAAATTTAAACTAATTTAAGCGCTATCCATTCGTAATAAGATCTACTGTATGCAACGAAACTGTCTCGTGATATATGTCACGTTGGCATCGCATTTGTTTTGTCGTTAAAAAACGTGTTAAGAACCAAGCGGTGATTTATTGAAATTAGAATTTTATGTGGCTAGAAAAAGTTTCAAATTTGTGCGGGGATTCTCAACGTTGATGGTTTTTTGTATCTACTTCTCAATTCCAGTAGTTTTAAAAAAAAAAACGATTAACATACAAATCATTTTAATGAACTATTTTGGCGAGTATAGTATAATATTTAAAACAGTAAGTACATTTTGGTACTTCAAAATTTTATAGATTTTACTATGAGTAAGTTTTTTGTGTTTGAGTAGGTTTTTTGGCTATGATGTTCACTAAAATAATATAATGGGCCCCTGGGTAGCCATTTCTACATGTTTTTTATTTTTTTTAAGCCCTTGTGGGCAGATGAGCATACGGCCCACCTGATGGTGAGTGGTTACCGTCGCCCATGGACTTCAGCAACGCTAGGGGCAGAGCCTACCGCTTAATACTCTCCACAAGCCTCGTTTGGAGTAAGACATGCCATAGCGCTCGGGAAACACCGTGGAGGGGAGCTCATTCTAAAGCCGGATGGTACCTGTCAAAATTGATCTCTAGAAACGCACTGTAGATAACAACAGTGGCTCCAGGTATTATGAACGAACTCTACGCCAGTGACGGGCAGTGCGATGGTAAAAACGAGATGATGGTATTATCTCGAACATCAGTTTTATTTTCTATAACGGAACAACCCTAAACCAAGGTACCTAAAGTTCTAAGAAAAGATCACCTTAGATTGAAAACATTTTCTGCAGAGCTAGTATTGTGGCGGCCTATTCAACAATAATAAAAACTACTAACATTAATATAAAAGTTTGTATTTCTGTTAATTTTCAGGAACCGTTGCTGTTTTCGAAAAGAGTTTGAAGAACTGTGGTACAATCTACGACAATCTCACCGATAGTTTAGTCAACTCGTTTATCAGGCGTTAACTCACTGCGGGTGCTATGTACTGTGCAATCGGGCATTTTGCGTTGATTCATTTGCAATGCAACACAGAACATGACTGTTATCGACCATCTTAAGACAATAGCTTGAGGTGTCTATGAATTCCAATAATCATTTAGCATTAACGGGGCTGTGGGGCTGGATCACCCACCCAATAAAAAAACCTAACACCCATAAAGGTCGTACTCAAAACGTCCTCGACATTCACTCTATCCAGGAACATTTCGACGAATGCTCGAAATTAGACAGAGAGAGAGTATTCTTTATTGTACACCAAAACACAAATAAACAGTGCGATACATTAAACACAAAAGTACAATTGGCGGTCTTATCGCTAAGAGCGATCTCTTCCAGACAACCATCAGGTGAACAAGAATCATTTGGAAGCGAACTACGCGCGGTGTTTCAATCCAATGAAATACATGTGCATATATGTTTTATTTTTATTTTTATTGCCTAGATGTGTGGACGAGCTTACAGCCCACCTGGTGTTAAGTGGTTACTGGAACCCATAGACATCTACAACGTAAATGCGCCACACACCTTGAGATAGAAGTTCTAAGGTCTCAGTATAGTTACAACGGCTGCCCCATCCCTCAAACCGAAACGCATTACTGCTTCACGGCAGACATAGAAAAATAAAATAAAATGTACACATACATAAACACATACATACATAGATATATCCGTAAATATACATACAATTAATATACAAGATTAAATTTTACTGTCACCCGGGCGGTCTTTTGATTTAAAAATAAATTAAAATATAAGCAAAAACTACTACTATCATTAGAATAATCACATTTTTCAATAAACGTGAGCGAAACAGTACTCATAAATTATACTCGATATCATATAGGTAAATCTGACACTTGTTTCCTCACCTCGACTGAGGAATGTTGTCGAGCCATACCAAGTCGAGGAGATTGTTCCTAAAAAAACTAAGTTTTCTTGAATTAGATTGAGCAGAGTCGAGGAAGCTTACAGTTCTTTGAATATGCGTGATAGATCTTTGGAGAATGATCACTCTTAGCGCAAAACGCGGGATTGTTAGCTTTATTGTTGTATGAACGAATGTGTTCTTCACCCATTTCTGAATATTCAGAAGTTACCGTAACATATTAATGGCTATAGTCAGGAGGTGGACAGAGGCTGTCTGTTCAAAAAAAATTTAGATTGTTAGTTTATTGTCTTGTTGAAACTATCATCTATATATATAAAAATGAATTGCTGTTCGTTAGTCTCGCTAAAACTCGAGAACGGCTGGACCGATTTGGCTAATTTTGGTCTTGAATTATTTGTGGAAGTCTAGAGAAGATTTAAAACGTAGATAAATATGAAAATGCTCGGAATTAAATAAAAATAACAATTTTGTTTTCCCTTTGATGTGTCCCCCGTCGCACGGATTCCTTTTGTTTGTTTTAAGTTTATTTTATACAAAAGTTTAGTCCTTTTATTTCTCGATTGAGGCACTACGAAGTCTGGCAGGTCAGCTAGTTTAGAATAAAAACAAGATATTTAAAAAACAATCAACCAGTAGAAGCGAATTTTTCTTTATGAAAAAAAATCATATTCTCTCGAAGGATTGTTTGTCTCGTAGGATTAGTGAATAGAGACTGGACCATACCACGGGATCTAGGTTCGATTCCCTGTCCAAGTAATTAGTTCGGGGTATATTTTTTAATATTTTTTTAATGACGTCATTTTGCACAAACCAATATTATTAGTCACCTTCCTTAATTGTCATATTTACTTAATTAGACTTAATAGTTCGCCGTGTTAGATAAGTAAATAGAACTACTAGGTTAATTATGTGATTTTCTTTTGCTAAAACTTCGACCCTATCTCTTAAGGAAATCCGCATTAATAAATTTCACAGAGATGTCATGTTATTGACAGTGACTTATTGACAAAATTGAATAGGCGTTGTGTGAATAGAGTTTCTGGAAATTAATAGAATAATGTTGATCTCGAATTCACGTGAGACAAAGTAGTGCTGAGCTTAAACATATTTTACAGAAATTGCTAAAGGAATTTTTGAAAAAAGTACGTTATAACGACTTTAAAATAAAATAAAAAAGTAAAAATAAATGCTAAATTCACAGCAAAATAATTTTAAAGGGTTATTTTTAATGTAACTTATAAAAAAAACATTTTTTTAGACATAGGCGCTCTAAGACATCCGTACAGGTTGATACCTTGTACCTTTCTAATCAAACTGCGCAAACAGTCGGTATTCCGACGCTCCGCGCGTTATACGCCTTAATAGAGCGTCGATATATCGACAGATCGCGCTTAAAGAGTTAAGATCTCAGGAGACCACCTTTTCAGTATGCAAATTGCGGTGGAAATAACACATGATTTGTTCTATTTTTTCCTTGTTGGATATTTGCAGACACCAAAAGTGATAATAAAATAGCATCTACATACAAAAATCCCTAGACTAAGAGACAGGACATAATCTCTAAGCGGTGAATATAAGAGAAAAAAAATTTGAGAAAATATCAGAGTTACGCTGAAGCAAGATATTTCGAAGTTACATTCTTTATATGATGAACTTATTATTATTTAAGTGCGGGACAAAAAAATTTATTTATTTATTTTATTTATTAATAATAGCGAAACGAATGTCAAATTAAAAAAAAAAAAAAAACAGCAAATGTGGGAGTTCTGTATAAAGCCTATTATTGTTCGAAGTTGAAAACAAAGGATTTTTTCTCTGACACATATAAACTTAAATAAGCCATTTGACACGTGATTTTATTATGAAAATAGGCACGTGTGTCGAGAGTCATTGCAATCATGATTAATGATTTAACGTTAAGTTTTTAAACAAATCAAAGATAGCACGCGATTTATTCAAACAATACAAAGAGCTCAGATCGAAAGCGAATAGTGATGCAAATAGAAAATAATGACAATCCGCCATTTGTCAAATTAATGTTTTGAGGTCATTTATTAATGATCCAACGGACGGACTGCCTCGTCTAATGATTTCCGCTGAATATTTAGTTGAAAGAACTGCATCGGTCCTCGACGGGAACGATACGAAAATATTGCATAACGTTGCCATAAAAATAACAAAAACCCTTTCTTTACGCCGTGTGATTTACGACTTTTCATGCTCGCACGAAAATCCACACACACTCGCGGTTTATCGGGTCGAACACAGATGCATTTGCACGCACACTAGGGCAGGCTCGGTTGACATAACACGCACACACTCACCTATGGTCAAAGCGTGTGGTCCTGGGAGTGCGGGCCTCCCAGCTGCAGCATCGACCGGCACAGCTCCGTGATCTCCGGGTGGTTCAAGTTTATCAGGTGCACGTACATCTGCTTGTGGAGGCTCAGCTCCCCCGAAACCGCCTCGAGCCTCTTCAGCAAGGCCTCCTTCTCTCTCAGCAAAGTTTTCACTTTCTCTTCGACTTCGCGGGAACGTACTTTAGCCTTTTCCCGGGATTTCCTCACGGCTATGTTGTTGCGCTCCCTTCGCCTTCTGTATTCGTCAGTTCCCTTGTCTATTACTTTGCCTGAGGATCGTCTCGGAGGTGCCGGTTTGTGTTTCAGCAGAGGAGGAAGCAGAGGTCCTCCCAGAGGCGGTAGGGGAGTGAAACTTCCTGTGTAAGGATTGTTAACGCCGACTGGCGGCTGCGGATTGTATTGTCCTGTGTATTGCGAGCATGTGACCGTTCTTCGGAAGTCCTGCGGTTCTGGCGGCTCTTCTTTAATTGGGGGCGCCTGCTCGTGTGCCGAGCTGGCTTGTACTGGCGCGTAGGACGCTCCGGAGTGGACCGGTTGCGGCATGTACGCCAGCGTCGTCCTCGTGAACCGGGGCTGAGGCGATCGGCCTCCGGGTAGGATTTCCTGAAAGAGGGCCATCGTTTCCTCGCCCCGGAACTGATCCTCGATGAGGTGTTGCAGATCCAAGCTGATCTCCTGTCCATTGAGCTCGTCGAGTTCCGGTGGTGGGAAAGCCGATCTTTTATCCTCGACGACTTTTTTGAGGTCTGGTTGGGGAGGCGGCGGAGGCGCTGCCGCCGCATCGTACATCTGGGGAGACTCCATCCCGCCGCTCGGGCCAATCACGGGCCCAGCGGCGCCGGCGGCCCGAGCCTCCACGTCAAAGCACTGAGAAGCCGTCACTAAAGCACATGCACCGTGTGTGAATCCGTGCGGTCGGCGTGCGTTGCGCGTCGCGATATCACGTGCAAGTCAGCGGGTCTGGGCGAGCGCGCGTGCACTCGCGGCGGCGGTGTGGCGCGGACTGGGCGCCGCACACGCCGCGCGCTCTCGCAAGGTTGCCCGGAAGGAACCGCGGCGACCTGAAAGTTCGCAGTAAAAGTTTACGCGCACCACACACCACGCGGGGGTGATAATTGGACCTGCTTACCCCGTCAGAGTACATACAGACTTGCAGTCTTGCAAACCGCGGGAACCTTGCACTAAATATTAAAAAAAAAGTCTAGTGAGCCCGCGAATACATAAACTGCTAATTTAAGTGCAACAAACGCGTATTTCAGGGAAAAAATATTTAACCACACAAATATAATAAAATGATATAAAATTCTACGATTTGCTACAATATCTAATGTCAATTCGGAAGTCAATTATAGAATTGTCATTAATTCAGAAACCGTTTTTTTTTTAATTACCTTTTACTATGCTTATTATAAAACCAACAAATCAATCTTCGAATCACATGTCCAAGATAAACATACAACAGTTATAGCTGACCAAAAACGATTCTCATTAAATCTAAGAAATGTCCAAGAGATAGGTTATCTTTTGTATCAAATAGCTTCTCTATTGAAAACTAAAGAAATTCAAATACAAATTACTATTATCTTATAACAATTTCGTTGACTACCACGCGGCTGAACTTGAACTTAGGTATTTCCACAGAACATTTCCTTCGATTTGAAAACTTTCATCGAAAGGTTACGAATTGCCATCCCAAAATTATCGAAAAATAAATTGCCACACCCACGAATGTCCACGAAATCACTCTATCATCACGCATCCACGTTGCCAGTGATAAGCGGTAATCTGTATGAGATCTGACACGGGCGAACGTGGTCAATCACAGATGCGCTAGGTGCGATAAGTTTTTTTATACAGTTGCTTAATCTTATGAAACCCTAGTACACGACGACCGCTTTCGAAACATGAACGCCTGGTAGTTTTTTATTTATTTTCAAAGCCTGTAGTTGTTGCTATAGGTAGTTCCGCGCTGCTGTCCATGGGCAGCAACAACGACGACAAAAGATGACCTTTAATTAAATATATATCGATTATTAGGTATTTCAGTTTAGTTCATTTTAACGGCGGAATGTGCGAGGTAATTAAATTTGGATTTAGTAAAATTATCTAACTCAACTTAAATTGTGTAAAATTACTAATGAGATGAAAGCTAATAATAGCATAATGGGAATAATAATTATACTAAAATTTTTAATTTATATTTAAACAATAAGTTTTTTAAATGGAATTTTCCGTCATAAGTCAATAAAATTAAAATATAATTAACATCTAATTCACTACAAGAATTTTAAATTTACAATACGCAATTTTTACTAGTCTTACATTTCTAACAGCGGTTTGGTTATGTTAATAACCTTGTCTCTACATATAAAAATGATAGTATACTGTGTCTTAATACCACAATGAAAATGAACTTCCAAATCTATTTATTTATAACAGAAAGCGCTAACTGGTGGCAGGACCTCTTGTGAGTCCGCACTTGTAGGTACCACCACCCCGCCTATTTCTGCCGTGAAGCAGTAATCCATTTCGGTTTGAAGGGCGGGGCAGCCGTTGTAACTATACTGAGACCTTAGAACTTATGTCTCAAGGTGGGTGGCGCAATTACGTTGTAGATGTCTATGGGCTCCAGTAACCACTTAACACCAGATGGGCTGTGAGCTCGTCCATCTAAGCAATAAGAAAAAAGTGAAATCCGCTTATAAAAACATTTAAAACATATACAACCCACATCATATTGTATTACGCAGGCATTGTACAAATTAAAAAAATGTGTGTGTGTTTTTATTAACTAACTGTTTCTAGCCTTATATTTGTTTGTAAATCAAAACGTCAGACTTATTATTTTAGCTTTGTAAACAAGAATGGTCTGCGAATAATAATTACTAACGTTATTGTCTGTAAAAAAACTATAGTTTTCTCGTTTTGAACATCAAGCAAGAAATAACAGTGCTAAAATCGGGCCTCAAAACGGGAAGGCGGTTTAATATCCTACCTAAGCTGATGGCTTTGAGAGGCCATCGTAACCTTAACAAGTATTAGAGCTCTCATCTCAAACCTGACGTTGCTAACACTGACCCTAGCAAGAGCAGTGTGCTTCGCAGAATCTACCACCGGATCGGAAACGCGACCCACTGAAAAGATCTGGCGAGAAACTCAGTGGGCTTTTTTTTTTTTACTTTTATTGCTTAGATGGGTGGACGAGCTCACAGCCCACCTGTTGTTAAGTGGTTGCTGGATCCCATAGACATCTACAGCGTAAATGCGCCACCCAACTTGAGGTATGTTGGCACTTTGAATATTACTTCATTTGGCAGAGCGACTAAACATGGTAATTTCCTGATCTAGCTGCCAGGCTGCGTTGGAGCCCTAGTAACCTCCCCTCCACGAAGGGAGGCGCGGTGAACGGCCGACCGACTCTACGCTGTGATGCAATCCAACAACCAAACAGTCGATTTGTTGCAGATTGGCCACTGTGAAAAATAATATAATAAAATATGAATTTAAGATCACATGAAACTACGTGAATTAAGACTAAGATGAAAAACAAGGAACTAGGAACTTTATTAATGGTTGCAGGACGTCTTGTGGGGGTTACCTACCCGTACTGACTCACAAGCCCACAGCCCTGCCTATTTCTGCCGAGAAGCAGTAATGCGTTTCGGTTTGAAGAGCGCGGCAGCCGTTGTAACTATACTGAGACCTTAGAACTCATATCTCAAGATGAGTGGCGGCATTTACGTTGTAGATGTATATAGGCTCCGTTAACCACTTAACACCACTCCGCTCGTCCACTCATCTATGCAATAAAAAAAAGAAGTTGATATATTATACAATTTCCTAGCTTTCCTATAGGAAGAGGTAAACCTAAGAAAAGCGAAGACGATATGTGTAAGAGGGGAGTGAGCGAAGAAATTGTATATGATAGAGGAATATGGAAGGAGAAAACACAAAACGCCGACCCCAGGTGAATGGTAGAAGGGCAGGAGAATGATGATGATACTATTTCCTAGATAAAGGATATATATACTCTGTACTGACATAGGTGCGTATATAGATAATAAATAGTTTGCATTAATTAAATTGCGCAAATATTTATTTCTATTAATGTAAATGATTGTACAATGTAAATAGAGGAATAGTCATAATTTACATAACTTATTAGTTTGTTTTACAGGTAACCCTCCTTTCTGACGGTATTTTACAACACGATAAAGAGATTTTTGTTTTAAATTATTTAGAAAATTACATTATGCACTATGAATAAACAATATATAGCCATAGTCGAGACGTTTCATTCAGAAAATATACTCAGCTTTTTGTAGTGGCTTTTAGTGTCATATAACACGACTTCGCACAACACAGGACTTTTTAGGAACGTATCTACCGCGTTATAGGAAGGTTGGCTGTATAATTTATAATCCACTAGATCCCAACTAGGCTTTAGGTTAAGGTAGTTTTTACATTCATTTTTATTTTTGTTTTATTATTATTACATATTATTTTTATTTTATTCCGAAATTGTAGTTATTGTTTTTTATTTAATTTTGGTTAAGTTATATGAAATGTAGTTGTTAATGAATGTAATATGGACGGAAAATTTGAAGTAAATGAAATAAATAAAAATAATGATAATTCCGAAGCGGCCATTTCACATCGCGCCGCTGTCTCAGTGAGTGGGTAAGTAGGCGGACGCCAGCGCAGAAAGTGGTTTTGTGACGCAACCCGCGCCGCTAACCCAGTCACTGTGCACTACCAGACGCCAGCCTCATGATGTACTGGAACCGATGCCTGCGATTGTAAAAGGTTTTCTATCGCCTTCGAATGCGGACCAGCAAAAGAGGCTGGTAGTAGGCCGTGGCTCATAGAAAGCGGCAATATCATCATGCACTACCAGACGACGGCCTCATGATGTACTGGAACCTGTCTCCGGTTGTAAAGGGTTTTTTATCGCCTTCGAATGCGGACCAGCAAAATAGGCTGGTGGTTCGCCGTCGCTCAGGAAAGCGGCAATATCATCATCCTACCGCTGTTGAGATTTAGGCCACCTGTACACGGCCATGTCGTGATGCTTGGGAAACGCTATTTCAGCCTAGAACAGGTCGGTACGTGATGGATATGTGTTTGTAAATGACCAGTTGATCAGCGGTTCTAGAGGCGAAGGATGGTGACCTGTCACATATAGGTTTGGACAAGTAGTTCAACAATCTCTTTTTTTTATTACTTAGATGGGTGCACGAGCTCACAGCCCACCTAGTGTTAAGTGGTTACTGGAGCCAATAGACATCTACAACGTAAATGCCGCCACGTACCTTAAGATATAAGTTCTAAGGTCTCAATAGAGTTACACGCAAGACCTGGTTTTAAGGAGTCACCCTAGTCCCATGGAACTTAAAAACCCCAGCTCACCTATATAGCTCAATACGTTGTGTAAAAACGTAGCAGTCCTCAACCTGCAAGGTGTGACTTCTCCTCAGCACCAATAGGAATGATTGTGGTCATATGCGGACTAACAGACATCTTACCACCAGTAATTTCGCAAATTATAATGTTGCGAATTTGATTTTATTATTATTTTATTGTCTTTGTAGACAGACGAGCATACGATCCACGTGATGGTACTGGTTACCGTCGCCCATGGACGTCAGCAATGCCAGGGGCAGAGCCAAGTCGCTGCCTACCGTTAAGTATTCTTCACAAGCCTCGTTTGAAGAAGGGCAATTGAATTACTCGATATTCCTTCATCATAGAGATGATGCGTTAAGTATTGCATTACAAATAATTGTAAATAGACATGCTTTAACAAAAACCCGACTTCAAATAGAAAAAAAAAGATATTCCGAACCAAATGAATATACCTACACTAAAAACAATAATCATCGAAATCGGTTGGCGTGATATTGAGTTATTGAGTTATTCATCTATTTGTCGCGCACGTACTTAATGCAAATTTAAGACTTATATGGTTTTCTCATGTATACCATTATTAGAACTGAACTAATTGAAATGGGACCGTCACGGGAAACGTCAGCTTTCTAATAAAAAAAGAATCATCAAAATGGATTCACCCAGTCAAAAGTTATGAGGTAACAAACATAAATAAAAACATACAGTCGAATTGAGAACCTCTTCCCTTTTTAAAGTCGGTTAAAACTTATACCTACCTCCCTTGGAGTTATATACGTTAATTAAGCATTAACTGCACAAAAAGAGAAGAAAACTGAAATTGATCAGTACTGCCACATAAAAATACTTCTGAGAAGACACACGCGTGATGGTTTCTAACCGGCGAACCTGTGTCGGGTCACGTACATCGATTGGCCCCTCTGCACTCTCTCCAGATAACCTTTGCCTGTCCGTAACTATCATTACAATAATTTTTCGGTTGAACTAAATTAAGGCCACTCTTTTTTAATAGTTTTCACAAGTCGTGCATATACGATTAATAACTAGTTACTGTACAAACCAATGCACATCGCCCACTAAGCTTTAGAAGTCATCGTGGCTTAATGGATAAGACGTCCGGTGCATTTGTATCTAGCGATGCAACGGCGTTCGAATCCCGCAGGCGAGTAACAATTTTTCTAATAAAATACGTAGGTACTTGACAAATGCTCACGATTGAGTTCCACGGTGAAGGAATAAATAACATCGTGTAATAAAAATCAAACCCGCAAAATTATAATTTGCGTAATTACAGGTGGTAGGATCTCTTGTGAGTCCGCACGGGTAGGTACCACGCTCCTGCCTATTTCTGCCGTGAAGCAGTAATGCGTTTCGGTCTGGAGAGTGGGGCAGCCGTTGTAACTATACTGAAACCTTAAAACTTAAGCAAAAAGAAAAAAGGAAACTAAACTTCTCGCCGGATCTTCTTAGTGGGTCGCGTTTCCAATCCGGTGGTAGATTCTGCGAAGCACTGCTCTTGCTAGGGCTAGTGTTAGCAACTCCTCCGGCTTAAGCCCCGAGAGCTCACCTATACACTCTAACCTTAGCTGATATAGCCTCTCAAGGTAATCACAGGTAGGAAAAAAAAATCTTTCTCGGTCGCAAATGACTGCGGTACGTTTGTAAGGAAATAACTAGAAATACACGCAATATTGCCTCCAATCCGCGCAATCTTAGTCCATATCAATGTCGCAACAATAATAACTAATTAGATAGTTTTATTAGTCGCCTTTATTGTACGTTAACGTAATTATTACCTACAGACCAATTGCTTTTTATAACAAACTTTTCAAGCAAAGCATTAAAACCATGAAATTCTGTTTTTAATTGCTTTAAATTCGCTAAAACCTCCGGATAACTTATTAAAATATTCGGTAATCTTGAAATTGGTTGTGATCAATACATATCTGTAATTTCGACCAACTTTGAATCACCATTAAAGACGGAAAAGCCTACAGCTCGCTTGAAGGTAAGTGGTAACTGTCGTGAATAGCAGTGGCCGAATAATGATAACTAGTGGACACCCAGTAGTCGAAAATAGACCACAATTAATTGAAATTATAAGTTTGAACTTTACTAAGGTTCTATTGTCAAAATCATATAATAACAGATTTCATCAAGGCTTCACTATAAACATTTTTTTTTTATTTTTTTTTATTGCTTAGATGGATAGCTCACAGCCCACCTGGTGTAAAGTGGTTACTGGAGCCCATAGACATCTACAACGTAAATACGCCACCCACCTTGAGATATAAGTTCTAAGATCTCAGTATAGTTACAACGGCTGCCCCACCCTTCAGACCGAAACGCATTACTGCTTCACGGCAGAAATAGGCAGGGTGGTAGTAACTTACCCGTGCGGACTCCCAAGAGGTCCTACCACCAGTGTATGTGTATGTGTATATTAAAGATAGACAATATTAATCTCTTGTCAATTCGACCACAGACTTTAACGATAAACAGAAGAGTATTTATGCGTCTGTGTGTCAAAAACATGGTAGTGTGTGTGTGTGTTTTTTTTATAGCCCTTGTAGGCAGACGAGCACACAGCCCACCTGATGGTGAGTGGTTACCGTCGCCCATGGACTTCAGCAATGCCAGGGGCAGAGCCAAGCCTCTGCCTACCGCTTAAGACTCTCCACAAGCCTCGTTTGAAGAAGGACATGTCATAGCACTCGGGAAACACCGTGGAGGGGAGCTCATTCCGTAGCCGGATGGTACGTGGCAAAAAATACCTCTGGAAACGCACTGTGGATGACCGCAGTGGCTCCAGGTAGTATGGATGAACTGTACTCCGATGGTGTGTAATGTTTTTATGATTTAATATATTTTTATGCATAATTCAAATTTGCGCAATTTTCGTAAAAAAGGGTACAAAGTTTTTGTTTCACGTATTAATGTATAGATAAATTACTGATACCAGGACAACATAGCATAGCACTAGTAGATCTAAAAACAAAATTAGTTTTCCCGCCACGTCTCCTAAACCCCTCCAGAGTGTTTGTCACTGAACTAAATAACTCCGTCTGATTCACTCGCCATTGACCCGCGTATTTCGCAATACTAAGCAATTTGAGGAACTGACCGGTGGAAAGTTGCTAAGAATTTCAGATGATGCATTAATAATAAAAACCGTTTAAAATAATTCAGAGAATCGCACTGTATTTACAAGTTTAAATTATACTTAGCATTATTTTATATCGAATTATTAGTAGAAATTTAAAATGGTAACTGTAAGGAAACTTTAATAAATCACATTTTCTTTCGTCTAAATAATAAAAAGTATTTATTTTTTTATCTAAAACGTATGTATTAATGTCATGCCTACGAAAAAAAAAAGAAACCTTTCATCATCTCTCTACACTCGGGAATTTAAAATTCAAAACAGGAATATCATTCGACGAATTTAAAAACCTAATATGAAATTGACATATCACATTTTGACATAAATCGCGTCGAACCGAATCGAAATAATGCTTAAAATATTTAGATGCTATTCACAAGCATCGAGACTCGAATGTAGGTAACCGCTATGTACCAGGGCGTCATGAGCCGAACGTTACGCAATCGGCCCACTCTCACTTTCGCGAGCGGGCTGAGGCCGCGATACGAGCTTCGCCGTCCAACATCGTCCCGAGCAACCTACTATGGCATTCTGATCGCCTGGTACTATTGGTTTCGTTTTCTATCGCGTTCATATGAAGCGTGCGAATTTTTTTAATTTTAACTCTTTTTTAATTAAATTAATCAATTATTTTTTTATGTAACAATCAAGAATTTAATTGGGGTCTTCTAAATAAAAAAATAAAAACAACAAAAGTATTTAATTAATTTCTAGGTTTTAAGAGAATCATTAAATAAAGATGACGCTAACAATGGTGGTTTGAGGAGATTATTCAGCCGTAAGCCGCGGTATACCTGTGGCATTGTTGCCGCCAATGGGCGACGGTAACCACTCACCATCAGAAGGTCCGTGTCAGCACACGGTCCGTGCTTTGTAAGCAGATCAGCATCTGCCTACAAAAGCAACGTGAACACCTTAAACTAACTATGTAAGTTTATGCTTTAGTTAGTGTATTTGGGGACTCGATCGAATAGATAGTTGAATTTTACCAACAGCAATGCGGATTTTGTACTAATTACGGAGAGAATCCTTATCTATTGAGTTTCATATCACTTGATGTGATATCTTCTCCTTGCTCCGAACTAAATGAATTTTTATAGTGGTATTTATTATCTCTAAGACAGTTATTGTCTTTGTGACCATCTACCATCGGGTGAACCGTTTGTTTGTCTATCTCCAAAATCACTAAAGCACTTATACTGCGGCCCCTAACAATTTCTATACAACAGTTAAAAAACCTTTTGCATAGTAAATAATATTTTAAAACACAATCGAAATATCATTTTTTTGTCAGTTTCATTTTGTACAACAACAACAATACACACAAAACGAATTCAAATTTTAAGCGTCACATGCGAAACTAGCGAAAGTGTGTCAAACCGGCTCTATATCGTGGCCCGGACGGCATTTCCCGCTGCCTAATACAGCCAAGCCTTTGTATAGCTTGCATTATCTGTATTTTACTGGAATATTTTGTCTGCATTTTTACGTATTGGCGGGAATTTTGACGTTTGTTTTGCAGAATTATATTAACAATATAATTTTTTTTAGACTCCAATTAAAAGTAGGCTCTGATTATAATTACTTCCCGGGATATTATTTGTCAAAACCAGCATTTTTTTTTTTTTCAATTCAGATGTCATATTAAATTGTAGGTCAAACATATATTTTATGTTAAATTCTTTCGGTCGGATTATGGTTTCTTACTTTGTATTTTGCGTCAACAGGCCATCGGTCGTTTTCACTTCCGTGAATTGCGTTTTGAACAAAGGATTGTAAGGGCTGATTTACACAAGGCGAGATACTTTCTTCTTGTCGCTTTAGATGGGCTAACGACTTCCCAGGCCACCTGATTCTAAGTTGCAATTAGAGCTCATAGTTAATTATTGCCATCAATCACCTTGAGACATGAGGTCGAAGCCTCAATTTAATTAAACGACCTTCGAACCAGGAATCATGACTTCGCGGCTGAAATAGACACTTTGGTAAGATGCCGCCATTAATTATGCAAAATTCATACATTTTACGATGTTGTTCCATTATCCGATTTTAATTTCAGCCTCACTCGATACGAATATACCTGGCCTCTTATCCATTGGGCTATGGAATCTTCACGAAGCGAGATTTTCATATTGAATTACGTGGATACTTCACACCGGCCATTTCTTCTTCAGAGTTCATCTGTTGTAGGAGTAATTGTCACCATTTTTACACCTTTTTTTTTCGGGTAGGGGGCCGAACCTCCTACGAGGTCCCCGCGCAAGAGGGGCGTGCGGGGTATGTGAGACTCAACGATCTGCAGGTGTTGAGAGCAGATCGCGGGCCCAAGGATTTTAGGGCCCACCCACTAAACGATTCCCCTGCACTCTTACACCCGACGTCCGATCCCCTCCGAGGCCAGAACCCGGATGAGTTAGGGGGAGTTACCGCGGTCAACACTACAACCAGACGGCGCGGCTCACCCCAAGGACGCTCAGCTGACGGAGCTTTCGAGGCGAATCGAAGGCTCTGAAACGTCGGCCGTCTCGGTAACCATTTTTACACCTAGCTACATTCTTGTCTTGAGCGTTGGTAACGGGTTATACGCCAATTATATCTTATATCTCAAAATTGACAACAACATCCAGGCGGCTTGCTAAGTCTCTCAGAACTGCTTCATATCTGATTGCCGATGTCAACGTGATAGCCCGCTGAGTTTCTCACCGGTTTTTTGGGACGCTTAGGCAGCTGTGGGCAAATCACTTCCTCCTGGTGGAGCTCTTTTGTTCGTCACCCTATCCTGGTACAGCTGCAAAAGACTCCGGGTCACCAGTAATCTCTCAATTCCAAAAGAAGATGTACACGCGATTATCGTATCAATTCCGTCATAACTAAAGAACAGTCTAGAACTTAGCTCTCGCCTTTGTAGTATAATATAAATTTGAATTATTTTAATTATGAGTAAGACTGTTCTTTCCTGACAATCTGGAGGAAGTCTCTGCGTTTAAATCAGCCTTTAGTCTGAGAATTTCAAATATTTTTTCTTTGGAATACGAAACTTAACCTATAAAGTTCGATGCGAATGTTCGTTGTGAATTTATGAGTTTTGACTCCAGAATAGTTGGCGAAACTAGTCTAATTTAGTACGACGACACATGTGTTTGTAAGTCGAGCTGTATAAGAATTTTTATTTTTATTTTTTTTATTGCCCTTTTAGGCAGACGAGCATACGGCCCACCTGATGGTGAGTGGTTACCGTCGCCCATGGACTTCAACAATGCCAGGGGCAGAGCCAAGCCGCTGCCTACCTACCTACTATATGAGAAATGTTTTTATGTTGCTTAATTTAGAGAAGGAATCTTCAAGCGAGTTTATTATTATAAATATTATATTTATTTTCAACTAGCTGACCCGGCAGACTTCGTAGTGCCCTCAATCGATAAAGAAAAGACACATCAAGAGGACACATCAAAGGAAAAACAAAATTGTTTGTTTTTATATAATTCCGAGCATTTTTATATTTTCTCACCTTTTAAACCTTCCCTGGACTTCCACGAATAATTCAAGACCAAAATTAGCCAAATCGGTCCAGCCGTTCTCGAGTTTTAGCGAGACTAACGAACAGCAATAAATTTTTATATATTTTATATTATATATTTTATATGTAAGTATTTTTTTTAACGCACAAGAGACTAAAATATACTAAAAAAGCTTATACTAAAATATTTAATAATGATATAATTAGTTTAATTAATTTTGAAGTCGGTATTAAGTGAGGGCTCATTACCTATATTTCTAGCAAAGAATATGCGGGTTAGTTTTCGATACGAACGTGAGTTCCACATTGTTTTATTGCAATTGAACTAACACAGTTCAATTAGTGTAAGCTAAAAGTCAGAACATAATATGTACTTCTTTAGTTTACTGTAATGCGAGTAGGTGTTAAAGTTACAACTATTTAAATCGCCCGTACCCCGTATACTGTCTTCGATAAGGCTATGCGTCATGATAATTGCACCGGTCATCGTTCTCGTCGAATCCG
This sequence comes from Bombyx mandarina, assembly GCF_030267445.1. Classification (NCBI taxonomy): domain Eukaryota; kingdom Metazoa; phylum Arthropoda; class Insecta; order Lepidoptera; family Bombycidae; genus Bombyx; species Bombyx mandarina. Next base: position 9,904,465 of record NC_143226.1, read on the forward strand.
TCGTTTGCGACGAAGGGCTCGGCGAGTAAATTAACCCACAGACACAGCCTACTGAGTGTCTCGCCGGATCTTCTTAGGGGATCGCGTTTCCGATCCGGTGGTAGATTCTGCGAAGCACGACTCTTGCTAGGGTTCGTGTTAGCAACATCGTCAGGTTTGAGCCCCGTGAGCTCACCTAATAGTCCGGCGACGCTGACATAGTCTCTCTAGACCATCAGCTTAGGTAGAAAAAAAAATGATAATTGCATTATCATTGCCGCCACTGACTACTCCCCGACTTCAGACAACGCAGGAGCCAGTCACCGTCGACGCCCTAGACACATCCTTAAGGATCCATCAGATCCAATAACTCTTGTATTAGACCCTTTCAGCTTTAGCATTAGGAGCAGGCTTAGGAACCTTGGTAACCGTACTCGTCGAAATCGGCAAATTAAGCCATACATCAGCCCGCTGAGTTGCTCGCCGGATCTTCTCAACGGGTGGCGATTCCGTTTCGGTAGTAGATTCATTCACGAAGCAGCTGCTCTCGAGTTGTTAGGTTTTCTTCGGAGGCACTCGGGCAAATCCAACAACTCCTGTCTGAGTTTGTGCTCGCCCACCTGTCCTGGTAAAACTGGAAAGGCATTCGGGCCACCAGTCATCCTTCTTCTTAAAAAAATCCGTATACTTACAACAAGTAAATGTTAACAAACATCTTGATTTTCAGAGAATCAAACAAAAAGTTTTTTTAAGAACTTTTACGTATTATTTAGAGGCCACAGAATGTGTAAATAAAAAAAACTATTATTGATAATTAGTGATTTCATTACTTCCTTTTGAAAAAAAAGTACCAGGAATGCAAAAACTTGAAAAGGTATGAACAATGACTCCACTTCAGTTTCATTTGTTTATATCCCAGCCGCTAACTATCATCCATTCCGTCTTCCATTCCATTATCATGACCTTTGACCTTCTATGTGTTATTCTGGACACTGCTTCCCTCCGTAATCACATCACATCGATTTTGTTAATTTTTTATACTAATGAATTATTTGTGTTAAAAAAACTACCAGGCTAACATAGATACGAGGAGGTAGGAGAGGTATCAAAATGTCGAAATGCGTGTTAGCACAATATGTAGATGCATAGGACCAAGGTCGTCCGCGCGCCCTGGGTCAGTGTGCCTCGACCGATTGGCCAACTAATTCTAATACTTAAGCCATTTATTGTATGCTAATTGTAACTCGTCTGCGGTATACATTTCATTCTTTTTCCTAACAAATCTAGCCGACTATTAAATTGTTAAACTGTTTTTTTATTACTGGTGGTAGGAACTCTTGTGAGTCCACACGGCACGCAGGCGGGCACCAATTTTTCACGATTGACTTCCACGGTAAAGGAATAACATTGTGTAATAAAAAATCAAAACCGTAAAATTATAATTTGCGTAATTACCGCTGGTAGGACCTCTTGCGAGTCCGCACGGCTAGGTGCCTGTCTCTGTCGTGAAGCAGTAATGCGTTTCGGTTTGAAGGGCGGGGCAGCCGTTGTAACTATACTGAGACCTTAGAACTCATATCTCAAAGTGGGTAGCGGCATTTACGTTGTAAATGTCTATGGTCTTCGATAACCACTTAACACTAAGTGGGCTGGAAGCTCGTCAACCCATCTATGCAATCAATAAAAAAAACTACTAACTTCGCACAAGGGTATGCATAAAATCCGTCCAGTATTAAATTTCATCTGACCCTTTTATATTAACATCAAAGTTTTCATCTTATATCAAAGGTTTCGGTATCAGAAAACATAAAATTCAAGACAAGATTAGTTGTGACTTGAGAAATCAATTCAAAAAATGTATACAAATGCCACTAGATATCTCGTAATATAGGAATGTATTTTTTTTTATTTCTTTATTTGGGTATCTCTATACTAGTATGTTTTTGATATAGAATGCGGCTTCATGGGGAACCGTTTTAGAAATATCTCAATAAATTATTAACACAGTAATAGGTTTTGTTTTTTTTTGGTCAGGAGGAAATCGCCGGACTTCCGCCCTCCCCTGGGGATGGAGGGCGGGGCATGTCGGAGTCGAACTGACTAAAACCTCCTGTCGCTCAACAACCCGCGTCCGAACCTCGCATGAGACAGAACCCATTAAAAGGCAAGGGGGGGGAAAGTGAAGCGTTTAGTGCGGAGCACATCTGTCCCATCACCCTCCCCCTCGGGACGCCGGACCAGCGGTACCAGTAATAGGTAACAGATTAATTAAATTATTACCATAATTTAATGTAATTTATGAATATTAGCTTTGAAATTTATTCGCTAAAACTACACTGATACTGGCTAATGATAAATGATTAAAAACTGCTTCTCCTTAGAAGCTTTATTCATATTGGGTTTTTTGTGGTCGTTATATTATCCCCGGAGTCAACGCAGCAGGAGAAGACCTGTTTGCCGTGTATACACCTGCGATGCACCGTGGAGAGCCTGAGAACCAGTCCTGAAGCGATGGTAAGGGGCAAGCGCAAGACAATGTCAAGTGGAGACAACTTGTGTGGGTGTGCCCTATGTAGGCAGCGGGGCACCCTATGACTACAACAAACATATTATCTCAATAGTTTCGAATATTTTATACTTTTCACGGCCACCGACGATTAAAGTCTTATTTGTCGATAATTAAATATTACGTTAGGTAATCAGAACAATATCCTAATGTCAAGATTAAGCCGTTGGAGTATTTATAATAATGTCTAAAACCCGTTAAAATCGATGAGTATATATACACTATATTATATAGTAAATAAAAATAATGGTTAGAAAACGCATAGGATTTGTTCGGTCTCAAAAACATTCAGAAAATTCGACAACAAAAACAGCATACCATACATACAGACATACCACTGAATTTATTCTTTATTAGTTAACAAAGGCAGATGACCGGCCCTCCTGCTGTAAAGCGACCTTCGTCTGATAACAATGTAACGTGACACTATGAATTTTCTCTCGCAAAATATTCGATTTTTACAAGCTTCTTCAGGACAAACATTATTTTGCACACACCTCTTATATATCCCTGCCCTGCCTATTTCTGCCGTGAAGCAGTAATGTGTTCAGGTTTGAAGGGTGGGGCAGCCGTTGTAACTATACTTGAGACCTTAGAACTTATATCTCAAGGTGGGTGGCGCATTTACGTCGTGGATGTCTACGGGCTCCAGTAATCACTTAACACCAGTAGGGCTGTGAGCCCGTCTACCCATCTAAGTAATAAACAAACAAAAAATATCATGTTCAAGTCAGTACCTTTTTTCCCGACCTATTCACTGGTAGCCTAAGAGGCTATTCCAGTGACGTCCGGACGGGTAGGTGAGCTCACGGGCTCAACCTGAGAGAATTAGCCAACACTGGCCCTAGCAAGAGCAGTGCTTCATAGAATCTACCACCGGATCGGAAACGCGACCCACTGAGAAGACCCGGCGAGAAACTCAGTGGGCCGTGTCTATCTATGGGTTAGTTCGCTCGTCGATCTCTTCATAATCATTAATAGAACAGAGTCATGATCTATATTTACGTCTCGCGAAATTAATAAATAAAGAAAACAATAAGACTATCATGACCTACATAAGAAATTCGATTTAAAATATTATATTTCTATTCAAAAATTATCAACTAATTCTACACTTATCAGAAAGTTATAGAAAAAAACTATAATAACACACACACACACACGGAACGTGTGACCCAAAAATTGTTGGTAAAAGATGCAAACAATCTCTTTAGGTTTGATACCAGAGTCGAAGTTGGGCACGCGATATCTAGTACGACCAATGAAAAGCTGTTTTCAATCCATTTTATACATAGCTAGCTGTACCCGTCCGCTTCGCTGGGTATTTAAAATTAACATTATTATTTCTCACCATTAACGCCCCCGCAACTGGTGTAGGGAGTCCAACACTCATATAATTATTAGCTTATCTATTTAGTACATGTATTTTCTATATATGGATACCAAGTTTCAAGTCAATCGGATGCATGGTTCAGTAGTTATAACGGAACATCCGTAAAAACCACTGTAGCTTTATATATTTTATGTATAAGCTATGAGGAAGGGATGTGCCTCTCTGAGTTCGACCCCCGATGCTAGAAATATTCGCTTCTTTAACGAATTCTAGTCTGTCCTAACTATCAACTAAAAGCTAATGATTTATCTAGAAAACAAAAACATTAAATTATCTATTATTCTTATTAATTTTAAACTATACAATTGGCACATATTGTGTTTATAAATTTGGTGTATTAAAAGTATTGGTGTGTTTTAATATATATCGATAAATTTATTCCAAGCAAATAGATATTTCTTCTGTTATAATGTTAGCACGACAATAGGTAATGGCTGCCGATCCTGCCGCTGATAATAGGTAGAATAAGTTAGTTTAATTTAAAGTAATTACGAATTCAACGTTTTCTTAGAGAAAGCAAACTTTTCTCCAGTGGTTGGCGTATTTTTAGTTCCTGTCAATAGTATTAGGCACGGTCGCATCGCTCGAGGAGCGTTTTCTGTTTATTCTCCTCCAAAATACTGGTGGTTAGGACCTCTTGTGAGTCCGCACGGGTAGGTACCACCGCCCCGCCTATTTCTGCCGTGAAGCAGTAATGCGTTTCGGTTTGAAGGGCGGGGCAGCCGTTGTAACTATACTTGAGACCTTAGAACTTATTTCTCAAGGTGGGTAGCGCATTTACGTTGTAGATGTCTATGGGCTCCGGTAACCACTTAACACCAGGTGGGCTGTGAGCTCGTCCACCCATCTAAGCAATAAAAAAAAGGTAATGTAATTTGACATGTGGAAAACCTGTATCCCTGACTGCTTCGACTGATAGGCAGGATCGTGGTATTCACCCGGGCGAATAATAATGTGTACCACCAGTAGTAGATGACAGTTTGCGATCGCATATAAGAAAGCTCGCTCGTTCGATTTTCAGTGCTTACTCTCCCTTAAACAGAATCCTTTGGGACTATAATGTCCACGGTAGCGCAGTCTCCGTTAATGTTCCTTCGGAGTTGTCCGATTGCGCTGAACTATTTTTAAGTGAAATATATTTTTTTAATTGCCTTTGTAGGCAGACGAGCATACGGCCCACTTGACGGTGAGTGGTTACCGTCGCCCATGGACTTCAGCAATGCCAGGGGCAGAGCCAAGCCGCTGCCTCCCGCTAAATAGATGTTTTATTCTAATTGTCTCACAACTTACAGGAAAAATCTGTCACGGATCATTTCCCAATTAAATATAAATTAATCACAAGCAATCAATCAAATGTAATCAAGTTTTGGTTACATTTTTTTTATTTTTGTTGTCAATGCACTGTCGTTGTCGATTGCACCTATAATTGAGGTTGACATCTGCCACGAACTTTTCTCAGTTTGTCAATGTTTTTTTTTGTATTGATGATCACTTTGTTGGTGCAACTTAATAAATAAATAATGCCCAGACAACGCTGCTGTTCATTGTCCGATCAGTCCTTTATCGCCTTTTAGGATAGGATGCTGTTCAAGCCTGATACCACCAAAATATATATTCATGCTTTGCTGTCAATCGACCAATCCTCCCGATCCACTAACTGTGCTTTTAGGTACCTCAAGCACCGGTCATCGTTCTCGTCGAGCCCGTCGCTCGAAGGGCTCGACGAGTAAATTAACCCACAGACATAGCCCACTGAGTTTCTCGCCGGATCTTCTCAGTGGGTCACGCTTCCGATCCGGTGGTAGATTCTGAGAAGCACGGCTCTTGTTAGGGTTCTTGTTAGCAACGTCGTCAGGTTCGAGCCCCGTGAGCTCACCTACTAGTTAAGGTTACGCTGGAATAGCCTCTCAAGGCTATCAGCTTAGGTAGGAAAAAAAAATCGACCAACTAAACCGGTACCATATATTATGCTATTTTATAACATCTTGACCTTATAAAATGTATTCAGGAGGGATGAAACAGGCGAGTGCGGCCCTGGGTCTTTCTATTAGTGTCTGCTCGACCTATTTAAAGGGATTGCAACATAGGGCCCGTGCGTACATGTGTGCGCCCTATCGACGCAGATTACCACGCTTCATTGGTATTTAATTGTACCTTTTTTTTTTGTTAATAATTTTGACATTTCAGATAAATATCGAGGGTGAAAGGCCAATTGGCTTAAGCGGGATTTTTGTAACTTTACACGGGGGCCATTTAAAGATTGAAAAATTGGAAAAAAAGTATCCATAACAAACAAACTTCTCCAATTATTTAGAATGGATTAAACTTAATTGAAGTGGATGGTAATACCAAATAAAAGGAACCTTTAATTACAAAGATAAATACTGCGTATATGCGTATAGCTTTAATGTTTTAGCTCAGTGTTACCGGTTAAGGCATCCATTGATCTTAAAAAACAAATTTTACAGTTATATCATAATCTCTATATATAAAAATGAATTGCTGTTCGTTAGTCTCGCTAAAACTCGAGAACGGCTGGACCGATTTGGCTAATTTTGGTCTTGAATTATTTGTGGAAGTCCAGAGAAAGTTTACAAGCTTTAAAATAAATATGAAAATGCTCGGAATTAAATAAAAATAACAAGTTTGTTTTTCCTTTGATGCCCCCCCCCCTCATCGGACGGATTCCTATTGTTTGTTTTAAGTTTATTTTATACAAAAGTTTAAGTCTTTTATTTATCGACAGAGGCACTACGAAGTCTGCCGGGTCAGCTAGTTGAGGAATAAATATTATGGAAGTGACTTATGAACAATGGGTGAGCCCACGAGTGTATGGAATTAGTTATTATTGTAATAAAAATATTTGGTATCAAAATCAATAAAAAGACAAGGCATGTGATTTTTTACGCGTCACTACCAATAATGCCCACTTCTTCCACGAATCGTGCTCCTCATGTTCCAAGGTGGGTGGGAGCATTCACACCGAGGTGTTTTCGGGACCCGGTAACCACTTAATAGCGGGCGCACTGTGAGCTAGTGCATCCACTTAGATCAGCGCTTCTCAACCTTTTTTCGTTTCCGTTAAATAGCTTTTCATTTATCAATAGGTATCCCTCCCCTGGTGACGCTATGCCTACTCCTAAAATGCGTCTCGTTTCTCTTAACATAGATAAAAAGTATAGGCAGACGACATACGAACCAATGTACTGTTTTTTACCGATTCAACGCTCATAGCAACTTACTAAGTTATCAAAGATCTATTTCTAACTACATATTGTAGACACAGTACATTATAGGAATGTTTATGTAAGTTTTTATAACTTCTGACTATTTCCGCTGTTACCGGTATTATATTCAAGTACCCTGAACGGGGTTCTGCATACCCCCAGAGGTAACCATACCCATAGGTTGGGAATCGCTGATCTAGAAGATCTTTTTTTTTATTTTGCACTACCGCTCTGCTGTCATTTTAGCACTTAATGAATCATTATTTGATCCTGCTAAGTCCCCGGCGTTCGAGCCGGCGTTTTCATTTCCGTCATTCACTTTTAATTACATTACCTCGTGGCTTAGTAGTGGTAGAATACCTCACACTGTTTGAGCAGGTTTGGTCTGACCGCATATCGCGTTCTTGCCTCGTGAATTTTCTGTCATCCTCGGGAGCAGTCTAAATTGCAGCGACCTATGAATAATTATAAATCAGAATCACCAGGGTGATGTTGGACGACTGGCATCAAACTATCAATAAAAATCTATACCGTGCAGACTCAAATCATTGTCGCCCCACGATAAATGCGGATTTTTATGTGTGTGTGTGTCTTAAATTTACGAACAAGTGCGCAGTATTTCTTTTTTTTAATATAGATATTTAATTATGAAAAGAACTCAAATTAAATATCGAAAGCTTGTTGCGTTTTAGACTCTTTATGAATGTATAATTTGATTTGTGTATTTTGTTGCAAATGTAGTTTTTCTTTTGCGAATTTCATTATAAGTAAAACTATGATCAAACGCCCGAAGATGATATAACAGTGTTGTTATAAAATGAAACACGAAAAATAATTTTGCATAGCTTATGGTGGTACGGCGCCTTTCTGCCAAGCAACATGTCTTTGGGTCCGATAACTTTTTAACAGCAAGTGGACGGTCAGCTTTTTTTTTGTTTTTTTGAGGCTGCCCTAGTAGGCAGACGAGCGTACGGCCCATCTGATGGTAAGTGGTTATCGTCGCCCATGGACTTCAGCAATGCCAGGGGTAGAGCCAAGCCGCTGCCTACCGAATGGTTATAAGTGATGAAGCTATTTAAAAAAAAAAGTACTAGGCTATCATAAATATAGAGGAATTATTTTTGGATCTATTGACATTGCAAACTATATTAAGAAGTCGAAAAAGAAATATTTGAATTTTTTTTATTGATTAGCGGCTACTGAGGCGAAATATGTAAATATGTGAATCCAGGACAGGAGGGCGAGTTCGGGTTCAGCCAGGACGGGTTGGATTTTCTAACAGTTCGAGCGCCTTCGAAGGAGATTTACCGGAGACCTGCGCAGCTGAAACGCAGCTGCTTCGCAAATGCACCTTGTTATATCTATATATTAATACGTGAAGCGATACGGTAGGCAGCGGCTTGGCTCTGCCCCTGGCATTGCTGAAGTCCATGGGCGACGGTAACCAGTCACCATCAGGTGGGCCGTATGCCCGTCTGTCTACAAAGGCAATAAAAAAAGAAAAAAAAAAGCGAAAACTTTGTGCCCCTTTTTACGAAAATAGCGCGGACGAAGAAGTAAGAAATTTTCCACACTTATAGAGAAAATAGAGAAGGAGTGCAGAATGTTAATATTTTTTTTAATTATGCATGAGAAATACCTTAAATCAATAAATAAAAACATTACACAAACTATCATGTATTTGAGACACACACGCATGCAAACTATTTATTTATTGTCAAACTTTTCTTATTGTCTATAGTATGTGGTCAAATTGAGAATAGATTAAATATTGTTTGTCTCTATTAATACTTGTCTTAAGTGTAGTCTTGGTGAAATCTGTGATTATAGAAGTATAATAGTCTTTGACAATAGAATCATAATAGTGTACAAACATTTAATTTTAATTAATTATAGTCGAATTTCGACTACTGCGGGACCACTAGAATTAATTAATTAGTAAGATTAGTAATTTATTAATACACAATTTTTTTGTGACACGCTCTTAATCAGAGACCACCAACTCACAATGGATGGAACCCCATAGATAATAATTGTCTCTGGGCTCACTCTGTTTCCCTCTACAATAATATAATATAACTTAACACTCCTCCTCCTCGAGTCGTGTTCCTCATGTCTGAGGGTCGTGACCACCATCACCCATGAGCTTCAATCTTAGGATCTTTTTTCACTTTCTTTTTAACTTAACACTAATTTATTTATATTTATTGCTTAGGTGGGTGGACGAGCTCACAGCCCACCTGTTGTTAAGTGGTTACTGGAGCCCATAGACATCTACAACATAAATGCACCTTGAGATATGAATTCTAAGGTCTCAGTATATAATAGTTACAACGGCTGCCCGACCCTTCAAACCAAAACGCATTACTGCTTCACGGCAGAAATAGGCAGAGTTGTGGTACCTACCCGTCCCGAAGTCAATCGTGAACATTTGTTAAGTACGTATTTCATTAAAAAAATTGGTGCCCGCCTGCGGGATTCGAACACCGTTGCATCGCTAGATACGAATGCAGCGGACGTCTTATCCTTTAGGCCACGACGACTTCCATTAAGTAAGGTAAGTGGTTGTGTCGCTCACGGATCCAAGATCTCTTAATAAACCTATTTGATAAAGGACCTATGATCCCAATCGGGATGTCAAACCTAAAATATCGATCGAAGACAAACATCCTTGACACGGTCACAGAGTTCGTTTTACGAATGAGGAACGTAGCGTCTCAAAATAAGTTATTTTCCGTAGGAAAAAGTCAGAAGTTAGTGTGCCAACCTAAAATACGTATAATTTTGTTGAACAATGAAAATGACTCACACGACGTTTTAATTAATCAAATTAACGAATTGATTTGTGTATTATTTTTATTGCTGTACATGCGCAGTTGAGACATGAGATCTATTGAGGTTCGCGGGGACCCGCTGGGCGCAAGCAGCGCAGGACCGATCGTTGTGGCGAGATCTGGAGAAGGCCTATGTATGACAGTGGACGTCTATGGGCTGATAGAATAGAACTGGTGCAGTTGTTCCTTGAGAGAACATTTTTTATTGCTCGAGCAGGCAGACGAGCATACGGCCCACCCGATGGTGAGTGGTTACCGTCGCTCAAGGACTTTAGCAATGCCAGGGGCAAAGCCAAGCCGCTGCCTATCGTTAAGTACTCTCCACAAGCCTCGCTTGAAGAAGGATATGTCACAGCGCTCGGGAAACACCGTGGAGGGGAGTTAATTCCAAAGCCGGATGGTACGTGGCAAAAATGATCGCTGGAAACGCACTGTGGATGAACGCAGTGGCTCCAGGTAGCATGGATGAGCTCTACTCCGGTGGCGGGCGGTGCGATGGTAAAAACGAGATGATGGTAGCATCTCAAACAATTCCTTAGATCACTTCCCATGGAACATACGGTACACAATACAAAGGGAACCGAAGTCCCTCCGCAGACCCAGAGGTGCTTGCCGACGCTGGTCTAAATACAAATAAGGCGCAGATGGTGCACACGCACCAAGCTCTGATGACAATTGAGTAATTTTATAACTTCGCTCAAATAAAATTGTTTTTTTCTGGCCGTGGCCCGAATCTTCTACAAGGTCGCCGCACTTAGGTGGTGATGATGGATAATCCGCAGATTTTAGGAGCAGACCATGGGCCCAGGAACGGTATTTAAGGTCCTACCTAAAAAATTCCCGAACTGCAACCAGACACGTGGTTTACTTCAAAGATGCCCGACAGAGCCTTCGAGGCAAAACCAAGGCTCTGGAACGTCCGCCGTTTCGGTACAGCTGTCAGGCAGGAAACCCAGGTGGTGCCGCTGGTGTCCCGGGATGCCCCTCTAGTAGGAACCAGCCTGTCGGATCGGGCTAATACCATGACCAGAATCAAAAATGTTTTCTTCACCGATAAGTTCAAAGATTGACCAGCAAAGCTATCCGGCTGGCTAGGTTTGAATCAATAAATAATTTATAATAATTTCGAATCGACAAACAAAAATAATTTAGAATCTTGTTCCTCAAAATACCTCTTGTGAGTTCGCACGGGAGGTACCACCACCCTGCCTATTTCTGCCGTGAAGCAGTAATGCGTTTCGGTTTGAAGGGCGGGGTAACCGTTGTAACTATAGTGAGACCTTAGAACTTATATCTCAAGGTGGGTGGCGCATTTACGATTGTAGATGTCTATGAGCTCCAGTAACCACTGAACACCAGGTGGGCTGTGAACTCGTCCACCCATCTAAGCGATAAAAAAAAAACCGAAAGCGAAATAAAAGAGAAAATGTAACGCACAAAAATTATCTAAAATAGAGAAATAATCGCATCCTATCTTCATCGCAATCTCATCTTCGCATCGTCATTGCATCTTCATCGCAGCGAAAATGATTGAAAGTAAAGTGGTAGCTTTTTAGCGAACACAAGAGATTATCAACCGCACCTGCAACCCACCAAAAAAATTCTGGGCTTAACGACAAGGGAAGATCTTCCACCGAGCGAGGGAAATTTCTCGCTAGACATACGACCTAAATTTTATTGTTCGGAACTTCTTTCCAAAGATATCTTGAAAATGTTGCTAGCGATATCCGGGAATCTATCAAATATCTTGTGTTGTGTGGTAGCTACTGCAGAATGACAATGTTCGGATCCACATCCGTTTGGTGGAAAATCTTCTCTTTTTCCGTAAGTTACGTACATACGTAGTTTTCGTAAGCTGTAAGATTATATAATTCGAACGATTATATTGTGGTTATATCTCGCATTTGCTGATAATAGTTTAGAGTTCTTGATGGTTTTCGTATCCTTTAAGATTAAACCGCAAAAACAGCTTTAATTAGATGTTTATTTTGTTTATGGTGTTTGACAAATCAGACAGGTATACCTACTGCGTTACGGGACCACTGCAGTGGCCATTTTGTTTTTTACCTGTAAATGGCTCCCCTGTAAAGTTGCAAAGATGTCGCTCAAACTAAATCACCACTCCATATTTATACCACTTAAGCGTACTTAAAATGATTAATAATTAATTAATTAACAAATCCTCTCTTTTCTATCTTTAAGAAAAAATTGTGAAGTACCAGGACATCATAACGACGTAAGAGCTTTGAGGCTGCCATTAAAACATCGACCGTGGCGGACCCAATTTCTATCGGTTACTTCGCAAAATGACTGACCGCACGGAACGCGACCGAGATAGCTTATGTAATGAATAATTTACCGGGTCTTGTTCGTGTTGGATGGTTTCATCTAACAATCCAACAACTTCATCCAACGGTAGGCAGCGGCTTGACGGTAGGCAGCGGCTTGGCTCTGCCTCTGGCATTGCTGAAGTCCATGGGCGACGGTAACCACTCACCATCAGGTGGGCCGTATGCTCGTCTGCCTACAAGGGCAATAAAATGTTTTTTCAGTAAAATACTTTTTATTGTTAATAACACAAAATTCACTTTGATTTTTGAATGAGCCGTTGTTGAAATGTCTTTTATTAAAATTAAATTATCGCTGTCATTTATTTTAAGATCTCACGGGTCGCATGTAGTCTCTAGATTAGTCTAGATATACGAAAAAGCTGTCGCTATTTTGGACATTTAGAATTGTTTCGGAATTTTTCTATTTATCGATGGACGGTTTTCATTCATTCATTCGTTCATTTTCATTCATCGGTATTAGCTGCGAGGTATCCAAGAAGATCAATTTGGTTGTCTGGGTATGGTTCAGCGCTGGAAAGAGCTCCACTCCTGTTGTTTATTCAATATTGAGAGATATACTTTTTCAGCAAATGAGGTTTGAAAGTATGTGGGACGATAAATCTTAAAATTTTGAATAGGTGTTCCATTTTTGTTTCCCTTACGATAACAAGGAGGCAAAAACTATTGACTAATGTCATAGATACAGTTATCTAGACAAAAAAAAATCGTTGTTTGAAATATTTTCATTTTTATTTACTTAATTTAAATAACTTGCTCGTTAATGTGTAAAGTCGTCCGTATAAAATTTTGCAACATTTACATAACGAAATTGGATTTTTGGCAGAAATACTCTCGATAACGTTCCGGTCCATTTGGCGGCGTTATTTCTAATGAGACTTCACTTATACAATCATTTGAACCGCTCATTTTACAGTTTTTATCCGTACAATTGAAGAGATAGTTAAAAGTTTCAAGAATAGCTGCTGGTTTTTGCGGGTTTTTTTAAGCTGGAGGGAAATAATAAAAAGTATTATTGTGTTAATATATAAAATATATTTTAGTTAAATTCCATGAAATTTTTTTTTATTGCTTAAGTAGGTGGACGAGCTCACAGCCCACCTGGTGTTAAGTGGTTACTGGAGCCCATAGACATCCACAACGAAAATGCGCCACCCACCTTGAGATATAAGTTCTAAGGTCTCAAGTATAGTTACAGTTACAACGGCTGCCCCACCCTTCAAACCGAAACGCATTACATATTGCTTCACGGCAGAAATAGGCAGGGTGGTGGTACCCACCTGCGCGGACTCACAAGAGGTCCTACCACCAGTAATGAATATTTTTTTTATTAAAATTATTTGTGAAGAAAACTAGATTCTGGCTTTCGATAAATGTCGATTTGTTAGATGACTTATTTGAAAACGTAAAACGGATATAAGGTTGTAGTTATTCATTAACAGTAGATTTTAAAAATAAAATTGTGACAGTCCATAATATTATCGTAAACTTCATTTCAACATAATTTAACTATAGCGCCATCTATTGTCAGAAAGAAATATTAATGCTCCACGGGTTGATTGTAGCAAAAGTGTTTTTGTCTAAGACTTGATAACTTGTTTTGAAAAATAAAAGTAAAAATTTTATTTTTTTTCAGTGACATCTATTGGTACAATTGTAAAGAAAGCTTCAGCTTGTCTATCTTCAGTTAGTTTCTATATTCTTTCATAGATGGCACTGTTCCCTAATATTTCATAATCGCTTTTATCCATCTGCAATAAAACCTAATATTGACTCGACACTTAGATCGCTATTATCTGACATCCTTTTAGTTTGGTTTTCGTTTTCGTGAAGCACTACCGCTTCTAATGCTAAAATCCTTAGAATTTTTTCTGATTCGTTAACGTCGCCATCCCCGCCAATTATCTTTTCGTTTATCCAATTTATCAAATTGAGGTCGTCCATCTTTTTGTCACCGAGAACAGCAGAATTCGTTTTTTTGTACAGTAAGCTCCTTCGGGTGTCGATGCCTGCTTCGCGTAACTTTTTCTTTGCCGTCTTAATGAAAGTGGGCGAGTTCAGAGTATCCCGAAGCCAATTCTTAATTTTGTTCTTTTTGTTTTCGACGTGAGCTTGGAATCTGAAGGTGAATTATAAAAAACGCTGATTTAGACTAGAAGAAACATATTTGAAACGTTTACGGGGATATTATTAGTCTTAAGTCACCGTCCTCGCCGAACACGTCGCTTGCTAATTAACCCACAGACCACTGAAGTAGGAAACCTATGGAAATGAAACGTCAACAAAAAATTCGTGCCACTGTGACGTCATCTGGCCACAAAACATGGCGGTTTTAGTGCTGCCCAGAAGATTTTAATGTTAGTAGGTTTTATCGATAAACGTTCTTGGCTCATTTTATTTTAAATATTGTTGAGTGAATGTATTTGTAGAATTTATACTTAATAGGAAGTAAGTATATTGTTATGTGCAAAGATGATGTGATTTAGATATTATGTGAAATCTAAGACGAGTTCGTGCTTCAAATTTGCCAAGTAAACGAAATGACGATTTTTAAAATTTGCTACACTGATTTTATAAAGTTGTCGTTTGCCGCAAAACATAAAGATATGGCGTAGTAGAGTGCCATCTGCCCATTTCTAGCATGCTGAATGTTATCGTATTTTGAGTACGTGTTTTTCTTAGACTATTACAATCTATTTTAATTGTTTTGCTGACTCTAAAGTCCGTAACACATTACCGCAGCGCACCTCAAGGAAGGTACGCCGCACCATTTGAATCACTCTCACTTGAGAGTGATTCAAATTTTAAACTTATCAAGGGACCGCCTGATAAAAAAAAAACACCTACAGAACATTTATTCGTTAATAAAATTACAAACGTCATTCCTTGTGACTTCCTCTCTAAAATCACTTAATTAATAAATATTTAACGAGTTGACAATAGTGTTATAAAACTATTTTATATAAATAGTTCTGACGACTTTCTTGAGATCCTATAAAATATGTTTTAATTATTATTTTTGTATGTTTTAAGCATGATAAAATAAGAAATTTTATATAAGCAATCATATTAAATCGATATCAAAGTCAATAAATAATGTACAACCCAAAACAGACGGCCGAACTGACGTGACAATGACATTTGGCGCGCTAAACATGGCGGATTTTCGGCCTCATTAGACGGAGACGGAGACATTTACGTATATTCATGTTTCATTTTATGTACGCACTGAAATACTGTTATATTGTTTTCCTGCGAGTTAAAGTGCTGAGTAAGAGCGAGATAGATATATGTTTATGTATGTGCCTTCAAAATGGGTGCTATTTATATAAGCAATTGTACGTATAGAACAATATGTCGTGTCCCTACTATATAGGTCTATGCCACAGACACAGCCCACTGAGTTTCTCGCCGGACCTTCTCAGTGGATCGCGTTTCTGATCCGGTGGTAGATTCTGCGAAGCACTGCTCTTGCTAGGGCCAGTGCTAGCAACGACTCTGGTTTGAGCCCCGAGAGCTCACTAACACGCTAGGGCAACGCTGAAATAGCCTCTCAAGACTATCAGCATAGGTAGGAAAATTAAAAAAAATTACTTCTTCTGTTGTAAAGCAATTTTACGTCAGCCGTAGTGAGAATTGAGGCGACTAGAGGCTAAGAAGATATTTTCTTAAAGAAGGTATTTTTAAGGAAGAGGTCTTCATAGCCTTCTTAGTTAGGCTAAGACGGCCAGCCGCTGTGTTCTTCTAAATTTATTTTCAAGAGCTTCTTACCATCAAATAGTACTCTTATTCGGTGTTGTCCAAGCACCAATAATAATTATTTCTTAAATCCAAGTACAGCGGCTACATTTCTTCAATTACTGACGTCTATGAGTCTTATATGCCGTATGCTGCACCGCTATTGGTAATCATGCATCGGTAGGCAGCGACTTGTCTCTGCCCTTGGCATTGCTGAAGTCCACGGGCGACAGTAACCACTCACCATCAGGTGGGCCGTAAGCTCGTCTGCCTGCAAGGTTAATCAAAAAATCATAAACGAATACAGTTTTATGTAGTGAAAGTACCAAGGCAACATAACATCGGGCAACTAACCTCTGGAGTTCGCGTTCTCGCTCCCGGGCCCTTTCGATTTTCGGTATCAAATCTGGGTCCTTGAAGGCCTCGTTGTCCTTTATCGTACGCTCAACCCAATCAGTTATTTCGGAGACTCGACTGTAAACTCCCGGGGAGTTAGGGGCTCCGCAGTTCTTACCGCCAAACGAGACGAGACCTATCAACACTCCGTCTTTGTTAACGGCTGGTCCGCCCGAGTCGTGCTTAAATAAAGTAAAGAATTAACATTCGCAGTATGTATCGTGTCAATTTGTCCATTACAAGTATATATATTTACTACTAGCTCTACCCGTCCGCTTCGCTGGGCATTTAAAATTAACATACCTAATTATTTCTCACCCCCACAAAGATTCTCATCATTAACGTCCCCGCAACTGGTGTAGGGAGTCCAACTCATACAAATATTAGCCTATCCATTAAGTACATGTATTTTCTACATGAATACCAAGTTTCAAGTCAATCGGATGCATGGTTCAGTAGCTATAACGGAACATCCATATAAATCACTGTAGATTTATACATATATATTGTTATAGATATATTTACTAACGATCATGCCACGTTAATTGGTCCCTTTTTCTTGCCTACCTAGCTGAGAGCCTTGAGAGGCTATTTCAGCGTAACCTTAACTAGTAAGTGAGCTCACGGGGCTCAAACCTGACGACGTTGCTAACACGAACCCTAGCAAGAGCCGTGCTTCGCAGAATCTACCACTGGATCGGAAACGCGACCCACTGAGAAGATCCGGCGAGAAACTCAGTGGGCTGTGTCTGAGGGTTAATTTACAAGTTATAGCTTAGTCGTGTTTTTTTTTAACATTATTCAATCGTAATAAACTTTCACTTTTAACACTAGATTTACCAGCCATTTAAATATACGTATTTCTACCATAACCAGTCAATATGACTGGTGTATAAAAAAATGCTTAACTGAGTTTCCAGTCTGTATTCACTCTTAAAAAATGGTAAAAAGAATTCAACAATATTAATCGTAGATTGCTTGGTATTAAATCGGTTTAAGTCGATCCAATAGCTACGTCGAGGGTCGTAGGTTCGATTCGATGAACAGTTTTGTTTGCTCTTTGTCTGGGTGCTTATTATACGTATATATTTAGACGTTTTGAAATATGTATCCATAACACAGGGAATCCTAAATTGGAGACCGATGACCGAGCGTGATTTTTTCCTAATTATTTATTATTGTAATATGTATATAGTCGCCATGTTTTTTTATTGCTTAGAAAACAATAGGATCCAAGGAAGCCACCCGCGGCGATCAATCCAAAACGTGCTCATAAAACATACTAAAGTACTAGGATATCATAAACGAAAGAAACGTACATTACAAGAGTCCTTCCCCCCGGAGGGATATCCAGCGCAGAGCATTCTAGGAGTTATATAAATATTGTAGGACTTCTGACATTTGTCTTGTGCCATCACCGGAACGGGAACGAACCGTATCCGATCCGGAATGTGTCCGTAACCTGAGGGCTGTGAAATTGTCTGATTCATCTCTCAAGAAATATGCTCTCCTAGTACATTTCATCGGAAAATCTTCAGAAGATGAAAGTTTTTGTTTTTTATTGCGTATTCCGCCGACGCTGTCGCCTTTCTAAACTCACACAGCCCACCTGGTGCTAAGTGGTTACTGGAGCCCATAGACATCTACAACGTAAATACGCCACCCACCTTGAGATATAAGTTCTAAGATCTCAGTATAGTTACAACGGCTGCTCCGCCCTTCAAACCGAAACGCATTACTGCTTCACGGCAGAAATAGGCAGGATGGTGGTACCCGTGCTGACTCACAAAAGGTCGCACCACCAGTAATATGGTTACAATCTTAATTGAGTCGATCTCCTCGTTTGCCAAACTAACTCACATGAGTGCTTCCCCACCCTGAGACAATGAGGATGTCGCCTTCATCCACGTTGTACTGCTTGGCCGGCAGGTTGAGGACAGCTATATTCCTGCCGATGGGCATGGGGCGGTCTAGTCGTAGCAGCGAGAAATCGTAATCCGCTTCGCCTGGTTCGTAATCCTTCGGGTAAAATACCTGGTGATTATAAATAAAAACAGGTTATTTGTCTTTTTGTGAGTTGATCTCAGAGATATAAAGTTAAGTAGTAATAACATGCAGTTTTTTTTTAAGTTTCGCTCAGATATGAAATACAGCATTACTAAAAATAATAGTAGGTATATTTAAAAAATGTTAATCATAAAAAAAATACGTTGTTGGAATGTGCTATAAGCAATAATCTGTGCAATATTTGTATGTATTTGTCAATTTATAATCACCGCAATATATTGTTTTATTGAAATTTGTTATTATTTGTTTTTGGTAATTCCTGTATCTTATATATAAATAAAATAAATGTCACTGAGTTCGTCGAATCCTACAGCATGTGTAATTACGTGAAAATAATTTGTAAAAAAGTTATTCAGCGTCTAAGTTATCTATGTTAATATTATAAAGAGGAAGGATTTGTTTGTTTGCTTGTATTGAATAGGCTCCGAAACTACTGAAGCGATTTGAAAAATTCTTTCACTGTTTGAAAGTTACACTATTCCCGAGTGACATAGGCCATTATTTTATTTTGAAAAAAAAATAGGGATCCTTATTAAAACTCCAATAATGTAACCCAAGGTGTAAAAAAAAAACTTAAAATATTCTTTACATCGCGTGCGCTGCGAAAACTATTTGTGATAGAATAAAATAATGCACTACGACTTTGTAGAATACATTATTATTTAAAAGTGTCGCGACAACGTATTTCTAACTATTATAGTTATGCCGCAATAAGTGTTCTTTTATTTAAAAGAAAGAAAAAAAAACGTCAAATATCGTCGAAATTTTTGTTAAAGACCCGAGCGGAGCCGGAGCGAGCCGCTAGTTATGTAAATATTATATTTATTAAAAAATACATTTGAGCTATCTTTGAACATCACATTACTTAGCCGACCTATTGTGATTTATTCTGGTTTATTTATCTTTTTCTTTCTTTATTAAAACCCCGTACATACACCCAGAACCGCGATTCCCGCAGTTTTGAACAGTTTTATTTAATCTGATTGGCTATTTCTCAAAAGATACGAATCACCGACCATAGCCTCGTAACTTTTGGCACTGAGATGAGACCGGACGCGTGGGCTCCTCCCACTAAATAAAATGCATTGTTAAAATCATGACGTCACACAATCGTTTCCATTTCAGTCGAATTTGATACTTTAAGTTGATTTATAAACAAGACCGTGGCTCTTTGCTCCTTCAAAACTTGGATTGAAAATATCAGTCAGTGTAATAAATAAAAAATAAAAATTTTCATTAGGTACTACCGTTTTGTTGAAAATTTCAGTGATTTTTATTTTGAATACGCTTTTATTACCTTGATCTGTGATTGCTATTTTCATAGACTTCACGACGAATGATTTTATTTTTTTATTTTTTACTAGCTAACCCGGCAGACTTCGTAGTGCCTCAATCGATAAACAAAAGACCTACACTTTTGTATAAAATAAACTTGAAACAAACAAAAGGAATCCGTCCGACGGTGTACATACACATCAAAGGAGAAACAAAATTGTTATTTTTATTTAATTCAGAGCATTTTCATATTTATCTTTTAAACCTTCTCTGGACTTCCACAAATAATTCAAGACCAAAATTAGCCAAATCGGTCCAGCCGTTCTTAAGTTTTAGCGAGACTAACGAACAGCAATTCATTTTTATATATATAGATTACTAAGATGGTTGGACGAGCTCACAGCCCACCTGGTGTTAAGTGGTTACTAGATCCGATAGACATCTACAACGTAAATGCCGCCACCCACCTTGAGATATGAGTTCTAAGGTCTCAAGTATAGTTACATCGGCTGCCCCACACTTCCACCCTTCAAACCGAAACGCAGTACTGCTTCACGGCAGGAATAGGCAGGGTGGTAGTACCTACCCGTGTGGACTCACGCGAGTTCCTACCAAGGCTTGGACACATATTAATAGATAGATAACAAAACAATAAGCAGGATTATCAATTATTAATAATTTAATTCTTTTTATCGGTTCGGCTTGCTCTATAACCGTGTTTATTTTTTATTTTTTAAACTAAATTTGTTTCTAAAAACAGTGGCTGTATCTGTAAAGGTATTGATTTCATCTTCATGACCTCACCAAACTTATTTGCTATACGCTTAAAAACGGCTGGGGTGAATTTTGTAATTTTAAAAGGATTGAAACAGCCGCTGTGAAAATAGATCATAGGGAATGTTTTGGCTCAAATGTCTTATCTGGCGAAGTAGCTTGGTTATTCATGTATACAGTCTAAGTGTACCTTATTAATGCGAGCTAAGTATCCCCCGCGGTCATGGAAAGAGCTCCCAGCCCGGATTGTGTATTGCCGCATATTTTTCGGATTCTCAAAAACACTGGAAAGCAAAATACTATATTGTAGCATGCCTTTAGCTTATTTTGCTAAGTCAGGTATTATATTATATATGCTCATTCTGCTTAGTTATGTAACGAAGATTTTGTAAGCTTCGGTTAGACAAATGCAATAGGCTTTTACAATTGAATATTCTGACTTTTTTTTTATTGCCTTTGTAGGCAGACTAGCATACGGCCCACCTAATGGTAAGTGGTTACCGTCGTCCATGGACTTCAGCAATGCCAGGAGCAGAGCTAAGCCGCTGCCTACTGCTTAATACTCTCCACAAGCCTCGTTTGAAGAAGGATATATCATAGCGCTCGGGAAACACCATGGAGGGGAGCTCATTCCATAGCCGGATGGTACGTGGCAAAAAAGACCTCTGGAAACGCACTGTGGATGACCGCAGTAGCTCCAGGTAGTATGGATGAACTCTCCTCCGGTGGCGGGCGGTGCGATGGTAAAAACGAGACGTTGGTATCATCTCGAACAATTCCTCAGAGCACTCCCCATGGAACATGCGGTACATGCGGGCCTTACTCTCTATGTATAATTATGGACGCCAAAGTAGTATTCGCTTTGGGTTTTTTTTCCCTACCTAATCTGATAGCCTTGAGACTTGAGAGGCTATCTCAGCGTAACCGGGCGAGTAGGTGAGCTCACGGGGCTCAAACCGGGAGTGTTGCTAACACTGGCCCTAGCAAGAGCAGTGCTTCGCAGAATCCACCACCGGATCGGAAACGCGACCCACTGAGAAGATCCGGCGGGAAACTCAGTGGGCTGTGTCTGTGGGTTAATTTACACTCGTAGAATTAATTAAAACTAGTTTTACGGTTTTGATCTTGCGTTTTTTGTTGTTATCTTGTTATATTCGATGTTTCGATCGCTTTACCGTTTTCGGGGTCGCGAACGACTAAGGTGCTTGTTATTCGATTGATTTGATATGACTTTTCAATTTAAAAAGTAAAAGCTATTTTAAAATTGTGAATTTCAAAAGTCAATTTTAGATTTAGATATATATTATGCATTTTAGATTTAGACTGGTGGTAGGACATCTTGTGTATCCGCGCGGGTAGGTACCACCGCCCTGCCTATTTCTGCCGTGAAGCAGTAATGCGTTTCGGTTTGAAGGGTGGGGCTGCCGTTGCAACTATACTGAGATCTTAGAACTTATATCTCAAGGTGGGTGGCGCATTTACGTTGTAGATGTCCATGGGCTCCAGTAACCACTTAACACCAGGTGGGCTGTGAGCTCGTCCACCCATCAAAGCAATAAAAAAAAATTTAACTTGAATTTTACAAGACACTGTTTCAAGCTGTAATTTGGTCACCTCTCCATGCAATGTCCCGCCGTCAGCACCCATTGCTCATCGATGATGGCTCCCCCGCACCAATGTCTGCCGTTGTGGCTTATCGCCACGTTGTAAGGGTATACGCTGATGCTGGTCTGCATGCCACCCACGATCCGGCGGGCGGCATACGTCCGAAACACCATTTCGATGTGATCATCTTCGTTCGATTTCGGAAATACTTGACGAACAATAAGATGAAGATAAATTAGATTTCTTTCCAAGATTCGAGTAAGCTATGGGCATTTGAGAATTTAAACAAAGGCAGGCTTTGTAGACGAGCATACGGCCGACTTGATGGTGAGTGGTTACCGTCGCCCATGGATGTCAGCGTTACCAGAGGTAGAGCCAAATCGCTGCCTACGGTTAAGCACTCTCCATAAGCCTCGTTTGAAGAAGTACGTGACATAGCGCTTGGGAAACACCGTAGAGGGGAGATCATTCCAAAGCCGGTTGATACTGTACCTATATAAAGGATGGTACAAAGTACTGGTCTAGGTCTACCTAGCTCTCAACCGCCTTGTCGCGACCTTCTAGAGTCTCATAAGCCACCGTCCAGTCTGTGCGAGATTTACACACACATTATTTTTATCTAAGTCAATCATTCGAAAGCAAGTTACCTGGGAAATCATGTGTGCCCTTTGTAATTTTGTATCTGGTAAAATCTCCTGTGTTCTTAAACCTGTATTTCTTCTCTAGTAAGGCCTTAATGCCATTAGTTGCTGAATCTTCATCAGAAACCAGACTTTCCTTCGCATCGAATTCATAATATGAACTATTTTGGTAGTTTTTCAATTCGACATTCGAGCACAATGTCAAGACAGCGACGGTCACTGTTAATAACATAGTCCGTTTCATTTTGCCATGGCGAAACAATAATAAAAAAGCAAAATCAATTTGAATTCTTATACTAAATTCCGAGCGCAATAGCTTGATTCTAGATAAAATTAAAATAGGTTAAACCATCCATGAAATTGTAAACGGAATTGTACTTACTGGTGAAGTTAATTAGATTTTTTTTAAGAAGACTTATTAGAGTAAGTTTAAATAGCCCGTAGGATTAGTAAGCTGAAGTGGCGAAGATCGGACGGCCGATGGGGCAGAAATATCCTGTAGTGGAGACCACGTACTGGCAAGCACAGTGTGGGACGACCACCTAGCAGATGGGCCGAGCGCCTAGTGAGAATCGCTGTGTTACGTTGGATGCAGGTAGCATTGGAAATCAGTTGGAGATGTCTATGTTCAGCACTGGACAGCAGACAGGTTGAGATAAAAGAAAAAAATACATATATTTGGGCGATGATTCTGAAGGCTACATAGAAACGTACGCAGTTAGTTAGTTAGTCGAAGCTTAGAAAGAGGAGAGAGAGGTCTTTCATTACTTTTTTTGTTGCTTAGGTGGGTGGAAGAGCTCACAGCCCACCAGGTCTTAAATGGTTACTGGAGGCCATAGTCATCTACGACGTAAATGCGCCACAAACCTTGAGATATAAGATCTAAGGTCTCAAGTCTAGTTACAGCGGCTGCCCCGCCCTTCAAACCGAAACGCATTACTGCTTCACGGCAGAAATGGTTGGTGGTAGCTACCCGCGACAGTGACACGGATTATTTAGATTTCAATGTGGATCGCGTAAGTACATCTTCATCTTTATGATTTTTTTTTTTTTTTTTTCCTACCTAAGCTGAGAGCCTTGAGAGGCTATGTCAGCGTAACCCTAACTTTAGTAGGTGAGCTCACGGGGCTCAAACCTGACGATGTTGCTAACACGAACCCTAGCAAGAGTCGTGCTTCGCAGAATCTACCACCGGATCGGAAACGCGACCCACTGAGAAGATCCGGCGAGAAACTCAGTGGGCTGTGTCTGAGAGTTAATTTACTCGTCGAGCCCTTCGTCGCAAGCGACGGGTTCGACGAGAACGGTGACCGGTGCTTGAAGTACCTAAAAGCACCGTTAGTGGATCGGGAGGATCCGAGATGACTCTTTATGAAAAGATTTTATTTCTATTTATATTTATAGCAACCCTAACGCCTGCCGCGTCGGCAGCCGCGTCTGATCGCGCGCCGCGACCAATGAGGGATTCTCGTTGTCGGCTCCCGGCGCGATTCAAAGAGTAGCGATCGAGTGGCTTTCCTTTTGGCAAGCCGCGCGTGCGCCTTTACTGGCGCCGACAGTTCACCCGCAACCACCGAAGCATACACACGAGAATACGTCCGCACCTCGCTCGCTACCATTCCTTTTCGAACTTGTTTGTGGGACCCTCTGGAGTATTCATACCCAGTGCTCCAGCTGGACAACACAAAATATTTGATTTAGCTTAGATGACACTACGGATTAGTTAATTGTATTATTTAATTGGGAAATTGGCACATCTCTATTATTTTTTGTTATCTTTGCAGGAAAACGAGCTTACGGCCCACCTGATAGTGAGAGGTTACCGTCGCCTATGGACTTCAGCAATGCCAGGGACAGAGCCAAGCCTACTTACTATAAATTAGTACTAAGGTATTGAATCTCACAGTGCATACTCTGATATCACTTTTTACCTCTCTATCATTAATGATATCGAAAGCACTAGAACAGATTCTGAATATATTTCTAGAATTTTCGAGGCTTCTTATAAAATTTATTGTCATTGAAATTACACTGTTGTGATTATTTTTCCTCTTCTTAAGGATTTTCTGGAATCATTAAATGAGTGCTCACGGTCAGGTATTTTGCATGACAATAGCCGTTCGGGTAATCTGGAGATAAGAGCGCGTATCTTCAGCTCCCTGAAGCAAACAATTGTTCTATATCATGCGTCTATAGTACATTATTGTTCCATCCAAACTATTAATGCTTTTCACTAATTCATAACTTAAGGTTTCTTGGTAAATAGTACTGGGTGGTTCGTTCCATCTCTCTCCTTAGCTTAGCATTTAATAAACATGGGTTCCAGTTTGAAGAGTGTGATACTTGTGACTCCTCTTTTATTGAAGGTATGGCGTGTGAAAGGGAAGTGTCATAAAAAAGCTTTGAGAAAGGGAGAGGGAAGGGTTTGGGTGCAGAAATCTATATCAATACTAATATTATAAAGAGGAAAGATTTGTTTGTTTGTTTGTTTCGAATAGGCTCCGAAACTACTGGACCGATTTGAAAAATTATTTTTCCATTAGAAGCCGACATTGTCCCTGGTGAACATAGGCTACTTTTTTTTTATTTTTATTTTTTTGTTTTGTTTCATGTGTGTTTTAATGTTTCCGAAGCGAAGCGAGGGCGGGTCGTTAGTGACGTATATTCGGCTGGAATGGAAAGAGAGGCCGTGTAGCGCTTACCCCGGTTAGGGGACCCACATTATTACTGGTGGTAGGACCACTAGTGATTCCGCGCGGGTAGGTACCACCGCCCTGCCTATTTCTGACGTGAACCAGTAATGCGTTTCGGTTTGAAGGGTGGGACAGCCGTTGTAACTATACTGAGACCTTAGAACTTATATCTCAAGGTGGGTGGCGCATTTACGTTGTGAATGTCTATGGGCTCCAGTAACCACTTAACACCAGGTGGGCTGTGAGCTTATCCACCCATCTAAGCAATAAAAAAACATTGGGGACCCCCCCCGTAAAAGCAAGAAGAAATAAAGCGTACTTAGAACACTATGAGCCCACATAGGTACATACGTATCATAAGCCTGTTTTTTTTTACTACAAGGCATGCCTGAATTAACGAATGAAATTCCATTCGGTGACAAAATTTAAATGTTCAAATTATTAAAGTTGATAGCATTTACATTATATGTTAAAAAAAACTCTAATACGTAGCTTAAAATTATTACAGTAGGTAAAGATTTTTTTAAGTGAAACTAATATGGATAAAGCTTATATAGACTTTGTTGGAGAGATGCATTTGAGGCTTCGGCTGATGATCCAGCTCGCAGAGTGTGTATAAAGGAAGTGGAAATTTTGCATCGTGTACTGCACGGACGTGAAGGAATAATTTTAGTTAAGTTAAGAATGTCTTTACATTTACCGCTTGAGAACTTATTTAACTATATTATAGTGTACTTAGTAATTATGTCTTATATAACTATGTTTAGTTTATTTAAAAATATATTTTTGGATGCTTTTACAATCTTAAACACAGAGAGAGAAAACTACACAAAGTTGAAGATTGCTGTAGAGTCGTTCATGCTTATACAAACATTCTATGTATAGGGTGTTTCTACATTGCATTGTTTAGTTATCAATATGTTATTAAAACAGGATTTTATTTTTTAGTTCACTACGCGATTTCTTAACTCAGATAAATACATTTTAAATTATTAAAAAAATTAAAAATGCTACCAATCCATAGTTGATTATTTTGGACCGACTGAACGAAATGTACTGTCGCTTTAGAAAATAAAAGTTTTATCTTCGGTTTTATAGCCAGTCGTAAAGTTTTAAGTGAAGAAACCGTTTTTACGTATATTTTACGTGCGTGATTTTAATATGTTCTCCTTGTTTATTGATATGTCTTTGTCAATTGTTATGCCAACGGGCCTGCGGGGATGAGTGCCACCACTCTGAAGGTTTGGGCTGTGACCCAATTTGACGTTCCACTCTGAAAGGTTGTACAGTAGAAGCAACGGCCAACCGATCTAACAGGAAAACCAATTTTAAACGTCTGAATTGCATTAATAACAACTTAATTCCGGTTTAGAATAGCAGAACCTGTCTATTTCCGTGGGCGTCGTAAAAGGCAACTAAGAGATTTGCAGGAGATGATCTCTCCATCTTCTTTTCACCATCACACCTCCCGCCATCGGAGCAGAGTTCTCCCATACTACCTAGAATGTAGTACACCGCGTGTAATTGGTTTCCAAATGATTTTTGTTCACCTGATGGATGTCTGGAAGAGATCGCTCTTAGCGATAAGACCGCAAATTGTACTTTTTTGTATTTAATGCATCGCATTTTTTATTTATTTTTTTCGTGTACAATAAAGAATACTCACTCTCTCTCTCTCTCTCTCTAAAACCACTGCGTTCATCTACAGTGCGTTTCCAGATATCGTTTTTGCCACGTACCAACCGGCTTTGGACGGTGTTTGACGGTGTGACCTCGACGGTGTTTCCCGAGCGCTACGACATGTCCTTCTTCAAACGGGGCTTGTGGATATTTCACAGTAGCAGGCTGCGACTTGGCTGTGCCCCTGGCATTACTGACGTCTATTAGCGACGGTTACTATTTACCACCAAGTGAGCCATTTGCTACCTACAAAACCAATAAAAAAGACTGGACAGCAGCGTTTTCTGAGGATCTTATGAGCGTACTGCGTTCTCTAACTGGCATTTTCTTGTAGTAGGGGGCTCTGTAGCCCGCACGGGTAGGTACCACTATCCCGCCTATTTCTGCCAAGCAGTCATGCATCCTGGTTTGATACCCCGTTGGATCAAAACTAGTGTCGGTCGGAATTGGGGTCTTCCGTCACTCTGCTGCTTTTTCGCAAGTAATACTTAATGATCCTCAACAGAGGGTCAAGAACCGAACTCTGTGCCCACCGTAACTAGGAACCAGTGCATCAACACACTGTATCCGTTGTACAGCACACCTTAAGCAAGTATTCGTTACGATAAGTTTTTTTTTGTTTTTCAAAACGGTCATCTGGCTGTATGTGCCGCGATTTCTTTATAAAACTTATGCAAAAAAAAAAACGTTGTGACGTATTTTTTACTTGTCAAAGTCAAAATTTAAACTCGTTGATTTTTTTTTAGATCTAAGTTTTATTTATCATGTGCTTTTATAATATTATATTTTAATTTGTATAATATAATTATGGTAAAAACTGTGTCGTTGGTCATAGCCATGTCATTGTTAGTTAATGATGTGCACTTTATACAAGATGGTACGTATGTTGAGGCACTCATGAGTGCATAGCCTGTTGGAATATCATAACGCAATTGACCATTAGAATTTAGGAATTAAGTGGTTAGTAGAAAAATAAATGAAATGGTAAGTAAATGAACAGTAAACGTTCCAATTATTTTATTATTTAAACTGGTGGATGTGTCCGCAGCCCACCTGGTGTTAAGCGGTTCCGGAGCCCAAAGACATCAGCGACGTAAGTGCCGCCACTCACCATGAGACATCAGTATTGCCTTTTAGCTCTTTAATTCAACAGCTGACCCACCCATCAAATCGGAACGGATTACTGCTTCACGGCAGAAATAGCCAGGATGGTGGTACCTATTCGTGCGGACTCATGATTCCCTGACTCACTAAGTTTCCGTCTTCTGATGATCTTATCTTTTGTGTTGATAGTATTAGAAACACGCATAAAAGATCTCCCTTTGCATTATGTTCCTCAATGCTGAGGGTCGTGATCTCTACGGAGCGCTGTTCGGACTATGTTCCTCCATTCTTTTCTGCCCTTCGCGCAGTGGATAGCGACATTGATGCTGGAGTCTAATGTCATCTTAATTTGATCGGACCAGCGCATGGTACTACGCCCCTGGTCTTCCTTCCACATTGCCGGTGATTTAGAATTTCTCGAGATTGTCACCCTCGAAATTCTTCCACGCAACATGACCGGAAAAATCGAAAATCCTACGCAGGCACGTGGTGGAAAGTCTTGTGGAGACGCGTATTCACAGCATCTTCCTCCAGTACCACATCTCAAACGCGTCGACCCGATTTCGATCAGTCTTCTTTAGAGTTCATGTCCTCTGAAAATTCAAATATTTAATAATGTGACTTCAGCCAGGAATCGAATTCGGACTCATGGTAGATTGCTCAGGATCACTAATTACTTGACTAGTAGCCCGTTGCAGATCAGTTTTCCGTAATAATATTCAAAACACGAAAGCAATTTTGTCTGATACGTTTTTTGAAGAAACAGATTTTGACGGCCCTTTGTAGTAAGCGAATATTTAAATAGCATATTTAGCATATTTAGCATATTTAAATAAGAAGCAATATGATTCCAGCCGGTCTTAAACCCCGGACCGATGGTAGACTGGCCAGAATCACTAATTAGTGTGACTAGTAGTCCGGTGGAGATCAGGTTTCCGTATTAATATTCAAAATACGAAAGCGATTTTGACTTTGACGGCATTTGGTAGGGAATTATTTTGGATCACGCTTCCTCCAGAACACGGATCTTGGATCAGGTGACTTTAAGTGTAGTCGTACAATGTATTCTCGGAAAGACAAAATGCTGGGTATCCTTAACAGAGCGAAGCGGTACTTCACGCCTGAACAAAGACTTTCACTGTGCAAAGCAAAGGTCTGGTCTCGTGTGGAGTATTGCCCCCACCTTTGGACTGGGACTCCCAAATACTAGCTACCTACTTCCATTTGACTCCATACAGAAAAAAGCTGTTTGGATTGTCGATAATCCCATTCTCACAGATCGTTTGGAACCTCTGGGTCGGCGGAGGGACTTCGGTTCCCTCTGTATTCTGTATCGTATGTTCCATGGGAAGGAATTGTTTGAAATGATACCGTCATCTCGTTTTTACCGTCGTAACGCCCGCCATCCGAGTAAGGTTCATCCATACTACCTGAAGCCATTACGTTCATCCACAGTACGTTTCGAGATACCTTTTTTCCAGCTATCATCCGGCTTTGAAGTGAGCTCCCCTCCATGGTGTTTCCCGAGCGCTATGACATGTCTTTCTTCAAAGGAGACTTGTGGAGAGTAAGCGGTAGGCAGCGACTTTGGCTCTGTCCCTGGTGTTGCTGACGTCCATGAGCGACGGTAATCACTCACCATCAGGTGGGCTATACGGCATATCAGGGTGGCTATAAGGCAATAAAAAAAGACTATGAATAAGCGCGATGTGTCTAGTAGCAGGCACTTACTAATCGATCTCAAAATTATTTTAGGTAGCTTCTTAGACAGCAAATATTTTCCAACGAACTTAGTATATCTGGTAACAACGTCTCTTATTGTCAAGGAGATCCCGATCTTTCCGAAACTATTCTGGAGGGGATGCCCACTACTCTGTTCCCTTAGTGAGGTAAAAATCATAAAATACTTTTTTAACGTTTTCCAAAATCAGAAATGAATAAATAATCCATAGCATGAGAACGAGGTCGGACTAAAAAAAAGGTCTTAAAAAAATGGTGCGCGTGCAACTTGGTACACGCGAAAGAAGCTAAACTTCCTTTGCCGTGTGTACTATTGTAGTTTTCTTTATTATTCATCCTTAAATGAAATTTCTCTGGTAATAGGGAATGCTGCGTATAAGAGAAACAACCTAGCTCGCTTTCTCCCTCTCTCGGTCGAGTGGATCGCGAGACGCTCTTTCTATTGTCTCACTCTCGCTCGTCCTAAATTGTATATTTTCTCTCTAGCCGTAACGAATCTGTCGCTAGTTTAATTTAACTCTGAACGCGTCTAAAGAAGTTTCACTTCAAAAAATAATAATAATAACAATGTGAAAATGTTTGTATACGTCATAAATTACAAACGATGGCAATTTCTACTATTCAATATGATTAATGACATCATGTATATCCAACCTTATGGCTCTATTGTTGAGAAATGTGTTTGAATTGCTTATATAGAAAGATATCGGTCTATGAAAGTGCGAGAGAGATAACGATGGGTTCTGCACCGGTTACACTTTTTGCTTCTCGTATCTTAGCTGCTGGTATTGCTGATCTGTATGATCGATGGCAACCACTAACCATCGAGAGGCCCATTCGTTTGCTTTTTAACGCATTTGAATAGCCATCAATAGATGTATTCACGAATAGGTTATCTTCTGTTATTTATACATTTGTTCACTGAAAATATTATGGTGCAAAATTAAATATAACGTAGCGGCTCATATGTGTAGAACGAAGCTTCAGTGTAATTTACCTCAATTGCCTTGAGAAATGAGGTCGGAGTCTCAAAAACAGCTGCTCTCGTTGATTAAAGTGTACGTCTCAATACCTGATCGTGTAATTGTAATAAAGCAAAAACTCGGTAATACGGCTTGGCAATGAATGGCTAAAGAGAAGAATAGATAGAAGATAAAAGATAAAGAGGAACTAATTAGCCTTCTTATTGCTTGATACATTGTATACCCATCAAGGAATAACGTAGAACTGGTGCACGGTAGGTACTAGGACGCCAGAAACCCCAAAGATGTTATTTGAATTGAATAGTTTAGCTATTTTATATTTTTAGGTCGCTGTTTGCCTGTTATTTATGGAAGCGTCTTTGCGATACGTTTGGAATTGCATCCGCGAATACATACTGCGTAACTCTGATGATCTTCTAGCACAATTGATCGACGATGAAAGACTAGATTGGCTTTCTGGCGTCTTAGTACCTACCACGCATCAGTTCCACGTTTTTACTTGATGGGTAATAAATAATAATTTAAAAAAACTACTAACAAAATACGTTTTTATAGAAAATCCAACTAAAAAATAGCTTTTTTTCCCCATGCTTTTTTTACAATAAAATCATTTTTTCTTACACCATTTTTCATTCAAATTTATTAAAATATATTTTCTATTTTTTAGTTGGATTTTCTATAAAAGCGTATTTTGTTAGTAGTTTTTATAAATTATTATTTATTATTTATTACCCATCAAGTAAAAACGTGGAACTGATGCGTGGTAGGTACTAAGACGCCAGAAACCACAAAGATGTTATTCGAATTGAATAGTTTCGCTATGTTTCGCTATTATATTTTTAGGTCGCTGTTTGCCTGTTATTTATGGAAGCGTCTTTGCGATACGTTTGGAATTACGTCCGCGAATACATACTGCGTAACTCTGATGATCTTCTAGCGCAACTGACCGATGATGAAAGACTGGATTGGCTTCTTTGTCGTCTGTGTTGCGGTCAGCGTAACTGCTCTGAAGTTTTTGCCGCCCTGGTACTCAAGGTTACGAGTTTCGCCTTCCTTTTAGGCGTTTGCTGTTTTCACGGAAGAAACGACAGTTAATCTGTTAACTTGGGCTTGTGTAACAAACTAACGGCCGGCTCCAGCTCCGCTCGGGTCTTTAACAAAAATTTCAAAACGATATTTGACGTTGTTTTATTTTTAAAAATAAAAGAACACCTATTGCGGCATAACTATAATAGTTAGACATATGCTATCGCAACACTTTTTGTAAATAATAATGTGTTCTACAAAGTCGTAGTACATTATTTTATTCTATAATCAATAGCTTTCGCAGGGCACGCGATGTAAAGAATATTTTAGGTAATTTGTTTACATCGTGGGTTACATTATTGGAATTTTAGTAAGGATCTCTGATTTTTTTCAAAAAATATTACGGCATATGTCACTCGGGAATAGTGTGGCTTCCAAACAGTGAAAGAATTTTTTAAATCGGTTTATTAGTTTCGGAGCCTATTCAATACAAGCAAACAAACAAATCTTTCCTCTTTATTAATCTATTTAAGTATAAATAAAAGAAAGTCGTGTTAGTTACACTACTTATAAGTCAAGAACGGCTGAACTGATTTGCCTGAAAATTGGTGGGGAGATAGCTTAGAACCAGGAGAAGGATATAGGATTTTTATCACGTTTCCGTGAGACGTGACATAAAACGTGGTATAACAAAACGCAACTGACAGCTAAACGTAATGTAGTCTATGGTTAATTATAGTAGAATTTTGAAGTTGACCGGTTGGCGGTTGGTGTGTTTGTTTCGAGTTTCTATTAGCTTATTGTGCCGAGATAGGTATTCATTAAGAAAGCCATGCCGCGACCAACACGATCAAATCTTTCCCAACGAAGCCGTAATGCAACTAGGGTTGAAAACGTTGCGAGTGAAAGGACTGAAGAAGAACAAGAAAATATAATAATAATAATAATAACAACTAAAATACATGGCCAATAAAGAATCATTTAAATACTTGCTTTTTTAATTTACAATAATTACCCAAATAAAAAAAATTACCTTGATAAAATCAAAAGTCTGCTCATTTATTGCCTCCAAGGCGGAACAAAGTTCGCCGG
Source organism: Bombyx mandarina (assembly GCF_030267445.1). Lineage (NCBI taxonomy): Eukaryota > Metazoa > Arthropoda > Insecta > Lepidoptera > Bombycidae > Bombyx > Bombyx mandarina. The sequence continues at coordinate 9,937,626 of NC_143226.1, forward strand.
GTCACCTAGTATTAGTATAGATAAAACATTTGTTTTTTTGGAGTATTGTTTTGTAAATTACCAGAGATTTTTTCGTTCGCTTCACACGACTGTCGCGTGTTGCTTGTTTGTGACAGGCACTTCTCAACCGCACGAGCTGTTATCGTGAAATTTTGTGTAAATATTATCAGTACAGAAAATAAAAATGATATATCTTTCATCCAGAAATAACTACGGATCTGAAGAGTATAAGATAGATTCATTGACTCGTCTTAGAAACGCGAACAAAACTTCAAGTTTTTATAGCTCTCCAAGCTAAGCAGTTACTGTAGCCCACGGACATCAGAACGGTAAAGCTGCTGTTACAGAGGACTCTTTTCGGATCTCGTATAAAAAAGAAATTGTTATGTCATAGCACTCAATCGAATAAGCGACGCATAAATATAATAACGAATAAGTAAACTAACAAAGAATGCTGCAATTATTCATTTAACTTTTTTTTTTTTGCTTTAATGGGTGGACGAGCTCACAGCCCACCTGATGTTAAGTGGTTACTGGAGACATCTACAATTTAAATGCGCCACCCACCTTGAGATATGTTCTAAGGTCTCAGTATAGTTATTACAACGGCTGCCCCACCCTTCAAACCGAAACGCATTACTGCTTCACACAAGACGTATGAGTTTGAGACAATCATGATGAAAACACATTTTTATGAAAGAAAATACAATTAATTTAGCTTCGTTATTACATTGTGTTTCATAGGGAGGATACCAGGACAACATAAGCCCCGGGAGGCAGGCGAGCCCCGGCATCAATTAGTTTTATGTTCCACTGTTTTGTAACGAAGCGTAGTTCCAGTAGTTCGCTAATGACATTTCGTAATAGAACCCCGTATCGCTTTGACCTTTTAGCTCTTAGCATTCATATTCTCCTGGTGTACTTTGGCTTTCTTGTATAATGTTGATCTCCCTGGGCTTCTTAGTAGTTAGATTGAAATACTATTTTGGTTATTTATCTGCTTTGCGTTCAGATTGAGCATAGATCAAATTTATGTTATCGAGGGGTGAAAAGCCTTAATTTGCAACATTTCTAATTTTTAATTTTATAATTAAAGATACGTTTTATTTGATACTAGCCACCCGTCCTCGTTTCGCTTCGGAAACATTAAATTTTATTCTCGATAGCTGAGTCCCGCGATGTTACCCGCCGTTATTGTCGTATCGCGGGTGACGCCGTGGGGCAAAGCTAGGCTAAAAAAAGTAGCCTAAGTTACTCCTTATATCATCAGCTACCTGTCAGTGAAAGTCTCGTCAAAATCGGTCCAGCAGTTTCAGAGATTAGCCGGAACAAATAGATAGACAAATATTGTAAAAAATGTTATTTTGGTGTATGTACTGTATATATATATTTCTGCCGTGAAGCAGTAATGCGTTTCGATTTGATGGGTGGGGTAATGTATGTAGCTATAATGATGTATCTATAATGAGACCTTAGAACTTATATCTCAAGGTGGGTTGCGCATTTACGTTGTAGAGCTCCAGTAACCACTTAACACCACGTGGGCTGTGAGCTCGACCACCCCTCTAAGCAATAAAAAAAAATCCTCGTGCCGTGCAGATACGAATTATTTTTTTTTGATTGATAGTTTACTGATGGCCCGAAGGTCTTACCAGTTTCACCAGGACAGGTGGGCGAGCAAAGGCTCAGCCAAGAGGGGTGGGATTTGCTAACAACTGCCCGAGCGCCTCCGAAGGAGACCTAACAACTCAAGAGCAATTGCTTCGCGAATGAATCTACTACCGGATCGGAATCGCGACCCGCTGAGAAGATCCGGCCAGAAACTCAGCGAGCTGATTCATGGGTTAGGTTGCACGGCAAACTCTTTGTCGAGTTCGACGAGTACGGTTACCGAGGTCCCTAAGCCTGCTCCTAGTGTTAGAGCTGAAGGCGTCTAATGCAAAGATTATTGGATCTGATGGATCTGTAAGGACTTGTCTAGGGCGTCGGCGGTGACTGGCTCCTGCGTGATCAGGATTCGGGGAGTAGTCAGCGGCGGCTACGATAAGGCGATTATCATGACGCATAGCCTTATCGAAGTACCGTTCCAACGCTGACTTCATGTATTTCTGGATAGATTCGAGTCCCAGGTCGTTGTGTAGGTCAACGTTCCTCACGAACCACGGAGCTCCGACAGCTAATCTGCAAAAGCGGGATTGTAGAGATTGGAGGGTGTGCGGGCCGCGTGAGCGAACACCACACTCGCGTAAGTAATGACGGGCCTTATGCAAGTTTTGTAAAGTGTCACCTTGTTCCGAAGGGACATTTTACTCCGCTTACAGATCATGGGGTAGAGTCTACCGAGAATAAACGCGGCACGGTCACGGACTGATTTTATATGCGGGCGGAATGTCATCGATGCATCCAGGGTAACGCCCAGGTACTTGACCTTCCTGGCCCAGGGTATAGGTTGTCTAAAGAGAGTAATCGGGGGTGTGAGATTCCTCTTCCTAATGCGGGAGGAAATCCGTGTGGAGCTTCCCCTCTGAAATAGCACCGCAGTACTTTTCGCTGGGTTGATGTCTATGCGCCATTTTCGGAACCACTGTCCTAGGGCTAGGGCTGCGCTCTGAAGCTTCTTCGCGATTAGGGACTTATTTCTACTGGAATAGTAAACAGTCGTGTCGTTGGCGAATAAAGCTAAATGGGCCGGTGGCGACCGGGGAATATCGTTAACAAATAAGCTAAATAGGAGGGGTGAGAGGACAGAGCCTTGCGGGACTCCAGCTGTGAGAGGTCGTGGGGAAGAGCGGGTTCCCTCTACTCGATATCGAAAAGAGCGGTTCGACAAGAAGTCCCGTATGATGAGCACGAGACTATCCGGCACGCCCATGTTGAATAGTTTGAAAATCAAACCATTGTGCCAGACTTTGTCGAACGCTTTTGCGACGTCGAAGAAGAGAGCTCCCGTGTATAACGGTTTTGGTCGATTAAGCCCCACAAGAATGTGCTCCGTGAGGCGGTGCACCTGTTGAACGCATGAGTGATTTGTACGGAATCCGAATTGTTCATCGATGAGAATGTCCTTTGATGAGACGAAGTCTCTGAGGCGTTTGTAGAGCAGACGCTCATACAGTTTGTCTAGAGACATGAGGAGGCTAATCGGGCGGTAGCTCGTCGGATGATTTTTTTGGTTTACCGGGTTTATGTATGCCGATAACGTCCGCTTCTTTCCACACCGCGGGAAAGATACAGTTCGCCATAGCGGCATTGAAAATAGATGCCAACATCACGATGAGTTGGACGGGTAGAAGCTTCATAACGCGGTTGGATATACCGTCGGAACCGGGAGCCTTGCGAGGACGTAGGTCTTTGATCAAGTCTTTAACTTCCATCGGGGTGACGGGTGGTAACGCATCCGAGGGTGGCAAGGAGACTCTGCGTTCTACCTCACTGTCTACTAATTCTACATGAACAGGGTCCACGGATTGAGTGCTGGGCGTGCACTGGGTTTGCAATGTATCGGCCAGCAGCTCTGCTTTTTCGTCATCATCAAACGCCGCGAGTCGGCCTTTTTTTTTTTTCGGGTAGAGGGCTGAACCTCCTGCGAGGTCCCCGCGCAAAAGGGGCGCGCGGGGTATGTGAGACTCAACGATCTGCATGGTGTTGTGAGCAGACCGCGGGCCCAAGGATTTTAGAGCCCACCCACTAAACGACTCCCCTGCACTCTTACACCCGACGTCCGATCCCCTCCGAGGTCAGAACCCGGATGAGGTAGAGGGGCTACCGCGGTCAACACTACAACCAGATGGTGCGGCTCACCCCAAGGACGCCCAGCCGACGGAGCCTTCGAGGCGAATCGAAGGCTCTGAAACGTCGGCCGTCTCGGTACGGCAGCCCGTCGGGCCACCCAGACGGTGCCGCTGGTGTCCCGGAATACCCCGCTGGACCAGAACCAGCCTGCCGGGTCGGGACGCGATACACCGTCGACCGGTGCCGCGAGTCGGTCTGAGGGGCCTTTTTTTTTTTTTTTTTTCTAATGCTGGGGAATCCATTTACGGATACCCGGTCCGGGGGGTAACGAACCGGGTTATGTCGGACTCCGGCGCCTCCGGAGTGGAAGAGGGGGACGAGAAGGACCTCCACCTTCCCGAATTCCTCGCAAGAGACTACGCCTTGAAAAAGGCTTGCCCCGCAGAACGACTACCGACTAAACCCCATCGAGCTCCACCACACCGGCTACACCAGACCTACAGTACCGCAGTGCGCGCCGAAAGTCCGCCTTCGCCGGTACCCGTCTTGATGATAAGACGGGATTTCATCTACAGGAAAATCCCGAAGGACGTCATTTCGGGAGATACACCGTGGGCGGCGCACAGGAGCCACCTTGCACCGCCCCACCACCGGACCGACAGTCGAGTACCGGGCGCCCCCGCACCCGCCACCTGATAGTCCCTACGGGGGCTGAGCGGGAGCTTCACGCCCGCGCCGGCCATCCCCTCCCACTCCCATCCCACTCCCTTTCACGCTCCTCAGCCTCACGAGACGCCATTACCAGGTCACAAAACCTGGCCATGGCCTCCCACGAGCCCTGATCCTCTAACATACGGGCGACGACAGCCCGCAGGGAGAGGTTTCTCCCCAGCACCGCGACGAGATCTCGCCGCGAGTGCTCCCAACGCGGGCACGTTTCGAGCGCGTGCTGCGCGTCATCGTCCGGGTGCCCGCACTGGTGGCAGCCCGGATATGGCTCTCTCCTGCAGACCTTCCACAGGTACCTCCCGAAACAGCCATGTCCCGAGAGGACCTGCGCAAGGTGAAAAGAGAGTACGACGTGAGGCCTGAGGGGCCTACGAGGGGGGGCATAGTTACTACCGCATCCGATTTGAGAGTACGAGCTAAGCGGTAGTAAGACCTTTGGGAGGGCGCGAGTCCTTCTAAGAAATCAAACCATCTGGCATCTCGGACTTCGGCGATGCGAAACTTTACGTCGCGTTGTAGGGCACGCATTCGAATTCAATTTTCCGCGGTGGGCTACCTATCGTAGGCGCGTATCGAGGCGTTCTTAGCTCTAAGGAGTTCTCTAATATCGTCGGACAATTTGAAGCAGTGAAGGAAGTCCTCCGCTACAACTTGTTTCAATGATCTATCTAATATGACGTTAAGATGTCTATGGCTTCAGCGGTATCCTGAGGAGACGGGGTAGAGTCCGGGTTAAACGGGAGCGATGGTGGATCAGATTCAGCCAGGCTGATGCCCAGCCTGTGCCAATCCACCACAGTCCTCGTGACGGGAACGGAATCGGGAGCGCGACCGAGTTTCATAACGACGGGACGGTGGTCTGAATCTAACTCTGAAACTACTTCGATCGAGTGTAAGCGCAGAGTTACGTTTTTTAATAACGCTATGTCGAGTATATCCGGGCGATACGCGATATTTAGCGGGTAGTGAGTCGGGGTTAGCGGAGCGACGATTTGGGGTAGCTTAACGAAAGAGGGAAGATCTTCCACCGAGCGGGTGATATTGCTCGGTAGACCGACGGTCCGAATGTTGTTGTTCGGAACTTGTATATATGCGCTTTATCTTGAAAATGTCGTAAGCGAGATTCAGGCATCTGTCAATTATCTTGCGTTGTATGATGGCTACCCTCCACAACGATATCGAAGGCGAGATCATCGACTAAGCGCGTCTTGCCTGTCTTTCGTTCCCGTCTCACACGTCCGTTGCGATAACGTCTCAAGGTTATGCCACACCACGCCGCCACGTCGGTCACTTTTCATTTTGATCGTCTTCTTGCTATTTTATAAACTGAGCGTATCCCGGACGAGCCCCCAAAATATGTGGGATTTGCTCAAAGTAAAGTTGTTTGGTAAAGTACTAAAAATTTAATATTTTGACACGTTGTAAAATGTTCACACATCTCGTGCCCGACGCCATCTTAACCATCTCCCCTCCGTCCCTTTCTTCCTCATACATTCATCCCTTTCACTCGAAACGTTCCGTTTCCCACATATATACAAAGGTTTCTATAAGACACTGTGGAGTTGTAGTTATTCTAATTTGATATAGTTCTTGATGATTTGCTATCAATAATGTAACAAAATGCACAACTAAGGTTGGTAGTCTTTTGTTTGTTGGTAGTGGATTGTTTGATAGAATTTTATTTAATTTGAGGATAAAAGACAACATTAAAACAAAACAAAAACAAATATGAATTTTTATTTATCTATTGCTTGTATGTGTGGACGAGCTGACACAGCCCACCTGGTGTTAAGTGGATACTAAAACCCATAGAAATCTGTATTAAAGAGCAATAAAATAAGAAAAGTATTGTTTACTAACTAGTCTGTGGTTTTAAATAAAAACAGACATTGCGGTACGCTGTGGCAAGAATTTTAACGAAAATGTTGTGTTCATCTTGAACGTGGATTTCTAGTCCCTCATAATTATGAACTGGTACAATTTCCGAGAGTTTCGATGGTCCAGCCGTAAAGTTCAGGGTGGGCGACAAAGTTTCCACCTTGACCGTAAAGGATGCGATTACCTTCATATACGCCTCGACCGAGCTTAAGCGCTTGGACATGCGCGCGATTGATAATGAAGAACAACAGTTAGCCATTGTACATCGCAGGCTGGAATGACCACAGATGCCGGTTCGTGTCTGAGTTTGCGGAAGCATACGCTTCATAGTCGCCGTCGCCATCCATGTGGTTGCCAAACTTCAAGTACCTATCTTCTAGACGATGACGTATCTTGAAATAAATCATTTTACCGTCCACCACGGGCTCGAGCTTCCAATGGTAATTCTGGCTGTGCGGGTGACGGTGGTTGCCGTAGAGCCTCTTGTCGTTGGCAAAGTCCGGAGTTGAACCTAATTCAAAGGAAACGCGATCTCGGTAGTTGATGAATTTTATAAAAGTATCGTTTAGCACCATTCTGTACGCCGTTGGGAATTGGGACCTTACAATATCGGCGCCACCAGCAGCCGCCAGTTTGTATGCGAAACCGGCAATATATATTCTTTTGTGTTCAATTAACCAGTTGACAGCTGATTTAATGACATCGGGTCGATAATAGCGCATACAGTTTAAGGCCTGGGAGACCGCGTCGTCGTAGTTTTCGGAAACAACGGTATTGTAGAGGTTACTGACCATTTCATACGTTGAAGCAGACTGGGGCTCAGACAGTTCATTGTTAGAGTTGTCAACGCTTGGGGTCGTTGTGCTTTCAACTAAGTCGGGGTCGGCACTAGCTAAAGTGGCCAGCATGCACGTCAATAGCACTGCTAAATGCTTGAACGTCATCTTGACTGCAACAAAAAAAAACAGTGTTAGCTGAAATAATCTTCTATCTTCATTACATAGTATAATACAAAGTCGCTTTCCTGTCCCTATATCCCTATGTAAATCTTTAAAACTACACAACGGATTTTGATGCGGTCTTTTTTAATAGATAGAGTGATTGAAGAGGGAGGCTTATATATGTACAATAACATTCATTAAATTGTGGAGAAATCATTAATAAATAACAGTTTCCGAAGCGAAGCGAGGGCGGGTCGCTTGTCTTTCTTGATTCCGATAAAGGCACCCGTCACGTGCGGACGTGCTCATCGACCACTCGATCACCCGGCCTTTGTTCTCCTGGCTTTTGTTAGCCCAGCTATTGTTCGCGCGGCCTGTGTTCGTAGTACATCTGCCGACCAAGTGTTTTTCTTGGAAGTTTTTATTTGTTTTGTTTCCTTTTGTTATTTCTGTGTTCGTGGTACATTTGCCAACAACCTGTTTTTCTGGAAGTGTTTAATTGTTTTGTTTCTTTTTGTTATTTCCGTTTTGTTGTGTTTTTTCTTTGTCCTGTAGTAATCGCGCCGCATCGCCACCTGTATTCAATAGAACCGCTCAGGTCCGAGAAGTTGGGGCCTCGCCGCAAGGCGAGTGTTTTCAAGACCCGGGGCCGCCCCACCTGGGCACTCTGCGATCATGGACGCTGTATTCGCGGAATTCCTCCGACTTCGTCACCCACAGCTCGCCTCAGAGTTTCTGGCTTTCAAGGCCAATCACACTGCCAGCTCTCTCGAATACTCCGCCGTGCTCGCTGCTCCTGCGTCGCCTGTACCTGCGTGCAAAGCTTCTACATCGAGCACCGCAGCCTCCGTCGTGCCTGCCGTTCCCGCGTCACCTATACTGACGAGTAAAACTGCTGCGTCGTCCGCCGTGGCCACCGTTCCAGCAGCGCGATCATCCTCGTCCTCCGACTCTGACTCGGAGATGGAGGTCGACCTCGCCCCCGCCTCATCGACGGATGGATTCACCCTGGTACAAAAGGGAGTGCCGCGGAGTCTCGAACTCCCGCGGCCGCTAAAATTTGCAAAGCCGCGAACGCGTCGCGCCCCCGCCCTCAAACTCCCGTTGCGCCTCCAGCCCGTGCCACTCCGTCGCCGCGTCCGGTGGCACAAAATAAAACCCAGACCCCACCCCCGGTAATCCTCCAAGAGAAGGCAGCTTGGGATCGAGTTTCCCTGGCCCTTAAGGCCAAAAATATCAATTTCACGAATGCCCGTAACCTCGCGAACGGCATTCAAATTAAGGTTCGAACACCCGACGACCATAGGGCCCTCTCTTCTTACCTCCGTAAGGAGCGTATAAGTTTCCACACGTATACGCTCCAGGAGGAGCGCGAACTCCGTGCCGTTATACGTGGCATCCCTAAAGAGTTGGATGCCGAGCTCGTTAAGGCCGACCTTCTCGAACAAGGCCTACCGGTTAACTCCGTACACCGCATGCATACAGGCCGCGGAAGGGAGCCATATAATATGGTTCTCGTCGCCCTCCAGCCTACCCCCGAGGGTAAGCAAATATTCAACATCCGAACGGTCTGTAGCCTTTCCGGAATCGCAGTCGAAACCCCACACAAGAAAGGCACACCTAGCCAGTGCCATAACTGCCAATTATACGGGCATTCTTCCCGTAACTGTCACGCGCGCCCCCGATTTGTCAAGTGCTTAGGCGATCACGCCACGGCCCTATGCACTCGCGATCAAAAAACCGCGACGGAACCGCCTAGCTGCGTCCTGTGTCGAACACAGGGTCACCCCGCAAATTACCGCGGATGCCCCCGAGCCCCTAAAATAAATCGACGCGTCGCCCGCCAAAACCGCCTCCGAGCTTCCGGCCCAGACATCAAAGCCTCGGCACCCTCTGTGTCGCAGGCTAAGCCGCCAGCGTTCGTTTCGGCGCCGGTGCCCAGTGTCTCGGCCTGGGCGAAACCGCTGCCGTACACGAACACGGCTACAACTCCCTCCTCCGCGATTCGTCCCGCTCCCGCGACTCGTCCCGCTCCCGCGACTCGTCCCTCTCCCGCGACTTGCCCTCCGACCGCGTCCGACAATCTCGCTTTAGCGATCGACTTCTTTCAGTCGATCAACTTTGAGCGCGTTAACGCTTTGGGCGACGCCATTCGCGCTACCTCCACTGCACAACACTTTATCGCCGTTGTGCAGGAATACGCCGACGTATACGCGTCATTAAATACGTACGTCCTCCCCTCACTCCGCCGGTAATCAATGGCGTATATAAGTAGAATAAAGCCCCTATCCGTAACGATAGGATTTTTTAACGCTTACGGTCTCGCAAATCAACGTGATCAGGTTTCTGACTTTTTGCGTGACCATCAAATTGATATCTTTTTAGTGCAGGAGACCCTACTTAAGCCCGCGCGCCGTGACCCAAAAATCGCGAACTATAACATGGTCAGGAACGACAGGCTCTCTGCTCGTGGTGGTGGTACCGTCATTTACTATAGAAGAGCCCTGCATTGCGTCCCGCTCGATCCTCCCGCGCTCGCTAATATCGAAGCATCAGTGTGCCGAATCTCACTGACGGGACACGCGCCGATCGTTATCGCGTCCGTTTATCTTCCACCGGATAAGATCGTTCTAAGCAGTGATATCGAGGCGCTGCTCGGCATGGGGAGCTCTGTCATTCTGGCGGGCGACCTAAATTGTAAACACATCAGGTGGAACTCACACACTACAACCCCGAATGGCAGGCGGCTTGACGCGTTAGTCGATGATCTCGTCTTCGATATCGTCGCTCCGCTAACCTCGACTCACTACCCGCTAAATATCGCGCATCGCCCGGATATACTCGACATAGCGTTATTAAAAAACGTAACTCTGCGCTTACACTCGATCGAAGTAGTTTCAGAGTTAGATTCAGACCACCGTCCCGTCGTTATGAAGCTCGGTCGCGCTCCCGATTCCGTTCCCGTCACGAGGACTGTGGTGGATTGGCACACGCTGGGCATCAGCCTGGCTGAATCTGATCCACCATCGCTCCCGTTTAACCCACACTCTACCCCGTCTCCTCAGGATACCGCTGAAGCCATAGACATCTTAACGTCACACATCACCTCGACATTAGATAGGTCATCGAAACAAGTTGTAGCGGAGGACTTCCTTCACCGCTTCAAATTGTCCGACGATATTAGGGAACTCCTTAGAGCTAAGAACGCCTCGATACGCGCCTACGACAGGTATCCTACCGCGGAAAATCGTATTCGAATGCGTGCCCTACAACGCGACGTAAAGTCTCGCATCGCCGAAGTCCGAGATGCCAGATGGTCTGATTTCTTAGAAAGACTCGCGCCCTCTCAAAGGTCTTACTACCGCTTAGCTCGTACTCTCAAATCGGATACGGTAGTAACTATGCCCCCCCTCGTAGGCCCCTCAGGCCGACTCGCGGCGTTTGATGATGATAAAAAAGCAGAGCTGCTGGCCGATACATTGCAAACCCAGTGCACGCCCAGCACTCAATCCGTGGACCCTGTTCATGTAGAATTTGTAGACAGTGAGGTAGAACGCAGAGTCTCCTTGCCACCCTCGGACGCGTTACCACCCGTCACCCCGATGGAAGTTAAAGACTTGATCAAAGACCTACGTCCTCGCAAGGCTCCCGGTTCCGACGGTATATCCAACCGCGTTATTAAACTTCTACCCGTCCAACTCATCGTGATGTTGGCATCTATTTTCAATGCCGCTATGGCGAACTGTATCTTTCCCGCGGAGTGGAAAGAAGCGGACGTTATCGGCATACATAAACCCGGTAAACCAAAAAATCATCCGACGAGCTACCGCCCGATTAGCCTCCTCATGTCTCTAGGCAAACTGTATGAGCGTCTGCTCTACAAACGCCTCAGAGACTTCGTCTCATCCAAGGGCATTCTCATCGATGAACAATTCGGATACCGTACAAATCACTCATGCGTTCAACAGGTGCACCGCCTCACGGAGCACATTCTTGTGGGGCTTAATCGACCAAAACCGTTATACACGGGAGCTCTCTTCTTCGACGTCGCAAAAGCGTTCGACAAAGTCTGGCACAACGGTTTGATTTTCAAACTATTCAACATGGGCGTGCCGGATAGTCTCGTGCTCATCATATGGGACTTCTTGTCGAACCGCTCTTTTCGATATCGAGTCGAGGGAACCCGCTCCTCCCCACGACCTCTCACAGCTGGAGTCCCGCAAGGCTCTGTCCTCTCACCCCTCCTATTTAGCTTATTCGTTAACGATATTCCCCGGTCGCCGCCGACCCATTTAGCTTTATTCGCCGACGACACGACTGTTTACTATTCCATTAGAAACAAGTCCCTAATCGCGAAGAAGCTTCAGAGCGCAGCCCTAGCCCTAGGACAGTGGTTCCGAAAATGGCGCATAGACATCAACCCAGCGAAAAGTACTGCGGTGCTATTTCAGAGGGGAAGCTCCCAACGGATTTCCTCCCGTATTAGGAGGAGGAATCTCACACCCCCGATTACTCTCTTTAGTCAATCCATACCCTGGGCCAGGAAGGTCAAGTACCTGGGCGTTACCCTGGATGCATCGATGACATTCCGCCCGCATATAAAATCAGTCCGTGACCGTGCCGCGTTTATTCTCGGTAGACTCTACCCCATGATCTGTAAGCGGAGTAAAATGTCCCTTCGGAACAAGGTGACACTTTACAAAACTTGCATAAGGCCCGTCATGACTTAAGCGAGTGTGGTGTTCGCTCACGCGGCCCGCACACACATACACACCCTTCAATCTCTACAATCCCGCTTTTGCAGGTTAGCCGTCGGAGCTCCGTGGTTCGTGAGGAACGTTGACCTACACGCCGACCTGGGCCTCGAATCTATCCAGAAATACATGAAGTCAGCGTCGGAACGGTACCTCGATAAGGCTATGCGTCATGATAATCGCCTTATCGTTGCGCCGCTGACTACTCTCCGAATCCTGATCACGCAGGAGCCAGTCACCGTCGACGCCCTAGACACGTCCTTACGGATCCATCAGATCCAATAACTTTTGCATTAGACGCCTTCAGCTCTAACACTAGGAGCAGGCTTAGGGACCTCGGTAACCGTACTCGTCGAACTCGACAAAGAGTTTGCCGTGCAAACTAACCCATGAATCAGCTCGCTGAGTTTCTCGCCGGATCTTCTCAGCGGGTCGCGATTCCGATCCGGTAGTAGATTCATTCGCGAAGCAGCTACTCTTGAGCTGTTAGGTCTCCGTCGCAGGCGCTCGGGTAGCTGTTAGCAAATCCCACCCCTCCTGGCTGAGCCTTTGCTCGCCCACCTGTCCTGGTGAAACTGGAAAGGCCTCCGGGCCACCAGTAATACTTCAATCATAAAAAAAAAAAAAATAGTCTTTCTTATATATAAAAATGAATTGCTGTTCGTTAGTCTCACTAAAACTCGAGAACGGCTGAACCGATGTGGCTAATTTTGGTCTTGAATTATTTGTGGAAATCCAGAAAAGGTTTAAAAGGTAGATAAATATAAAAAATGCTCGGAATTAAATAAAAATAGCAATTTGGTTTTCCTTTTGATGTGTCTCCCGTCGGACGGATTTTATTTATTTGTTTTAAGTTTATTTTATACAATAGTTTAGGTCTTTTATTTTTCAATTGAGGTACTACGAAGTCTGCCGGGTCAGCTAGTATAATATAAAAATATATAGTTATTATTTTAAAATGAAAATTTAAATTGGATCGACTAATGGTTTTTTTCTTTAAAAACTAACTTCTCTATTTTACTATCTCGGCAATATACGAAATATGTATCTATGTAATAATATGTAATAAATAATCTCGATAAAAAAACGAAAATATTTGAAATTGTTGATGTTAAAAATAAATTATTAGTTTTATAATATTTAAGAATAGTAACTCACATGTACCACTGAGGCCCTACTATGCGAGTTCTAAAACAACTTTGCGTTTTTATATTCTATGATAATAGGACGTTATCATAAAATGTCAAATGGCATCATAATAATTGTATAACGCTTATTTTTGTTTACGTTTTTACGTAACCGTGAACATACTAATCTTTCTATGAGAGACTATTTTCAAGGATTTAACTGAAGAATATAAATTACTTATTTAATAGCGGTTAAAGTATGAAATTGCCGTTTTATTGTAATAGGTACTTCGAATTGGCACAGAACCTTCACGGTTCGTTTTTTTTTTTTTTTTTTTTCCTACCTAAGCTGATAGCATTGAGAGGCTATATCAGCGTCGCCTTAACTAGTAGGTGAGCTCACGGGGCTCAAACCTGATGACGTTGCTAAGACGAACCCTAGTAAGAGCCGTGCTTCGCAGAATCTACCACCGGATCGGAAACGCGACCCACTGAGAAGATCCGGCGAGAAACTCAGTGGGCTGTGTCTGAGGGTTAGGTTATTTACTCGCCGAGCCCTTCGTCGCAAGCGACGGGTTCGACGAGAACGGTGACCGGTGCTTGAGGTACCTAAAAGCACCGTTAGTGATCGGGAGGATCCGAAATGACGTGCACGGTTCAAGATTTTTGAGTGAAACTTTTTTCAAATGGTACAATGAGGTTCTTTTTTAAAATATGCGCAATATTCGATTATCGACTTTCAGTTGCTTTATTCAGCTTCGACAAGATGGATACTTCGAAAATTCGAGTCATTTTTGAATACAATTCCGACGCGGAACTAACGCTGCAGAAACAGCTCGCAATAGCAAAGGTACAATAAATGTCCTTCCTATTAGATGGCACAAATGTATAGATAATAATGGTAGATATTTTGATAAAATAAATATGTTAAATGAAAAAAAAAACCAATTTCCATTTTTCCGTACAAATCGGCAATTTCATACTTTAACTCCTAATATTATCAAACCAGATCAATTTCGTTGCCACTTTTCTTAGGTAAGTTTGTACTAAATTATGGGCTGAGCCCTTATCGCAAGCGATGGATTTGACCCAAGAAAATTCTGGGCTCGATTATTCCCATAGAACTGTTCTGCAATGTGTCCGTGCACCAGTGTCGAAGATTTAACGAGGCGTAAAATATGGAGATTTTTTCGACAAATAACTATCCCAATTTTAAACTAACACATTGTATTACAAATGAAATTTTAAGCTATTACATAGCTTTCAATGAGGGCCTTGAACGCGGCGACCGAATCATGAAATTCCGTAACGAAAAAAACCTAACACCCCTCACTCCGCCTACCATGTAGCTCGCGTTCAATACATTCACACGTTGCGCTTGTGTAGTGTTTGTGAATAAGCACGTGGCGTGACGTCACACTGCATGCGCATCATGAAAAGTCTGCCCATCTCTCTCTCGCGCGGTCTAGCTTATGAGTGTGAAGGGGACAGTTAAGGTTTTGCTTTTATTAATGTTTAATATAGCGTGGTCTTGTTTTATTATTGTTTTAATATTAAATCATCATTGTCTAATTATAATTACATAAGTTGATAAAAAATGCTATGCATTAGCTTTACCGCGGCAGTTCCCGAGTGCCACACGTTTCTTTTTCTTTTAGTTATGATTTAATAATAACTTGTACGTACATTGTTTATGTTCGATAAATGCTCTCATATCCAGACCGGTTTTAATTTTAAACTTTGATTTTATTGATATTTGACTTTTAGCTTGATAACAATTTATTATACTCGTGTTATACGAAGTAGGTCAATTTCATTGCCACTTCTTTTTATTTTTTTTTATTGCCCAGATGTTCCTCCTGTGTCCTGTGGTACAACCTATTTGCATCGTTCATAGCACTCATATCACAACTGGTTGCGCTGGTTTAAAACTTAGTTAGTTTTAGGTTTCGAAAAATAGCAACATTTTAATTTGGTTTTGCAAATCCTGTCCCATCCCACTCCGGCACTTTACCTACGGACGCGTGCGAGCGAGATCGTGTGGTGACATCAAGACGAAAAAATATGGCTGAACAACCGCGCGCGCGCTTCGTGTCTTTGTTATGTAAAATACGTAAATAAGTGAAATCGTTGGTGTTTCTCATCGCGAAGTGGTACGAGTCTGCAGTAAGGACTACATAAAGGTATTGTGCATCCTTCCTTTAACGCAGAACTGCCGCTTCTTATCGTTTCTTCCCGCAGTCTGTGTCCTTCATTTGCAACGACCAAATTTCAAATATTTTCATAGTTTGCTTATCTCGCGTCTACATTTTTTGGTCCAAACGAGCCGGATTCGTATTAAATCAGCGCCAACCATTGCCTAGGTTACCTAATTTACCTAATAATAATATAATTAGAACCGCGTACCAAGTAGGTACTTCGAAAAAATATCGCTTTTCCTGCTTTGGTCTTAAATATCGTTTTCGTTCACATTCTTACAATTAATTCACTTATTTACAATATCAAATTAGGTACCTAGATAGAAAACCCGCGTTCTGGTTTCATAATTATATCGGTTATTGCAAACAGTAGTTTCTTTGTTTAGATCACCGGTCGAGCGTACGCCTCGAGCCGGCCGCATACATTAGTTTTAGGTATTCAGTGTAGGTTCCCCGTGTGGTGTCGGGTACCTTACGTAGAATAGCACCACTCCCGCCTCTTCCTGGGATATCGTAAAAGGCGATAGATAGGAAACGCCAGGCGACGGGTAGTAGCGTATTCCTGTGTGCTAATAAACACCCGCCGCTTCGAATATTATCTTTAGTTTTTTACTCTAAAATATTTATTAACATTTGTACTATTCGCATAAATTTGTACTCGTAGGTAGGTGTTTACCTTTCCCGCCGCTTCGAATATCGTTAGTTTGTTAATTTGAAATATTTATTTTACGTTTATCTTAAAATGGCACCTTCAGATACTAATTTAAAGATGTTATATGCCAAAAGAGATAGGATATTCTCCCGCATGCAAAGCATTTCTAGCCAAGTTAGAGATATGGATTCAAAGTCATTCAACGCTGACGCTTTTTTGTGCGACTTTGAAACAGTAGATTCATTGCGTGAAGATTTTGAAGGTGTGCTCGATAAAATAATCTTGTTGGAGTTAAAGGCTAATCCCGATTATTTAGTTAATTATCAACCTCTTACGGCGTTTGAAGATCTCTTAGGCTGCGTGAAACGAGCTGCCAAAAGGTTACAATCGCAAACGGGGGATCACGTTACGCTGGCTGGTCAACATAGGATTCCAAAACTACCCCCAATAGAAATTCCCGAATTCAATGGCGATATAAAAAACTGGCCTTTGTTTATCTCTAGCTTTCGGAATGTCGTACATAATAATACATCGTTAACGGACTCTGAGAAACTTTATTATTTGATAGGCAAATTAACCGGCAGGGCTCGTTCCATATGCGCGGGAATTACTCCAAGCGCCGAAAACTATTCGTTAATTTTTGATTTATTAAATAGCAAATACGAAGATAAACGTCTATCTGCTACTGCGTATTTAGATCAATTATTTGAATTTAAACCTATCTCTTCTGCGAAGCCTAGTAATTTAGAATTGTTTTTGGACAAGTTCGCATCGTCGGTAGCCGCTTTAAAAAACTTGAAGGTCAATGACCTATCGGATTTTACATTTTTGCATGTTGCGCTTAAAAAATTAGACACAGACACTGCCCGTGCGTTTGAATCCTATCAGCGCTTAAATAATAAGGGATGCGAAAGACCATTGTTTTTTTTTTTTTTTTTTTTTTTTTTTTTTTTTTTTTTTTTTTTTTATGATTGAAAATTTACTGGTGGCCCGAAGGCCTTTCCAGTTTCACCAGGACAGGTGGGCGAGCTAAGGCTCAGCCAAGAGGGGTGGGATTTGCTAACAACTGCCCGAGCGCCTCCGAAGGAGACCTAACAACTCAAGAGCAATTGTTTCGCGAATGAATCTACTACCGGATCGGAATCGCGACCCGCTGAGAAGATCCGGCGAGAAACTCAGCGGGCTGATGCATGGGTTAGGTTGCACGTCGACCTCTTTGTCGAGTTCGACGAGTACGGTTACCGGGGTCCCTAAGCCTGCCCCTAGTATTAGAGCTGAAGGCATCTAATGCAAAGGTTATTGGATCTGATGGATCCGTAAGGACGTGTCTAGGGCGTCGACGGTGACTGGCTCCTGCATGATCAGGATTCGGAGAGTAGTCAGCGGCGGCAACGATAAGGCGATTATCATGACGCATAGCCTTATCGAAGTATCGTTCCGACGCTGACTTCATGTATTTCCGAATTGATTCGAGGCCCAGGTCGTCGTGTAGGTCAACGTTCCTCACGAACCACGGAGCGCCGACAGCTAACCTGCAAAAGCGGGATTGTAGGGATTGGAGGGTGTCTATGTGTGTGCGGGCCGCGTGAGCGAACACCACACTCGCGTAAGTCATGACGGGCCTTATGCAAGTTTTGTAAAGTGTCACCTTGTTCCGAAGGGACATTTTACTCCGCTTACAGATCATGGGGTAGAGTCTACCGAGAATAAACGCGGCACGGTCACGGACTGATTTTATATGCGGGCGGAATGTCATCGATGCATCCAGGGTAAATCCCAGGTACTTGACCTTCCTGGCCCAGGGTATGGGTTGTCTAAAGAGAGTAATCGGGGGTGTGAGATTCCTCCTCCTAATCCGGGAGGAAATCCGTGTGGAGCTTCCCCTCTGAAATAGCACCGCAGTACTTTTCGCTGGGTTGATGTCTATGCGCCATTTTCGGAACCACTGTCCTAGGGCTAGGGCTGCGCTCTGAAGCTTCTTCGCGATTAGGGACTTATTTCTACTAGAATAGTAAACAGTCGTGTCGTCGGCGAATAAAGCTAAATGGGTCGGCGGCGACCGGGGAATATCGTTGACGAATAAGCTAAATAGGAGGGGTGAGAGGACAGAGCCTTGCGGGACTCCAGCTGTGAGAGGTCGTGGGGAGGAGCGGGTTCCCTCGACTCGATATCGAAAAGAGCGGTTCGACAAGAAGTCCCGTATGATGAGCACGAGACTATCCGGCACGCCCATGTTGAATAGTTTGAAAATCAAACCATTGTGCCAGACTTTGTCGAACGCTTTTGCGACGTCGAAGAAGAGAGCTCCCGTGTATAACGGTTTTGGTCGATTAAGCCCCACAAGAATGTGCTCCGTGAGGCGGTGCACCTGTTGAACGCATGAATGATTTGTACGGAATCCGAATTGTTCATCGATGAGAATGCCCTTGGATGAGACGAAATCTCTGAGGCGCTTGTAGAGCAGACGCTCATACAGTTTGCCTAGAGACATGAGGAGGCTAATCGGGCGGTAGCTCGTCGGATGATTTTTTGGTTTACCGGGTTTATGTATGCCGATAACGTCCGCTTCTTTCCACACCGCGGGAAAGATACAGTTCGCCATAGCGGCATTGAAAATAGATGCCAACATCACGATGAGTTGGACGGGTAGAAGTTTAATAACGCGGTTAGATATACCGTCGGAACCGGGAGCCTTGCGAGGACGTAGGTCTTTGATCAAGTCTTTAACTTCCATCGGGGTGACGGGTGGTAACGCATCCGAGGGTGGCAAGGAGGCTCTGCGTTCTACCTCACTGTCTACTAATTCTACATGAACAGGGTCCACGGATTGAGTGCTGGGCGTGCACTGGGTTTGCAATGTATCGGCCAGCAGCTCTGCTTTTTCGTCATCATCAAAGGCCGCGAGTCGGCCTGAGGGGCCTACGAGGGGGGGCATAGTTACTACCGTATCCGATTTGAGAGTACGAGCTAAGCGGTAGTAAGACCTTTGGGAGGGCGCGAGTCCTTCTAAGAAATCAGACCATCTGGCATCTCGGACTTCGGCGATGCGAGACTTTACGTCGCGTTGTAGGGCACGCATTCGAATACGATTTTCCGCGGTAGGATACCTGTCGTAGGCGCGTATCGAGGCGTTCTTAGCTCTAAGGAGTTCCCTAATATCGTCGGACAATTTGAAGCGGTGAAGGAAGTCCTCCGCTACAACTTGTTTCGATGACCTATCTAATGTCGAGGTGATGTGTGATGTTAAGATGTCTATGGCTTCAGCGGTATCCTGAGGAGACGGGGTAGAGTCCGGGTTAAACGGGAGCGATGGTGGATCAGATTCAGCCAGGCTGATGCCCAGCGTGTGCCAATCCACCACAGTCCTCGTGACGGGAACGGAATCGGGAGCGCGACCGAGCTTCATGACGACGGGACGGTGGTCTGAATCTAACTCTGAAACTACTTCGATCGAGTGTAAGCGCAGAGTTACGTTTTTTAATAACGCTATGTCGAGTATATCCGGGCGATGCGCGATATTTAGCGGGTAGTGAGTCGGGGTTAACGGAGCGACGATATCGAAGGCGAGATCATCGACTAACGCGTCAAGCCGCCTGCCATTCGGGGTTGTGGTGTGTGAGTTCCACCTGATGTGTTTACAATTTAGGTCGCCCCCCAGAATGACAGAGCTCCCCATACCGAGCAGCGCCTCAATATCACTGCTTAGAACGATCTTATCCGGTGGAAGATAAACGGACGCGATAACGATCGGCGCGTGTCCCGTCAGTGAGATTCGGCACACTGATGCTTCGATATTAGCGAGCGCGGGAGGATCGAGCGGGACGCAATGCAGGGCTCTTCTATAGTAAATAACGGTACCACCACCACGGGCAGAGAGCCTGTCGTTCCTGACCATGTTATAGTTCGCGATTTTAGGGTCACGGCGCGCGGGCTTAAGTAGGGTCTCCTGCACTAAGAAAATGTCAATTTGATGGTCACGCAAAAAATCACAAACCTGATCACGTTGATTTGCGAGACCGTAAGCGTTAAAAAATCCTATTGTTACGGATAAGGGTTTTATTCTACTAATGTACGCCATTGATTACCGGCGGAGTGAGGGGAGGACGTACGTATTTAACGACGCGTATACGTCAGCGTATTCTTGCACAACGGCGATGAAATGTTGTGCAGTGGAGGCGGCGCGAATGGCGTCACCCAAAGCGTTAACACGCTCAAAGTTGATCGACTGAAAAAAGTCAATCGCTAGAGCGAGATTTTCGGACGCGGTCGGAGGGCAGGTCGCGGGGGAGGGACGTATCGCGGGGGTGGGACGAGTCGCGGGGGAGAGAGTTGTAGCCGTGTTCGTGTACGGCAACGGTTTAGCCCAAGCCGAGACGCTGGGCACCGACGCCGGCACGAAAGCAGGCTTAGCCTTCGGCACAGAGGGTACCGTGGCTTTGATGTCTGGGCCGGAAGCTCGGAGGCGGTTTTGACGGGCGACGCGGCGATTTATTTTTGGAGCTCGGGGGCATCCACGGTAGTTCGCGGGGTGACCTTGTGTTCGGCACAGGACACAGCTAGGCGGTTCCGTCGCGGTTTTTTGGTCGCGAGCGCAGAGGGCCGTGGCGTGATCGCCCAAACACTTAACACATCGGGGGCGCGCGTGACAGTTACGGGAAGAGTGCCCGTACAGTTGGCAGTTATGGCACTGACTAGGAGTGCCTTTTTTATGGGGGACTTCGACGGCAATACCGGAGAGCCTACAGACGGTCCGAATGTTAAAAATTTGCTTACCCTCGGGGGTAGGCTGGAGGGCGACTAAAACCATATTGTATGGCTCCCTACCGCGGCCGGTGTGCATGCGGTGCACGGAATTTACTGGTAGGCCTTGTTCTATCAGATCTGCCTTGACGAGATCGGCATCTAGCTCCTTCGGGATTCCACGTATGACAACGCGGAGTTCGCGCTCCTCCTGGAGCGTATAAGTGTGGAAACTTATACGCTCCTTTCGGAGGTAACTTGAGAGGGCCCTATGGTCGTCGGGTGTCGTTACTTTTATTTGAATCCCGTTGGCGAGATTACGGGCGCTGGCAAAATTAATATTTTTGGCCTTAAGGGCCAGGGAAACTCGGTCCCAAGCTGCCTTCTCTTGAAGGATAACCGGGGGAGGGGTCTGAGTTTTAGATTGCGCCACCGGTCGCGGCGACGGAGTGGCACGGGCTGGAGGCGCAACGGGAGTCTGAGGGCGGGGGCGCGACGCGTTCGCGGCTTTGCTAATTTTAGCGGCCGCGAGAGCTCGAGACTCCGCGGCACGCTTCTTACCCTTTTGTACCAGGGTGAATCCATCCGTCGATGAGGCGGGGGCGAGGTCGACCTCCATCTCCGAGTCAGAGTCGGAGGACGAGGAGGCGGGCGCAGGTGACCTACAAGCAGGAGTTTTAGAGGGCGCGACGGAGGCCGCGGATGATCGCGCTGCTGGAACGGTGGCCACGGCGGACGACGCAGTAGTTTTACTCGCCAGTATAGGCGACGCGGGAACGGCAGGCATGACGGAGGCTGCGGTGCTCGATGTAGACGCTTTGCACGAAGGCGACGCAGGAGCAGCGAGCGCGGCGGAGTCTTCGAGAGAGCTCGCAGTGTGATTGGCCTTGAAAGCCAGAAACTCTGAGGCGAGCTGTGGGTGACGAAGTCGGAGGAATTCCACGAATACAGCGTCCATGATCGCTGAGTACCCAGGTGGGGCGGCCCCGGGTCTTGAAAACACTCGCCTTGCGGCGAGGCCCCAACTTCTCGGACCTGAGCGGTTCTATTGAACACAGGTGGCAATGCGGCGCGATTACTACAGGACAAAGAAAAAGCACAACAAAACAGAAATTACAAAAAGAAGCAAAACAAATAAATACTTGCAGGAAAACACTTTGTCGGCAAATGTTCCACGAACACAAAAATAACTAAAACAAAACAAATAAAAGCTTCCAGGAAACACACTTGGTCGGCAGATGTATCACGAACACAGGCCGCGCGAACAATGGCCGGGCTAACAAAAGCCGGGCGAACAAAGACCGGGCGATCGAGTGGACGATGAGCACGTCCGCACGTGACGGGTGCCTCTATCGGAATGACCATTGTTTGTAGATCTAGTGTCTTTTGTTCGTGATCACATAAAAGTATTAGAGCGCACGTCATCAGTTCCCAAGGCTGCCAACAAAGGGCAGTTTGACTCTAAGTTATCATCTACACAGGCTTATACATCTAGTTCTGAGTCAACGGTATGTAGTCTGTGTCGTGACAAACATGATCAAATTTATAAATGTGGGGTTTTTAATAGTTACAAACCGAATGAGCGGTTTCAATTCGTCAAATCGAACAATTTATGTATAAATTGTTTAAGTAGCGGTCATCGTGTTTCCGCGTGTAGGTCGTCCTCTTTATGTAAAAAATGTAATTCTAAGCATCACACTTTATTATGTTTCGGAATTGAACCCGTCGCGAGTAAAGCGCATTCGAATGCTAGACGCACGCAGTCACCAGGTACACGAGCATCGGCTGTCGCACGGCCCTCCATGCCTTATTCGGTAGGCTTAAATGATATGGGCATTGCTCCAGCTCGCGTCAGCACGGATGACGTAACGCTGTGCACTTTATCGAAAGGTTATAACCGCATCTTACGCAGTCCTACTACGGTACTAATTGCGACCGCACGTGTAGTTATTATTGATTCACGTGGTAGGGAGCATTGTGTACGCGCGTTGTTGGATGGCGCGTCTCAAAGCAATTTTGTCACTCGTGATTGTTGTCGACGATTGGGTTTGAACATAAATAATAGACCTGCTTGTTCCGTAGTAAAGGGAATAGGAGGTTCTAGCAAAACAATTCAAGGTTCTGTAGAAATAAAATTTTATTCTCGTTTCGATCGTAACGTAAATTTTACTATGGAGTCGTTAGTAGTAGATAAAATTACTGAACGTTTACCAACTACCACAGTTGATGCCTCTCTTTTATCGAATTTCGAAGACATAGCATTGGCAGACGATACTTACTTTAACCCAGGCCCGATCCAACTGTTGATTGGAGCTTCGATTTTCCCGCATCTGCTCTTATCGAACAAGGTTCAAGGACGGCCTTCGCATGCCTCGCCGATCGCGTTAGAGACTATCCTCGGTTATGTTATTGTTGGTGACGCTCCCGTTCGTGTAGCTAGCAACGAGAGCGTTTCATATTGCTGTACCCGAGACCCGTTAGACTCCACAATTCGGAAGTTTTGGGAATTAGAGGAGGTAGACGTGCCGTCTGTACTCAGCCCCGAGGACAAAATGTCTGAGGAGTTTTATACCAGTACTACCACACGAGATAGTGACGGACGATACGTGGTGGCTTTGCCCTTTAAAGGTGATGTTAACACTCTCGGTAATTCGCGTCAAGCGAGTGAAAATCGATTTTACTGCTTAGAGAGAAAGATGCAAGCTTCTCCGCAACTAAAATTAGCGTACGACAACATCATTCTCGAATATTTAGAGAAGAACTATCTCTCAGCTGTAGATTGTGACAGTTCAGATATTTCTTATTTTATTCCGCATCATGGTGTAATCAGACAAGATAAGGTCACAACCAAATTAAGAGTCGTACTCGATGGTAGTTGTAAGACTACTACTAATGTTTCGCTCAATGATCTGTTATATCGTGGACAAAATTTCCAAGGAAATTTATTTAATATTATTATTAATTTTCGTTTGTTTCCGGTTGCCCTTTCCGCTGACATTCGTCAGATGTTTCTGAGTATTGGAGTCAGAGAATCTGACAGGCGTTTTCAACGCATTCTATATCGTTTTTCTCCTCAACAACCATTACAAGTTTACGAATTTAATCGTGTAGTTTTCGGGCTTAAGTCTAGTCCTTTTCATGCGTTGCGTACTATTAAACAGCTGGCAGCTGATGAAGGTGTCGCTTACCCGCGGGCCAGAGAAATTATTGATACTAGCCTGTATATGGACGATTTTGTTTATTCAATTCCAACTGAAGACATCGGCATATCGACCGCTTCTGATATGATAGGTCTCATGAAGGCCGGTCAGTTCGAGCTGGTGAAGTGGACGAGTAACTCACAAGTAGTGTTAGATTCGATCCCGCCGTCGCATCGCCTGCCAGGTGTCAAGGAGTTCGATGAGTCGAACCAGCATAAAGTACTCGGCTTGTGTTGGTCTCCTACGTCGGACAGTTTTTGTATAAAAGTTTACACTCCGATTGAAATTTGTACTAAACGTACAATACTGTCATGTGTTGCTAAAATATGGGACGTCATGGGATTTGTCGCACCGGTCGTCCTGTTCGTTAAACTTATTATTAAGCAGTTGTGGCTGAGCAATTGTGACTGGGATGACACTCCATCCGAAGATATAGTAAAAATGTGGAGCCGATTCAAAGAAGAACTTCCTTTGCTTTCTCATATAAAGATCCCACGTCACGTAGGTATGAACGTCGACAGCATCGCGACTATCTTAGGTTTCGCGGACGCCAGTGAGAAAGCATATGGAGGGGTGATATATTTTCACGTTCAAAATAACAATGATAATACAATACGTTTGATAACAGCAAAATCAAAGGTTTCTCCTAAAAAGGTTGTGTCGCTCGCCAGACTTGAGCTTTGCGCGATTCTCATACTCGCTCAGCTCATAAAAAATGTAGTAGTCGCTTGTCAAAATCGCATTGTTTTTCGCAATATATTCGCGTTTTCAGACTCAACAGTCGCACTTTGTTGGACACATTCATCGCCTCATCGATGGAGCACCTTTGTGGCTAACAGAGTGACGAAGATACAAAGCTATTTATCTCCACAAAATCTATATCACGTGTCTGGTAAAGACAATCCCGCTGATTGTTTGTCGCGTGGCCTCACTCCTTCCCAAATAATTAATCACCCGCTTTGGTTTAGTGGCCCCCTTGGGCACATTTGGATGTCGCGCAGTGGCCTGCTGTTCCTTTTAATCCTTCCGTAGAGCCTGAGGCGCCGGAAGAAAAGAAACAGACTTTTCTCGCCGCTACTTTAAATGAAAAATCTCCTATATTATCACTAGGAGATCGTATCTCATCTTGGTCTAAACTATTGCGCAGTGTAGTTTTCGTTTGTCGATTTGTAAAATTGTTACCTCACAGATATCGCATGTCAGCATCGGATTATGAGTTCGCTGAGTCATTAATTCTTCGTGAACTTCAACGGTTTTATTTTCGCGCTGAGATCGCGAAGCTCGAGGAAGGTCAAGTTTGTAGCCCTGCATTTCGACACTTAAAACCATTTCTTAAAGATGGAGTAATTAGAGTAGGGGGACGTTTAAGAAACTCTGACTTGAGCTACGACGAGAAATATCCCATTTTGCTTCCGAGAAAAGATCCGATCTTGAATTTACTTGTCGAATATCATCATAAATTAAATTGTCACGCCGGTCCTGACCTGCTGATGGCGCTCTTACGTCAGAGGTATTGGATACTTTCTGCTCGTAATTTAATTAGGAATAGGATACACAAATGCATGCCTTGCTTTCGACTTCGTCCTAAGCCAACATTCCCTGAAATGGCGGATCATCGTTCTTGTCGTGTCGTTCAATCCGCTAAACCCTTCATTCACACGGGTACAGATTATGCTGGCCCTTTCAAGGTTACCATAACACGTGGGCGAGGTATTCGTTCTACCAAAGCTTACGTGTGTTTATTTGTTTGCATGACTACGCGCGCGGTACATATAGAACTGGCTGGTGATTTAAGCACAGCTAGTTTCATGGGAGCCTTCAAGCGGTTCCTATCAAGACGAGGCCCGGTGGGTAGAATTTATTCGGACAATGGAACGAATTATATAGGTGCTAAACGCAAGCTTTCAGAACTTCATGAATTTCTTTGTTCAAAGTATCATAATACAGAGTTTGGTCACGTCTTAGCTGAAAATCGCATTGAATGGTCCCTAAATATACCGACAGCTAGCCATTTTGGCGGGAATTGGGAGGCTAATATCAAAAGCTTAAAGTCTCATCTATATCGCGTTATAGGTGATACAATTCTTTCATTTGAAGAGCTATGTACTGTTCTCACTCAGATCGAATCGGTAATGAATACACGACCTTTATGTAGAACACTCTCTAGTGATCCTTCAGAACCGCTTGCCTTAACTCCTGCGCATTTTTTGAATCTCACGCCTTTGAAATGCTTGCCTGCGGAAGAAATCGATGAAAATTTAACTACTCTTGCTAGACACGATTTGCTAGACAAGTTAGTTCAATCGTTTTGGAAGCGCTGGAGACGGGAATACCTTCATACGTTGCAATCACGCCGCAAATGGAACACGCCGGTCGATCCAGTCGTCGTCGGCTCGGTGGTGATTCTGATTAACGATAATTCGCCTCCTCTACACTGGCCTTTGGGTGTCGTGGAAGAAGTGTTTCCGGACTCTACGGGAGTTACACGCATTGCACGGGTTAAGACCGCGATCGGATCGTATTTGCGTCCCGTGGTGCGACTCTGCCCACTACCCAACCAGTAGCTCATTTAGATTTTTCATATTATTTAGGTTAGTTGTATATAGATATAGTATAGATTCTTAATTCTTGTAGGAACATAGCGTAGTAGTAGATAAACGTAGCGTACTTATTTGAATTTATTGTTATTCGTTTGTTAGATAATACACTTTTTAGTTTTTTAGTTAGATAATACACGTTTTAGTTAGATAATACTTTGAAGGCGTCCCTTCAAGCCCGGGGGAATGGTTGCGCTGGTTTAAAACTTAGTTAGTTTTAGGTTTCGAAAAATAGCAACATTTTAATTTGGTTTTGCAAATCCTGTCCCATCCCACTCCGGCACTTTACCTACGGACGCGTGCGAGCGAGATCGTGTGGTGACATCAAGACGAAAAAATATGGCTGAACAACCGCGCGCGCGCTTCGTGTCTTTGTTATGTAAAATACGTAAATAAGTGAAATCGTTGGTGTTTCTCATCGCGAAGTGGTACGAGTCTGCAGTAAGGACTACATAAAGGTATTGTGCATCCTTCCTTTAACGCAGAACTGCCGCTTCTTATCGTTTCTTCCCGCAGTCTGTGTCCTTCATTTGCAACGACCAAATTTCAAATATTTTCATAGTTTGCTTATCTCGCGTCTACAACAACCTTCTGACGATAGTAAGCCCGCAGGCTCGATTCTCATCAGTCTCAGACTGATGACTCAGACACTTCTTTCCACATCGTCGGCAATTTTTTTTTTATTGCTTAGATGGGTGGACGAGCTCACAGCCCACCCGGTGTTAAGTGGTTACTGGAACCCATAGACATCTACAACGTAAATGCGCCACACACCTTGAGATAGAAGTTCTAAGGTCTCAGTATAGTTACAACGGCTGCCCCACCCTTCAAACCGAAACGCATTACTGCTTCACGGCAGAAATAGGCGGGGCGGTGGTACATATCCGCGCGGACTCACAAGAGGTCCTACCACCAGTAAGTTTAAGTTTAATTGCTAACTCGACCGGCAAATGTTACTTTTTGAACAATATTGTTTGATTTATTAATTAAGTAGCTATGAGCCGCGGTTGCGCCCGCGTGGTTAAGGTAAATGTCAGTAGGTATAGTTTCTTGTGGGAATGAGACGTTTTTTTGCGGGATTTCATGTCTCCCCTGATCTCAAAAACTTGTACAAGTATGAAGAAAAAAATGTTTTAAGCTGGAATATCTTTCGCGCGCTCCGAACCTGGGCCCCAAATGTTCAAAACGAAGGCAATTTACTTACATTATGAATATATTATTATATATGTATGTATCTCACGAAAATTTCACTCCCACGTCTGCTGACGAGTTAAAGGGCTAAAAGGGTCGAAAGTCCAATAACGTTGGCAAGTTACATCCCTTTCGCGACCCCAATAACTCACTGAAGTTTCAGTGGAGCTTATTCTCAGTGTGGAACAATAATGTGGCTGTACAGTGTCCGCTTAGTATACCACCACTCATATCTACCAGTGGGTGTCATAATAATAAATAAATAATAAACAAATATTTACTAACAATCACGCCACGTTAACTGGTCCCATGGTAAGTTCGTAAAGAACTTGTGTTACAAGTACCAGATAACGGATATAAATGTAAGATTTTTATTATACACATACATATATATATATAATATACATCCATAACCCTGGAAAAGACATTTATATTTATCATACAAATATCTTCCCTTGGCGGGATTCGAACCCGCGATCCCCTTGTATAGTGACTATGTCACTCACCACTACACCAGACGGCCGTTAATAATAATAATAATAATAAGGTCTTCCCAGGCGTGGCAGTGTTTAATACACTATAATAATAATAATAGTCATTTCCACCACAAGCGCTGTCCTCAAGCACCTCCACCACAGCCTGAAGTTAATTGATCTGAAACCCAACACTTTCATGCAACTACAAAAAGCTGCTATATTAAATACCTGTAGAACTGTTCGTAAGTTTTTAGAAACAGAAGAAAACTCAATTAACTAACGGACATTAAATAATATTTATTCCTTATTATTTACTTGGCTAAGGCCCGTAAATGATAAATACGTACCAGCTTAAGCTGAAAAAAATAAAAATAAAAAAAAATAATAATAACTGGGAAAAAATCACTCACGGTCATTCGGATTTAGGCATCTCTATGTTATCGGTACCAGGGACCGACATTTTTTAATAGTTTTAATAGTTAAGTGAGATGTTTGCATTTACTGATTCTCGTCCCCCTGAAGCTCTTCCCCCAACAAATAAAAAAAAAAACACGTGTGGCACTCGGGACTGCCGCGGTAAAGCTATTGCATAGCATTTTTTATCAACTTATGCAATTATAATTAGACAATAATAATTTAATATTAAAACAATAATAAAAGAAGACCACGCTATATTAAACATTAAAAAGTTGTAAATATATCTGGGCTCCAGTAACCACTTCACATCAGGTGGGCCGTGAGCTCGTTCACCCATCTATGCAAATAAAAAGTATAAATTAGTTCAAGAAGTCGGCTTATGCAAAGAATCCAATCACTAGTACAAAATTTAAAAAAATCAAATAACTAAAACAAAAACAAAAGAAATCAATAATTTCATGATGCGCATGCAGTGTGACGTCACGCCACGCGCTTATTCACAAACACTACACAAGCGCAACGTGTGAATGTGTTGAACGCGAGCTACATGCGGTAGGCAGCGGCTTGGGCGGTAGGCAGCGGCTTTGCGGTAGGCAGCGGCTTGGTTGCGGTAGGCAGCGGCTTGGCTCTGCCCCTGGCATTGCTGAAGTCCATGGGCGACGGTAACCACTCACCATCAGGTGGGCCGTATGCCCGTCTGCCTACAAAGGCAATAAAAAAAAAAAACCTGGAAGGCGGAGTGAGGGGTGTAAGGTTTTTTTCGTTACGGAATTTCATGATTCGGTCGCCGCGCTCAAGGCCCGCGATAAAATCTATGCAATAGCTTAAAATTCTTCTTTAGTCGAGAAGAACTATAAAATTGTAAATAGCGACCCGCCCTCGCTTCGCATCGGGAAATGGTAATTTATTATTGATTTCTCCACTATTTAATGGATGTTATTATACATATAAACCTTCTTCTTCAAACACTCTATCTATTAAAAAAGATCGCATCAAAATCCGTTGCGTAGTTTTAAAGATTTAAGCATACATATGGATATAGGGACAGAGAAAGCGACTTTGTTTTATACAATGTAGTGATAAGATGTTGAATTTTCAAATTCTTCACCTGAAAAATGACATAATTTGCATAAGTGCCGTTATAGCGCTGTATGTGCTATATACGTATATAAATAATACTACCAGCCTTTAACTTAAGGTGCTTTTGATGTTGATATTGAGTTTTTGTTTTATTATTATTATTTGTTTTTTTTTGTTTTTATTATTATTATTGCTTTTGTTTATATTTTGTTTGTTATTTAATTCTAGTATAAATGAAATGTAAATGATTGAATGATTTTTACTGGTGGTAGGACCTCTTGTGAGTCCGCGCGGGTGGGTACCACCACCTCGCCTATTTCTGCCGTGAAGCAGTAATGCGTTTCGGTTTGAAGGGTGGGGCAGCCGTTGTAACTATACTTGCAACAGTTAGGAGCGCTAACTACAGCACCACCGAGCTAAACCTGTATTTACAGGGGGTAGAGTGCATCGTTTGTCGTGCAACCTAACCCATGCATCAGCCCGCTGAGTTTCTCGCCGGATCTTCTCAATGGATCGCGATTACAAAATACTATTTTTTTTGTACAAAATATAAAAAATCTTTATTTTCAAAAGCGAGTCAAAACAATACAATGATTGGAGCCTCTTTTTAAGCGTGCAAGCCTTTACTAGGAGACTCCGCTCTTCCATAAAATTACCAACCAACCAATTATACATAACAAATGTATGTGTGTATGTGTGTGTGTGTGCGTGCGCGTTTATTTGTGTGTTTTACTTTAATATATTTAGTATAGCCTCTGTTTCGTCATCGTTTTTAGATCTGAGCCATTTAGAGATACTTATTTTACAGTCAGTGTATAATTTATCATATATCACATTATCATATTTATTATATATATCGGATAACACCCCGTGGGAGATTCATTGCCCACCAGTCCTGGTGAAACTGGAAAGGCCTCGAGGTCACCAGTAATCATTCAATCATAAAAGAGCCCGTACGGGTAAGTACAATAATCATGCCTATTTTAGTCGCTATGCTGTCGTGCATCAGCTCTGATAGGATACAATATATCTCCACCATAATTAGGCCGCAATCGTTGTAATCATACATAATACATTGGAATATCAAAGAAAATGTATTTGATTGAAGCATTTTTAATAAGGCAGTTGTATAGTCAATGAAAAGTTGTGCTTGAATTTAAAGTTCGATCTTGAAACGTAAGCTCTTACAGCTTTAACTAATCAAAGCAGTCAAGCGAAATGCGAGTAAGAAAAAAAGTAGAACGAATATAGGTCGCGTTTGATTAAGTGGAAAATTTGAGAAACACCTTATTGCTACTGTGCAAAGACCTATATTACATTGGCAGAATCTTTAAAGTTATTGCCAACCTCAGCATCCAAGCAATGCGGCGGAGTAAAGACGGTTCTGCTGAGCAAATATTATTGTCAGTTTCGTTTGCAACTTATATCGGTTGGTTAATAGAAGCCTTTCCCGAGAAAGCGATTTGTGTTGCAAGGATTAAAAAAATCTGGGATTATTTTGATACGTAAAATTATTATTGTGCATTAAAAAGAAATTATATCAACAGATTTTAGTAAAATGTAAGACGCGAAGTTTGTTTTCGGTAAAAAAAACGAAGCTCTCTTACCGATGGTATGTTTCACACGTTTTGACCTAAAGCATGTATCTTATGATGGATGGAATTTAAATTGAAACAGATTTGATTTTTAGGTTTGATGTATTGTCTTATCCGTTTCTATGTAATGGCGTCACTAAAAAAATCCTTGATAGGTATTTCCATTTTTTTAATCTAGCAACACTGAACTAACTGTTGCTGGGCGGGCGCGGTGTTCCAATCGGTTCACGCAGAGTTTCAGGCGCCCAACTCACAAGGAACTATATAGAGTTGTTCATTTCTGCAAATTTATTACAATTTTGCATATATTTTTAGTAGACAAACTAACGTAATAGTAACCTACATACCCTCAGTTAATAACATAAAACAGCCTAGCTTTACAATTAATATGTGTATAGAATTATCTTATATATGAAAATGAATCTGTGCAATGTATATCTGAATCTGCGCATAGCTTCAGAACGCCGGCAACAAATTGAATAATTCTTTTTTTTTGTTTTTGCGTTTGTTATTGTCAGGAGAAGGTTCTTAATGAAGAAAAAATTAAGAGAATGTCGCGCAAAATTAGAAAATTTTACCACCATATTAAATTTTTTAATTATTTTTTAATGTAACCTTATGGCGTTCAACATAACATTGACAGAATGCGTGCTGAAAATATTGTAAAATATTAGGTAGTTTATTACGAGTACCTTATAATGATGACAGGACGTAATGTGAATGCAGCTTACCCACCTAAGGCAGGATATTGAAGTCTCACGGAATGCAAACAACAAACGAATAATCAGAAATAAATCAATAAACATAATTTTAAAATTTAGTAAGCAAAAATTTCTTTCATCATGTTTTTTTTAAGATTTTCTGTTAAAATTTTTAAACAGCTGCTTCTTATGGCATTTAAAATCATCTGTATATCTTGACGCCCAAATTCTCTATTCTCGAATAGTTAGTTAATTACTTTTAGATTGTAATATTATTTTAAATAAAATTCATTAAAATCTATAGCGTTCTCTTTGCCTACGTTTTACTGTACTGTTTTTTTTCACCGTGATACGCAATATCATCAGCTCTATACAGTTCAAATACACCCTCGTACAACCAACAGGCGTCAGTCCTCAGTTCTCCCCTCGCTGTGAAGGATAGTACACGTTCACTTCACCACTCACCACGCGGGAGATGCAAAGGTATGATTATATTAGCCAATTAAATTATAAGTAACTCGTTTGTTACTAAAAAAAAAACATGTAATTAATAATTTACGCAAAAAAAAGATTTATTTTAATTTAGTAATATGACATTGAAATACCAGGGTCACATGAAGTGTAAAGAGATTCTAAAGTACATTAGTGACAAATGGATCGCGTCTCGTTAAAGACGAATTGTACTGGATTCTACGCGCCTGGTGACTATTTTGTTTTCTCTTATATTATGATATTATGACGCGCATATTATTAAAAATTAAGCTTCATTCCTTCCTGGCTTAAACAGAAGACAATTTTGATATACACAAATTTCAATTGAGAGAGAGAGAGATATATCTTATATCCAAAATATAGATTAAGGCGGTCAAATTTAGTAGCATTATAAGAATGGACATCGTTTTTGAAGTTCAACATAATAAAATTCAAGCTTCTAATGTTCTAGATAATTTATGCAACCATTTTAGGTTATGATTTGTTTTATTTTGATCTAAATACACAGAATAAATAAGTCCAATAGGCGAGATAAAAGCATAAAATACATAAACATATTTTAAATCGAATGTCAGAACTAATTTTTCTTAAACTAGTGAAACCCGCTTTCGTTCCATACCTAAAGTTATTCTGTTGATTATTCGAAAAATTCTTTGATACGAATCCGGCCTTGACAATTAAAAACGCAATATCAAATAAAGCCATCAAATTCTGTCGAAACATAACTGATGCTCGGATGTGCATGGTCCATTTGGTAATCTATATATATCAACACGTGAAGCAAAAACTTTGTACCCCTTTTTACGACAATTGCGTGGACGGAGGAGTATGAAATTTTCCACACTTATAGAGAATATAGAGAAGGAATGCAAAATGTGATTAATTTTTTAAATTATGCATAAAAAATACATTAAATCAATAAAAAAACATTACACACACGACCATGTATTTGACACACACACGCATGCATACTATTTGTTTATTGTCAAACTTTTCTTTTTGCTTATAGTCTGTGGTCAAATTAAGAATAGCTTAAATAATAATATATCCTATAAACCAATTTATAATTACATAAAAAATACAATTCAAACAATATAAATGACAAAATTTAGTGAAGTGAAGTGTAGTGACCCCAAACTAATGAACATTTTCCAAATAAGATATGACCTAAAGGTCTAAAGGTCTAAAGGTCTGTCACCAGATCATAAAATTAAAAAAAAAAGCTTAAATATTGTTTGTCTTTATTAATATTTGTCTAAGGTGTAGTTTATAGAAGTATAAGTCTTTGACAATAGAATCATAATAATGTACAGACCTATAATTTCAATTAATTATAATAGTCGAATTTCGACTACCGTGGGACCACTAGTCAATAAAATTATGTCATTGTGACCGAATGATTTCCGGGTTTGAACCTTTTTTTAGTAATGCTGTGAGTTGAAAATTGATTAAAACGAAAAAGCGACACCAGAAAGAGATACAATTATAAGATTTAGCTAGATTTGGATTGGATAAATCCAGTATGGAATATGGAATATAAAAAAAAATACATGTGTGCAATTCACACGTGGTAGAAGTGAAACCTTCCAAAATTAAAATACAATTATCCTAAACGTCTTAAGTATATGTAAAATTTTGTCATTAGTAAATAATTGTAAGGTAGCGCCCTCTGTGAATTGATATTTTAATTTCACGTATAATCCTAAATTAAAATTCACTACAAGAGCTTTCATACACACGTTAGTATTAAAAAATCTCACAGATGGCGCTGTATTAAATAGTATGTATATTTCTGTCTCATTCTTTGCTGGCTTCATCCTACACATTTTTGTATTTGAGTCTCTTACCTGTCGTTTTTTCCGTTGCATCCGGTTTGTAATCACAACGATTCTAAAGAAGTTTTCACTTCAATAATATTACCTTTACTGCACACATTCCTTTATATCAATTTAAGCACGTGGTATAACATACGAGTCGCTCCAGCCTATTTTGAGAAATGAACCTTTTTTATTGCTTAGATGGGTGGACCAGCTCACGGCTCACCAACTACTAACACATTTATTTATTTTTATTGCTTATACGGATGGACGACCTCACGGCCCACCTGGTTAAGTGGTTACCGGAGCCTTGAGGCATGAGTTGGAAGGTCTCATTTTTAGCATTACAACGGCTGGCCCGCCCTTGAAACCGAAACGCATTACTGCTTCACGGCAGAAATAGGCAGGGTGGCGGTACCTACCCGTGCGGACTGACAAGAGGTCCTACCACCAGTAAAAAATGAGCAGATGATGTATCTGCTAAAATTTTTTAGCAAATACGTTATTAAAAAGCACGGCGCTGATTATATTTTTGAAAATATCATGCCGCTATTGAGCCAAGTGATTATCAAATCCAACAAGAATTTCGCTCTTGGCTATTCACGCTTTAAGCTGTTATGCAAAAAGTGTTTGGAGCTTTCAATGCGAAGCTTCATCTATTATCTTCTCTCAACGAAAGAAATATTTTGGTGAATTTGCAAATTTTTAAACGATCTGAACGGTTCTAATTTGTTATTCCAGAGTTGAATTTTTTTGTTAATGTTTAGAAGACTCATCCTAGTTTCCACATAATTTGTTTTAAATTATGAATATACCTATCTGAAATGAGAAGTATTTCCACGGAGAGTGACATTGCTGAATCTTTGCTACAAAAGAATATTTTTTTAAAACGCTTTTATTAGTTTTCTTAGTATTTATGTTAGGGTATATTTCATATTTATCTCTTATACTCTCTTCATAGCTGCCACGAATGTGCACGCTAATTACTCGCAATCAGACTATAGGCGAAAGAAGAAACATTAAAATATGCATGGATAAAATATTGCACATCAGTGATTTGGGATTCCCTTTCTTTAGAGTATCCGATCTTTGGTTTCTGTTCAGTTCTTCGCGAACTTACTAACTTTATACTAATTATACTAATATGAAATTTGTACTAATTTCACATTCATAATTATGTCTGAAGATTGACCTTGTAAATTTGGTTTAGAATATTTATAGAATAACTAGCTGACCCGGCAGACTTCGCAGTGCCTCAATCGATAAATAAAAGACCTAAACTTTTGTATAAAATACACTTAAAACAAACAAAAAGAATCCGTCCGACGGGGCATACATCAAAGGAAAAACAAAATTATTTTTTTATATAATTCCGAGCATTTTCATATTTATCTACTTTTTAAACCATCTCTGGACTTCCACGAATAATTCAAGACCAAAATTAGCCAAATCGGTGCAGCCGTTCTCGAGTTTTAGCGAGACTAACGAACAGCAATTCATTTATTTATTTATTATTAATCGTACGTGATAAAATAAGAAAGGTGTAAATAGCCATCCGGGTATCTGGCTCGACGCCAGCGGTTTTAGTTGGTTACATTTATTACTTACGTTACGTAAATTACATTATCTAATTACAAACGTCACTTTATCGATTATTGAGTAGTCATAAAATCTATGAGTAAATAGGGAAACGTTGGTTGTAAATAATAAAGTGATACAAAAACATTTTTCATCATCATCATCATCATTGTCACTGGCATTGTCATTCTTCTGCCCTTCTCCAGTCACCAGGGGTCGGCGCAATATGCTTTTTTTATAGCCTTTGTAGGCAGACGAGCGTACGGCCCACCCGATGGTAAGTGGTTACCGTCGCCCATGGACTTCAGCAATGCCAGGAGCAGATCCAAGCCGCTGCCTACCGCAAAATGCTTTCTCTTTCCATACTCTACTATCATATACCATTTCACCGCTCACTCCCTTCTTACCCATATCGTGTTTCACGCAATCCATTCATTTTTTCTTAGGTGTATATCTTCCTCTAAAGCCTTCCACATTCATAGTTAAAGCTCTCTTAACAACCTCATTGCCATTTCGTCTCATAAAATGTGCATAATATCCCAAACGCGCGCTTCTTAACATCTCTGTCACAGGTGCCACTTTCAGAGTTCCTCTAACTTATTCATTCCGTGTTCTATCAATCCCATTCCATTATTTATTAAATCATAATAAATAATTTAGTGCTTAATTTTTACCTCTAACATAATATTCATACCGTGTTCTATCGATTCCGTTCCGTTTCTTGTAAAATCATCATAAACTAGAGGTCCCATTTACGTACAACCACCACCTTACCTATTTTTAGATGACACCAATTTGAATCGTGGATCAGAGTTATACAATAAAATTGAGATTTCAAATTCGTCTTTTATAGTGGGTAGCGAAATTCACCTTCAGTAACCACTTAATACTAGATAGGGTGCTTATTAGCAGCTTTAGTAGCTTTAGTTTAGTAGCATAAGTAGCTTATTCCCCCTTTAAGTGCAATAAAAACACTATAAAAAGATCTAATTGGACTTGAAGCCATGAATCTGCATTGGAGCTTGAGAAAAAACTTTGATGCTATTATAATAATAGAGGTCCCGCAGTAGTCGAAATTCGACTATAAATAATTGGAATTGTAAGTATGTACACTATTATGATTATATTTTATACTTCTATAATCACAAATTTCGCCAAGGCTACACTATAAAAAAATATTAATAAAGACAAACAATATTTAATCTATTCTCAATTTGACCACAGACGTCAAGTACTTCAGTGTCAAGAACAAAAGTTTGACAATAAATAGTATGCATGCGTGTGTGCGTCAAACACATGGTATGTAGTGTGTGTAATGTTTTCTTTATTGATTTAATGTATCTTTTATGCATTATTTTAAAAAAAATATTATCATTGTGCACTTCTTCTCTATATTCTCTATAAGTGTGGAAAATTTCATACTCCTCCGTCCGCGCAATTTTCGTAAAAAGGGATACAGAGTTTTTGCTTCATGTATTGATATAATATAGATAATTTAATACTTTTTTTGTGTTTAATGCAATTTTGACAGTCGTATAGACATTTTTTAGAAAATATTTTTAAAATAAACTACCCTCGTTCCTTTAAGCCGTTGTCCTGAAAAAGAGGGTACTAACATTTATTCCCACCCTTCCTCAATCTGCACAGTTTCGATGTGTTCTCATTGGAGATATAAATATGTATAGCCCGCAGTGGGAGAGACCGACTCTCCGTGTAATTAGATAATGAGTCTGATGCTTTAGTTTTTGGTCCACGAAAAACGAGGAAAATGGTTTTGGTCATAAATTGTCTTGTATTGCACGTTGCGACTCTTGGATGCACCGATGTAGGGGCTTCCAGAGCTACGACGTGTATTTCTTTAAATAATATTTGATATTTTCACTGGTGGTAGGACCTCTTGTGAGTCCGCGCGGGTGGGTACCACCACCCTGCTTATTTCTGCCGTGAAGCACTAATGCGTTTCGGTTTGAAGGGTGGGGCAGCCGTTGTAACTATACTGAGACCTTAGAACTAATATCCCAAGGTGGGTTGCGGCATTTAGGTTGTAGATGTCTATGGGCTCCGGTAACTACTTAACACCAAGTGGACCGTGAGCTCGTCCACTTACCTAAGCAATCAAAAAATAAAAAATAAATGAAAAAAGCGACAGCTTATCGATGTCGCTCGCTTTCGTGGCCCAAGCTGAATTCAGAACATTTCAAACTTTTCCCCAAAGACTTTGAAAGCTAGCCACAGACTTGCGCGGCTGATGCGGTTTGCCGTTGTTTGTGTGTGCTGAGCAGAAATGCTTTGTCGATTATGAAATGTTTTTTCGTAACAATATTTTAATATTCAATTACTGATTTTTCAAATCGAGGAAACATTATTATAGTCGAATGCCTGACTGTCTCGTCGCTGTCATGTCCAAATTATAATGATGCGATCTTTTTGTGTTTTCTTGTTTATTCTTCGGATGATTTTCCTATTAATATTTCTTTAAAATGTTATTTATACTTAAAGGAAGAAAAACTAATTACATTGTTCTTGATTTTCTTGAAGAGACCAATGTGGAAGAAAGAATTAGTTAGTGGCGGATCTACCCTAAGGCCCGGTAGGCCCAGGCCTAGGCTGGCCAGATTTAGGGGCGGCCCCAATCGTGTCAAAAAACTTATTATATTAACGTATGGCGGGCGGCACTGCATGGTGCAATCTATACCGCATAAAACAATTTTTTTTCCTAAATTTCTAAAACTATTTAGATGAAAGTTGGCAATAATGTAATTTCATTATGTAGTCTATATGGTGGATGCCGAGAAAGGGGCGGATGATGGCTTGGGGCAAATCCGCCACTGGAATTAGTGAAAAACTAAACGAAGTTGGCTAGGAAATCAGTTCAGAGGTCTCTATGTTAATGTCTATGAATCCCGTAAGATCAGGTAGGGTGTGAGCTCGTCCACTCATCTAAGTAAAAAAGAAAGGAACGATCAATCATTACATATTACGTGGAAATTAGGGATATTTTGGCTGAATTTAAATAGCATGTTTTTCTTTTGTGATTACATCTATTGCGGAAAATTTATTTTGTAGAACATCTTCAAGCAGCGTAGTGTAGGAGGAGGAAGTGACATCCTGCTTCCGAACAAAGAGGCAGGATGTTTATTAGATGAAAACGGATCTTTCAGGGAAACTCTGTTATTAAATTTATTCGGGTTCGTGTTGAAAAGTACTAGGCTCTCATGACTTTGAAGGAAGCTCTTTGTCTTTTCTGCTTTGATGAAATCTATATATTAATACGTGAAGCAAAAACTTTGTATCTCTTTTTACGAAAATTGCGCGGACGGAGGAGTATGAAATTTTCCACACTTATAGAGAATATAGAGAAGAAGTGCACAATGCTTTTTTTTTTTTTTTTTCCACAGGAGAAAATCGCCGGATCCCCACCCGCACGGCAGGTGGGGTATGTGGGAGTCGAACCTCACTAAAAACTCCTGCCGCTCACAGCCGGCGCCCTACCCCGGACCGGGTGGGAACCCAGTCGGAGTTATTGAGACGGCGGGACAGGTTTTACGCAGAGCACATTACATCCATCCCGCCGTCCCCTAGACGCCGGACCGGCGGCCGCCAGCAACATGACCGCCGGTTCCCTCGGTCGACGGGCCAAGAGCCCGATTGATAGCGCCGCGCTACACCTTCCCCCGGAGCGGTCGGGGGAACGCGACCTACCACGCCGCCCCACGCCTAAGCTCCTCCCCGCACAAAGCGGGTGGAGCCCGAAGCTCTTAGGGGGCCGGGTTACGGACGAGACCCCGGTCCCGACCCCCTGCTCGGCGGCGGCGGGTTTCTGCGTAGTGAGGAGAGCTTTGCCTCACTCGCCCCGCCGCCTCCTTCTGCGAGATGGTGCACTCGCAGAAGTCGAGCATAGCCTTCCAGGACTCGTCACCGCCAAGCATCGACGCCACGACGCCAGGCAGCGACAAGTCCGGTCCTATCTTTGCGACCAGGACACGGCGCTGCACCTCCCAAGCGGGGCAGACAGCGAGCGTATGCTCCGCCGTGTCCAGGTCGTGTCCACAATGGTGGCACCTCGTCGTCGGCTCAGCTCCTATCCGATGCAGATACTTTCCGAAGCATCCGTGCCCAGTCAGCACCTGCACCAGACGGAAGGTGAGGCGTCCTCGGCCACGATTCACCCAGTCATCAAAGACTGGGTAAACCGCCTCAACGGTCCGTAGACCCCACGTGGGGTTGGCCAACCGCCTCGACCACGATTCGAGCACGGACCGCCGAGAATGGGCCTTCCGCGCCCGCAGCTCACTTTTGGAGGGACGCACCACGCCCAGAGCACGAAGCTCGCTGCGCCACCGATAGTCGGCAGCGAGCGACTCCGCCTCCAGCTCCCATGGCGGCGTCCCCGCCAACACACACGCCGCCTCGAAGGAGACGGTGCGATATCCACGGATGACCCTGATAGCAACGGTGCTAATATTTTTATAAAATAATGCATAAAAGATACATTAAATCAATAAAGAAAACTTCACACACACTACATACCATGTATTTGACGCACACACGCATGCATACTATTTATTGTCAAACTTTTGTTCTTGATGTCTGTGGTCAAATTGAGAATAGATTAAATATTGTTTGTCTTTGTTAATATTTTTTATAGTGTAGTCTTGGCGAAATTTGTGATTATAGAAGTATAAAATACAATCATAATAGTGTACAAACTTACAATCCCAATTAATTATAGTCGAATTTTGACTAATGCGGGACCTCTAGTATAAATAATTTTGAGATTGTTCGATTTTGGTGTTTCAAAATTGGTTTACGAATCGAAGGCGATACTTTATCTTCAGTAGACTGATCCATTTGATGTTACCGATTTCGCTTGTAAATAATTTGTGGCTCACGAATTAAAATTAATTAATATTTGATGTCTAGACACACGATTTCGTCTGTGTTATAATTCAGAAGTAATGAAACACGTTTTTTTTTATTGCCCTTTTAGGCAGACGAGCATACGGCCCACCTGGTGATGAGTGGTTACCGTCGCCCATGTACTTCAGCAATGCCAGGGGCAGAGCCAAGCCGCTGCTTCGTGAGTGCTAGAGATGACTCTGTCATGGAGTCATTTGGTTCATTCTTTTCTTTTATTCAGGCGAAAAACAAGATTCTCGGATCTGACTAGACACCAAACCCTCCGAACCGATTGGACTTCAAAGTCGGCAGGCTATCCAAAGCCCACTTAGGCGCTGCTGCAGACTCGTACCCTTGGTCTAAGCCGCTGGATCAGAGCCAGCGTGTATCACCTGATTGCTCTTTCACAATGACAAATAACCTTCTAGCGTTAAGACTTAAAACAATTTTGTGATCGATTCTTGAAATGTGTGAAAATTTAAATTATCCGCTAAATACATGCAGGTTCATCTGATATATACTTATTCTAGTTCTTACTTCTAATTCTTAATTCTAATACTTATTCTATTATAATTTGCGTAATTACTGGTGGTAGGACCTCTTATAAGTACGCGCGGGTAGGTACCACCGCCCTGCCTATTTCTGCCGTGAAGCAGTAATGCGTTTCGGTCTGAAGGGTAGGGCAGCCGTTGTAACTATACTTGAGACCTTAGAACTTATATCTCAAGGTGGGTGGCGCATTTACGTTGTAGATGTCTATGGGCTCCAGTAACCACTTAACACCAGGTAGGCTGTGAGCTCGTTAATCCATGCAATAAAATAAAATAAATAGTTCGATTTTGAATGGCCTTAACACGATCAAAACTACATAAAACTCGAATATAAGAATTAAACTAGACGAAACCGTAAAATTACTTTTAATTATAATAAAAAACTTTTAAAACTGTATCCATTTTGTTGTGTAAAAATGAGAAAATAATCTAGAGCCTTCCTAGTGGCATACACCGAACTGGTAACAATATAGAAATGTCCATCCGTTTATCGATTTTTACCGAGAAAGGACAATGGCTGATATCGGCGACAGCCTAATTTATGTTTCCTGTAAATATAGGATGGTGATTG
This sequence comes from Bombyx mandarina, assembly GCF_030267445.1. Classification (NCBI taxonomy): domain Eukaryota; kingdom Metazoa; phylum Arthropoda; class Insecta; order Lepidoptera; family Bombycidae; genus Bombyx; species Bombyx mandarina. Next base: position 9,979,542 of record NC_143226.1, read on the forward strand.
AAAATACACGCGCATTTTATGAGCAGCAATTTGTTCAGACAGTCAAATGTGGACATTCCAAATTCCTTGTAATACGACCTAGTGTTTTCAGGCATGACATGATTATCACCGACGAAATTAAATTTAAATTTTTGGATTATCCACGTATTGTTTCATTCAAAAATTTGGGTTTTTTTATTGCCCTTGTAGGCTGACGAGCATCCGGCCCACCTGATGGTAAGTGGTTACTGTCGCTCATGGACATCAGCAATGTCAGGGGCTGAGCCAAGCCGTTGCATACCGGTTGGCATTATTGGTGGTAAGACCTAATTCTAGCGCAATCATGTGTTTCGGTTTGTAATCCGGGAAAGCCGTTGAGACTCCGACCTCACGTCTCAGATGGGTAGCGACGTACAACACGTGAGCCTTGAGAACCCGTTCATCTAAAATAACTATACAATTACAAAAATCATCTCGTTGCCTATTACATTGACTTCTATGCTATGAGGTGTTGATCTGAATTTGCAGCGTTTCTGAAGCACACGTTAATTTATCATTCTGGTATACTTTTTCTCGTCTCGCATATGTTAGTTCTCTGAACCTATGGGATGGAGTTGAAAAATGCTTCAATAGACTCGAGCATCGTTTAATAAATGAATAAAAGTTCACACCAATATATCAGAGTTCCGCGAAGCGTATTCATACCTTCCCCTCATTTTTAGGCGCTACAATTGCCTGATTCATTGTCCTTGGAGATTTTTTTATCTGACGCTGCCCCCCATTATCTTCGAGAGAGCTCCCTCTGTCCCTCTCTTCCTAGATATTCATCCCAATTGGTGGTAGGGTCAGCTTTCCTTATTTTTCTCCTCCACTTCACTCTGTCGTGGACATCATCGTCAGTAACATTTCTTCTTCCTCTTGTCTGTCAGCATTACATTTTTTTTTTCTTAGACGGGTCCACGATCTCGAATTTCGCTACCCACTATAAAAGACGAATTTGAAATCTCAATTTTATTGTATAACTGTGATCGACGATTAAAATCGGCGTCGTCTAAAAAAAATAGGAAAGGTACCTACATATGCTAGCTCACACTACACTGTAGCAATAGTAGATACAAAAAAATTAATTTTAATTATTTTTTTTTTACTTTTTTTTTATTGCCTAGATGTGTGGACGGTCTCACAGCCCACCTGGTGTTAAGTGGCTACTGGAGCCCATAGACATCCACAATGTAAATGCGCCACCCATCTTGAGATATAAGTTCTAAGGTCTCAAGTATAGTTACAACGGGTGTCCCACCCTTCAAACCGAAACGCATTACTGCTTCACGGCAGAAATAGGCAGGGTGGTGGTACCTACCCGCGCGGACTCACAAGAGGTCCTACCACCAGTAAGTCCAGTAGTCTCTCCATCTTGCACTTAGAAAATAGTAATGAGTGTCTGGGCTGATTTCAATAAAACTTTCTGGTTTCACCTGTAAAAGTTTCACGAAGAAACTCCTTGGTGTGTCTTCATGTCGAGTTACTGCTCCGTTCCAAAATGAACCTTATTTTCTTTGGTACAAAGTGCATTGCACAGAACCTCCTGCAGATTGCGGCAATGTGTCGTAAGCATTCTGCAATCCTTAAAACACTCCCGACCCTGCTCTATACACTATCTAGATTAAGTAAATCTAACACGTACGCTACAGATGTCACGTAGATACGTCACGTTTTGATAGATGTTACCGACATGACACTTATTTTTAGAGACATGCGGAATTATTTTAAAATTCGTGTCCTATTTCGACTGTAGCGAGAGCAGAGGACATAATAATATATACTTATATATATATTAATACGTAAGTCAAAAACTTTGTAGGTACCCCTTTTTACGAAAATTAGACGCGGACGGAAGAATGTGAAATTTTCCAAACTTATATAGGTAGAATATATAGAGAAGGAGTGCATAATGTTAATTTTAATTATGCTTAAAAAATATATTAAATCAATAAATAAAAACATTACACACACTACCATGTATTTGACACAACACATATATTTTATGTATATATATTATACTCTTTGTTTATTGTCAAACTTTTGTTAATGTTTGAAGTCTGTGGTGATATTGAGAATAGATTAAATTACTGTTTGTCTTTAATATTATTTGTTTATCGTGTAGTGTTGACCAAATCTGTGATTATAGAAGTATAATGTCTTTGACAATAGAACCTTAATAATGTTCAAACTTATAATTTCAATTAATTATAGTCGAATTTCGATTACTGGGGGAACAATAGATACTTGAGACTTGTCATAGTCCCATTACTCAGTAGGAACACACCGGACGTCTTGTCAGTAAGGCCACGGCCGCTTGATTGTTTCGTGGCCGCTGAACGTAATGGAGAAAGACGATTTTGGAGCTGATTTGTTTGTCGACTCCAATTAGTTTATGATTTTCATTAACCAATAAATTACTAAAGATTAAAGTCGATCAAAAATCTTATGTCATAAAAAAATTGTACATTGTGCACCAAGGGAGAAAAGTTGGACATTTCCTCCTGCGTGTATAATTGCCAGGCTTGCCAGATTGCTGACCGGACGTATGGGCGGGGAGCCCCCAGGAATCCTAAAAAAAAAAAATTAACTGTTTTTTTATTTTTAAATAAACTACTACTAATTGAATAAGAACTGTCTGATGAACTCATCTTTGTTTAATACTTCACTATTAAATTTTATTGCATTTTGTTTATTTCACTTTTACACTAAACACAATATTGCAAATTACCCGAGCACAATAGTGAGTGCAGACGTAGACACTAACACGCATGCGCACTTGTACAGTACCCAGGGAGAAAAAGTTTCAATTTCTTCCCTGTACAGCGGGACGAAAACCGAACATTCGGCGTAGGTAGGAGAAAAATGATATTATTTCCATTGAAAGGAAAATTTAAGGAAGTTTCGTATAAAATACATTCAAAATCTGTTAAAGTATCATGAAAGATTTTTTGACAATCTCTATATAGACAAATCCGATAGAGCTAAGCTACATTTTTTTGTTTAGTAACGGTATAGGAGGGGACTTTTTGGCGGGAATGCGAGTAGTAAAGTTGTGTGATTTGTTTTATTTTGTCTATTTAGTGTTTCTTCAGGTTTAAATGTGTAATAACGATGGTTTATTAACTGTTTAATATCTGTGAAAGTTCACAAATGTGGGAAATGCAACAAAGCCGCTGGACGTAACTTCTCAGAATCCTCCAAAAAGTCCACTGAAAAAAATTCAGTAAATGACCACCATTTTACTGAGATTATATTTCATCCCATATCATCTCATCTCACTATATTTAATTTCATCCTAGTTGATTATTGTCTCAAATTAATCATCTTCATTTCATTTCACTTCATTCCATTATATAATTTTTCATAAAATTAAAAATATAAATTAAAATAAGACATGACCTGATAAAGGTCTTCGTTACCAGGTCATAAAATACAAAAAAAAAAAAACGGTATAGGAGCATTGGCGCTGACATATTTTTTGCAAGACAACGCATTGTGATGTCATGTCAAAACAATTGACAATGTCATAATCTATATCTAATCTATACTTTAATATATAAAAATCTATACTCTAATATATAAACCTACAGTGGTTTTTACGGATGTTCCGTTATAACTACCAAACCATGCATCTGATTGATTTGAAACTTGGTATTCCTGTAGAAAATACATTTACTTAATGGATAGGCTAATATTTATATGAGTGTTGGACTCCCTAATAATAATGATAATAAATAATAATATTAATTTTAAATGCCCAGCGAAGCGGGCAAGTACAGCTAGTATAAAATAGAGTCGTGAAGTATCGATGCCTGATCCAGTGATACGATTGATTACAATTTCAGATCATTGAGTAAGCACTAGCAAATGTGTTCTTCACTTCAACGTCTATAATAAGAAAAACGAAAAGCAGTGGATTTTAGACCCAAAAAATTCAAGGGATCCTCTTATGACCTCCTTAATAATGTCGGTTTTTCGACTCTTATGTGTATACTGTCCCTATAACACGAAAAAGATGTTAAAAATACCACTGAAACAATTATTTTATTTAGGCAAACGTATCTTAAGAAAATTATGAAGGCACCACAGAAATAGATTTAAGACCGCTTGTCTACCCAAGTCACTCATAAAATATATTTTATATGGCAACACTAAACCACTGTCAGTCATTCGGGGGTTACGGCCTCGTGAAAAGGAAATAAAGATTTCTTGTAAGGGCAACACTGATTTACAAATGTTGGCCCTTTGCTATCAAGATTTTCTTGGGTATAGAAATAAATTTTAAGGCAAGATATTAGTATTGTATAACATTGTTATTATTATTTTTGTTGGTCATTGGGTGAATGAGCTCGCTTTCAGACCTGGTGTTAAGTGATTACCTAAAACATTGAGCCGTGAAGTATTGTATATATTAGTGTTATATATAATGACATGGAATATTCTAAAAGTGGTTAAACAATAATAAAATACTTAATTACGTTTTCTGTACAATATTAAGAAAACAAAATTTAACGCCATTATTTTCCACAAATTCTTTTTATAGTATTCTTGAATTAAATAAAACTGAACTGGTCATTTTTCTCAATGACAAAGAGTTCTGTCAATCTATCTAAGAAAAATACTAAAAAAAAATGTTTATATAAAAAAATTACATAAAAAAAGGTTTTTCTTTACATATCACTGCATAGTATAAAACAAAGTCGCTTTCTCTGTCCCTATATCTGTCTGTCCCTATGTATGCTCAAATCTTTTAAACTACGCAACGGTTTTTGATGCGGTTTTTTTAATAGATAAAAGTGATTGAAGAGGAAGGTTTATATGTATGTATAATAACATCCATTAAAGAGTGGAGAAATCAATAATAAATTACAGTTTCCGAAGCGAAGCGAGGGCGGGTCGCTAGTTAAATATAATGTGCATTTAATTTATAAAAATAACACGAGTCGAATCGCGGCTTGAACATAGTATAGACTTGTTTCGACCTCTGGTACATTTCAGTCCCGTAATTCAACTCCGGGCAACTTGAAGATCGTTATTTAAAAAGTTTCAAAGCTATAACATGTTACAGAGTGAAGGTTTGGATTGACTAGGCAGTAGTGGGTGGTGGTACGTTATGATGGAATGAAATCAAATTTGATATTTTTGTTTTGCCATAACAGTTTAAGTTAGAATCTTGTTTGGTGATTTATGACCTGGTAGTCTGCATGTTCGTCGTTCTTAGATGGTGACACTGGTAAATTTGTTATTGGCATCGTAAGTATGCGGCCCATCTGATGCTGAGTAGTCAGCGGCACTCATAGAAGCAATTTTTTTTTTTTTATTGCTAGATGGTTCGACGAGCTCGCAGCCCACCTGGTTTTAAGTGGTTACTGGAGCCCATAGACATTTATGGCGTAAATGCGCCACCCACCTCGAGATATAAGTTCTAAGGTCTCAAGTATAGTTACAACGGCTGCCCCACCCTTCAAACCGAAACGCATTACTGCTTCACGGCAGAAATAGGCAGGGTGGTGGTACCCACCCGCGCGGACTTACAAGAGATCCTACCACCAGTAATTATTACGCAAATTATAATTTTTCGGGTTTCATTTTTATTACACGATGTTATTCCTTCACCGTGGAAATCAATAGTGAACGTTTGTTGAGTACGTATTTTATTAGAAAAATTGGTACCCGCCTGAGATTCGAACACCGGTGCATCGCTCAACACGAATGTACTGGACGTCTTATCTGTTGGCCACGATGAATTACTCATAGATATCAAATAATATTGCATTACTGTTTGGCAGCAAAAAGAGGCACTTTGGTGGTACCTACCCGTGTGGGTTCACAAAACGCCCTACCTTGCCAAGCCGTAGCGTCGAATTTCCTTAAAACGCCCAAACACAATCTTATTAAAAATATAATTTATCCTCTTTATTTATTTTTTTGTGAAAATTAATCTTTATTGTGAGATGTCTTAATATTCATAAAGATTACAAAAACTCGAAGCAAATTCGAAAGTTGGATTTGTGTTATTACTTCGAGACGACTAAAATTTACTAGTAGAAATAAAGTCGTTTATACTCCCTATTGCTTGATGAAGCTCCGTAATAGCGGCCCCAGCTACTGACGGGCTGGCTTCGTTTAATTTTCTCCAGCGCACCGAAAACGATTTGCGTAAACGGAAATTGCGCGTTGACTCTTTCAGTTTATGTGCGCCTGGTATACGAGCTTGTATTCAGAAGGAATGTTTCTGTTAGTTTCACTACAAAAAAATGTTAATTATTTAATTAATATTATTATTTTTTATTGCCCTTTTTGTACAAGACGAGCATACGGCCCACCTCATGGTGAGTGGTTACCGTCGCCCATGGGCTTCAGCAATGCCAAGGGCAGAGGCAAGCCGCTGCCTACCGTTAATTACTCTCCACAGGCCTTTTTTTTTTATTGCCTTTGTAGGCAGACGGGCATACGGCCCACCTGATGGTTAGTGGTTACCGTCGCCCATGGACTTCAGCAATGCCAGGGGCAGAGCCAAGCCGCTGCCTACCGCTTAACACTCTCCGCAAGCCTCGTTTGAAGGAGGACATGTCATAGCGCTCGGGAAACACCGTGGAGGGGAGCTCATTCCATAGCCGGATGGTACGTGGCAAAAAAGTTCTCTGGAAACGCACTGTGGATGACCGCAGTGGCTCCAGGTAGTAAAGAACGCCTTGTTTGAAGAAGGACATTTTGAAATTGCGCGTTGACTCTTTCAGCTTATATGCGCCCGGTATACGAGTCTGTATTCAGAAGGAATATTTCTGTTAGTTTCACTACAAAAATGCTAATTATTTCTCTTCTTTTTCTCCACCTTACCCCCTAGGTGGGGTTGGCACAGCTAATGTTTCTCTTGCATTCTCTTCTATCAGCCGTCATCTCAACACTTACTTCCTCTCTCTCTTATATCGTCATTCACACACTCCATCCATGTCTTCTTCGGTCGACCTCTTCCCCCTCTTCCTTGTACTACCATTTCCATACATCTCCCAGTCACATGCATCTTCTCTCTACGCATCACATGTCCATACCACGCCAACCGTCCGCTCTTTAGTTTGTAGATTACCGGGGCTACTTTCACACTTTCTCTGTGAAGAAAATGTTAATTATATAATTAATATTATAATTTTTTATTGCCCTTGTGCAAGACGAGCATACGGCCCACCTGATGGTGAGTGGTTACCGTCGCCCATGGGCTTCAGCAATGCCAAGGGCAGAGCCAAGCCGCTTTCTACCGTTAAGTACTCTCCACAAGCCTCGTTTGAAGAAGGACATGTCATGATGCTCGGGAAACACCGTGGAGGATAGCTCATTCCAAAGCCGGACGTTGCAAAAATGCTGGTGAAAACGAGATGATACTATCTATCATCTCAAACAAATTAATTATTATAATCTTTAATAATGAAATTAACACATTGAACTCCATGACGGACATCGTGTGGCTACAGCATACTTATCCCTAGGACCGCATCAAGATAACAGGATCGTCCAAAAGTCTGTTTTTTCGCAAACATAGTCAAGAAATAGCTCGAAAATAATCAATAATTTACGGAAACAGTGATTACTTATTATTTCCCGAGAGATGTTAAATGCAGACATGGTTTCTTGTGAGGGGTCCAACGTGTTAACTGTTCTTATGCTACATTAAAATGAACTTAGGTTTTATTTGATCTCTCAAAACAGAAAATCGTGAAATTTCTAACAGTTGTCAATCAAATACGGTGGAATTAATTCAGAGGATCAAAAGTAAAGTAAATATTGGAAGTAAAACATTTTATTCCATGAATTAATCATTTATTTATGTTACCTTGGATCCCAAGCCGAGTATAAACTTGTTTTCTTTTCGAAAACAGGCAGGAAAAGTAAATACGTAAATATTGCCCACAGCCGTCATAATGATGGAACCAACCGATAACTTTTCAATTTCAATAACACGTTAGTAAAGTCGGTGGTCTTTTGGGCAAGACGTCCGGTGAACTATATATTATAGAGTAATGCAACTAGATAGCGGTTCGAATACCAAATTCTCAAAGAAAATGAAGTGTAATGAAAATTTAAATTGATTTTATTGTAATACTATTGCTACAGTGTATTGTGAGCTAGCATATGTAGGTACCTTGCCTATTTTTAGACGACGCCGATTTGAATCTTGGATCAGAGTTATATAATAAAATTGAGACTTCAAATTCGTCTTTTATAGTGGGGGTAGCGAAATTCACCTTCGGTAACCACTTAATACCAAATAGGGTGTGAGCTTATTCCCCCTTTTAGTGCAATAAAAACACTACAAATAGATCTAATTGGACTTGTAGCCATAATTCCGCATTGGAGCTTGAGAAAAAACATTGGTGTTATTATAATAAAAATGATGTAAATTTATACTGAAAAAATGTCAATTCATTTCACAAAGTAATGTCCTAGAATAGATATTCTATGCTAAGGGTGGGTGCTGAATAAATAATAGGTAGATCGATACTCAGTGTGTTGAGATCCCATAATAGCCGGCACTGATGTCACGTCACTTCATAAAATACAATATCCGATATAGACGTCAAAAAAGTTCAATATGATCATCTTTCACGAACAATACTTGGATAATTATGACCAGTCAGGAACATATTTTAGTTCTGTAATTCTCGAAATTAAAAGAATATAGTCTTATAGATTATTTACCCGCGTGGGCCTATACATATTATTATAAAGTACGCCTTATACCAGTAATTATTGTTCAGATAGATTCTTACTGGTGGTAGGACCTTTTGTGAGTCCGCACGGGGAGGTACCACCACCGCGCCTATTTCTGCTGTGAAGCAGCAATGCGTTTCGGTTTGAAGGGTGGGGCAGCCGTTGTAACTATACTTGGGACCTTAGAACTTATATCTCAAGGTGGGTGGCGCATTAACGTTGTAGATGTCTATGGGCTCCAGTAACCACTTATCACCAGGTGGGCTGTGAGCTCGTCCACCCATCTAAGCAATAAAAATAAAAAGATAAAATCATTATTTATCGAATTTATTATACTCGCATACATTACGCTAATATGTATAAAAAATACATTTTTATTTATTTAAATACCTACTTTAGGTAGCTTCACGAATGTGCTAGAACACAAAAATGTTTCACCCTCTTCTTCTTCTTCCTAGCGTTTTCCCTTCCTACTTAAACTCCTCCACTTTGCCCGGACTTCGGCATCCTTGTGGGTGAGGTTGTTCTCCTCCATATCGACTTTTACCACATCCAACCTCGTCAAATGCAAAAAAATCAAAACCACACATACAAGTAAATCCATTAATCCATTTGATGTTATAAAATCTCATTTCGAGTGCATTGAACCTAGGATTGTGTATTCAAATTTATACATTTCATGAAGGCTTAGACTCGCTACGGAGCAACTGCTTAGTATTCTCAGATGCTGGTGTAGGTTTTAATGTGAAATGCAATGGGTATAGGCGTGCTATGCACATATTTTTGCAGCGTAAACATTGAATCTAAATTTAGACACGTCATGATTTCAGAACTTCTTTCAATATGGTTGTTATAATGTAACAAAATTAGATGAACAGACCGAAGCCTTGACACAATTGGGACTTAGACCTCGTGTCTCAAGGTGGGGGCCGGCATTGACATATCTGTGTGCTGCGCTACCACTTAACACTGAGTGGGCCGTGAGCTCCTCCAGTGCAATCAAAAATACAATAGTAGAGGTCAACTTACCAGGACAACAAGTGTATTAGGAAGTAATTCGCGGTACAACGTACAAATTGATCTCTCGAGAATCCTAAGATATTTTGGTTTATCTTGAACCATTATAAATTCTAATTTTCAAGTTTATATTTGTTTGTAAACGCATTGAGATAAATCCAGAAATCGAAGAACAGCTTTATGGCTATAAGTTTCCAGTTAATTCAAAGTATTTTCCAACGCCCCAAGAACAGAGCCATACTTTTTGTAGAATTTTGAATACTTTTTTACTAGCTTCGGTTTTTATTTAAATTCAATGTTACACTCATTTTCATCTGCACATTATAATGTTCCAACTACTTTTCCTACTGTTTGCTATATTATCTATTAGGATGACCTCTTACCATGAAAATAATTACGTGCTGCTTATATGGGAGGACGAGTTCATGGCCCATCTGGGGTTATGTGGTTATCGGAGCCCATAGACATCTAAAACGTAAATGCCACCACCACCTTGAAACAAAAGTACTAAGGTCTCACTTTTTAACAGTACAACGGTTGCCCTGCCCTTCAAACCGAAACGCATTACTGTTTCGCGGTAGAACTGGGCAGGGTGGTGGTACCTACCCGTGCGGACTCACAAGACGTCCTACCAGGCATATTAAATAACAAAACCAGTCTTATCTTACACAAAATTAACATACGTAATGCAGATATACACAAAAAAGTACCAGGGACACATGAGTATTTAGAAGTAGTAGCGTGCACAACAGCGTTTTTTCATCTAAATTTCAAAGCGGCCTCGTGGGTATTCGTAACACGGTTTTAATGCAATTCACCTCGACTATGCAAACAAGGGTCGCGTGCTTAGTGCATTTTTAGCTTCGGCTGTGAAATTTGTTTTCAAAGAGACTAATTTATTACGGTGAAAATGAAAACGTTTCATTTCCTGGAATGCAGAGGTCTTAGGATTGTCTTAATTTGTGGTGAATTTATCAGACACAAAGCCATGTGAAATCAAAATGTTCTAGTATTTTCTTCGGTTTTTGGAGGTCGTCGATATATTAAGACTACAGACTACTTTTAAGATTTAATCTCGGTTTTGAAGTTATACTTCTTTAGGCGCGTTATGAAAAATTGATGAGAGTGAAATTTTACGATGCGCGCGCACCGTGACACAAAATTAACAGAAATGAAGTTGCCCACCAAAGAAAAAATGCTACCAATAAAACAGAAATGGAACCTCTGTTAGTGGCGCATGTTGGCACGCACGCCGCCTCTTTTCACTGTGTATTTATATTTATAATAATTATCCACATGCTTTGAGTTTCTACATATAAAACACGTGTTTTCATTTTGTTTTCAATATACATGTGCGAATTTTATATGTGCGTCTGAATTATAATCAGAAGTGATTTAAATTGAATATTTAAATCAATACTAATTAATATTATAAAATATTTGTGAAAAAACTGTGCTCATCAACCTTCCTAAGTGCTCCAATACAATTGAGGTTAACTATCCGTATGTATTATTTAGTAATATAAATGACAAAATTATTATTTAATATAATTCATACTAAATATTATTAAATTATTAACGTTAAATATTTATTATTAATTATTTAATATTAAAAAAAAAAAAAAAAAAATTTAATAAAAATAAAGTATAACTTCTTACGCGCGTACATAAGTACACGCACCCTTTTTTTTTTTTATTGTCATTAAATATTGCTAAAGTTTATATAATACGCTAATAATATATAAGGACGCTTACCGTCATACCGTTCAATTTATTCTATGTTAATATTTAATGAATGAATGATTTATTTTATTTCAGACAACAATAAGTCCATATGTATACTAATGACACGATAAGTAAGCTGAAATTGTTATTTTACCATTATTAATTTTTAGTAGACACTGTATTGATGTGAGAATATTCAGAAGATGATTAATGTTTAATTTACTGTTTAAAAAGACAAATTACTGTCAAAATACACAAATATTGATAACCATAAATATTAAAAATAAAATCTGTTACAATTAACATTAATGTTTTGAATAAATATTGTAATTATTGAGAAAATTATATTGTTGGGGCCATCTATTATCAGTCTGGTAATGATAATGTTTGTTTATATTAGTTAAAAGTAATGAATGTAAAATAATAATAAAATTACTTGGGAGTCTTGTAAAATTCACAAAAATATTTGTTTTGAATATTAAACTAAATTTGATGAATTGTTTCGTAGTAAATCTATTTGTTTGTATAAAATAAGTTGTAGTTTCTACAACCATCACAACAATTAAAACTGGCGAACTGTCTAAAAATAAAAAAACTTAACTTTTTGTAATATTAATGCAATAATTGCTTGGATGGGTGGACGAGTTCACAGCCCACCTGGTTTTAAATAGTTGCTGGAGCCCATAGACATCTACAACGTAAATGCGAATGGTTTTGTTTTTTCATTTCGTTTTCGTTGTGTTGCCGTAAAGCAGTAATGCGTTTCGGTTTGAAGGGTGGGGCAGCCGTTGTAACTATACTGAGATCTTAGAACTTATATCTCAAGGTGAGTGGCGTATTTACGTTGTAGATGTCTATGGGCTTCAGTAACCACTTAACACCAGGTGGGCTGTGAACTCGTGCACTCATTTAAGCAATAAAAAAAATCTTACGTGTGAAAACCCGGGCGTATCGCTGACATATACGGAAAAGTAGTTTAATTTAATAGAATTTAGCATTCGGTACCGCCATCTTGAAGTTGACAACCGATCTGTCATGAAGACATTCATTTCGTGAAAATAATAATCTCAGAACGCGCTTAAATTAGGTCTTAATTCTCCTATTGGTGATCGTCGCAGTTGGCATCTGTATTTATGTGAAGGTATTACTCATACGCGCTCTGTATTCTTAGTGAGAATATTTTCACGTTCTCTATAGCGTAGAAGTTAACTCAAACTTGTATGGTATTGGAACGTTTGCCTGTTTTACTGGTGGTAGGACCTCTTGTGAGTCCGCACGGGTAGGTACCACCACCCGGCCTATTTCTACTGTGAAGCAGTAATGCGTTTCGGTTTGAAGGGTGGGGCAGCCGTTGTAACTGTACTGAGACCTTAGAACTTATATCTCAAGTTGTTTGGCGCATTTACGTTGTTCATGTCTATGGGTTCCGGTAACCACTTAGCATCAGGTAGGCCGTGAGCTTGTCCACTGCATACCTACAAATTTCAGTTAACTTTTACGCTATCGAGAACGTTAGAAATCTCGCACTCCGCACACTAAATGTGTTTGTCTTTGTCCCCCACATATACGGCTCTAGCCCAAATCACACATCAGAACCTCTGGTTGGCGCCGTTCTCTGTAAATAGTTTATCTTACTCTTGTCTCATTTATACAGCTCTGATTTCGAGTCACGTATTTTGAATTCGGGAAGGTATTTCTCGCCCAGTACAGGGTCAGTTGGAAAAATATTTGAGTGTATAATCCCGTTATTTATTTGCGAAGGTCGGTTATTGGTTAAATAGTGGTTCTTTGGGCCCTTACGTTTACTCTACAAAAACGTGATTGATTTTTTTTTGTGGACAACCAAATGAATATTAATAAATTGAATAATGATAATGTTTTTATATTGGGAATACGAGAAGAGTTTCTGGTAAATTAGGAAATCATGAGATGATTGGTACGTTAAAGGACTCAGGTCTAATAAAATACAAGAGCTCATTCAATATGACAACAAAGTAATAAGTAGAAACATTCAATCTGTGAAATTACCTTTTTTCCCTACCTAAGCATTGGTAGTCTAAGAGGCTATTCCAAAACGGGTGGAGTGGTATTTAAAACTTACGGGCTCAACCTGAGGAGACTTGCTAACATTAGCAACATTAGCAAGAGCAGTGCTTCCAAAGATTAGCTATTTTTTTTTATTGCTAGTTGGGTGGACGAGCTCACAGCCCACCTGGTGTTAAGTGGTTACTGGAGCCCATAGACATCTACGACGTAAATGCGCCACCCACCTTGAGATATAAGTTCTAAGGTCTCAAGTATAGTTACAACGGCTGTGGTACCTACCCGCGCGGACTCACAAGAGGTCCTACCACCAGTAATTACGCAAATTTTAATTTGGCGGGTTTAATTTTTAATACACGATGTTATTCCTTCACCGTGGAAGTCAATCGTGAACATTACCAAACTAATGACCAATGACCGTCTCCGACACGTATATTGAACGGTAATGTGTGTTTTACTTAAGAGGTTTTCAGATAATCAGTGAGTATCGGTTTTCGGGCTTACCTGCGGCAATTCAAAAAGTATAATTAGAATTAAAAAAAACGACTTTAACCAAATAAAAAGAGAATGTCATCAACGTAGTCAATTAAATATGCATTAACAAGGTAAATTCAAAAACTACTTGTCAGCTGATGTTGATGGAATTTAAATGGAACCACATGAGAAGTCCTAGTTTTCGATCTATAGAAAATCATCAAAATGGTTTGTTGCAAATGATGTGACAAAAAAACCAGCAGCATAACGACAAGTTCTTTTATTTATGCAAGAAAGCAGAAAGCAGGTAGAAATGGCTGGCATGGCTTCTCTTATTAACACTATCCCCCCTTCGTTGGCTTTGGCTAGCGGCAGTGGCGGAAGGGGGCGTGTTAACATGGCTTGGCGGCTTGGCTGGCGGCAGGGCATAACAGCTGACGTCACGTCCGTTGCAGGTTTCACTTAGAAAAAATAAATAATAGTATAAAAAACTAACAAAATACGCTTTTATAGAAAATCCAACTAAAAAAGCGTGGGGTGCTTTTCAGGATATTATCAAAATAACCCTTCTACTCATATCTGTTCATAAAATATTTATAACTACTGATACCATGCACCCCACGCTTTTTTTACAATAAAATCATTTTTTCTTACACTATTTTTAATTCAAATTTATTAAAATTTATTTTCTATTTTTTAGTTGAAATTCAATTGTTTCAATATTTTTTTTTCAAAATTTTTTTAATGTTGAATTGTCATCGGTCCTTATTAAGTATACTAAATTTCGAGTTAATCCGACGTTTTGAAGGGGTCTAAGTCAAAATCGTGTTCAAAGATTCCGTTACATACTAACATACATACGTCTGAAGCTAATAAAAGCCTATTAAAATCGAGTCGAATTGACAACTTCTTTTTTCGAAGTCTGTCAATTTCGATGGCACAAATATCCGGATTTAGTGAATTGGAACTGTGACCTCATGTCTCAAGCTGTGTGTGAATAAATAAATAAATATTTACTAACAGTGACGCCACGTTAACTGGTCCCGTGATAAGTTTATAAAGAACTTGTGTTACAGGTATCAGATAACGGAAATAAATGTAAGATTTTTATTATACACATACACATATTTAATATACATCCATAACCCTGGAAAAGACATTTATATTTACTATACAAATATCTTCCCTTGGCGGGATTCGAACCCCCGACCCCCTTGTATAGTGACCATGTCACTTACCACTACACCAGACGGCCGTTAAATCTAATCTTCTTGTTTTAATTGATCCCATTAGCTGGTCAAACTAGACGACTTTATACTGGTGGTAGGACCTCTTGAGAGTCCGCGCGGGTAGGTACCACCACCCTGCCTATTTCTGCCGTGAAGCAGTAATAGGTTTCGGTTTAAAGGGTGGGGCAGCCGTTGTAACTATACCTGAGACCTTCGAACTTTTATCTCAAGGTGGGTGGCGCATTTACGTTGTAGATGTCTATGGGCTCCAGTAACCACTTAACACCAGGTGGTCTGTGAGTTCGTCTACCCATTTAAGCAATAAAAAAAAAAAGACGAGTCGTTTCATGTGTCATTTTTTTATGTGCTAGTTGATGACCATAGACATTAAAACGTGAGACCCGTCATCCACCTTGAGACACTGCGTGTAAATCTCAACATTAGTATTTTTATAGGGTACATTCCGCCCTCTAAACAAAAACGGATTTCTGCTCCGAATTTAATTTTATTTATTTATTTATTTATTTGGGAAACAAACAGTACAATACAAACATATAATATTTTTTAAAAATATAGCTAAAACAATAACCAAATATGTTTCCACAATCAAAATCACATATAAGTAGAAAGTGAACAAGAAGAGAAATTTAGAAATTTAAATTACAAAAAAACAAAAGCAACACAATACGCTCATATTATTTTATACATCAACTTACACTATAAAACTATAATGCTCATCGGGCTAAATCACCTTATAAATATTTTAAAATAGCTTTTCTATATGCTACAAGTGACAAGCAAAAGATGTCAGCATTAGAGAACTTAGCATCATACAACCTACAAGATCTACGGACAAAAGAGTTAGAAGCATATTTCGTTCGAGCCGTGGACATGTGGAAGGAATCCACTAAGAATACCCGATTCGCTTAGTTAATAATGAAGAAAGGCTTCAATTTATTATGCGGACCTTCAATAAGGCCGGACGAGACACTACGTTGTTATTATTAAATACGAAGCAGCCATTTCATGAAAACTATATGTACCTAGGTACTGCCCGCATGAAATTTTTATGTCCGGACGTAACTGTGTCATCGGTAGATTAAATTCTTTGAGCGATTCTAAGATTTTTACCTCTTTTTTATTTATTATTATTTTATTGCTTAGATGGGTGGACGGGCTCAGAGCCCACCTGGTGTTAAGTGGTTACTGGAGCTCATAGACACAATGTAAATGCGCCACCCACCTTGAGGTACCCCACCCTTCAAACCGAAACGCATTACTGCTTCACGACAGAAATAGGAGAGGTGGTGGTGCCTACCCGTGCGGACTCACAAGAGGTCCTACCACCAGTAAAAACCTCTCTTAGTTAGCATATCTGTGTAATAGAGGTATTTATGATGAATATGCGTTATGAATATTTTACTATCTTATTTTAGTATCTTAGGATTTGTTTTTTCCAGAGTCTACTAGATGTTTTGTTGCCTTAATAATAGAGACGGAAACAATTACTTCAGTGCGCCATGTAGGACACCAGTGACCTACAGACAAAGGGTTAATTTTTTATTGATTAAGTGGGCGGACGAACTCACGGACCACCTGGTGTTAAGTGGTGACCGGAGCCCATAGACATCTACAACGTAAATGCCCCACCCACCTGGAGATATAAGTTCTAACGAGATATAAGTTAACTGTATAATAACATCTTAAGGTTAATAATTTTTTCAATTTCTTTTTAGTTAAAAATAATTTGTTTTTTTTTATAGCATCAGCTTAATAAATATTTTCGGTGTCATACACAATATATTTTTTATAATTTTCACATTATTACGCGTCCTGTTTGCTTGAGATGCCTTTTGACAATTATCCATGGTCGTTTACATGTGTAGTAAGACGAAGAAATAGAAGAGGAAATCTTGACAAATAGCTCTGTAGCACGATAGTGTCGGGCATAATTGCCGCAAGCTCTTTAACTTTAAGAGCATGCTCGAAGTTTTCCTCGTCCCAAATTTTTCTGGAACATATCCGATAGCGTATCACGTGTAGCCACAGAGTCTCGCTTCTTAGCTTTAACGTTAGTATTATCAGTGAAGACTGAGTGAAATCTTTTAAATAAACTTCCACCTTAAATTAATACGATCAAATTGGTTTTTAGCTTGTTAAGGGACCAATAGACACATTGATGAGAATTTTGGTGATAATTTTTATTACATTGCTTGGGTTTCTTGAATAAAACCTCCAAATCGATCTTGAGCTTGTATTTTCTTTATTCGGGTTTTTTCTTCATTTTTATGTTGCGAATAAGTTAGCTTTTTTACTGGTGGTAGGACCTCTTGTGAGTCCGCGCGGGTGGGTACCACCACCCTGCCTATTTCTGCCGTGAAGCAGTAATGCGTTTCGGTTTGAAGGGTGGGGCAGCCGTTGTAACTATACTTGAGACCTTAGAACTTGTATCTCAAGGTGGGTGGCGCATTTACGTTGTGGATGTCTATGGGCTCCAGTAACCACTTAACACCAGGTGGGCTGTGAGGTCGTCCACCCATCTAAGCAATAAAAAAAAAAAGCTTGGCACGGCGATTTTTAATGAAGTGTAAATGGTGTAGAATTGTAGACAAACAAATAAAAATTTCAACATTGCTCCTTAAAATGTCGTAGGCGTTATAACATTGCTATGTCTTTTCTCTGAATGAAAATTTCTGATTACTGGTTGTAGGGCGTCCTCTGAGCCCGCATTGATAGGCACCAGCTTCCTACCTAGTTCTTCCGTGAAGCAGTAATGCGTTTGGATTGTAGAGAAAATCGTTGTGCTATAAAATTGAGATTCAATATCTCAAGGTCGGTGGCGGCATCTACATTGTCTACGGTCTCCGGTAACCACTTACTATCAGGTGGGCCTCTGGTGGTAACCTCTTCTATCCACATTAGTAATTACATGTCCTCAAATGGGCCGATATCATCATTTTTTCTTGACATAGCGGGCGTATGGTGGGTGCAAAGAGATAACTAACTTATGTGTATTATCTATGCAGATGTGGAAAGGGCCAATTGGCAAAAGAAGGGTAGGGAGACCGAAAAGACGATGGACTGACGATATAACCGAAATAATAGGAAAGGACTGGCAAACTATCGGCAAGGACAGAGATTAGTGGAAAGGACTGGAGGAGGCCTTCACCCGAAGAGGGGTCCATATCCAATAGCAAAAACTAACTCTTACTAACATTTAGACAATATCTCCTTGCGTCGATAATCCTCAATGCTGAGGATCGTGGACGTGGTCGTCCTCTAACAACTTTCTCCTGCGCCATTCCTGCCTGTCCTAGGCTGTGTGGGTAGCAACATTTAGAAAATAAGCAAAACATTAATAACTAACTAAACATTAACAAACAGATACCACATTTGCAATGAAAATGAAGGATAAGGCTTTTTTATTTTATTTATTATCTATCCATGCAGCGCAGACGAGCATATAACCCACCTGATGGTGAGTGGTTACCGTCGCCCATGGGCTTCAGAAATGCCAAGGGCAGAGCAAAGCCGCTGCCTACTGCAAAACGTCTTCACTGTTCCACTGTTGATTCCACTCTAGCGATGACACCTCGATTCTACCGAAGCATACGACCCGAAGTGAGCCGATGTTTGACGAGTCGTTGCGGCTCGCATCCACTAGGTGGCACTCTTTTCTTTCGTTAGCCGTGTACGATACGTTGCCAGATACGATATATATTTAAATTATTAACGGATTTATTTTACAGGAACCGCATCGAGAGAACCGCTTCAAAACAATGGCGTGGCTCGGTGCGGCGCATCATCTCCGCAACTGTCTGTGAGTACTTTTTTATTTCATTTAACTCTTAGAACAGTGAATCTCGCCGATCTGCCGCGGCATTCTTGTATGCCGTCAAATTCTTCAAGTTTGACGCAGAAGTTTTTAAGTGCGTCCTCTTTTTTCCTTAAGAGGCTATGCCAGCGTAGCCCTAGCGTGTAGCCGAGCTCTCAGGGCTCAAACCGGAGGTGTTGATAATACTGGCCCTAGCAAGAGCAGTGCTTCGCAGAATCTACCACCGGTTTGGAAACGCGACCCACTGAGAAGATACGGCAAGAAACTTAGTGGGCAGTGTGCCCTCAAATTCTTAATATCTGCTGCCACCTTTTTAAGTGTGACGTCAAATTTTGCTTTGAAAATTATTACCATACTACTAAGCATAGATGAATATAGAAAAAATGATTATGTATAATATGCCGGAGAAATCACAATTATTAACACCATCGTCAGACATCGTAAGGGCGAATAGGGTGATCGAGCTAAGAGAAATATTGAGTACACCAATCACGTTTGTAGCCTTAGAACAATTTAGAAATCTTCTCTTGACGTTAGCAAACGAAAACGAATGACAGTTCTTAGGATGGAGGCACCGCTCTTCAAGAAGGCTGGTTGGTAAGTGTGATGACGTCTACGCTCCTCCATCGGCTAGGCTCTGTCGTAGCACGAAGTTAGCCGAGTTCCGACGATACCGCAATCGTGCTGCCATCTCTCGGGAATCGTGCTGCGTTTCGTTTAGCTACCAAGCTTATACATAATATCATCTTTTCGCATTAAAAGTGTACCATTTTCAAAAATATTCGAAATTGAGTTAATATGCGGAATCATTTGGTATCACAAGTATTTTTCTCATAAATACTGTCCAAAGAGCGTATTTTAGTTTTTTTTTTTTTTTACTTTACCTATGTTTCGACTACTATTAATAAAATTAATACATAATTTTACTATTTAACTGGAAAAAAAATAAAAAAATAAAAATGTTGCAAAGATGATTAATATTAAAAATATCACATGTTAAACCTTTAAAACACTCTCCTGTAAAATTAGTAAGTTTTGAGATTGTACAGTTTTAATGCGAGAAGACGATTTTTTGTTGTTGTTAAAATTCCAGATAACCTGTCCTGTTTCACACACGGGTGTAGCACCGGCTGGGTGTCCGGAGTCCTAGGAAACGAAGCGTTGACGGGCGGGGCGTGGCTAGCCGCCCTGCCGTGCCTGGTAGCACTACCGGCAGCTCCATTCTTCGCCGTGCTGGCTGACGCGAGGGGAAGGAAGGCGGGCGCTTTTTGCATTTGCATCAGTTTTATCGTACGTTCCACTTTCAAGAGTAGATCTGTGGTGGCATCCACGCTTCTCAAGCGAGAGTTTTGAGGCCGATAGTTAGAATACTTACGACTTTTTTATTTTTTTTTATTGCTTAGATGGGTAGACGAGATCATAGCCCACCTGGTGTTAAGTGGTTACTGGAGCCCATAGACATCTACAACGTAAATGCGCCACCCAGCTTGAGATATAATTTCTGAGGGCTCAGTATAGTTACAACGGCTGCCCCACCCTTCAAACCGAAACGCATTACTGCGTCGCGGCAGAAATAGGCAAGGTGTTGGTACCTACCCGCGCGGACTCACAAGAGGTCCTACTACCAGTAAAAAAATCTTCCTTTCTAATTTTCAGTTGAGCTGGTCTTTAGCGGCGTGGTGTGGCCCGCGAGGAGTATGGGCTGCCAGGGTTGCAGCTGGCGCAGGGGGTGCGGGCGCGCTTGCCCTCGCACCCTTGTACTGCGCGGAGATAGCGCCACGCACGAGAGGGCTGGCTGCGATGCCAGCACTGGCTTGCAGGTTACAGACCTATGATTTTTTTTGACACACATGGGCCGGTTTCACCGATTTTTTTCCTTACCCAATCTGATAGCCTTGAGAAGCTATGTCAGCGTAACTCTAACATGTCACCTACATACTACAGTTATCGGGGCTCAAACCAGGAGGCGCTGCTAACACTGGCCCTAGCAAGAGCAGTGCTTCGCGGAATCTACCACCGGATCGGAAACGCGACCCACAAAAGTTCCGGCGAGAAACTCAGTGAGCTCGCCGATTTGTCGTCCACTATATGGCCTATATCTTTTTTTTATTGGTGTACTTAACGCAGGACAACTAATAAAGCTGTGTCCGTGTTTACTCAGGAAACCGGCTGGAGTTTTATTGTCCTAATACGATAAGTTTATTACACAGAATCTATCTATCTATATATATAAAAATGAATTGCTGTTCGTTAGTCTCGCTAAAACTCGAGAACGGCTGGACCGATTTGGCTAATTTTGGTCTTGAATTATTTGTGGAAGTCCAGAGAAGGTTTAAAAGGTAGATATATATGAAAACGCTCGGAATTAAATAAAAATAACAATTTTGTTTTTCCTTTGATGTGTCCCCCGTCCCGTCGGACGGATTCCTTTTGTTTGTTTTAAGTTTATTTTATGCAAAAGCTTAGGTCTTTTATTTATCGATTGAGGCACTACGAAGTCTGCCGGGTCCGCTAGTACTATAAATTCTCACAGCACATAAGTAACATGGCTATTGTATTCCTATATCTTGCAGAAGTCGGTTCCTTTATATAATAAGTATTGAGGACAACTAAGCTGATTGAAAAAAGATAAATGTATACCAGGAATACCATAAACTTGAAGAGTAAAAATTACATTAATTTTCAGTTGCGGCATCCTGTTTGCATACGCGGCAGGTGGCATGCTATCAGCGCACGCATTGTCCTTATCAATGGCAGTACCGCCTTCCGCACTCCTGGTGTCGCTGATATGGCTGCCAGAGACACCTTCGTTTCTGATCAGCATCGGAAGGGTTCAGGTCAGGAATCTTTAAAACTTTTACTGGTGGTAGGACCTCTTGTGAGTCCGCACGGGTAGGTGCCACCACCCTGCCTATTTCTGCCGTGAAGCAGTAATGCGTTTAAGTTTGAAGGTGAGGCAGCCGTTGTAGCTATACTGAGACTTTAGAAGTTGTATCTCAAGGTGGGTGGCGCATTTACATTGTATATATCTATGGGCTCCGGTAACCACTTAACACCAGGTAGGCTGTGAGCTCTTCCACCCATCTAAGCAATAAAAAAAAAACTTAACTAAGTTTTCTGAATACCACCTTTAAATGGTCCCACAAATCTTCCTTGCAGGATGCGGCAAAGATAATTTGCTGGTTCGACGGCTCCGATTTCAGGGAAGATCTCACCGATGTCATAGAACAACAAGAGGTGAGGATCAGGACCTCAGACTGCTACGGGAGTAGACGAGAGGCGATGCGACGTCAAGACTCCGACGCGTTCCAGCCCATGTTGAAACGTAGCAGCGGCTTAGAATCTAACAGCGATAAAAAAACCGAGCAGTCAGCTTGCAAAGAGTTATGTGAGTGTTCCTAACTGGTTATGTTTTCCTGGTAGTAAGATGATAGTGCTTCGGACTTGACTTCTTGTACTGAATAATAGTTTAAAAAAACTAACAAAATCGCTTTTATAGAAAATCCAACTAAAAAATAGAAAATAAATGAATGCATGTTGAAACGTAGGGAATCCAACTCCGATAAAAAAACTGAGCAATCGGCTTGCAAAGAGTTATGTGAGTGTTCCTATACGGTTATGTTTTCCTGGTAGTAAGATGATAGTTCTTCGGACTTGACTTCTCTTGTAACTGAATAATAGTTTAAAAAAACTAACAAAAAATACGCTTTTATAGACAATCCAACTAAAAAATAGAAATCAAATCTTAATAATTTGATTTAAAAATAGTGTAAGAAAACATGATTTTATTGTAAAAAAAAGCGTGGAGTGCATGGTATCAGTAATTATAAATATTTTATGAACAGATATGAGTAGAAGGGTTATTTTGATAATATCCGGAAAAGCACCCCACGCTTTTTTACAATAATATATCGATTGAGGCACTACGAAGTCTGCCGGGTCAGCTAGTAAAATATAATATTTATAATTTCAATTGGCAAACAAAAAGTAATTTTTCGTAAGCAAGCAGCGTTCTTGATGCACGAGATATTTAGTATCAGAATATATTATATATCAGATATTTATTATTATCAGAATTTTTTACTCCTTTTTATGTTTTGCTATTAAAGTACCAGGCAAACAGAACAGGCAAAGAGGTTGTTGCAGTTAGGCATCGCCGCTCTCGGCGAGCTCTCCTCTCGTGTGCGGTGCTCATCTGCGCGGCAGCCGGATCTGGTGCAGGGGCCGTCAACAGCTTCGCAGCGGCAGTACTGAGGCACTCCTCACACGCTGTGCCGCTTCTAAACATGACAGCTTACAACTTCACGATCAACGATGGGTAAGCCTAATATTTTATTGGTAGCTTTCAGTTATAGCATAAGCAATGTTAATGCAACACTGGACACGTGTGCATTTTGAACACTCTGGATCCAGACCAGCCTTTAGGTTAAGGTAGTTTTGATTTTAATTTTGAGTTTTTGTTTTATTATTATTACTAGCGACCCGCCCTCGCTTCGCTTCGGAAACTGTAATTTATTATTGATATCTCCACTATTTAATGGATGTTATTATACATATAACCTTCCTCTTCAATCACTCTATCTATTAAAAAAAACCGCATTAAAATCCATTGCTTAGTTTTAAAGATTTAAGCATACATAGGGACAGATATAGAGACAGAGAAAGCGACTTTGTTTTATACTATGTAGTGATTATTTGATTTTTTTATTTTTTATTATTATTGCTTTTGTTTTATTTCGAGATTGTATTTATTGTTCTTATTTAATTCTGGTATACTAAATAAATGTAATATGGATGCAAAATCTGAAGTAAATGAAATAAATATAATAAAATTACGTCGCTGCTAAACAACAGCAAACAAAGCTGAGGAAGTTTGTTTGTCCGTTATTTTGTAGCTGAAACAAATTATTTTGTAGGTCTCTTCCAAGGCCACTATTCGAGACCTCGGAAGCTGGTGCAATACTTTGTGGTGCCGCATTGGTACTCGGAGCTACGATAGCTACGATTACTGTTGACAAACTTGGAAGGAAAGTAAGTACGGACGTAAACTCTTTATAGTTATGTTGTCCTAGTCATAATTACTTATTACTGGTGGTAGGAACTCTTGTGAGTCCGCGCAGGTAAGTACCACCACCCAGCCTATTTCTTCCGTGAAGCAGTAATGCGTTTCGATTTGAAGGGTGGGGCAGTCGTTGTAACTATATTTGAGACCAAGATGGGTGGCGAATTTACGTCGTAGATGTCTATGGGCTCCAGGAACCACTTAACACCAGATGGGCTGTGAGCTCGTCCACCCATCTAAGCAATGAATTAAAAAAAAGAACATCTGACGATAGTAAAAGGACAAAATTTAATTTTTGTTAGACAAAGGTCCTTTAAAAAAAGGGTGCGTGTACTTATGTACGCGCGTAAGAAGTTATACTTTATTCTTATTTTTTTTTCTTTTTTTTAATTTAAATTTTAATAAATTTGAAAAAAAAATCGATTAAACAACATCCTCAAACACGCATATTGGACATCCCTTTTCTTGACATCGTATAAATTCGGTAATTCTCGGTACGGTTCGGAAAGTTCAAATGCGACTATATTCAGACTCGCCAAGTTACGTCGGTCGTATTGTAATGAGCGATTTAGTGGGCAACTTCATTCTGTTAATGTTGTGTCACGGTGCGCGCGCATCATGAAATTATACTCTCATCAATTTTTCATAACGCGCCTAAAGAAGTATAACTTCAAAAATATCGAAACTAAAACTGTCGTTTTGAATTTCCGTCCTATTCCAGATGCTCCTACTGTGGTCCTGCTCAGGGATAACGTGCTGCCTGATCGTTCTCGGGGTGTACTGCGACCCCCACCTGCGCCTGCACTCCTGGTACTCGCAGCGACTGTGGCCTTACACAGACGAAGACACCCAATCAAAGGAATCGATAGAAGCTTTTAATATTACGAGTAACGTAAATTACACAAAGCCTTGGGATTATAGGATTAGTGTGGAAAGTGAGAATTTGACTGACAGCTTCATGAGGAGTACGAAGGCTGCTTGGACACATGCAGAGGAGCAAAGGATGTGGGCCCCCGTGGCCTTGCTATCAACAGTATTATTTTTGTACAACATTGGCTTGGGTTCCGTGCCTTTTGTACTCGTCTCGGAGCTTTTTTCGATAAATGTGAGTATTTTTGGCATAAAGCTTTATTTATTTTTAATTGCGCATATGGTCACTCAAATGGCAAGGCAGAAAGAAGGCTATACTCGGAGTTTCCCAGCGAGAGTGAATTAAGAATGAGGAGATTGGGAGCAGAAGCACCATGGTCGTAGCCGACATAGTTCGAAAGGTTCCGAGGTTGAAGTCGCAGTGGGTTGAGCGTGCTGCTTGCAGAACAAATGGTCGCTTTGGCCAATAAATTTTGAGTGGCGACCGCGTATTGGACATGCAGTTTGGGGAAACCTCCCACAAGGACCAACGACCTACTAAAGTTCGCTGTCATAGAGTGGATGTGGACGCGCAGGTTGGTTGTTATGAACATTTGGAGGGAGGCTTACATACAGTAGTGAACGTCAGTGGGCTGATGACGATGATATATATGGTCATGACTTGCTGTTACCGCAGCCTATGTACACTGCCGACATAGCGAAATCCTTTAATTTGGATCGTAACTGATAGTTTTAGCAAAGATAAATGAGTTATGGTAAAAGTACTAGGGTTTTAACTATGACTTAAACGACCCGTTTCAAGCATAACCGCTGGTCAGGTAGAAAATTAGAGAGAATTTACTGGAAAAGATGAGGGTGGGTGGCTACGAGCGAAGAATACCTGAGCATTAGCATTAAGTCTGAAGACAGTGGTTTTCTGTGCATTCCACCTATTCTATACGATAAAGAACAACAGCTCTCTTAGACCTTGGAGAGAGCTGACTGATTCGAAATTTTATGGATCAGTCGCAACCTACACTTCTTGACATTGCCTTGTACTCTTATTTGGATAATCGAGAGCGAAGAGAATTGGTGTGAAGAGAGCTATGTATAATACATGCGCTAAGACAATCAACTCAAGCGACATTATTTTTGTAGAAGCCGAAATCTTGATACCTTTATGGATGCTGCATAAACATCTAAACAATATAGGGCCTTGCCTTATTGTCGATTTATTTTCAAAAATGTAATTTTTTTTTGCTTATTGCTTAGATGGATGGACGAGCTCACAGCTCCCTTGGTGTTAAGTGATTACTGAAGCCCATACACATCTACAACGTATCATCTACAACGTAAATGCGCCACCCACATTGAGATATAAATTCTAAGGTCTCAAGTATAGTTACAGCGTCTGCCCCACCTTTCAAACCGAAACGCATTACTGCTTCACGGCAGAAATAGATACGGTGGTGGTACCTACCAGCGCGGACTCACAAGAGGTCCTACCACCCAGTTAACCAAATTCTCAATTCAAAATTTCCAGGTCCGTAGTCTGGCATCAAGTCTGCTCATTTCATGGACGTGGCTGAGCAGCTTTCTCCTTCTGAGGTACTACGGTACTATTGCTGTCTCTCTCGGTCTCCACGGAACCTATTACATATCAGCTTCCATCACGTTTCTGGCATCCTTGTACATATTCCTGGTCTTGCCCGAAACAAAAGGGAAATCGCAAGAGCAGATTGAAGAAATTCTCGATGGGCCAATGTTGGTTTTGAGGAGCACGAAGAAGAACCAAAATCAGCGATGACGTTTTTTAGATATTTTTTTGGTCTTCTAGTTGAAGTCAGGAAGGAAAATGGCCAAATACGTAATTTGTAATTTAAGCAATCAATTATTTTTTTCATTTTTCAACAAATAAAACTAAATTTATCTTTTTAGTTTGTATGTCCATTAAGAAACATTTTTTGTCCGCTTATAACAGCCTAAATATATGGATTTGTTTAGAAAACATAACTTTATGAACCAACCCTCGTATTTATAATTGAGTATTGATGTATTCTAAGTACTACGTGCACGGAATCCCAAAGTAGATAACTGATGTTGTTGTAATAAGAACCTCAATAGACAAAGGTTTCCACTGCCTCAATAGTATATTCATAAAATGAGGTTCCTGACCTTTTTAAAGAATTTATAAGGAATATGGATGGAAGAAGTACGGGTCAGACAATATGACCATTATACGTACCGAGTCCATTTTGGAAGATACTTTTTTGACAATGTTTGTGATATTATTAAAACCAATGTCATATTAAAAGGAATTGAAGATACACATCGCAGGACCAACAAACATATTTTTTGTGTTCTACGTGTGCATTTAGAATAAGCGTTAGTTTTTATAGATAAGTTAAAAGAAAAGCACATGTTAGAAGATCTACACGCTATTAATAGTTCTACTGATGACTTAAGGAGTAGGGTAGGGGTCATGCCATATATTTAAGACCAGTGGTGGTTATGTATGGTGATAGATTTTTAGATGCCACTCCACACTGTGGGTCGTGAGTTAGTCGCTCATCTACAGCCATAAAAATCGCATATTTATTTGGTAATTAAAATGTAGTAGCATGCCCTGCGCACACGGGTATGTAGCTACCTATTTCTTGAATCAATTTCAAAAGTTAATTTATGACTCGTATTTGTGATGTTTTAGCTACAGATTTTCTGAAACACAATGCCTTATGTGCCCCTACGGTTGCTGGAAATTTTAACCTAATGGTAACCGTATTGAGGGCTCCGTACCAAGGCATGATGTTCAACCGAGCGGTGATTTTGCTGTGTAAGCCGATTGTCATTGTCAAATCTATACTAAATTGTTTTCATTAATCTGAGATTAGTTTACAGCTTCAAAGTGGGTCTCTATACATCCTATGTGCTTGTTGCTCGAAGATACTCGTGCTCGGAGTTAACAGCAATTAAAAAAAAAAGTAGCCAGTGGAAAATGAATTATTTACGAATAAAAACATAGGAACATGGAAGCAGTAGATTTAGATGATATTAAAATGTTTGCTTTAGTATCGTTGACCGGGGAGAAGAAAGAACAGGGTAATACTTGTGAATAGACAAAAAAAAACTCACTTTTGATTTGTATTAGAAATCTCCACGATAATTTCTAGAGTGAAAAATAAGAAAGCGAATAACACCGCTCAACTTGGAACGGAATATTAACCTTGAGTATATTGGCATAGCAACTATTTACCCTTTTAACTTACTTGCGGTAGAAATAGTCAGAATTACGAAGAGTAATTTTTTTCCTTAAGCTTTGAAAGTAAGAGCTACCTCAGAGAAATCTGTCTCTATAGATAACTGGAGTGTTTAGTCCACTACTCAGGCTCCTCGCCAGTATTATACTTAGAACATTAAAATGAATGGTGAATAAATTTGAACCAAAATGCAACCAAATATATTAGACTTGTATAATTATAATAATATAGTAAATAAGTGTTGAACATTTTGCGTAGATATTACATTTATTCATAACGGATATTTTTGATGACACAAACACGCCAATTTGCCTGATAGACTTATTTTCGATAATAGCTAAAGTGCTGTTCGTTGAAGATTTTTTTAAGGGATCGTTTTAAGATGATCCGACAATGTCCTTTAACAAATCGTTTTAGGAAATCACTACCACTGTATCATAGTTCGCTTCTGCTGTCTGGAATCTTTGTGAAATATTAAATTGAAGACTCCATTTCTTATGTTCCAGATCAGGAAGATTCCGAATCTTTGTTTCTTAATATATTTTATACTGTATGCTTTATGGGAAGTGTTCTGAAGAATCATTTGAAAATATCCTGTAATCTCCCGTCACCTCAGACCCTATTCCTGCTGTGGTGGCTGCGCGTATCTTCGGCTAAGGTACTTTTGCTACACATCATCAGGCTCTGGGAGGAATTTCCTTCTAGGGTGGTTTCCAGAATACTAGGACAGGTCCTGTTTCAAATTAAGTTTGAAAATAGCCCTCGCCTTTAGATAGAGAATGGTTTAGATGTGTTCCTAGCAATTTTTTATGTTCCTGATATGATAAGATGCCAGATATGATCCTTTATTATCTGAGTGATTGCGCAAAAAATATATTTTTCATGTTCATGTTTTACGATACCCAAATCGGGAATCTCAAAATATATTTTGTTAAAATGTCTCGTGAGTACACAGCTTAAGGAATAGAATTCGATTTTTATGTACAGAACCAATACTTAGATAATAATGCTCGAACCAAAAAAAATATTCTTGTTGAATATAATTTATTTGTGGATATATTGTATGTACGTTGTATGTTTTGTATGGATGAATAAAAGCTTTATATGTGTTTGGCTTTTATATTATAAATGTATCGTAAGGCCATTCCTAATAAAAATCCATTCATTACTTTTTTTATTGCCTTTGTAGAGGCAGACGAGCATACGGCCCACAAGATGGTGAGTGTTTACCGTCGCCCATGGACTTCAGCAATGCCAGGAGCAGAGCCAAGCCGCTGCCTACCTACTGCAGTATTATTGAGACAGCTAATATTTTTAGAAAAATACACGTCTTTCAATACTTTGACGGATACCCAAGCTCACGGCTCACCAGTTGTTAAATATTTACCGGAGCCCATAGACATCAGAACGTGAATACTTAAAAGATGAGGTCAAAATCAAGCATATATAAAAATAATAATTAAGACGCATCTTTCATTTATTTCAATAACCAACAAAATGAACATATTATCTTAATCATAATATTTAAATAACGTTAGATCAATAGTCTTTTACGAACACACACAGCCTAATTACAAAAAAAAAATGGTGTGCATGCACATGCAAGAAGTGAAACATCTTTTGCGGTGTGCAGTATTGTGGTTATCTTTATTTATCATCCTTAAATCAAATTTATCTTGTAATAGGGAATGCTGTGTATAAGAGAAACGACCTAGCTTGCTTTCTCCCTCTCTCCAAAGTCAAGTGGATCGCGAGACGCTTTTTCTATTTTCTCGCTCTCGCTCGTCCTAATTTGTATATTTTCTCTCGAGCCGTAACGAATCTGTCGCTAGTCAAATTTTACTCTCAACGCGCCTAAAGAAGTTTCACTTCAATAATAGGAAGTCAAAGGACTCCGCTATCACAGCCTAATATTACCTATAACGATATCTTCATACATTTTTTGTGTTAAAGGCACGTATTCCCCTAACTTCTGATCTAAGAAGTAAAGGGGATCCTTACAGACGTTCACGTTATAAGCTACTTCCATTAGCTCTTTCTTTTTTAGTTTAAACGTGGCTGTTAACGGAGTTTGGGGGAGGATTCTCAGAAAGAGCGGCCGAGCGTAGACCGGCAGGGAGGTCTTGAGTCCTTTTGATAATGCAGCTATGTCTATATTGTGATCCGGGTCAGCTAGTGCCGCCATACCAGCTTTGCCTTCGGTGTTCGGTATCTGTTAAGGAAGTTTAGCAGATATTGTTATGGGAAACAATGTTTTTGGGTAGAAGGTACCGGAAAACCGCATAGATGCTTCAGCTTGTAGAATGGTATCGATAATATTATCAAACGATTTGTGAATGTAAATGAACCGGCTTTAAATATTTTTTAGGGCTATAGACATTTTATTGTGAATCCAACCAACCACTTTGAAATTTAAGTTTGAAGGTTCTCTCGCCCTCCAAATCGGAAGGTGAGAGTTTTGGGTCAAAATAGCCAGATAGTACTTTTTTGGGTAATATGCTTATGTTTCATTTAAATATGCAAAGATTAAAGGGTTTAATAAAGTGATTTTCTTTATAATTTTTTTGTTGGTCTAGTGCTCAATAATCCATTTCATCATGGAATGCTGCTCCGGTTTTTAATCCGTGTTGTTGAAGATAGTTATTCCTGTTAGGTCTGTTTTCTGTGCTCGTAAAAAAGGAGAGGGAAATCTCGAGGTCATCGACATTGGAACGTTCGTTCTTTTTTTTTTATTGCTTAGATTGGTGGACGAGCTCACAGCCCACCTGGTGTTAAGTGGTTACTGGAGCCCACAGACATCTACGACGTAAATGCGCCACCCACCTTGAGATATAAGTTCTAAGGTTTCAATTTAGTTACAACGGCTGCCCCACCCACCTTGAGATATAAGTTCTAAGGTTTCAATTTAGTTACAACGGCTGCCCCACCCTTCATACTGAAACGCATTACTGCTTCACGGTAGAAATAGGCGGGGCGGTAGTACCTACCCGCGCGGACTCACAAGAGGTCCTACCACCAGTAAATTCGTTCGTAATTAAAGAACTGTTCGACTTACTGTAACGCCATAGACAATAGCATCCTTTAGTCCAACTAGATTGCTAATAACCCCCTCAACCTCTGCAGTCGAAACGTTTTCGCCGCGCCATCTGGAAGGCAACGCATAAACAATTTGAGTTCCTATTTAATTAGCTAAGTTGAGTTGAGCCCATCAGATTTTCCTAGTAGACGCCGTCATCCATCAAGAGATGAGGTCTAAATCTCCATCGTCTTGTATAAAGGCTGATAAAGGCTTCAAACCAGAACGCTTGAATGTTTTTTTTTAAAACCTAAGCTGATAGTCTAGAGAGATTATAATAGGTGAGCTCACGGTGCTCAAATCTGACGATGTTGCTAACACGAACCCTAGCAAGAGCCGTGCTTCGCAAAATCTACCACCAGTTCGGAAACGCGACCCACTGAGAAGATCCGGCGAGAAACTCAGTGGGCTGTATCTATGGGTTAATGTACTCGCCGAACCCTTCGCCGTAAGCGACGGATTCGACGAGAACGAACAGTGAAAATGAACTACATCTTGTTACCACGAGCTCACAGTACGCCATATAACTAGAAATCATGCAATTTCATTTTTTCTGTTCAATTCCTGTCACGCGACGCGTAAATACTTCTTCAAGAAGTGGCAATTTTACAGCGACACACCGACACTCCTGGCTATATCGCGCTGACTCCGGCCGGTTTCCAGCATTGTGAGGATTCTGGTGCATTCTTCAGTTATAAGCAACATGATTACAGATTACAGGATTATAATAAATATTGAACACTATCAATATGGTTTATTTACCCCCTTAAATGACATATTAGAAATAAAAGCAAAATCAAATGCAGTAATTTCGTGGTTCCATTTTCGAAAGTTTTCCTGTTTCAAATTAGATTTTTTTATGATACAACCTTGGAGTAACTAAGAAGTTTTAATACCTCAATTATTTAAAGAGTATTTAATTGTCTACTAAACACAATTTATTTGAAGAAGCTAGCTTTCTCAGTTTCCGAGGTTTATAGGTTTTTTTACGTGACCCGGATTCATTGCTCTCGAGTTGCTCTCGAGTCTTAGTAAATCTTATCAATCGAGCTTAGTCGGAAACGTCGAGTAGTTCACTAGGGTAAGGTCGACACAGCGATGGCAACACTAGCTTCCGACGGTTTGACGTTTGATGTTTGAGATATTTTACGATACGGTACGGTAGTACGGTTAGCCCACTAAGTTTCTCGCCGGATCTTCTCAGTGGGTTGAGTTTCCGATCCGGTGGTAGATTCTGCGGAGCACTGTTCTTGCTAGTGCCAGTGTTAGCAACACTCCGGTTTGAGCTCCGTGAGCTCAACTACATGTTAGGGTGGCATATAGCATAGGTAGAAAAAAAAAGGTAGTACGGACCGCCATCATTCTGTATTAGAGCACTATCCGAACGGTTATTACTTGGTCACGTGCATCGATATAATGAACTGTCCTCGTTTCTCGACCAATCTCGATCTATCTGTAGGCTTAGTGCGAGTTTCAAAAATCGAATCGAATGACTCGCATCGAGTGTACGCTCTTCACGGTGAAACGTGCGGAGCTCTGAGTGCGAGTTACTCGATTTGCAGGACGTTTATTCATCTTTAGAAGCAATAATTTTTTCTTTTATGTTGGTAGCATGCAAGTTTTTTTTTAAGGCGTTTAATTGAAATGCCAAGCTTTCTAACGATATTTATAATTAGTCGGGTAATGGGTAATGTACCTGTGCTTAGTGCGAGTTTTTTTAATTACTCAGTCGATGTTAATGTTATGTTTAATTTGTGTGAGTTTGTATCAGTGCCACCTAGTGGTAAGCTTATGAATCTCATTTTGTGGGAGAGAGAAGGTTTGTTTATGTTGCTGTCTCATGTATCGAATAGCTTTACCGAAGTGAGCCTCTCGATTATTGTATGTGCGAGTGCGAGTTACAAATTAATGGATTTTGAGAGTATTTCTTCACTTTCAAGCAAGTTAAGTAGTCACTAAAAATTTTGCCGTGAAACCAATACAATATCAAGATTTTTTCTTTCGTTTTTAATAATAATGTTGTTTTTTAAGGTTTTATCTATTCTAATGGTTTATACACATATATTTTTTCGGTTAGAAAATTTTATAGACGTCTAGCTAGTTGTAAATACATATTAATTATTTGCTTTTTCATTTAATTCTTATTAAATCATTGCTTTTTTTTAAAGAGTTGTTTGATGAGAGAGAGAGAGCGAGATAGAGTTGTTTTTTTTTTATTGCTTAGATGGATGGAAGAGCTCACAGCCCACCTGATGTTAAGTGGTTACTGGAGCCCATAGACATCTACAACGTAAATGCGCCACCCACCTCGAGATATAAGTTCTAAGGTCTCAGTATAGTTACAACGGCTACCCCACCCTTCGAACCGAAACGCATTATTGCTTCACGGCGGAAATAGGCGGGGTGGTGGTACCTACCCGTGTGGACTCCCAAGAGGTCCTACCACCAGTGAAAGAGTATTCTTTATTGTACACAAAATGAATAAATATTGTGAAACATTTTTTCTTGGTCTTATCGCTAAGAGTGATCTCTTCCAGACAACCATTAGATGGGCAAGAATAATTTCGAAATGAATTGCACACTGTGTATCTATCTATTATAGAAATATATACACACACGCCCATACACACGCGTACACACACACACACACACGCGCGCGCAATATACATATTTACAGGTACATACGTACAGATTTATATTTATAAATTATATAGAAATTTGAACAATGTAATAATAATTTTGCTTCTTTACACATTTATAAATAAGGATGGATGCTCGTAATAATTTTAGTATATTTGGGCCACCTAATGAAGATCATCAACACTATTACCGTAAATACAATCATTTTATAAACGTTCAACGGGTAAATGATTAAACCTATGTAAAACATAATTTCTTTAATTAAAAAAAGCTGAAATAATTACCTATTCCAAGATTAATTATGTTAAGTATGTCTAAATATGTAATTACAATTAAATAAATTCTATAATAAACTTCTAATTCTAATACTTCTATTAAAGTTACTAAAAAAATATGTTTATGCTGGGCAGTTTTCGTGTATTTTAAAGGTTACGCCATTACGGCAAAGTTTGTTTACGAAATTGCACCCTTAGAATGGAAGTGGTATAACTAAAAAATTTAAGATTAGTTTTATATTTCAAAACACTTATGTATTATTATTAAGAACCTACATTTTAAGTAGGTAATACGTGCAGCAAAAATGTTAGACTCCTTTTCACGAAAATTGCGCGGACGGAGAAGTATGAAATTTCCCACACTCATAGAGAATATAGAGAAGTAGTGCAGATTGCTATTTTTTTTTTTTATTGTGCATAAACAATATAAAAATAAACTAAATGAATAAAAAACCCTTACACACATTACCATGTATTTGACACACACACACGCACACACACATGCATTTATACTTTTTTTGTTTATTGATTTATCAATCTGTGGTCAAATTGAGAATAGATTAATATTTTTTGTCTTTAATATTATTTTTCTATAATGTAGCCTTGGCGACATAGAGCAATGATTATTATAGAAATGATGATAATAGAAAGGTGACAATAGAACTATAATAATGTTCAAACTTAAAATTTAAATAAATTATGGTCAAATTTCGACCACTGGACTACCATTAGTAGATAATAATAAAATCATTTATTGCCTTTCACACAGATTTAGATTATTACAGGCAGCCTACAAGGAAACAACAAAAAAACAAAACACTATTATATCATTTCTGGCAAGCAGCTCAACATTTGCACTTGTATATTATTAATAGGAATTTTATTAAGAATATTGACAATTTATGAGGAATTTGACAAGTACGGATTAGTTATAGATATATGTAGTTACATATTGTAAATTAAATTAGTTTTATAAGTGCAATAAAAAATAATTTAAATGATAAAGCCATACCTTTTTCCAATGTGACGATTAGAGGGTATCCTATTATTCTTTTCTATATTATTCTATCAGCTTATAAAATTAAACAGTCTCTTTTAGTCTAGAAAAGGACAAAGTACTCTTTCTGTCTTTTTCAAATAAAATGGCATGCCTTAAAGTGTTTAAACCGAAAAACTAAAAAAATACAATTATTGTATTACAATATTGAAGTTTACCAGAAACTAAGAATTTTGGGTTGAGCCACTTTAATTCTAAAGGTACAAAATAGTATTGAACACGTGACATTACCCGAATAATTTTGAAAGTAGTTGGTTCCCATTAAAATGCTGTTAAAATGCGTTGTATTTCATTTAGACGGTCTAATGCCAAAACATCACGTGCTACCAATATACGAGAAATGATATTATTGCTGCTCTCGGTGAATAAACGCCCTGCGAAGCGAGTAGCATATCTCAACTCACACTCACAATTCTTCATTTTTCACCGTATAGAACGTAAACTCGATTTGATTTTGATTTATTCATTTACAATAGAACAACTAGGAATAAAAGATGAAAAGACATTTTGGAGGGACCGCGAGGAGCTAAATTGTGTGAATTGTTTTATTTTGTCTATTTAATGTTTCTTAGTTAATGCGTATTTAATATTTCTTCGTGTATAAGTGTAATTTTGAGACCGTCCTGGCCTAAAGGTTAAGGCGTCCGGTGTATTCGTATCTTGCAATGCACCGGTGTTCTAATCCCGCCGGCGGGTATCAATTTTTCTAATGAAATACGTACTTATCAAATGTTTACGATTGACTTTCACTGTAAAGGAATAGCATCATGTAATAAAAATCAAACCCGCAAAATTAATTTTTGTAATTACTGGTGGTAGGACGTCTTGTGAGTCCGCACGGGTAGGTATCACCACCCTGCCTATTTTTGCCGTGAAGCAGTAATGCGTTTCGGTTTGAAGGGTGGGACAACCGTTGTAACTATACTGAGACCTTAGAACTAATATCTCAAGGTGGGAGGCGGCATTTGCGTTGTAGATGTCTAAGGGCTCCAGTAACCACTTAAGATTAGGTGGGCCGGGAGCTCGTCCACCCATCTGTGCAATAACAAAGTAACGTGGGTTTATTAACTGTTTAGTATCTGTGAAAGTGCGAAAATTTAAAAAAATTAAACAAAACCGCTGGACGTAGCTTCTCGAAGTCTTCGAAAAGGTCCACTGAAAAAAATCTCAGTATATAATCAGCATTTTGCAGAGATTATATTTTATCCCATATTATCTGATCTCATTTCATTTCATTCCATGCCAATTGATTAATGCTTCAAATTTAATGCTTCAATTTCACTCCATATTATCATTTTTCATAAAAAAAGATTAGGCTCTATAGCATGATATTTTTGCCTCTCTAGTTGGAAAAATAAAACTACTAAAGAAATACTCGATCGAAACGTTAAAATCCACTAATTTGTAACACGCACTCGCACAAATGTCATTCGTAGTACTCATTTCGGTAAAATTACTCGGTTACGAGATCACAACGTTAATATGAACTCGCACTCACAAAATAACACCGAGTACGTTTGCCGCTAGGGGCGCTGTTCCAATTGCATACAAATTTGAGCAAACTGGCTCGCTAGTGAGAACGTTACAAAACTCGCACTAAGCACACTGTTCTATCATTAGTGATTATCTGTTAAATTGTTTGCTACAGTGAAAATAAACGTTTGTATTGATTGTCCAAGCTGTTATTTTGAGTTTTAAACGATGTGTGATCAACCTCATAACGAGTCAACCTACTCCGCTCCTTTGTATATAACTAGTACTATTAACTGTCTGTGATAATGTGCATCGATCAATATTTTTAAGCTATTGAATGGCTTTTATCGCGGGCTTCAAGCGCGGCGACCGAATCAAGAAATTCCGTAACGAAAATAAAACCTAACATCGCCCCCCACTGTAGTAGCTCGCGTTCAACACATTCACACGTGGCGCTTGTGTAGTGTTTGTGAATAAGCACGCGGTGTGACGTCGCACTGCGTGCGCATCATGAAAGGTCTGCCCATCTCTCTCTCACGCGTTCTAGCTTATGAGTGTGAAGGGGACAGTTAATGTTTACTTTTGTTAATGTTTATAAATATAGCGTGGTCTTATTTAATTATTATTGTTTTAATATTAAATTATTATTGTCTAATTATAATTGCATAAGTTGATAAAAAATGCTATGCTTTACCGCGGCAGTCCCCGAGTGCTACACGTGTTTTTGTTTGAAGGGGTATTCCCTCGAAGTGGTCACATTTTCAAATCGAAATGATGCATCACACTTGAAGTAGGTTTGTGTTTTTTTTGTATCAGTCACTGGGTCATTGACAGAGCTTATCGACTAACTTTAGCGTTTCAAGGTCGCAGATAAGCGGTGCTGTGACCGATAAGCATACAATGTTGTAACTACAATAAATATGTGGATATTTTTTAGGAAGCGTTTTAGTACACTAATGAATTCTTCAATAGCGCTGCTCTGCTTTTTGAATTTGGTTTTCATTTTTTTAATGATTTTAGGTTCTTTGAGTAAAAGCCTCTTTCACGTTTTATAATTGGAAATAATTAAGTGAAGTTTATTAACAATTTCATAAGAACGGTGCTTTATTATATGATTTGATAACACAAATAATCTATCTATATAATATATAAAAATTAATTGCTGTTCGTTAGTCTCGCTAAAACTCGAGAACGGCTGGACCGATTTGGCTAATTTTGGTTTTGAATTATTTGTGGAAGTCCAGAGAAGGTTTAAAAGGTAGATAAATATGAAAATGCTCGGAATTAAATAAAAATAACAATTTTGTTTTTACTTTGATGTGTCCCCCGTCGGACGAATTCCTTTTGTTTGTTTTAAGTTTATTTTATACAAAAGCTTAGGACTTTTATTTATCAATTGAGGCACTACGAAGTCTGCCGAGTCAGCTAGTTGGAAAATAAATAAGTGAAGCTCATTAGCAATATCATAGGACCAGTGCAAATTTATTATATGATTTAATATCACCAATAAGAATGTTATAATAATAGAAAGTATAAAAAAATAATTGAATTTGTTCAAAAGAAACAGAGTGCCTTAGATAGCATTTGTTTTTATATTCAACTATATAGCTGTACCCGTCCGCTTAGTTGGGTATTTAAAATTAACATCATTATTTCTCACCCCCATAAAGATTCTTATCATTAACGCCCTCGCAACTGGTGTAAGGAGTTCAACACTAATATAAATATTAGCCTATCCATTAATTACATGTATTTTCTACATAGATACCATGTTTCAAGTCAATCGGATGCATGGTTTAGTAGTTATAACGGAACATCCGTAAAAACCACTGTAGATTTATATATTAGTATAGACAAGGCGAAACGTGGATTTGGATTATTTCTAGAAGATTTTTCTTTTTACACAAAATAGGTACTAGGTAATCATAGCTTGGGAGGAGCTTACCGGAACGTGTCTCCGGTCCGATCCTTGAAATAAAAGTAGCCATAGTGATCCATCACTAGAATGTCTCCAGTGTTGAAGTAGCAATCGCCTTCGATCCTCACGTTGCGGACCATCTTCTTTTCGGAAGCAGTCTTGTCAGCGTAGCCAGCGAACGTCAGAATGGCTTTCTTTGGATCAATTTTTCCTAACAACAATCCTGGAATCGAAAACGTCTTTTAATTCCAACCTTTAATCATATCAGTCAATTTTAAGCCTTTTTTATTGCTTAGATGGGCGGACGAGCTCACAGCCCATCTGGTGTTAAGAGGTTACTGGGGCCCATAGACATCTACAACGTAAATGCGCCCCCCACCTTGAGATATAAGTTCTAAGGTCTCAGTGTAGTTACAACGGCTACCCCATTTTTCAAACCGAAACGCATTACTGCTTCACGGCAGAAATAGGCAGGGTGGTGGTACCTACTCGTGCGGACTCACCAGACGTCCTACCACCAGTAATTACGCAAATTATAATTTTGCGGATTTGATTTTTATTACACAATGTTATTCTTTCACCGTGGAAGTCAATCGTGAACATTTGTTAAGTACGTATTTCATTAGAGAAATTGGTACCCGCCTGCGGGATTCGAACACCGGTGCATCACTAGACACGAATGCACCGGACGTCTTATCCTTTAGGCCACGACGACTTCAGCCAACGATAAAAAGTGTGTATGTGTTCGAAGCATGCTTAAAAGCGCACACTAAGAGATTAATAGGTTTGTGATGAAACAGAAAATACTATCTAGTAGGGTATGGTAATAGTTCTCCTGTTATGACGATAATTCCCCTCAAATTATCATAACTATCCGGAATTTTTAATCGACTTCAAAAAAGGAGGAGGTTCTCAATTCGAATGTATGTTTTTTTTTGTTTGTTACCTCATAGCTTTTGACTAGGAGAATCGATTTTGATGATCCTTTTTTTATTAGAAGCTGACGTTCCCATTTCAATTTAATCCAGTTCTGATAATGGTATCCATGAGAAAACCATATGTCTTAAATTTGCATTAAGTACGTGCGCGACAAATAGATGAATAACTCAATAAAACGCCAAACGATTTAAATGATTATTGTTTTAGTGTATATTAATTTGTTTTGGAATATCTGTTTTTTTTCTATTTGAAGTCGGTTTTTGTTACAGTATGTCTATTTACAATTTTATTATTATATCTAGAAGGTAATTATATTTTTATTTTCATCTTACGTTTCTAAATGTAACTAATACTACAATCTCAAAATATTTTATGAAATCAATTTCTTCAGTGATCGCTAACTAGTTGCTCACAAAGATTTTATAGATGACTAGCCGTACTCGACCTCTTCGCTGAGCATTTAAAATTAACAGTTATTGTCATTATTATTAGGGAGGGAGTCCAACACTCATATAAATATTAGCCTATCCATTAAGTACATATATTTTCTACATGGATACCCAGTTTCAAGTCAATCGGATGCGTGGTTCATTAGCTATTATAACGGAACATCCGTAAGAGCCACTGTAGATTTATATATTAGTACAGATATAATATAACATTACGTACCAGGTTCATGTGGTCCACAAGTTATACAACGTCCATTGTCGTCTCTCAGTATTTCACCAGTTATTTCGTCACACCTTAAATCGTTAACTGTGCTCGTTAATTTTAATTAACCAAATAACAAAAAAAAAAGTTTAAAAAAACTAACAAAATACGCTTTTTTTAAAAATCCAAGTAACAAATAGAAAATAAATTTTAATAAATTTGAATTAAAAATTGCGTAAGAAAAAATGATTTTAATGTAAAAAAAAGCGTGGGGTGTTTTTCAGTATATTACCAAACCCTTCTACTCATATCTGTTTATAAAATATAAAAAAGCGTGGGGTGCATGGTATCAGTTATAACTGATACCATGCACCCCACGCTTTTTTACAATAAAATATTTTTTTTCTTACACTATTTTTAATTCAAATTTATTAAAATTTATTTTCTATTGTTTAGTTGGATTTTCTATATAAGTGTGTTTTGTTAGTTTTTTTAAACTATTACTCAATTTTCATTTTTTAGTTGAATTTCAATTTTTTCAATTTTGTTTTAGATATTGAATTGTCATCAATCCTTAACACGTATACCAAATTTCTAGCTAATCCGACGTTTTGAAGGGGGTCAAAATCATGTTCAAAGATTCCGTTACATACTGACATACATACGTCTGAAACTAACAAAAGCGTATTAAAAAAAAATAATTGTAGACAACAAAAAAAACTTACCTAACTAGTGTTAAAGGGTATATTGAAGAGACCAGTCTGCTCAAAAAACCGATCGCGCCGACTTTGTTATCCAAATTAACTGAAAATATCAGGAATAGGTTTAATAATATATAATTTAATAATCACTAGGGCAGCATTTTTACCGATGGTAGGACGTCTTGTGAGTCCGCCCGGGTGGGTAACACCACCCTTTTTTTTGCTTAAATGGGCGGACGAGCTCACAGCCCACCCGCTATTAAGTGGTTACTGGAGCCCATAGACATCTACAACGTAAATGCGCCACCCACCTTGAAATATAAGTTCTAATGTCTCATGTATAGTTACAACGGCTGCCCCGCCCTTCAAACCGAAACGCATTACTGCTTCACGGCAGATATAATATATAATAGGCAGGGTGGTGGAACCTACCCGTGCGGACTCACAAGAGGTCCTACCACCAGTAATAAAGGCTACCTATTTCTGCCGTGAAGCAGTAATGCGTTTCCGCTTGAAGGACAGGGCAGCCGTTGTACTGTTAAAACTGAGACCTTAGAACTCACGTCTCAAGGTGGGTGCGGGATTTACTTTGTAGATGTCTATGGGTTCCGGTAACTAATTGACACCAGGTAGGTCATGAGCTCATCCACCCATCTACTACCCAGTAGAAAACGAATTACTCACTGAGATTGCTGTTTCCTTCTGTGGCTCCGTAGAATTCTAAAACTCTGCCTACTCCGAAACGATCAACGAACTCTTGCCAGATCTGCGGCCTTAGTCCGTTGCCGAAGATAACCTTAACTTTATGCGCCTTATCGCTAGGACCAGCGGGAACAGAGAGCAAATAACGGCATATTTCACCAATGTACTGTGCCGCCTGAAACAAAAAATCTGTTTTTATAAAATAGTTTCATAAAATCAAACTTACAGCACAGATAAAATTAATTTATAGATAGATATTGGACAGTCAAGATAAAAGAAAAGAGAATCGGTTGGCAAGAAATAAGAAATTGGTATTAAAGTTATTATTTCTCATTTAAAAACATATTATATTATTCTTATATTTCTTAAATAACCCTAATATAAAGCTAATCGATAGCTGCTAAATAAAAAACAAATTTTAGATG
Source organism: Bombyx mandarina (assembly GCF_030267445.1). Lineage (NCBI taxonomy): Eukaryota > Metazoa > Arthropoda > Insecta > Lepidoptera > Bombycidae > Bombyx > Bombyx mandarina. The sequence goes on from NC_143226.1 coordinate 10,021,617, forward strand.
GCAGAGGAGAAAATAGTTTTTGAGTTATCCTTAATACTTCCAATTTGTTTGATTTCGACTACATTGTTCTACATAAGACTTCGTTTTATTTTGTTGAAGCCGGGTTTTTATTTGTTAAAATTTTGAATTATATCAATTACATTTCTTGCTCATCTTCTTCTTGCCTTTCTTCCACATGTCGGCTCGACGCTGCGTGTCTTCTTTTTCTCTGCACTCACACTCTTCTCTCGTATATTTTCTTTCACACAGTCGATCTAATTATTTTAATGAAAATTCCTTCCAAACAAAAATAAATATTACTCCAACTTACAGTGCATCCATGCTTCGCTGCATCACTCCAATAGTTGGAAGCTGAGAATTTCCGTCTCAGTACCACGGTGCAGCCTTGGGTTATTGCTTGCCCAGCCCCTAGGACCCCACCAGCCGTGTGGTGCAACGGTAGTGGATCGTACACCACGTCCGCCGGAGAAAGTCGAGCTGATGTAAATACTCCTAGAGGGATTAGGAGAAATCTGAAAGGAAATCGGTGGATTATTGTACAACGGCCATCTGATTTATAATTAATGAAATCAAATAAATTCCAAATAAGAATCATCGCCAGCGTTTGAAGATCTTTTCGTACCAGGGAATTTTACTAAGCAGATATAGTGCTCAAGATAAATGCCTTTTATTTAATGCCTTGTCTAGTGGTGCGTGGTGCAACAAGAATTTGATTCTCTTCCCTGGTATGACGTTCAAGTCTCAAATTCCATGAAAGCTTTAATTGGAGGAACTGCGACAATATTTTGAGTGGACAATCATTAGGTATACCTGATATTTGTTATAATGGCCGCTTTAGGAAACCCAGTCGTTCCGCTAGTGTAAATATACAATAAGGTGTCTCTTGGATTTGTTGGCACTATAGGAAAAGTTTCAGAGGACATTTCCTCTAGCTCAGCGGCTAATGGCACTGTATCTTGTAAGACTGTAGTGCCGTCTCTCTCTGGCGAATTGAATTGAAAGAGAGGCATGTCATGAATTTCGCTCTGAATTTCTTTTATAGCTGAAACAAAGAAGTTATTAATTGAATATATAAATAATTCAACCAGTTTCGGTTAAACCAAAGTCTGCGTCTGTTTTTAAATGCGAATAAATTAACATAAGTTGGAGTAGAATTTATTTTCGCGCCAACATGAAATGCCTTTTTGCCTCAAATAAAACGTTTATAATTTATGGCGTTTTGCGGCCACAGCTCACATTAAATATTGCTAAAACACACCCAACTGCGTGTGGTCACCCTCACTTATCAGCTTTGCCATTGCTATTATCGAGGTCTTACAGTTTAGGACTATTTACAAATTTCGCTGGAAGAATAGAATTACACTTTAATTTTAAGTCACTTTTCGTCACTTTAGTTTTAATTACGCCAGCAATGCATTTTAAACAGTTGACGATAAACGTCTTTGTAATAAAATTAAAAATTTTAATGTCACCTTCAAAGGCTTACAGTAACTGGTACAGAATTTTTGTTTTTATAAATACAATTAAATACAAACAATTTAAACTCGAAATTAAAATAAATGGCTACATAAATTCACGGGCTAGATAGCTTTAAGCAGTTACCATAGTTTTTGGATTATCGACTTCGAAATTTTAATTGTATTGTTGTGAAATTTTAATCGTATTTTATTTAATTGCATTATTACTGGTGGTAGGACCTCTTGTGAGTCCGCACGGGTAGGTACCACTGCCCTGCTTATTTCTGCCGTGAAGCAGTAATGCCTTTCGGTTTGAAGGGTGGGGCAGCCGTTGTAACTGTACTGAGACCTTAGAACTTATATCTCAAGGTGGGCGGCGCATTTACGTTGTAGATGTCTATGGGCTCCAGTAACCACTTAACACCAGGTGGGCATGTAAGCAATAAAAAGTATATATATAAGTATATTGTAACAGCTGTTGTATCTTCCGAACTGGAATGTACGTCTGCTTTGCGGGAGGCAAATGCGAAATAGCTGATTCCCCTATTTTTAGGGGAGAGACTGAGCCTCAGACGAGGTCCCCGCGGCTAGGGGGCGTGCGAGGTATGTGGGATTGGACAATTCGATAATGGACGATGTAGGGAGCGGACCGCAGGTTCAAGGATAGTATTTAAGGCCATACCCGCTCTCACTATACCTACGCCCTGCCAAATGTAAATCAAGTTTTTTTTTTCTATATACGTGCGTTGTAATTTAATGAGTTTTTTTTAATGATTGAGAGATTACTGGTGGCCCGGAGGCCTTTCCAGTTTCACCAGGACAGGTGGGCGAGCAAAGGAGGGGTGGGATTTGCTAACAGCTGCCCGAGCGCCTCCGCCTTCGGAGACCTTACAACTCAAGAGCAGCTGCTTCGCAAATAAATCTACTACCGGATCGGAATCGCGACCCACTGAGAAGATCACGATTTGGGCAGTTTTTTTTTTTTGTTTTTTAATGCTTAGATGGGTGAGCAAGCTCATAGCCTACCTGGTGTTAAGTACTTAGGAGCCCATAGACATCCACAACGTAAATGCGCCGCCTACCTTGAGATATAAGTTCTAAGGTCTCAAGTATAGTTACAACGGCTGCCCCACCCTTCAAGCCGAAACGCATGACTGCTTCACGGCCGAAATAGACAGGGCGGTGGTACCTACCCGTGCGGACTCACAAGATATCCTACCACCAGTAATAGTAGTCAGCGGCGGCAACAATAAGGCGATTATTAAATTTAATGAGGTGCAAATTAACCAACCGTTGTCACATAGGTCGCAGACATAAAATGACTTTTTTTATTTATTGCTTTTACGGTTTTTGTCGAATCATCATATTCATTTTTCATTTCTTTTATTTCATGTTTCGAATGCTGTATGGTTTTAAAGTCGTCGTGGCCTGCGGAATAAGACGGCCGGTGCATTCGTATTTAGCGATGCGACTGTGCCGATGTTTGAATCCCAAAAGCAGTTACCAATTTCGGCTGACGAAATACGTACTTAACAAAAGTTCACGAATTCCTTCCACGGTGAAGGAATAGCACCGTGCAATAAAAATCAAGCCCTCAAAAATTAAAATTTGCGTTATTAATAGTGGCAAGGCAAGTTTTGAAGGGTGAGGGTAAAAAAGAGCCGATGTACTTAAAAACTGATACTTAAAACTCATGTCTCAAAGTAGGTGACAACAATTACACTGTTGATGATTATGGGCCCTGGTAACCACTTAAAGTCAGGTCTACTCCTCTCTTTAACAATAATAATAAAATAGTAATCATAGAATATTGGAGTTCTAAAGTCAGTCCACAACCTGCGGTAAGTGGGCATCTTGTCCGCTCCCCACAGTAATAACAAAAGATCTAGAGGGTTCATAAATATTAAAAAGATTAAAAAAGCATTTGACTGTGAAGTTTACAAAATCTTTTACAGAAAAAAAATACACAAGAACAGTACTAAGTACTGGGTCATCATAAACATTAAGAACTTACCGTCCGCCATTTCATCGCCAAATACGACAGCTTTGCATCCAACTATTCTCAAGCAGTGAATCAATTGTTGACCTCTTAGATTTGTATTCACTAATGCAGTCGTGACCTTCATTTTAGCTAAACCTAGCCACACAAAGATGTATTCTGGTTGTGTCTCCATGAATAGAGCTATTACCTCACCGCTTTTGAAGCCTTGACGTTTGAAGTACCAGGCTATGCGGTTACTAAAGTCTTCTCCCTAAAAAAATTAAAAATAAATACAGCTCACGCTCAAGTTTAGGAACTATCCTTTATACATGAAGATCAATAAACTAGCAACCTTTTCCTTAATTGCTATAGCTAAACAGGCGATTTCGAGGCCCATCTGATTTATAAGTGGATACCGAAGTTCATAGATATCACAACGTGAATGCCTTTAACGACCTCAAAATATGACGTCAACATCTCAAACCTCAATTTTCCGTGCGTGACCACATGTGATCTAATGAGCTCTAAAAGAGTCTTCTCGATTAGGAAATTTATTACCAGGTGGGCCGAATGTTGGCTTGCCTTCGAGGATTTTTAAAATAATAGTTTAAATCCTATGACTCTGTAGAATCTTATGTATCTAAGTAGAATTTTAAGCATGATGAATACCAATTAGGCCTTGAATACCGATAATACCTTTTCTAATCAACGCTATCCTTAGTTATCTACGTTCCTACATTAGATAATAATATGACATACAACCGATGTAAAAATTTGGCTCAAAAGTGAAACATACTTTTTTAGTTTTGAGATCACAAAGACTTAGGGAGGTTTTGTTAGATTTGTCAACGGTGTACGATTGATTTATAAAACCCCTTGTTTAGGATGTTAAAAGATTACATCTTGCGGCCAATATTTACCTGACGAAAGGTGAGAGCCCTGTCCCCCATGATAAAAGCCTTCTTTTCCGGATACAGCTTCGCTATTTCCGCCCACCTTGACACCACTGACTGGCCTTGTTTTTCCCAACGCCATATCCTGAACATTGTCGCTAACAGTACCCTTAGACCTCTGAAAGAATACATACCTACCGTAAGTTTATTTAAAACTAGCGACCCGCCCTCGCTTCGCTTCGGAAACTGTAATTTATTATTGATTTCTCCACAATTTAATGGATGTTATTATGCATATAAACCTTCCTCTTCAATTACTCTATCTACTAAAAAAAACCGCATCAAAATCCGTTGCGTAGTTTTAAAGATTTAAGCATCCATAGGGATATAGGGACAGAGAAAGCGACTTTGTTGATTTATACTATGTAGTGATGAGAAAGCAGAAACACAAAGTTGAAGTTTAAGTGTATTCTTTTTACGGTTTTGTTTTTAAAAAACAAATGAAATCTTTGAATTTGATTATTGCACTTGGATTAATCACGTTGATGTTTCTTCAGTCCCTCACACTTCAAACCGAAACGCATTACCGCTTATAAGACGTCTAACTACCAGTTATTATTTATGAAATGGTGAATACCATTGATGTTAAGGCAGGGCACATTTTCTCGAAGCAAATCGCATCGGAAAACGTAGCGTTGGCCTTCCACGTCGGAGACCAACGACCTGCTAGAGGTCGCGGGAACCTGCTCGAATGTGGGCTGTATAGGACCGGTCATTATGACGTAACTTGGGAGAAGTCTAAGTCCAGCAGTGGACGTCTGTGGGCTGATGATGATGATGAATCACCGGGATCAGCACGGCCGAACAAAATAAAACCGAATAAGTCTTTAATATTAAATTTCCTCAACTACCAGGCAATCATAAATTCACAAGAAGTAACCACTCAATGTACGTATGTCGGCTGGAGCCAATCATTCAATAAATAATACAATTATACTTAGGGGACATCGCGTTATATTATTTACTGCTATAATAAGGCATGTACAGTAAATCAAACAATGGCAATTTGTCACATTATTAAATCATTTGCGTAATTATGCACGTCTTTTTACAGTTTCATACTAAATCAAGATTCAAGGCAGAATAGTAATTAGCTAAAATACTAATTGTAATCTAATAATTAGACTTGCAGCCTAGTATGTTGGTATTTTCAGTCCAATATAAATGTACTATGTACATATTATTATATTTTTATGCCTAATTAATTTGTTAAATTATTATATAATGTGTAAATAGGTATATGATTTTATATGTATGAGGATAATTATACAAATATGGAAATTATATATTTTGATTATGATATTACGAGATAATATATACGGCGTTGCATGTATGTGTATGAATATATACTGTGTGTGTTTGTATACATATGAACACATATATTATTATTATTTTTTCTATTTTTCTCAAAAAGGAATGCACCCACCGCAGGACTCTCTACACCACTCTTGGTTGGATGGTAGAGAATGACTTGCCTAAAATAAAAATAAAATTGCAGATATTCGAAGCTTACCACTATAAGAATTGATTCCACACTAGTGGTCTCCCGGTAGTCGATATTCGACTATAATTATTTGAAATTATAAGTTTGAACACTGTTACAGTTTTTTTTACTACAGTTCTCGCTCTATGGTACTTAAAAATCGACTAAGCATGAATAGGTTCTCCTTATTACATAAAATTTGTTTGGTCTGTGGTACAAAAATTTTTCAAGTTCGTAGACTTTTTGGCGGGAAACCAAGGAGTGAAGTTGTGTGATTTGTTTTGTCTATTTAGTGTTTCTGCAGGTTTAAATTTGTAATGTCGGATGTTTATTAACTGTTTAATATCTGTGAAAGTGCACAAATGTGGGAAAATGAAACAAAGCCGCTGGACGTCACTTCTCGGGATCCTCCAAAAAGTCTACTGAAAAAATCTCAGTAAATGACCACCATTTTACTGAGATTATATTTCATCCCATATCATCTCGTCTCATTTCATTTAATTTCATCACAGTTGATTAATGTCTCAAATTAATCATCTTCATTTCATTTTATATTATCATTTTTCATAAAAATAAGAATATAAATTAAAATAAGACATAACCTAAAGGTCTTAGTTACCAGGTCATAAAATCCCTTATAAAATTTTTTTTTTTCAATTTTGTTGATTTACTTGGTGACAATTTCAAACAGTGTTTCCCGCGAACTAGTTTGTCGTGCAGCAATTAATTGTTTTATTATTGGTTAGAGACTATTTGTTATACTTCTTTAAACACAGATTTCGCAAAGACTACTCTATAGACAAACATTATTAATTTATTCCCAATTTGACCACATACTTTAAACAATAACAAAAGTTTTACAATAAGCAAAGAGTTTAAATATACATGTGTTGTGTCAACTACATGATACTGGTGGTAGGACCACTTGTGAGTCCGCACGGGTAGGTACCACCGCCCCGCCTATTTCTGCCGTGAAGCAGTAATGCGTTTCGGTTTGAAGGGTGGGGCAGCCGTTTTAACTATACTGAGATCTTAGAACTTATATCTCAAGGTGCGTGGCGCATTTACATTGTAGATGTCTATGGGTTCCAGTAACCACTTAACACCAGGTGGGCTGTGAGCTCGTCCACACATCTAGGCAATAAAAAAAATAAAAAACAAAAAGTGAGTCTAATGAGTGTAATGTTTCTTTTTATTGATTCAATGTGTTTATTATGCACAATTAAAAAACTAATACCATCTGCACTCCTTTTCTATATTCCTTATAAGTGTAGGAAATTTCATACTCCTCCGTCCGCGCAATTTTCGTAAAAAGGGGTACAAAGTTTTTGCTTCACGCATTAATACATAGATACTGCGTTAAAATAACAGAGAGAACATATCCCCCGGTACTCAGAGCACCTATTACAGTGCCATTAGGTACCAGGCGCTCATCAGAGACCAAGGTCCAACCAGCAATTGCCGGCGACACCTTGCGTCCTACAATAGATCTATCAACTGTATCCGGCGTTCAGACTGTCGTTAATGCGGCATGGAATATTACAGTTAGGAATAATGGACCTACATTGAATTTAGACAGGATATATAGACTACAATTTATTGACAATGTACGTCCGTACGCATTTCAAGCGATCATCATAATTTATTTTGGTATAAAATATGTATATCTTTTTTTGTTTGGATGAGCGTAGAAGTCACACAGTTACAGCCAAAGTTATAAGACAAATTACTTAAATTATAAAAAAAAGGTTTCATTTTTATAAAAAAGTTTTAATAAAACGTGTATGTGTTTATTAACTATATAATAATTAATAAAGGAGTAACATTAACAAAAACGATGAACATATGTATTAAATAGTAAATTAATAATATTAAAATAATATTAATGATATTATGCCCCGCCTTCCATCCCCAGGGGAGGGGGAGGGCGGAAGTCCGGCGATTTCCTCCTGCCCAAAAAAAAAAAAAACGTGTATGTATGTGTGTGTATATGTATATGTCAATCGATAGGTACATCGCGTGTAATTTGTTTCCAATTGATTCTTGTCCAACTGTTGGTTGTCTGGAAGGGAAAGCTCTACTGCTTCGTGGCAGAAATAGGCAGGGTGGTGTTACCTACCCGCGCGAGCTCACAAGACGTCTAACCACCGACGTTTCTTTTTGTTATTATTGATTGCAGTATGGTATTCAGGTCATACAAAAAATTTAAATTATTGGTTAAACAAACAGTTGATATTAATAGAAGGAGTACAGTATATATGTACATACGTAATATATATAATTTTATTTAATTCAAATTAATTCCCATTAAAGCGAACGAATTTTTTAAGACACTTAAAAATCAAAATTTACAAAAAAAATTAAAAAAGATATGAATTTATTTCTCTCAATTTCCTATAATCGTGGGACGACTTTCTTGAATATAGTTGACGACCGTGATCTTTTGAACAAAAACTACGTAATTAATTTTGTTTCATATTAAAATTGATTTAATTTTGCAAATGAATAAAACTATTTAAATATTTTTAAATTAATTTCAAAATACACACACACACACACATTCTCTCTGTTTCATATTATTAATAGATAGATATAGTAGGTAAAGTAATGAAGACAGTCCATCGATACCAGGATAACAAAGGTCAGAAGAGGTGTCAAGTGTCTGAGACACGAACCACTCATTCATCGCGACCCTAGTACAAATACCGCCGCGGTGCCGAAGTCCGCTATTCAACGGACATTGTTTGTAAACCATCGGACATTCATCCGACACGTAAATGAAAAATAATATCTTTAAAGTAGTCTTGTTTTAAAACAACGGCTCGTATGCGCTGTCCACTATAAAAATATTTTTTTACAGATTATCACAACTCTACAAAAAAAAATTCATTATTAAAATTTGTCCTAACGTTTTTACTAGGTTTTTCCGGTTAATTAATCATAAATACGAAAATAAAATACCTTTTTTTGGTATAAGCTTTGCTTTTGTGATAGTTATAGTAATAATACTCATTTTTCAATTTTTTTATAAATTTTAATTAATTTTAATACTTTCAAAAAAAGAACCGCGCTATGAGAGTGGGTTTATTTATTTATTTATTGTTTATTTATTTATTATTTATTTACTGTTTATTTATTTACGTTTACACAGTGCCACTGGATGGCACTCGAGTCATAAACAAAGATCAGGTGTTTTGTACAAGCCCAGAAAAACTTAAAATGTCTCCGAAAGTGTAATTAGTGTAAATACGATGCTGATGCATTTTGTTTCATATGTGGTCAATTTATTAAAGTTCAAAAGCAAACTGTTTCATGCCATGTATTTTTTCTTCGTCTAATTACGATCTAAAATATCGAAATTTTATGCTTTGCAATCAAGTCAAATTTGGTGTTGACCCGTGTTATTTTGGCTAGTACAACAACAGATTCATAGTTTTTTTTATTTATTGATTCACACGTTAATTTCAATCGCTAATCGACAACAGAATTCGGAAGGCACTTGAAACACGCTAATTGTAACTTTATTTGTGTATATTACATCAATTTTGCCATATATCTGGCTTTTTCTTTCTTCACACAGACCAAAGCTTGAAGCTGTAATGTGTAAAATACCGCAAAATTGTTTCTCATGGGAAATTTTCAGAATGATGGTACCAACATGATGGCTGATACACAACTAAAATAAAAATTTGCGACCATCATTTTATTACAAGATGCGATTAAATCGTATCGAAAAATAAACTGTCCAAACAATTTGAGCAACTCCTGAGCAATCTCAACACTCGATGTGATTATTATAATCTAACCGGGGCAACATAAAAACAAATAACTAAACAGGATTTAAATTATAATTTGCGTAATTACTGGTGGTAGGACCTCTTTGTGTGTCCAGACGTGTAGCAGTAATGCGTTTCGGTTCGAAGGGTGGGGCAGCCTTCGTAACTATACTTGAGACCTTACCATTTACGTTGTAGATGTCCATGGGCTCGTCCACCCAGCTAAGAAAAAAAAATGAAAAAAAAGAATACTCACAGAAAATCCCTCTTGTGCGTCTTCTTCCAAAGGTAAATCCATTGGTATCTATCACCGGTTAATAGATACGCTCCCAGCGTCGCAACAGCGCTCATCATGGTCGGGGAGCCGCGTAGAAGCCATCCCAGTCCAGCTGTTGTCAGCGCTATGGACGTGAGGATAATCCCCTTACACCGCTCGGCCTCTTCAAATCGAACCCCTCTCTTCTCTGACATCCTGGTACTTGAGATTCTATTTGATCTGGTGCATATCTTTTACACCCGAATTCTAAAAGTGCAAAGTTAAGTTTTTATAAGCAGCATATTTTTTTTTATAAGAATGTTTTAGGGCCCTACCGCACTAAACGACTCCCCTGCACTCTTACACCCGACGTCCGATCTTTGTCCGGGGTCAGAATCCGGTCAGAGTAGGGAGTTCCCGCGGTCAACACCACAACCAGACACGCGGCGCCACCCCGAGGACGCCCGACCGACGGGTCGTCAAGGCGATAGTTGACGACCAACGACGTCGGTCTCCGCGGTACGGCGGCCCTACCAGACCGCCCGGACGATACCGCTGGTGTTCCGGGATACCCCGCTGGGCCAGAACTAGCCTGCCGGGTCGGAACGCGATACACCGCCGAACGGGAACTTACATAGCTAACCTAAGCTTTGTGAATTTACTGACTTCGGCTTGACAACAACGACGGCAGCCGTAGCTGAATTAAAAAAACTCGAGACTAAGCCGCAAAAATAGTTATAATAATATCTGCGAATCATCAAAATCGAAGAAAATATTTTAATGTTTTATAACTTAAAAAAAAACCATTTTTATTATTAAGCAGTGTTCCAAACCAATCCGCGGGTGTTCGAATTTTTACCACGGCAACACGGGTCGCGATTTGACGGTGCCTTCGCGATTTGACATCTGTATCTTTGTGTTGTTTCTCGAACAGGACGATACCCGCATATGTGACGATCTACGGTAACGGTTTTCATTATCACTAATCCTTATCCATTCCGTCCCTAAACCCTTCTCCCTAAGTGATACGGCGTGAGACGACGAGGTCATCGGTTCCGGTGAGTGATTAGATTATATTTTGTTAAAATAGTACATACGGCGCCGCGGATCGCGGCACACGTTCGACGGGCACTTCGTGTTGATTTACGGAGCCCTAGGCTGCCACGAGGGCGCTGGGTTTGGATCGAACAAACAGAACATTTGTAAAGTTTATACCAATTTACAATTATGCTATAGCTTAGATCAGTACAATTAATTTCGTTATTTCCGATCTGGGGGTAGATTCTGCGGAGCACTGCTCTTGCTAGGGCCAGTGTTAGCAACGTCCTCAGGTTAGAGATCCGTGAGTTAACTTACTCGCTCAGTGAATCTAACATGACCACTCGAGGTTACTAAAATAGGTAGGGAAAAAAATCGGTTTTCTGTAAATTCGGTTTACTGACGATAGTTGAACGTGACAACGTCATAAGAAAATACTGATGGAATGGTTTCATTTTTCAATTATCGCAATTAACGTTGCTATAACCAATTGATACCACATTCACTTTTCACTCAACTTCATACTTAACGAAAACATGTAAATGTATTATTGTATTGCAGCTGTCCACGCGGATGCATCGCTCACTCAAATAGGAGAGAGACAGATGTCAAACGCTGCCGAACGCGGAGGCCGATTGTGCCTCTTTGTCGCTCGTTGCGCGCTCTCGCTTGCACTTAAAGCCTTAAATGGAACGCCTCAGAGCGAGGTAACGCCGCATGAGTCATGTATTTTCGTACGTGCAGCCTGCTCCATCGAATTATAAGACGTTGTCACGTCAAAAAAATGAAAAAAAATTTCGTTATTACTAGGCTGTGTTAATATTCTCATTTCTACGAAGACAAAGTCCGACATCGGTATTTGTCGACATAGTAATAAATTCTGATAAAGTGACAGATAAATTTGTAAGCCTTACTACTTGATAATGTCTAGAGTAGCTTCGTGGTCAAGCGTTATCTCAATCAATGCGAGGATATAATATATTAACATTGTTATTATCACGACAGTTGCTTTTTTATTGCCTTTGACTAGCAGACGGTGCTGTTAGGGCGAATTGCAAACCTACAAAGGTATATTCATCCTACCTAATCCTTTTTTTCCGGGCCGGGGGCTTAACCTCCTACGAGGTACCCGCGCGTAAGGGGCGCGCGGGGTATGTGGGACTCAACAATCTGCAGGTGTGGAGAGCAGACCGCGGGCCAAAGGAATTTTAGGGCCCACCCACTAAACGACTCCCCTGCACTCTTACACCCGACGTCCGATCCCCTCCGAGGCCAGAACCCGGATGAGGTAGGGGGGTTACCACGGTCAACACTACAACCAGACAGCGCGGCTCACCCCAAGGACGCCCAGCCGACGGAGTCTTCGAGGCGATCCTTCCTAATCCTGCCATATACATATATATCCTGCCTGATACAGTTATGATACTGATACCGTTTGGAAAGGTAGGACAATCATTACATAACAGATGAGAGTTTAACCTCATCTGTTATGTAATGGTTATCAAAGATACTTATCGTGTAGTTTCGCAAATGGCCGGGATCTCCAAATAACCAAATTATTCTTTAGACAGCCAATGGAAGGTCTTTTTTTTAGTACAAACATATTTTATGTGACTAATTAAAAATTATATCCTCAACGGTTACAGAGATATCAAATACATTAGAACCAATGTCTTGAATTGAACTGAACAAGTTCCAATTGAAATCTTAGATGTTCGACTCCATGCCTCCGATGTCCGAAAATAATTCCGTGTACTTTCAGACATACTTCACTGATAATAAAATTAAGTTATATTAAAAGAAAGCAGAAGACAAGTAAGGTACTTTTTACTGGTGGTAGGACCTCTTGTGAGTCTGCGTGGGTAGGTACCACCACCCTGCTTATTTCTGCCGTGAAGCAATAATGCATTTCGGTTTGAAGAGTCGGGCAGCCGTTGTAACTATACTGAGACCTTAGAACTTATATCTCAAGGTGGGTGGCGTATTTACGTTGTAGGTGTCTATGAGCTTCAGTAACCACTTAACACCAGGTGCGCTGTGAGCTCGTCCACCCATCAAAGCAATAAAAATAAATAAATAAAAACTCAATTATTTTTATATGTTTCTTCAAACAGCAAATGGTTGAACCGCTTTATGTGTCAACTTTATAGTTTAAATGGATCGAAATGGGGCTTAAATGGATCGCCGCGGAGCGTCCTTAGAGTATTTTAAATGACACATCCTGACAACGACCTTTCATCCGAACCGGATTCGGTTAAGCGGTCGCCAGGCGATTTGGCCATCAGTACCGCCATTTTACCTAAAAAAATATTATTGTCCACTTCTGAGGCGACAGTCTTAATAAAATAAATTTAATAAAAAAAAACAATCTAATATCCAACCTAACCTAATGTTCTAATCTTCAGAAACTAAAAATATTGTTGTAGTTAAAAAAATCAGTTGATATTAAAGAAAATAGCATTGAAAGATTGCATTACATAGATCGATAGATAGATAGACGAAGTCATAGATCAAGTAAACAAAATCTTAGTAAAGTTAATAATATTCTCTGGTACATTTCGGATTTGGATTTGATATTGGGGTCATATGACCCCAATGGGGGGTTTACCCTATCTAGTTTGTTATTGTCATCAATAGACAGAAGAGCTCGCGGTTCAACCAGTATTAAGGGATTACCAGAGTTCGTAGACAGCACAGTAGGCAGCGGCTTGGCTCTGCCCCTAGCATTGTTGAAGTCCATGGGCAACGGTATCCACTCACCATCAGGTGGGCCGTATGCTCGTCTGCATACAATGGCAATAAAAAAACCCAGTTCAAACGTGGATAGGCACTTTAAGACATGGAATCGAAATTCCAACCCTAACAAGCCTAACTAGCTTGAACCGATCCTTGAAACCGCTACGCATGATTGATTCAGCAAAAATAGGCCGAAATCATTATACGATAGATGATTTATAATTAGCATTAACATCTACACTAAATTCTTTCTGTGGGTGTTCTTTGATTTTACGATCAGAAATAAAAATAATGTTTGGTGATGTGCAGGAACTAGCGACCCTAATGGAACTCAGGGATTCGCCCAAACTATTGCAGATTTAACTCGATAATTAACATAGAATCAGCCAGTGCGAAAGCAGTTATATTTCTCGATTTAAAATTCACAACCTATTATGTAAACAGCTAAAATGCACCAGTGTCTCTTAAATTTTGTTTATTATTCTTATGCAGCTGTGACATCTTATGTCTCGCAGTGGGGATGTAGTTCTTTCTACGACAATTTGGTTTGAGACAATACGAAGTTGATTGGTGAGAGATAAATAAAGCAAAAGACTGACTTACCTCGAGACAAATAAACAATGTGCTAGTTTTAACGTTACGATAGCTATTTTTGAATAGCTATTAACGACACGTTGTATCCGTTATAAATACGATAGTGAACTGAGTTGTTTGGCCCGCCGCCGCCTGACCGTGGCACGACATACGGACGGGTGTAGCAGCTCTTACACTAATGAATTGATAGATATTGTGTCTAGGGACGTTCGTAAAATAACAGATATTAAAACGTAACTGGTATTAATTTTTTTTTGTTATAAAAAACTTTACTATTTTAATTTATCAAAATTCAAATATGTACTTAATTGTTTTTTTTTTTGTTCGTTTGGTGATGTGTAAGATGTTAACAAAGGTGTAAAATTATTATTAAGTACGAGTTCTTCAGAAAATAAATAAATGTTAGGTTGTAGTTTATACTTTATTAAATTTAATTAATTAATTTTCTACCTTTTTACTTAACATAATATTCACAGAAAATATATAAGAAGTTGAAAAGAAGTACAATCCATTAATTGCATAGATATTTAAAAAAATACCTGAAAATGACTGCTATCACAAATATAATTAAAATCTGAGTGATTCCAGAGTCCATATAGTTTGAATACCACTGGTTATGTGACATGAGGAACTAATACTAAGGGTGATTAAAAATAATGGTTTTGATTTTATTATCATATTCAATAGTTGCTTCGTCAAACGTTTTTATTATTCACATAATATTAAACCTCCGTAAATAAATCTCATTACATCAATTAGAGCTCGCATCAATTTTAATTGCACCAAATACACACTTTCTGTTAGAAATTTTCTACAGGCGCCGGTGGGAATCGTCAAAAGACCATAACTGCGCCGCTGTCTTCTCGAATATTCTCGAATAAATATCACGAAAAACTGATACTAGATAATCTTGAGTACTAGATATTAAACTAGTCTCAACGGTCACGTACTAACACTTCAAACCATCCAATTGGACGTGATAAATTAAACCATAAAACTCAAGTTGCTTAGGACCTATTAAATTGAAACTCCATATCAACTATATGCGCAATGGATTTGAAACAACATAAGTGCCAACCACAATAGCGTTTTATATATGAACAATTTAAATGTTATATTCATTCAATGTTATTACAAAGTTATTTTTGAATTTAAATTCGAAGCTGATTCCAATAAATGTTCTAGATAATGAAAATTCAACGGTAAAACGTAAGTTTGTTCGATCGTTGTAAGCGAAACTGATTTTGAGGTCAACGACGTTTCCAAAACGGGTTTCTGCTAAAATGTTCTTTATGTCTCTACAGTTAAGGAACAGTTTCAGCTGCGCGTTCATGTTTACGTGGTTTTATCAGTTTGGATAGCCGAAAAAAAAAAGCACCTGTCATATTTTCTTATCAGTAATATGATGATTCCTTTATTGGTAAACAAAAATATAGTTGGCATTCGAAAAATTATTAATCTTCCTGGGTTTTTCGCACCGAGAAGTTGACTACGCTGACTTTTCCGATGATATTACCAGTTGCTGATTGCCCTTCGGTGAAGATTTCGACGGTGTCATTGGTTATTGGGTTACTAAGCCCAGCTGACGTCACAGCGTGTACGCCCCAGACACGAGGATAAAATCTTAATTGCATTAGATAATTGATTAGATTTTGACTGGTGGTAGGACCTCTTGTGAGTCCACACAGGTAGGTACCACCACCCCGCCTATTTCTGCCGTGAAGCAGCAATGCGTTTCGGTTTGAAGGGTGGGGTAGCCGTTGTAACTATACTGAGACCTTAGAACTTATGTCTCAAGGTGGGTGGCGCATTTACGTTGTAGATGTCTATGTGCTCTAGTAACCACTTAACACCAGGTGGGCTGTGAGCTCGTCCAGCCGTCTAATCAAACCGAAACTGCTTTACGGCAGAAATAGGAAAGATTTCATTTTATTACGTCACGTTAGATCTCCATCGTGGGAACTTCTAGTGACAAGTACTATGTTTTTTTTTTTTTTTTATGATTGAAAATTTACTGGTGGCCCGAAGGCCTTTCCAGTTTCACCAGGACAGGTGGGCGAGCAAAGGCTCAGCCAAGAGGGGCGGGATTTGCTAACAACCGCCCGAGCGCCTCCGAAGGAGACCTAACAACTCAAGAGCAATTGTTTCGCGAATGAATCTACTACCGGATCGGAATCGCGACCCGCTGAGAAGATCCGGCGAGAAACTCAGCGGGCTGATGCATGGGTTAGGTTGCACGTCGACCTCTTTGTCGAGTTCGACGAGTACGGTTACCGGGGTCCCTAAGCCTGCCCCTAGTATTAGAGCTGAAGGCATCTAATGCAACGGTTATTGGATCTGATGGATCCGTAAGGACGTGTCTAGGGCGTCGACGGTGACTGGCTCCTGCATGATCAGGATTCGGGGAGTAGTCAGCGGCGGCAACGATAAGGCGATTATCATGACGCATAGCCTTATCGAAGTATCGTTCCGACGCTGACTTCATGTATTTCCGAATTGATTCGAGGCCCAGGTCGTCGTGTAGGTCAACGTTCCTCACGAACCACGGAGCCCCGACAGCTAACCTACAAAAGCGGGATTGTAGGGATTGAAGGGTGTCTATGTGTGTGCGGGCCGCGTGAGCGAACACCACACTCGCGTAAGTCATGACGGGCCTTATGCAAGTTTTGTAAAGTGTCACCTTGTTCCGAAGGGACATTTTACTCCGCTTACAGATCATGGGGTAGAGTCTACCGAGAATAAACGCGGCACGGTCACGGACTGATTTTATATGCGGGCGGAATGTCATCGATGCATCCAGGGTAACGCCCAGGTACTTGACCTTCCTAGCCCAGGGTATGGGTTGTCTAAAGAGAGTAATCGGGGGTGTGAGATTCCTCCTCCTAATCCGGGAGGAAATCCGTGTGGAGCTTCCCCTCTGAAATAGCACCGCAGTACTTTTCGATGGGTTGATGTCTATGCGCCATTTTCGGAACCACTGTCCTAGGGCTAGGGCTGCGCTCTGAAGCTTCTTCGCGATTAGGGACTTATTTCTACTAGAATAGTAAACAGTCGTGTCGTCGGCGAATAAAGCTAAATGGGTCGGCGGCGACCGGGGAATATCGTTGACGAATAAGCTAAATAGGAGGGGTGAGAGGACAGAGCCTTGCGGGACTCCAGCTGTGAGAGGTCGTGGGGAGGAGCGGGTTCCCTCGACTCGATATCGAAAAGAGCGGTTCGACAAGAAGTCCCGTATGATGAGCACGAGACTATCCGGCACGCCCATGTTGAATAGTTTGAAAATCAAACCATTGTGCCAGACTTTGTCGAACGCTTTTGCGACGTCGAAGAAGAGAGCTCCCGTGTATAACGGTTTTGGTCGATTAAGCCCCACAAGAATGTGCTCCGTGAGGCGGTGCACCTGTTGAACGCATGAGTGATTTGTACGGAATCCGAATTGTTCATCGATGAGAATGCCCTTGGATGAGACGAAGTCTCTGAGGCGTTTGTAGAGCAGACGCTCATACAGTTTGCCTAGAGACATGAGGAGGCTAATCGGGCGGTAGCTCGTCGGATGATTTTTCGGTTTACCGGGTTTATGTATGCCGATAACGTCCGCTTCTTTCCACACCGCGGGAAAGATACAGTTCGCCATAGCGGCATTGAAAATAGATGCCAACATCACGATGAGTTGGACGGGTAGAAGTTTAATAACGCGGTTAGATATACCGTCGGAACCGGGAGCCTTGCGAGGACGTAGGTATTTGATCAAGTCTTTAACTTCCATCGGGGTGACGGGTGGTAACGCATCCGAGGGTGGCAAGGAGGCTCTGCGTTCTACCTCACTGTCTACTAATTCTACATGAACAGGGTCCATGGATTGAGTGCTGGGCGTGCACTGGGTTTGCAGTGTATCGGCCAGCAGCTCTGCTTTTTCATCATCATCGAACGCCGCGAGTTGGCCTGAGGGGCCTACGAGGGGGGGCATAGTTACTACCGTATCCGATTTGAGAGTACGAGCTAAGCGGTAGTAAGACCTTTGGGAGGGCGCGAGTCTTTCTAAGAAATCAGACCATCTGGCATCTCGGACTTCGGCGATGCGAGACTTTACGTCGCGTTGTAGGGCACGCATTCGAGTACGATTATCCACGGTAGGATACCTATCGTAGGCGCGGATCGAGGCGTTCTTAGCTCTAAGGAGTTCCCTAATATCGTC
Organism: Bombyx mandarina; assembly: GCF_030267445.1. Taxonomy (NCBI): domain Eukaryota; kingdom Metazoa; phylum Arthropoda; class Insecta; order Lepidoptera; family Bombycidae; genus Bombyx; species Bombyx mandarina. The sequence continues at coordinate 10,040,086 of NC_143226.1, forward strand.
CGGCAATTTGAAGCGGTGAAGGAAGTCCTCCGCTACAACTTGCTTCGATGACCTATTTAATGTCGAGGTGATGTGTGACGTTAAGATGTCTATGGCTTCAGCGGTATCCTGAGGAGACGGGGTAGAGTCCGGGCTAAACGGGAGCGATGGTGGATCAGATTCAGCCAGGCTGATGCCCAGCGTGTGCCAATCCACCACAGTCCTCGTGACGGGAACGGAATCGGGAGCGCGACCGAGCTTCATAACGACGGGACGATGGTCTGAATCTAACTCTGAAACTACTTCGATCGAGTGTAAGCGCAGAGTTACGTTTTTTAATAACGCTATGTCGAGTATATCCGGGCGATGCGCGATATTTAGCGGGTAGTGAGTCGGGGTTAGCGGAGCGACGATATCGAAGGCGAGATCATCGACTAACGCGTCAAGCCGCCTGCCATTCGGGGTTGTGGTGTGCGAGTTCCACCTGACGTGTTTACAATTAAGGTCGCCCGCCAGAATGACAGAGCTTCCCATGCCGAGCAGCGCCTCGATATCGCTGCTTAGAACGATCTTATCCGGTGGAAGATAAACGGACGCGATAACGATCGGCGCGTGTCCAGTCAGTGAGATTCGGCATACTGATGCTTCGATGTTAGAAAGCGCGGGGGGGTCGAGTGGGACGCAGTGCAGGGCTCGTCTATAGTAAATGACGGTACCACCACCACGAGCAGTGAGCCTGTCGTTCCTAACCATGTTATAGTTCGCGATTTTAGGGTCGCGGCGCGCGGGCTTAAGCAGGGTCTCCTGCACCAAAAAGATGTCAATTTGATGGTCACGCAAAAAATCACAAACCTGATCACGTTGATTTGCGAGACCGTAAGCGTTAAAAAATCCTATCGTTACGGATAGGGGCTTTATTCTACTTATGTACGCCATTGATTACCGGCGGAGCGAGGGGAGGACGTACGTATTTAACGACGCGTATACGTCAGCGTATTCTTGCACAACGGCGATGAAGTGTTGTGCAGTGGAGGCAGCGCGAATGGCGTCACCTAAAGCGTTAACGCGCTCAAAGTTAATCGATTGAAAGAAGTCGATCGCTAGAGCAAGATTGTCGGACGCTGTCGGAGGGAAATTCGCGGGGGAGGGGCGTATCGCGGGGGTGGGACGAGTCGCGGGGGCGGGACGAATCGCGGAGGAGGGAGTTGTAGCCGTGTTCGTGTACGGCAGCGGTCTCGCCCAGGCCGAGCCACTGGGCACCGGCGCCGGAACGAACGCTGGCTTAGCCTGCGACACAGAGGGTGCCGAGGCTTTGATGTCTGGATGGGAAGCTCGGAGGCGGTTTTGGCGGGCGACGCGGCGATTTATTTTCGGGGCTCGGGGGCATCCGCGGTAATTTGCGGGGTGACCCTGTGTTCGACACAGGACGCAGCTAGGCGGTTCCGTCGCGGTTTTTTGATCGCGAGTGCATAGGGCCGTAGCGTGATCGCCTAAACACTTGACGCATCGGGGGCGCGCGTGACAGTTACGGGAAGAATGCCCGTACAGTTGACAGTTATGGCACTGGCTAGGAGTGCCTTTTTTATGGGGGGCTTCGACGGCGATACCGGAGAGCCTACAGACGGTCCGTATGTTAAAAATTTGCTTACCCTCGGGGGTAGGCTGGAGGGCGACTAGAACCATATTATATGGTTCCCTACCGCGGCCGGTGTGCATGCGGTGCACTGAATTTACTGGTAGGCCTTGTTCCAGAAGGTCGGCCTTGACGAGTTCGGCATCCAACTCTTTAGGGATGCCACGTATGACGGCACGGAGTTCGCGTTCCTCCTGGAGCGTATACGTATGGAAACTTATACGCTCCTTACGGAGGTAAGAAGAGAGGGCCCTATGGTCGTCGGGTGTTTGAACTTTAATTTGAATGCCGTTCGCGAGGTTACGGGCATTCGTGAAATTTATATTTTTGGCCTTAAGGGCCAGGCAAACTCGATCCCAAGCTGCCTTCTCCTGAAGGATAACCGGGGGAGGGGTCTGGGTTTTATTTTGAGCCACCGGACGCGGCGACGGAGTGGCACGGGCTGGGGGCGCAACGGGAGTCTGAGGGCGGGGGCGCGACGCGTTCACGGCTTTGCTAATTTTAGCGGCCGCGGGAGCTCGAGACTCCGCGGCACGCTTCTTACCCTTCTGTACCAGGGTGAATCCATCCGTCGATGAGGCGGGGGCGAGGTCGACCTCCATGTCCGAGTCAGAGTCGGAGCACGAGGAGGCGGGTGCAGGCGACCTACGAGCAAGTGTAGGTGCTTTAGAGGGCGCGACGGAGGCCGCGGATGATCGCTCAGCTGAAACGATGGTCACGGCGGACGACGCAGCAGCTTTTCTCGCCAGTATAGGCGACACGGGAGCGGCAGGCACGACAGAGGCTGCGGTGCTCAATGCAGAAGCTCTGCACGCAGGTACAGGCGACGCAGGAGCAGCGAGCGCGGCGGAGTCCTCGAGAGGGCTCGCAGTGTGATTGGCCTTGAAGGCCAGAAACTCTGAGGCGAGCTGTGGGTGGCGAAGTCGGAGGAATTCCGCGAATACAGCGTCCATGATCGCTGAGTACCCAGGTGGGGCGGCCCCGGGTCTTGAAAACACTCGCCTTGCGGCGAGGCCCCAACTTCTCGGACCTGAGCGGTTCTATTGAACACAGGTGGCAATGCGGCGCGATTACTACAGGACAAAGAAAAAGCACAACAAAACAGAAATTACAAAAAGAAACAAAACAAATAAATACTTGCAGGAAAACACTTTGTCGGCAAATGTTCCACGAACACAAAAATAACTAAAACAAAACAAATAAAAGCTTCCAGGAAACACACTTGGTCGGCAGATGTATCACGAACACAGGCCGCGCGAACAATGGCCGGGCTAACAAAAGCCGGGCGAACAAAGACCGGGCGATCGAGTGGACGATGAGCACGTCCGCACGTGACGGGTGCCTCTATCGGAATGAGTACTATGTATGATACTGATGATATTTGATTACTAAAATTGGTACCGATTTGAGAGATTTTAACCTTGGCATCGCCTTTGTGGATGAGCCGAACGCCTGGCGGCCTGATCCATTCAAAGGCAGGTCACGCAATAATCAGAGCATTCGTTGTTCAATTTAGCTTTTTATTTATTTATAACTCTGTATACTTGACAGTATAAAGGCGGATTTAATGCCACAGGCATTCTCTGACAGTCTACCTTATGGGAGTGCAGAGATTAACATTGGTAGGTATAGTGTGATAGTGATATTACTTAAACATACGTATAATATTTATAGATACAAATACTCGTACTTAAACAAAAACATATACATAAATATATACATGTCAGCGGAAGCAGTCGAGTTGATTCTTGATACATGCATAACGCTTATTATTATTATTTTTACGTTGTAATTACTTTTATAATTCCTAATTTTATTTTATTTGGTTTGTTACGTTTTCCTATAGCTTTAAAACCTTTTATTTGTAATAAAAGGTATCAAAACTGTAAATTCACGTAGGTAGCGACCAATCAAAGCAGAGCGTTTGTCTCGAGCGTGGTCGAAGCGTCATCTTTACTTTGGGAAGGCTTGTATTGTCGGTTGACACATTTTTGGAGCATAAAAACGTATCGAGTTGGATCGTTGGGGATAGTTAAAGTGAGATTGGTGCACCGAACTCGCTGCTCGGTCTCAACTGTTATATTCTCGTATAATATTACTGTGGATAACAAAATATTGCTTAAACTGAATGATAAAGCTGATAAATAGTGATCATTGTGTTTTGTGCTCGCACTGCATCCCAATGAAGCCCACTAAGCCCACAGCCACTAATGACGATGCCGCTAAGAATAGCCTTTCCCCAACATACATATAAATATTATATATTATTACCGAGTCCAGGCAACCCCCACCAGAGTCAGCACTAAACTACCTAGTCAGGTCATAAATTCTGTCACATGTTTAATGTAAAATAATTGAAACAAGTTTATTCATTATGTAACCATTCATATACCAAAATGGACTTAACAAAACATAGATTCTTATGACACTAAAGTTTATTCAAAATGACCTCCGTGATTTTGAATACAGGCCTTCAATCTGCGCGGCCAGTCGTCTATCGCAGCACGAACGAGGTCCATGTCAATATCGGCGGCTGCCTTAATCAAGGATGTCTTGAGTGACTCCAAATTGGGATGAGGCTTTGAGCACGCCTTTTCCTCCAAGTGTTGCCATATCTTGTAATCTAACGGATTCAAATCTGGACTGAAGGAGGGCCAGTTTTCGTGCCGGATGAAGTCGAATTCACGCGCCGCCAGCCAGTCTTGTGTGCTCTTCGCTCTATGAGCTGACGCCGAATCTTGTTGGAATACCCAGTGCCTGTTATTGAACATGGTATGAGAAACAGGTTCCACTAGGTTCGTCAGGACTGTATTTTGATAGACAACTGCATTCGTTTTTACACCTTTCTCACAAAAATGTACCTCTGTTAATCCCCAATAAGAAACTCCCAACCATACCATGAGCGAGGATGGAAAATGACCTCGTTGGACACGCGGAATACGGTTGCTCGCTTCTTCACTACTGTGTGCGTACACCTTATCATTTTGTTTGTTGTAGCTCTCTTCTACGGTAAAAATTTTTTCATCCGAAAAAAGAATTTCCCGATTTTTTTTCCCGCGTACCGCTTCAACAAAGCGCGGCATCTCTTCAGTCTCAGGTCCATTAGACGAGCATTCAAACGATGTCCTGTTTTTCTTCGATACGCCCGAAGCCCTAAGTCTTCATTCAACACCGTTTTCACCGTAGTTCTGCTTAACCCCATCTGAAGGGCCAACAGTTTCTGCTTACGTTTGGGATTTCTTTGAATTCGCGCCCTCACAGCTTTTATCACTGCTGGAGTCCTAACAGACCGAGGGCGACCACTTCTTGACCTGTCATCTACACTAGAGTCTTCATTGTATCGTTTGATGGTACGATAAACGAATATTTTGGTTATATTCAAATTTTTCAGTATGTTAAAAATTTGAATTGGCGCGTAACCGCAACGATGCAACGCAATAACTGCAACACGGTCTTCTTTAAGCGTCACTCCATATTTAAAAATGAGTAAAATTCTAAAAGTATACATTTTTATTTTCATGAATAATTTGAAATTCGAATTCAATAAACTTTTTTGTGGCCAGCATTCTAAAAGAAAAGTTTTTACTGTGTGACAATACTTATGACCTGACTTGTTATAAAAACGATCTCTCGCTGCGCCTTTGGCTCCAGGTTTGAGCCCCGTGAGCTCACCTACTAGTTGAGGTTACGCTGAAATAGCCTCTCAAGACTATCAGCTTAGGTAGGGAAAAAAAAGCCTTTGCCTCTTTTTTGTGCGTGCGTTCTTATTGAAACATATTGAGACTTTCTGTGTAATTTTAACAGTTTTCGATCGTAGTAGATTAATTCAGTCAAATATAATTAGGCCAGTTCTGTGTAATTTCTTTCCTTTTTTTACCACCTACCTCATTTCTGGTCGATAATAATATATATAAATAAAATATCAATTAGATGACTCTGCTAACTCTCTGAGAAAGAGTTTGAGAACCCTCGTCTTAAACGCTTCACGTGTAGTGGCCGATCTTATCTTAAGTGGGAGCGTATTCCATAGAAGATTGATAGATTTAGCTACTTATCTAAGCTTACAGTGTGCCCTATCACTGATAAAATTAGGCGAGATGAGAAATTTCAAGTAAAATCATTAATAATGATATTGAACAGATAATGGACGAAAAATTTACACGTAGATTTTTTTTATCGTGATTCATATCTCTAAATCTCAAGAGTATATTTGAGGAGTAATTCCCTGTTACAATGCAACACAAAAGGTTTGACATTAACGTGGTGAGTATTTCCTATACAGCTGTTTAAAACTGTTTAAATAGAAAAAAAATTAAACATAGGATATTATAAAACAAAATTTATTTTTTTCTCTTCAGAAAAACATCCTGTATCTGGGAATTCGATAAACCCTTCGTTTCCGGTACTAAGATGTAACTAATAGCCATATTACACAGAGCCACAGTCGCGAAGCAGTAGAACACGCCGTGGATCCCAACTAATGTGGTCATGTAGTTGAATATGATCAAGATGAAAAAATTGAGGAACCAGACCCATTCAATTATCAGTATTGATGCTAAGCTTTGAACCTAAAAAAAATTACATTAAAATCAATATTTGTTTAACTGCTTCATTATGATAATTAGGATCAGAATTACTACCTTATCGAATAGATAAAACGACTGTCTAAAAAACTATCATGAATTGCTTCTGGATGCACATTAAAAAAATTACAGTATTAAACTGTGACGTCACTATGAAGTTACACCCGGCGTTTTAGGTCACATGACCAAACCGATCTTTTTTTTTTTTTATTGCTAGATGGGTGGACGAGCTCACAGCCCACCTGGTGTTAAGTGGTTACTGGAGCCCATAGACATCTACAACGTAAATGCGCTACCCACCTTGAGATATAAGTTCTAAGGTCTCAAGTATAGTTACAACGGCTGCCCCACCCTTCAAACCGAAACGCATTACTGCTTCACGGCAGAAATAGGCAGGGCGGTGGTACCTACCCGCGCGGACTCACAATAGGTCCTACCACCAGTAGATTATTCTGCTTAGAAGCCTTTTGACACTCAGGATATGAATATGATTAAGCCCCAGCATTACTTTTGCAGAGAAGTCATATTACAGTTTAAAGATCAAAGTATTCTAAGAGAATTTGACTCCAGGCTGGCGAATAACTTTCACGCTGATGTTCTGATACTTATGTGTAGGTTCTAAAAACTCAAAGTCCTCACCTCAGGCACAAACACCTCTGCCAGCAGGACATAAGGCACGCTACCAGCTCCGAACATGAAGGCGAAGCAGTAAATTAAGATTACCAGAATGGTGACCCAAGATGGCGCACTTTTACTCTGCAGAAGATATCCCAGCGAGGCCATGCAGAGGGACACAAGCGCTGAAGACGCTATTATTAACACCTAGAAGTAAATTTCAGATTTAATTAGGTACGGTATGTAGTTAGTTTGTAATTAAATTTGAAGAATGAAACAGCTACTTTTAGTAATACTATTGATACCATTTCTTTAGTGGTGATGACACAGATGATGTTTCTGGACACCAGTAATCACACCAGATGGGCCGTGAACTAGTCTGTCCATATACAATACTAAACCTCTCCTTATCGAAATATACGAGCAATTTTTCTCAATGCTCTAAGCATGTGAATGAACACACGAGCTCATCTTGGTGGCTTAGGGCCCATTGATGCAACGTATAATCGCCATTAGCCTCAGTAAATTGTTTAAAAAATCCAAAGAAGTCGTCGTGGCTTAACGGATAAGACGTCCGGTGCATTCGTGTTGAAGCGATGCACCGGTGTTCGAATCCCGCAGGCGGGTACCAATTTTTCTAAAGAAATACGTACTCAACAAATGTTCACGATTGACTTCCACGATGAAGGAATAACATCGTGTAATAAAAATGAAACCCGCAAAATTATAATTTGCGTAATTACTGGTGGTAGGACCACTTGTGAGTCCGCGCGGGTGGGTACCACCGCCCCGCCTATTTCTGCCGTGAAGCAGTAATGCGTTTCGGTTTGAAGGGTGGGGCAGCCGTTGTAACTATACTTGAGACCTTAGAACTTATATCTCAAGGTGGGTTATGGCACACATTTACGTTGTATATGTCTATGGGCTCCAGTAGCCAGAAACGCATTACTGGTTCACGGCAGAAATAGGCAGAATGGTGATACTCACCCGTGCGCGTTTACTATAACATTCTACCACCAGTGATGGTACTTAACATTTCTCAAAGTTATAAATGATGGCGCTAAGTGTAGCGTTAGTCCTAGCTGCCAGAGCATGACTATACTCGTGTCATAGATTACAAGTTTCTATTTATATCCATAACGTTAAAAACTTTTAAGTTTTAATTCACTCAATGCTAACAAATGGGACTGCGGTTAGAAGTTGACTACGGATTTTAGGCTTTGTTTGTCTTATTATCTCTCTTTCTATCAACATTTAATCTGTGGGAAAGTTATTGTATTCAAATTTCCAAGAATAATATAACACATGGGAGAGAGGTGATAGATAGGACTTGAGAATGCCCAAGTCTATTCCGGTCGGCGGACGATACAGCGATTTGGACATCAATCTGCCAATATTCTACCTGCTCATCTGCTACACCTTTTTTGCAATTACTCTAATATATTCAACGGCCGTCTGGTGTAGTGGTAAGTGACATGGTCACTACATAAGGGGGTCGCGGGTTCGAATCCCGCCAAGGGAAGATATTTATATGATAAATATAAATGTCTTTTCCAGGGTTATGGATGTATATTAAATATATTATGTATATGTATAATAAAAATCTTACATTTATTTCCGTTATCTGGTACCTGTAACACAAGTTCTTTACGAACTTATCACGGGACCAGTTAGTAAATATTTATTTATTATATATTTATTTATTATTTATTTATTTGGCCTGGGTTTCAAGTTAAATTGAAAAAAAAGGTTAATGATTACAGTATCGCGAAACAGACTGTTCAGGCCAGTGCCTTCAATTATTTTAGAGCAAAGTCAAAGATGCTAGCCTTCTAAGGCGCTATTATTCATTCATTCACTACCCGCTCTTCAAGCATGCTGTACGTTTCCATTAAATATTATAAGAATAATATCAAGTGCTGGAGTTTTATTACCACAAGAAACTCCCCTATGTACCACAAGCCGGTACACAGTAGGCTTTAAATACATGAAAAAGTTATTGGAAGTGATGCAAATGAGGCACTAAATTCCTACTTACCCCAAAGAAAAATATAGCGCGCAATAAGACTTCAGACAAATAATAATTTGTGTCGATTATTATCAGAGATACGTCTGTGCATCTGTCTCGAAAGCGTCACACTCTGCGTCACACAATATTTGCTAAAAATCTTTCAAAATCAAAATTAAAATAGAACCTACCCTTCTACCAGCTTTGTCAGCTACAGTGGCAGTGACAAGTGTCCCGCTGCAGAGCGTCAGAGCGAACAGCACTGTGTATAAATCAGACTTGGCAGGGTCTGTCTGTCTGAAGACCTCCTTAGCATATACTTGTACTGGAACTATGCCCATGAAAACCTGAAGAATCATTAAAATCATTTGCGCCTAAGGTCTAAGGCCAAGCGAGTGGCTTACAAAGTAATTTTTTTTTTTTTTTTTATTGCCTTTGTAGGCAGACGGGCATACGGCCCACCTGATGGTGAGTGGTTACCGTCGCCCATGGACTTCAGCAATGCCAGGGGCAGAGCCAAGCCGCTGCCTACCGCAATTAATTACCGATTTTACATTTACCGATTTCATTACCGATATTACAATAAGTAATTACCGAGAGTACTGTTATAGAATTATTTGGCTGTGTACATTAAAATGCGAACTCCATTAGCCTTTAGACGTGAGACGGAAGCCTTAATAGTGGATCTCACAGATAGCATAGCCTATCTGTGCCCTTAGTATTATCAGAGTTTTTGTTAGAGTTCATGGCAATAAAAACAAATCTGTCCTACTTCACAATTTCCTCTTCTAACTGAATTTCGTTATTGTACGAAAAGCCCTTTCAGGTTAGTCGATAGAAAACAAAAAATGGCCTATGCCTATGCTTAAAATTAACCAGCCAATTTAATAACGTTACGCGCTGGGGTTCGGGACAAATAAATTTTCCACCAAAGTACAACTTAAAACTGTATTTATCACTTAGAACACACACAGAACACTTTAAAATTCTCAATTCGCTTCTTCCGCTTCGCTTCAGGTGATCCGTTCGCTGTTTCGCTTCGAGTAGCTCCGATTACTAACTGACTGCATGCCGACTCTGCAACGCTTTTATAGTCGAGATGAAATCCTTAGTATCGTCGAGAATATTCCACAAAAATCTAGTATTGTGTGTTTCCGCTATCTGACAATAGATGGCGTTGTGCTTCTCGAAGCGTTCTAGATGCTACTAGATCCTTCGATTTTCGTTCGACTATTCGGCGATAGATGGCGTTACACTTACCAGCGTAACAATTTAGTAATAATATGGACACGAACGCTTAAAAATAATTAGAGATAATTTACCTGCATCGAGATCACAGTTAAAACGGTGAGAAAGCCCCGCAGTGACGATGGCGTCGTAACTGAAAAATATGAAGCAAAACTTAATGTTATCAGGAATTAATAGTTTCTATTATTTGTGTCTATTCGCTACAATGAGTTGTCTGAGAGTGTCAAAGAGAAAAGTCACTGGAAAAGATGTAAAAAAATATTTTATGTCTATAATAATATCATGACAGAAAAAATATATAAAAAGTGCAGTATTTACTTCAATTTAATTGGTTTCAAGCCAATGCCACATATATGTACAAAAATCAAGTTATCTCAATGTCATCGTGGTACCTACATAACTAGTCAGGTCATAAGTATTGTCACACAGTAAAAACTTTTCTTTTAGAATGCTGGCCACAAAAAAGTTTATTGAATTCGAATTTCGAATTGTTCAGGAAAATAAAAATGTATACTTTTAGAATTTTACTCATTTTTAAATATGGAGTGGACGCTTAAAGAAGACCGTGTTGCAGTTATTGCGTTGCATCGTTGCGGTTACGCGCCAATTCAAATTTTTAACATACTGAAAAATTTGAATTTATCCAAAAGATTCGTTTATCGTACCATCAAGCGATACAATGAAGACTCTAGTGTAGATGACAGGTCAAGAAGTGGTCGCCCTCGGTCTGTTAGGACTCCAGCAGTGATAAAAGCTGTGAAGGCGCGAATTCAAAGAAATCCCAAACGTAAACAGAAACTGTTGGCCCTTCAGATGGGGTTAAGCAGAACCACGGTGAAAAGGGTGTTAAATGAAGACTTAGGGCTTCGGGCATATCGAATAAAACAGGACATCGTTTGAATGCTGTCTAATGGACCTGAGACTGAAGAGATGCCGCGCTTTGTTGAAGCGGTACGCGGGAAAAAAAAAAAATTTTTACCCTAGAAGAGAGCTACAACAAACAAAATGATAAGGTGTACGCACATAGTAGTGAAGAAGCGAGCAACCGTATTCCGCGTGTCCAACGAGGTCATTTTCCATCCTCGCTCATGGTATGGTTGGGAGTTTCTTATTGGGGCTTAACAGAGGTACATTTTTGTGAGAAAGGTGTAAAAACGAATGCAGTTGTGTATCAAAATACAGTCCTGACGAACCTTGTGGAACCTGTTTCTCATACCATGTTCAATAACAGGCACTGGGTATTCCAAAAAGATTCGGCGCCAGCTCATAGAGCGAAGAGCACACAAGACTGGCTGGCGGCGCGTGAAATCGACTTCATCCGGCACGAAGACTGGCCCTCCTCCAGTCCAGATTTAAATCCGTTAGATTACAAGATATGGCAACACTTGGAGGAAAAGGCGTGCTCAAAGCCTCATCCCAATTTGGAGTCACTCAAGACATCCTTGATTAAGGGAGCCGCCGATATTGACATGGACCTCGTTCGTGCTGCGATAGACGACTGGCCGCGCAGATTGAAGGCCTGTATTCAAAATCACGGAGGTCATTTTGAATAAACTTTAGTGTCATAAGAATCTATGTTTTGTTAAGTTCATTTTGGTATATGAATGGTTACATAATGAATAAACTTGTTTCAATTATTTTACATTAAACATGTGACAGAATTTATGACCTGACTAGGTATAAATCCTCCCGTGTCTTAAGAGTGTCACTAGCAATTGATAATGGGGGCTATTCTAAAGAGCTACCACCAACCTTACTATTTGTTTCGAGAAATCATTTGTCCGATTTGAAATGTGAGTGAAAAGCTATACAATATAATTGAGGCTTGAACCTCATGTCTGTTTCAAGGTGGTTGGCGATGTTAGCGGCGTGACATCTGTCCATCTAGTGTCGTACGAAAATCCCGTACTTACACAACTGTTTGATAGTAGATACGTTTTTGGTTGGTTCCTGTACGTCATCATCATTGTTAAGTTTCTCCTTTTCAGCCTCTTCTGCTTTGCTGTCGGGCTCTGAAAGGTCCATATGTAAAGACCCAAATGTATATTTAAATTTAGTATCTGGAAAATCATCTTCAGGAGAAATAAAAAATTCAAATCGAAGCCAAATTATTAAGTTATACAGTGAATACAATAGTTGTTAAAAAGTTTTTTAACTCGTACTATTCCTTGGGAATGTCTGGAACTCATAGTTTTGACTAGTTTTTTTTCTTCCAAAATTTCTTAAATCTAGGAAACGAAAGTCACAAAAATTTTGTTTCGAATTCTCTAAATCTAACTGAAGTAGTTTTGTCACCTGCGGTAACAGAAACGAGTTCAATAGCTGGCACAACTTGTTGCTTTATCCTTATCAGCTCATCAATGACTCCCATGGAAGCTGGCGACAGACCTTTGTAGTGTGCGATAGATGCGCGGGCGTCCTGAAAAATTAAATGCTTTTTATCTGAGATCAGTTAAACGTACTAATCGATCACACTAGTACATCGATCAGTTTGAGCTCTTGTTTCGCGAAGATTTGATAGGATCTACTGTCTGTGAGGGGTTAAATTTTAAACTCATCCCTTCTTTTCTTCCCTCGCAAGTTCTTATTATCGATTCTTTTGCTTTTAGACTCTGCACTGCTACGATCGATCATTCCTATCCAATTTTTAAAAAAATATGTTTTTATTTGTGTAACTGGTGATGTTTGTGACTGATTATTATTTATACCAGTAGTATTAGTAGTAGTATTTCCACTAGGACTAGAGCTACGGTTCTGAATTCTCATTTATTTGAAATTTTGTAATATTCTGGGTAAGTATCAGATAATATTGGACACTTTTTACACAATAGTAGATTCATCAATTGATTTACCGATATTTCCTGACCAAACTAAAGTTACTAATTTTAATACTGTTTTTTTTGTTCTATTACGTTAATTATTTGTACGTGTGAATAAAATGATAACAATTATTTTCCTACCTCTTCCCTTTGTTTCCTCATGTAGTAAATGGGACTCTCTGTACTCAGCAAAAAGAGAAAAACTCCGGTCACGCTCAAAGCTAAGCTTATCCATATTATAACATGGTAGGTAGAGAACCAGCCTATGATGTAGGATAGTAAGACTCCCACGCAGTAGAGAAATAAAGGACCTGTAGGACAAATTATAGGATTCATCAGCCGTTTCATAGTGCTACGATTTTCCTAGTGTAATCCAATCAATAGACTAGATATGTTCAAAATAAGGCAGATAGATTTCTCAACCAAAAATGATTGTGTTTGTTTAAATATGAAAAATTTCACGAACACACACTACACAGTGACCTATGTTATGTTAGCAGTGGAATCAAATCACACATCACAAAGCTTAGTCTATAGCTAAGCCTAGGCTAGAGTCTAGTCTAAAGAATTATAGTCTCTTCAGATAATATCATAAAGTTTGTTGATAAGCTCTGGCTTATTTACCGCTAACTCAATCAAAGAGGTTGCCACTCGTTAACTTTTTAGCATAATCACAGACGATATTTTCACTCCTTTTGCCGATTATTCCGGGTTGTGAGCTCACGTGATTAGTGCATTAAAGATTAATATAATGTTAGATAGATTAAGTACATGACCAATCAGAGGCAAAGTGAAATGAAAACAGGAAAAGGTCTTTACTTGAAGCCAAAGCCCCTCTGATGGAATCGTCCGCGATCTCCGATATAAATATTGGGGCCATCACCAGCAAACCCCCACCGGAGATTCCGGCTAGGAACCTCGCAAGCAGGATCAGTATCGGTGAGGAACATAGCTCCACTATGGTCCATGATAACTGGAAAACAAATTGTAATTGATTGAAGTTGTGGTAGAATGTGTTCGATTTTTACTCAAGAGAGTATAGTAGTAGCTCCTTCAGGTTTTTTTATTACTTCCATGGGTCGACGAACTCGCGACCCACCTTTTTTGTTTTATTGCTTAGATGGGTGGGTGAGCTCACAGCTCACTTGGTGTTAAGTGGTTACTGGAGCCCATAGACATCTACAACGTAAATGCGCCACCCATTTTGAGATATAGGTTCGAAGATCTCAGTATAGTTACAACGGCTGCCCTACCCTTCAGACCGAAACACATTACTGCTTCACGGCAGAAATAGGCAGGGTGGTGGTACCTACCCGCGCGGACTCACAAGAGATCCTACCACCAGTTGTAACCTGATGTAAAGTGTGTTTTAAGTAAGTCAGTTTTATAGTACAACGACTGCGCTACCGTACCAACCGAAACCATTTCTGGTTGACGGAAAAAATAGGCAGGGTGGCGCTACCTACTTGTGCGAGCTTAGGAGACATCTCACAATGAGTAAATTCCACTTCTGTTACAGTTTCATACGTTCTGCCTTGAACCATAACATGACATTCATATAAGAGTATTAAGCGGTAGGCAGCGGCTTGGCTCTGTTGAAGTCTCTGCCTCTCTCTTGCTGAAGTCCATGGGCGACGGTAACCACTCACCATCAGGTGGGCCGTGTGTTCGTCTGCCTACAAGGGCAACAAAAAAAAACCTATTATTTATTTTTGAAACTTAACTACCACAACTTAACACATTCGAATTAAGTTAGTAAGGCATTTTAAGCTTAAGTCTTCAAAGCTTCTTATAGTATAGTTTTATCTTATAGTCATCAAAGCCTATAGAAAACGCATGCTTGTTTTTCTGCAGAAACAGGCAAGTCGTTAATACCGGCCAGTTCGAGACGCTCCTCCGCGACACGGGGGGTGCCCTAAAACAGCAGCAAACGATCTTTTCGTGTTGGTGACGCAAAAGGCGACTAAGAAATTCACCTGATCATTGGCTTTTCTGAGTATTATACCAGCCTACTGTGATCGCTAGCTGTCATTCAAGTAAATCGTAATCACAAATGTTCATGCTGTGTTGCTTTATATCTATGTTGGAGGTAGGTTTACTGATAGTAGGACCTCTTGTGAATCCGCATGGGTATTTCTGCCGTGAAGCAGTAATGCATTTCGGTTTGAAGGGTGGGGTAGACGTTGTAAATATATTTGAGACCTTAGAACTTATATCTCAAGGTGGGTGGCGCATTTACGTTGTAGATGTCTATGGGCTCCAGTAACCACTTAACACCAGGTGGGCATTGAGCTCGTCCATCCATGTAAGCAATAAAAAAAAGGTCATGTTGTGAGCCCACACGGCCCGTACCATCATACTTCCTGCTTCTACTACAAAGCTATCACGAGCTCCGGTTTGAAGGGCGAGACAGCTTTTATACTGTCCAACCAGGGCTTATAACTAGTCAGGTCATAAGTATTGTCACACAGTAAAAACTTTTCTTTTAGAATGCTGGCCACAAAAAAGTTTATTGAATTCGAATTTCGAATTGTTTATGAAAATAAAAATGTATACTTTTAGAATTTTACTCATTTTTAAATAAGGAGTGGACGCTTAAAGAAGACCGTGTTGCAGTTATTGCGTTGCATCGTTGCGGTTACGCGCCAATTCAAATTTTTAACATACTGAAAAATTTGAATTTATCCAAAAGATTCGTTTATCGTACCATCAAACGATACAATGAAGACTCTAGTGTAGATGACAGGTCAAGAAGTGGTCGCCCTTGGTCTGTTAGGACTCCAGCAGTGATAAAAGCTGTGAAGGCGCGAATTCAAAGAAATCCCAAACGTAAGCAGAAACTGTTGGCCCTTCAGATGGGGTTAAGCAGAACCACGGTGAAAAGGGTATTAAATCAAGACTTAGGGCTTCGGGCATATCGAAGAAAAACAGGACATCGTTTGAATGCTCGTCTAATGGACCTGAGACTGAAGAGATGCCGCGCTTTGTTGAAGCGGTACGCGGGAAAAAAATATCGGGAAATTCTTTTTTCGGATGAAAATTTTTTTACCGTAGAAGAGAGCTACAACAAACCAAATGATAAGGTGTACGCACACAGTAGTGAAGAAGCGAGCAACCGTATTCCGCATGTCCAACGAGGTCATTTTCCATCCTCGCTCATAGTATGGTTGGGAGTTTCTTATTGGGGCTTAACAGAGGTACATTTTTGTGAGAAAGGTGTAAAAACGAATGCAGTTGTGTATCAAAATACAGTCCTGACGAACCTTGTGGAACCTGTTTCTCATACCATGTTCAATAACAGGCACTGGGTATTCCAACAAGATTCGGCGCCAGCTCATAGAGCGAAGAGCACACAAGACTGGCTGGCGGCGCGTGAAATCGACTTCATCCGGCACGAAGACTGGCCCTCCTCCAGTCCAGATTTGAATCCGTTAGATTACAAGATATGGCAACACTTGGAGGAAAAGGCGTGCTCAAAGCCTCATCCCAATTTGGAGTCACTCAAGACATCCTTGATTAAGGCAGCCGCCGATATTGACATGGACCTCGTTCGTGCTGCGATAGACGACTGGCCGCGCAGATTGAAGGCATGTATTCAAAATCACGGAGGTCATTTTGAATAAACTTTAGTGTCATAAGAATCTATGTTTTGTTAAGTTCATTTTGGTATATGAATGGTTACATAATGAATAAACTTGTTTCAATTATTTTACATTAAACATGTGACAGAATTTATGACCTGACTAGGTACACTTTGTCGATTGTACCACGTAGAAAAAACCAAAGAGATTTTTTATCCAAAACAAAACGCTATTCTCAATAAATTAAGATTTCTATATCAGCCCGAGTGAAGCCAATAAAACCAATTAATAGATAGACATTAATAAATTAACAGCTACCAATCGAAGGTCCCAAACTAAGGAAATCTTTGTTGTTATTAACGAAATATATTGGAACGAAGTTCCTTACGGCAGGCTTGGAGGGGATAGGGATTTTGCTGCGCGACCGAACTGAAAAAAATGTGATAGTAAAACCGTAAGAAAAAATCCGTGGAAAAAAGTGCGTGGAATAAAACCGTTTAATGAGACGTGCGCATGCGCGACAGTCGTATACACAAGCGAGTAGTGTATAATACCTTTCTCTTTCTCCCTCTTTCTTTTCGTTCTCTCATCCCTTCTCTCTCTATTGGAACGAAGTTCCTTACGGCACGCTTAGAGGGGATAGGGATTTTGCTGCGCGACCGAACTGAAAAAAATGTGATAGTAAAACCGTAAGAAAAAATCCGTGGAAAAAAGTGTGTGGAATAAAACCGTTAAATGAGACGTGCGCAGGCGCGACAGTCGTATACACAAGCGAGTAGTGTATAATACCTTTCTCTTTCTTCCTCTTTCTTTTCGTTCTCTCATCCCTTCTCTCTCTAATTTGTAATTATTTCTATTTCTATGTAATTTTATGCTGTCAAACACAAATAAAGAGACATATTTTGTTATTTTAATTGATAATTTGAATTACGATTTTATTTTTATTTTACGTAATTATTATTTCCTAAAATACTGAATTTCCTAAATACTTTCCTGTACTTAAATAAAAACTAATCAGCAAAATTTAAGAGAAAAGTCAAGAAAACCAACATAAAATTGAGTACGATTTTTTTTTTGCAATTTGTGTCGATTCTACATTAGCCGAAGGAATTTCGTTCCTACCTGAATTATTATTTTACGTAATTTATTATTTCCTAAAATACTGAATTTCCTAAATACTTTCCTGTACTTAAATAAAAACTATTCAACAAAATTTAAGAGAAAAATCAAGAAAACCAACATAAAATTGAGCACGATTTTTGCAAATTGTGTCGATTCTACATTAGCCGAAGGAACTTCGTTCCTACCTGGTGTCCCACGACACCACATTTTTTTTTTTTTATATATTTTACTGGTGGTAAGACCTCTTGTGAGTTCGCACGGGTAGGTACCACCACCCTGACTATTTCTGCCGTGAAACAGTAATGCGTTTCGGTTTGAAGGGTGGGGCAGCCGTTGTAACTATACTGAGACCTTAGAACTTATATCTCAAGGTGTTTGGCGCATTTACGTTGTAGATGTCTATGGGCTCCAGTAACCACTTAACACCAGGTGGGCTGTGAGCTCGTCCACCCATCTTAGCCATAAAAAAAAACCAAATAGAAGAAAATAAAAGAATATCTAGACCTTGAACTTAAGACCCGTCGGTTTGTTGGGGCCATTGGCAAACTGGATCTACAATATCAGAGAATGCTCGTAGTTTACAAAGGCCCATCGACGTCATTAAAATCGTGACGTCATAAGGGGCGTTTGAGTTAGCCAGTATAATATATTATGTTTGAAATGATATATTCAACACATGTGTGGTGAATTCGATGATAATCAGCCGTTTTAAAAGAGCGAGTATCGCGACCCAATTTTCTGAAAAAAAAATATTATTTTTTTATTATTTTGTTTTATTATTATTTTGCACTTATTTAATTATTATTTTGCACGGTTTTCTTGTGAAGCTAAAGCGCGTGTATGAAGTTGCTATTATCAAAAATAACTAGCGCTATAAACATAGATCGTACACAAATATTACCTACATATGACGTCACACGTTGTGATGTAAACATTTAGATTGAGGTGAAAAAATATTGCATTATTTTTTTTTAGTTATTTCACAATTGAAAATTCTAATCGCTATTTTTGTTCAATAAAGTTTCTTATTTAATTAAAGTACCATAATATAATTTTTTTATTATTGTCCGATTGCCTATTTTTAACTGACTTAAAAAAGGAGGAGGTTCTCAATTCTACTGTATGTTTTTTTTATGTTTGTTACCTCATAACTTTTGACTGAATCGATTAACTGAACTTTTGGGTGAATCAATTTTGATGATTCTTTTTTTATTAGAAAGCCGACGCTTCCCATTATGGTCCCATTTCAATTTTGTCCAGTTCTGATAATGGTATCCGTGAGAAAACCATATAATTATTAAATTTGCATTAAGTACGTGCGCGACCAATAGATGAATAACTCAATATCACGCCAACCGATTTCGATGATTATTGTTTTTAGTGTATATTAATTTGTTTTGGAATATCTTTTTTTTTTCTATTTGAAGTCGGTTTTTGTTAAAGCATGTCTATTTACAATTATATTATTATATTATTATTTTCGTCTTACGTTCCTAAATGTAGCTAATGCTTTACAATTATGCTAAAGGGCTTTTAATAGTTTCGACTATCGTTCGTCTCTTTCTCTCTTTCGGAATCTTTCTACGCAGCTTTCACGGCACTACTTATTATTTTTCTATTCCCTACCTAGTCGATGGTGGCTTGTTTCAGCTACACTCCGGCTGGTATTGCAATAATTGTTACGTTATAATACTCATTGTAAAAATGAATACTTCAAAAAAACCCTAATATTTAAAAAAAAAAAGAAAAAAGACATGCCCGCTGAGTTTATTACCAGTTCTTCTGAGGACGGAGGCTAGTTTTTGTGAATCGGCGGTAGTTCTTTTGACGTTCAACAAGTATGTACCTTCATTTATGTTGAATAAAAATAATTTTTATTTTGATTTTGAAAAATTTTTGATTTTGATTTTGCTCGATAACCTCACGGGGTTCAAATAGAAAAAGTTTGCTAACACTGACCCTAGCAAGAACAGTGCATCGCAGAATCTGTCACCGAATCGGAATGGCGACCTACTGAGGAGATCCGGTGATAAGCTTTATAGGTTGAACCAACATCAACGTCCTATTAACTTGAAAATAGACTCACGTATCATGGTCCGATGATGACGAAGGATAGTTAAAATCGATGGTTAAAATGGTATTTTACCTTCTTTTTTTTATTGCTTAGATGAGTGGACGAGCTCACAGCCCACCTGGTGTAAAGTGGTTACTGGAGCCCATAGACATCTACAACGTAAATGCGCCACCCACCTTGAGATATAAGTTCTAAGGTCTCAAGTATAGTTACAACGGTTGCCCCACCCTTCAAACCGAAACGCTGCTTCACGGCAGAAATAGGCGGGGTGGTGGTACCTACCCGTGCGGACTCACAAGAGGTCCTACCACCAGTAAATACCTTTTGTTACATTTTTATTGTACTTTAGAATTTTATTATTTTAGTCTGATTGCATGACCCGAAACACCAGGACAAAAGTTTATTTATTTATTTAACTTCAATTTGTAATTGGGTGCTATTATTATTTTATGTTGCTTTTAGTGGGTGTCTTTACTAAATGCCGATTTTATTGGGTGTTTTTTTTATATTATGTGGTGATATTAGTTGTCGTTTTTTTAGACAATATATCATTGCCATGGAAATCGAATTTACGAAATTAGCGAATAATAATAACTAGTGGCCCCGCAGTATTCGCCAAAACCGTATTGTAGATCAATAATATTGAAGGCAAACAATATTAATCTATTTTCAATTCGACCACAGACTTTAAGCGATAACAAAAGTTTCCCAATTGACAGTAAGCAAAGAGTATATTTTTATGTATGTGTTGTGTCAAATATGGTAGTGTGTGTAATGTTTTCTTTATTGATTTAATGTATCTTTTATGCATTATTTAAAAAAAATATTAGCATTGTGCACTTCTTCTCTATAATCTCTATAAGTGCGGGAAATTTCATAGTCCTCCGTCCGCACAATTTTCGTAAAAAGGGATACAAAGTCTTTGCTGGATGGATAAAATAATAATAATAAAAAACAAACATACAACATTGAACAGAGTTAAAACGATTCCACCATTTTTTCTGCCCAGACTGTTGATCAGCGTTCCGGTTATGGCTGTACCGAGCATCGCTCCCAACGACGGTAGACTTCCCAGGAGAGATACGTGCGTTTCTGTGAATGGCGTCGATAGCGGGGTCAGCTCGGACGTGAAGAGCTCCGTCGTGTACGAAGGCCAGACGTTGGTGAAGCCCATCAAAAGTGAACCGTAGCCACCTAAAAATAAAGTGACTATTAAAGATTTTGCCACTCTTGAATATATTGGTTTGTTGCCTATACTGGGAGTCCTCAATAGAGCGAAGCGGTACTTCACGCCTGGACAAAGACTTTTGCTTTATAAAGAACAAGTCCGGCCTCGCGTGTAGTACTGCTCCCATCTCTGGGCCGGGGCTCCCAAATACCAGCTTCTTTCATTTCACTCTATACAGAAGAGGGCCGGACGGAATTTCGATAATCCCTCATCCTCACGGATCGTTTGGAACCTCTGGGTCTACGGAAGGACTTCGGTTCCCTCTGTATTTTGTACCGTATGTTCCATGGGGAGTGCTCTGAGGACTTGTTTGAGATGATTCCCTCATCTCCTTTTTATCATCGCACCTCCCACCATCGGAGCAGAGCTCATCCATCTTATCGGAACCGCTGCGTTCATCGACAGTGGGTTTCCAGAGGTTTTTTTCGCCACGTACCATCCGGTTATGGAATGAACTCTCCTCCGCGGTGTTTCCCGAGCGCTATGACATGTCCTTATTTAAAAGAGGCGAGAGGCGAGAGCATATGTCTAACTATTATAGTTATGCCGCAATAATTGTTCCTTTATTTAACAAAAATAAAACAACGTCAAATGTCGTTGAAATTTTTCTTAAACCCGAGGGGAGCCGAAGCGGGTGGCCTATACATAATAAAGAACTACAAGGCTATCCCAAAGAACAGGCAACGAGAATAAAAAAAAAATATGCAAAAGATTCCTTAGAATTATACATATTGCGTAAGCTTCATCTTCTTTCTAGCGTTTTCCCAGTCTAGTTTAAGGATCAGCTTTCCTACTTAAGCTCCTCCACTTTGCCAGTTCTTCTGCATCCTTCTGGTTGAGGTTCTTCTCCTCCATATATTTCTATAATAACCCATACGATTTTTTTAAATTAACGCAGTGATCTTACAGAATTACCCTGAGCTCTATTGTGTTGTAGTAATGGCCATATAGATACATGAGATTTGCCCATTTATCGGTAATAACTTTACGGCAGGCCACATTGATTTCCTTTGTAGGCAAAAGTGGACATTTCTATTCTTTTGCATGAAGCCCCAAAAATATTAGTTACTAGCTGTACCCGTCCGCTTAGCTGGGTATTTAAAATTAACATCATTATTTCTCACCCCCATACAGATTCTCATCATTAACACCCCCGCAACTGGTGTAGGGAGTCCAACACTCATAATAATATTAGCCTATCCATTAAGTACATGTATTTTCTACATGGATACCAAGTTTCAAGTCAATCGGATGCACGGTTCAGTAGTTATAACGGAACATCCGTAAAAACCATTGTAGATTTATATATTAGTATAGATGTTGTTGCTGAAATGAGCCTTTTAGGACGATCGTTCTCTCGGGCACAAGCGAAACCGAGAGACAAACACTTCATAGACAAAAAATAACGGAGAATCTTCTTCTTGATAAAATCTAAATTATGGTTAGCACACTAGTAAGTTTTTGGTACAGTAGGCTCGATACTCAGCGGCTTGATTGTGCCCATGGGAATGTTGATGTCCTTAATTATCGGTAACCACTACCATCAGATGGGCCATGTATTTTTTTTTTGCTTGGGTGGGTGGACGAGCTTACAGCCCACCTGGTGTTAAGGGGTTACTGGAGCCCATAGAAATCTACATCGTAAATGCGCCACCCACCTTGAGATATAAGTTCTAAGATCTCAGTATAGTTACAACGGCTACCCTACCTTACAGACCGAAACAAATTACTGCTTCACGGCAGAAATAGGCAGGGCGGTAGTACCTACCCGCGCGGACTCACCTACCACCAGTAAAAGTACCATGTGCCCGTTTGCCTAGAAGTGCGATTTAAAAAAACACACTCTTAGTCAGCTTTTCACGATTTCATTCTCATAGACCTGTTGGCACCAGCCTTCTTTATAACAAGCAAGAGACGAAAACATGTCAAAACAAAAGATCATTATTACAAAAATAAATAAAAACACTTACACGCAAAAGAAGTGAACACCTGATTCAATTTTCCTTTCATTTTCACCAAAAAAAAAAACAAAAAAAAACAGAATACCACCGCACTCCACATCCGATATAATTACAGACTATAAAACATTATGTTCAATGAAAGTAAATCTTAAGTAAAGTCACGTAGGTATTAATTTAAATAAACAAGAACGGAAGATACTAAATATGTGTTAAAGTCAAATGTTTTACGAGCTGACAGATGTAATAACGTTATAACACTATCTGCATTGAAATACAGAACTGCGCGTGGTTCTGTATTATGCATTATATTTTATGTCGGCAATGCACCGTGAGGTACGTGCGCACACACATCTAACACCGGGTTATCGGAGAATTGACCTTTTCAATATGACCGCTGGGTGCAATGCCAGGTGGGTTAAGGCTTCCGCCACCCAGGAGATGTGAATAGGCTGACGGGCTAACAGAAATTGACAAGGTATTGGCGCTTAATCGACTGTATCCATACCTGTTACCACTAATTACATGACTAATGATGTACTGTGTGCTTAGTGCGATTTTTTTAACATTCTCGATAGCGTAAAAGTTAACTCATATTTGTATGGAATGGGATCGTTTGCCTACGTTTGCCGCTAGGGGCGCTGTTTCAACTGCATACGAAATTGGGTTAACTTTTACGCCATCGATGACGTTAAAAAACTCGCACTAAGCACACTGAAGTAAGCTTTTAGTCGTGAGAGTCTTTTTATTTTTATTAAATACGCTTTTATTAGCTTCAGACGTATGTATGTTAGTATAGTAACGGAATCTTCGAACATGATTTTGACCCCCTTCAAAACGTCGGATTAACTCGAAGTTTGGCATAGGTACTTATTAAGGACCGATGACAATTCGATATTTAAAAAATAATAATTGCAAATATTGAAATTCAACTAAAAATTGAATATAAGTAATAGTTTAAAAAAAATTAATAATAGGTAAACTAACAAAATACGCTTTCATAGAAAATTCAACTAAAAAATTGAAAATAAATTTTAATAAATTTGAATTAAAAATAGTGTAAGAAAAAAATATTTTATTGTTAAAAAGCGTGGTAGGACCTCTTGTGAGTCCACCCGGTAGGTACCACCGCCCTGCCTATTTCTGCCGTGAAGCAGTAATGCGTTTCGATTTGAAGGGTAGGGCAGCCGTTGTGACTATACTTGAGACCTTAGAACTTATATCTCAAGGTGGGTGGCGCATTTTCGTCGTAGATGTCTATGGGTTCCAGTAACCACTTAACACCAGGTGGGCTGTGAGCTCGTCCACCCATTTAAGCAAATAAAATAATAATCATGTATCTCTTATCTTTTCAACACCGCAGATATTTCCCGCAGAAGTTCACTAGGAATCCTTCATTCGGAATCCAAAACAATGAAAATACGCAAGGATCCCCGACAATGCATGTCACTGCTATTTTGATATGACACTTGTCTATTTATACTACGATAACCTTAATTGTGCGTTGTACTTACATCATATTCGATATAATTTGTTCCATCGACCTCGGCAATAAATAATTTGAGTATTAGACGCAAGAGACACAGCGTATTTCGCTTTGAACGACACCTATATATATAAAAGAAAGACGTGTTAGTTACACTATTTATAACTCGAGAACGGCTGAATTGATTTGGCTGAAAATTGGTGGGTAGGTAGCTTAGAACCAGGAGAAGGACATGGGATACTTTTTATCACGTTCCCGTGGGACGTGACATAAAACGTAGTATAAGAAAACGCAACTAATATGGAATAACAAAACGCAGTTGACAGATAAACGTAATGTAGTCTATGGTTAAATAAAGTAGAATTTTGAAGTTGACTGGTTGATGTGTTTGTTTCGAGTTTCTATTAGCTTGATGTGCTGAGATAGGTAATCATTAAGAAAGCCATGTCGCGACCAACACGATCACATCTTTTCCGACGAAGCCGTAATGCAAGGATTCGAAATATTGCGAGTGAAAGAACTAAAGAAGAACAAGAAATAAAAGTATAGTTATAATGATAACAACTAAAATACATGTCCATTATAGGAATCATTAAAATACTTGCTTTTTTTATTTACATTAATTATCCAAATCAAAAATTTACCTTCATAAAATCCAAAGTCTACGCATTTATTGCCTCTAAGGCGGAACAAAGTTCACGGGTCAGCTAGTTTATTAAACGTCGTGAATGTTGTAAAAAGTGCAACCAAAAAACTAGAAAAGTCCCATAGTCAAAAAGGTATTGACTCCTAGAATAAACTCAGTATTAATCTATACTTATAATATTATAAAGCTGAAGAGTTTGTTTGTTTGAACGCACTAATCTCAGGAAGTACTGGTCCAATTTGAAAAATTCTTTCAGTCTTAGATAGCCCATTTACTGAGGAAGGCTATAGGCTATACAACATCACGCTAAGACCAATAAAAGCGGTTAAAAAGCGTTATTAAATAGCTCCTTAACATTCTATTATTCAAAAATATTTTCACTTTCTACGTAGATGAAGAGGCGGGTAAAATTTAGCGTTATGCCAAAGTAAGTATTCCACGCGGACGAAGTCGCGGGCAAAAGCTAGTTTAATAGAAACGAATGGTTTTACTACATTATTTTGAAGGTGAACTCACGACCACGGATACCGTTATATCAGGATATCGTTATTGTTATTATCACAGTTATTGTTGTGATGTCCAAAGACACCCGTAACTGTGAGTTATTTAGGGTAAAAAATATCCGTCACATCTGATTTGATGTCTGTCCTACTCTAAAGAAGTCCTACTATAGAATTAGCCCAGTCAGTATCTACTCCTTCACTACCAGACTTGCATTCTCTGCAACTCTTATTTTCCCAAAGCATAGAATATAGAGCGTAAGCATAAGAGCATACCGCCCACCTGATAGTGAGTGGCTATGTGGCTATCACTCACGGACGTCAGTGATACCAGAGGCAGACTCAAAACGTTGCCTACCGCTAATGTATTATTAGCCTATAAATATTCACACTATAAAATAGATTCACAGTTATCATCCAAATGCGTATATACTATTGGTAATAGTATAAATTGGTAATAGTATATTAAACCTGATTGAGCTTCACAGAGGGATGCGACAGAGTGACGTTATATCGCCGAAACTGCTCACTGCTGCTCTCGAGGATGTCTTCAAGACTCTGGACTGGAGTAAGCTGGGCATCAATGTCAATGGCGAGTATCTCTCACACCTCCGATTTGCCGACGATATCGTTATAATGGCAGAGTCGCTGTAGGATCTCAGCTGTATGCTGGGTGAGCTCAATGCCGCGTCACGACGTGTTGGTCTGGGAATGAATCTGGACAAAACCAAGGTCATGTTCAACGACCATATCATTCCTGGACCGGTAATAGTCGAATCCGCGGTACTCGAAGTTGTCAGAATCACTCAGTCTCAGAATACACCTATCTAGGCCAAATTGTTCAGCTAGGCAGGGCCAACTTTGAGAAGGAAGCTGATAGGCGCATACAGTTCAACAAACTCCATGCAATCCCGCAATGCCTAAAGACAAAAGTCTTCAACGCTTGCGTACTGCCGGTCATGACATATGGCGCTGAAACGTGGACATTGACCGTAGGTCTGGTCCGTAAGCTCAAAGTCGCTCAGCGTGCTATGGAAAGGGGTATGCTCGGAGTTTCTTTGATGGATCGAGTCAGAAATGATGAAATCTGTCAAAGAACCAAAGTAACCGACATAGCCCTAAAGATTAGCAAGCTGAAGTGGCAATGGGCCGGACATACGTGTCCCAGAACCGATGGCGGATGGAGCAGACGTGTTCTGGACTGGAGACTGCGTACCAGTAAGCGCAGCGTTGGGCGTCCCCCTGCCCGTTGGACCGATGACTTGCGGCGATATGCTGGGAGAGATTGGATGCGGAAGGCGGAGGATCGTTCATTGTGGCGGACTATGGGAGAGGCCAACATCCAGCAGTGGAGAGATACAGGCTGATAATGAAAATAATAATAAAAATAGTGTAAACTATTTATACCATGAAGCACCTTCCGAAGGTTTTAAGAGTGAATAATTCCAAAATCGGCGAACACAATTGCGCATCGCGTTCTATACTCTTCAGTGGTCGTGACTTAATTTTCAAAAACTTGCATAAGGCCCGTCATGACTTACGCGAGTGTAGTGTTCGCTCACGCGGCCCGCACACACATAGACACCCTCCAATCCCTACAATCCCGCTTTTGCAGGTTAGCCGTCGGAGCTCCGTGGTTCGTGAGGAACGTTGACCTACACGACGACCTGGGCCTCGAATCTATCCAGAAATACATGAAGTCAGCGTCGGAACGGTACTTCGATAAGGCTATGCGTCATGATAATCGTCTTATCGTTGCCGCCGCTGACTACTCCCCTAATCCTGATCACGCAGGAGCTAGTCACCGCCGACGCCCTAGACACGTCCTTACGGATCCATCAGATCCAATAACCTTTGCATTAGAGGCCTTCAGCTCTAACACTAGGAGCAGGCTTAGGGACCCCGGTAACCGTACTCGTCGAACTCGACAAAGAGTTCGCCGTGCAACCTAACCATGAATCAGCTAGCTGAGTTTCTAGCCGGATCTTCTCAGCGGGTCGCGATTCCGATCCGGTAGTAGATTCATTCGCGAAGCAGCTGCTCTTGAGTTGTTAGGTCTCCTTCGGAGGCGCTCGAGAAGTTGTTAGCAAATCCCACCCCTTCTGGCTGAGCCTTTGCTCGCCCACCTGTCCTGGTGAAACTGGAAAGGCCTCCGGTCCACCAGTAATCATTCAATCATAAAAAAAAACTTCATTTTCATACGATATCAAACAAAAATATACAAAATAGTTTGTTTTGTTTGTTTTGCTAGTAAATACTATTTAAATAAACTATTTAAAAACGTCTAGTGCTATAAATTCTGAAGCTGAAGCCTTCCGCGAAACGTTTGCAGATAAGTTTTCAGTATAAATCTCGGTTATCTTCGCTAGCGGGGAAAATTTTCATGTATGTAGTTTAGGAATCTACCGAGTCGGCTACGTATTACTGATAGCACTAAAAGCATTATTTTGTTTTGACGATCTTGATATACTTAGCTAACTGGAAATAAATCACGCACGATTATCCACTCCCAAATTAGGATTCTTTTTTTTTTATTGCTTAGTTGGGTGGACGAGCTCACAGCCCACCTGGTGTTAAGTGGTTACTGGAGCCCATAGACATCTACAACGTAAATGCGCCACCCACCTTGAGATTCAAGTTTTAAGATCTCAAGTATAGTTACAACGGCTGCCCCACCCTCAACACGAATGCACCGGACGTCTTATCGCTTAGGCCACGACGACTTTCAAGTCCCTGTGTTATGTGTACCAGATACATACTTATATACTTTTAAATATATATTTTCGTGAACGATCACTTTGAGAAGGCGGCACGACACAAAAACCCTCTTGTCGTGGCCGCCGGAAATCACATACCCGATCCTGTGGACCGAATGGTAAACAGTCGCCCTACACACGTCATTTCGGATCCTCCCGATCCATTAACGGTGCTTTTGGGTACCTTAAGCACCGGTAGCCGAACCCGTGGCTCGCGACGAAGGGCTCGACGAGTAAATTAACCCACAGACACAGCCCACTGAGTTTCTTGCCGGATATTCTCAGTGCGTCGCGTTTCCGATCCGGTGGTAGATTCTGCGAAGCACTGCTCATGCTAGGGCCAGTGGTAACAACACTTCCGGTTTGAGCCCCGAGAGCTCACCTACACGCTA
This sequence comes from Bombyx mandarina, assembly GCF_030267445.1. NCBI lineage: Eukaryota > Metazoa > Arthropoda > Insecta > Lepidoptera > Bombycidae > Bombyx > Bombyx mandarina. The sequence continues at coordinate 10,068,714 of NC_143226.1, forward strand.
GGGTGAAGCTGAAATAGCCCCTCAAGGCTATCAGCATAGGTAGGAAGAAAAAAAGTGGACTATTAAGGTTTTATTTAACTTATTCCACAAATTTGAAAGCGTTGGTCCAACGTTTTGATTGGTCCTTGGCCTAAACGATTCGTTCATAAATCCTTCAGCACCCTCGTGTGTCCACAAGTTTTGGCAAGAATTATGAATATTTCATGTTTTATTTCTTTCATCATTGCAAGGAAATCATACAAAAAGTATATATAAAATTTATTTTTTATTAGGTTTTTTTTTTGGTTTTTTTAAATCTAGTGGCGAATGTAACGTCTTAATTACAAAGCGTATACAGAAAAAAAAATCTTATACATAATCATCTAATCTCAAAAGACATCACATTATCACACATAGTTTTTTAAACTTAAAATAACTTTAATAGTTTCAAACAATTAACCGCCTTATTAGATATTATAATGTCTTCTCTTATCTTTCTTAATGAAGAGCAACGGAATGGCTTCGATGGGCATACCCTTAGTCTCCGGCAAGTAGAATTGACAGAAGACCGCTCCAAGGAATCCGAAGAAACTGAAGAGATAGAAGAGAGGAGCCAGGCCGACCCAATCGACGAGTTGTGAGAATAATTGAAGCGTCACAAAATTCATGAGCCAAGTACAGGCGTTGATCAAACAATTGCACAGGCCTCGGACCTGTGGGAAATTAAGATTTTTCGATTCAAACATTTTTTTGAAGTTATACTTCTTTAGGCGCGTTATGAAAAATTGATGAGAGTGAAATTTTACGATGCGCGCGCACCGTGACACAAAATTAACAGAAATGAAGTTGCCCACTAAATCGCTCATTACAGTACCGACGTAACTTGGCGAGTCTGAATATAGCCGCAGGTGAACTTTCGCGCATGTACACTCGTAAAAAAAAGTGTTATTAGCATTCTTTTTTTTAAAATATAAATGACAAAATTATTATTTAATATAATTCATACTAAATATTATTAAATTATTAACATTAAATATTAATTATTAATTATTTAATATTAAAAAAAGAAAGAAATAAATTTAATAAAAATAAAGTATAACTTCTTACGCGCGTACATAAGTACACGCACCCTTTTTTTTATTGCTTAGATGGGTGGACGAGCTCACAGCCCACCTGGTGTTAAGTAGTTACTGGAGCCCATGGACATCTACAACGCAAATGCGCCACCCAACTTGAGATATAAGTTCTAAGATCTCAGTATAGTTACAACGGCTGCCCCACCGATCAAACCGAAACGCATTACTGCTTCACGGCAGAAATAGGGAGGGGCAGGGCGGTGGCACCTACCCGCGCGGACTCACAAGATGTCCCACCACCTGTACTAACTTTTTACAATTGCAATCAATTTTAAAGCGATTTACTCTAACTACTTTTTTAATTTAATTTTAATATGCCTATTAACGTAATGGTTGATGTTTATGCAATTTCAATTAGCTGTGAGTAAGAACGTGCGCTTGTTTGATAAAAGTTGATTGAACGAAACCCAAAATGTCTGTTAGTAAGCTCAGTAGAGAATTTCGAATATAAATAAATAAATATTTACTAACAATCACGCCACGTTAACTGGTCCCGTGATAAGTTCGTAAAGAACTTGTGTTACAGGTATCAGATAACGCAAATAAATGTAAGATTTTTATTATACACATACATATATATAATATACATCCATAACCCTGGAAAAGACATTTATATTTATCAAACAAATATCTTCCCTTGGCGGGATTCGAACCGGCGACCCTCTTGTGTAGTGACCATGTCACTTACCACTACACCAGACGGCCGTTAAATAGATATAGATTTGATATCGAATATCGATAAGATACGTTAGCTTTCAGGTATATGTTTGTAACGGAATCTCTTTTCTCGGAACGTTTCTCCGACACCAGTTAATTCGGTTTGCTATTTAAGTACATATATGTATATATTTTTTAACCGTATATATTATTAATTAACAATTAATTTAAAAGCTTACAAATCAAGACAGTAAAACAAGATACCAAATTATTCTAATTGAAATAACCTATGTAATAACAGAACATAAGAACAATCATGAAAATAAGAGCTAATTTCGACTTTACATTGTAGATGTCTATGGGTTCCTTTAACCACTTAACACTAGGCGGGCCGTGAGCTCGCCCACCCATCAAAGCAAAAAATGAATTGCTGTTCGTTAGTCTCGCTAAAACTCGAGAACGGCTGGACCGATTTGACTAATTTTGGTCATGAATTATTTGTGGAAGTCCAGAGAAGGTTTAAAAGGTAGATAAATATGAAAATTCGGATTCCTTTTGTTTGTTTTAAGTTTATTTTATACTAGCGACCCACCCTCGCTTCGCTTCGGAAACATTAAAACACACATGAAACCAAAAAAATATTTAAAAAATAAATAAAAAAAGTAGCCTATGTTCATCAGGGACAATATCGGCTTCTAATGGAAAAAGAATTTTTCAAATCGGTCCAGTAGTTTCGGAGCCTATTCGAAACAAACAAACAAACAAATCTTTCCTCTTTATAATATTAGTATAGACAAAAGTTTAGGTCTTTTATTTATCGATTGAGGCACTACGAATTCTGCCGGGTCAGCTAGTAAATAAATAAAAAACATTAACTTTTCCTCATACAGTAACTAATGAATTAATATACCAATTAAGGAATTAATGAATCAATTATCAATTATCAACTGTCGTATTAAAAATGTGGTATAGCGTTCTCCAAACAAAATACCACAGCTCTGTCTATTTGAGTCATGCGATTCAGTTTGAAACGTTGGATCAGCTGTATTCAATTGAGATTTGACCGCAAGTTTTTTTTGGTTTATGGGCTTAATAATCACATAATGCCAGATGCGTCCTGAGCTCACACATATTTACAATAAAAATCGTACATACATCATTAATTATTCGCTCATAATATGCTATTCCGTGTAGCCTCTATTTGAAATAGCATTCACTCGGCACGTCATTTCTGAACCTTTTCTTTAGATAATACATAATTCCGGTATAAATAGTCCTTTTGGGTTATAAGCGGTCTCTACTAATGGTTCTCATTTAAATCCCATGCAACAACAGTTGCTATGGTAACCGTTGCTATGCGACTAATAGCTTATGGACCAAATTATAATTTGCGTAATTACTGGTGGTAGGACCTCTTGTGAGTCCGCGCGGGTAGGTACCACCACCCGACCTATTTCTGCCGTGAAACAGTAATGCGTTTTGGTTTGAAGGGTGGGGCAGCCGTTGGAACTATACTGAGGCCTTAGAACTTATATCTCAAGGTGTGTGGCGCATTTACGTTGTAGATGTCTATGGGCTCCAGTAACCACTTAACACCAAGTGGGCTGTGAGCTCGTCCACACATCTAAGCAATAAAAAAAATGGACCAGAGTGTGACACAAGCCAGCCTTTATCGAAAATGCGACGTGTTTTCTTCATTCTGAATAAATTAACGCGAATAAAGCCGCGCTATGGAGAGGTAGACCTAAGAAGAAATGGATGGATTGCGTGAAAGACGATCTGTGTGAGAGGAGAATGAGCGAAGAAATGGTTTATGATAGAGGAGTATGGAAGGAGAAAACATGTTGCGCTGACCCTAGGTGATTGAGGAGAAGGCCAGGAGAATGATCGCGAAGAAAGCCGCGCTCACGATTCTTTATGCTTTATTTTTTTTATTTTTTCCTGCCTTTGCTGATAGCCTTGAGAGGCTATTTCAGCTTCACCCTAACGTGTAGGTGAGCTCAACCGGAGTGTTGCTAACACTGGACGGGGCTCAAGCCGGAGTGTTGCTAACACCGGTCCTAGCAAGGGCAGTGATTCGCAGAATCTACCACCAGATCGGAAACGCGACCCACTGAGAAGAACCGGCAAGAAACTCAGTGGGTCGTGTCTGTGAGCTCATTCGCTCGTCGAGCCCTTCGTCGCAAGCGACGGGTTCGACGAGGACGGTGACCGATGCTTGAGGTACCTAAAAGTACTGTTAATGGATCGGGAGGATCCGTAATGACGTGTTTTGGGCGAAGTCGACTATTTACCATTCTGTCTACAGGATCGGGTATTTAATTTCCAGCGGCCACGACAAGAGGGTTCTCATGTCGTGCCGCCTTCTCAAAGTGATCTTTATGCACCCTTCGAGCCTGCACAGTAAAATTAGCTTGTACGTTTGCACGTAACACACTCACTTCTGGCACAAAGAACTCGGCAGCGATCACGAATGGGATCGTCGCTGGTCCCAAGTTGTAGAAGAAGGAGAAGGCGTACATGAAGCCCGCTGTCGTCCACTGTGGAGCCCAGCTGAACTGCAGCTGAGTCGCCATCAGTAATATACAGATGCTGGTCAGGACTGTGGTGATGATCAGCAGGTACTAAAAGAAATTGGATTAACAGTTACATTCGGCTTAAAGCAGCCAGAGTTCATGATCTATTTTCAATAAGTCAAGAATGCCAAATGAATGGGTCATTAGAAGTTAATCGAACTGATCATAACGGGGCAGCCGAACGGAATCCTGGGGTGCTGGCTCTCGATCTTGGCTCGATCGAGTTTGGCTTGCTAGAATAGCCGGAATAGCTCGCAGATGCCAGATTTTTTTCCTTGGTATTTGACACTCATCGTTATATTTTAGGTAATTCACACTATACCTTTATAAATTACTAGCCGTACTCGCCCGCTTCGCTGGGCATTTAAAATTAACATTATTATTTATTGTCATTATTATTAGGGAGTCCACCACTCATATAAATATTAGCCTATCCATTAGGTACATGTATTTTCTACATGATATAGGCAAGTTTCAAGTCAATCGGATGCATGGTTCAGTAGTTATAACGGAACATCCGTAAAAACCACTGTAGATTTATATATTATAAATAAATTATAGCCTATCTGATCTAATTATAGCCTATTCTGATATGTAAGCTATATTATTGTAAAGTTTCATCAAAATCCATTCACTAGTTTTTGCGTGAACAAGTAACAAACATACATCAATACATAGGATTCTTAGTATTAGTAGGATAGGATATAAATCTACCTTACGCCCCAATCTGTCAATGAATAGTCCACAAATAAGACTGCCCACAATGAAATCTATCGCCAGATAAATCGTCAGCTGGTTCGGCTCCATCGACGGCACTGCTTCTCTGAAGAGTGGTTCGGCGTATACCTGGAGCACCACCACTCCCATGAGCACCGTGTACGTCATTGTGATAATAGCGATAGTCAAAGCTCGAATTGATGACGGGGAATTGACTGTAAACAAATCGTGGGATTATTTTCTGGAGATATTTTTATCGTGTGGGTTTATCTCATTGCGCTTGTAAAAGTATAAATTTAATGTGCAATGTATTGATACAGATTAGCTTTGTAGCCATAAGAGCTATGCTCACCAAAATGTGTCCCTAGAGTATTATTCTAGTTCAAGTCGATTCTTGTATACTTAAATATTAGTGCGCTAGAACTATTAAGGTATACTTACTTAAAAATTTCCATTCTGATTTCGCTTTGACTGGTTCTGATTGAATCTTTAACAATTCTTTTGTGACTGTCTGATCTACAACAAAAAAAATCATCCATTTCAAAACAATTTTTTATGAATATCTTTTAGAATATAATACTAACGAACATTATGTACCGTTTAAAAATTGTGTAATTGTTATAATGCCTAGATTGTTGCAGATTGTCTGAAGTCGTCGTGGCCTAAAGGATAAGACGTCGGGTGCATTCGTATGTAGCGATGCAACGGTGTTCGAATCCCTCAGGCGGGTATTAATTTTTCTAATGAAAGAAGATTAATGTTCACGATTGACTTCCACGGTGAAGGAATAACATCGTATAATAAAAATCAAACCCGCAAAATTATAATTTGCGTAATTACTGGTGCTAGGGCCTCTTGTGAGTCCGCACGGGTAGGTACCACCGCCCTGCCTATTTCAGTCGTGAAGCAGTAATGCGTTTCGGTTTGAAGGGTGGGGCAGCCGTTGTAACTATACTGAGACCTTAGAAATCTTATCTCAAGGTGGGTGGCGCCATTTACGTATAGATGTATATGGGCTCCGGTAACCACTTAACACCAGGCGGGCTGTGAGCTTGTCCAACCATCTATGCAAAAAATAAAGTAAAAAAAATATCGAAGAAATATCAGGATCAAATCCAAGCCTAAACAAATACCGTTGAGAAGGTTTCAATTGTAACGTGTCGTTGGATTTAAAAACAAAATCATTAAGAAGAAAGAACCATTAATATTCGCGCATCGTGAGAGCACCAACATTAACTTGCGAAAACAAAGTCCTAAACCTCACGTAAACAACTAAACGATGCACCGTCAAACAAATGCAATGCAAATTTAATAAAATGATATCAATAGTAAATAATGTTTTATCTGCGCACAGAACGCGTATGATTGTTTGTACACAAATATAAACGTTATGTGATGATATGATGTTATATCGCGCCATTGTTTTGTGATGAAAATCTTCGTTTTATTGCGTTTATAATTTTATTTAAATTAACAGATGTCATTGTTTTGTACCACACATTACCTTCTTCAAACGAGGCTCGTGGAGAGTATTAAGCGGTAGGCAGTATATAAGAAATCCGATCCCATAGCGGAGAATAAAAAAAGGGGGGAGGAGGGAAGCCACTGCACCTATGAAGAAGGAAAGAAAAAAGAGGGAAGAAAGAAGAGGAAGAGGTACCCGTCCTCACCTCCATTACAGCATGCCACTTGATGCTCAAACCCGCACACATAGGACCATACCAGCAATTCCACCACCCCTGCCTCATCAAGACCGGAGTCCCAAGCCCGGGCAGAGGGTTGCCCCGACCCCACGGAGCCGACAATAGGACCAATAGGAAGCACCAATAAGAAGTAGGCTTTCTACTCTGGCTATATGTGGACATATCAGAGCACATTCTTGTTGATTGCCCCATCTGGGCGGCTCAATAACCTGCCCTCCTTAGACAAATATGATCAGAACGTTGTTGCTACGGTGCTCAATCACGGCGAGCCTTAAAGAAGGATGCTACACCATTGTTAGTCACTATCTCACAGAAGAAAGCAGTCGAGCACGAGCGACCTATTTTCTCTGTGAAAGTATTTCGGCCGCCTTAATGCCAGTTAGGGTTTTTTATGTTTGAGAGGTTACTGGAGGCCTGGAGGCCTTTTCAGTTTTACCAGGGCAGGTGGGCGAGCAAGGGCTCAGCAAGGAAGGATGGGATTTGCTAACAGCTACCCGAGCGCCTCCAAAGGGGACATAACAACTCAAGAGTAGCTGTTTTGCGAATGAATCTACTCCGGATCGGAATCGCGACCCGCTGAGAAAATCTGGCGAGAAACTCAACGGGCTGATGTTTAGGTTAGGCTGTACGCCGAACTGTGCCAAGTTCGACGAGTACGGTTACCGGGGTCAGGCGGGATCAGGCGGACTCCTTCTGTTAGAGTAAAAGGTGTCTAATGCAAGTGTTATTGGATCTGATGGATCCGTAACGACGTGTCTAGGGCATCGCGGTAACTGGCTCCTGCATGATTTCGCCTTCAAACTAGTAACAAATCAAATCAAATCAAAAAAATTGTATTAAACTTAAATGAAAGTACATACTTGTTGAACGTCAAAAGAACTACCGCCAATTCACAAGAACTCTCCGTCCTGAGAAGAATTGGCAAAAAACTCAGCGGGCATGTAATTTTTTTTTTTTTAAATATGTTTTTTTTTTTTTTATTATTAGATTTTTTTTTAAATATGAATTTTTTACAATGAGTATTATAACGTAACAATTACTGCAATATTGAAATTCCCGGAGCGAGCAACTCATTCCCACTTTGTGCAATCTTCTATATAATCATTGACTTTATAGTAAGCTTTATTGCACAGACGTTCTTTAATAGTTTTCTTAAACCTATGTATATGTAGGTTCTGAACATCTTGTGGGATTTTGTTGAACAGGCGCACAGACAAACACCCGAATGAATTTCGTATCTTATGTAACCTACTCATCGGCACAACAAGCTTGTGTTTGTTCCTAGTATTTCTATTATGTATGTCCGACTTTTTAGGAAACTCCTCAATATGTTTACGAACATACATCAAATTTTCAAAAATGTACTGGGATGGCATAGTGAGAACTTTAATTCCTTTAAATTTCTGCCTCAGGGATTCCCTTGAGTGCATGTTATAAATAGCACTTTTCTGCAGAATAAATATCATTTCTACATCGGCCGCATTGCCCCATAGCAAAATGCCATAGGACACTGTGGAAGTAACTAAAGTAAACTAAACGAGCCGTGTCTGCGTTTGCTAACATTCTAATTTTTTTTACTGCGTATGCTGCAGAGCTGAGCTTACTTGCCAATTTATGAATATGAGGTCCCCACTGCAGTTTGGAATCCACTGTTCTACCAAGAAATACGGTTGACTCAACAAGCTCCAATGATTCCTCAGAAACAATTACATCACTATCCACTTGTTTCACATTTAAAGATGGTTTAATACATTTTAAAGTAATTTTAATACATTTAGTTTTATTACTATTCAATAATAGGTTATTGATACGGAACCAATAAACCACACACGAAATCGCATCATTCACTTCGTCATAGCTTGTAATTGTCCTTTAATTTTAAATAATAAAGATATATCATCTGCGAATAATACGACCTCGTGTCGGGACTCAATAAAACTAGGTAAATCGTTAGTAATCGTAATATTAGAAATAAAAAAGGACCCAAAATGGAACCCTGAGGTACACCCATTTTCAACAAGGTGTCTGAAATCTATTACCTTTCACATTTACTGTTTGTATCCTTTCTGATAAATAGGAAGTAATAAGTTCCAATGCACCATCCCTAATACCACAGTGATGTAGTTTCCTCACCAATGTTTCATGTTCAACACAGTCAAATGCTTTGGATAAGTCACAGAAAATTCCAAAACAATCATGCGATTCCTCCCAAGATTTAAAAATATTTTTGACTAGATAAGCACCTGCATCAGTTGCAGAGCGACCCCTGATAAACCCGAATTGTTTATTATGAAGCAGGTAATTTGAATTAAAATGTTCTAAAAGTTGTGTCAAAATATTTTTTTCAAAGATTTTACTCAACGTAGGGAGTACTGAAATAGGTCTATAGTTAGAGGGGTCATCAGTACTACCAGATTTAAAAAGAGGAATCACTTTACTATATTTAATTAAGTCAGGAAATACACCACACCTAATACAATCAATTACATCATAACAGTTTTATTAGCAAATGAATTGTTTAGGTTTCACTTCACAAACATACCATTTTTCCCTTCTAGAATATTCTCTCGACGAGGATCAAGCTGCAGGCGGATATTGGCTAGTTCTATCTCCACTTCTTTAGATGTGACGTCCACACACCGATAAAAGGCAATCGATTCCGCCGCCTCCTGTAAATTTGTAGTAACTTACCGAAATGTTAAACATGACTGTTTTAAAAAGTTTTGTCCCCTACGCATGGGAATAGAATAACTTATTGGGTCATGCATATCACAATGATTAATTCGCTTTACAATACTACCCAGCAGCCGATGTATGTGACTACCGTTTGCAATATTGTCACTGAAATTTGCTACATTTGCTATTGGAAGATAAGGCTAGAAATCGCTTTTCTAGGCTAAGTCAGCAATGAAATTTTGGTTCTCTACCGTATGACCACCACGTAAGTACTAAGTCGAATTGTTTGAGATGACTCATCTATTTTACCATCCCACCGAGTACTAGAGCATGTTACATCTCTACTACCTAAAAGTACTTCTAAGATTTCTGCCACATTTTGCAATAAGCTCTTCTTTATGATGCCTCCTGAGCGTTATAACATAGTTTTCTAGAAACGAGGTAAGCTTGGAAAAGTTCTCCGCGTTATACCAATGATCAACAGTGGCTCGGTCATTCTTGAAGCCCATTATCAAAGGTGGGCTTTCATGGTAGATCGTATGTCTACAATATAACAGTGGGTTGAACATTAAAAAACACATACTCAAAGCTTCAGCTAACTTTTGTTAAGATATATTGATTTGAAAGAAAAACTTTGAAAGCTTACCTTTTCTTTGTTGGTTTGCATCAAGAAAACCGGGGAATCCTTCAAAGAACCAACCATTATAATATACAGCACGCATAGACCCAAGTGCAAGTGGACTACGTTGTAATAGCTCAAGTATCCTCCCCAGGAGTAGGAGAGAAAAAGTCCGAGAAAATATCCTGATATCGCATTTGACGTTAAAATTCCTCTGATTGAATCATCTGATATCTCCGAGATATAAATTGTTGAGGCCGGTACACCCGCAGCGCCAATTCCACTCAAAGCCAAAGCGACGATGACAAACGGAACATAATTAGATACTGACAGTATCGCCCATGACATCTGGAAATAATAAAGTTCAATCAATCCTTTCAATCCTTGTGACTTAAATATCGAATACAGCTTCACCACTGAGGTGGATCGAGACGAAGCTTTTTTTTTATTGCTTAGATGGATGGACGAGCTCACAGCTCACCTGGTGTTAAGTGGTTACTGGAGCCCATAGACATCTACAACGTAAATGCGCCACCCACCTCGAGATATAAGTTTAAGGTCTCAGTATAGTTACAACGGCTACCCCACCCTTCGAACCGAAACGCATGACTGCTTCACGGCGGAAATAGGCGGGGTGGTGATACCTACCCGTGCGGACTCCCGAGAGGTCCTACCACCAGTGATTACGCAAATTATAATTTTGCGGGTTAGGTTTTTATTACACGATGTTATTCCTTCACCGTGGAAGTCAATCGTGAACATTTGTTGAGCACGTATTTCATTACAAAAATTGGTACCCGCCTGCGGGATTCGAACATCGGTGCATCGCCACATACGAATGCACCGGACGTCTTATTCCTTAGGCTACGACGACTTCTAAAAGTTGATTTTTCCAAAATACGGTACGGTACATATTTATTCATTTATTAAGGAATGTAACTGTACAAAACACATCCACATAGGATATTAAATATAAGGGAAAAAAACTAAACAAAACTTGCTCCATTAATACAACTATGTGTAAATAGTGAACTAAAATAACTGAAATTGATAACTTATGCTAACAAAAAGGTAACAAGATAAAAATTAAATAACAAAAAAAAGACTACGTGGTTCTGTCATACGTGTAATCACTGACTTCGCAATAAACCTGATATTAGTTTTAATTTTTTAAATTGTCAAATTCAAATGTCAATGCAAAAACGCTCTCAAGATTGATTAATTAATTATCTGGAGCAAGTCAAAGGATCAGTTGAACCCGGGCGGAGATCGGAAGTCGGGTAAGAGAGTGCTAAGGGAGTCGTTTGACGGATAGAGCCATAAAAACATCCTTATGCCCCCGGGCAGCACCCACGCACGACCCCTAGGCGCAGAAACCTCACGTAAGAGGTTCGGCCTTATCGTACCTTATCTGTCATCTAGCAAAAAATTTAAGATTGGAATATATTAGGGTTATTATTACATTAACTTGATGGGAAACCTTTTTGTCTTTCTGTTCATCTGAAGACTGATTGAAATAAAAAGTAGCCAGGAAATCAACTTACCGCATAAGGCACGCCAAAGAGCATACATGTGTATTTTCGCCCCAACTTATTTAAGAAGTAAGTACAGAAAGGCGTGGCTACCAATGCTCCAATGTTAACTACACTCCCGACCAACGATATCTCCAGAGTAGTCATGGGATGTGAAAGAACTGTAGAGTTGGATCTGAAGTTGGCCACATTGTAAGATGGCCAAGCAAAAATGTATCCCGTCAATGTGCATAGATTGGAAACTGTAAATTTATTGAATCAATTTAATATTGAGGCATTGAGGATGCAAACATTTGAGGATGTAATTAAATTACGTAATACAGATAAGATGCGTCAATCAGTGAGTATGGTAAAGGGAACACCCAGTAGTTTGATCGCATTTCTAGCATAGTCAAACTCTATGAAAGCAGAATTTGTCGTAGCCTTAGACGGTAGCCAGAAGATGTTACATTTAAACTGTCTGTCTGGCTTTATATCACTGGACAAGACCTAAGTTCTGTTTACGTTATGGTAATAAGATAAGATCTGGCTTTCCTTCACCAATTCCTATATCAAGGGCTGGCGGTAGTCCATTTGGTACCACGATAGGATTTCTTTGTTCCTAAATGCAAGCACTGATTCCTGTCTCAGCGGGTATTAAGCCCAACTAAGTTTTTGACCGTTATCGGCGTCCGTAAGTAGCATTACCAACAGGCAACTAAAGGTTAACCAGTATTTGTTGTGACAGATAGAAACAAAGAAAGCTTGTATGCGCAGCGTTTGTGATAGTTCCACTAGGAAAGTGATGAAAAGCGTCGCCTTAAATCCAGTTCCTATACCACACTATTTTCACTGGCTGGTACGGATATATTCGCTATGACTCTAGCTAATGGATAGCCACAGCCTGCAAATCTGACTAGGTTTTTCCACAAGCCTATATAGTTATATTACTCTTCAATATGAATACAAAATTAAATGGTGTGCGGTTGGGAAGCGCATGACTTGAGAACTACTGGGTGGATTTAGCTTTTTAAATAAAATAAAATATCCGAGTTACGTATTGAAAAATATAAAAAGATTATATCTAAAGTTACTTCCGAATAGCCTCCAGAGCATAAACCATAGCAAAAAGTAGGTATAAAACAATAGATGTCACTAACTTATCAGAGTAGCCAGCGTTTGTATGAAATAAGACTTCACTTTAGCACGACTCATTTTTGATGAATCCTTTCGAATTTTCCAAAACTTAATGTCGACTTGGACGATCGAAACGAACTAAAGAAATTCTAAACGCGTATAAACTACTGTGCTATTAGTGTTCTCGCATAAATAGTAGAATTGTAGTGATTAAGTAAGATTAGCTGTGATATATAGTTTATTATGTTGCTGTTGATATTACACGTACTAACGAGCACTGAAGAATTATGTGCTCTTCTTGTTGGGTTCTTATTTGTCTAATTATTTATCTATGACCACGAAGTTTTCAGTCAAACATTCAATATCTCTCTTAATTTATTGGAGACTTCGTAGACAGACTTCGTAGTGCCTGGCGATAAATAAAAGACCTAAGCTTTCGTATATTTTCGTATATTATTTTTATTTAATTTCGAGCATTTTTATATTTATCTACATTTTAATCCTTCTCTGGACTTCCACGAATAATTGAAGACCAAAATTAGCCAAATCGGTCCAGCCGTTCTCGAGTTTTTGCGAGACTAACGAAAAGAAATTCATTTTTATATAATCTATATATTAATACGTGAAGCAAAAACTTTGTATCCCTTTTTACGAAAATTGCGCGGACGGAGGAGTATGAAATTTTCCACACTTATAGAGAATATAGAGAAGAAGTGCACAATGCTAATATTTTTTTTAAATAATGCATAAATGATACATTAAATCAATAAAGAAAACATTACACACACTACATACCATGTATTTGACGCACACACGCATGCATACCATTTATTGTCAAACTTTTGTTCTTAACGTCTGTTGTCAAATTGAGATTAAATATTATTTGTCTTTGTTCATATTTTTTATAGTGTAGTCTTGGCGAAATTTGTGATTATAGTAGTATAAAATACAATCTATTAGTGTACAAACTTACAATTCTAATTAATTATAGTCGAATTTCGACTACTGCGGGACCTCTAGTAATATATAGACAAGCGGCCCGCTCCGGCTCCGCTCTGGTCTTTAAGGCAAATTTCAGCGATATTTGACATTGTTTTTTTTTTTAAATAAAAGAACACTTATTGCGGCATAACTATAATAGTTGTTCTACAAAGTCGTGGTACATTATTTTATTCTATCATCAATAGTTTTCGCAGGGCACGCGATGTAAAGAATATTTTAGGTAGCTTTTTACACGTTGGGTTACATTATTGGAGATTTAGTAACGATCACTAATTTTTAAAAAAAAAAAATTATATCTGTCACTCTGAAATAATGTAGCTTCCAAACAGAGAAAGAATTTTTAGAATTAGAATCAGTAGTTTCGGAACCTATTCAATACAAACAAACAAACAAATCTTTCCTCTTTATAATATTAGTATAGAAGTATAGATATTGTTGAGATGCAGGTAGTAACTTGCCCCCGGATCACAGTTATGTATTTTTTTTAACTAATAGAGTAAATAGGGAGCAATTCTTTGAGCAAAAAAAATTTGAACAAAAGTGGTTATTTTAGGTTATATAGCAATATACCTAGTCAGGTCATAAATTCTGTCACATGTTTAATGTAAAATAATTGAAACAACTTTATTCATTATGTAACCATTCATATACCAAAATGAACTTAACAAAACATAGATTCTTATGACACTAAAGTTTATTCAAAATGACCTCCGTGATTTTGAATACAGACCTTCAATCTGCGCGGCCAGTCGTCTATCGCAGCACGAACGAGGTCCATGTCAATATCGGCGGCTGCCTTAATCAAGGATGTCTTGAGTGACTCCAAATTGGGATGAGGCTTTGAGCACGCCTTTTCCTCCAAGTGTTGCCATATCTTGTAATCTAACGGATTCAAATCTGGACTGGAGGAGGGCCAGTCTTCGTGCCGGATGAAGTCGATTTCACGCGCTGCCAGCCAGTCTTGTGTGCTCTTCGCTCTATGAGCTGGCGCCGAATCTTGTTGGAATACCCAGTGCCTGTTATTGAACATGGTATGAGAAACAGGTTCCACAAGGTTCGTCAGGACTGTATTTTGATACACAACTGCATTCGTTTTTACACCTTTCTCACAAAAATGTACCTCTGTTAAGCCCCAATAAGAAACTCCCAACCATACCATGAGCCAGGATGGAAAACGACCTCGTTGGACACGCGGAATACGGTTGCTCGCTTCTTCACTACTGTGTGCGTACGCCTTATCATTTTGTTTGTTGTAGCTCTCTTCTACTGTAAAAATTTTCATCCGAAAAAAGAATTTCCCGATATTTTTTTCCCGCGTACCGCTTCAACAAAGCGCGGCATCTCTTCAGTCTCAGGTCCATTAGACGAGCATTCAAACGATGTCCTGTTTTTCTTCGATATGCCCGAAGCCCTAAGTCTTCATTTAACACCCTTTTCATCGTGGTTCTGCTTAACCCCATCTGAAGGGCCAACAGTTTCTGCTTACGTTTGGGATTTCTTTGAATTCGCGCCTTCACAGCTTTTATCACTGCTGGAGTCCTAACAGACCGAGGGCGACCACTTCTTGACCTGTCATCTACACTAGAGTCTTCACTGTATCGTTTGATGGTACGATAAACGAATCTTTTGGTTATATTCAAAATTTTCAGTATGTTAAAAATTTGAATTGGCGCGTAACTGTAACGATGCAACGCAATAGCTGCAACACGGTCTTCTTTAAGCGTCCACTCCATATTTAAAAATGAGTAAAATTACTTATTACAAAGTTAAGTCGTACACTGTGGGCATTACTAATTTGTACGTCATTACAAAGTTAAGTCGTACACTGTGGGCATTACTAATTTGTACGTCATTACAAAGTTAAGTCGTACACTGTGTGCATTACTAATTTGTACGTTATTACAAAGTTAAGTCGTACACTGTGTGCATTACTAATTTGTACGTTATTACAAAGTTAAGTCGTACACTATGCGCATTACTAATTTGTACGTTATTAGAAAGTTAAGTCGTACACTGTGTGCATTACTAATTTGTACGTTATTACAAAGTTAAGTCGTACACTGTGTGCATTACTAATTTGTACGTTATTACAAAGTTAAGTCGTACACTATGCGCATTACTAATTTGTACGTTATTAGAAAGTTAAGTCGTACACTGTGTGCATTACTAATTTGTACGTTATTACAAAGTTAAGTCGTACACTGTGTGCATTACTAATTTGTACGTTATTACAAAGTTAAGTCGTACACTGTGCGCATTACTAATTTGTACGTTATTACAAAGTTAAGTCGTACACTGTGTGCATTACTAATTTGTACGTTATTACAAAGTTAAGTCGTACACTGTGTGCATTACTAATTTGTACGTTATTACAAAGTTAAGTCGTACACTATGCGCATTACTAATTTGTACGTTATTAGAAAGTTAAGTCGTACACTGTGTGCATTACTAATTTGTACGTTATTACAAAGTTAAGTCGTACACTGTGTGCATTACTAATTTGTACGTTATTACAAAGTTAAGTCGTACACTGTGCGCATTACTAATTTGTACGTTATTACAAAGTTAAGTCGTACACTGTGTGCATTACTAATTTGTACGTTATTACAAAGTTAAGTCGTACACTGTGTGCATCACTAATAAAAATGTTACGTTACGGACGTTCCATAAGCATCGTCCCATGAGGAACTTCGTCCCAAAAAAATGCTGCTAAATTTACAGATGTGCAGAATTACCGCTGGTAATTAATTCGGATTCTTGATGTAGAATACAAAATCAAATACCAAGACGGGTGGCACATTCACCTCGTGATATCTAAGACCGGTAACCACTCATCATCAGCTACGCCATGAGCTCATTCTTCGATCAAAGACACAAATTAATTCCTTAATTGAGATAGTTCAATGTTCCTTGAAAGTCAAACGTTCATCAGACGTTTTACTTTATCTGATCTATATATTAATACGTGAAGCAAAAACTTTGTATCCCTTTTTACGAAAATTGCGCGGACGGAGGAGTATGAAATTTTCCACACTTACAGAGAATATAGAGAAGAAGTGAACAATGCTAATATTTTTTTTAAATAATGCATAAAAGATACATAAAATCAATAAAGAAAACGTTACACACACTACATACCATGTATTTGACGCACACACGCATGCATACTATTTATTGTCAAACTTTTGTTCTTGACGTCTGTTGTCAAATTGAGAAGAGATTAAATATTGTTTGTCTTTATTAATATTTTTTTATAGTGTAAGCCTTGGTGAAATTTGTGATTATAGAAGTATAAAATACAATCATAATAGTGTAGAAACTTACAATTCCAATTAATTATAGTCGAATTTCGACTACTGCGGGACCACTAGCTTAAATAGAAACGCCATAAAAATTATTTACAAATCTTTTTGAGTTTTAAGACAAGCTTAAAAGATATTAAATCCTTTGTTTATTTTATTTAGTATACGCAGTATAAAGTATGTAAAGTTTCAGCATCGAAGACACCCGAGAATGTCATAATCTTTATTCATACATCATCTATACTAATATTATAAAGAGGAAAGATTTGTTTGTTTGTTTGTTTGTTATGAATAGGCTCCGAAACTACTGAACCGATTTGAAAAATTCTTTCACTTTTTGGAAGCTACACTATACCCGAGTGACATAGGCTCTAATCTTTTTTGAAAAATAATAGGGAGCCTTACTAAAACTCCATTAATGTAACCCGAGGTGTAAAAAAATTACCTAAAATATTCTTTACATCGCGTGCCTTGCGAAAACTATTGATGATGGAATAAAATACTGTACTACGACTATGTAGAACACATTATTATTTACAAAAAGTGTCCAGACAGCATATATCTAACTATTATAGTTATGCCGCAATAAGTGTTCCTTTATTTAAAAAAATAAAACAACCTCAAACATCGTTGAAATTTTTGTTAAAGACCCGAGCGGAGCCGGAGCGAGCCGCTAGCGACACAATAAAGATAACACAGTTATGTACGATTATCTTATCTGTTTATCAACTGGTTTTTATGTTTCGTCAATATAAACAAATTTTTTGGTGACATTCACTCCTTTTCAAGACGTATGTAACTAAACAAAGCAGAAAAGGTAATAAAGGGTTTTTCATTAAGAGCGCTCGCACATTTTATTTTTATTTTTTTATTGCTTACGTGAGTGGACGAGGTCACAGCCCACCTGGTGTTAAGTGGTTACTGGAGCCCAAAGACATCTACAACGTAGACGCGCCACCCACCTTGAGATACAAGTTCTAAAGTCTCAGTATAGTTACAACGGCTGCTCCACCCTTCAAACCGAAACGCATTACTGCTTCACGGCAGAAATAGGCAGGGTGGTGGTACCTACCCGCGCGGACTCACAAGAGGTCCTACCCATCAGTAATTACGCAAATTATAATTTTGCGGGTTTGATTTTTATTACACGATCTTATTCCTTCACCGTGGAAGTCAATCGTGAACATTTGTTGAGTACGTATTTCATTAGAAAAATTGGTACCCGCCTGCGGGATTCGAACACCGGTGCATCGCTTCAGCACGAATGCACCGGACGTCTTATCCTTTAGGCCACGACGACTTCAAAATAAAATAAACCTGTGCAGATAAATAAAATAAACATGTTTAACTGATATTGCCACATTTTTACTTTTATTTTAAAGGGTATTCGATGACATTATGTATGGAATATAATTTCAGAAAAATCAGGATCCTGAAACTGCGACACTTTAGACAAATATTTTTCTGTATGGAAACTAGCGACATCTTGTAGCTGATGCCCATAAACTTATATGTTGTTAAAGTTAAGGCACTTAATTACTGTGTAACTAAATATAGAAAATAAAAAATTAATAAATCATACAAGTATTTATTTGTTACTAGCTGACCCGGCAGACTTCGTAGTGCCTCAATCGATAAATAAAAGACCTAAACTTTTGTATAAAATAAACTTAAAACAAATAAAAGGAATCCGTCCGACGGGGGACACATCAAAGGAAAAACAAAATTGTTATTTGTATTAAATTCCGAGCATTTTCATCTTTATCTACCTTTTAAACCTTCTCTGGTTTTCCACAAATAATACAAGACCAAAATTAGCCAAATCGGTCTAGCCGTCCTCGAGTTTTAGCGAGACTAACGAACAGCAATCCATTTTTATTTAAGCATGTAGATAGACAAATTCACTAAATTTTATAAATTAGTGGTTTCTGAAAATTTACAAAATTCTTAATTAAAAATAAAATATAGGATAGGTAATTTGTTTCTGCCATCAACAGGAGCAATGAGAAACTAATCGAAGCGAAGCCATCTAGTGGCCGACGCCCGTAAACATTTTTGTTGAGTGCTGGAGTTGCTTATCTATAACTAATTTATGTGTATTATCTATGAGACAAATGTTAAGAGAGTGTTAACTATGAATGTGGAAGGATTTAGAGGAAGAGGTAGACCTAAGAAGAAATGGATGGATTGTGTGAAAGACGATATGGGTAGGAGGGGAGTGAGCGAAGAAATGGTATATGATAGAAGAGTATGGAAGGAGAAAACATGTTGCGCCGACCCCAGGTGACTGGGAGAAGGGCAGGATAATGATATGATATCTATGAGATAAATGACCGCCGCGACCCCGTTCCAGGTGGTGTATTCTGGTGGACCAATTTTGTATGATATCTTCGCATAGATGGGGCTCAATTTCACGAAGGGCGCGAGCTATGGTTGAGATTTCACGTATTATTTTTAGCGCCCCCATTTTCTCACCCAAAAACCGCTATAGAAAGAGCTCAGTCCGAGTCTAAGAGTCCTCCTAAATGCAATTACAAATCGCCTCCGAGGCCTAGCCTCTACACAACGCCTTAATTTTTTTTTCTTGGTCTCTTACTTACTTTTATTTACTTCAAGCATACTATGTAAAATTATTTATGGAAAATAAAGGCTTTAAATGTTGTTTTCTTAAAATTGTACAGAAAACGCAATTAAGTCTTTTATTTATTGTTTAACCGCTTTTAGAATATTCCATATCATTATATAAATAAGACATTATATTATGTGAAATCATAAACATATTTCGTAAGCACCTCAATTGGCGATTAGACAGCAACAAGTAAATTGCATCATAACATTTTTAACCCAACATCACAATAACTCAAGATTTTTACACAGTAAGGTTCGCTTTAGATTTTAAGCACTGAAAGATCTCGAACGAAATGCGTGGTACACTATTTCTTCTTCAAAAATAATAACTGTATCGCGTCCACTGATAAACCTTTCGTCTCCGGTATGCATGTGTAGCCATATAAAACTCCCACGAAACAGAACATTGAGAAGCAGTAGAACACTATTCCGAGGCCCAGCCATTCCACCAGCGGCTTGAACACCAGAAGAGTCACAAAATTGACCGACCAAAGGCAAACCATTGTGATGCTATTACAGAGACTCCTCACCTGAAAAGTATAGGAGTAAATGTCAAATTAACGAAACAAGTCGTTGTGGTCTAAAGGTTAAGACGCTTGGTGTTATCTTATCGAGCGATGCAACTATGTCGGTGTTCAAATCCTGCAGCCAGATATATATATTTTTAAACGACTTCAAAAAAGGAGGCGGTTCTCAATTCGACTGTATGTTTCTTTTTTATGTTTGTTAACTCACAACTTTTGACTGGGTGTTTTTTTTTTATTGCTTATATGAGTGGACGGGCTCACAGCCCACCTGGTCTTGAGTGGTTACTGGAGCCCATAAATATCTACAACGTAAATGCGCCACCCACCTTGAGATATAAGTTTTCTCATGTTTTAGTTACAACGGCTACCCCACCCTTCAAACTGAAACGCATTAGTGCTTCACGGCAGAAATAGGCAGGGCGGTGGAACCTACCCGTGCGGACACACAAGAGGTCCTACCACCAGTAAATGCCTTTTGTTAAACAGATTACATTTTTATTGTAACTTTAGAACTTTATTATTTTAGTCTGATTGCATGACCCGAAACACGAGGACAAAAATTTATTTATTTGTTTAACTTCAATTTGTAATGGGTTTTATTCTTATATTTTATGTTGATTTTAGTGGATGTCTTTATTAAATGGCGATTTTATTGGGTGTTTTTTTTATATTATGAGATAATATTAGATGCCGTTTTTTTTTACACAATATTATATTGCCATGGAAATTGAATTTATGAATATGAGCGAATAATAATAATAAAAAACAAACATACAACATTGAACAGAGTTAAAACGATTCCACCATTTTTTCTGCCCAGACTGTTGATCAGCGTTCCGGTTATGGCTGTTCCGAGCATCGCTCCCAACGACGGTAGACTACCCAGGAGAGACACGTGCGTTTCTGTGAATGGCGTCGATAGCGGTGTCAGTTCGGACGTGAAGAGTTCCACCGTGTACGAAGGCCAGACGTTGGTAAAGCCCATCAAAAGTGAGCCGTAACCTCCTAAAAATAAAGAGATTTTTTGATGTGAAACATCTATAGTCGCACGTAAAACCGATTTCTGGCGTGGCGACGCACGCCGCGGCGACGCGTCGCCACGCTATATGATGGTATATATATACAGTCTATATGCAGTAGTGTGTACGGTGTGGCGTTAAGCCGTCTCTCTCGCTACACTGAGCTCGGATACCTATAGTGTATTCTCCGTAGTGTATACAGTGTTGTTTACTACAGTACACATAACCTGTGTTTTACTTGAAAACAAATTATTTTTTCGTAATATTTTATTTTATCATTATGACATGTTTAGTTCCTATCACAATCTGTTCTTTTCTGCATATTACTTTTACAAAATAATGTCGATGTTTCACATCTGCCAGGCGTCCCGTGACGGCTCACATTTTTTTTTTAAAATAGCCGCCCGCTTCCGCTCCACTCGGGTCTTTAAGAAAAATTTCAACGATATAATTTGACGTTGTCTTATTTTTGTTAAATAAAAGAACACTAATTGCGGCATAACTATAATAGTTAGACATATGCTGTCGCGACACTTTTTTCATAATAATAATGACGTGTTCTACAAAGTAGTAGCACATTATTTTATTATATCATCAATGGTTTTCGCAGGGCACGCGATGTACAGAATATTTTAGGGGTACCTTGGGTTACATTATTGGAATTTTAGTAAGGATCCCTAATTTTTTTCATAAAAGACTAACCTTTTGGGGAAGGTTTAACGACGGAGAGAAAGATCTTCCACCGAGCGGGTGATATTGCTCGGTAGACCGACGGTCCGAAAGTTGTTTTTTTTTTCCTACCTAAGCTGGTAGCCTGAAGCAGCTATTCCAGCGTAACCGTGGCTAGTAGGTGAGCTCACGAGGCTCAAACCTGACGACGATGCTAACACGAACCCTAGCAAGAGTCGTGGTTCGCAGAATCTAACACCGGATCGGAAACGCGACCCACTGAGAAGATCCGGCGAGAAACTCAGTGGGCTGTGTCTGAGAGTTAATTTACTCGTCGAGCCCTTCGTCGCAAGCGACGGGTTCGACGAGAACGGTGACCGGTGCTTGTAGTACCTAAAAGCACCGTTAGTGGATCGGGAGGATCCGAGATGACGTGTTTTGGGCGACGTCGACTGCTTTCCATTCTGTCCGCAGGATCGGGAAAGTAGTTACCGGCGGCCACGATGAGAGGGTTCTCGTGTCGTGCCGCTTTATCGAAGTGGCGCATCGACGCCGACTGTAGATACTTACTGATGGACTCTAAGTCCAGGTCGTCATGGAGGTCGACGTTCCTGACAAACCACGGGGCTCCGATGGCTATCCTGCAAAAACGGGATTGAATAATTTGGAAGGATTTTAAGTGAGTGCGGGCCGCGTGAGCGAACACTACACTTGCATAGGTCATGACGGGGCGTATGCAAGTTTTGTAGAGTGTCACCTTATTGCTAAGGGACATTTTACTTCGCCTGCATATCATCAGGTAGAGACGTCCAAGAATGAAGGCGGCACGATCGCGTACCGTCTTAATATGGGGGCGGAACGTCATCCTTCTGTCGAGAGTGACGGCTAAATCGGTTCAGTAGTTTCGGAGCCTATTGAATACAAACAAACAAACAAACAAATCTTTACTCTTTATAATATTAGTATAGAACTATAGATTTTACTACTCTTGAACAAATTGGTTTGTTACCTGCGTCTTTACTGTCCTCACTGCCCTTTTTTCCCTACCTATGCTGATAGCCTTAAGAGGCTATTTCAGCTTCGCTTTGACGTGTACGGGGCTGAAACCGGTAGTGTTGCTAACATTGGCCCTACAACAAATCCCACCCCTCCTGGCTGAGCCCTTGCTCGCTCACCTACCCTGGTAAAACTGGAAAGGGCTCTGGGCCAACAGTAATCTCTCAGACATAAAGAAAAACATTTGGACTGTCAGTCTACCGAGCAATATCACCCGCTCGGTAGAAGATCTTCCCTTTGTGATATACCTACAGCAAGATCATTTGATTCCTTAGCGAGGGTCAGGTTCTGAATATGCTTCATCCATTCAATTGGCCACTACATATGATATAGAACCACCTGCGGGCTAATTATACTACGACGAAGGGACTCAATATAATCGTATTGAATCTTTTTATAAAGCTGTGATATTAGGGCTGTGAACACGTCATTACGGATCCTCCTGATCCATTAACGGTGCTTTTAGGTACCTCAAGCACCGGTCACCGTCCTCGCCGAACCCATCGCTTGCGACGAAGGGCTCGACGAGTAAATTAACCCATAGGCGCATTTACGTTGTAGATGTCTATGGGCTCCAGTAGCCGCTTAACATCAAGTGGACTGTGAGCTCGTCTACCCATCTAAGCATTAATAAAAAAGACACAGCCCACTGAGTTTCTCGCTGGATCTCCTCAGTGGGTCGCGTTTCCGATCCGGTGGTAGATTCTGCGAAGCACTGCTCATGCTAGGCTAGTGTTAGCAACACTCCGGCTTGAGTCCCGAGAGCTCACGTACATGCTAGGGTAAAGCTGAAATAGCTCCTCCAGGCTATCAGAAAAAAAGTGGACGATTAAGTGGTTATTTAAGTTATTCCACAAATTGGAAAGAGTTGGTCCAACGTTTTGATTGGACCTTGGGCTAAGCGATTTGTTCATAGATCCTTCAGCACACTCGTGTGTCTACAAATTTTGGCAAGTATTATGAATACTCCATGTTTAATTCTTTTTTTTTATTGTAATGAAAATTAGCTTATTCGCCGACGACACAACTGCTTACTATTCGAGTAGGAGCAGGTCCCTAATCGCGAGAAAACTTCAGCGCAGCCGTAGCCCTAGGACAGTGGTTCCGAAAATGGTGCATAGACATTAACCTAGCGAAAAGTACTGCGGTGCTATTTCAAAGGAGAAACTCCACACGAATTTCCTCCCAGATTAAGAGGAGTAATCTCACACCCCCGATCACCTTCTTCGGCCCTGGGCCAGGAAGGTCAAGTACCTGGGTCACCTTGGATGCACCGATGACATTCCGACCGCACATTAAATCAGTCCGCGACCGCACCGCGTTTATTCTCGGCCGACTTTATCCTATAACCTATAAGCGGAGTAAAATGTCCCTTCGAAACAAGGTGACGCTTTACAAAGCTTGCATAAGGCCCGTCATGACTTACGGGAGTGTAGTGTTCGCTCACGCGGCTCGAACGTACATAGATACCCTCCATACCCTACAACCCTGCTTTTGCAGGTTAGCTGTCGGAACTCCATGGTTCGTGAGGAACGTTGACCTACAGGATGACCTGGGCCTTGAATCGATCCGGAAATACTTGAAGTTTTTTACTGGTGGTAGGAGTCGCTTGAGAGACTCTTGAGAGGACTCTTGTAAGTCCGCGCAGGTGGGTACCACCACCCTGCCTATTTCTGTCGTGAAGCAGTAATGCGTTTCGGTTTGAAGAGTGGGGCAACCGCTGTAACTATACTTGAGACCTTAGAACTTATATTTCAAAATGGGTGGCGCATTTACGTTGTGGATGTCTGTTAACACCAGGTGGGCTGTGAGATCATTCACCTATCTAAGAAAAAAAAAATGAAGCGTCGAAACGGTACTTCGATAAGGCTCTGCGTCGTGATAGCTGCCATATCGTTACCGCCACAGACTACTCCCCGAATCCTGATCACGCAAGAGTTAATCATCGTCGACGCCCTAGACAAGTCCTTACGGATCCATCATAACCCTAGGAGTAAAGATTCCGGCAACCGTACTCGTTGAACTCGATAAACAGTTCAATGTACATCCTAATCCATGTATCAGCTCGCTGAGTTTCTCGCTGGATCTTCTCAACAGGTCACGATTCCGATCCGGTAGTAAATTCATTCGCGAAGCAATTGCTTTTGAGGCTTTAGGTCTCCTTCGGAGGCGTTCGGGCAGCTGATAGCAAATCCCACCCCTCCTGGCTGAGCCTTTGCTCGCTCACCTGTCCTGGTGAAACTGAATAGGCCTCAGGGC
This sequence comes from Bombyx mandarina, assembly GCF_030267445.1. Lineage (NCBI taxonomy): Eukaryota > Metazoa > Arthropoda > Insecta > Lepidoptera > Bombycidae > Bombyx > Bombyx mandarina. The sequence goes on from NC_143226.1 coordinate 10,093,887, forward strand.
TACCAGTAATCTTTCAATAATAATAAAAAATTGTAAGGAAATCATACAAAATATATAATTAAGATTTATTTTTATATTAGCCTTTTTTTTGTCTTTTAAATCTAGTGGCGCATGTATCATCGTAATTACAAAATATATACAGATAAAAATCATCTTCTATCTAATCTCAAAAGACATTACATTATCACACATAGTTTTTTAAACTTAAAATAACTTTAAAATGTTCAGAGCATTAACCGCCTTATCAGATATTATTATGTCTTCTCTTATCTTGCTTAATGAAGAGCAACGGAATGGCTTCGATGGGCAGACCCTTAGTCTCTGGCAAGTAGAATTGACAGAAGACCGCTCCAAGGAATCCGAATGAACTGAAGAGGTAGAACAGGGGAGCCAAGCCGACCCAATCCACGAGGTGTGAGAATAATTGAAGCGTCACAAAGTTCATAAGCCAGGCACAGGCGTTGATCAAACAATTGCTCAGACCTCGAACCTGTGGGTAATTAAGAATTTCTTCATTCCAACAACTCTTTTTAATATGCTTTTATTAGCTTCAGACGTATGTTAGTATGTGACGGAATCTTTGAACATGATTTTGACCCCCTTCAAAACGTCGAATTAACTCGAAATTTGGTATACTTATTAAGGATCGATGACAATTCAATAATTTAAAAAAAAAGAAAAAAATATTCAAATAATAGAAATTTCGCTAAAAAATGAAAAATAAATAATAGTTTTAAGAAACTAAAAAAAGTCCGACCCGGGAGGTCAGTGGTTCTGGATCCCAACCACTCTTGGTGGTGAGCGTTAAAGTCTCCAAGAACCACCACCTCCGCAGATGGGTACTGCTCAAGCATGCGGTTAGTCCCATCTTGCACATACTCAAACAGAGCTGAACCTGCATCACTGCTGTGGGACCTGTACAGGCACGCCTAGATTCGGATACAGCCCCCGTAATCTACGCGCAGCCACAAGACGGACAGGTCCCGTTGTTCGAGGCCCCGAAGACGGCGACAACAGACATCAACCCGGACGAATACGCACACCCCGGGCTTTACGCAGGAAGTTGTGCTCCAATACGTAGCCGGGGTATTCAAGGTATGAGGTGTCATCCGGAGCAGATATCTGCGTCTCCGTTAAAAAAATCAGGGCAAGCTGCACCGTCTCAAGGTGGTGATGTACGGCGTCAAGGTTGCTATGTAGGCCCCTGACATTGCTGAAATCCACATTAAATGTGGAATAGGGGATCGCCGATATAACACTTTTTCTATTTCTGATTTTCATGTTTTTTTTTGGAGAGTGGAATAAGGTGAGGTAGTATGTTGGAAGTGAAATCATGACAACACCTGAATAAAGCGCGGAACATAGTGTGTGGTCGATCACGGATTGCGTGAGAGACCGACGCAGGGCATGGAAGGGCCCCCAGTCCACCCTGCGTACGATCGCCGGGATCCACTCCGGTCTCCGACTCCGGCACGACGACCGCACGACAGGATTTTACTTTTACTTTTTTATTTTTTTACTTTTTTAATTTAATTTTAATATGTCTATTACCGTAATGGTTGATGTTTATGCAATTTGAATTAGCTATGAGTAAGAACGTGTGTTGGTTTCATAAAAGTTGATTGAATGGAACATAGATTTTTTGTTAATATACACATTACAGAGGTTGGTAAGAGAGTGTTAACTATGAATGTGGAAGGATATAGAGGAAGAGGTAGACCTAAGAAGAAATGGATAGATTGTGTGAAAGACGATATGGGTAAGAGGGGAGTGAGCGAAGAAATGGTATATGATAGAAGAGTATGGAAGGAGAAAACATGTTGCGCCGACCCCAGGTGACTGGGAGAAGGGCAGGATAATGATGAAATGATGATACTCATTACAGAATGATGAATATATATTTAATATCGAATATCGAGATATGTTAGCTTTTATATATATGTAACGGAATCTCTGAACGACATTTTCTCCGACACCAGTTAATTCAGTTTGCTATTTAACTAAATTTTTTTAACCGTATACATTATTAATTAACAGTTCATTTAACAACTTACAAATCAAGACAGTAAAACAAGATACCACATTATTCTAATTGAAAGAACCTGTGTAATAAGAATACTAATGTAATAGGTAAGAATGTAATAAGAAAACTCATGATATTATGAGCTAATTTCGACTTTACGTTGTAGATGTCTATGGGTTCGGGGAACCACCTAACACCAGGTGGGCCGTTCATTGAGTTCTCATTTTGGCGCCAATACATTGTACAATATTTTGCGATATTAAAATGGAGTGGGGTGATAAAGAGAACCGAATCGTTGTGATTGCATTACACAAAGTAGGTATGGAGCCAAATGCAATTTTTAAAACTCTCCATACGCTTGGTATTAGTAAAATGTTTGGGTACCGGACTATTAATAGGTGCAATGAGACCTCTTCTGCTTGTGACAGAAAAAGATCTGGCCGTCCACGTAGTGTTTGTACGAAAAAAGTGGTCAAAGCAGTAAGGGAAAGAATTCGAAGAAATCCTGTCCGAAAGCAAAAGATTTTATCTCGGGAGATGAAGATAGCACCTGAAACCATGTCGCGTATTTTGAAAGATGACTTAAGACTTGCAGCCTATAAGAGACGTGCTGGTCATTTCTTAACTGATCATTTAAAAGATAATAGGGTGGTAAAATCGAAACAACTACTGAAGCGGTACGTAAAGGGAGGTCATAGAAAAAAAAATTGTCATTTCCGATAGAGGCACCCGTCACGTGCGGACGTGCTCATCGACCACTCGATTGCCCGGCCTTTGTTCGCTCGGCTTTTGTTAGCCCGGCCATTGTTCGCGCGGCCTGTGTTCGTGGTACATCTGCCGACCAAGTGTTTTTCCTGGAAGTTTTTATTTGTTTTGTTTCCTTTTGTTATTTCTGTGTTCGTGGTACATCTGCCGACAAACTGTCTTCCTGGAAGTGTTTAATTGTTTTGTTTCTTTTTGTTATTTCCGTTTTGTTGTGTTTTTTCTTTGTCCTGTAGTAATCGTGCCGCATCGCCACCTGTGTTCAATAGAACCGCTCAGGTCCGAGAAGTTGGGGCCTCGCCGCAAGGCGAGTGTTTTCAAGACCCGGGGCCGCCCCACCTGGGTACTCAGCGATCATGGACGCTGTATTCGCAGAATTCCTCCGAATTCGCCACCCACAGCTCGCCTCAGAGTTTCTGGCCTTCAAGGCCAATCACACTGCGAGCCCTCTCGTGGACTCCGCCGAGCTCGCTGCTCCTGCGTCGCCTGTACCTGCGTGTAAAGCTTCTGCATCGAGCACCGCAGCCTCCGTCGTGCCTGCCGTTCCCGCGTCGCCTATACTGGCGAGTAAAACTGCTGCGTCGTCCGCCGTGGTCACCGTTCCAGCAGCGCGATCATCCGCGGCCTCCGTCGCGCCCTCCAAAACACCTACTCGTAGGTCACCTGCGCCCGCCTCCTCGTCCTCCGACTCTGACTCGGAGATGGAGGTCGACCTCGCCCCCGCCTCATCGACGGATGGATTTACCCTGGTGCAAAAGGGTAAGAAGCGTGCCGCGGAGTCTCGAGCTCCCGCGGCCGCTAAAATTAGCAAAGCCGCGAACGCGTCGCGCCCCCGCCCTCAGACTCCCGTTGCGCCTCCAGCCCGTGCCACTCCGTCGCCGCGTCCGGTGGCACAAAATAAAACCCAGACCCCTCCCCCGGTAATCCTTCAAGAGAAGGCAGCTTGGGAACGAGTTTCCCTGGCCCTTAAGGCCAAAAATATCAATTTCACGAATGCCCGTAACCTCGCGAACGGCATTCAAATTAAGGTTCGAACACCCGACGACCATAGGGCCCTCTCGTCTTACCTCCGTAAGGAGCGTATAAGTTTCTACACGTATACGCTCCAGGAGGAGCGCGAACTCCGTGCCGTTATACGTGGCATCCCTAAAGAGTTGGATGCCGAGCTCGTTAAGGCCGACCTTCTCGAACAAGGCCTACCGGTTAACTCCGTACACCGCATGCATACAGGCCGCGGAAGGGAGCCATATAATATGGTTCTCGTCGCCCTCCAGCCTACCTCCGAGGGTAAGCAAATATTCAACATCCGAACGGTCTGTAGCCTTTCCGGAATCGCAGTCGAAACCCCACACAAGAAAGGCACACCTAGCCAGTGCCATAACTGCCAATTATACGGGCATTCTTCCCGTAACTGTCACGCGCGCCCCCGATGCGTCAAGTGCTTAGGCGATCACGCCACGGCCCTATGCACTCGCGATCAAAAAACCGCGACGGAACCGCCTAGCTGCGTCCTGTGTCGAACACAGGGTCACCCCGCAAATTACCGCGGATGCCCCCGAGCCCCTAAAATAAATCGACGCGTCGCCCGCCAAAACCGCCTCCGAGCTTCCGGCCCAGACATCAAAGCCTCGGCACCCTCTGTGTCGCAGGCTAAGCCAGCGTTCGTTCCGGCGCCGGTGCCCAGTGTCTCGGCCTGGGCGAAACCGCTGCCGTACACGAACACGGCTACAACTTCCTCCTCCGCGATTCGTCCCGCCCCCGCGACTCGTCCCTCTCCCGCGACTTGCCCTCCGACCGCGTCCGACAATCTCGCTTTAGCGATCGACTTCTTTCAGTCGATCAACTTTGAGCGCGTTAACGCTTTGGGCGACGCCATTCGCGCTGCCTCCACTGCACAACACTTTATCGCCGTTGTGCAAGAATACGCCGACGTATACGCGTCATTAAATACGTACGTCCTCCCCTCACTCCGCCGGTAATCAATGGCGTATATAAGTAGAATAAAGCCCCTATCCGTAACGATAGGATTTTTTAACGCTTACGGTCTCGCAAATCAACGTGATCAGGTTTCTGACTTTTTGCGTGACCATCAAATTGATATATTTTTAGTGCAGGAGACCCTACTTAAGCCCGCGCGCCGTGACCCTAAAATCGCGAACTATAACATGGTCAGGAACGACAGGCTCTCTGCTCGTGGTGGTGGCACCGTCATTTACTATAGAAGAGCCCTGCATTGCGTCCCGCTCGATCCTCCCGCGCTCGCTAATATCGAAGCATCAGTGTGCCGAATCTCACTGACGGGACACGCGCCGATCGTTATCGCGTCCGTTTATCTTCCACCGGATAAGATCGTTCTAAGCAGTGATATCGAGGCGCTGCTCGGCATGGGAAGCTCTGTCATTCTGGCTTACGACCTAAATTGTAAACACATCAGGTGGAACTCACACACCACAACCCCGAATGGCAGGCGGCTTGATGCGTTAGTTGATGATCTCGCCTTCGATATCGTCGCTCCGCTAACCCCGACTCACTACCCGCTAAATATCGCGCATCGCCCGGATATACTCGACATAGCGTTATTAAAAAACGTAACTCTGCGCTTACACTCGATCGAAGTAGTTTCAGAGTTAGATTCAGACCACCGTCCCGTCGTTATGAAGCTCGGTCGCGCTCCCGATTCCGTTCCCGTCACGAGGACTGTGGTGGATTGGCACACGCTGGGCGTCAGCCTGGCTGAATCTGATCCACCATCGCTCCCGTTTAGCCCGGACTCTACCCCGTCTCCTCAGGATACCGCTGAAGCCATAGACATCTTAACGTCACACATCACCTCGACATTAGATAGGTCATCGAAACAAGTTGTAGCGGAGGACTTCCTTCACCGCTTCAAATTGTCCTACGATATTAGGGAGCTCCTGAGAGCTAAGAACGCCTCAATACGCGCCTACGACAGGTATCCTACCGCGGAAAATCGTATTCGAATGCGTGCCCTACAACGCGACGTAAAGTCTCGCATCGCCGAAGTCCGAGATGCCAGATGGTCTGATTTCTTAGAAGGACTCGCGCCCTCCCAAAGGTCTTACTACCGCTTAGCTCGTACTCTCAAATCGGATACGGTAGTAACTATGCCCCCCCTCGTAGGCCCCTCAGGCCGACTCGCGGCGTTCGATGATGACGAAAAAGCAGAGCTGCTGGCCGATACATTGCAAACCCAGTGTACGCCCAGCACTCAATCCGTGGACCCTGTTCATGTAGAATTAGTAGACAGTGAGGTAGAACGCAGAGCCTCCTTGCCACCCTCGGATGCGTTACCACCCGTCACCCCGATGGAAGTTAAAGACTTGATCAAAGACCTACGTCCTCGCAAGGCTCCCGGTTCCGACGGTATATCCAACCGCGTTATTAAACTTCTACCCGTCCAACTCATCGTGATGTTGGCATCTATTTTCAATGCCGCTATGGCGAACTGTATCTTTCCCGCGGTGTGGAAAGAAGCGGACGTTATCGACATACATAAACCCGGTAAACCAAAAAATCATCCGACGAGCTACCGCCCGATCAGCCTCCTCATGTCTCTAGGTAAACTGTATGAGCGTCTGCTCTACAAACGCCTCAGAGACTTCGTCTCATCCAAGGGCATTCTCATCGATGAACAATTCGGATTCCGTACAAATCACTCATGCGTTCAACAGGTGCACCGCCTCACGGAGCACATTCTTGTGGGGCTTAATCGATCAAAACCGTTATACACGGGAGCTCTCTTTTTCGACGTCGCAAAAGCGTTCGACAAAGTCTGGCACAACGGTTTGATTTTCAAACTATTCAACATGGGTGTGCCGGATAGTCTCGTGCTCATCATACGGGACTTCTTGTCGAACCGCTCTTTTCGATATCGAGTCGTGGGAACCCGCTCCTCCCCACGACCTCTCACAGCTGGAGTCCCGCAAGGCTCTGTCCTCTCACCCCTCCTATTTAGCTTATTCGTTAACGATATTCCCCGGTCGCCGCCGACCCATTTAGCTTTATTCGCCGACGACACGACTGTTTACTATTCCAGTAGAAACAAGTCCCTAATCGCGAAGAAGCTTCAGAGCGCAGCCCTAGCCCTAGGACAGTGGTTCCGAAAATGGCGCATAGACATCAACCCAGCGAAAAGTACTGCGGTGCTATTTCAGAGGGGAAGCTCCACACGGATTTCCTCCCGTATTAGGAGGAGGAATCTCACACCCCCGATTACTCTCTTTAGTCAATCCATACCCTGGGCCAGGAAGGTCAAGTACCTGGGCGTTACCCTGGATGCATCGATGACATTCCGCCCGCATATAAAATCAGTCCGTGACCGTGCCGCGTTTATTCTCGGTAGACTCTACCCCATGATCTGTAAGCGGAGTAAAATGTCCCTTCGGAACAAGGTGACACTTTACAAAACTTGCATAAGGCCCGTCATGACTTACGCGAGTGTGGTGTTCGCTCACGCGGCCCGCACACACATAGACACCCTTCAATCTCTACAATCCCGCTTTTGCAGGTTAGCCGTCGGAGCTCCGTGGTTCGTGAGGAACGTTGACCTACACGACGACCTGGGCCTCGAATCTATACAGAAATACATGAAGTCAGCGTCGGAACGGTACTTCGATAAGGCTATGCGTCATGATAATCGCCTTATCGTAGCCGCCGCTGACTACTCCCCGAATCCTGATCATGCAGGAGCCAGTCACTGTCGACGCCCTAGACACGTCCTTACGGATCCCTCAGATCCAATAACCTTTGCACTAGACGCCTTCAGCTCTAGGAGCAGGCTTAGGGACCTCGGTAACCGTACTCCTCGAACTCGACAAAGAGTTCGCCGTGCAACCTAACCCATGAATCAGCTCGCTGAGTTTCTCGCCGGATCTTCTCAGCGGGTCGCGATTCCGATCCGGTAGTAGATTAATTCGCGAAGCAGCTACTCTTGAGTTGTTAGGTCTCCTTCGGAGGCGCTCGGGTAGCTGTTAGCAAATCCCACCCCTCCTGGCTGAGCCTTTGCTCGCCCACCTGTCCTGGTGAAACTGGAAAGGCCTCCGAGCCACCAGTAATACTTCAAGAATAAAACAAAAAAAAAAAAAAATTGTTTACGGATGAGAAAATGTTTACAATTGAGCAACATTTTAACAAACAAAATGACTGTATTTATGCTCAAAGCTCTAAGGAAGCTTCCCAATTAGTCGACAGAGTGCAACGTGGGCACTTTCCGACTTCATTGATGGTTTGGTGGGGTATTAGCTATGAAGGAGTGACTGAGCCATACTTTTCTAGAAAGGTATCAAAACATCGGCACAAGTGTCTCAAGATACCATTCTTGAGAAGGTAGTGAAGCCCCTTATCAACCATGTTCAATAATCAAGAATGGTCCTTCCAGCAAGACTCGGTGCCAGGTCATAAAGCTCGGTCTACGCAGTCTTGCTTGGAAACGAACGTTTCGGACTTCATCAGAGCTGAAGAATGGCCGTCATCTAGTCCCGATCTTAATCCGCTGGATTATGATGTATGGTCAGTTTTAGAGAGTACGGCTCTAAACGCCATGATAATTTGGAGTCCCTAAAACAATCCGTACGATTGGCAGTGAAAATTTTTCCCATGGAAAGAGTGCGTGCTTCTATTGATAACTGGCCTCAACGTTTAAAGGACTGTATTGCAGCCAATGGAGAACACTTCGAATAAGCTTATTATACTTTAAATTGTTTTATATTTATATATTAAACTAACACACTGTAAAAGTAATAAATGTTATTTGCAATAGAATATTTTTTTTCCTTTGTCTCAGTATCTAAGGCAAGACTAGGTATTTGAAATATTTTATCATTCACTCAGCACGTCATTTCTGAATCTTTTCTTTAGTCAATATTTAATTCCGGTATAAATAGTCCTTTTGGGGTATAAGCGGTCTCTACTAATTTGTTTTAATTAAAATCCTATTCATATGCATAACAACAGTTGCTATGCAACTATTTGTTTAAAGAGCGGAGTGACACAGGTCTGCCTTGACCGAAATTGCACGTGCTTTCTTCATTCTGAATAAAATAACGCGGATAAAGCCACGCTGGGGAGAGGTAGACCTAAGAAGAAATGGATGGATTGCATGAAAGACGATTTGTGTAAGAGGGGAGTGAGTGAAGAAATGGTATATGATAGAGGAATATAGAAGGAGAAAATATGTTGCGCCGACCCCGGGTGACTGAAGAGAAGGCCAGGAGGATGATGAAAGCCACGCTCAAGATTCTTTTTGCTTTAGTTATTTTTATTTTTTCCTACCTTTGCTGATAGCTTTGAAGGCTATTTCAGCTTCACTCTAACGTGTAGATGAGCTCACGGGGCTCAAACCGGAGTATTGCTAACACTGGCCCTAGCACTAGGCAGCCGTTGTAACTATACTTGAGACCTTAGAACTTATATCTCAAGGTGGGTGGCGCATTTACGTCGTAGATGTCTATGGGCTCCAGTAACCACTTAACACCTAGTAGGCTGTGAGCTCGTCCACCCATCTAAGCAATAAAAAAAAAATAAGCAAGAGCAGTGCTCCGCAGAATATACCACCGGATCGGAAACGTGACCCACTGAGAAGATCCGTCGAGGAACTCAGTGGCCTGTGTCTGTGGGTTAATTCGCTCGACGAGCCCTTCGTTGCAAGCGACGGGTTCGATGGGGACGGTGACCGGTGCTTGAGGTACCTGAAAGCACCCTTAATGGATCGGGAGGATTCGCAATGACGTGTTTTGGGCGAAGTTGACTATTTACTATTCTGTATACAGGATCGGGTATGCAATTTCCAGCGGCCACGACAAGAGGGTTCTCATGTCGTGCCGCCTTCTCAAAGTGCATCCTTTTTACATCCTTCGAGCCTGCACAGTAAAATTAGCTTGTAAGTTTACATGTCACACACTCACTTCTGGCACAAAGAACTCGGCAGCGATAACGACCGGTATCGTCGCTGGTCCCAAGTTGTAGAAGAAGGAGAAGGCGTACATGAAGCCCGCTGTCGTCCACTGTGGAGCCCAGCTGAACTGCAGCTGAGTCGCCATTAGTAATATACAGATGCTGGTCAGGACTGTGGTGATGACCATCAGGTACTAAAATAAATTGGATTAACAGTTACATACAACTAGGGTTCATAATTTATTTTCAATGAGTCAAGAATGTCAAATGAACGTTTGTTTTTTATGTTTAAAATATTACTGGTGGCCCAGAGGCCTTTACAGTTTTACCAGAACAAGTGGGCGAGCAAGGGCTCAGCGAGGAATGGTGAAATTTGCTAACAGCTATCCGAGCGCCTCCAAAGTAGACCTAGCAACTTCAGAGTAGCTGCTTCACGAATGAATCTATTACCAGCGGGCTGATGATTAGGTTAGGTTGCACGTCGAACTCTTTGCCGATTTTGATGAGTACGGTTACCAGGGTTCCTGCTCCTAAAGGCGTCTAATGAAAGGGTTATTTTGATCTCATGGATCCGTGAGGACGTGTCTAGGACGTCGATCAGGATTCGGGGAGTAGTCAGCGGTGGCAACGATAAGGCGTTTATCAAGACGCATAGCCTTATCGAAGTCAAATGAACGTGTCATTAGAAGTTAATCTAACTGATCGGACCTACGGGGCAGCCGGATGGAATCCTGGGACGCTTGCTTTCGACCTAAAATCATCGAGGTCGGCTCATTTATGGTAGAAACAACCCGCCCTCGCTTCGGTTTGAGAGCCGTAACTTATTACTGATCTATCTTATATTTATATACCTTTAAACATGCAAATTCTTGTATATTGTACTTATATCTTGTATATTCTTGTATGTAATCTATAATCTGAATCTCGGAAACGGCTCCAAAGATTTTCATAAAATTTAGTATACATGGGATTTCGGGGGCGATAAATCGATCTAGCTACGATTTATTTTCAGAAAATGTTGTTTTATTTGTGTTTTCAATAATCAACTTTATCGATAAACAACTTTATGACTCTTCCCGATGTCTATTGGCGAATAATAATATTATTTTTCATAATTGAGAGCAACTTTAAAGCTTTAAAGACACTAAAGCTATTCCAGCAGATGGTGTTGATAAGCCACACGAAGTCAATGAGTGTTTAGTTTAAGGTTAGACCAAGAAAATGAATTGTTTATATATCTTATTTGTATCTTTTTAACTCACGTGTTCACTGAAAGAATACCTAAGCGATCTTGGAATATTTCATCATTTTATCAATATGTAATTCGTACTAAAAACACAAATTATCAAAAAAAAAAAAAGACGAGTAAAGCTCGGTCATCGTCTGGTTGATCATTGATCTGAATCTGGTCCTGACCGTAACAAACATAATAAAAAATTTACGTAAAATGTAACTAATCTTTCTTCTTCTAAAATGTAATCAAACAAAAAATGTAAGAATTTCACTTCCTATATTCAGGGCTAATTATTTTGGTGATAGCGGATAACGGCTTACAAATAAAAGGATAGATATATGGTGTCACGGCTTTTTTATAGGACTCTTTATTAAACATATCCATTTTACATTAGATACGTATAAACTCCAATGGTTTTTGTTAGAAGAGCCAGAGTAGCTCGCAGATGGCAGATTTTTTTCTTATTATTTGACACTTATCGATGCTTTTTTGGTAATTCATGCGATATCTTTATAAATTACTAGCTGTAACCGTCCGCTTCCCTGGGCATTTAAAATTAACATTATTATTTCTACCCCGACAAGGATTCTCATCATTAACGCCCCCGCAACTGGTCTATGGAGTCCAACACTCATATAAATATTAGCCTATCCATTAAGTACATGTATTTTTTAAATGGACACCAAGTTTCAAGTCAATCGGATGCATGGTTCAGTAGTTATAACGGAACATCCGTAAAATCCACTGTAGATTTATATATTAGTATAGATAACCTATTCTGATGTGTAAGCTATAATATTGCAAATCTTCATCAGAATCCATTCGGTAGTTTTTGCGTTTGAAAAAGTAACAAACATACATCAATACATAGGATTAGTAGTATTAGTAGGATAAGATGTACACAAAATTTATTTGGTTATTTATATTTTGAACTATTATTCATGTACCTTACGCCCCAATCTGTCAATTAGTACTCCACATATAAGACTGCCCACAACGAAATCTATCGCCAGGTAAATCGTCAACTTGTTCGGCTCCATCGATGGCACTGTTTCTCTGAAGAGTGGTTCGGCGTATACCTGGAGCACCACCGCTCCCATGAGCACCGTGTACGTCGTCGTGATAATAGCGACAATCAAAGCTCGAATTGATGACGGGGAATTGACTGAAAACAAATCCTGGGATTATTTTCTGGATATCTTTATCGTGTGGGCTTATTCTCATTGCTCCTAAAATACTTGTCAACTTAAAGCGCTATGCATCTGAGCTTCTGTATCTACTAGAAGCAGGAATAAAATACAACCTGAAATTAAAAACATAAGTAACTTCTTTTTTGGTCTAGATGGGTAAAAGAGCTCCAACGAATAGGTCCAACTGACGGCATCCGGGGTCCATAAGCATCAGAACTTGAATGCTTCTACTCGTCTATCGAAATTTTTTTTTTTTTTTTTTTCGTATTATGTAGACTTTTATGAGCGCGCAATGTATCGCGTAAAATAGTTGGCAACGACTCTCCGCGGTCCTTCGAGAACAATGACCCCACGCGTCTGTTGCTTCTGATTACATTGGACTGCATGCAGAATATTAGGATACAAATTTATTTTTGTAGCTCTATTATTTTGTTTCTCTATGTTAGATCCTTCGTTGCTGCACAAGAAAGTATTTTTATTTATGATCAAAACTTTATACGAATACAGAGTAAAAATTAAAATCGCCCTAAAAATCTATTAAGATTCTGCATTTTTATTGACGTACTAACAGTATGAATTATTTAAGTGCAATCTATTGAGACGGATTAGCTTTGTAGCCATAAGAGCTAATAAGAGTATGCATCACTCTAGCTTAAATCTATTCTTGTTTTTGTTCTACAAGAAGCATTCCAGTTTTGTCGGTATCTAATTTTTTGGTATATGAAAAAAAAAATCCGACCAACAAAATTAAAATACTTATCGAAATTCTAGAACTTACCGAGAGCGCCACCGTCTTTAATTGTCACCGTTATAATACACTTGTTTTTGTATACTGAAATATTAGTGCCCTAGAACTATTTATTTATTCAACTTAATGCACATAAGTATAATGGCGGACTTAATTCCCGAGGCATTTTCTACCAGTCAACCAAGGGTGGTAACTTAGTGTGAAACAACCAAACTACATTATACAATATACAAACACATACACGGTATATATACCTAGTCAGGTCATAAGTATTGTCACACAGTAAAAACTTTTCTTTTAGAATGCTGGCCACAAAAAAGTTTATTGAATCCGAATTTCGAATTGTTCATGAAAATAAAAATGTATACTTTTAGAATTTTACTCATTTTTAAATATGGAGTGGACGCTTAAAGAAGACCGTGTTGCAGTTATTGCGTTGCATCGTTGCGGTTACGCGCCAATTAAAATTTTTAACATACTGAAAAATTTGAATATAACCAAAAGATTCGTTTATCGTACCATCAAACGATACAATGAAGACTCTAGTGTAGATGACAGGTCAAGAAGTGGTCGCCCTCGGTCTGTTAGGACTCCAGCAGTGATAAAAGCGGTGAAGGCGCGAATTCAAAGAAATCCCAAACGTAAGCAGAAACTGTTGGCCCTTCAGATGGGGTTAAGCAGAACCACGGTGAAAAGGGTGTTAAATGAAGAATTAGGGCTTCGGGCATATCGAAGAAAAACAGGACATCGTTTGAATGCTCGTCTAATGGACCTGAGACTGAAGAGATGCCGCGCTTTGTTGAAGCGGTACGCGGGAAAAAAATATCGGGAAATTCTTTTTTCGGATGAAAATTTTTTTACCGTAGAAGAGAGCTACAACAAACAAAATGATAAGGTGTACGCACACAGTAGTGAAGAAGCGAGCAACCGTATTCCGCGTGTCCAACGTGTCATTTTCCATCCTCGCTCATGGTATGGCTGGGAGTTTCTTATTGGGGTTTAACAGAGGTACATTTTTGTGAGAAAGGTGTAAAAACGAATGCAGTTGTGTATCAAAATACAGTCCTGACGAACCTTGTGGAACCTGTTTCTCATACCATGTTCAATAACAGGCACTGGGTATTCCAACAAGATTCGACGCCAGCTCATAGAGCGAAGGGCACACAAGACTGGCTGGCGGCGCGTGAAATCGACTTCATCCGGCACGAAGACTGGCCCTCCTCCAGTCCAGATTTGAATCCGTTAGATTACAAGATATGGCAACACTTGAAGGAAAAGGCGTGCCCAAAGCCTCATCCCAATTTGGAGTCACTCAAGACATCTTTGATTAAGGCAGCCGCCGATATTGACATGGACCTCGTTCGTGGTGCGATAGACGACTGGTCGCGCAGATTGAAGGCCTGTAGTCAAAATCACGGATGTCATTTTGAATAAACTTTAGTGTCATAAGAACCTATGTTTTGTAAAGTTCATTTTGGTATATGAATGGTTACATAATTAATAAACTTGTTTCAATTATTTGACATTAAACATGTGACAGAATTTATGACCTGACTAGGTATATATGTATATATATATATAATCACATAAACAATGTACACAATGTTATATCATGATAATAATATAATATTTACACACATATATCTATATATAATCTCTATCACATTATTATCAACTATTATGTAATACTTACTCAAAAATTTCCATTCTGATTTCGCACTGACCGGTTCTGATTGAATCTTTAACAATTCTTTTGTGACTGATGGATCTACAACAACAAAACCATCTATTTCAAAAATTATGTAGTTTTAATAATGCCTCCTAGACTGTTGCGGATTGCCTAAAGTCGTCGTGGCCTAAGGGATAAGACGTCCGGGCATTCGTATCTAGCGATGCACCGGTGTTCGAATCCCGCAGGCGGGTACCGATTTTTCTAATCCAACACATATTAATATACTTAACAAATTAATGTTCACGATTGACTTCCACGGTGAAGGAATAGCATCGTGTAATAAAAATCAAACCCGCAAAATGATAATTTGCGTAATTATACTAGTGGTAGGACGTCTTGTGAGTCCGCACGGGTAGGTACCACCGCCTTGCCTATTTCAGTCGTGAAGCAGTAATGCGTTTCGTTTTGAAGGGTGGGGCTGCCGTTGTAATTAAAGTGAGACCTAAGAACCTGTATCTTAAGGCGGGTGGCGCATTTACTTTGTAGATATCTATGGGCTCCAGTAACCACTTAAAACCAGGTGAGCTGTGAACTCGTCCAACCATCTGTGGCGGGTAGCCATCATACAACGCAAGATAATTGACAGATGCCTGAATCTCGCTTACGACATTTTCAAGATAAAGCGCATATATACAAGTTCCGAACGACAACATTGGGACCGTCGGTCTACCGAGCAATATCACCCGCTCGGTGGAAGATCTTCCCTTTGTCGTATATTCCTACAACTGGTGAACTGGTGACCCCGACGTGATATGAACACGCAACCTTCTGATTCATCATGAATTTCGGCTACAACAATCCCCATATTCTCGCAGATAAAAGCACGTCATTGACAGTCGTCCCACAGCAAGCCAGCATCGCAGCCTCAACAGGACCATCGCAGCCGACTCACCGCGCTTCCTGGTCCTACGGCACGCAACTTCACTGCCTCATCACGCCGCTACAGTTCGTCGCAGCCCACGACCGGATTATCAACGCTTGGGGTCACACATCTCCGGCGTGGCAGCTCTGCATCACATGGACTACGCACGACACGCACGCAACATTCAAGCTCAGTCTCGACTCACCGCAGACTTCGAGCAGCACTGGCAACAATCAGGCAGCATTCAGCTCAGTTTGAACTCACTGCAAACTTCGAGCAGCACTGGCGACACGCACGCATCATTCAAGCTCAGCCTCGACTCACCGCAGGCTTCGAGCAGCACTGGCCCTTGCAAGCTAATCTCAGCACGGACAACGCTAACTAAAAATGACACGACCTCCAGTCTCGGAGGGGAGCGATGTGGCGGGTAGCCATCATACAACGCAAGATAATTGACAGATGCCTGAATCTCGCTTACGACATTTTCAAGATAAAGCGCATATATACAAGTTCCGAACAACAACATTTGGACCGTCGGTCTACCGAGCAATGTCACCCGCTCGGTGGAAGATCTTCCCTTTGTCGTATATTCCTACACATCTATACAATAAATAAATATAAAAACAATTCGCGAAAGAAAGAAATATCAGGATCAAATCCAAGCCTAAACCCATACCGTTGAGGACGATTGAATTGTAACGTGTCGTTTGATTTAAAAACAAAATAATCCATATATTAATACGTGAAGCAAAAACTTTGTATCCCTTTTTACGACCGTGCTGGAGTCATGGTCCAGACGGCTGGCCGATCCTTCGGCTGGTCGTAGGACTGTCGAGGCGATTCGCCCGGTTCTTGTGAATTGGGTGAGTCGTGACAGAGGACGCCTCACTTTCCGGCTCACGCAGGTGCTCACTGGGCATGGTTATTTCGGTGAGTTTCTGCACCGGATCGGAGCCGAGCCGACGGCAGAGTGCCACCATTGTGGTTGCGACTTGGACACGGCGGAGCACACGCTCGTCGCCTGCCCCGCATGGGAGGGGTGGCGCTGTGTCCTTGTCGCAAAAATAGGAAACGACTTGTCGTTGCCGAGTGTTGTGGCATCGATGCTCGGTGACGACGAGTCGTGGAAGGTGATGCTCGACTTCTGCGAGTGCACCATCTCGCAGAAGGAGGCGGCGGGGCGCGTGAGAGACGCGCAGGCCCGCCGCCGTCGAGCGGGGGCCAGGGAGGCGGATTTCGCCCAAGCCCTGGCCCTCTAAGTGTTTCGGGTCTCCCTCACATGTCGGCCTGGGGACCGGCGAAGGGGACCTAAGAAGACGACGTGCAAGCTGCTCTGCACGCGTTTTATGCAAGAGCATCCGGATGATGGAAGGCCGGCTATCCTCAACCCACGCTGGTTCTGACCCAGCGGGGTATTCCGAGGGTAGACCATTCTAACCGGCACCATCTAGGCGGGCTTCGGATAGCCTGCCGACCGAGAGGACTGGTGGTCGTGGCGCCGACGACCGCCAGTCCGGCGTCCCGAGGGGGAAAGTGATGGGAGAGATGTGCTCCGCACTAAACGCTTCGCTTTCCCCCCTTTGCCTTTTCATGAGTTCTGTCTCATGCGAGGTTTGGATGCTGGTTGTTGAGTGACAGGAGGTTTTAGTCGGTTCAACTCCGACATGCCCCGCCCTCCATCCCCAGTGGAGGGCGGAAGTCCGGTGATTTCCTCCAGATAAAAAAAAAAAAAAAACAAAATCCCTTTTTACGAAAATTGCGCGGACGGAGGAGTATGAAATTTACCACACTTATAGAGAATATAGAGAACAAGTGTACAATCGTAAGATTTTTTTAAAAATAATGCATAAAAGATACGTTAAATCAATAAGGAAAACATTACACACACTACCTATCATATATTGTAGTCTTGGCGAAATTTGAGATTATAGAAGTATAA
The DNA here is from genome assembly GCF_030267445.1 of Bombyx mandarina. Classification (NCBI taxonomy): domain Eukaryota; kingdom Metazoa; phylum Arthropoda; class Insecta; order Lepidoptera; family Bombycidae; genus Bombyx; species Bombyx mandarina. Next base: position 10,111,289 of record NC_143226.1, read on the forward strand.
AATACAATCATATTAGTGCACAAATTGACAATTTCACTTAATTATAGTCAAATTTCGACTACTGCGGGACCACTAGTTCTCTATAAATGTGAGTAATTCATACTCCTCGTTACGACCATTTCTGAAGACTCGTAATTGGCTGTCCGATGTGGTTTTCTCAAAGAATTGTGTTCATGAGGTCGGTTTTCTGAAGATTTCAATGTAGCCATAGACTTACGAACATGAGGTTATAGTTTTTTATTGCCTTCGAAGAAAGACGAACATATAACTACTAATTGACTGCTACTCGTGATCATCGGTAATGCCAGGAGTAAAAGGGAGTGATGTTGAAGAGGTCTGTGTTGGGCTTCATTCCAGAGCTTGTTTGGGTCTCTACAAATCCATTACACATGGACGCAGTAACTCCAAGCAGTATATAAGAAATCCGATCCAATAGCGGGGAATAAAGAAAGGTAGGCAGAGAGAAGAGAAGCCACCGCACCTATGAAGAAGGAAGAAAGGAAAAAAAAGAGAAAAGATGGAGAAGTAGAGGAAAGAACGAAGAGGAAGAGGTATCCGTCCTCACCTCCATCACAGCATGCCACTTGATGCTCAAGCCTGCATACATAGAACCATACCAACAATTCCACCACCCCTGCCTCGTCAGGCAGGGACTCCCAAGCCTGGGTAGAGGGATTTCTGTGAGGCCCTCCACGACTCCACGGAGCGGAAATTAGGACCAATAGGAAGTAGGCTTTCTAGCCTACTTTCCATTAGTGCTTGGGGATGCCAAATGTGGGGAAGTCATTGGAAAGTTAGATAGTTTTTTTTTCTACTTTAACACCTGCGATCATTCCCAAGACTATAATCAGGTGATTTGCGAAAGGTTACGGTTTGGAGAGGCAGAGCCAATGCTGCGTCACGCCTTAGTAGGATAGCACGTCGGCTCTCTTGAGTTTTCTAATCGGATTTGACTGCAAGAGCAAGCCGGACAACGGGTGTAGGTGAGCTGTCAAGTGGTTCTTACAGTTGACTGAGTATAATTTAACTTCATCCAAGATGGTTGGGATTTCCAAGAACTCGTGGATTTCCGAAATTCGAGTATACCAAGGGGCTGACGAGATTACCCTCAGGATACTGTTTTGAGCTCTCTGGATTCACATAATGTTGGATTTGCTGGCTGTCGACCACAGCTGGATTCCATACGTCCGGATCGGTTTTATTATTGAGCAATACACCTTTAGCTTGTTGGATAGGAATAAGGCAGCCTGACTACCGAGAAGCCAGACTAGGTTTTTAAATCTGATGTTAATTTCGTTACGCTCCGTTTTCCATGTCATCCTTCGGTCCAAGTGAAATCCAAGATACTGGTTGATTGCGGCAATGTGTTGTGGCCGAGTTTGACTGGAGGACAAGTTTCACGTCTTAGGGTAAATGTGATGTGATGAGACTTGGGGGCGCTTGCTTTTATGCGCCACTTGGTCAGCCAAGCGTTAGTGATATCGAGCTGGGTTTGCAACAGTTGGGTCGCTTCATTAGGATTACTGCTACAACTGAGGAAGGCTGCATCACCGGCAAAGGTTGTTACCGCTATTTCTGGTGACTGGAGTAGGTAGATCACTAGTAAAAATCTTGTAGAGGACTGGACCAAGTACGGAGCCTTAGGCTATACTCCGGCTCTGCAGGCAAAAATATAAGATCTGGCATCACGTAGCTTGACTTGATACCTTCTATCACTGAGACAAGACTTTGAAGAAAGCAAAGAAGGATGCTACGCCATTATGAGCCACTGAACAACTATCTTACAAAAGAAAGCGGTCGAGTACGAGCGAGCTATTTTCTGTGTATTTCGGCCGCTTTAATGCTGATTAGGGTATCAGCGGAAAGTTGTGTGAACAATCCGCTCTCACTCTATACATTAAAAACTAGTGATGCAAGGCTGCTCAACACAATCTACTCGGATTCTTACCTGAGTGTTTTCATTTCACGACTTCCTGTTTGATTTTTATGAGTTTTTTGGATGGCAAAATTACGAAGGACTTATTTCCAAACGCAACAACTAGTAACAGTTATATTAGCAAATGAATTGTATAGGTTTCACTTCACAAACATACCATTTTGTCCTTCTAGAATCTTCTCTCGACGAGGATCAAGCTGCAGGCGGATCTTGGCTAGTTCTACCTCCACTTCTTTAGATGTGACGTCCACACACCGATAAAAGGCAATCGATTTCGCCGCCTCCTGTAAATTTATAGTAATTTACAGAAATGTCAGACATGACTGTTTAAAAAGTTGTTGTCCCCTACGCATGGGAATAGAATAAATAGCTTATTGGGTCATGCATATCGCAATGATTGATTCGCTTTACAATACTACCCAGCAGCTGATGTATGTGACTACCGTTTGCAATATTGACACTGAATTTTGCTATACTGCCCACAGGGCTTTACGACGTGTCCTACTAACGTAGAGAAAAAGCTGGATCAGCGCGATAAGTACTACGACGAACTGTTTGAGATGACCCATCTATTTTATCATCCCACCCAGAACTAAAGCATGTTTCATCTCTACTACCTAAAGGCACTTTTAAGATTTCTGCGACATTTTGCAATAAGTTCTTCTTTATGATGCCTCCTGAGCGTTATGACATAGTTTTCTTAAAACGAGGTAAGCTTGAAAAAGTTCGCCGCGTTATAACAATGATCGACAGTGGCCCGGTCATTCTTGATGCCCATTATCAAAGGTGACCTTTCATGGTATGTATGTCTATAATATAACAATGGGTTGAAGAGTAAAAATCATATACTCAAAGCTTCAGCTGACTTTTGTTAAGATATATTGATTTGAAAGAAAAACCTTGAAAGCTTACCTTTTCTTTGTTGATTTGCAGCAAGAAAACCGGGGAATCCTTCAAATAACCAACCATTATAATATACAGCACGCATAGACCCAAGTGCAAGTAGACTACGTTGTAATAGCTCAAGTATGCTCCCCAGCAGTAGGAGAGGAAAATTCCGAGAAAGTATCCTGATACCACATTTGACGTTAAAATTCCTCTGATTGAATCATCTGATATCTCCGAGATAAAAACTGTAGAGGCTGGTACGCCCGCAGCGCCGATTCCACTCAAAGCCAAAGCGACGATGACAAGAGGAACATAATTAGATAGAGAGACTATCGTCCAAGATATCTGGAAATAAAAAAAAAAGATCATTTTTCAACTTTCAACGCTTGTGACCTAACTGTCGATACAATACAGTTTCACCACTGCGGTGCATCGAAACGAAGCTAAGCGTTTGATTTTTTCAAAATAAATACAATTTTATTCATTTATTCAGGAAAGTAATCGTACAAAACACATCCACGTAGTATGTATATTAAATATAAGGAAAAAATAAACTAAACAAAACTTGTTCCATTAATACAACTATGTGTAAATAGTGAACTAAAATAACTGGAATTGATAACTTATACTAACAAAAAGGTAACAAGATAAAAAAAATAAAAAATAAAAAAAAACATTACGTGGTTCTGCCATACGTGTAATCGCTGACTTTGCAATAAACCTATTACGGTTATCTTAGTTTTAATTTTTTTAATTGTCAAAATCAAATGTCAACGCAAAAACGCTCTCAAGATTAATTAATTAATTATCTGGAGTAGGCCAAAGGATCAGTTGAACCCGGGCGGAGATTGGAGGTCGGGGTAGAATACCAGATGGATCGAACCTTATCTGTCATATAGCAAAAAAGCTACATTTGAAATATAATGGAACTTGAGCCCGCCGCCAAATAGCCTAACTGTGTTCCGGTGTGTGGGTTGGAGAGCCAGTTCTATTTCTTCCCTTTTCTCTTCCTTGTTGGGAGTGAATCTTGATTATATCTAGATCATGCGGAGCAGACGTGCGTACGATTTCGCGGGACGTGATTGTTTGACAGGGGTATAGGGAGACCTAGTGAAACGGTATTCGTCGCTGCCCGCTGGTCAATAGAGGACCTAAACCCGTATGTCACTACTAAACTCCGCCCCAGGAAGCTGTCCTGCCAGCCAGTGCAAAATCCTGTCGTGCGGTCGTCGTGCCGAAGTCGGAGACCGAAGTGAATCTCGATTGTTGTATGCAGGGTGAACTATGAGCCCTTCCATGTCCTGCGTCAGTTACGCCTAGTTCACGCCTGGACAAGACTTTTGCTTTATAAAGCATAAGTCCGGCCTCGCATGGAGTACTGCTGCCACCTCTAGTCCGGGACTCCCAAATACCAGATACTTACACTTGACTCCATACCGAAGAGGGCCGTTGGGATTATCGCGGATTGTTTAAAGTCGCTGGGTTTGCGGAGGGTCATCGCTTCTCTCTGTACACTACGTACCATCCAGCGTTGTAATGAGCTCCACTCCACGGTGTTTCCCGAACGCTATGACATGTCCTTCTTCAAACGAGACTTGTGGAGAGCACTTAACGGTAGGCAGCGGCTCTGCCCCTGTTATTACTGAAATCCATGGTCGACGGTAACCATCCACCAACAGGTGGGCCGAATGCTCGTCTGTATACTATGTTAACAAAAAATAATTATATATAATGGGATTATTACTACATTAAGTTGGGTGAGAAGCCTTTTTGTCTTTCTCTTCTCCTGAAGACTGACTGAAATAAAATGTCACGAGGAAATCAACTTACCACATAAGGCACGCCAAAGAGCATACATGTGTATTTTCGCCCCAACTTATTTAAGAAGCAAGTACAGAAAGGCGTGGCTACCAATGCTCCAATGTTAACCACACTCCCGACAAACGAGATCTCCAGAGCAGTCATGGGATGTGAAAGAACTGTAGAGTTGGATTTGAAGTTGGCCACATTGTAAGATGGCCAAGCAAAAATGTATCCCGTCAATGTGCATTGATTGGAAACTGTAAATTTATTGAATCAATTTAATATTGAGGCAAATCATTTGAGGATGTAATTAAATTACGTCATAGAGATAAGATGTGTTAATTAGTGAGTATGGTAATGGCAACACGCGGTAGTTTATCGCATTTCTAGTATAGTCCAACTCTATGAAAACAGCATTTGTCGTAGCCTTAGACGGCAAGCAGAAGATGTTACTTTTTAACGGTCTGTCTGGCCTCTGTCACTAGACAAGATTTAAGCTCCGATTACGTTAGGTAGTGCTGTCCATTTGGTACCACGATATTTTACGCAGAGGTTTACGCAGAGCATATTACATCCATCCCGCCGTCTTCCACACGCTGGACCGGCGGTCGCCGGCGACACGAAAACCGGTTCCCACGGTCGACGGACCTTGATGGCGCCACGCTGCACCTTCCCCCGGAGCGGTTGGGGGAGTGCGGTCTGCTATTACCCGGCTTCCTATTACGCGCGTGGTGTAAATCACCCCGCCCTACGGTTGGGTCCCTCCTCGCATAAAGCGGGTGGAGTCTGAAGCTCTTAGGGGGCCGGGTCACGGTCACGGATGGGACCCCGGCCCCGACCCCCTGCTCGGTGACGAGGGTGCCAAGTCGTCGGTGCGCCCAGTCACGGCCGGAGTTCCGCAGGGGAGCGTCCTGGCACCATTCCTCTACGCTCTCTATACCAACGATATTCCCACGCTCGAGGGCAACCTCGAAGCGTGGGAAGCCGACGTGAAGTTGGCGCTGTTTGCCGACGACAGCGCCTACTTCGCATCATCCAACTTCCCCTCTGCGGCCATTTCGAGGATGCAGAGGTTATTGGACTTACTGCCCCAGTGGCTGGACCGATGGAGGGTCGCGGTCAACGTGGCGAAGACCGCGGCTATTCTCTTCGGTCCGGTCCGCACAACAGTCGTCCCGGGACAGCTCAGTCTCCGTGGCGCTAATGTCGAGTTTAGATCCAGCGTCTGGTACTTGGGGGTCGATATCGACCGGAGTTTGAGGATGACCGCCCACGCCATGTCGGCGTTGGCGGCCGCTCGCTACGCGAGATTCCTCCTCCGGCCGGTGTTGGCCTCCAGGTTGCCGGTCAGGACTAAGCTCGGCATTTATAAGACGTATGTCCGTTCCCGTATCACGTACGCAGCTGCGGCCTGGTATCACCTCATCCCGCAGGTCACGCGGGTGAAGTTACAGGCCCAGCAGAATCTGGCTCTTGCCGTAATCGCCCGGGATCTGGATGTGGAGTCGCTCGAGGAGTTCATCCGGAGGCTAGCTCGTAATATTTACGAGCGGGCTGACGGTGGACCCCACGAACATCTCCACAACTTAGCTCCCTTGCACGCTAGACCACCCGATGGTCTGGCGCTACCAAGGGAGCTACTGGAACCCCCGGCTATGGTAAGATAGTCGGCTTAATCGGAGTGATATGGGAGTGCTCATAATGAGTGCCCCCATGGGACTGAGCTGTCCACACTCGTCATTTCCCTCCACATCGTTGGGGTGCCCCCGTATGGAGACCCATTTCGCACCCCCGTTAGGTGGACCACTCCCCCGTCTGGGGAGTGTTTAAATCGGTCCCTCCCCGCGATGGTCTTCCCCTTTTGGGGAGCCCAGAACGGGTGAGCGCCAAACTAGTGCCGCGGCTCCTCCTCTGGTTTATAGAGGTGGGGCCGCGGCATGGGGCCGGTGGCGGGCCCCACGGTGCTGACTGTTGTTTTTTGTAGTTATTGTAAATAGTTAGTATAGTTAGTTAGATTAGTTTTAGTTAGTTTATAGTTAGTTAGTTTATAGTTTTAGTAGCTAGAGAAAAAAAAAAAAAAAAATTTAGCATAGGAAGCAGAACACTGCAGCCGGCGCTGGGGTGCGTCGTCCACGGGCATCGTTCCTCCACGCAAAACATCAGCCCATCGTATTATGTATAAGTATATATAGATGTAAATTGCAGCCGTGCACGCTGCGAACAGCGTACCTTCCCCATAGTCCTCCCTGCATCTAGTTCACTCCTGCCCTATGTGGTAGGGAGCTTCGTCCCGGGCAGTGGGGTTTGCCCTGAGGCCCGTTCCGTGCCCCCAAAAGGGGGTACGACGACCCTTCTTCTTCTCTCTGCTCGGTGACGGCGTATTTCTGCGCAGTGAGGAGAGCTTTGGCTCACCCGTCCCGCCGCCTCCTTTTTCGAGATGGTGCACTCACAGAAGTCGAGTATAGCTTTCCAGGTCTCGTCGCCACCAAGCTTCGACGCCACGACGTCAGGCAAGTCGACAAGTCCGATCCTATCTTTGCGATCAGGACACGGCGCTGCACCTCCCAAGTGGGGCAGACAGCGAGCGTATGCTCCGCCGTGTCCAGGTCGTCTCCACAATGGTAGTTGGTACCACGATAGGACTTTTTTGTTTCAAAATGCAAGCACTGATTATTAAGCCCAACTAAGTTTTTGACTGTTATCGGCGTCCGTAATTAACATTACCAAACCAGGCAACTAAAGGTTAACCAGTATTTATTATTGATGTATGAAGTGACAGACATTTTTTACTGGTGGTAGGACCTCTTGTGAGTCCGCGCGGGTGGGTACCACCACCCTGCCTATTTCTGCCGTGAAGCAGTGATGCGTTTCGGTTTGAAGAGGGGGGCAGCCGTTGTAACTATACTAGAGACCTTAGAACTTATATCTCAAGGTGGGTGGCGCATTTACGTTGTGGATGTCTATGGGCTCCAGTAACCACTTAACACGAGGTGGGCTGTGAGCTAGTCCACCCATCTAAGCAATAAAAAAAAAATCTTCAGAATAGTCTCTAGAGCGTAAACAATAGCAAGAAGTAGATATATAAAACAAAAGATGTCACTAACTTATCAGAGTAGCCAGCGTTTGTATGAAATAAGACTTCACTTTAGCACTACTCATTTTTGAAGAATCCTAACGAATTTCCCGAAACTTAATGTCGTCTTGGACGATCGAAACGAACTAAAGAAATTCTAAACGCGTATAAACTACTGTGCTATTAGTGTTCCCGCATAAATAGTAGAATTGTAGTGATTAAGTAAGATTAGCTGTGATATATAGTTTATTATGTTGCTGTTGATATTACACGTACTAACGAGCACTCTGAAGAGTTATGTGTCTCTACTATTTTCTCAAATCTTTGTGTGTCTAATTATTTATTTATGACCGCGAAGTTTTCAGTCAAACATTTAATATCTCTCATAGTATAATGGAGATATACTTGAAATGTAGGTAGGTTAGCTTTCTCTAACCCCCCCCCCCCCTTTTTCACAACTAGACACTTAAAGTCGTCGGACCCTAAAGGTAATTCCAATTCAAGCACCCGTCGCGTGCTGATGTCATCGATTGTTCGATCGCCCGACCTCGGTTCGGGGTACAATGTGCTAATTGCGTCGCATCGCCACCTGTGAGCGGGCAGACCCCTAAATTCCAGGAATTCGTACAGCAACTTAGTGACCCGTTTGCAAGCGGACGGCTGGGTGCCTTAATTAATTGCGATCATAATAATTTTGGGGCCCCGCCGTAAGGTGAGTGTGTTTTGAAGTCCCGGGGCAGCCCCCCTTGGGCACTCGTCTATTACAATGGAGTCCACGGTCGACCTGTTTGCGGAATTTCTTTGCCTGAGGTACCCAACGCTATCGACAGAATTTTTAGAATTCAAAACCCATCACGTCGCGAACTCGCCCGCGGTCTCCATCGCACCCGTCGCTCCCTCGTCATCCGTCGCGGCCTCCGTCGCGCCCGGCGCTCCCATTTATTTATTTATTTAATTAGTCTACTTACAAATTAACAGTATAAACCAAAACATTTGTAAGGTATTAATAATTAGCTTAAGTAATTCCTGACAACAACAATAAATCGCTGCTAACCATCATGGAATATATCCATTTCCGGAGCATAGGCTAGCAAGCCATTGAGTAGCGAGACAGCACGATGCGTCGAGGAGTTAGCGGTGTGCTGCGTACGCGCGTGCGTAGTACTAAGAAGCTGCCGCTGGCGACGCACCCCTCCACACATACATCCGCGCATGTAGCCATCAGGCACATATAACGACACTGATTCCAGTGCAGTGGAGTTATCAATTTTGTTATGCAATAGCTGATAATAATGCACCATAAGAGTCATCTTCCGTCTGAGCTCAAGAGTATCTAATCCGACCATACCAGTGACATAAAGTGATGGATACAAGAACGGATAGTATCCATACATTTTCTTGAATAGGAACCTGCAAAATTTTTTATGTAGTTTTTCCAGCATTAGCTTTTGAACTGCTTCGCGAGGATCCCACACGAGTGCGTTATATTCAAGACTACTTCGCAAATAGGCATCGTACAGCATAACAATCACACGATGGCCTACAAAGTCGTGCGTCTGACGAATTATGAACCCGAGCAGACCACTACCCCTTTTACATATATTTTGTATGTGATCTTTAAACGTTAGCTTGGAATCGAAAATAACTCCCAGGTCACGTATAACTGCCACATGATTCAAAATGACTCCAGATAAATGGTATGGAAACAACACGGGCGACCGTGACCGGCTGTAAGCAACGACCTTGCATTTATTAGTATTAAAATGCAAGCGGTTACGCTCTCCCCATTCTGCAACCCGAGTAATGTCGCGTTGCAAAGCATGGCGCTCAGCATCACACCCGACCCCAACGTACAGCTTAAGATCGTCAGCAAACATAAGACACTTGGTCCTCTCACTGAGAATAGAAGATAGATCATTTATCATGATTAAAAACTGAGTGGGACCAAGGCTACTACCCTGACTGACCCCTGATCTTGTAAAATAAGTTTTAGATTTGAAACCCGCTAACTCAACATGCTGAGACCTATCAGAGAGATAAGAAGAAAATAATTTGAGGAGTTTTGGGGTAAATCCGAATGAAGCAAATTTCATCAACAGTACGTCATTATCGACACGGTCGAAGGCTTTTTCAAAGTCTAAGTATACAGCGTCGACTTGTTTCCCTGCATCCATTTCAGCAGCAACATAGTTGACGAAATTAATATGATTAGTTGCCGTAGATCTACCAGCTCGAAAACCATGTTGACTGTCAGTCAATTGGTTCCGGATCTGTGCACTAACATGTTTATTAATAATGTAATACTGCGATGGGTCGATAGTTTTTCACATCTGTGCGGTCACCACCCTTGAAGACCGGAGTTACTCTAGTGTGCTTCCACGTAGATGGATATGTGGACATTTGGAGTGAGAGATTATAAATACGTAGTAGTGGTACACTAAGCACACTTATACAATCCTTAGCCAAAAAGGAAGGGATACGATCTGGACCTGATGCGGAGAACGGCTTAATGCGCTTCACAGCACAGCGCAGGTCGGAATTATCTACAGTCAATAAAGCTACTCGAGCACTGGAACAAAACTGTGATGTTATTGCTGCACTATGCTGGGCCTCAGTTGGATCTAATTTGGGTTCATCGGCTAAGAAAACTGAACTGAAGTAAGTTGCAAATGCATCTGCCGCGTATTGTCCTTCCACAGGTTTTCCCAAGTAATCATAATATTTATTACAATTATGCCTACTTTGTCGCTTATCTTTAATAAACTTCCAAAATATTTTTGGATTATCACCGATGTCTCTCTCTATACTCAACAAATATTTTTTATACGCTGTCTCCATCAGATATTTTATTCTACTCCTATAATATTTAAACAATTCTAAATTTACTTCTTTTCCCTCAGCTTTGTACCTTTTGTGGTTAAAATGTTTGAATCTTAATTTTTGTATTATTTCGGAAGTAAACCAAGTTGGGTATTTATTGGTTTGGTTTGTTACTATACAATGTTTGGTCGGCACACAGTAGTCGATTATAGAGTATAATTTGTTATAAAATGTATTAAGAGCGATGTTGACATCCGTCTCAGAAACAATGTCACTCCAATCAATCTCAGCAAAAGATGCATATAGTACATTAATATCAGCTTTACGAAAATTCCATTGGAAGCCGCGATCCAGTACGTAGGCTGGATCGGATGATAGAGGGAGGGAGGGCATGCCGGCGCCGACACAGCTCCGCCTGCTAGGCCATCGCACGGATACTTCAAGCGTCGGATGATAGCAGTCCTCCGGCACGAGAGCACCGATTCCCCTCACAACACAGACACGCTCTCTATGTAGTCCACTCAAAACGAAATCCAAGATACCTCCATGATGATTTGGAATAGTATTAAATTGCGTTAATTTACAAAAATTTAAGAAATATTCGAATTGCTCGCGTACATAGGTAGACACAGAATTTAAATTGAAATCACCAATAACAACTACTTCCACCGGTGCAAGTTTACAAATAGCATTTTCGATGGTTTGTAACACATGTATATACTCCATATTATTATAATTAGGCGGTAAGTACACTACACAACAGAGAAACTTAATATTTTTATAAGTTATTAATACAAATAAAACCTCCTGCGCAGCCGTGAGACCATCAATATTAGTAATACGGCGTGAGGAGAAAGTGTCGCGAACAGCGAGCAAGACGCCACCCGCGCCTGCATCGTTAGCACGATCCTGTCGATAGACAGTATATCCCCTAGGGAACAGCTCTCCATCATAAACCGAACTAACAAGAAATGTCTCGGTAACAGCTATCAAATGTGCATTCGTATTCAAAAGTGATTTTTTAAATAAACTTAACTTAGATCTAAGACCGCGTACATTTTGATATAAAATATACACTGAAAACGATTTACCAATATTTTTTGTATTTTTAAATGTCGCTGGGCTTACGAAATCCCCGCCGCCATGGCTTAATGCAAATATCCTCTGGCCAATTTGCCGAAGACATAACCAAACCCTCCATTTTAACGGATTTAATTTTGAAAGAGGCGTATTTACCGCGAGGTTTTAGTGACTCGACTATAAATACATCTTGTTTACAAATCTGCGTAAGGTGATCGCGAATGATGTCATCGGTAGTTCCCTCCTTAACAAAATAAAGGTGTAAATACTTCCATCTCTCAGCAGCCTCGATGGTCATAGTTCCGGGCGTGGCCGTTCCTTTGAGTACATTAGCTGGTGGACCTCGGGAACGACGCGACTTAACCTCAACCCACTTTTCATTGAGTGTTCCAGATTGAACCTCAGCTGTCCCGGATGAAAGCGATAGTTGCGCTTTAGTGACGTTGTGATGGGTAACAGGGGCATCCGATGAAGGTTGATCCAGTGGCTTGTCATGCAAAGTGCAAACGGAATGTGCGGCAGACGTAGGAAATACTGTTGTCGCACTCGTTGTCCCTTTCTTGCGTCCAGATGCCATCGCTGTGATTGCTGACACGGCCCGAGTACGAGCCAATCGAATCGGTACTTTCTGCTTATTTGTTAACGCAGGAACAGAAATATCACTATATTTGTGGGTACTTGTGTCATCGGCAACAGTAACCGATGTATTTGTTGTCATAGCCAGCACCTCACATTGATTTTTGACGATCGTATTTTGTTCAGAAATAACACGCTCTAACCGCTCGACTTTAGTAACCAAATCACTGACCACTTGGTGTAACTCGCGAACAGTTTCTTCAATGCGTAACGAAGCCATTTTCTTTTTTTTTTTTGAGAAATACGAAAGTCACTATAACACGTCTATACTCGACCGACCCGACATGCGTAATCATGTCCCCGATACTCACGCCTAATACTTCCGCGTAGACCGTTGCAACTTCCATCCCAACCCTGCGTTCGTCCGCGGCTTGCGTTACATCCGTGCGTTCGTCCCCGTCCTCTAACACTCGTCGCCCCTTTTTTTATTTATTTTTTGCTTAGATGGGTGAATGAACTCATAGCCAACCTAGTGTTAACTGGTTACTGGAGCCCATAGACATCTACGACGTAAATGCGCCACCCACCTTGAGATATAAGTTGTAAGGTCTCAGTATAGTTACAACGGCTGTTCCACCCTTCAAACCGAAACGCATTACTGCTTCACAGCAGAAATAAGTGGGTGGGGTCCACACGGGTAGGTGCGGTAAAACCTCACAAGAGGTCTTATAGTAGTAATTACGCAAATTACAATTTTGCGGGTTTGATTTTTATTACACTATGTTATTCCTTCACCGTGGAAGTCAATCGTGAACATTTGTGGGGTACGTATTTCATTACAAAAATTAGTACCCGTCTGCGGGATTCGAGGACCGTTGCATCGCTCGATACGAATGCACCGGACGCCTTATCCTTTAGGCCACGACGCCTTCGAAGCGGCCACGGCCCTGTTCGAGCCACACCGTCGCCGCGTTCGGTGGCACAATCCAAAACCCAGACCCCTCCCCCGATAATCCTTCAAGAGAAGGCTGCATGTTTTCCCTGGCCTTTAAGGCCAAAAAAAAATATTTCACCAGCGCCCGCAATCTCGCGAACGGTTTTCCGACCCAACAATCTTAATACCGCTTAGCTCGTTTTTTCAAATCGGATACGGTAGTAACTATACCCTCCCTCGTAGGCCCCTCAGGCCGACTCGCAGCGTTCGATGACGACGAAAATGCAGAGCTGCTGGCCGATACTTTGCATACCAAGTGCACGCCTAGCACTCGATCCACGGACCCTGTTCATGTACAGCTAGTAGACAGTGAAGTCGAACGCAGAGCCTCCTTGCCACCCTCGGATGCATTACCCCCCGTCACCGCGATGGATGTTAAAGACCTAATCAAAGACCTACGTCATTTCAAGGCTCCCGATTCCGACGGTATATCTAACCGCGTTATTAAATTTCTACCCGTTCAACTCATCGTGATGTTGGCATCTATTTTCAATGCCGCTATGGCAGACTGTATATTTCCCGCGGTGTGAAAAAAAGCGGACGTTATCGGTATACATAAACTCGGTAAACTAAAAATTCATCCGACCAGTTACCGCCCGATTAGCGTCCTCATGTCCTCAGGCAAACTTTATGAGCGTCTGCTCTACAAACGTCTCAGAGACGTGTCTCATCGAAGGGCATTCTCATCAATGAACAGTTCGGATTCCGTGGAAATCACTCATGCGTACAATAGGTGCACCGCCTCACGGAGTACATTCTCATGGGGCTTAACCGACCTAATCCGTTATACACGAGAGCTCTCTTCTTCGACGTCGCAAAAGCGACGTTCGAGTTGTCGAACACAAAGTCTGGCATAACGGTTTCATTTTCAAACTATTCCACATGGGCGTGCCCGATAGTCTCGTGCTCATCATACGGAACTTCTTGTTGAACCGCTTTTTTCCATATCGAGTCGAGGGAACTCTCTCCTCCTCGCGACCTCTCACGACTGGAGTCCAAGGCTCTGTCCTCTTGCCGCTCTTATGTAGTTTATTCCTCAACAATATTCCCTGGTCGCCGCCGACCCAGTTAGATTTATTCGCCGATGACACGACCGGTTACTATTCGAGTAGAAACAAATCCGTAATCGCGAGGAAACTCCAGAGCGCAGCCGTAACCTTAGGGCAGTGGTTCCTCCTCCCGGTGATGGTCAAGGGGCGACCTAAGGGGGTTGAGGCTGCGCCGCACGCTACCGTCACTCTAGCGCGCTGGCACCAGGAGGACGGGACGGCGCGTCGGCGACTGCGGACTGCGGTGCGGTCTGCATTTTCGTCGTCGCTGTTGTCGCCGAACATACTGTGGAAGAGCAACCCGGTCGGCGGTGTATCGCGTTCCGATCCGGCAGGCTGGTTCTGGCCCAGCGGGGTATCCCGGAACACCAGCGGCATCGCCCAGGCGGCCTGGTAGGGCCGCCGTACCGCGGAGACCGACGTCGTTGGTCAGTGACTATCGCCTCGACGACCCGTCGGTTGGGTGTCGTCGGAGTGGCGCCGCGTGTCTGGTTGTAGTGTTGACCGCGGGAACCCCCCTACTCTGACCGGGTTCTGACCCCGGACGGAGATCGGACGTCGGGTCTAAGAGTGCAGGGGAGTCGTTTAGTGGGTGGGCCCTAAAAACCTTGGGCCCGCCATCTGCTCTTAACACCTGCAGATCGTTGAGTCTCACATACCCGCGCGCCCCTTATGCCCGAGGACCTCGTAGGAGCTTCGGCAGCCGACCCGGAAAAAAAAAGGGCAGTGGTTCCTAAAATGGTGCATAGACATCAACCACACGAGCTTCCTCCCGAATTAAGAGGAGGAATCTCACACTCCCGATCACCATCTTTGGCCAACCTGTTCCATGGGCCATGAAGATCAAGTACCTAGGAGTCACCCTGGATACATCTATGGCTTTCCGCCCGCATATGAAAGTCGTCCACGACCACGCCGCTTTTATTCTAGGCAGTTTCTACCCCATCATCTGTAAACGGAGTAAAATGTATTTTCGGAACGAGGTGACACTTTACAAAACTTGAATAAAGCCCGTCATGACTTACGCGACTCAGGTGTTTGCTCACGCGGCCCGCACACACATAGACACCCTCCAATCCATACAGTCCCGCTTTTGCCGACTGGCCGTTGGAGCTCCGTGGTTCGTGAGGAATATTGACCTACACGACGACCTGGGCCTCGAATCAATCCGGGTGAGTCGGCGCGGGTGGGTACCACCACCCTGCGTATTTCTGCGGTGAAGCAGTAATGAGTTTGGGTTTGAAGGGTGGGGGGGCAGCCGTTGTAACTATACTTGAGACCTTAGAACTTATATCTCAAGGTGGGTGGCGCATTTACGTTGTGGATGTCTATGGGCTCCAGTATCCACTTAACACCAGGTGGGCTGTGAGCTCGTCCACCCATCTAAGCCATAAAAAAATTAAAAAAAAAGATGTCTATGAGCTCCGGTAACTACTTAACACCAGGTGGGCTGTGAGCTCGTCTCTAATAAAAATAAATCGGAGGGTAAGACAGCAAGCTGATATAGAATGCAACTGAGAAGGTCTTCGACATTGACCTTGTGATTTCTTAGACTGGTAACCACTTAAAATTGGTCAAGCCATGAGCTCATTCATCAATCAAAAAACACAAAGAAATTCCTTAATTGAGATAGTTCAATGTTCCTTGAAATTCAAACGTTCATCAGACATTTTACTTTATCTTATATAAATAGAAACGCTATTAAAAATGATGTACAAATTATTTTGAGTTTTAAGGTAAGCTCAAAAGCTATATAATCCTTTGTTTATTTTATTTAATATACGTAATAAAAAGAATGTACTATTCCAGCATCGAATACTCCCGGGAATGTCATTATCTTTATTCATACATCATAATTTAAAACAGACGACACAGTTAAAGTACAATTATCTTATCTGTTAATCAACTGGTTTTTATGCTTCGTCAATAAAAATTAATTTTTTGACGTATGTAACCAAACAAACCAGAAAAGGCAATAAATAGTTTTTCATTAAGAGCCGTCGAACATAAAAATAAAATGAAATAAAAACCAGCTTAACTGATATTGCCATATTTTTATTTTAAAGGGTCTTCATCGACATTATTTATCTATACTTCTATACCTATTTATTTATTATAATAATAATAATAATAATTATAATAATAATATATTATATATAAAATTATAAAATAATAATAATAAAAGGCGTAGGGAAGTGGTGACCCCATCGCCCGTGGGTGAAACAATCAATATGAGATGGTTGTTCCAACCGCGCAAGCAACCAGCGCTAGCCGAAGGTGTAAGGCACCGTGCCGAGCGGCTGCATGGCCTAGGGCGCTAAGTCTAGGTCGTGAACGGTCCCCTTGGAGTAACTGGCGACCCTCCACTGTATTCTAGCCTTCTGCAGATATGGGGCTCTGTCTGCAGCGACTGTCAGACCCCACATAAAAGCCCAACGATGAGTAAAACCTTTAAAACAAACCAAAGATCTGACTCGTTAAGACCACTTCAGCGGGTCGAACCCCCATCATCATCACCACTGGGAGGCTTGGTGCCTGCAGAGTCCACAAGGACTCCGCAACAGACACCCGCACTCGGTGGAGGGCGGCGCATGCGATGGACCCGTGAACAAAATTCCAATGTCATGCGCGCCCACTTTGGAGCTGTGGGGGGAGAAACAGGCGGCACAGGGCGTCGAGCAAGACTGCTTCGTAATTTTCAAGCGCTTGAGCCATCGCTGACACACATCACAGACCAGAACCTAGCCGACCGAGTTCGTTTCATAATGCGCTCTAACATCTTCAGCGCAAACGAACTCGAACAACTACGACTCGAGGCTGTTCCGGCCTCCTCTCTTGCACCAGCTGAAGGACGTGTGTCTATCGCATCTATGCAGGACTTAAATGTCGGCGGTGCGGTAGACACTGGTTATCAACCATTGGCTGCTGACGGAGGGGCGGACGGAATAGCTTCCCAGGACAACGAGCAGATCAGGAGGATTCTTGAAGAGGCGATTCTGGAAGTGCGTGAGATGCCTCTCGACGCGAGACCCCGGATCCCCAGAATAGCTCAGAGTCACCATAGTCGGAATGTCGTTGAGGCCGTTAACGAGATGCTGCTTCCATATTTGGAGAACAGCAGCAGCCTCACTGATACGAATTCAATCCTGTTTGGCGCCGCAATGGCAGTATGTCGGTATATCGGCGCCAAGCTCCAGCCAAATCGGCAGGTGACAGCTGCCGACGCTCAGCGTGTGAGAGATGCCGAGCCTGCTTGGAAGCGCAGAATTGAACGTCGTATCAGTGACGCTAGAGTCCTTATCGGCAAACTGATTAGCTTCAGGACGGGCAACACGAGGCCGAGAGTTTTGCGGTTTGTCAGAATTGCGTTTGCGGGGTGTGGCTTAGGCCCTGCAGTGCCAAATGCACAACAGCTGGCAGATCGCATAGACCTCCTGAAGCAGAAGGTGGCTGCTTGGAGCAAGCGCATCCGGCGGTACTCG
Source organism: Bombyx mandarina (assembly GCF_030267445.1). Taxonomy (NCBI): domain Eukaryota; kingdom Metazoa; phylum Arthropoda; class Insecta; order Lepidoptera; family Bombycidae; genus Bombyx; species Bombyx mandarina. The sequence goes on from NC_143226.1 coordinate 10,128,990, forward strand.
GAACGAGTTCAAAGGTATCGCCTGAATCGCCTCTTCGTGAGTGATCAGAGGAAATTCTACAGGTCCCTAGAACAGGCCAATGTTAGCGCCGTCACCGAACGTCCAGCTGGACAGGAGATGGTCACATTCTGGCGCAACTTGTGGTCAAGACCTGTGGAGCATGTGGAGGGCTCCTGGATGCAGGTCATTGAGGACTCGTGTGCGGGCATACCACCGATGAGCCCGGTTACTATCAGCAAAGGTGATATTAAGGCTGCAGTCTGTAGTTCTTCACACTGGAAGTCTCCAGGCTGCGACGGACTGCAGCTTTACTGGCTGAAAAGTTTCCGGGCTTGTCACGAAACCCTCGCTAGACAGTTCCAGGAAGCCCTAGATACAAAAGTGCTCCCCGCCTTCCTCACTACTGGGATCACTCACCTCATTCCAAAATCGGAAAGTACCGCGGATCCGGCACAGTACCGGCCAATAACGTGTCTTCCTACCACCTATAAGACACTGACATCCGTTCTGGAAACTAAGATCTCACACCACATAGACAGCTGTCGAGTACTGTCTGGTGCCCAGAACGGGTGTAGGCGTGGTAGCCGCGGTACTAAGGAACTCCTCTTGATCGACGCGGTAGCTGGCCAGCAGGTCAAACGCAACCGACGAAATTTCTCTGCCGCCTGGATAGATTATAAAAAGGCATTTGACTCGGTCCCCCATACATGGCTGAAGAGGGTCCTCGAGCTGTATAAGATAGACGATACAGTTCGAGACTTCCTCGGTGCCTGTATGGGGCAATGGAGTACAATGCTTAGTCTATCCGGTGTGCGGCTGTCGGCTGTAGAAGACCGAATAAAGGTGAATCGGGGTATATTTCAGGGTGATTGTCTGAGTCCATTGTGGTTTTGCCTGGCCCTGAATCCTCTCAGTTCATTACTGGAGGCTTCGAGGACAGGCTTTCAGTTCCGAAGGGGGGGCTTCAAGGTGTCCCACTTGTTCTACATGGATGACCTCAAGTTGTACGCTCCTCATGCTGCAGGCCTCAGGCGACTGCTTGACATCACTTGTGATTTCAGTAGTCGCATTAGGATGAGGCTGGGAGTCGACAAGTGTGCGGTTCTCCATGTAGAGAGAGGGAGCATAGTCTCATCGGATCGTTTACCTGTATCCGATGGGATAAACCTTCGGGCACTCTCCGAGGGAGAAACATACCGGTACCTGGGCATGTCGCAAAATTTAGGTATTGACGTGGCGGTCGTCAAACAGGCTGCATGCGACGTGTTTTGTGAACGTTTGACAAAAGTGTGTAAGAGCCTTTTGTCGGGCGTGAATAAGATAAGGGCATTTAACGGCTGGGCGATGCCCGTCCTGTTGTATACCTTCGGCGTGCTCAGGTGGACTCAGACCGAACTGGATGCCCTGGATAGAAAAGTCCGCTCAATTATGACCCTCCATAGGATGCTCCACCCGAAGTCCTCGGTAATGAGATTGTACATTCCGCGGAAGTGTGGTGGCCGGGGCCTACTTAGCGCCAAGGTCATGCACAACAGTGGGGTGTGCAGTCTCAGGGAATATTTCCTATCGAGGGCTGACAGTGTGATGCACAGAGAGGTCATGGAATGCGACAAAGGACTGACCCCGCTAGCCCTGGCCAGAGACGGGTGGCAATCACCGGCGGTACTCAGTACCTCTGACCGTGAGGCCATATGGAAAGGGAAAGAGCTGCACGGACGCTTCTTTCAGGCACTGCATGAGCCCCACGTGGACAAAGAAGCCTCCGTGCACTGGCTGCGATTCGGTGACCTCTTTGGGGAAACCGAGGGTTTTGTCTGTGCAATACAGGATCAGGTTATCAGGACGAACAACTATAGGAAGCACATTCTGAGGGATGGGACAGCTGATATCTGTCGATTATGCCGCCGACCGGGTGAATCCCTCAGACATGTCACCTCTGGTTGTTCTATGCTTGCTAACACTGAGTACTTGCACAGACATAACCAAGCAGCCAGAATCCTCCACCAAGAGCTCGCCCTTAAGTATGGCCTCATCGAACAGAGGCTACCGTATTATAAATACCAGCCGGACGCTGTACTCGAAAACGACCGTGCCAAGCTCTACTGGGACCGGCCCATCATTACGGACAGGACTATTCTTGCGAATAAGCCTGATATCGTGCTGATGGACCGGACGGAGTCTCGGGTATTTCTGGTGGATATCATCATCCCCTACGACGAGAACCTCGTGCGGGCCGAGGCAGATAAAAAGACCAAATATTTGGACCTGGCGCACGAGGTGACCGACATGTGGAGGGTGGTATCTAAAGAAATAATCCCGGTAGTTATGTCGGTGAATGGTTTGGTCCCTAAAAGCCTCTCAAAACATCTCGAGAGGCTTGGTCTCAACAAAAAGTCGGTGGTGGCCCAAATGCAAAAGGCAGTCTTGCTCGACAACGCCCGTATAGTTCGCCGGTTTCTCTCCCAATAGTCCCTAACGCTCCGGCCGATTGTTGCCCACCTCGCCGGAGTGTGTCCTGCCGTCTTCCCAGGCGTGGCAGTGTTTAATACACTATAATAATAATAATAGCCAAAGTGCTAAGAAAAGATTACCTTTCTGAAAAATAATAATAATAATAATATTATAAAGAGGAAAGATTTGTTTGTTTGTTTGTATTGAATAGGTTCGGAAACTACTGAACCGATTTGAAAAATTCTTTCACTTTTTGGAAGCTACACTATTCCCGAGTGACATAGGCCATAATCTTTTTTTAAAAAAAATTAGGGATCCTTATTAAAACTCCAATAATGTAACCCAAGGTGTAAAAAAAGTTATTCAGCGTCTAAATTATCTATATTAATATTATAAAGAGGAAGGATTTTGTTTGTTTGCTTGTATTGAATAGGCTCCGAAACTACTGAAGCGATTTGAAAAATTCTTTCACTTTTTGGAAGCTACACTATTCCCGAGTAACATAAGCCATAAATAATCTTTTTTTTTTTTAAATTAGGGATCCTTATTAAAACTCCAATAAAAAAATCGCCGACTTTGGGAAAGGCTGGGCTAGACCAGTAAAAGTGTAACAATAAAAAACGACAAGAAAAAACCGACATCTTTTTGTATTACAAACACAAAAAAGATATATGTAGCAAAAGGAAATCCGTTCCAACCAAATATCCATGAGATGCTTCTCTCTTTTTTGATTGATTTCTTTGTTTTAACATACAGATCATTATACTTCAGAAGTATGTAGTACATTAAACATATTATAACACTATGAGTTTCTTGTGAACTATTATCTAGGCTGAAACATTTTCGTTAACCAGTGTCAATACAAATTCGTTGACATTCTTCCCCCTGCTTATTCGCTGGTAGCCTAAGATGCTATTCTAGCTACGCCCGGACGGGTGGGTGAGCTCACGGGCTCTACATGAGAGAATTTGCTAACACTAGCCCTAAGAAGAGGAGTGCTTCGCAGAATCTACCACCGGATCGGAAACGCGACCCACTGAGAAGATCCGGCGAGAAACTCAGTGGGCTGTGTCTATGGGTTAGTTCGCTCGTCGAGCCCTTCGTCGCAAGCAACGGGTTCGACGAGGACGGTGACCGGTACTTGTGGTGCCTAAAAGCACCGTTAATGGATCAGGAGGATCCGTAATGACGTGCTTTGGGCGACGTCGACGGTTTACCATTCGGTCTACTGGGTCGGGTATGTAGTTTCCAGCGGCTACGATGAGAGGGTTCTCATGTCGTGCCGCCTTCTCAAAATAGCGCAGCGATGCCAACTGTAGTTACTTACTAACTGAGTCGAGCTCCAGGTCATCGTAGAGATTCACGTTCCTCAGGAACCATAGTGCTCCGACGGATATCCTGCCGTCAGTCCTACGGCATATATGGCCAGCCCACTGCCACTTCAGCTTGCTGACTCTTTGAGCTATGTCGATGAGTTTAATTCTCTAGGCTAGGCTCTAGACTAGGTTCTCGAGACTAAGTATTGACTCTCAATCATATACTTACACTAGCGATGCACTTGGTACGTGTTCGTGGCTCGACCATTATTTAACTAGTGTGGCAGACAATAGTAAATGTAAAAATACTGGTGCTAGGACCTCTTGTGAGTCCGCGCGGATAGGTACTGCCTATTTCTGCCGTGAAGCAGTAATGCGTTTCGGTTTGAAGGGTGGGGCAGCCGTTGTAACTATATTGAGACCCTTAGACCGTATATCTCAAGGTGGGTGGCGCATTTACGTTGTAGATGTCTATGGGCTCCAGTAACCACTTAACACCAGGTGGGCTGTGAGCTCGTCCATCCATCTAAGCAATAAAAAAAAAAAAAAACATTATGATGTCTTCTGGTAAGATCACTTTCCATTTGAGGTCGAATGTAATCTTGAAAGGGTTAGATCCATGACTATTCCGCCTAATATTAGTAATGTAAATAAAATTATATGGGGTGAACTCACATGAGATCAAATTGATATGTATTTTAAATATTGTAATGATAAATTTAAATTAATAGATTTTCCTCTAGAATTGAGCAAATGTTGTGATAATATGTACTGTTATCGAGCAACACTTCCGGCCTCACATAATTAATTATTTACGAACTTAGGAAATATATAGAACTTATTATTGTCTTATAATATAATTAGTAATTTCATAATCAAGTAAATAGTTCATTCATATTTCTTTATACTTATAATATTTTATTGGCGCCTTCCGCTTGACAGTTTCCGGCGCAATAAACCTTACGGCGCAATAAGCCTTAATGCTATTTATGTTACATAATTCGATATTATTAAATAATAATTGTACGTAAATAATCAGCAGAATAATTAAGATGAACAATGTTTAATATTACCTACTAAGTTTGTATTTAAATAGGTCAAGATGATTGTATAAATACCGGCGGTTAGCATATCTCTGTTGCATTCGTATTCTACCCACCGTAAATATAATATTTCGTGTGGATGTAAATTGTCTCAATTGTCGCCGCCACCCTGAGGATCCGTTTATAGTATATTAATGTGAATCATCAATCTGTGCTAAATAATTTTTATATGTGTATTATTAATGTTTTAACTGAAGCCTCTATTAATTGTTATGAAAATTTTAATAATAATCAATTTGCTAATTTAAATTTTAATTTTAATTTTACTATCATAGTTAGAAGTATTACTTTAATAACAACATATGGACTTCTAATGGTTTGAAATAAATGATTTTTATTTTATTTGTTTATTTGTAATAACTAATTTTTTATTAATTTATAACCGCACATGACGTCATAATAAGTGAAATATCTTTCGGTTGAGTTTCGTTAAAGCAATTAATACTATTTTTGCGACACTAGAACATTGTTATCGCATTGAACAATGTTAGCTGTCGAAGAAGAACACCTTAGCCATCTGTGACCACGAAAACTGTATGCAAATTCCACAAACTGGAAAATGTTAATAAGAATCCATTAATAATAGTGTTCCTAACATTTTTTAAACAGTAAGCAATCTTTCTTATCTTATACCTTTAAACGAGCAATTCTTGTATATCAATATATATGTATATAATCTGAATCTCGAAAACGGCTCCAACGATTTTCATAAAATTTAGTATACAGAGGATTTCGGGGGCGATAAATCGATCTAGCTACGATTTATTTTCAGAAAATTTTGTTTCATTCGTGTTTTCAATAATCAACTCTTCCCGACATCTATTGGCGAATAATAATACTATTTTTCTTAATTGAGGGCAACTAACCGCTTTAAAGACACAACAAGATGGCGTTATCAAAAAAAAAACCGAGCAAAGCTCTGTCATCATCCAGTATTAATTATAGTGGACACATAACGAACAGGTAGTTGTTACGTAAACTATAAGTTTCAAGATTATAGTAACGGTGTTAATATAAAATAAAACAGTCTAAATATGGAGAATTAATATGAGACCAGGGGGAGAGACTCGCATCTTCTGATTAAGTCTTGTTATAGTCTGGTTATCTGGTTAATAGTTCAAAAAATTGCCTAATGGAAACTACAAATAATTATAAACATTCTCATCTTTAAATAATAATTAATAACGGTGACTTTTAATTATCATGGATTTTTTTCGGCTTTACCCTAACGTGTAAGTGAGCGCTCAGGGCTCAAACCGGAGTTGCTACTAACACTGGCCCCAGCAAAAACAGTGCTTCGCCGAATCTACCACCGGATCGGAAACGCGACCTACTGATCTGACGAGAAACTCAGTGGGCTATTTCTATGGGCTAATTCACTCGTCGAGTCCTTCGTCGCAAGCGACGGGTTTGGCGAGGACGGTGACTGGTGCTTGAGGTGCCTAAAAGCACCGTTAATAGATCAGGAAGATCCGTGCTTAGGGTAACGTTGACTATTTACCATTCGGTCCAAAGGATCGGGTATATTTTCTTAATAACAACCGCATCGCTTTTGTAACTAGCAGACTTGGTTCAAATTTGAAAGTAATTCATTCCCTAAGGTAGCCGCTAAGTCAATGCCCGTAACAGTTTGCTTCCCGATAATCACCTCTGTCTTTTATTATAGTCGTGTATTCGCTCACCCTCAATGTATACTATCAAACATTTTGTATCATCGTATTAAATCGTCGTGGCCTAAAAGATAAGACGTCCGGTTCATTCGTATGTAGCGATTCGGTATTCAGTGTTCGAATCCCGCAGGCGGGGTACCAATTTTTCTAATGAAATACCGCCGATACCCGCCTGAGATTCGAACACCGGTACACCGGACATCTTATCCTTTAGACCACGACGACTTCTTTACGACGATTTTCAATTAAAAATAAACAACAGATGTTTCATTTAATGGAAATTTAAGAGATGTATGGAAATGGTAGTGTGTAAGGTAGAGGGGGAAAAGAGGTCGACCGAAGAACACATGGATAGAGTTTGTGAATGACGATATGAGAGAGAGAAAAATGAGTGTTGAGATGATGGCTGATAGAAGAGAATGGAAGAGAAAAATTAGCTGTGCCGACCCCACCCTCGTAGTGGGATAAGGTGTAGAAAAAGAAGAGATGTTTCATTTAGCTTTAATTAATGTAAACATTTGCAATACATAATGTATTATACTTCAGTTATATGTATCCACCGTTCTGCTACATTTGAAATATTACCTCACATCGACTATGAGTAAGTGTCAGCAGAGTTTTCCTTCAGGTGGTAATAGAGACATGAAATAAACGATATTTATTTTCGCGACGCATCACGTCATATCGATTTGGTTCAGTGAACTTATGTAATATAGATATGTACACGTCAAATGATTTGGATTCAATCCAATGGCAGTCATCAAGCAAAGAATGCCACTTTTACAATAAGCGTTTTATCAAAACTTTTCAAGTTATATGCTGTGTACGCGAGACGCAAGTCACGGCGGGACGCTGTCTTCTTCTTTTGTTCTTTTCGTCGTTACGTAAGAGTGAGACGCGAAATAATTACAAAATTTCATTTAAATCTAACAAGACAATGAAGGTACGCTATTCATTATTTGGATGGGCTGATGGTATTTGGCGGTAGATATGTAGTAAGGTTCGCTTTAAATTTTAAACAACCAAAGATCTCGACTGAAATGCGTGGTACACTATTTCTTCTTCAAAAATAATAACTGTATCGCGTCCACTGATAAACCTTTCGTCTCCGGTATGCATGTGTAGCCATATAAAACTCCCACGAAACAGAACATTGAGAAGCAGTAGAACACTATTCCGAGGCCCAGCCATTCCACCAGCGGTTTGAACACCAGAAGAGTCACAAAATTGACCGACCAAAGGCAAACCATTGTGATGCTATTACAGAGACTCCTCACCTGAAAAGTATAGGAGTAAATGTCAAATTAACGAAACAAGTAATTGTGATCTAAAGGCAGTGATATATAAAAACCCAAAGGTTAAGACGCCTGGTTTAATCTTATCGAGCGATGCTACTATGCCGGTGTTCAAATCCTGCAGCCAGATATTTTTCTTTTTAACCGACTTAAAAAATTCGACTATGTTTTTTTTTTGTGTTCGTTACCTTATAACTTTTTACTGGGTGAATCGAATTTGATTATTCTTTTTTTATTAGAAAGATGACGCTTCCCGTGTGATCCCATTTTTCCATTCATTAGATCCATTAGACAATTTAGTCCTGTTCTCTCTCTGTTATACTAGGAACACATGAATACAAAGAATTATCGCTTCGCTCCGGGCATTTCAATATTGCAATAATTGTTACGTTATAATACTCATTGTAAAAATGAATATTTAAAAAAATATATCTAATATTTAAAAAAAATATATATACATGCCCGCTGAGTTTCTAGCCAGTTCTTCGCAGGACGGAGGCTAGTCTTTGTGAATTGGCGGTAGTTCTTTTTGACGTTCAACAAGTATGTACTTTCATTTATGTTGAAAAAAAAAAATTAATTCAAATTTAAATTTTAGATTTATCAACAAACCTCCGGCAAGAAAAGTTCGGCGCTCAATACGAACGGTATAGCAGCGCAGCCCAGCATGTAGACGAAGCTGTACGTGTAGATGATTAGCACCGTGAACCAATGTGGCGCGAAATGTGTCTGCAGTTGCAAGCCCAGCAGGAACATGCAGACGCCCGAAATTGTTGCCGTCACTATTAGCAGGGGCTGAAAATAAAATAACTCTTTTCAATTATGTTCTCCTGGTACACGACACGTCGTTCACTGATCAATCGTGTGGGAATTTGGGTATTTTTTTTCGTTAGTTGTTGGCACGCTAGATTTGTTTTAAAGGATTATGAATGTCAATGTCAGTCATCGATTGAGAACTATGTTTATGAATAGTTTTTTGAAATTAAGACTTTAAAGTTAAAATCCACTAGATTTTGACTTAAAATTCCACAAAAGAATTTTTCTCCTAAATTTGCTGTTGTTTTCTCTTTCATGCAAAAAAAAACTTTAAATTTTTTGTAGATTTGAGACATTTTCATTTGGCTCTTTGCCGGAAACATCGATATCGTCTGAATTATATTAATTTGTTAATTTAGTGTTTCTTCAAATTTAATGTAAGTAAGCGAGTAATAATGGCGGCTTGACTTATTAACTAACATCTATGAAAGTGCACAACTATAGGAATTTTGATGATGAACTTTGATTATGCCAAAACGTTGACTGAATTTTCGGTATATACCTATCATTTAAATGGGACATTAATTCACCGCATTTGATTACTAATCCAGAAAAATCAACTTCAATTCGTTCTGTTCCGTTTTTGTACAACATAGTTTTAATCAAAATAGAATGGATAGAATACGGAATGAATCGAGAATGGATAGAATACGGAATGAATATGTTAGAGGAAGTCTGAAAGTGGCATCTGTGACAGAGAAGCTGAGAAGTGCGCGTTTGCGATGGTATGGACATGTGATGAGACGAAATGAAAATGAGGTTGGTAAGAGAATGTTAATTATGAATGTGGAAGGATAGAGGAAGAGGTAGACCTAAGAAGAAATGGATGGGTTGCGTAAAAGACGATATGAGTAAGAGGGGAGTGAATGGAAGGAGAAAACATGTTGCGCCGACCCCAGGTGAATGGGAGAAGGGCAGGATAATGATGATGAGTTTTAATCAAAATAACATTATTTGAAGAATACACAAACTCGGCACTGGGAACAACATCTCCAGAAGTCGATTGCCATGCTGAATACAGAGGAAAAACGAGAAGAATCTTTAACCTCATGTCTCATGTCATGTGGGCTCAATTGAGGCTCAAAAGAAATTGTTGATTCTTATCCATCACCCACCTTAGCTCAATCCAGGGGGAGCCAATAATATCCACCAGGCGCAAATAGAATGGAATAGGTGTCATAGTAATAAGTACTTAAAATGGCTAGAATGGAATAGCTGGATAACATTGTTAGAAATCCACTATTGATCCATATAGTTACATACGAATACTAACCATATATTAAAGTCGCTTAAAAGGTATAATACTTAAAAAGGCACAAGAAAACGGTAATTTTGAAATGCTTTTGCGTTTCCTAAGCTAATAACATCAAGATATTTGGTCAATATAGTATGGCCTATTGTGAGCCCACCTTTCGATACCTACCCGCCTATTTCTACCGTAAAGCTATGACGCGTCTGATTTGATTTGGTTCGTATGACCGTCAGTGAAATTACCAGAAAATTGCGGTAGGCAGCCTCTTGGCTCTGCCCCTGGCATTGCTGAAGTCCATGGGCGACGGTAACCACTCACCAACAGGTGGGCCGTGTGCTCGTCTGCCTACAAGGGCAATAAAAAAACAAAAAAAAAAAGCCTTACCTTTCTGCCAAACTTATCAATAATAAATACACAAACGAGACTGGCAATTAAAAAGTCCACAGCGAGTAATATGGCGCATTGGTTCGGCGGCATCGAAGGTACAGCTTCTTTGAAGAGCGGTTCGGCATACACTTGTAGCACCACGCAGCCCATTAATATGATCAGGGTCATGATTATTAGCACTGTGGCCAGGGCGCGCTGTGAAGACTTTGACTTCACTGGAATTCAGATAAAAACGATTAAGGATTGTGTTGAGCCACGGATCTAAATCTGATCATAATCACTGATATCCCATGATTTCAAATTTTTTATTTTAATATTTTTTTTATAGCTTAGATGGGTGGATGAGCTCACAGCCCATCTGGTGTTAAGTGGTTACCGGAGCCCATAGACATCTACAACGTAAATGCGCCACCCACCTTGAGACATAAGTTCTAAGGTCTCAGTGTAGTTACAACGGCTGCCCTACCCTTCAAACCGAAACGCATTACTGCTTCATGGCAGAAATAGGCAGGAGGTGGACGCGTGCGGACTCACAAGAGGTCCTACCACGAGTAATTACGCAAATTAGAATTTTGGGGGTTTGATTTTTATTACAAGTGGTGGTGGTAGGACCTTTTGTGAGTCCGCGCGGGATTCGAATACCGTTGCATCGCTCGATACGAATGCACCGGACGTCTTATCCTTTAGGCCACGACGACTTCAAATTTTATACATAACTGGGTACTGTTGCTCTAACGTTGGTATGATTCGAGAGCATACGTTACCTATATATTTAATAAAAAGAATTAGCACAGAAAGTAAACCAATCGCCCCGGGCATCCAGTCAGGCGACAAGCGGTGTATTTATATGGTACGATTTTCGCTATGAAACTAGAGATTACGAATTAAAATTGTTAACGCTTACTCAAAAATTTCCAAGACGATGTCGGTTTCTGTTCAACTTGTTGCTCTTCATGTTTCGCTAAATCTTTTGCTTCTTCTGAATGTAAATAAAAGAATATATATATTAATATGTATGTAAAGTTCCAACAAGGCAAACCCTACAATCCATTAGTTCGACAACTTTTTTCTTTGCTTATAAGACTGCTTTTTATTATTATTGCTTAGATGGGTGGACGAGCTTACAGCCCACCTGGTATGATGTGGTTACTGTGGTTACTGGAGCCCATACACATCTGCAACGTAAATGCGCCACACACCTTGAGAGATATACGTTCTAAGGTCTCAGTATAGTAAAAACGTATACTCCTGATCTTAACACGTTGAACGCCATATGAAAAATCGAGTATTTTCATTTAGGCCACGGTGCTCACCGGTGAGCCTTATCTTACCGAACCGTTCGGGCCATGAGGGTCACCCGTGAGCCGCGTGAGTGTTCCAACGTAAACGCTTCCCACAAACCACAGATTGCAGCTATCAAAAATGCGTATGAAGTGAGTCGCGTGGTCCTTTAGCCGAACCTAACGGCGTAGTTTTCTAATCCAGTAAAACCTTGCAGCTTTTTCAAGATTTTAAAAGGGCTATTTTAAAATATCCTGAAAACTAAACGGTAAAAGTCGTAAATTTTTATCTTCCGTGCAAATTATCGCATTTTATAAATTTTTTAATGAAAATCTCAAGTTGATAAAAATTACTGATTCCCTAATTTTGCCTTGGCCCGAATGGTACGCTAGGCCCACCAGTGGATCGAAAACCGTTCAACGTGTTAAGTGGTCACCGGACCTCATAAACATCAACAACATAAATGCCCCCACCCACCTGAAGATATGAGTTCCAAGTAAAAATTCTATGGAACAATGGGTTAAACGCATTACTGCTTCGCGGTAGAAATAGGCATGGTCGTCGTACTTACCCGTGCGAGCTCACAGAACGCCTTACCACCTCTAATTACGCAAATTAAATCTTTTGTCGTTTTTTTTCCAAGATATTATTCTTTCATCGTGGAAGTAATTATTGAACATTTGTCAAGTAGGTACGTATTTAATTTAAAAAAATATGACTTGCCTGCCGGCTTCGGGAGGCGTTTCATCCTTTAGGACACGAGAGCTTTAAAATCCATTCAGCACCCAGCGAATTCCCGTGGAAATAATTGTGATAGAAAATAAGGCTGTACAGAAATGTTACTCACCAGTATCTACAGGTAGATAAGTTTTCTCGGAACTAGGGTTAATCTGCAATCTGATTTTGTCAATTTCAAATGCAATGTCCTTTGAACCGATTTTCAATCTTTTATAGAACGCTATAGATTTTTCCGCTTCCTGCCAACATACAGGATAACCATTTAGTTATTATACGACTCTCTTATTTATATTGGCATAACCAAGGCATATCGTCTATAATCTCAGTGGTGCGCAATTTTTCGACTATGACCCCTTCATTAGAGAGATCTTTTTTATTACGAGCTGCTAAATCGACCGAAATATTAAAAAAAAATGCGACCCTAACAACCTTCTGGCGGCCTCTATAGGCGTCGAGGCCCCTAGTTTGAGCACCACTGGTCTATCTTGAAATTTGTTTTGGGGCGTTGGAAAGCATCATACTGTATCTGACGCAAAGTCACTTTCTATTTAAGATCTTGAACATACGTTAAGTTCATTTTGTCATGTAAGCTTGTATCTTTGAGCCCACAGACGTCCACTGCTGGAGGCAGGTCTCCTGCAAGCCTTTTCGCAACGACCGGTCCAGCTTTCCTAGCATCCAAACCAATTAAAACACATATTTAAAGAAAAAAAGGGTGCGTGTACTTATGTACGCGCGTAAGAAGTTATACTTTATTTTTATTAAATTTATTTCTTTTTTTTTTATTTAAATTTTAATCAATTTGAAAAAAAATCGATTAAACAACATCCTCAAACACGCATATTGGACATCCCTTTTCTTGATATCGTATAATTCGGTAATTCTCGGTACGGTTCGGAAAGTTCACCTGCGGCTTTATTCAGACTCGCCAAGTTACGTCGGTCGCGTTGTAATGAGCGATTTAGTGGGCAACTGAATTCTGTTAATTTTGTGTCACGGTGTGCGCGCATCGTAAAATTTCACTCTCATCAATTTTTCATAACGCGCCTAAAGAAGTATAACTTCAAAAAGACAAAAAACTCACTTCTTCCCTGCCTTTCATTACCAGGAACACAGGACTCTCGCGGAGTAAGGTCAACAACAGCATCGTCATCACTGAGAACCCCAAATGCGTATAAACAACCTGTTGATACGTCAGTTTTCCTCCCAAAATGTATGACGTCAAAAGCCCTATGATATACCCCGATGACGAGAATGCCGTGAGACCACCTCGGATCGAGTCATGAGCGATTTCTGACACGTAAATTATTGCAACGTTTTGCCCCGCAACGCCCACACCCGCGATCGACATGGCCACAAGTACTAGGATCACATTATCCGTAAGAGATATTATTGTCCATGTGATCTGAAATAAAACAACGAGAAATATTATATAACTATGCAGTACGTTTATGTAAATACTCGTTTGTGTTTGTTTGTTCGCGTGATCAGGTTTTACTACGTAAAATGATAGTCTTGTTTTAGTGGTAGTAGGACGTCTTGTGAGTCCGCACGGGTAAGTGCCACCACCTCGCCTCTTTCTGTCGTGAAGCAGTAATGCGTTTCGGTTCGAATGGTGGGGCAGCCGTTGGGACGAATAATATAGGTCTTATATGCACACGCATCATGGGTGTTATACAATACAACTGACATTTATTTTGACCTCATGTCTTAAGATATTTAATGAAAAATTTGTACACAAATTTAGATTTCTTTTTTGGGTATCAAGTGATTATCGGGACCCATAGGCAACATACCATTGCTACCGTCATCCAACTTGAGACAACAGCTCTCAATTCTGTACAATTACACCTGCCCCACCTTTCAAGCCAGAACGCAGGCATTCAAGACACTTTCCCGCTATCTAAGTTTAATATAATAACATTACAACAAAGTATAATAGTATTACTTCTAATCAGCTTACAACAAAGCCAGGTAATTGCTGTTTGTTTGCAGTGATTTACTTATCAGACAGCGAGGTAGTTGTGGATTAATGTAACCACACGCACGAAATACGTCAATTTGTTTTTGGTTATTTTTAAAACTTTCGTGTTGATAGTAATATAAATAGAAGTACTAATAAAATAATTAGTGATGTGAGCTATAATGCTGTACCGTTGCTATACAAAATCAGATTTTTTTTCCGTTTTTTTTTTTCAAATTCTGCCTTTGGGGCTATCGACAAAGAGATGATTTTCCACTGAGCGAATAAAAGTACCGACCGAGGGTCCCTATGTTGTTGTTCAGAACTTGTATATATGCAAAACTTTCTTAAAAAGCTCCTGAGATTCTGACTTCGGTCAAATATCTTGTGTTCTGTGATAGGCCAACGTTACATGCCACTAGGGAGTCACTAGTTTTTCGAGGCTAAGAATTGAGCAGTTGTTCTTATACCGATTTTACGAAGACGGTACTATTACGTTTTTTTGATATTTGATATTCAATGCTATTGCAGAACTGGTGTGAGTGATATTTTAGGTTTTAAAAGCCCAAACATAGCAGAATTTTAGAAAAAGTTCACGATGTTCAAGATCGGGAAGTATTTTCCTAGTAATTTAAACTCATAGCTAAAACCTTTTTTCGGATAAATATACCAGAAATTACGACACCAAATATGCGCTGGTATTGTAATCAAAATAATAACAAGAACTTACCACGTAAGGTAGACCGAAGAATATCGTAGCGTATTTTCTCCCTAAAATGTTGAAGGCAAATCCACAGAAGGGACTAGCCAACAGTGCTCCGAAGTTAGGCAAGCTGCCCAGTAGTGATATCTCCCACGCAGACATCGGCCTGTCCAAAAGTGTTGAATTGGACTCGAAGTTTGAGGTCGTGTAAGACGGCCATGCGCATATATAACCGGTTTGACATGCCAATAACGAAACTGAAAAATTTATTAAAAAACTAGAATTTCAACGGTAGGACGCTCATATCTGACAAGATGCAGCGCCCAGACTAAGAGACTAGGCATTGGTCCGAAGCCCGTGGGCAAGTACCAATTACCAATACCACTATTTTCCGCCAACCAAATGGCACTTAACATCAAGTGAGGAAGAGCGTATCCACTCAAATAGAACTATCAAAAACTTAAAAAAAAAACGGTGCGCTTGCACCGTTGCAACTTGGTGCGTGTGAATGAAGTGAAACTTCTTTTTCGATGTGAACGATGTGGTTTTATTCATTTTTCACCCTTAAATCAGATTGCTCCTGTAATAGGGAATGCTGTGTATAAGAGATACGACATCTTCAACATTTATATTATACTAGTGGACCCGACGAACTTTGTTCCGCCACACGGTTTGTTTCAAACACATCAACCGGTCATGTTCGAAATTCTACTATAATTAACCATAGAATATATTACGTTTAGCTGTTAGTTGCGTTTTGTTATTCCATATCAGTTGCGTTTTGTTATACCACGTTTTATGTCACGTCCCATGGGAACGTGATAAAAAGTATCCTATATCCTTCTCCTGGTTCTAAGCTACCTCCCCACCAATTTTCAGCCAAATCAGTTCAGCTGTTCTTGAGTTATAAATAGTGTAACTAACACGACTTTCTTTTATATATGTAGATATATTTTAAATTATAGATAGAAAAATAAATATGTATATTTTTTTTAAATACTTCATTAAGTATATATCGGACGCTCCTCGTTGCTAACGCTCGCACTGGCCTGTAACACGTATACTACGGACATGCGTTCGAGTGCCACGCATTCACTCTCGCTCTGTCTCTTTCTAGTATGGTTGCGTTAAACGTTTAACGCAACCTCGTTGGAAGTCGCATAAGAAGATTCACTTCAAAAACTTCAAATTTGAAAATGAAAATTATATTTGATGGCATTGTATTAAGTACACTGTAAGACCGCTTGAAGATAAAATAAATAAATGATGCAATATAATCTGGTTGGGTCGAAAGTACACAGAACAGTAAAACTTTATATAGCAACTTGTGACAATCAGAGTAAGCAAACGTCAGTATTATTTGCAGATGGATAAAGCTCCATTTTAAGTTACATTTAGAATTAAAATGTATTTTCGACAACTGAAATAAGAAGTCAGAGCGATTTCCCTAGATATTTTCATACGGACTTGTACTAATATTTAGATATTGGTTTATTTGAATTCATTACAACTTGAAATCGTCACTTTGAAAATATTGTTAAGATATCTTATGTCTGTATAGTCGAGAGCTATTATTAATATTAATACGTGAAGCATAAACTTTGTATCCCCTTTTTACGAAAATTGCACGGGCGGAGGATTAAGAAATTTCGCACACTTATAGAGAATATAGAGAAGGTGTGCAGTGTGTTAATTTTTTTTTTTTAAATTATGCATAGAAAATACATTAAATCAATAAAAAAAACATTACACACACTACCATGTATTTGACACACACACACCCATCCATAATAATTGTTTGTTGTCAAACCTTTCTTATTGCTTATAGTCTGTGGTCAAATTTTCAAATAAATATAGTCGAATGTCGACTACCGGGGGACCACTAGTCGGTTTAATTGTCTGAATTATTAACATTTATCGAGACTTCACAAAGAAAGCATAATAATTTCTAGATTGAAAATTTGAGACAAAACCACCATTGTTTTACGGGTGAGTGAGACAAAACCACCATTGTTTTATGGGTAACAAAATGTACCAGGCACAGATATCAAAGGTAAAAGTCACGAAGTAACATGCTGCAATACCAGGGGCTCATGTTAATAGGAACTTTATTCGAGAAATACGTTGATAGAACACAACAATAAGGTGGAATATCGGGCGATCATAGAACTTCGCTGGTTACACGCTGATACCAGGCGTTCATAAATAGTGTTACACCGGTAAGAGTAACACCATTTATCGCCGAATAGTCGAACGAATATCGAAGGATCTAGTAGCAATTAAAACGCTTAAGAAGTACAACGTCATCTATTGTCAGATAGCAGAAACACAATACTCGAATTGTATGGAATATTCTCGATACTTCTAGGGATGTGGTATCGGCTATAAAAACGTTGCAGAGATGGCACGCAGTCAGCCGGTAATCGGAACTACTCGAAGCGAAACAGCGAACGGATCACCTGAAGTGAAGCGGAAGAAGCGAATTGAGAATTTTAAAGTGTTTGTTGAGTGTTTTAAGTGTTCTAAGTGTTGAATACAGGTAGATTTTTTTATTTATCCCGAACCCCAGTGCGTAACTATAGCAAGAGGTGGACTTACTGCATAGCATTGCCAGTGATTGTGTAATAAGCTCAGCCGTCGTAACTTTTTTATCCATTTCGCTTTGTATTTCAGTGTAGACGAAAACAAATCTAGTTTTAAACTGTTAGTTTTAAACACCTACTGTTATTTATAGTGAATTAAATAGATTCAGAAAATAATATACAATTTTATTTTATTTACCTCCACGTCGACATTACCATCACACTAGGGTGACAATCTTATCGGGTCGCAACGGGGCAACGCAAAACCGCTATCGCCGAAGCATGTCTTGTCGGATCCCCCGGATTCACTCTCGGTGCTTTTAGGACCCTCAATCGCCGGTCACCGTCCTAACCGACAGACACAGGCCACTGAGTTTCTTGCCGGATCTTCTCAGTGGGTCGCGATTCCGATCCGGTGGTAGATTCTGCGAAGTACTGCTCTTGCTGAGGCTATTGTTAGCAAATTCTTTCAGATTGAGCCCGTGAGCTCGTAGTTGGAATAGCCTCTTAGGCTACCAGTGAATAGGTAGGGAAAAAATAGTGAAAATATCCTCATAAGAAATCTCCTAAAACTTCGAGTTGTTGTTATGGATGGGTAGACGAGCTAACGGTCTATATAGCGATAAGTTTACGAAGATATCGCAATGTGAACAGCGATCCAAACATGAGGTTGAATTTCAATTGCAACACAAGAGCTGTCTCTTTGCTATAAACTTATTACTGCTTCAGATGATGATGGCGACTGCCTGTACTATGTTCCGATATTCCATACAACCAGAAGGCGTAATAAGAAACCTAAAAGGTCAACAGAAATTTGGGAGCAGAAAGTAATTGACCATAATGATAGAGAAAGTCGCCGTAGACACAACAGACTATCGCCAATGTACTCCCTGATAGACAAACCGACTGACAAGTGTCACTACATGATCTTCCGGACATATGTATACGTGAATGATAAAATTCGTTTTACCCTACACCCAGTAATCGGTGTTGAATCATAAACAAACTAAAAAAAATGACACCAGATTATGCATTGTGTATTCGCGTCATAAAGATCTTATACGTAGTATTTTCATACGATTAAAATAACTTCTGATCGACGTTCTTAAATGATGTTATCCCTGGGTTTTTTTTTACTTAAGCTTGATGCTTGCAGTGCCAGAAGAGACTAAAATCCTAGAAACTTAGGTAATGTTTTATGTTTTTTTCTGCTAGTTCAGCTTTTCTTCTAATAAATAGTCTTCTGTCTCTTCTGTCCACTACTGAACCATACTTTGCGATAGGCAGCGGCTTCGGATTCACTTCTGGCTGATGTCCATAAGTAACACGTATTTTACACCATCGGCATTACTGTTCGTGAAACTCTTATTACCTCTTCTAGTTAACCGGATTTTAATTTATCGTTGGATGGAAGATAAACTGAAGGCTGTGGAGTGGTTGCTCTCATAAAACAAAAGAAATCCGAAGAAAAAGAAACTAAAAGCTTTATAAGATTGTTTTATTTATAAGAAATTTTCATACCTACAAGCTTGAAACGTATTTATTTCTATTAGGGCGTATTTTAACTAAGACCACGCGGTACTGGTGGTAGGACCTCTTGTGAGTCCGCACGGTTAGGTACCACCACACTGCCTATTTCTACCGTGAAACAGTAATTCGGTTTGAAGGGTGGGGCAATTGTTGAAACTATACTGAAACCTTAGAACTCATATCTCAAGATGTCTGTAGATGTCTATGGGCTCCAGTAACCACTTAACACCAGGTGGGCTGTGAGATCGTCCACCCATTTAAGCAATAAAAAAAAACACATTGGCGTGTTTTCAGAATACGAGCTTATACACACCTAACTAATTTTTATTATTATACTAGCTGACCCGGCAGACTTCGTAGTGCCTCAATCGATAAATAAAAGACTTAAACTTTTGTATACTTTTGTCCGACGTGAGACACATCAAAGAAAAAACAAAATTGTTATTTTTATTTAATTCCGAGTATTTTAATATTGTTATACCTTTTAAACCTTCTCTAGACTTCCACAAATAATTTAAAACTAAAACTAACCAAATCGGTCCAGCCGTTCTCGAGTTTTAGCGAGACTAACGAACAGCAATTCATTTATATATATATATATATATATATATATATATATATATATAGATCATAGCCAAAATTCGTCTTCTTCTGTGTAGTTAAAAAAAATACGCAAAACTAACTTGCTTAAATCATTTATTAATCCTAATATTTACAAAAAGATAAAATAACTTAAAATTAATCTTAAAAATACTATAAATTAGTATTTTTTTATTGTTACATTCAATACTCGATTACAACAAATTAACATTGAATTCAAACAGTGGCCGAAGGTATTTATGTATATGTATGTACATGCGTTTCTTCAAAAACTTAAAATAAAATCTGGCAGTGATTTGTAGAACGTCACTAAGTATATTCGAAATCTTATCATGCAAAATGTAATCTCATAATTCGTTGTCTTTATATTATTTATTTTACGAGTATCATGACTGAATCCAGTTTGATATTTTTATGTAAACTTCACGGTGCCTCTGGATCTCTGCCAGCAATACGATACGAGGACACTGCTCATCAAAGATCCGAGGAGTACCAGCACTCCGCCCCACAAAGCAGCGGACTGCGTCATGCACACTCCAGAAGGCTCTGGGAGGTCTTCAGCAAAGACCACTCTAAAACCTTTACTAATCGTCGTCATAGGCTCCACAGTTCTGTTTCCGACATGGATGATATCCCTCCTCTTTCTCCTCGGTTCGATGCTCCCAGGGTTAGGGCACACGTCGCAGTCAGTTTTGCACAACTCCACATCGCATTGGATAATTAGGTCCATTTCATCGGGGAACTTAAAAGCTTTGAAGAACGCGAACGCAATGATCGATGCCCCAGTATTTCCTGTTTCTCTCGTTTTCTGGAAGGCACCGAATAGCTTAGGTTTTAATATACAACCGTTGCTGTCAGTTAACGGTACCATTTGACGGCTATCGGCGTCTCTGGCGATACATTCTTTAACTTGAATGTCGAATCCTGGGTCTCCGGTAACAGATACAACCAAAGTCATGGTCTCTCCGATCTTGATCAGGCCGTTTGCTTCAGGCGCGAAAGGTCCACGTCCGGTCTGGATGTCCAAACGTGCCATGGCTGTGTCTCCACTGAAATTGCTCGTGATCTGGTTCAGCATACCGACACTCAACGATGAAACCAATTGCTTGGTCAAATTTCCTTCCCACAAACATCTGACTCTGCGGATGTGATCCCATACTTCTTGAATACCGGGTTCGTTTTGAAGTACTAGTACGTTTTCGAGGTAGGCTTGGCCTTCGTTTTGGAAGTCACTGAAGAATCTTGTGCCACAAGTGTTTAGGCTTACAGTGAACGAGTATTTGATTTGGTTCGAATTCTCTCTGACGTAAACGCACTCAGGTTCGTTATAGTGATCCTGAGAATAGATGATGCCATTGTACGGCTTGTTGAATTCGACGTTGATTGTCATCATTTCCTTGCCACAGTCAACTGTAATAGCGTGAATGTGAGGAGGGTGGCGATCGTCATCATCATCCGGGGTGGGTAGTTGCGTTTGCGAGGATTCGCCAGAGCTGCTGCCGCCGTTGTCGGAGACGAAAGCAGGAACAGTGGTTTCAGGAACAGTAGGTTGGCTTGTCTGGAAAGTGGTTGGTTGACTAGGTTGATAAGAAGGTTGGGACGGCTGACTGGGTTGGTCGCTAGGTTGCGAAGGCTCGTAAGTCGGTTGACTAGGCTGGTAGGTAGGAACTGAAGGTGAACTTGGCTGATAGGAAGGTTGTGTCGGCTGGCTGGGCTGGTAGCTAGGTTGAGCAGGGCGGCTGGGTAAGTAAGTAGGTTGGATTGGAGGATAGGGTTGCTCCGGTTGATACGTGGTTTCAGGTTGGCTTGGTGGGTTTTGCGGAACTGTCGATGATGGGCCCTCATTGTAGACAGGAGTGGGACGTGATCCTGCAGCTGGATATCCTGTCACAGGGGGTAAGTAAGATGGTGCTGGTTCAAAAGGTCTTGGCTTCTCAGGTCTTCCTCCGAAGTACTGACGAGCTGCAAGCACATTGAAATATGTTACAGAGTTGATTAAGAGATCCTGTTTTCCCTATAATCAGAAAAGACCAATCAATCCTGTTTTTTTTTAAGATATCAATTTATATTATGCCAATTAAATTCTAATGAAGATTGATGATATCTAGACTGAAAATATAGCGGAATACAGGCTAAATCTTCAGTGCAATTTGGTGCAGTGCAGTGCTATTGACCATGTAAAATGACCAAACATGTGTGTTGCATGAACAAGTGTAAATGATAGGATTTACGATAGTTACTTTATCGAGATTTAATTTTGGGTGTAGTAATTTTTCCGCATTGAAATACGGGAGACTAACCAACAACCTACATATTTTAAATTTAAATTATAAACAAACAAGCAGAAATATCGAATAATGAAATCTAGAATATCGAATCCGGACCTTTCCTAGTTCTTTGCTGATATAATCCCTGAATCCAGTGCAGGAGGTTTCCGACCATCTCGTCGACGTCTGTCTGCTGGTTTGATGCCAGGTCAGCTGGAAATCAGACCTTCATCAGGATCGTCGCTCATGACGATAAAAAACACCAAAGTGGAAGACACAGCGGACAGAAAAGAAAACAGCGAAATATGTATAGAATAGACAACATCGTAGAAGAAAAGAAATAATTAATAGTAATTCGTTTTAAAAGATGATTAGTAGTATTATACTATAGTAAAATTATAGATATACAGAAGACGATTCCTCGTTATTAAAGATATGAGATTTTTTCATTGATAGGAAAGGAGAAATTAAAATGTTAGATTAATTAATTCTGTACAAGAATAAAAAGAAGAACAGCGTTCTTACTATAGTTATGACATCAGCTAAATGAGATCATTAACAGCATAACAAGAATAGGAGAAACACAAACTTCTTGACATAATCACCATACAATGTGCAAGGGAGAAGAAAGACATTTTTTCAAGTGAAGAAGGCAAAGAAGAAAGATAAAACAAAGAGAGGAGACAGCTCTTTACATAAACAAGAATGTCTACAAGAAGAAGCAGTGTGAAAGAAAAACAAAGATCGACTATACAAATAACATGAACAATAGGTATTGGAGTTCCCGATAAACACTGTTTTGACAAAGTTGTCATAGAAGCAACTACTTCTAACATCGCATGACTTGCTGTTAAAGTTTAATCTACTTCAAGCGTCTACAACATTACAGTCAAAAATATTTACAGGCAAAAAAGCAGTATATAACAGCACATGCTATTTTAAACTTAATTCATAAGAAATAGTTTATACTACACTAAATATTATATTACAAGCAAATATTACAACAACAAAACATAATGGAGGATGAATACCAATAAAATTGTTTATTCCGAACATTGCGTAGATATATACTAAAAGTACATGAATTTACAGTAATTTACATTATTTTATGGATATGAATGAACAGCGGCGTGCCATTATGGACTATTAAAATGATACCAACTTACAAAAAGCCTAAAATCACGTTACGATCTACAAGATTCGTGTTTTTTTTTGGTCAAGAGGAAACACCGCCCTTTCGACCTCCACTAGAAATGGCGGGCGGGACCATGTTGGAGTCGAACCGACTAAAAACATGTCAATCAACAACCCACGTCCGAAACTCACATGAGACAGAACCCATGAAAAGGCAAAGCTAATCACAATTTATTTCTCTATCATGGCAAAGGGTAATGAAAAGATGTTTTTAACTAAAACTCTCTCTTTCTCTCTCTTCCCAGCTATTTATCCCATATGGTGGTGGGGACAGCTTTCCTTAGTTAACTTCTCCACTTCGCTCTGTCTTCGACATCCTCGCTAGAAACATTGCATTCCCTTTTGTCCTTCAGCACTATATCCTTCCATACTATCTTGGGTCTACCTCTAGGTCTCCGACCGGGGAGAAATTTCCGAAAAAACTAAACTAAAACTATAAAGCAATACCCTTAATAATTCTAATGCAAAAGAAATATACAAAAAACATTATATAATAAATGATCAAGTTACTGTGAAAGTTCCGTATTAGAATCCCGTTTACTGGTATATCTAATTCCTTTCAAAACAAAACCAGAGAAAGCCATGAGAAACGAAAGTATGAATAAATATAAAATAACGCGTGAAATATTGAATATTGTAATTCGGTATGCTATGGTTGAACACGTGAATTGGTGCTTTGTTAATTCGTGATTGATGTATATTATTTAGAAATGAATATGGGTCGATAATTCTATCGGTGGCTAATCTAGCCTATTGACTGCCATGTGGGACAAGGGTGGACCACTGAAGTAATTATGTCGATTTCTCTCTTTGATCTTCTAAGTAGGGCACTGGAATATCTATAATAGTAGAGTTTGGGAAAGACGAATACGAAGATACTGAAAATTTATCTATTTCTAAGAGACCTAAAAGACTGAAACATCCATTAAAAACAAAAGAAGGCAAAGTTAGGCAATCCAGGTGCTTAATAGCAAAAATCGACATAATTACTTCTGTGCGTCACGTAGGGTATCAGTAACATAAATGACAGTCAAAGGTACAGATAGTCAAAGATAGTCAAAGTCATACAGATAGTCAAAGGGTTAGCGCTTCCCCTACCATATTTACAAACTAACCATATGACAATTCCTATCTTGAAAATGTAAAACTGTTAAGGGATTTTAATAAGCCATATCGCTCCTAATTTGTGCGCTAATTACAATAAATAATACGATCTAGTTTCAAGATGTTGGTAGACGACTTGATATCTTACGGCGTCTCAGGGATGTGTATGAGCTGCGCTAACATGAAATCGATCATGACTATTAGAAAATTAGGTAGGTACCACCGTCTTGCCTATTTCTGCCGTGAAGCAGTAATGTGTTTCGGTTTGAACGGTGAGGCAGCCGTTGTAACTATACTGAGACTTTAGAAGTTATGCCTCAAGGTTGGTGGCAGCATTTACGTTGTAGATTTCTATGGGCTCCGGTAACTAATTAAGACCAGGTGGGCCGTGACCTAAGCAATAAAAAAAAGTCTTTATGTTCGTCAACAACTTTCCATCCTTGTCTGACAAGAGCTCCGGACTGACACAGACGGAAAACACGCACCCAAGCTTAATCTCACATGAATTGAAACATGATTGAAATGGTAATTAATTGGTTTTAATGACGTCTACAACTTTAAGCTGGCTTATATAAAGCATCGGTTACCTTTTTTTTTTGTTATTATTAACGAATCTTTTAATTTTAGTTTACCATATTTAAAAACTCATAATGCATTGGATTTAAAATAAAATTTGTTAGAAAAAAATAACCTTACATATTCGCTTTAAAAAAATATCAAATGCATCAATATTTAATTGAGCATCTGTTGTATACGTACCGTGTCTAGATCGTGATTTTCTTGTTTCTGTAAAGACGTTAAAATGTTTAGTTTTAGTATAAATATTATTTCTAAATATTTAGTACAAATATTTAGAAATAAGGTAATGGTATTTTACATCGATTTTAAACTTTTCATGTGGAGGTGCCAGTAAGTAAGTTTTTTATTTACAGAATTGTTGATTTCAGACACTGATAATGTCAACATCGTAAAGATCCATAGGTGAGCAGCCGTGAGCACCCGTGAGCACCCGTGAGCACTCTTGAACACAACGCATGTGGATTCATGAAAACTGCATAGACACTAGTGTGTGCCTGATTTTACGTCATGGACCTCTTCCATTAGAATCACGCGCGCCCCATGATCACGAGTACTCACAGTTGTGTTTTCGTAACACAGCTCGATCGAACCAACGCGTTTCAGAGAAAAAAGATAAAAACGAGGTAATACTCTTTATACAAGGAAAGCATTAAAATGTAGAATTTTAGTTTAATTTATAGTTAATCATTGTTAATTGTAGGCTTAGCGTAAAGATAACTCGAACGTAAATTTCTTGAATCCAAATATTCACATACTAAATTAAATACTTATCATATTAACGAATTTGTATTTCACAAATATACGTTGTAAAGTCAGAATTTTCAGAGTCAGGGTATTAATTAATACATACCGCCCAATCCATGGAAATAGTCAATAGTCCCCCCCCCCTTCTTTAATTTCGTTATCCTTTGCACCAGAGTAAAGCATAATAACTATATTACAGTTTGTACATTTAAAAACTATACGCAAATTGTGAATCCTGTCGGATTTTCCCATTATTTTGCCATGGAACAGTCGTCGTGGCCTAAAGGATAAGATGCACGGTGTACTTGTAAATGAATATGGCGGTGTTCAAATCCAACAGGCAGTTACCAATTTATGTAATGAAATACGTATTTAACCTCAATTCACAAATTACTTCCATAATAATGGGAGATTATCGTGTAAAAGAAATCAAATACGCAAAATATTAAATTTCCATAATAAATACGCAATTGAGACAGAGACCTCAAACGTCAGGGTGGATAATGGCTTCCATAATATTATGTGTATGGGCGCCGGTAAAAAAGAAAGAAAAAAAAGAACAGCTACATGGATAATCATTTTTACAATACTATATATTTCAACCTCAAAATGTCTCCTCAAGAGTCTACAAGATTCAGTAGCAACTAAACATACAATAGACAATGAAAATATTATATATCTATCTGTCATTCGACGTGGGTAAAAGAAAATTTCTAGGTATATGAGACATTAATATCATGGCTATGGATGGATTGACTTCTTTTCTTAAAGTTCTCAAATTTAAAAATGGTATTAAAATTTGGTAAAAATGCCTTTTTCTCTTTTTATTGCCCTTGTAGGCAGATGAGCATACCCGATGGTGACTGGTTACCGTCGCCTATGGATGTCAGCAATGCCAGGGGCAGAGCCGCGTCTCTACCTACCGTTTAATACTCTCCAAAAGCCTCTTTTAAAGAAGGACATGTCATAGCGCTCGGGAAACACCGCGGAGGGGAGCTCATTCCATAGCCGGATGGTATGTGGTAAATACTTAAAGGATTAGTATTAGATTTGTTTAAGTGAGTGATCTAAAAATTAGAGATTGTTTGTTGAATAGATGGCCGAACCGAGCAGAATTGATGGAGAATGATGCATGGGTCAATCGTGAAGTCCGCCATATTCTTCAGAAATCAAGCGTGCCGGACGCAATGATTTCATGGCAGACAGAGGCATAACTATCATGACTTTACTGTCTTCTACAACCTTACTAAGCATAGTGAAAGCAGCAGCTTTTAAGGCTTTCTGCTTTGAAAGGTATAACCTCTGTTATATTATTTACGTCTTTAAGCTCATATTCAAAACTACCCAAGTTCACACTGTTTATATCTATTGAATCTGTTAACCATTACTGGGTGGGGAGTTCGTTTTCTTATTTAGGGAAATAAAAGTGCCCAAAGCTGATGATAATCAGTTTTGTTGATATCTATCATCGCCGCCATTAATATCGATTTCTAACAGAGTAAAATTGTGAGTGTTCGTGATCACACAAGTTACGTTGGCATCCCAGATTAGCTCAAACGTAAATAAGATTCAAATGATTTACTGGTAGTCAATAATTGCATGTTCTATTTCTACAGGTCCAATATCCACTTAATATCATTGGCTCGTCGCTGGCGAAAGAATTTACCAGCTTTAAATTAACGTTAGATTGCCGAAGCGAATCAATCTGCCTCAGGTAAGTTTAGATATAGAAATGTTTAAATAAGTGACACGCGGGTTCAACGACCTTGAAGAGACACGGGGAAAATGCAACTACCTTCATACTACATTGCGGACTCACGAAGCTTAAACCTTCACAAACGTCAATTTTTTATATTTTGCTTGATGAATTAATATCGAATGCAGATTCTGGAATGTTCTCTTTACATCTTGTGTACTGACTGAACTCTAGCGTAATACATAGGAATACAGAAAGGCTTCTAGAAGTTCGACGCTGTGAATGAAAAATATAAATTAATAATCTTAAATATTTCTCGCTTACGGTATCTTGAAGAGGTCTCAGCTCCGTCGGCAATGACGACAAGCGCACACAGCGCTAACACTGCACACCACCGCGCCATCTGTAAACAAAATGAATCATTTTAAAAAGTCTTCAAAAACCTGGGTCAGTGCGATCTGCGAAGATTGTTATAGCAGTTGGATCTGTGTCTTGATTAATGAAAACAGCTGGAGTTCAGTACCCAGAGGAACTTTGAAAGGAAATAGACACCAGGATTCAGTTTCCAATTGAATGATCGAATTCCATCAACACTTAACACTACAGAGATAATATAAATGTGAAATGATGAAAAACGTAATAAGGACGTCTTTCTATTTCTGCCGTGAAGCAATAATGCGTTTCGGTTTGATGGGCGGGGCAGCCGTTTTAACTATACTGAGACCTTAGAACTTATATCTCAAGGTGGGTGGCGTCATTTACGTTGTAGATGTCTATGGGCACCGGTAACCACTTAACACCAGGTGGGGCGTGAGCTCTCCCGTGCCATCCGCTAATCAGTTAAGTGGCCGGCCCATTGCCTATTCATCTTGATAATCTCAGAGCTACATCTATCACCTTGGTTCTGTAATAGATTTAATTGTTTTCGAGCTACGCGTCTTAAATATAACATCTACCAAAGAGCGTACGAAAAGTGTTTAATCGACAGAGGGAACTTATTTTAAAGTTACCGTGCAAATGTAAAAAATGACGTATAATAAAAATATACCTTTATATACCTTATACCTTTAAACGAGCAACTCTTGTATATTAATATATATATATAATCTGAAACTCCGAAACGGCTGCAACGATTTTCATAAAATTTAGTATACAGCGGATTTCGGGGACGATAAATCGATCTAGCTACGATTTATTTTCAGAAAATGTTGTTTTATTCGTGTTTTCAATAATCAACTCTTCCCGAAATCTATGGGCGAATAATAATACGATTTTTCTTAATTGAGGGCAACTATCCAAGATGGCGTTATCGAAAAAAAAAACTGGCAAAGCTCGGTCATCATCTAGTAAATAATAAAATAAAGATAAAAGAGCTTAATTTTTATCTTAAGCACAAAGGCTCTTAAGCAAGATGTGTTCACCCCAAAAGGGTGAATTCTATAATGTATTATTTTATGTAAATAAGTTCAATGTTTATGTGTGCAGATTTCATCCAGTTGTGTGAAACTAATAAAAAAAAATATATATTTCATATTAAATAATTAAAGTACCCAAATTTAATCTTAAACGAACACCTAACCTTCTTGTTTTTATCGCAATGTCTTAATACCAAATTACATTATATCTAAGGAATAAACAACATTTAAATTCCCATGAAAACACCGAATTTAATGTTTTACTGTTTATTGTTTCTTATCGCGATTATTTATCGAGTTCCCGTCAGATTACGTATAAACACGACAGAGCATCTCCAACAATTCAAATGACGCTACTTTTGTTTTAGTTTCCAAACAGCGTTTGGTTATTTTTAAATGGCAAAAGAAAATACAATGATGTTCTTATCGGCGTGCTAATTATACTGTGCGGATGTCAGCTAAAATGCGTTTATCGCGCTGATTTAAATGTCTTAATTAAACCGCTATACGATTAAGACTTCGAACTCGCGTCTCAAGCGACAGTGTTCTCGTCATGCTGTCCATGGACATACAACAACAATACAACAAAACATTAGTTAGCGTTCGAACCAAATTTAATTGACTGCTCATAAATTAATAATAATAAAATTTATACTTTTTTTTTTAATATGTCACGCACGGTTATCCGGCCCTAATTTAGAATCCCCTGTGTTATGGGTACCAGGTGCTGATAAATATACTTTTTAAAATATGTAAAGAAAAAATATTATCAATCAAAACCGTTAAAGCTCATTAGTGTTAAAAAAAGATTTTTCATAGACGGAATCACTCACCTGTCTGTTATTGAGTGCATAGAAAGATCAGTTTTGTATAGAACATATAATAATACTGTTTAAAATATTAATTTTAAAAGGACTTCAAATGTTTTCTGACTATATTAAAAAAAAACCGTAAGTTCCATACCATTATATATTTACATATATAGATAATAAACACCCAGAAACAGAGCAAACAACCCTGTCAACTGCACAGCCGTGTTAGTGTTATATTGTTGTCATTGCCTATAAGTGAAGACATCGGTCAATCACTCCAATTATTGTGTGACTATTGGTGGTAGGACTTGTGAGTCCGCACGGGTAGATACCACCGCCCCGCCTATTTCTGCCGTGAAGCAGTAATGCGTTTCGGTTTGAATGGTGGGTCAACCGTTGTAACTATACTGAGACCCTTAGAACTTATATGTCAAGGTGTGTGGCGCATTTACGTTGTGAATGTCTATGGGTTCCAGTAACCACTTAACACCGGGTGGGCTGTGAGCTCGTCCACACATCTAGGCAAAAAAAACCCTACAAAAATTTCATGTTACGTATCATAGCCGAAAGAATAGTATCGTCGGGTGTAAAAATGAATCTCAATATTCGAGACACATTTCTTGATACCGCACGCTCCACCCAGACTTTTGTTAAAAACCAAATAAATACACATTCAGAATTAATTTAAATGGAAAATTTTGATGCGGTTCTCGTATAAAAGATTGTACTCTTCTACCCACCTATGTAAAGCTCACCATCTTTACGAACGGTTAGCTAGCTGGTAGATAACTCAATTGTTGAGTTAAGCTCGCCATTTTATAACTTTTCGCAATTATTATCTTATCTTATACCGGCTCGTTTAAAGAAACGAGCAATTCTTGTATATTAATTAATATATATATGTATATAATCTGAATCTTGGAAACGGCTCCAACGATTTTCATAAAATTTAGTATACAGGGGATTTCGGGGGCGATAAATCGATCTAGCTGCGATTTTTTTTCAGAAAATGTTGTTTTATTCGTGTTTTCAATAATCAACTCTTCCCGACATCTATTGGCGAATAATAATACTATTTTTCTTAATTGAGGGCAACTAACCGCTTTAAAGACACAACAAGATGGCGTTATCAAAAAAAAACCGAGCAAAGCTCTGTCATCATCTAGTATTGTTTTAACTGTGTACAATAAAAATAAAGATAAAGATATCAAAAAAACTAATCGAATTCCTTCGGAAACGTAACAAAACGGGTAGCCTTCTTAACGCGAAATAAGTGTCAAGGTTGCATTAACACGATAGTCGAATAGATTACGCCCATTGTGAGCTATTCGATAAGACGAAATCCCTGGGAATCGAACCGGCACAATGCACAATTACATTGTAAAACTGCAACAATTTGCGCAACGAGTGTGCTTTGATAGCTTAATGAAATAGTTTCCCGGTCTGGTAATGTTTGTAAGATTAGCCACCAATTTTTATGTACTGTAATTTTTATTTTATCTTTTTATTCTTTAATATTTTGAGACTGGCCTTTTTTTGGTATTGAAGGATTACTGGTGGCCCGGAGGCCTTTCCAGTTTCAACAGGATAGTTGAGCGAGCACGGGCTCAGCCAGGAGGGGTGGGATTTGCTAACAGCTGCCCGAGCGCCTCTATTTTTTTTATTATATATTATTTTTTTCTACCTCTGCTGATAGCCTTCAGAAGCTATATCAGCTTCGCCCTAACGTGTAGGTGAGCCCACAGGTCTTAAGCCGGAGTATTGCTAACACTGGCCCTAGCAAGAGCAGTGCTTCGCAGAATCTATCACCGGATCGGAAACGCGACCCACTGAGAAGAACCGGCGCGAAACTCAGTGGGCTGTGTCTGTGGGAGCGCCTCCAAAGGAGACCTAAACATTCAAAAGCAGCTGCTCCGCCAGTGAATCTAGTACCGGATCGTAATCGCGACCCACTCCGAAGATCCGGCGAGAATCTCAGCGGGTTAGACTGACCTACTTAGATGACTTCGACTGGGATGCTTCAGAACAATCTCAACATTTTGGGGTCGGAAACTTAACCTTCAGCCCCATAACATCACTACATAGTATAAAACAAAGTCGCTTTCTCTGTCCCTATATCTGTCTGTCCCTATGTATGCTTAAATCTTTAAAACCATGCAACGGATTTTGATGCGGTTTCTTTTAATAGATAGAGTGATTGAAGAGAACGGGTTATATGTATAATAACATTCATTAAATAGTGGAGAAATCAATAATAAATTACAGTTTCCGAAGCGAAGCGAGGGCGGGTCGCTAGTAATTACTAAAATACGTTTATTTCTTCGGCAGACGTTACCGATTCTGCCGCCAAGCTGTGATGGGTCCTATAACAAAGGTTAAAGGATCTCTGCAGGACTCACTTTTGAACATGGAGCTTAGTTGTTATATAATACTGTATTCACGTTTCAACGCAGCGCGCAATGTAAGGAAAATCTCAAAAAAATATTAAGAGAAAAATATTAAGAGAGTGTTAACTATGAATGTGGAACGATATAGAGGAAGAGGTAGACCTAAGAAGAAATGGATGGATTGTGTGAAAGACGATATGGGTAGGAGGGGAGTGAGCGAAGAAATGGTATATGATAGAAGAGTATGGAAGGAGAAAACATGTTGCGCCGACCCCAGGTGACTGGGAGAAGGGCAGGATAATGATGAAGACAGGATTCACATTCACATTCACAGGGTACCAGGAGCGTGGGGCGTCCTCCAACCAGGTGGACTGACGACTTAGTGCGCACGGCGGGAAGTCGTTGGACGCGGAAGGCGGAGGATCGCATTATGTGGAAGGCATTGGGGAAGGCCTATGTCCAGCAGTGGGCAGATAAAGGCTGATGATGATGATGATAATTCACAGCGTTAGACACCGAACAAAACTTTAAATTAAATTGAAGTCTTTCCGCGTGGCGTTTGTGAACGCTACTGGAGAGCCTATGGCTTCATAATATTTCATCATCAAAATGATTAAATTTCTAATTTGAGATAATACTAATGAGTGATATTAAAAGAAATTTAATGGTGATTCAATACTGATACCGAGAAGGTATTGTTTTGACTTTCAATACACACTGTTGCAACTACAACTAACGCAGACGAGCTTCCGTTAGTAGGACTTGCGGCTTATTCGAGCGCTTTAAACGCCGCTTTTATTTATTATCACCACTTATGTGGTATACTAATGTCCATGAAATGTTTGTCTTTATGTTTTATTATCATGCTTAAATGTCAAATTTTATGATTCAAATCTTAGTGTGATTTACTCACTGCACAAGATTTTTTAATTTCAGTTACCGCCCGATGTTACACCAGCATTTACAATTTAATTATATCTTCGAATGTAAAGTATTAGAAATGAGATTATTTCAAATAATTTCAGAAATTTATAAACTCTGTTGAAACTGAGAAAATATTATTAAAAAAAGGAGTTTACATTTTTTTATTCTTTATTTCGATTGTAATTCACGATATTAGATCGTTTTAATTTTTAAGTAATCAATGATAACGAAGTATAAAGTGTTAAACTTTTTTGTAAAAACGTATTGCTGATGTGTAAAGTAACAATGACCGCTTACCATCAGGTGGGTCGTGTGCTGTGTGTTTGCACGGCAACATTGCAACGGCAATAAAAAAAAACAATAAAAACTTTAACCAAAATACCACATGCTATATTTTCTAACAGAGCGTAACGGAAAAAAATATATCTTGTAATTAATTATGCAAAATACAAGTTACAAGTATAATTAATTATAGCAGAAATTAAGGGCTCGAAAAACGCGCGTCCGAACTGCTCGTCTGCTCTATTACGGTGTCATCAATTACATAACTAGAATCTATGCCACATACAGTGTTACATTATGTCACCACAGCTATTCGGTTTTTTTTTGTCAACTCATTCTGACCTGTGAATTGTGTCTGTGAACTTTGAAATTGAGAAATTGTGCGCCAGTGACTCGGCGAGTTAATAATTGCTTTTCATAATAATAGAATAAGTCCTTATTATTAACCATTTGACTGCCGTGTAGGTCACCGGTGTCCTATGTGGCCCACTGAAGTAAATATGTCGATTTCTCTCTTTGATGTTCTTACTAAGTCGCCAGAATATCTAGTAGACTCTGGGATAAACGAATCTGAAGATACTGAGAATGAATACATTCCTATTACCTGTGGTAGGACCTCTTGTGAGTCCGCGCGGCTGGGTACCACCGCCCTGCCTATTTCTGCCGTATAGCAGTAATGCGTTTCGGTTTGAAGGGTGGGGCAGCCGTTGTAACTTACTTGAGACCTTAGAACTTATATGTCAAGGTGGGTGGCGCATTTACGTTGTGCATGTCTATGGGCTCCAGTAAACACTTAACACCAGGTGGGCTGTGAGCTCGTCCACCCATCTAAGCAATAAAAAAAAAATACAAAACAATATATATATATATATTATGCACATACATATATATACATGTATACAAGCGTTTTTTCTAATACGTCTTTTTCTCTTGTGCTAGAAATTCACTATGCATAAAATTGTCGTCTGAATATTATGTTCAGAAAATACTTCCGCGACGCAAGGGATATCGTGTTATAAAATTAAACTTGCAAATTAATCTCTATTTCATGTTTAAAAGTGATATCGTTTTGCTCTAAAAAAATAAATAACACGTTACGGTTTGTAGGGTGGGACACACGTTTTGACTAACATAATATTTCTAAATAGACATGCTTTAACAAAAAATCGACTTCCAAAATAAAAATAAAGATATTCCAAAACAAATTAATATACACTAAAAACAATAATCATCGAAATCGGTTGGCGTGATATTGAGCTTTTGAGGTATTCATCTATTTGTCGCGCACGTACTTAATGCAAATTTAAGACTTATATGGTTTTCTCATGGATACCATTATCAGAACTAAATTGAAATGGCCTGACCACACGGGAAGCGTCAGCTTTCTAATAAATAAAGAATCATCAAAATCGATCAAAATCGACCCAGTCAAAAGTTATGAGGTAACAAACATAAAAAAAAACATGCAGTCGAATTAAGAACCTCCTCCTTTTTTGAAGTCAGTTAAAAATAGGCAATCGGACAACAATTAAAAAGTTATATTATGGTACTTTAATTAAATAAGAAACTTTATTGAACAAAAATAGCGATTAGAATTTTCAATTGTGAAATAATTCAAAAAAAATAATGCAATATTTTTTCACCTCAATCTAAATGTTTACATCATAACGTGTGACGTCATATGTAGGTAATCTTTGTGTACGATCTATGTTTAGCGCATTATTTATTTTTGATAATAGCAACTTCACACCCACACTTTTTCTTCACAAGAAAACCGTGCAGAATATTAATTAAAAGCATTGCAAAGTGTAGTTACTTTACTCTTTTCTTGAGATGCTACGAAATAGGCTTTTTTAAAAGAAAAAAAGCGCTGTGCCCTCAGTATTATGAATAATCGATATATATTAAAAAGTCGATCTATATATAGCCGAACGGATAAACCGATTTCGAAGAAAATTTCAGGGGATCCTTAAATTTTGTCTTGGTTGTTAGTTTTTACTGTGAAGTTTGTTAATGATCGAAGTAAAACTAAAGACCAGCGAACTTAATGGGTCAGGTTTAACTAGTAAATATGTGAATTATAATTTTATAATTATTTTTAATTACGTTGCTAACATATTGAAGTATTTTCCTAAAACATTAGCACGTGTAGCAAATTAAGTTACTTTCGGTCGCGTTCTATAATGTTTTGGCTCCAATTGTAAAAAAAATTGAAGAATTTATGAATTGGAAGATTTAAATAGAAAATTTTGTGTCTCTATGAAGCGATGTTTAGAGGCTCTTGAACCATTTCTCTCTCTCTTTCTCTTTCTCTCCCTGACAGCTGAGCGCTATAAAAGCCACGCTTTGAAAACGCAACACAAGCCCATGCTATTAGCACTCTTATCAAATGACGTAATATTATTATTTAAATTCCGAATAAAATTTTCTAATTCCATTTCATAATCTCAATAACGCAACGCGACTTCCTCGTCCCGATATTTCGATATACGTATAAACCGCATCGTTACAGTATCGAGTTTATGATTCGATTGTTGTGTATATCGATCATTCGTTGCGATTATCTCGATTATGTCGTCGATTGTTACGAAACTATTCTAGCTTGCGTCCTTATGGAGTGAGCGAATGGATCATTTATACACTAGGTGTGGTTAGAACAATATTTCTATTGGAAGGTAGAAGGTACGTTAGTCGACAGAAGATAGTTTGGGGCTTAAACGACAAAGGGAAGATCTTCCACCGAGCGGGTGACATTGCTCGGTAGACCGACGATCCGAATGTTGTTGTTCGGAACTTGTATATGTGCGCTTTATCTTGAAAATGTCGTAAGCGAGATTCAGGCATGTGTCAATTATCTTGCGTTGTCTGATGGCTACCCGCCACAATAGCATTAAAATTAATAGTAATTCGAGGTAGCTCCTAAAGGTCCTATATCGATGACTTCCCAATTGAGAAAATATTATATTTAATTTGCATTATTACTATAGTTTAAGATTTTTGGAAAGAGAAAGCCCTGTGTGATTAGCGCGAGTTTTTTAACGTTCTGGATAGCGTAAAAGTTAACTCAAATTTGTATGCAGTTGGAACAGCGCCCCTAGCGGCAAACGTAGGCAAGCGTTCCAACTCCATACAAATTTGAGTTAACTTTTACGCTATCCAGAACGTTAAAAAACTCGCGCTAATCACACGGAACAGAGCAGTCTGAAGAGACATACTGGACCTGGTTAAGGCTCACCCTGGGCTGTAAGATGACGATGACAGGTTTTATAACTATTCAGTTAATACTTTGACCTCATTAATACTTTTTCACTGGTGGTAGGACCTCTTGGGAGTCCGCACGGGTAGGTACCACCACCCCACCTATTTCCGCCGTGAAGCAGTAATGCGTTTCGGTTCGAAGGGTGGGGTAGCCGTTGTAACTATACTGAGATCTTAGAACTTATATCTCGAGGTGGGTGGCGCATTTACGTTGTAGATGTCTATGGGCTCCAGTAACCACTTAACACCAGGTGGGCTGTGAGCTCGTCCATCCATATAAGCAATAAAAAAATAAAAAAATCATGTCTCAAGGCGGGTCACGGTATTCTCTTAGCGATGTGATCTAACAACTGAACATTATCTGGACCATAAACTCTTTCATCCACCTAAGCAGCAAAAAAGTTAGCAAAACCAGGGGCCAAGAAAAATACATTGTTACTTTGACTGTTGTCCGACATGCGCTCTGAAATACGTACTTTAGATTGAGGAGTTAAGATTAAAAATTTGGATTTAGTTAGAGACAAAAAATCACAACACCCATAATACATAATTCACAAACATCATCTTTAGTTCATATTTGACGACTTTCTCTTTTGTAACGCTTTAATTTGATGTAATTAAATTATTAATTCGTTCAATATACATTACATTAACATATTGTATATAACTTAACACGGTTTTTGTGAAGAGCTCAATAAATTTAAATAAAACTATAATTTATAATGAACTAGTCATTTCCGGCCTCGCTTGGCTGTGAATCGCAAATATACCGATTTATTTAGTTGCGTCGATCTCAAGAGATCTGCACCACCCTTGATTCCGTCGCCTACGATGCTCTACCAGTAGTAATTACTGGTGGTTGGATCTCTTGTGAGTCCGCACGGGTAGGTACAACCACCCTGACTATTTCTGCCGTTAAAGCAGTAACGCGTTTCGGTTTGAAGGGCGGGGCAGCCATTGTAACTACACTGAGACCTTAGAACGTATATCTCAAGGAGGGTGGCGCATTTACGTTGTAGATGTCTATGGGCTCCAGTAACCACTTAACACCAGGTGGGCTGTGAGATTGTCCACCCATCTAAGCAATAAAAAAAAAGACAAAGACAGGACTGGATAGCACAACATTTTTAGAATGAAGGTCATGGGTGGAGGCGATACCGATTCTCATAAACGAGGAGCACGATGGAAATGGGTGGTACTGATTGGTTCAAACGACATGAGCCTCTCGTATCCTATATACCACTATCAGAAACCTTCCGTGATACACCATACCTAATGGTAAATGGCTACCGTGGTTCATGCACGTCAGCAATGCCAGGGACACAGCTAATTGCTCTCCGCAAGCCGCGTTTGAAGAAGGACATGTCATAGCGCTCGGGAAACACCATGGAGGGGAGCTAGTCCCAGAGCCAGATGGTACGTGGCAGAAAAGGTATCTGGAAACGCACTGTCGATAAACACAGCAGTTCCAGATGGTATGGTTCTGCTCCGGCGTGATAGTAAAAAGGATAGAGGAATCATCTTGAACAGTTCCTCAGAGCACTCCCATGGAATATACAGTACAAGACACAGAGAGAACCGAAGTCCCTCAGTAGACCAAGAGACTCCAAGATATCTATATATTATATAAAAATGAATTGCTGTTCGTTATTCTCGCTAAAACTCGAGAACGGCTGGACCGATTTGGCTAATTTTGATCTTGAATTATTTCTGGAAGTCCAGAGAAGGTTTAAAAGGTAGACAAATATGAAAATGCTCGGAATTAAAAAAAAAAATAACAATTTTGTTTTTCCTTTCATGTGGAGGACACACTCTGACGGATTCCTTTTGTTTGTTTTAAGTTTATTTTATACAACAGTTTAGATCATTTATTTATCGATTGAGGCACTACGAAGTCTGCCGGGTCAGCTAGTATAGGATAAGATAACAAATGGCGGTTATCCAGTGGAAATCAACTTGATACTTAAAAAAAGAAACAACGTTCCGCATACTTGATATTCAACAAAACAAATTGTCGCTTGCTCGTTACGTCACCAGAACAATTCAAAGCATCTGTTATGATGTAACCACAGCATATGCTAGTTACAAAATGCATTTTCGACGAACGGAATTACACGACTTTTGACCTTACCTTCGGCGGCTAGGAAACCAGCGAGATAAATTATAAAGCAGCCTTCTTTACTAAATAATAAGTTACTAAATAATCACCAAAAATGTATTACTTTGGTCGTAACGATCACTGAATATGGAGAGCTCTTCATGGCAGCCTATAAGGGAATACGTTTATGGAAATATATGTCTTCTTCAATCCGTGTCCAGCCAATGAGGAATGATAGGGTATTTGGCTTAAACAACTTATGGTTTAATTTATCTTTGTAATTAAACGTCGTTTTTTTTTGATTTAGCATCAACAATTTGATGTTTTTAATTGAACTTTAATTAAATTTACTCCATTCAAATAGCTGAAGAAGTTTTTCAACCTTTTAACCTTTAAATGGCTCTCTTGTACATTACCAACAAACAAACAGAAAGAAGAGGCAAAACTTCTCGTGACGGAGCGAAAGGTACTGAGAAAGATACTAGGATCAGTTCAGGAAAATGACGATTCTTCGCACGTGTGGAAAAACAAGGATGTGGAAAGTCGTCGTGGCCTAAGAGATAAGACGTCCGGTGCATTCTACGTACGTACGAAACACGTACTCAACAAATGTTCGTGATTGACTTCCAGGATGAAGGAATAGCATCGTGTAATAAAAATCAAACCGGCAAAATTATATTTGCGTAATTACTGGCGGTAGGACCTCTTGTGAGTCCGCGCGGATAGGTACCACCACCCTGTCTATTTCTGCCGTGAAGCAGTAATGCGTTTCGGTTTGAAGGGTGAGGCAGCCGTTGTAACTATACTGAGACCCTTAGAGCTTATATCTCACGGTGGGTGGCGCATTTACGTTGTAGATGTTTATGGGCTCCAGTAACCACAACTTCAGGTGGTCTGGGAGCATGTCCACCCATCTAAGCAATAAAAAAAAGAGTATTTTTGGGGAGCCAAATATTCTGGGGGAGATGAAGGCGCTGGGGCTCGGATGGCTTGGGCATGTAGTGGAGCAGGATCGGGCTGTGATTAATCGTGATTATAAGAATAGAGAAAATATCTTTTTTTTTATTGCTTAGATGGGTGGACGAGTTCACAGCGCACCCCTTGTGTTAAGTGGTTACTAGAGCCATAGACATCTATAACGTAAATGCGCTACCCACCTTAAGATAATATTATTATAACTTCTAAGGTCTCAAGTATAGTTGTTACAACGGCCCCACCCTTCAAACCGAAACGCATTACTGCTTCACGGCAGAAATAGACGGGGCGGTGGTACCTACCCGTGTGGACTCACAAGAGGTCCTACCACCAGTAATTACGCAAATTATAATTTTGCGGGTTTATTAGTGTCATTGAAGTCAAAGAGCTGCGCCACTTCATTTAATTCTTACCACAAAATTTTACCGCGATCTTTTATTATATTCATGCTAATTTCGGTCAAAACGGTACTAGGATTTCATAAGCCTGTAGAAGTGTTAAGAAATATTTTGATTCGCAACTATCAACGATCTAATGAGCCTTGCACATTTTGCAGTAAACATGACGCGCAAAGTCGTACTTACGAAAATTTCTGTTTACACTCAGAATGACAAGGACAAGATTATTTACAGTAAACGTTTAAGAGTTCTCAATGAGACGTGAAATTTGTTTTGTGTCAACAATTAATCTACTAGAGTCTAGAATAAGCCCTGGCATTGCTGAAGTCCATGGGCGACGGTAACCACTCACCACCAGGTGGGCCGTATGCTCGTCTGCCTACAAGGGCAATGAAAAAAAAAAAAAAAAACATATTATTTCTCCAAAGACTTCGTCAAATTCCGTTCCAAAAAAATCATTTAAATTTATTTATTTATGTTTATACTGTGTAACAGTCATACGCAAGGGAAACTGTTTGTCGTACTATAAAAATTGTGAAATAAAAAATTAAACTCAAATCACATAGAATAACGATAAAAAATGTCTCAATAAAAAAACACATCGATCACATATTGTGGGACTATTTATAAAATCACAACGTTCAAATAAATGTAATATGTCATTTTGCAAAACGGTTCCAGGTAATTTTAGTCAATTTTATATGAAATTATAGGTTGCATGGATTGGTTGAATGAGTCTATAGCGACCGTTGTTCACTTGTGTGTCAGTTGTATAATGTACTAGGTTAGCATAATTAAATGAAGGTTTTAATTTAAATGGTTTATGGATTGATTACCTCTTCGAATTGGTTAGTTTCGTTGGTTTGCGAAAGAAAAAGGTAGGAAGGTGATAGTTACGCGTAGGGGCATAAAACACACCCCACTACCAATAAAACCGAAACTGGTATATTTGGGTACATGATCCTTTAGATTATCTTCTAAACTCATTAAGGCTTATTTTTACCTTAATCAATAGATTAGTTCGGCGATGGCAAACAATAATGATTTCCACAAAATAATAATTTAATACCTAAACAAACAACCATCATGTGTTTTTTGAGAAGTCCATAATTTACTTTCAAAAGTCAAACGAATACTACCAGGATTCCATAATGTAAAGGAGTTAGAAAAATTTAGAAAGTACATATTTTTATGTTGAAATTAATTTGAAGACAGAATAAGGTATCACAAAACACCAGAGCATTAAAAACTACGCTAACCAAGTAGATTAAGATTATTTTAACTCGTCATTACTATAATTTAAAAATATAGTAAAATAGCAATATTTGAATAAAAAAGAAAACAATTAATAAATAATAACATTAAATTTAAGTACTCTTTAAACACAAAAAAAAATGTCAAATTAGTTCAAGCACTACCAGGTACGCATAAAAGAAAAGAGTTAATAAACAAATCGTAAATTATACTGGTATGGCCGCAAAAGGGACTGAAAATGATGACATTATCACAACTTATTGGCATTTCATTATATAACCAAAGTTACAACGGACGTGCTAATGATTGACTTCTTAGAAACATAATATTTACCTCTATGTATTGACCCCAAAAGTTTGGTTCACACTTACTTGTAAACAAAATTGCGAGATACACTTTCAAACAATTACTCGGCGGTTTGTTATCGTTGGATGTTTTTACCCCACCGGGCCAAGTGCATAGTTGTTTAACATTATTATAATTTTATACTTTCCAGTCTCCCCAGTGTAAAAATGAAAAGGCAGCTGTATTTATGAAACCGTATTTTTAAAGATTTAGTGTTTGTTACCTAGTATTGGTTATTAGAAGATTAGCTTGAGACGCGTTTTAATTAACCTTTAAATGAGACGTACAAAAAAATTGCCGATTTTTTCCAAACACAACCTATAATAGACATAGACATGTTATAGACAAGAGAGTACATCGGAATGCATCTATCTGCCTTCAGAAGGTAGTAAGAACCATTTTTTGAAGTTATACTTCTTTAGGCGCGTTATGAAAAATTGATGAGAGTGAAATTTTACGATGCGCGCGCACCGTGACACAAAATTAACAGAAATGAAGTTGCCCACTAAATCGCTCATTACAATACGACCGGCGTAACTTGGCGAGTCTGAATATAGCCGCAGGTGAACTTTCCGAACCGTACCGAGAATTACCGAATTTATACGATGTCAAGAAAAGGGATGTCCAATATGCGTGCTTGAGGATGTTATTTAATCGATTTTTTTTCAAATAGATAAAAAAAAAAAGAACTAAATTTAATAAAATAAAGTATAACTTCTTACGCGCGTAGTTACATAAGCGCGTTACATAAGTACTCGCACCCTTTTTTAACATCTTAATTACGTAACTAAAATTAACAATTTTCATCTAATAAAAGTCGAAATCTCAATTTTTTCGTACGGTATCTGGTATCCGACAACCACTTAATACTAAGCGGTCCGTCATTTCATTTGCTCACTTAGCTGCTTGATAAAATCATTGTCCTATTTACCTCGAGCGACAAAAACTCATATCATTAACAGCGCAGTCAAGAAACGTGGGATTTTGTACTTCTTGTTATACAAAGATACCATCGTTGCTAGGTATAGGCGGGTGTGGAAACCGAAATGATCACACTTATTCAAATTGACGAACAATAGTAATTAAGTTGAGTTTTCGTTGCAATTTATGTAATATTCTGAAGTGCTACAGTTATTTTAATTGATACATAAATAAATAAGGAGTATGTTTTTTTTTAAACGCTTTTATTGGTTTGATTTTAAGTTTTACGGAATCTTTGAAAGTTATTTGCAGAAACATCTAAAGGTCAGGTCATTAATTTCAAAACTTGACAATATAATAATTTTATTACTCATAATATCCTGATCGTCGAGATAAAAAAATATTATTTTGATATTTACTTCGGTTTGTTAAAATAGCATTTTTTTGCTTTAGTTATTGATATAAGGTAGGTATATTTCTATATTTAATCCGTAAAAACTAAATGAGTGTTTAATTATATGTATGTATATATTTAGAGTATAGACAAGAGGAATGGCGACGTCTGGTGAAGCGCACCACCAACCGAAGTGATGACCACGACCACTCTGCCAAGAGTGCATACGACTTAGAAGAATATTTAGAAATAGTCATTCACGAGTGATGTGGATACCAACGATTTTTGAAACATTTTTATAAAATACTAGCTGTACCCGCTTCGATGGCCATTTAAAATTAACATTAT
Source organism: Bombyx mandarina (assembly GCF_030267445.1). Taxonomy (NCBI): domain Eukaryota; kingdom Metazoa; phylum Arthropoda; class Insecta; order Lepidoptera; family Bombycidae; genus Bombyx; species Bombyx mandarina. The sequence goes on from NC_143226.1 coordinate 10,172,072, forward strand.
TATTTCTCACCCCCACAAAGATTCTCATCATTAACGCCCCCACAACTGGTGTAGGGAGTCCAACACTCATATAAATATTAGCCTATCCATTAAGTACATGTATTTTCTACATGGATACCAAGTTTCAAGTCAATCAGATGCACGGTTCAGTAGTTATAACGGAACATCCGTAAAAACCACTGTAGATTTATATAATAGTACAAATAATGAAAGACAAATCACAAAATAATGACAATTAAAATTGTGTAAATTAATTAGGTAGAACTATTTTACTTCATGACGTCACAAGACTATTCTTGTAATTAACCTAAATTATTGTTATTATCTAAAACAATAATCAGCATAAACTCGTGAGAACAAGCTATTAAACTCATATTTTTCCGGACATTAATTTAATAAAAAAAACCTATCAGTAGCTTTCGGGCTAATCCGCGCATTTGTTTTCCTTAATTTAAACATTGGGGCCACAATTATCTATACTAATATTATAAAGAGGAAAGATTTGTTTGTTTGTTTGTTTCGAATAGGCTCCGAAACTACTGGACCGATTTGAAAAATTCTTTTTCCATTAGAAGTCGACATTGCCCCTGATGAACATAGGCTACTTTTTTAATTTTTTTTTTAATTTTTTTTTTTTTGTTGCATGTGTGTTTTAATGTTTCCGAAGCGAAGCGAGGGCGGGTCGCTAGTCATACATAAATATGTGAATATACATATTTGTAGCTATAGTTACCGAGTTACCTCAATGCCGCCTCAACTCTTGAGACGTGATGCCGTAACCTCAATTACATATCGAACCCAAAAGCAATAGACGGTTCGCGCGTAAACAATATATGCATATAAACTTTCACCTTAATATAGGGCAATGGCTAAATACATCAATATGTAAAAGCCAAAAAGAAGGGAAAAATATAGGGCAGAGATGCGAATGTTAAGAGAGATGTGTGGAGTGACAAGAATGGACAAGATAAAGAATGAGTATATCAGAGGAAGTGTGAAAGTAGCCCCGGTAATCAACAAATTAAAGAGCGGACGGTTAGCCAGGTATGAACATGTGATGCGTAGAGAGAAGATGCATGTGACTAGGAGATGTATGGAAAGGGTAGTGCAAGGTAGAGGGGGAAGAGGTCGACCATAGAAGACATGGATGGAGTGTGTGAATGACGATATGAGAGAGAGAGGAGTGACTGTTAAGATGACGGCCGATAGAAGAGAATGGAAGAGAAAAATTAGCTGTGCCGACCCCACCTAGTGGGTAAGGTGGAGACAAAGAAGATGATACCGTATTCGTACCAAGACATCAGAATCGCGAAGAAGTACACTTTAGTGATAAATAGTGTTGCAATGTATTAGGTAGCAGAAAATACAGTTTATCTATTTCGGTAAAACGGCACGACACGAGAACCCTCTCATCGTGGCCGCCGGTAACTACATTCCCGATCCTGCGGACAGAATGGAAAGCAGTTGACGTCGCTCAAACGTACCTCGACGTACCTCAAGCACTTGCAAGTCACTTGCGACGAAGGGCTCGACGAGTAAATTAACCTACAGACACAGCCCACTGAGTTTCTCGCCGGATCATCTCAGTGGGTCGCGTTTCCGATCCGGTGGTAGATTGTCCGAAGCACGGCTCTTAGGTTCGCGTTAGCAACGTCATCAGGTTTGAGCCTACTATCACCTACTAGTTAAAGTTACGCTGAAATAGCCTCTCAAGGCTATATGCTTAGGTAGAAAAAAAAACAAAAAAAAACTTTACTCTTTGTCAACGATCGTTATAATAAAAATTGCGCACTTCGTCCATTCAAAAATAATTGTATTATTACACGAACGAATACTCAGAATTACATAAGCACAAAGGTCGTGGCCTAAAGCATTAGATCGACATCTCGATGTACATCCTATATTTTGTAACACGCGAATTGTTACACTTTAATGCAATCTAATTTAACATATCGAAGAGGGGAAAGGCTATTTGGTATAAGAGATATTTTTGCAACTTTACAGTGTGCCATTTAAAGTTTAACTGGCGGTAGGACGTTTTGTGAGTCCGCACGGGTATCACCGCCCTGCCTGTATCTGCCGTGAAGCGGTAATGTTTTTCGATCTGAAGGGTGGGGCAGCCGTTGTAACTATTGGAGACCTTAGAACTTATATTTCAAGGTGGGTGGTGCATTTACGTCGTAGATGTCTATGGGCTCCAGTAACCATCTCACACCAGGTGAGCTGTGAGCTCGTCCACCCATCTAAGCAATGAAAAAAAAGTATAAAATTTGGTAAAAAGAACGTAACAAAAAAAAACTTCTTTAGCTATTTGAATGTGGGTAAACTTAATTGAAGTTCAATTAAAAATCATCGAAAGTTGATGCTAATAAAAAATAAAACGGACCTTCAATTACCACGATTGATGTCACTTATTAAGCGAAATTTCGCTCGATATATAGACACCAAAACTACGTGAATGCTTAGTAAATAAATTGTATGTTGAGACCTAAATACAAAAAAAATATTTTTGATATCTCTTTCATCACTATGCTCTCCTGGTATTTTGTGTTCTACATTATACAGTAATTTAGCTGTGCCCGTAGCCTTGCTGATGTCCGCGGTGACCTTTTTATTTATTGCCCTTGTTGGCAGACGAGCATACGGCCCACGTGATGGTGAGTGGTTACCGTCGCCCATGGACGTCAGCAATGTCAGAGGCAGAGCCGAGTCTACCTACCGTTAACCCGCAGAAGGGCCGTATCTTACTTATCCCTAAATTAGCAATATACTTCTAACGTTTGATGGAATTTATAGCAAATTTGAAAATATTAAAAATGTAATAAAATAGAAAATTCCATTAAATCTCCTTTTAGGCTTATTTAAAATGATTTAAATGCATTTTCTGTAGATACTTTTGGCTACAGAGAAATAGTTAGGGAAATCCAAGCAAATTATATTGAGATTACTTACACAGCACAAATTACATTTGAAAATATTCATAAGATGACATGATTGACTGGTAAGATGGATCGTGCGTCAAGCAATCAAAAATCTTTGTGATTGTGTTTGGAACAACAATTTCTTCTATTACATAACCCATTCAACCTAAAAACATCAAGAACTGCTCACACTATAAATAAAAAATACAAATATAAAGAAAATCCAACTAACATACATTATTTTATCAACTTCAACAACATTTGAAAAAAAAAAAAGAATTTTGGAAATCAAATGTCTCTTAGTTTATGTTTTCCTGGTACCAAATACCCAAAAATTTATTTAATTTTCAATTCATTAAGTCAAGGAAAACAACAAGGAGGCGACAAGTTAACAGACCAATTGATGTTAAGCTCTCACTTGAATCCAAAGATACAACAAAGTGAATGTCCCACCTTGAGACATTTAGTCTCAAAGCGTTGAAGTGACGCTTGTTGATAGAATGAAAATTTTCAATACATTTAATTATGTTAGTTGAACTATGCACATGTAATTAAAATTCATTAAGATGTTCAAAAGACAATTTAAATCTAGGTCAGTATTAAATCTGACAATATTACCTAATGATCTTTAGAAATTCGTAAAAATACTATATAATATTATCGCGTATTTAACATAACTGGTATTCGTGGAATATGGAATCGCATAGGTATTATGAAATTTTTATTAACATTATTAAAATATACTGTTTATGTAATATTTCTAAAAACAATATTAGGAGTGATAAAATCGGGTAAAAAGCTATTATTAAATAATATTTTTAGCATTGTCTTTATTGTTCATGTTTTGCATATTTATGTCTGTTTGTAGAACATCTCTATGCGTTTTATTTCGATCATAAAACTATGATTCTGGTATAAATTAAGACAGTACTTTGATTGGTTCCGTAATTACGAGTAGTTGTATATTTATTTGCTGTCAATAAATACTACGAATACTTATGCAATAATGTTACATTAGTGTTAATCAAAACCTAAAATTTGCCAAAGTTTATTTTATAAATCTCTATATATAAAAATGAATTGCTGTTCGTTAGTCTCGCTAAAACTCGAGAACGGCTGGACTGATTTGGATAATTTTGGTCTTGAATAATTTGTCGAAGTCCAGGGAAGGTTTAAAACGATAATAGATAAATATGAAAATGCTCCGAGCATTAAATAAAAATAACAATTTTGTTTTTCCTTTTATCTGTCCCCAGTCGGACGGATTCCTTATGTTTGTTTTAAGTTTATTTTATACAATAGTTTAGATATTTTATTTATCGATTGAGGCACTACGAAGTCTGCCGGGTCAGCTAGTTAAAAATAAAAATTTGTTTTTTTTTGTATCTAATACATACTATTATTTACAACGATGCGCATTCGAATATCTTCGGCCATTATATATTGATACTTTGTGGCATTGTAATATTAACATGTGATAGGTCATGCCAGATTAATTCTAGAAGCCAGTTTCGAGTAGTTTAATGTAAGCACTAAATTAAAATTCATAATACTGCATTTTTATAGCTGTGCAAAGCCTCTCACTGTCTATTTGGCTTTATGGAGCTACTGCAGTCCAGGGTCTACTTAGAGACCATCTATTTAGAGACCAGACTTAGAGTTCAAAATTATGTAGAAATCTTAATTGTAATCTATAAAAGTTTTCCCACCCTAAAACCTGGAGAGCACGGTCGCTTTTCAGAAATAGGTAGAGCAGTGGCACCCACCCTAACAACAATACAATTCCCACAGACACAACCCACTGAGTTTCTCGCCGAATCTCCTCAGTGGATTGCGATTCCGATGCGATGGTAGATTCAGCGAAGCACTGCTCTTGCTAGGGCTAGTGTTAGCAAATCCTCTCAGGTTGAACGAAGAAACACCGTGAGCTTATCTACCGCGTGTAGTTGGAATGTCGCCTTAGGCTAACTATAACTGTAACTATACTTGAGACCTTAGAACTTGTATCTCAAGATGGGTGGCGCATTGACGTTGTGGATGTCTATGGGCTCCAGTTACCACTTTACACCAGGTGGGCTGTGAGCTCGTCCACCCATCTAAGCAATAAAAAAAAGGCTATCAACGATTAGGTAGGAAAAAAACATCAATAATTTCCAGTAGCGTATCGAATATAACTAATAAACAAACTAATAAAATTTAAAACATAGCTTTGAATTGGAATATTAATTCTTTTTTCACTATCGAGAACGCACGCGAGCTTTTCAATCGTGATTAAGTTCGTTTGCAGTGAAAACGAAAGCTGTCGAGTCGGCGGGTCAAAGGTTAACGAAAGCGAAAAGCTGCAAGGTTAGGCCTCAGGAAGGTCTACGCTAGAATCTCGACTGACTTACAAGCTCATACGAGTTAGTGAAACTTTCGATTAGGAGCTTTCTGTTCCCGTGACAGCTTTATAAATAGACTAACTTAAGACCTATCCGATATTAAGCAGCTTAACATATTCATGTTCTAATATCCGAAGGCTCGATTTGATTATAGAGTATGTTTATAAACTCCCGAAAACCAAAAAAAAAAACCAATTATACATATCTTAAAATTGCACATCAACCCTAAACTAGAGATAATTCAATAATGCTAAAAATACTCTATCCTGGGCAATTAACTTTTTTCTCATACACCGATAGAAGATCCCAACCATGTCAAATACCATGTCAAGTCTCCGTCATATACTATACTCCTATCCTTTAAAATACTCCAGGAAAAGAGAAAAGTTTCTCCTAGCAAATACCAAGATGATGGCATGAAACCAGTTTAAGCCATGTAATGCGTTACGACTTGAAGAGTTGGGCAGCCGTTGTATAACATTGAAACTTAGAACTCATGCCTCAAGGTCCACCAAGGTCTATCCATAGAGTTGTTGTTGTCATTTACGTTGTTGATGTCTATGGGCTTCCGTGACCACTTAGCACCAGGTGGGCCGTGAGCTCGTTCACCCATCTTAGCAATTAAAATAAGTCTTGAAAATCTGCCAGTACCGTCATCTTATATTGTCGGAGTCATAAAGTTACAGTCGTAATACCGAAAAATAGATCAAAAAGACGGTAAATAGATATTTGTCTGCTCTTCAAACCCTACTGATTGTGTTCGAAAAAGAAACTAGCCAAAACTAAAAATCGTGGCAAGAACCCGTCAAAAAATAGCACTCAACATGCATTGTTAGTTATGCAAATTATAACAAAGGTTAGGTCTAGCACGGATGTTAAGGTAATACAAGCTCCAGTGGACATAAAGGAGTGACAAATCGTTTGCCTGTTTACATTGTATCATCTGACAGATGACAGTTATGTAATGACATCGGATATGTCAAAAGTGACATAATACCATGACATGGGGTAAATTGGGATCCTGGGGTAAATTGGGACAAACCTGCGGAAGATTCTCAAAGTACTTGTAGCACGGAACCTACCTAATTTTCTTTATGGTAATATTTATCAATGTATAGAAGAAAAACCAAGTTAACTATGGAAGTACTAAACATGAGTTAAGTTGGTCCCAAAAATTCGTCAAATTAAATTTAAAATAGTGGTTGAAAAGTGCGTTTTAAAACAGCTTAAAGAACTTTTAAAAAAAGTGATATTATCGTTGTTTTTTCAATAAGATCACAGTTTATATAAGTTTTTAATACACCTGGAAATACCACAACAAACGGTAAGTTGCAATATTCTTATTTTAAATACAATATTTCGACAAAATAAAAAATGTATATTTTTTCCTTTCTTTTTGGGGAAAATTGGGACGTATGTAGGGTAATTTGGAACGAGACTGGAAAAATTAGGGACGAGAAAACACAAAATTGGAACGCCAAAAGACAAAATAGGGATGGCTTGTTAGGGTTGTCACTGATATCTTATAATAGATTTTTTAGCCTATACTATCACTTAATTGCGTGATGTAAAGAAGGTTAATGTGTTTATCAGTTAGTTTATGTAAGTATTATAGGTAAAAGAAAAGTATATATATAATTACTTTTTTTTCGCGACATTTACCTTGTAATATCTGCCCGGTCGTATGTTCTTTATAGCAATAAAAAAAATTAAAAGTTAAAAGAACTCAAACGAATCAAAACTTTTGTTATTTCAGAATCTATTCACGCATCGAATCATGATTTTGTTAACATTCACAACGAACACACACAAATAAAAACAGGCCTCAGATTTTAAATGTAACATTAATTAAAAATCCGAGATATCCAATTATGAGTGAGTGAATTAATTGAGTTTAGTTATTTCGCTTAGAAAGAATTTCTTTTATTTTTGTTATTATTGGCAGTAATCAGATAAAGCTGTTTTTTTATCTTATTCACCTGATATCTTACTCTTGCTCAAAGATTATTTTGAAAATGTTGATTAAATAAAATTGTATTATTGCATTTCCAGTCCTTTTGTTTTCTATTTTTTATTCTATTTTATGATTTTGTTTCAGAGTTGTGATTTTTAAGGAAATTAAATAATAATTTTCTAAAATATAACATGCACATACTTTTTTTGATCATTGTATTGTTGATTATCATTCACGTCACATCGCTTCGGAATAGAAACCAGCTTAATTTACACTATGTTGTGTATTGTGCTTAAATTATGGATTGTATTCATCATTTCAGTCCATATAAATAATTATATGGCACCTACCTATATATCGCAGTACTGCGAGTTGACAACCCTTACAAATATCCCAATTTAACCCTTAACCGTGTCAATTTACCCCGGACGCTGGGTAAATTGGGACGGCCATTATTTTACCGATTATTTCTTTAAAATGAATAATTAAAATAATGTAACGGTTTTTATCACCTAGGTACGTTCAAGACTCAACTTATTTCTTTGGTTGAGCAGTGACTATTTAATTGGAACTATTTTAAAATTCAATCTGAAGGTCGATTTTGTCCCTATTTACCCCATTGTACGGTATCTAAATGCATGGAGATAAAGATTGATTTAGGACGAGGGAAACAAAGACATGAAGGAAACAAGGATTTAGTGGATTAGTCCATCTGAGGGGCCCGGGTCCCTCTAGGCGAACTTCGGGTAGTCCGTCGAACGGTTCGGTAATTGGTCATCAGTTATCGCGGCATTCCATCTGGGTTTTTGTTTTTGGTAAATGGCCAAACGGATTGATGGTACTCGATACGTGGTCACCTAAAGACGTGAATGCCTCAATTGTATTTTTTTTTATTGCTTAGATGCATGGACAAGCTCACAGCCCACCTGGTGCTAAGTGGTTACTGGAGCATGGGCTCTATGGAGATATCTACAACGTAAATGCGCCACCCACCTTGAGATATAAGTTCTAAGATCTCAAGTATAGTTACAACGGCTGCCCCACCCTTCAAACCGAAACGCATTACTGCTTCACAGCAAAAATAGACGGGGTGGTAGTACCACCCGCGCGAACTCACAAGTGGTCCTACCACCAGTAAAACCTAAAACCTTTCAAACCAGGCCAAATTATTAATTCCCGGCAAAAATACACCGCATGGCGACATCTAGAGCCATTTAAAAAGACTTTGTAAATAATTATAAAAAAACATTACATTAAAAAGCAGCCGGCTACACCACTGGTACGAACAAAAAGAAATCTACATCATTACATTCACCCGAATATGCGTGATCATCTCCGGTACAGCCGGTACGATTCTCTTAAATCCATCCGCGCGTACCAGCAAATCATTACTCGTAATAACACAAAAATGACATTAAATAATGAATATGAAATGCAATGACGGCGCGGATGTCTCGCTGCGCCCGCGTGAGTTTAACTAGACGACCTTTCACCCTCGGAACTGACACATTCACATGACATAACACTTGCGAAATGTTATTATTAATAATAAAAAAATACACGATAATAAACCAGCCTTTAGGTTAAGGTAGCTTTGACGTTAATTTTTGATTTTTGTTTTATTATTATGATTATGATTGCTTTTGTTTTATTCCGAAATTCTAGTTGTTGTTTTTATTTAATTCTGGTAATACTATATGAAATGTTAACGAATGTATTATGGGTGCACCTGCCCTGGTGAAACTGGAAAGGCCTCCGGGCCACCAGTAATCCTTCAATCATAAAAAAAAAAAAAAATTGATGCAAAATCTGAATAAAATAAGGTTCGGCCTTTGCTCTAGGAGGTTTTGTAATCGATAAGCTTTTCAGGAGGACGCTGCCGAAGCTGTCAATTGGTCGCCATCATGAGTAACGGATGACACTGATGATGAGAGGTTTTACGTAACATTATTGCGCTACATTCAGATGGGCGAGTGTTTGGTGAAACAGCACGAATCGGTACTACATTTCGGCGGATGGTATTAACTAGGCTGTTCGCAGGTCATAGATAAAATAAAACTACTTTGACGTTTCGATCCCGCGTTTCTTACTGTCATTTCATTATTTCTGACGTTCCGGATACACTATAGTTTTTTTTTTGTATTGCTCTAGTAGGCATACGAGCGTACGGCCCACTGATGGTGAGTGGTTACCATCGCCAATGGACTTCAGCAATGCCAAAGGCATAGCCAAGCCGCTGCCTACAGTTAAGTACACTCCACAAGCCTCGTTTGAAGAAGGACATGTCATCGCGCTCGGGAAACATCGTGGAGTTTTCGCCAAACATTCCAAAGTCGGTTTTCGCGGTTACGGACTATTAAGATTGTTATATGTCGATATTTTAATATTGTGTTAACTACCGTCTATTTTCCTATTAAAAATCCGGAGTGTAGTAAGTAACCCTACAAGAGCCAAACGCTCTAATCTGGATATGTGGGATATCCTTAAATGCCAAAGTGCACGTCGTAATGCCCAGCAGCTCAGATAGCATAGCTTTTTTTGGTCATACCAGCAAATCATACTATCATTTGTTTCTTTCCTAATAATTGCCTTATGAATTTAAAAAAAAATATGTCCCACTGGTCGAAAATTATACATAACTTAATTTTTCTTTATATTGGGCTATTCCTACTACGCACGACGGAATTGAGTGCCTCCTCCTTTTTTGAATTTGGTTAAAAAAAAACCCAAAATTTCTTATTACTTATAACTGGTTTTGAGAATTGTACTATTTTAGGCTAATGTTTTTTTATAAAATATTTCTTGTTTTGCTTAGTCGTTGGCTGGTAGGAATAGCTTTGCGTCTTTGTAAGGATTATTAGGTTTGCATTATTTTTAATGTTCCATTAACTACACTATACTGACATTGATTCGTATGTTAATATTCGAATTAAATTCTACTGGCATTTACTTTTCTTTCTTAAAATAGGATTATTTATTTATTTAATAATTACCACACCCGATTTATCATTCGAAGCTCTATTTAATAAAAAAAAGTAAAACTCACCGTTTATATCTTTTAAATAAATGACGTGCCGAGACTCCGAAGAAAGCTAAAAAAATATATAAAAAATAATAATTAAAGATCCTAATACACAGCACTACACTTTTCCTTTGCCGAAAAAAAAACTCACTTTCCGTAAAAAAAAAATTGACAAGTCAGATGTCAGTAATATTGACAGGCAACGTTCGTGTGTGAATGAGCGAATGTGAACCATACACCACGCTTTTAACCTCTGTGCCTTAATACAGCCAGCATAACAAGAGCTGCATTTAAAAACTTTCACTTAAGAATACAAGACCAAGTAGTTTTGGGTATTATCTTGCAAAACATCCAATGTAATATGCGCCGTGTTTATTATGATCTAAAGTTGAGGAGCCGGTTCAATGTTGTTTGGATCTACGGATTAGGGGATAGCTGACATATTAATGAATATTCGACAATTAGAACGATTTTCTTACGCAAATTAACACAATGGTTGAGACGTCTTTGAGATTGAGGCTAAATTAACGCGTTTGTTAACTTTACAAGTTAATTTATTGAGGTAAATAAAGTGTAGAGGCAACCTTGTCTAGTTAATGAATTATCTTTAGGCTTAATAACGTGCAACTTTATCGAAAAGTTCGAGCTTTTTAAGGACTCATTTAGATTCGAAATTCGATTTTTTTTATTCCCCTTCTAGGCAGACGAGCATACGGCCCACCTGATGGTGAGTGGTTACCGTCGCCCATGGACTTCAGCAATGCCAGGGGCAGAGCCAATCCGTTGCCTACCGCGAAGAGATTTGAGATCAGTTAAATAAAACACAATTAATAATTCTTTATTTCAATGCTAACATTGGTTCAGGTCAAGAAAATGATAATTTTTAATACGCTTTTTACTACCATGACTTCGATCTATATGTGTAACGGAATCTTTGTACATCTTTTTCACCGAAGATGTCCGATTAACTTGCAAATTTTCACACGCAAATTCAAATTCAAAATCATTTATCTCAACTTAGATGTCAGTATGACACACTTGTTGAATGTCAAAATATAAATAACAATGTTAACTCTACCACCGGTTCCAAAAAAAGCCACAGTCCTGAGAAGAACCGGCGAAACAAACTCAGCGGTTTTTTTTTTGTTTTTTCTCAAATATTTTCTTTTTTTCTAAATAAATAAAAACAATAAACGAAAAAACAAGTCAAAAAATACAATTAAAAAGTAATAATAATAATAATGAAAAACGAAAAGTCCAGGAGCGAACGCATCAAGGACCATTGACAGCAGAATAAGTTTATTATTATAATTTTTAATAATTTTATTAATTTCGTCCCAATATCCTGAGAGCAAGATCAATGGGATACAAAAACATATTTTTTTTTAATTTCGCTTATTATTCAAACCTTTTTTTTAATTGATTAGATGAATGGATGAGCTTACGGCTCACCTAATGTTAAGTGGTATCTGGAGCCCATAGGCATCTACAACGTGAATTCAGCCACCCACCTTGAGACAACGCTCTAACATGTCTCAGTTGTAACAGTACAACAGCTTCCCCACCCTTCAAACCGAAACGCATTACTGCTTCACGGCAGTAATAGGCAGGGCGGTGGTACCTATCCGCGCGGACTCACAAGTGGTCCTACGACCAGTAATTACGCAATTTATAATTTTGCGGGTTTGATGTTTCTAGCACTCAAACTCCGTTAAAAGGGTAAAGAAATATGCTCGACCAACTTTAAGGTTTAGATAGGTTCCTCCTACATCTCAAATTTCTTTTTTTTTCCTACCTGTGCTGAGAACCTTGAGAGGCTACATCAGCTTCACCATAACGTTTAGGTGAGCTCGCGGGGCTCAAACCGGAGGCTAACACTGGCCCTAGCAAGAGCAGTGCTTTTTTTTTCTTAGATGGGTGGACGAGCTCACAGCCCACCTGGTGTTAAGTGGTTACTGGAGCCCATAGACATCTGCAACGTAGACGCGCCACCCACCTTGAGATATAAGTTCTAAGGTCTCAGTATAGTTACAACGGCTGCCCCACCCTTCAAACCGAAACGCATTACTACTTCACGGCAGAAATAGGCAGGGCGGTGGTACCTATCCGCGCAGACTCACAAGTGGTCCTCCACCAGTAATTACGCAAATTATAATTTTGCGGGTTTGATTTTTATTACACGATGCTATTCCTTCACCGTGGAAGTAAATCGTGAACATTTGTTGAGTACGTATTTCATTAGAAAAATTGGTACCCGCCTGTGGGATTCGACACGCTTCAACACGAATACACCGGACGTCTTATCCTTTAGGCCACGACCACTTCGAACTTCGTGCTTCGCAGAATCCACCACCGGATCGGAAACGCGACCCACTGAGAAGATCCGGCGAGAAACTCAGTGGGCTGTGTCTGTGGGCAGATCTCCAAAGTGGTCAGCGAACCCCTTGAACTGGCCCTGGTGAAATGAAAAGGCGTCCCAGCAATCAGACATACTTCGATAAAAATACTTCTGAAATTATGGGCAAACTAGCCGTACTCGCCCGCTTCGCTGGGCATTTAAAATTAACATTATTATTTATTGTCATTATTATTAGGGAGTCCAACACTCATATAAATATTAGCCTATCCATTAAGTACATGTATTTTCTACATGGGTACCAAGTTTCAAGTCAATCGGATGCACGGTTCAGTAGTTATAACGGAACGTCCGTAAAAAGCACTGTAGATTTATATATTCGTACAGATGAAATGCAAATGAATGATTCTACGTTGATTATTCTCTGCCATTAACACATTTATTGTACCTGGGGTTTTTTATGGCCCTCGGAAGAAGATGTGTGCCAGATTCAATTGTTCGGAACTAAGATGCGCGATGACATAATGTTGATGTTAATAAGGTTGTGATGAATCACGTTTTTGTGGTTAGTAAACTGCATTATAATAACCGAATTTTATGGTTAATCATTATCGATCATAGGTTTAAGAAAACTATTAAAGACCATCTGTGCAATAAAGTGCTTACTATAAAGTCAATGATTATCTAGAGGATTGCACAAAGTGGGAATGAGTTGCTCGCTCCGGGCATTTCAATATTGCAATAATTGTTACGTTATAATACTCATAGTAAAAATTAATATTTGAACAAAAATCTCATATGAAAAAAAATATATGCCCGCTGAGTTTCATGCCAGTTCTTCTCAGGACGGAGGCTAGTTCTTGTGAATTGGCGGTAGTTCTTTTTGAAGTTCAACAAGTATGTACTTTCATTTATGTTGAATTTTTTTATTATTATTTGATTTGTATTGATTTGATCCCTTTACTTTACTAGTTTTTTTAATGCTATTGAATTCCTGATTATGGTATTGGCTTTTATTTGTTTGTTACATTGGCAGGATGTCATTAATAGCTCAGGGTCAACCCTATATATTATTGGAACCGGAGCTCAGAGTAGATTGGAGGCAATCCAGACATCTGTTCGAAATGTAGGTATATTTAATCTTTAAGTGACATTCCTAGCTTAGATGTGTGGACGATTTCACAGTCTACCTGGTGTTAAGTGGTTACTGGAGCCCATAGACATCTACAACGTAAGTGCCGCCACTCACCTTGAGAAATAAGTTCTAAGGTCTCGAGTATAGTTACAACGGCTGCCCCACCCTTCAAACCGAAACGCATTACTGATTCACGGCAGAAATAGGTGGGGTGGTGGTACCTACCCATGCGGACTCACAAGAGGTTCTACCACCAGTCTAGGTCTAGGCATCTATAATAACATCTAAGCAATCTAAAAAAAAAAAAAATGTAAGTATTTGTGCCTAATCTCTATATATAAAAATGAATTACTGTTCGTTAGTCTCGCTAAAACTCGAGAACGGCTGGACCGATTTGGCTAATTTTGATCTTGAATTATTCGTGGAAGTCCAGAGAAGGTTTAAAATGTGAGAAAATATAAAAATGCTCGGAATTATATAAAAACAAACAATTTTGTTTTTCCTTTGATGTGTCCCCTTGATGTGTCTTTTATTTATCAATTGAGGCACTACGAAGTCTGCCGGGTCAGCTAGTTGATAATAATACAGTGATTTAGTATTATAATTCGAAGTGTGAAAGGCTATTTGGCTTAAATGACATTTCACTTAATACGCAAAATATATCTTCGTAATTAAAGGTCCGTTTTATTTAGTATTAGTATCAACAATTTAATGTTTTTAATTGAGCTTTAATTAAGTTTACCCCATTCAAATAACTAATAAGGTTTTCTTTTGTTATGATTTTCTTTTTTCAAATTCTAAACTTTAAGTGGCACACTGTAAAGTTGCGTTATGTAATTATATTGATATATTGTAGATATGTATTTATTGTATATAGCTCACATGTGTTTATTTTTCTTCATTATTCAATTAAGTGTTAAAATATTTGGTCTGTTTCGCTAGATTACTCTGAATATTGTTAAAATATTTGCCTTATATACCTTGCAATAAAATTTTCTGTATTTATATATGAAAACGATTGTCTGGAATAGATTGCTTTTAATCACAAGACCTACACCTGCCTATTGTACAAAATATTCTTGACTGACCAAGTTCAATGCTAATTTTATTTCGATGTGCAATAAACTATACTCTCTCTCTGTCTTTCTCTCTCTCTCTCTCTCTCTCTCTCTCTCTCTCTCTCGCTCTGTGTAGGTATCATCTATTTGCTTGCACCTCATTACCGCGGTGATCTTAGTGACTTCCTACATTTAAAGTAATAATTACCAAAAGCATCCGCCTCGTGTCATTAGACAGTCTGGTCCGAGCTTGGAACGCTTACCGTTACGTAACATAATGCAGAATTATGCTAATTACCACTCGGACGGTCGAATTATGAATTTTTTAAATATAAAAATCGAGTTAAATGGGTTTTAGTATACTTTAAAGTGACGTAAAAATGCACTCAAGCTAAAACTAATCGCCCTTGGTTTTATTGTTTTCTCTTTCTAAAGGAAAGACTCACATTTAGTTAGAACTTATATCTCAAGGTGTGTAGCGCATTTACGTTGTAGATGTCTATGGGTTCCAGTAACCACTTAACACCAGGTGGGCTGTGAGTTCGTCCACACATCTAGGCAATATAGGTTATACATAATATGTAGTCCCTACAGCACGATATTTATTACTTAGGTGAAACTATACAAGTATGACTTTTGATCTTAGGCCCCACAAGGTTAGTTATTCTGTTTTTAAGTCCTGTTCTTGAAATAATGGGTACACTAACATATAACTCGTCTAACTATTTACCGCAGAAAGCAAATATAGTGTCTAGATGTAACATCCACGCTAAACACTAAGTCACATATAGGTCTACTGTTTATGTAAATCATCTGAGATAAGGAAATATTTACATATTAGCGGTGAGGACGATCTTATGCAACACAGCACACACGCCGCTTCTATATAATGTATGCTAAAGCAATATTAAAGTTTTAATGTTGCTTGTTTTGTGTGGTTACAATGAACTTTCTATAGAGAAATAATCGAATATTTAATTCAATCGAAAAACACTTTCAATGGCAATTGTTATAGCCGTTTTCATTGAAAAGTTACTTAACTCGTGCAGTAGTTCTCAAACCATTCAATACAGTTTTTTTATTTTTTTATTAGCCTTGAAGGCAAACGAGCATACGGCCCACCTGATGGTGAGTGGTTACCGTCGTCCATGGACTGCAGCAATGCCAGGGGCAGAGCCAAGCCGCTGCCTACCGTGCTGCCTGCAGTTTTTTTTTTTTTTTTTTTATTGCCTTTGTAGACAGACGGGCATACGGCCCACCTGATGGTGAGTGGTTACCGTCGCCCATGGACTTCAGCAATGCCAGGGGCAGAGCCAAGCCGCTGCCTACCGCTCAATACTCTCCATAAGCCTCGTTTGAAGAAGGACATGTCATAGCGCTCGGGAAACACCGTGGAGGGGAGCTCATTCCATAGCCGGATGGTACGTGGCAAAAAAGATCTCTGGAAACGCACTGTGGATGACCGCAGTTGCTCCAGGTAGTATGGATGAACTCTACTCCGGTGGCGGGCGGTGCGATGGTAAAAACGAGATGCTGGTATCATCTCGAACAATTCCTCAGAGCACTCCCCATGGAACATACGGTACAAAATACAGAGGGAACCGAAGTCCCTCCGCAGACCCAGAGGCTCCAAACGATCCGAGAGAATGGGATTATCGACAATCCGAACGGCCCTCCTCTGTATGGAGTCAAATGGAAGAAGCTGGTATTTGGGAGCCCCGGCCCAGAGATGGGAGCAGTACTCCACGCGAGGCCGGACTTGTGCTTTATAAAGCAAAAGTCTTTGTCCAGGCGTGAAGTACCGCTTCGCTCTGTTGAGGACTCCCAGCATTTTGGACGCCAACTTGTCTTTGCCTTCCAAATGACTCCGAAACTGGACATCGCTCGAAATGTCGACCCCAAGTATCCCAATACTCTCGGAAGGTTGCAGGGATACTCCTTGGAATTGCGGCGCCATGACAAAGGGGTCCTTCTTCGCAGTGAACGCGCAAACCTGTGTCTTCAACGGGTTGAATTGAACTAAGTTCGATTCACCCCATTTGGAGACTCGCCCCAGAGAGTTCTCTACTTC
Organism: Bombyx mandarina; assembly: GCF_030267445.1. Classification (NCBI taxonomy): domain Eukaryota; kingdom Metazoa; phylum Arthropoda; class Insecta; order Lepidoptera; family Bombycidae; genus Bombyx; species Bombyx mandarina. The sequence continues at coordinate 10,188,970 of NC_143226.1, forward strand.
AGACACAAGTTTTGATCGTCTCTCTTGCACCACGCTCCGAGAGAGACTCTGATGGCCGATATATCGCGCATCCCCCGTGCTATCATCTGCATAGCAATGCATGCCATCAATAGACAGCATGTCATTGATATACAGGATGAAAAGCGTGGGGGAGAGCACCGAACCTTGTGGAACGCCAGCGTTAATGGTCATGGTATCAGAACAGTCACCGTCTACAACGACCGTGATGCTCCGCCCATCCAAAAAGCTAGCGATCCACTTGCAGAGACCCTCGGGGATTCCGTAAGATGGTAACTTCGATAGAAGTGCCCTATGCCAGACCCTGTCGAAGGCCTTCGCGATATCAAGGCTCACAGCAAGAGCCTCGCCCTTGCTCTCCAAGGCTTCAGCCCACCTGTGAGTAAGGTATACAAGAAGATCGCCAGCTGAGCGACCGTGACGGAAACCGTACTGTCGGTCACTGATCAGCTGGCGATCTTCAAGATACTTCAGGAGTTGTGTATTTATAATTCGCTCCATCACCTTGGAAAGCAAGGAAGTTATCGCGATAGGCCTGTAGCTCGATGGGTCCGACCGGTCACCCTTCTTGGGGATAGGGTGGACGTGGGCGGTCTTCCATGAAGACGGAACCCTGTTAGTGCAATAAGAGAGGCGATACAAACGCGTTAGCGCAGGTGTCAGCTCAGGGGCGCACGTTTTCAAAACCACTGCGGGGATGCCGTCTGGCCCACTCGACTTATGGACGTCCAGGAGTCTGAGCTCCCGCCTGACTGCACACTGTGTGAAGCAGATAAAATCAGCAGTGATAAAGTCAAGTGCTCATGAGCTTGTGTAGTATCTGTAAGCTCCTGAAATGGTATGGTATGAGACTGAAATGCATTTTTTGGCCGAATTTCATTGGGCGGACGAGATACTACTCCTAAATTCGTAAAAAAGTGAGCTCTCTTGAACTTTCTTTGGAATTTTTCGGAATAAATGAGACTGCCGAAATAAATTACATCTTCCGTGAGAATTTAACAAAATGTCGAGTAGTTTTTTATATTTATAATACACATATATGCGGATCCTCTAGTTAACCGCTGTCAGACAAAGCTACCTAGTAATTACTTCACAAATAATTACTATAATACCGGTACCGGTCTTCAAGCACAAAGCTCCGATGACCCAACGGAAAATATTCGAGATGACAATCCATGCAACAGACCTGCAATCAATAATTTCGCAACGACAAATGTTTTTGTGTCTCAACGTCTTTTATTGTGCTGAATAATTATAGTTTACACGTTCAACGAACACCACGTAATAGGTTGTAAAGTGTGACGGTACTAGATGCGAGTGGTGGTTTACTGGTGGTAGGACCTCTTGTGAGTCCGCGGGGGTAGGTACCACCGCCCGGCCTATTTCTGCCGTAAAGCAGCAATGCGTTTTGGTTTGAAGGGTGGGGCAGCCGTTGTAACTATACTGAGGTCTTAGAACTTATATCTCAAGATGGGTGGCGCATTTACGTTGTAGATGTCTATGGGCTCCAGTAACCACTTAACACCAGGTGGGCTGTAAGCTCGTCCACCCATATCAGCAATAAAAAAATAAAAATAAAAAAGAGTGCCCAGTTATTTATAGTTTAAGTACTTGATTGGCGAAGTGTCGCATAACACATCTCTCTGTCAAGGGCTTTCGGTAACTTTGCTTTTTCGTTTTAAAATTGACGATACGTGGGTAGTTGCGAAAACAATGGAGGCAAGAAGCGGTCGCCCCGAAGATTGGAGATGAAGAGGACGTTGACAATTCGTCTTCTCGCATTAAAACTGTGTAATCTCAAAACTTACTAATTTTACAGGAGAGCGTTTTAAAGGTGTAACATGTGATATTTTTAATATTAATCATCTTTGCAACATTTATTTTTTATTTTTTACCAGTTACATTATCTGTCTTTTAATGGAAGATAAAATTATGTATTAATTTTACATAGGTAATTTAAAAAAAAAAACTAAAACTAAACTACGCTCTTTTGTCGGTTTTTATGAGAAAAATACTGGTGACATCAAATGATTCCGCATATTATTAAATCTATTTCGAATATTTTTGGGAATCGTCCGTCCACTTTTATTGCGAAAAGACGAATTTTAGGTACATTACCGATGTTGCGATTGATTGTATATCTATATATATATTGTGATAGAGCCGTGGGTCGTACGCAAATTATAATTTACTAGCGGCAGGAGCTCCGGCTTCGCTCGGGTCTTTAACAAAAATTTCAACGATATTTGACGTTGTTTTATTTTTTTAAATAAAAGAACACTTATTGCGGCGTAACTATAATAGTGAGACATATGCTGTTGCGACACTTTTTGTAAATAATAATGTAAATAATAAATAATAATTTATTCTATCCTGAATAGTTTTCGCAGGGCACGCGATGTAAAGAATATTTTAGGTATTTTTTTACACCTTGGGTTACATTATTGGAGTTTTATTAAGGATCCCTAATTTTTTTCAAAAAAGGTTACAGCCTATGTCACTCGGGAATAGTGTAGCTTCCAAACAGTGAAAGAAATTTTCATATCGGTTCAGTAGTTTTGGAGTCTATTCAATACAAACAAACAAACAAATCTTTCCTCTTTATAATATTAGTATAGATTTTCAGCTTCTTTATTGAGCGATCTAATTCTTTCATCGTATTAAAAAATATGCTTCATTTCAAACCTTCCTTATTTGAACACCGGCACAGCCGCATAGATATGAGTATACCACGCGTACTTTAGACCACGATTACATTACCATAGGATTTCTAATATGTCGCTGCCATATTCATTTATTTTGTATTTATCTTAAGTTAACTATAAGAACAATAAAAACCTTTAAAAATGAATATTCATTACAAAAAACTGCGATTTAGAATTTTTATTCTAAGGTGATTTTTATACCTACTTGTGACACTGTCATACCCGATCCTGTAGACCGAATGGTAAACAGTCGACGTCGCCCAAAACACGTCATTACGGATCCTCCCGATCCATTAACGGTGCTTTTAGGTACCACAAGCACCGGTCGCCGTCCTCGTCGAACCCGTCGCTTGCGACGAAGGGCTCGACGAGCGAATTATCTCATAGACATAGCCCACTGAGTTTTTCGCCGGATCTTCTCAGTGGGTCGAGCTTCCGATCCGGTGGTAGATTCTGCGAAGCACTGCTCTTGCTAGGGTCAGTATTAGCATCACTCCGGTTTGAGCCCCGTGAGCTCACCTACAAGTTAGGTTACGCTGACGTAGCCTCTCAAGGCTATCAGCTTAGGTAGATTTTTTTTTTAAATCATGTAGAGCCCGTGAGAGCCTATTCCCTTACCAGCTGTTAAGTACGAAATCAACATTATCAGGCTACCCAGCAGTCTACCCGCGATCACGGCGTTTGCAAAAGCGCTGCAATATCGGAAAAGCTGTGTAATGAAAATTCGTAGTAAGAACTTATTACTGTTCTTAAGGTAGATAGCCGCAAAAGTTTGATTACTTAAAGATAGTACGGTCTCGTGTTTGAATTGTAAGGTAATGTATTCATTTCTTTGTTGAAGTATGCCCCTTCTATTTATTAAGCGGTTGCTATAATGTAATGCTATGTTGCGAGGAAGAAGGGTGACAATCTCGAAGAACTATTCATCACCGGTAAAGTGGCACGAAAGAGGCCAAGTGAGCGTAGGCCTATGCGCTGGGATCAAATTAAGACGACATTGGACTCCAGCATCAATGCCGCCTATCCGCTATCTACTGCGCGGAGGACAGCAATGAATTTTTTTATAGTTACAACGGCTGCCCTACCCCAAACCGAAACGCATTACTGCTTCACGGCAGAAATAGGCAGGGCGGTGGTACCTACCCGTGCGGACTCACAAGAGGTCCTACCACCAGTAACAAGAGGTCCTATCACCAGTAACAAGAATGAAGTTTGAAGGCTTTTTTTTATTGCTTAGATGAGTGGACGAGCTCACAGCCCACCTGGTGGTTACTGGAGCCCCTAGAAATCTACAACACAAATGCGCCACCCACCTTGAGATATAAGGTCTAAGGTCTCAGTATAGTTACAACGGCTGCCCCACCCTTCAAACCGAAACGCGTTACTGCTTCACGGTAGAAATAGGCGGGGCGGTGTTACCTACCCGTGCGGACTCACAAGAGGTCCTACCAGTCGGGCAGCCTTACACAATTCCGACTTCAGTGCCATGTCTCATAACGAGTGGTGGCTTGTTCTGATCTATAAGGGTCACGGGAGCCACTAACACCAGTCAATCCGTCCGCTCGTCCACCAAAGCAATGCAATAAATTAATTAAATCGAATTCAAACGCACGCATCTGTGATTAATTCAAAATTTAAATTTACGATGTCAAAAATAATTAGTCAGTGTCAAGGAAAAAAAAAATGTTTACACATACATAATTAGTTAAATGATTACTTTGAATTTTTGTTTTGATAAATCCCAATGCGATCGCTTGCGTAATTAGTGAACAGTGGTCGTGAGTTTTAATGTTATTATCACGCAATTATTCCGTTGATCTTAATGTTGTCGTGGCCTAAAAGTATAAGGTAAGGCTTACTCGTTTATTATTACAACGCGACTATGTCTTTAATCAAATACAGACAACACATGATCCCAAACAATTTCCATGGGCAATCTATATGTATAAAAATGAATTGCTGTTCGTTAGTCTCGCTAAAACTCGATAACGGCTGGACCGATTTGGCTAATTTTGGTCTTGAATTATTTGTGGAAGTCCAGAGAAGGTTTAAAAGGTAGATAAATATGATAATGCTTGGAATTAAATAAAAATAACAATTTTGTTTTTCCTTTGATGTGTCCCCCGTCAGACGGATTCCTTTTGTTTGTTTTAAGTTTATTTTATACAAAAGTTTTAGGTATTTTATTTATCGATTGACGCACTACGAAGTTTGCCGGGTCAGCTAGTAAATAAATAAAAATGTTTCCAGAGATTGCTCTTGCCACGATCGGGTTATGCTACGAACTCAACAGGGTTAGCTGGTCGCTGTGAATTGTCTTTCCTCAAACGAGGCTTGCGGCGGATACTCATTGGTAAGCAACGCTTTGGCTGTACGCCTAGCGTAGCCGACGTCCATAAGCGACGGTAACCGTTCACCATCAGATGGGCCGTATACTCATCTGCAATATATTTTATTTATTATATAAGCGAATTTATATAAGGGCAATAAAAAACATCTGCCGAAGAGTAGAGAGACGTTGTATTACAATTAAAATTTCGACCTGTGTCTCCAATACAGTGGCCAGATTTGCGTGGTGATGTCGATGGGCTTCTGTCACACTTATCATCGGAGGGCCCGAGCGCTGTTCGTTATGCGAAGAAATCTTCCATCAGCAGTGTCTATGTAGTAGTATGACTGTTTGTTAAATATGAAAATCATTTTAGCTCGCAAGGATCACTGTGGCTTATTAATCTTTAACCATATTTCCATATCGTTATTGATTGCAAAATTCCATTTAATTAGCCGAACCAAACACGTAAAAATTAAGAACGTGTATAAATACAATTATTTGTAAAATATTTCGTAAACGACAAACAACAATCGATTAATTTACGTAAGAATTTTATAAATTTCTGTCTCTCTCGAATGTCTTACTAAGGGCGTTTAGATAAATGTCACCATATGTACACAGTTCAAAGAAGTTCAGAAGTTCAATTGAGGATCTTAGTTTGCGAGCGATTTAAAAACAAACACGTGTTCATCATAGTTATTCAACCCGTTAAAGACACAAGTTTGCGCGTTCACTGCGAAGAAGGACCCCTTTGTCATGGCGCCGCAATTCCAAGGAGTATCCCTGCAACCTTCCGAGAGTATCGGGATACTTGGGGTCGACATTTCGAGCGATGTCCAGTTTCGGAGTCATTTGGAAGGCAAAGCCAAGTTGGCGTCCAAAATGCTGGGAGTCCTCAACAGAGCGAAGCGGTACTTCACGCCTGGACAAAGGCTTCTGCTTTATAAAGCACAAGTCCGGCCTCGCGTGGAGTACTGCTCCCATCTCTGGGCTGGGGCTCCCAAATACCAGCTTCTTCCATTTGACTCCATACAGAGGAGGGCCGTTCGGATTGTCGATAATCCCAGTCTCACGGATCGTTTGGAACCTCTGGGTCTGCGGAGGGACTTCGGTTCTCTCTGTATTTTATACCGTATGTTCCATGGGGAGTGCTCTGAGGAATTGTTCGAGATGATACCGGCATCTCGTTTTTACCATCGCACCGCCCGCTATCGGAGTAGAGTTCATCCGTACTACCTGGAGCCACTGCGGTCATCGACAGTGCGTTTCCAGAGATCTTTTTTGCCACGTACCATCCGGCTATGGAATGAGCTCCCCTCCACGGTGTTTCCCGAGCGCTATGACATGTCCTTCTTCAAACGAGGCTTGTGGAGAGTATTAAGCGGTAGGCAGCGGCTTGGCTCTGCCCCTGGCATTGCTGAAGTCCATGGACAACGGTAACCACTCACCATCAGGTGTGCCGTGTGCTTCTACCTACAAGGGCAATAAAAAAATTAAAAAAATTACAAATTGAATTGATTTTTTTTATTGCTTCAGCTGGTGATTCTTGAATATTCACATCCTCGGTGCTGATTCAAGGTTGGAAACCCTTTAAGGATAATTGGTGTTCGGAGTCTGGGTGCTTCCATTTTTTTTTTCTTTTGTGTTTCCATTACTTTCAGTACTTTCAGAACATAGAAGGGGATTCTGTCTTAGGACTGTTCAATGACGTGTAATATTTATACTTTTTTTCTTTTTAAGTATTCATTCGAGATTTTTTAGTCCGGCTCCAAACATAATATATGTATTTGGTCGCGAATTTCCTACGGACAGATTCGTGGGCGCATTATTTACCTTCTAGTGAAGGTGTTAACCGGGCATAGATGGTACCTCCACCGAATTAAAGATGAGCCGACTAGATTATCATCATTGTATTTGCCACGATGGTACAGTAGAGCACACGTCCGCAGTTTTCTCTGATGGGAGGTGCAGCGCTGTGTCCTTGCTGCGAAATTGAGTACATGTGACTTAAGCTTTGGTATGTACCAGATAATGCTCTACTTTATAGAAAATAGTGGAGAGCGTTTTCTAAAAACGTGCTGCAAGTTTCGAAAGATAAAGAGATAACTTTTCTTTCTTCGCTGTGACACGCCGCCGTCGAACGGAGGATGGCTGATTGATCCTTGGTTTAAACCGAATCATAAAACTATGAAGAGCCGGGTTTAACAGAGGAATTATCAGACGTTGTGAAATTCAGATGGTTACAACCGGACGGACAAACACTAGGTGCAAATGAAGCTTGCCGAGAGTACTCAATGGTAGACAGCGGCTTGGCTCTGCTCCTGGCATTGCTGACGTCCATGAGCGAAAGTAACCACTCACCATCAGGTCGCCCGTAAACTTGTCTCTCAGCAAAGGCAATAAAAAAAATAGCTATTTTACATTTCAATTCAGACTTGACCGTCTACTTGTGATGCACTGTGTGAATTGTGGTCGTTGGGCAATACGGTCGGTAACAGACTGGGTCGAGGGCGGATGCACCCGTGACTTGACCTCTGCTTTAAGAAGCCAGTACTGACGACAGGAAAAACACAACGCAGCAATAAAAGTCATTTGTTATTGAATAGAGCCTGCAGTTTATTTGAGATTTAGTGCAAAATGTTTTTTTTCCTACCTATGCTGATAGCCTTGAGAGGCTATTACAGCTTTTTCTTGACGTGTTGGTGAGCTCACGGGGCTCAAACCGGAGCGCTGCTAGCACTGGTCCTAACAAGAGCAGTGCTTCGCAGAATCTACCACCGGATCGGAAAGGCGACCCACTGAGAAGACCTGGCGAGAAACTCAGTGAGTTCGGCGAGGACAGTGACCGATGCTTGAGGTACCTAAAAGCACCATTAATGGATCGGGAGGATCCGTAATGACGTGAACTTCATACCAACACTATGAGAGTACACTTTAAGATGACAGGTTAAAGAACGAACAATTATACATAGGAATTTATTTTTTGTGAAATCTCTCTTTAGCTCCGTTACTTAGGACTGGATGAAGCGAAAATGATATAGTTCGATAAAACAGAAAGTACATGAAAAAAGTCACTAAAAAGGGACAAAAGTGTATCTATACAATATGACTGACTCAGTGACTCGGTGGTGCCGTAGTTAGCGCACCTGACTGTCGCACCGAGGGTCGCGGGTTCGATTCCCACATCGGGCAAAAGTTGTGTGATAAACAGATTTGTTTGCTCTTTGTCGGAGTGCTTATTATCTACCTATATATATGTATATACATGTTTAAATGTATATAAGAATATTCGTCAGTCTTTGGTACCCATAACACAGGGAACCCTAAATTGGACCCGGATGACCATGCATGATTTGTTCCCAGTTATTTCTTTATTACAGGATGTCAGTTTACCCAATTAAAAAACAACCAAATAATATAGAAATAAATATGGCTGTTGGACGTTTTTATTTATTTAATAATCGATTTTATGTTCGTTCGATAACGTTCAACGTACCTTCGCAAATTAGAACAAATGTTTTCGGCTTTAACGTAAAAAAAAAAAGAGAGATATTATAATTTAGCAATTTTGACGCCGACAGTACGTAGTGCCTAAAATAATTAGGAATTAGTACGTTCAGGCTTCACTAAAACTATTAGTTAATGCTCATAACTCATAAGCTAAGTTTCGTTACAAAAAAAAAAAGAATCCTTTGTTAAGTTATTTATGCAATTATGGACAATGCGGACAATCATTAAGCGGTGTGTCAAATGTGTTCGAGGTTCGTAGGTTCGAAGAGATACACGCGGAAAAGATTTGAGAAGGCCTCTAACTGGATGTTTGCTGCTGTCTGACCGACGCTTGTCAGAAACTTTCATCGTTCACTATACTTGCAGTATAGTTGCGGACTAGTTGCAGAATAGTTGCAGTATAGTTGCAGTATAGCTGCAGTATAGTTGCAGTATAGTTGCAGTTTAGTTGCAGTATAGTTGCAGTATAGTTGCAGAATAGGTGCAGTATAGTTGCAGTATAGCTGCAGTATAGTTGCAGTTTAGTTGCAGAACAGTTGCAGTGTAGTTGCAGAATAGTTGAAGTATAGTTGAAGTATAGTTGCAGTATAGTTGCAGTATAGTTGCAGTATAGTTGCAGTATAGTTGCAGTGTAGTTGCAGTTTAGTTGCAGTATAGTTGCAGTTTAGTTGCAGAACAGTTGCAGTATAGTTGCAGTATAGTTGCAGAATAGGTGCAGAATAGTTGCAGAATAGTTGCAGTATAGTTGCAGAATAGTTGCAGTATAGTTGCAGTATAGTTGCAGAATAGGTGCAGAATAGTTGCAGAATAGTTGCAGAATAGTTGCAGTATAGTTGCAGTTTAGTTGCAGTATAGTTGCAGTATAGTTGCAGTATAGTTGCAGTATAGTTGCAGTATAGTTGCAGTATAGTTGCAGTATAGTTGCAGAATAGTTGCAGAATAGGTGCAGAATAGTTGCAGAATAGTCGCAGCATAGTTGCAGTACAGTTGCAGTATAGTTGCAGTATAGTAAACGATGAAAGCAGCATTTGTAGCACTATAAGACAGCTTTAGGGACCCGTATTTCGAAACTAAACTATTTCCAATGTTGTAGCGTTGTACAGTGTGCTTAGTGCGAGTTTTTAACGATCTCGATAGCGTAAAAGTTAACGCAAATTTGTATAGAGTTGGAATGTTTGCCTACCTTTGCTGCTAGGAACGCTGTTTCCACTTGCATAAAAAATTGAGACAACTTTTACGCGATCGAGAAAGTTAAAAAGCTCGCACTAAGCACACTGAACAGTCGACGTTATAAGGCGTCGACTGTTTTTTTTTGCATAGATGGATGTACGAGCTCACAGCCCACTTGGTGTTGAGTGGCTACTGGAGCCCATAGACATCTACACCATAAATGCCATGAGATATGGGTTCTAAAACTCAGTATAGTTACAATGACATATAGTTTCACCAGTAATTATGCACATCATAATTTTGCAAGTTTGATTTTTATAACACGATGTTATTCATTCAGCGTGTAAGTCAATCGTGAACATTTGTTAAGTACGTACATATTTCATTTGAAAAATTGGTACCCGCCTGCGGGATTCGAACACCGGTGCATCGCTAGATACGAATGCACCGGACGTCTTATCCTTTAGGCCACGACGACTTCAGTGAGTCAGTAACCTCGATCCCGCGCCAATCTGCCAACGACGAACTACAGTGTCAGTCCAGGGCTGGCCTCAAAAAGAAACAGGAACATTCGCCGCAACCCTGTCGTCCAAATGGGCAATCAAGATTTTGACGATGATCCCGTGCTCCTCCAGTCGGTCAAATATCGAGGTCAAGAAGTGACAGTAGGAGTCATTTTTTTTTCCTACATTTGCTCATAGCCTTGAGAGGCTATATGAGCGTTACCCTAGCGTATAGCTGAGCTCACGGGGCTCAAGCCGAAGGTGTTGTTAACACTGGCCCTAGCAAGAGCAGTGCTTCGCAGAATCTACCACCGGATCGGAAACGCGACCCACTGAGAAGATCTGGCGAGAAACTCAGTGGGCTGTGTCTGTGTGTTAATTTACTCTCTGAGCCCTTCGTTATACATAAACATTAGGTACTGTGCCCATCTATTACAAAATATATATCCTTTGGGAGTTAATGTAACATTATTCGTTCTGTTATCGCATTACACACACATTTATCAACAAAACATAACTTTCTGAACGACATAACATGCGCATTATCTTAACAATGCGCTCACAATGTTTTAGCAGACAATAGCCTTGCAATTTCATCATATTGAACCCCCGACATCTTTGTACGACTCGAACAAGACCGATCTAAATAGACTAGGTGCATTTAAATACAAAAGCTTCGAGTCTAGAGAGAGCGTCATGTTGTTTATCAACAATTGGATTGGAAATGCGTTATGAAAGTGTTTGTAAACGAATGTAAAAGAGCTGAAGATCGTTTGCGATTGGTCTACTGGTAGGTACAAGGGTTTTATGAACTGAACTATGCAGCAATAATATTGAGCAGCCCACCTGGTGTTAAACCACCTGGTGGTACAAGGGTTTTATGAACTGAACTATGCAGCAATAATATTGAGCAGCCCACCTGGTGTTAAATAGTTACTGGAGCAAATAGACATCTACAACGTAAATGCGCCACCCACCTTGAGATATAAGTTCTAAGGTCTCAAGTATAGTTACAACGGCTGCCCCACTCTTCAAACCGAAACGCATTACTGCTTCACGGCAAAAATAGGTAGGATGGTGGTACCTACCCGCGCGGACTCACAAGAGGTCCTACCACCGGTAATTATGCAAATTATAATTTTGCGGGTTGTCCGTGGAAGTCAATGGTGAACATTTGTTGAGAACCTATTTCAATACGTTCTCAACGAATGTTCGAAATAATTTTTCTAATGAATTACAAAAATTGGTACCCGCTTGGAATTCGAACATCGGTGCATCGCTCAACACAAATGCACCGGACGTGTTATCCTTTAGGCCACGACGACTTCCACTTAAAATAGGCCGTTTCGATTTGGCACATCCTAATCTGGTACCAGCTCAGCCAAATTATAGGGGTCATGCTCCCACTCGAACGCGGGGGAATAGTGGCTGCGACTTTTAACTAGGACACAAAATAGAAGGTTCTGCGTACCTTGTCTCTTTAGGATGACCTTAGCCGAAATATCACCTTTTTTTAATGCCCGTGTATGCAGACGAGCAGGGAGAGATGGCGCGACATCGTGAGACGCATCAAGTCTGCCCCTTCCAACACTACATGACGATCACGACCACTCTGTCAAGAGTGACACGACTGAAAAGAAAATGCAGACGAGCATACGGCCCACCTGATGGTGAGTGGTTACCGTCGCCCATGGACTTCAGCAATGCCTTAGGCAGAGCCAAGCCTCTGTCTACCGTTAAAACTTTTACCTGCAACTTTTTGTCCTGATACTTAAACACATCTTAGATACTTTAATGGATCGTGACCAAAATTTGAACCATTGAAATTAACAAATATTAAACAATTGGATAAGCCTCAGGAAACCAGTTGCCACTCAAATTCGGATACACGGTTCGTTTGCTTGGAGAAAGTGAAATGATACTAGTTTTGAATTGCGCAATAATTGATAATTACCAGTATGTTACTGGAATGTGACTACGAAAGTCAACAAAAAATGAGGTTGCCTTCTTTTAGGCTTAGACCCGACCAGGGTCCTAGCCAAAGAGAAATTCTACTAGCATTTAATCTTTTAAAAAGTGTAACAAATATTCGGAATTGATAAATCAATGAAAAACCTTATACACAAGGCTTAACTTGGGATACCGAGAAAAACGCTGCCCATTACTCACTTAAGCGTGTCTACACAAATTGAGTGAAGATCCTGAGAATTAATTAAAGAACAACATTTAATGTACAAAAACATAAATTAAATCTGGAATTTAATTATTTTTCTTAGGTTTTTTGGAACGAAGTTCCTTCTCGCGCGTTGTGAAAGGGGGCTAGACGGAAAAAAATCTTACGAAAAGTTGTCACGACACTTTTTAGATCCGACATTCTGACCAATCAACGTGTAGGCGCTTATCGCGTGACATTGCTCGTATCCGATTGGTCCGCGTAATGAGTACAGTTTCTCGAGATAGCGTTTCAACAATAGTAATTTAGTTCATAGTATTGTTTTTTTCTTCTTCATAATGCCGTAATTTATTATTATAACTTAAAAAAAAAAATACAATTCCTTCACTAATTAATCGAAAGGAACTTCGTTTCATCCGGGTGTCCCTTGACACCTCTGAAGTTTTTATTTTTTTATTGCCCTTTTAGGCAGACGAGCATAGGGCCCATCTGATGGTGAGTGGTTACCGTCGCCCATGGACTTCAGCAATGCCAGGGGCAGAACCAAGCCGCTGCCTACCGCAACCAAGCCGCTGCCTACCTACAAGTAGAACTGTTAAGAAGAAAACGTATGAAAAAAGTGTGGAACGAAGCGTTAAGATGCGAGTGAGAGAAAACGGTAAAAGAATTGAGAAAATAATGACAGAGAAAAGCAAGATGGCGAAGACAGTTGAATGAGCAAGGCGTAAAAAATATATCAGTTAATTTTCAATTACATTAACAGAGAAAGTTTTGGTAAAGAATAATTACAGTGCAACAGTGGTGTAGATTTATTTTATGCGCCACCATCCCAATTGTAGACTTGTTTCCTAACATTTCCAATACAATCAATCGCCAAAGCTTTACGAATAAGGGTGAAAAACATTTGCACAATCCACGAAAGTATCGCCCTTGCATTAGCCGCTAGTGTAAATCCAAAACTGCCCATACATTTGTCTATCATTGGTCAAAAGCGTTAAAACTAGTAGATATTACTTTCGCTAGACCCCTAATTTACCAAGACCAAAAGGTTATAACCCTAGTTAAATGCATTGTTGATGCTTTTGCACTTTGATCTGTGCGGTACTTTACAGATCCCGTGGTCTCGGACGATTAAGGCATTGTTTTTTATTCCGTTGACATTATATTTACACACTACCCACTGACTACCGACTAATGATTTATAATATAATATTTATAGACAATCGGTTGCAATTACAAAGAAAAAAAATTAAATAAATCACAATGAAACATATTTGGTGTAAATATAAATGCTTTTTCATCAATATTTTTGTGAATTGAAATTTAAGTCACAGTTAACCATAGATCGCAAAGAATGATGTTTCATAAAATAATATGTCAATGGGTTTTTTTTATCATTTGAATAGTTGAAGAACCGAACACTGAATGTCGCGTTGTAGGCAAGGTCTACACAGATTATTGTGGGCAGATGATGGTATTTCAACATGCATACCACCATTCACCTTGATACGTAAGATCGAAGTTTCACGTGTACAGCAATAAAATAAATAGCTTCTTAGGAAGCTATGAAATTTTATGCGCCATCGAACATCTTTTTTTTTTATAGCTTAGATGGGTCGACGCACTCACAGCCCACCTGGTGTAAAGTGGTTACTGGAGCCCATAGACATATACAACGTAAATGCGCCACCCACCTTGAGATATAAGTTCTAAGGTCTGAGTATAGTTACAACGGCTGCCCCACCCTTCAAACCGAAACGCATTACTTTTTCACGGCAGAAATAGGCAGGGCGGTGGTACCTACCCGTGCGGACTCACAAGAGGTCCTATCACCAGTAATAACCAGTAATAATTTACCGCGGTAAAATTTTGAAAGACTGTCAAAGGAAAATAAGGTGTTTTTAACAAACTCCAAAAAATAAGTTTATCAAATTAAATAAAATAAAAACTGTATTTGAACGAATTTTGATGATTTTTTTTGCGTATGCTTCTCGTGTGCTTACATTTAAATTGCGTATAGACATGACCAGCGGTTTTTGAGTTATCCTTAATAATATTTTCTTTTTTTTTTTAATTTAACTTAATCTACTAAGCATTGTTGTTATTCTCATTTTACTGGACTTTTTGGCGGGAACGCGTGGAGTGAAGTTGTGTGATTTGTTTTATTTTGTCTATTTAGTGTTTCTTCGGGTTTAAATGTGTAATAATCGTGGTTTATTAACCGTTTAATATCTGTGAAAGTGCATAAATGTGGGAAAATGAAACAAAGGCGCTGGACGTAACTTCTCGGGATCCTCCAAAAAGTCCACTGAAAAAATCTCAGTAAATGACCACCATTTTACTGCGATTATATTTCATCCCATATCATCTCATTTCATTAAATTTCATCCCAGTTGATTAATGTTTCAAATTAATCATCTTCATTTCATTTCACTCCATATTATCATTTTTCATAAAATTAAGAATATAAAGTAAAATAAGACATGACTTAAAGGTCTTAGTTACCAGGTCATAAAATCTCTTAAAAAAAAAATCTCCTTTACTTTTTTCAGTCGGATATTCTGTTTTGATCAATTTTTAGTATTATTCATTTGCCTTCGAATGATGCTTAAGGCGATTAAGACTTATCTCGTGGTACCTAGTCGACTTTAGTAATACCAGACCACAGACAAGCCGTAACAATTGACACTTATTTACAAGATTAGTCACGAGAATGTGTCGCAAGAAGAATCAAGGGTCGTTCTTTCTAGAAGCAGATTATTATATTTTGTTTTTTTATTGCTTAGATGAGTGGACGAGCTCACGGCCTACCTGGTGTTGAGTGGTTACCGGAGCCCATAGACATCTACAACGTAAATGCCGCCACCCTACCAGAAATAGGCAGGGTGGTGGTACCTACCCGTGCGGACTCACAAGACGTCCTAAAAACCAGTAATTTGGCAGTAATTAAGCAAACTATAACTTTGCGGGTTTGATCTATAAGGCCGCCAATTTATGTCACCGTCTATTATTTGTTTTATATGCTTACTCTGTACATGCATCTGTATTACACGGTGTTATTCCTTCACCGTGGAAGACAATCGTGAACATTTGTCGAGTACGTATTATATTGGAAAATTTTGTACTTGCCGGCGGAATTCGAACACCGATGCATCGCTACATACGAATGCACCGGACGTGTTATCCTTTAGGCCACGACGACTTCAAAAAACTTGTTCAAAAATGGCACGCGGAAACTTAATGCGGACGATGTACTTCCGCAGACACTAATCAGTCGGACGGGCGGTTGGGAACCACGACAATTTTAATGTACCAGTGAAAATCGTAACGAAGACAGCAAATAAACTACCGGTATATCGTAACACACGTTCTAATAAGTCAACAGAGTGTTCACAAGTACAATCGTATTGAGGAGTTACGCAGTCGTTAGAGAGGCGTGTGTACAAAAACACGCAAATTGAAAAGCGAGGTCAGTTTAGGTCGCGACCTCGTGACATCTTAAGTGTCACATTTAAGTGTTTTTTTAATAATTTTGAGGTTCATTAATTGTGTTGGACTACTTGGTGGGTTGAGTAACGTCTACGATTCGAGGGGTTTCCCCTGAATTGGAAATTTATTGCTAGCTTAAAAAAAAATTTGCAAGGCGCGCGTAATGTAATGCATTTAAAAGTGAGCTTTTTTTTTGTCCTACCTAAGCTAAGAGCCTTGGGGGGTTTTATCAGCGAAGCCTTAACTAGTAGGTGAGTTCACGGCGCTCCAACCTGACGACGTTGCTAACACGAACCCTAGCAAGAGCCGTGCTTCGCAGAATCTACCACCGGATCGGAAACGCGACTTACTGAGAAGATCCGGCGAGAAACTGAGTGGGTTGTGTCTGAGGGTTAATTTACTTGTCGAGCCCTTCGTCGCAAGCGACGGGTTCGACGAGAACGATGACCGGTGCTGGAAGTACCTAACAGCACCGTTAGTGGATGGGTAGGATCCGAAATGACGTGTTTTGGGCGACGTCGACTGCTTTCCATTCTGTCCGCAAGATCGGGAATGTAGTTACCGGCGGCCACGATGAGAGGGTTCTCGTGTCGTGCCGCTTTATCGAAGTGGAAAAGTGAGCGTGATCGTGAATCAGCAACACATGGCGGGCTTGCGAAATCACGTATTTGACCAAATTAATAATTTACTTTTTATTTTTTTATTTTAATTAATTGACGTTTCGGATTTTGTTGCCTCGAAGACAAACACACGATCCACTGACGCTGAGGGTCGCTTATGGACATCAATAGTGTTACTACACCACCAAATTTAGAGAGTGCACTTGATATTAAATGACCACTCGTGCATGTGAAATGCGGTCTGAAGTTTGATGTCATAATTGCATTGGTACAATGATTATCTTAGACATCATGTCGTTTGTAGCAAAAACAGGCAGGTTGACGCTGCTTTTTCGGCGCGCACTACGCTACCGTAGGTTTTGTGTAGTCAGTGTGGTGGAGCTCGATGGGGTTTAGGCGGTAGTCGGTTCTGCAGAGCACGTGCCTTTATTAAGGCGTAGTCTGCTGTGAGAAATTGCGGAGGTGGAGGACCTCGGTCCTTCTCTACGCCCCTTCTTCCTCTCGGGAGGCGCCGGAGTCCGACATAACTCGGTCCGTTACCCCCTCGACCGGGTATCCGTAAATTGATTCCCCAGCGTTAAAATTTTTTTTTAACGCTGGGTTGACACTGCTTACCTGTGTGAAATTTAGTGGCGAACTTACCTTAAAGACTGGGTTTTAGACGGCCAATCTACCTTCTGCTGAGCATGAGTGAGAACAATAATTACCCTAGGTATTATTCTGGCGCAGAGCTCAGGGAGGGTAAACGTCAGATATTTCACAATAGCTTCATCGTTTTTCGCCACTAACTAAAGCGGTTGTTAAGGGCATCTGCTACTAAACGACTCAAGCCTTATCGTACCATCACAAGGCATGCATATAGTAAGTACAATCAATTATCGACTTTATGGTGAGTTCAAGTTGAAATTCGCAACTTTTTTTTTTTATTGCTTAGATGGGTGGACGAGCTCACAGCTCACCTGGTGGTAAGTGGTTACTGGAGCCCATAGACATCTACAACGTAAATGCGCCAGCCACCTTGAGTTATAAGTTCTAAGGTTACAACGGCTGCCCTACCCTTCAAACCGAAACGCATTACTGCTTCACGGCAGAGATAGGCAGAGTGGTGGTACCTACCCACGCGGACTCTCAAGTGGTCCTACCACCAGTAAAAAACTCAACTCAACTGTTAATGTTTTGTAGTCGTCGTGGCCTAAAGGATAAGACGTCCGGTGCATTCGTATTGAAGCGATGCACCGGTGTTCGAATCCCGCAGGCGGGTACCAATTTTTCTAATGAAATACGTACTCAACAAATGTTCACGATTGACTTCTACGGTGAAGGAATAACATCGTGTAATAAAAATGAAACCCGCAAAATTATAATTTGCGTAATTACTGGTGGTAGGACCTCTTGTGAGTCCGCGCGGGTGGGTACCACCACCACCCTGCCTATTTCTGCCGTGAAGCAGTAATGCGTTTCGGTTTGAAGGGTGGGGCAGCCGTTATAACTATACTTGAGACCTTAGAACTTGTATCTCAAGGTGGGTGGCGCATTTACGCTGTGGATGTCTATGGGCTCCAGTAACCACTTAGCACCAGGTGGGCTGTGAGCTCGTCCACCCATCTAAGCAATAAAAAAATAAAAAAATAATAATCATGAAATCTTCTACAAAAACCTTTTCGACAAGTAAATCTCTCTTTTACCGCTTAACTCTTTGTCTGCCGTGTAGGTCACCGGTGCCCTCCGCAGCGCACTGAAGTAATTATGTCGATTTCTTTTTTTTTTTTTTTTATTATTGAAAGATTACTGGTGGCCCGGAGGCCTTTCCAGCTTCACCAGGACAGGTGGGCGAGCAAAGGCTCAGCCAGGAGGGGGGGGATTTGCTAACAACTGCCCGAGCGCCTCCGAAGGAGACCTAACAACTCAAGAGCAATTGCTTCGCGAATGAATCTACTACCGGATTGGAATCGCGACCCACTGAGAAGATCCGGCGAGAAACTCAGCGGGCTGATGCATGGGTTAGGTTGCACGTCGACCTCTTTGTCAAGTTCGACGAGTACGGTTACCGGGGTTCCTCAGCCTGCTCCTAGTGTTAGAGCTGAAGGTATCTAATGCAAGAGTTATTGGATCTGATGGATCCGTAAGGACGTGTCTAGGGCGACGACGGTGACTTGCTCCTGCGTGATCAGGATTCGGGGAGTAATCAGCGGCGGCAACGATAAGGCGATTATCATGACGCATAGCCTTATCGAAGTAACGTTCCGACACTAACTTCATGTGTTTGCGGATCGATTCGAGGCCCAGGTCGTCGTGAAGGTCGACGTTCCTCACGAACCACGGAGCCCCGACGGCTAACCTGCAAAAGCGGGATTGTAGGGATTGGAGGGGGTCTATGTGTGTGCGGGCCGCGTGAGCGAACACCACACTCGCGTAAGTCATGACGGGCCTTGTCGATTTCTGTTATTAAGGCGCTACGCTTACTTAGACTATCTAGTAGACTCTGGAAAAGACTAATCCGAAGATACTGAGAATGAATCTATTTCTAATAGACCTAAAAGACTAAAACATACCCACGGTAGGCAGCGGCTTGGCTCTGCCCCTGGAATTGCTAAAGTCCATGGGTGATGGTAACCACTTACCATCAGGTGGGCCATATGCTCGTCTGCATACAAGGGCAATAAAATATATTCAAAAGAAGTTAACAAAGTTAGGCAATATAGACGCGTTAGTAAGAGAAATCTACATACACAATTACTTCAGTGCGCCGCCTAGGGCACCGGTGACCTACATGTCAGTCAAAGTGTTAATAATTATTATTTTTCGAAATTAGTACGACAAAAGCATTTTTCGACTTTGAAATGTTTTCACACATTAAAAGAATATAACTTGAGACGCCATTTTGTGTATTATTAAAACGCAATTTAAAGTAACTAATTAATCTGATCGCAATTAAAATTACAAGCCACTTGCAACTTAACGTTGGATATAAAAAAACAACCATTTTGTTATGCTAATTTCGTAATTATAAACGCGTTATTGTCATCGATACTGTGAAATACAACATTAAAACTGGAAAATAATATATGAAATTCTAAACCTTACGATCTAAGAAATAAAGTTTAACACATCAGTAATAAAAACCGTGGTATCCTAAATAGGAAGTTTTCAAATAGGTACGTGCACTTTTTTGTGGGAAAAAAAAAATCGTACTAAAATCACCGGATATCTAAATGAGATTGTGATACGGTAATTTTTATGGTTCCATTGTTAGATTTAAGATGAAAACTTATTAAATCGCGTATAATTGAATTAAATACATTTATCCCAAGGTCTTCTTCTAATACGTGAGGCCAGCCTATGGTTTTAAATTAAGTAGAAAAGGGGAGGGTTGAGTTGGAGTTTCGACCTTTCCATATGGTTCCTAAGGAACGTGGATCTCCATGATGACCTGGAGCTTCACTCAGTCAGTAAGTATCTACAGTCGGCATCATTGCGCCACTTTGAGAAGGCGACACGACATGAGAACCTGAGAACATTGTCGTGGCCGCTGGGAATTACATACCCGATCCTGTAGACCGAATGGTAAATAGTCGACGTCGCCCAAAACAGGTCATCCTCCCGATCCACCTACAGTGGTTTTAGGTACCACAAGCACTGGTCACCGTCCTCGTCGAACTTGTCGCTTGCGACGAAGGGCTCGACGAGCGAATTAACCCATAGACACAGCCCATTGAGTTTCTCGCCGGATCTTCTGAATAGGTCGCGTTTCCGATCCGGTGGTAGATTCTGCGAAGCACTGCTCTTGCTAGGGCCAGTGTTAGCAACACTCCGGTTTGAGCCCCCTGAGGTTAAGGTGAATCTGAAATAGCCTCTCAAGGCTATCAGCATAGATAGAAAAAAAAAACAAAAATAAAAAAACCTTTCCACCGTAAAACAGTCAACGTCAAATATCTGGTGGCGACTAATTAACCGGATCCAAATAAGGCTTTAGCGGCCTTGAAGAAATAAACCTCTTCCAGAAGCACTGCCGTGGAAAGACGCGGGACCCCACCATTTGTATTTACCCAAGAAAGCCTCACGAGGCCACGACCCTCAGCATTGAGGATTATCGATGCAAGGAGGAGAGAAACTTTTTTCAATACACAAACACAACACAAATATCTTCTCATGTCAAAAATAATTTAAATAAAAAACATCATAGAACAGAACACGTCAGAAACATCATAGAACAGAAACACATCAGAAACATCATAGAACATTTTCGATATAAACCTGAAAGCTTCAAGTTCCAATCGAAAACATTTGGACTCGCTTCAGTAAGTGTGCAGTTCCAATAGCAAAGACAAAATTCATTTTTATCTTATCAGGTATTTCAGCAGTACAGGAGCTTAGTTTGATAGTGGACTGAAATTTTCTAGTGAGTCCATGACGTTTAAGATATCCTGAAGATTTTTTTTTTGCCTTTGTAGGCAGACGAGCCTACCTGATGGTAGCCTTAAAGCGATACTTCATAATAGGTTTTTTTTGCCTAAATATGTGTGACTTTACCTAGACCGGTGAGCGAACGTTCACGGGGCTAAGCCTGAGAGATTTTGTTAACATCTACCCGAGCAAGAGTAGTGATACGCTGAATATACCACAGGATCCGAATCGTGACCCACTGAAAAGATCCGATGAGTTAAGGCGCACGTTTCTTCTTCATTTATTGTAGATAAGACTTGCAAAATAATTTTTTTTTGAATTAAAATCGAACCAAAAAAAGTATTGTTTTTAAAATAAAAGATTAAGTAATTATTTTGTACCGAATAGGAGGATTATTAAAACGAATTATAAAAAAAAAACCCTTCATTTTCGTATTACCTACAAAAATAAGCACACAAAGATGTTTAAATTGCGCAAAAAAACTAAAAACTATTGTTTCCGCCCGGGATCGAACCGGGGGCCTTCTGCGTGTTAGGCAGATGTGATAACCGCTACACCACGGAAACCGATATTCATGTGGCCTAAATTATGAATCATTATCTAATGAAATTAAATGTATTTTACAATATTTTTTCAAATAATTTAGACTTCATTATAACATTAAATAATTGCTCATGTTTATAAATCTCATATTTTTTATGAAAGCTTTCGTAAAAAGTATAAAATGGTACAACAATTATTTTTTTGGCTGAATAATAATTAATAAAAAATTTAATTGTTTAGTTGTGTTTATTATCTAAAAAGAATTAAGTTGTTCTTTTTTATAAATTTAATTATAATTAAGCTTTTTATGATTACGTTTCAGAGAGCAAGCTTTATTTTGTAGATACATCAAAAGGTTTTTCTAATTACATTCTTTTATAAGACTAACATGTATATTGAAAATAATAACATGTTTCAAGCCATGTAGTACTTTCATGAAAAAAACATCTTGGATTAATAACAAAAATTAATCAATTAACTCAATTTTTTGTACAAATTTATTTGGAATGTACAATCCTAGATATAGCTACATAGCTGTGTCTTGTGTTTGTATCATGGTACCCGACTGGACCCGCATCACAATCTGCACAACTCAAATATTTATGATTGTCAACGGTGTGCGTAAAACCTATATTTTCAAATGTATACATGTTCTCGACATGATAAAATTCCTTTATAGTCTCGTTCTGTACTTCTCTATCGTTGTTACTGGCTTGCTGCATAAGTGGCAGATCTTTCTGGAAACAAAAGAATGCAATGTCACTGATATTTTCTTTGCGCGTGTGAGTATGCACAGTAGATACCACCAGTGTGCCGTGAAGCAGTAATGCTTTTCGATTAGAAGGGTGGAGCAGCCGTTATACTGTAAAAACGGAGACCTTAGAACTCATGCCTCGAGGTAGGTGGGGGCATTTACGTTGTAAATGTCTATGGGCTCCTCCACATATCGAAGCAATAACAAAATTCAACCATAAAGCTACATTAACTTTGCTTTGAGTCTATTAATTGTTTAAGAATAAAAAATATATATATATATCTTTAATTCATATGAATTAAAATATACTGTAATATAAAACTAAGTAAATGTGTCAATAACTTATTTAATAACTTGTTTACCTCTTGAGCGATATAATTAGATGATTTCTTATCCAAAATTTTCGAACCGCAAAATTTGCATTGCACTACGAGTTTGTTTTTTCCGTCTTCCACATATTCCCTTTGCTCCGTTTCGATTGGCGATACATCATTTTCCATTTCAGCCATTATGTACTGTTAATTAATTACTTCTATCCTTATAACCTAAAAGCGAGTTCATTTGTAATGGAAAAAATTAATAAACTTCTATTCTAATGAATCTCTTGGGGAATTGTTTGTACGGTGAATCGTATGACGTATTGGAATGACAGCTGACAATAGTGACGTGACCAATATGTAACGACATTGACGTTTTAATGAGTAATTTTGTGCCAAAAAATGTCAAAATTACTCTTTACGTGCCTTAAATTATAAGTTTTTTTCTGATATAAGTATAGAAAGAACATGAAAAATATTAGTTAATTTCTTGTCAAGAATATTCGATAAAAGAAAATTGTTTCGATTTTCAAAAGACCTGGGTCTTGGACTCAAATATTAATAATAATCTAATATCTCGAATATATTAAGTGATCTATGATCTAATAATCTATGTTCCTGTTGCCATCATAGATTATACATTAGCAGTGATGCCAGCTCCGGCGTTTTCCCCCCAAATTTAGGGGGGAAAAATCTATACAGGGATTTTTTTAGAGGGTGAAATTTTTTGGGTATATTTTTAGGGATAAAATTTTATTTGTATTTTTTAAAAAAAATTTACGTACATCAACAAAAAAAAACAATTTCATAATGTGATGAAGGGGAGTTTTGTTTTGAATTTTGTGGTTTTTTTGGGGAGTTTTGTTTTGAATTTAGTGGTTTTTGAAATTGCTTTAGGGGGAAAGTTTTCAAACAGCTGGCGACACTATACATTAGATTTGACATTAGTGATTTTGACTGTGACAGTTCATTTAATTGACATAACAAAACGTGAAAACTAAAAAAAAAACAAAGGTATTGATGTTTCCTGTCCTAAATGCTGATATTTGATATTTATTTATCAACATTAGTTCGAGTGGTTTTTGTATCATAAAATATAATAATGAGTTCAGGATTTATCTCAGAGTCTGAAATATTGGAATCCAGACGCCGTCGGCAAGAGGAATGGGATAAAGTACGTACAGAAGACCAACCGAGAGGTTAGATACTTATTAAATATCTATTCGATTAAACTTATCGGAACATTGTCAAAATGTACAAAAGTACAAATTTAATTTTTTATTAGAAAGAAGTATGTAGTGAAAAGAGAAGAATAATATTATGTAAATATTGAAACCTTTGACAAAAACGTTGAATTATGATTTATTTTATTTTTTATTATTTTTACTGTACCACTGTACTGTATATTTGTACCACGATTGAAGTCTGTGCACATATGTACCTAGTCTTAAATCCCCCAATAAACCAAAAGAAAATAGGTGCAACTGAAAATCAGCTATTTACTATTTGATGCATCTATTTTGAACAGCATTAGCTGAGCCACCTCCTTTTGCCTTTTTCTATTTCATTTCTTCTTTATTTACCTATAATTATCTAAGTCTGTGTAAGAAGCAATAAATGAATTAATACTATTATTTATTTGTTTTTATAAAAAAAAACAGTGATTTTACAATTCAAGTTTTATATTAAACATATGAGGTGTTCAGCAATGTTTGCAGAATAACTAAAAATAAAGATTTCATTTCTAGAGGCACCCGAAGAAGAGTATGATTCAAGGCCACTGTTTCAACGGCTTGAAGAGCAAAGAATGAAGAAAGATGCTGAATATGAGGAAGCGCATAAACTTAGTAAGAGACACTGAGATTAACGCATTGACTACAAAGGCAAAGTTAGGCTATCCGGGTGCTTAGAAATGCTGCAATGCTTAGAAATCGACATAATTACTTTCATGCGCCACACAGGGCATTAGTGACCTTTTTTGTTTTATTGTTCAGATTTGTGGACGAGCTCACAGCCCACCTTGTGTTAAGTGGTTACTGGAGCCCATAGACATCTACAATGCAAACGCACCACCCAACTTGAGATATAAGTTCTAAAGTCTTAAGTATAGTTACAACGGCTGCCCCACCCTTGAAACCGAAACGCATTACTGCTTCAATGGCAGAAATAGGCAGGGTGGTGGAACCTACCCATGTGGACTCATAAGAGGTCTTACCATCAGTAAACCTACCTGACCTACATGGCAGTTGACAGTTGAAGGGTTAAGAATGTTCTTGTTAATATCTTCACCCTTATTTACATATTATGATGCGACAGTTGACTAACTAGCAAAATATACATAGATTAGAAATTTGACATTTGTAAGTTTGTCTATTTCAAGACCATTTATAATCAAGATCTGGATTTTGATTATCCTCATAATAAAAGTGGTTTATGCTCTGGCCTGTTCCAATATAAGTATAATAGACCTACACACCATCTTGGTGGCAAGGCTCATTGAGGTACCCTGAGCTCTGGAAACCACTTAGCACCATATGGACCATGTCAACCTAAAACAAAATAAAGACCATGATAATAGGCATAGTCAGATTATAGACAGTCTGTAAATCAATGTCACAAAACCTGATTGTAGTACTAATCTGCTAATTATATTATATAGAAAACATGATCCGCGGTTTGGATGATGATGAGGTGGGGTTCCTGGATCTCGTTGAGAGAACAAAAGCTAAAGCAGCTCAGCAAATTTCCATTGAAGAACAGAAGGAAATGCAAGAATTCAGGTACAATATTGTAACTTTTTCTTAACTTTCACCGCTCTGTGTTGCTGCCCACCTGCTATGAAGTGGTTACTGGAGCCCATAGTCAACAACAACATAAATTATTCCATAGACCATTAGCTCATATTATCTCAAGTTTTATTCTGTTTTACAGTACAACGGCGTCGCCCATCTAACTGAAACACATTACTGTTTCAGGGCAGAAATAGGTACCATGGTACCAAATAGGTACATTTTGCAAATTTCAATTTTACTACATGTGTGATGTTATTCCTTCATTTTGGAAGTCATCACAAACATTAGTTAAGTTTGTATTACATTACAAATATTACATACCTACCAGATAGATTTGAGTAGCGGCACAGCTGCGTAGCTTGGTATGAATGCACCAGGCTTCTTATCCTTTACGTGATAACGATTCCAAAATTGTATACTTAAGACTTTATTAACTGGTCATCGCTGAAGCCGCCACTCACGGCTCAGTTGCTGGCGAATATTGTTATAATTTATATGGATATGTGGAGGAGGAATATACAGCTATTAACAAAAAAATTGTTGAAAGCAAATTGAATAGTTGAAAGCTGATTTATAGGCATCAATGAGCATTGGCAACTAAAAAGCTGATTTTAATAGGCTACCGGTTGATGAATAATGTAATTAGATTGAAAAATTATAACCCAGTGCTAATTTTGTAAGTAGCCTTCTTCATAATACCAACCAATTCTAGGGGCTCCTATGGCCAGATCGATAAACACAGTGATTACTACAACCAACAGATTTCAGCTATATATTTGTTATGTTTTCTTTATTGATTTAAAGTGTCTTTTATGCATTATTTTAAAAAAATTATTAGCATTGTGTACTTCTTCTCTATATTCTCTATAAGTGTGACAAATTTTATACTCCTCCGTCCGCGCAATTTTCGTAAAAAGGGGTACAAAGTTTTTGCTTCTCGTGTTAATATATAGATACAGGTAATTTATACTATGTCCTGTTAATTTATCTAACGAAAATTGCTTTTTTGGATTATATATGGGAATCATGTTTGACTTGAAGGGTTTTCTAGTTTTATCTATATAATAGATAATGATGGATATACATACTACCAGTTCTAATATCTTTGTTACTTTCAGAGAGCGAGTGTCCAATCTAGCTGAAAGTGAAGAAATGACTCGTCTCCGAGCTCAATTGGCTCTGGGTAAAACTCAAACCACAACAACACCGACACAGAAAAATAAACTGCAAGGGGTATGTGTGAAAATAAAAAAAACTTTTTTTTTGACGTGACAACGTCTTATAATTCGATGGAGCCGGCTGCACGCACGAAAAAACATGACTCATGCGGCGTTACCTCGCTCTGAGGCGTTCCATTTAAGGCTTGAAGTGCAAGCGAGAGCGCACAACGAGCGACAAAGAGGCACAATCTGCCTCCGCGTTCGGCAGCGTTCGACATCTGTCTCTCTCCTACTTGAGTGAGCGATGCATCCGCGTGAACAGCTGCTATACAATAATACATTTACATGTTTTCGTCAACTATGCAGTTCAGTGAAAAGTGAATGTGGTGTCAATTGCTTATAGCAACGATAATTGCAATAAAATTGAATAATGAAACCATTCCATCAGTATTTTCTTATGACGTTGTCACGTTCAACTATCGTCAGTAAACCGACTTTACAAACAACCGATGTATTTGCTTAGACGGGTGGGCGAGCTCACAGTTAAGTGGTTACTGGAGCCCATGGACATCTACAACATAAATGCGCCACTCACCTTGAGATATAAGTTCTAAGGTCTCAGTATAGTTACAACGGCTGCCACACCCTTCAAACCGAAACGCTTCACGGCAGAAATAGGCAGGGCGAACTCACAAGGGGTCTTACCACCAGTAGAGGTTTTACTGGTGGTAGGAAACTACACTAAATTTACCTAATGAAGTAAATATTATAAAATTTGCTTTGCGTTACAAGATTAATTAAGAACCTTCCTGGTGTCACGTGTTCACCGGGTCCCACCAACAGCTATGCGATATGATCAAGTTAAGTGAATAATGTCCGAGGAAATTTTACCATGGAAATTAATTTTAATGAATGACCGTATGTAATGATCAAGCTCCCAAGCCTAGAGGGAGTTTTGGTTGAGAAGTTATCAGGAATTGTTCTACTGTATCTATCAAAACCTGAATAAAGTTACTTATGTTTAAGGAATGAAAATTAATGTGAAATTATATGCATTATCATAGAAAGGATCTTGACTGCTATTTTGTTTGGATGGTTTCCCAAGGTGTCAACTCTGTTGTTGGAGCCATGATAAGTGTTACACCTCGAGTTCCTGTGGATGGAATTGATTTGATTGATTGAACACGGGATAGATTTGTCTGCTCCTAAAATCCCACCAGCAGTCTTCAGTCTTTAACTAGTGGTAGGACCTCTTGTGAGTCCGCGCGGGTAGGTACCACCACCCTGCCTATTTCTGCCGTGAAGCAGTAATGCGTTTCGGGTTGAAGGGTGGGGCAGCCGTTGTAACTATACTGAGACCTTAGAACTTATATCTTAAGGTGGTTGGCGCATTAACGTTATAGATGTCTATGGGCTCCAGTAACCACTTAACACCAGGTGGGCTGTGAGCTCGGTCACCCATCTAAGCAATAAAAAAAAGAAGTGTATCGGTGATCATAGCTGATTTCGAGAGCTCATTAAAATAATTTATACAATAGTGTTAATTTTTCATTGCCTCAATTGGTATATCTGTTTGTTAATTTTCCAATCAGTTGATTGTCAGAAAGCGTAAGGCGAGCGAAATTGAAGACGAAAATCAGAAAGACGCGCCGCCCGCCAAGACCAACGGAGTGGTTTCGAACAAGTAATTTAATTTTCTTTTTTATTTATTTATTAAGCTATTGCATAGCTTCTATCGCGGGCCTTGAGCGCGGCGACTGAATCAAGAAATTCCGTAACGAAAATAACCTGACACCCCCACTATGCCTACCATGTAGCTCGCGTTCAACACATTCACACGTTGCGCTTGTGTAGTGTTTGTGAATAAGCGCGCGGCGTGACGTCGCACTGCATGAGCATCATGAAAAGTCTGCCCATCTCTCTCTCACGCGGTCTAGCGTATGAGTGTGAAAAGGACAGTTAATGTTTTGCTTTTATTAATGTTTAATATAGCGTGGTCTTGTTTTATTATTGTTTTAATATTAAATTATCATTGTCTAATTATAACTGCATAAGTTGATAAAAAATGCTATGCAATAGCTTTACCGCGGCAGTTCCCCAGTGCCACACATTTGTTTTTATAATTTATTGATGCACATAACAAATTACAACCATAGAAATTATAAGTTTTAATATTTAACATAACAATCTGGATTGCAATTCAAAACAGGTGCATACAGAAAAAAATTAACAACTGAACAGATGCCTAAATACCATGTGTATATTATATACATACACACACATACGCTCTCTCTCTCTCTCTCTCTCTCTCTCTCTCTCTCACACACACACACACACACACACACACACACACACACACACACACACACACACACACACACACACACACACACACACACACACACACATACACACACACACACACACACACACACACACACACACACACACACACACACACACACACACACACACACACACACACACACACACACATGTAAGTTACTATCTAATTAAATTAAATCTAATGTATCATTAACTGGATTATTCTATTATTAATTATCATTCTACTCATTCATATGCTGTTACATCTGGGCAGCAGACTGTGGACTGTATGTGCTGACATCAACTTGAAACAGGAGCTATAAACCTCAATTCTTTAGTAAAACGACCGCCCCACCCTAAAAGCCGGAACAGCTTACTGCTTCACGGCAGAAATAGGTAGAGTGGTAAAGCACGATCATCAATGTAGTAGTATAATTATTGAGGTACACGATTGGAACTAGTATTAGCTGATTTATA
This sequence comes from Bombyx mandarina, assembly GCF_030267445.1. Classification (NCBI taxonomy): domain Eukaryota; kingdom Metazoa; phylum Arthropoda; class Insecta; order Lepidoptera; family Bombycidae; genus Bombyx; species Bombyx mandarina. The sequence goes on from NC_143226.1 coordinate 10,218,262, forward strand.
ATCTGACAAATACAGATCAGGTAAAGTCCTCTGATCTCAATACTTTAAACAAATTTAATTTACAAGTACCTTCAATTCGTTCAAATCCACACGTCATTTCGGATCCTCCCGATCCACTAACGGTGCTTTTAGGTACCTCAACTCAAGCACCGGTCATCGTTCTCGTCGAACCCGTCGCTTGCGACGAAGGGCTCGACGTGCAAATTAACCCTCAGACACAGCCCACTGAGTTTCTCGCCGGATCTTCTCAGTGGGTCGCGTTTCCGATCCCGTGGTAGATTCTGCGAAGCACGGCTCTTGCTAGGGTTCGTGTTAGCACCGTCGTCAGGTTTGAGCCCCGTGACCTCACCTACTAGTTAAGGTTACGCTGAAATAGCCTCTTAAGGCTCTCAGCTAGGTAGGATAAAAAAAAGCAAATGCTACATTAAAAGGTTGACATGTGATCTTTTTTTTTAGAATGTTTTACGGCCCTGGATGCGAATGAGCCCGTGGTAAAGTCACAAATTCACTTCACTATTTTTATTTTTAAAGTACACCTATGTTAAGACCATGTGTGATCTCTTCCGCAGTGTTGCAACAAGTAAAATTCAAGAGGGTTCCGGGATAGTCGTGGGCGCGTTAAGTGTGGCCGGGGTGTTGCCAGGGTTGGGACATTACCGCTCTGATTCATCTACCGATACAACCGATTCTAGTGACGACGAGGTATGTTAATAATTAAAAAAAAATACATCTGCTTAGTTTAAAAATAATAATAGTAACAAAAAACCCATTTTGTGTGCTCACAAGAAGTGAATACCGCTATGCTATCTAGTTTTGATACAAGGTGGTCTTCGATTTGAGTTGGAAGGGTTAGGCAGCTGTTTGTTGTTTAAAACAATTAGAACTTTTAACTTTACGGCTCAAAGTAGAGCATTCACATTGTGTTGCCCGTGAACTGAGCGATAACTGCTCAACATCAGGTGAGCTTGTCTGCGATCTCAACTAATGTTAGCGTTAAAACCAATCCCTCGATAGTTATCTACTAAAAGGTAACAGTAAACCTAAGTTTCTAAATATAAAAGAAATATTTATTTTATACACCTTTTTTATTGCTTAAATGGATGGACGAGCTCACAGCTCTCCTTGTGTTAAGTGGTTACTGGAGCCTATAGACATCTGCAACGTAAATGCGCCACCCACCTTGAGTTCTAAAGTCTCAGTATAGTTACAACGGCGAAATAGGCAGGGTGATGATACCTACCCGTGCGGCCTCTCAAGACCTCCTAACACCAGTAGGACTGTTGGAAACCCAACAAATTGGTATGAAACCTTTTTTATTGTTGTTGTTGTTGTTTTTGACATTACATTTGAATTTTGAATTTTGGAATGTCTTAGATTTGTCATTCTCTTTTTATCTGTGCTATTGTACGCGATTTATAAAATTTCCAAAATATAAAAATTTTATACGTGCAATCCTCGCGAGTTTATTTATTAAGTTCCTTGCCCATCCTAATCCTACAGTCCACTACAGGACTCCTTATATACAGCATGCTGTTTATTGGATTGTTAAAATATATACAGTACGTTTTTTTTAGAGCGATAAATGTTGCAAGCGAGACTTGTTGGGACGGCGGCCGGAGCACGCGGAGGGCAAGTCGCGCAAAGACGAATCCAAAAGTTAGGGTTGTCTATGAAATACGACGATTTCTTTAAAAAAAACAATGTTTCCGCAAACTTATCCTGTTTACGCGTACTTTCGAACGATGTGATTTTAGTATGTAAGTTATTGAAATAAATGAAAGGTTTTATTGATTTTCTTTGTTTTATTTCTGGAAGTGATAACTTCTTAAGGGCAGGCTCCGTTACGTAACGCGTGACGGCGCCAGTCTTGCTTCCCTTTCTCTCACGCGTACGGCAGCGGTACAGAGAACGTATGTAACTCCTAACTATTTACATATACATATATTTAAATCTAGATACTAATAAGATACATACACAAAATTCTAATGTACATTATTCAAGAATTGTAACTATAAATAAAATATATTTTATAATCAACTAGCGACCCGCCCTCGCTTCGCTTCGGAAACATTAAAACACACATGAAACCAAAAAAATAAAATAAAATTTTTTTTAAAAAAAGTAGCCTATGTTCATCAGGGACAATGTCGGCTTCTAATGGAAAAATAATTTTTCAAATCGGTCCAGTAGTTTCGGAGCCTATTCGAAACAAACAAACAAACAAATCTTTCCTCTTTATAATATTAGTATAGATAATAGATTTTATTAATAAATAGCTTTTCCTTATATTATCATATTAATAGTACATAAAATTTAAGTAATAACCTAATAGCTTTTCTCAAGTTAAACAATTACAATATTAAATAGTTCAACTTAGATTACTTTTAAGTTATCACTTCTGTCGGGCGTTCCAAAACGCATACGTTTTTCTCTTATTAGTTTTATAAATAACCTAATTCTACGCTTGGGTGCTTTATTATAAGGCATTGTATTGCAATTTTTATATTAAACATAAAATGGATTTAAAGTGGATGGAAAAAAAAACATTTGCTATGTTAAGCACGATATTGTTTTAGCGAGTTCATAGCGATGGTTGAAAAGGCATTTATTTGGTTTTAGCGACATTGGAGAGAGCCATTTAAAGTTTCAACATTGAGTAAAATATGACAAAAAAGCTTCTTCAGCTATTTCAATGGAGTAAACTTAATTGAAGTTCAATTAAAAACATCGAACTGTTGATGCTAATACCGAATAAAACGCACTTTTAATCATAAAGATAATTATAAAGAATTGAAGTCGTCGTGGCCTAAAGGATAAGACGTCCGGTGCATTCGTATCGAGCGATGCACCGGTGTTCGAATCCCGCAGGCGGGTACCAATTTTTCTAATGAAATACGTACTCAACAAATGTTCACGATTGACTTCCACGGTGAAGGAATAACATCGTGCAATAAAAATCAAACCCGCAAAATTATAATTTGCGTAAACTGGTGGTAGGACCTCTTGTGAGTCCGCACGGGTAGGTACCACCGCCCTGCTTATTTCTGCCGTGAAGCAGTAATGCGTTTCGGTTTGAAGGGTGGGGCAGCCGTTGTGACTATACTGAGACCTTAGAACTATATCTGAAGGTGTGTGGCGCATTTACGTTGTAGATGTCTATGGGCTCCAGTAACCACTTAACACCAGGTGGGCTGTGAGCTCGCCCACACATCTAAGCAATAAAAAAAAAAGATAAATGTGGTGTATTAAGGGAAATGTCGCTTAAACTATACTCAGTCTTATACCCTTTTTCACGTCTCGATATATTTAGTTTGCATTGGTTGTAACGCCAGAAAATTTAATGTATTTTTTTTTTTAAATTAACGCCATCTAGCTTTTCTACGTGGCGCAGTGTGGAGAAAACAATTTTAAACCTCACATACTCGACACTGCATGTCGTGACTGTGCGATTTTGTATGTCGTCAGACGACAGATTTTGCACATCACTGGCATGCAGAATCTTCGAGAAACGACACATTAATAATATAAAAGGACAAGTTCACTTTGTCCAAGTCTGTTTCGTGTAACATCTCTTGAGCTGCGAGGTGATTATATTCTTTTATTTACCAAAGTCTGTTACATTAATCCTTGGTGTCGTGTGATAAACCAGGGTAAGTGTTTTTGAATTATTCTCCACACTGTGTCCACAATTTTAATTAAATGAAATTTATAACATAATTATGTCGTAACACGTAGGTCCTTGTAACTGGTACAAAATAAGTACTACAGTCAGGGTGCGGAGCGTGACCTGTTCACCTTCGGGATCCCATAGCACCTTTCTATATGGACGCTGCCAGAAGCGGGGAGCTCTAGCAAGTCGGTCCAAGAAAGGCTGCTTGACTGCGGTAGACGTAGAACACACCCGCATTCCCAGCCTCGCTCGCAGTCAGCAACTCCAGTTGCTGGGAAGTGATCCGGAGAAGCGTATTGTTTCTTTTAACTAATTTATATTGTTTCTTTCTTTAACTTTCTCGAGTGTTCGGTGTATCTACCGACACTCCATCATTATTAATTTAAATTTTGTATCATAACCTCTCTCTAGTTTTATATTATCACTATTGTAAATTTAACTCGTATGTTTTTATATTAGTGTTCAATAAACAAAATATTGTTAATTTTAATTTTTTTTTTTTTTTATTGGTGTAATTCTCCCAGAGCGGTAAGTGGTGGCGCCCTGAGATCCTCCTCCCAGTCTCCTGTTCACCGGTTGTCTAATGGTGGTGACGTGTCTAGAAGTGGTGCGACTCGGCTCCGTGTCTCTCGACCCATAGACCACCTTTTGGGGAGTGACGCGACTGGGCCTCATGTAACATCAGCATACCAGGGACACCCTCAGACATAGACACGTTATATGGTGAGTGAAATCGCCACTCCTTTGGTGTTAAGTGGTTACTGGACTATATACATCGCGACGTCAACTCCGCCATGCTGAGGTGAGATATATTGTAGAATGCATTCCATCCTTTAAATCAGTATGCATAATCGCTATGCGGCAGAATTAGGCTGGGCGGGGCGTCTGTCCGGGCGGACTTAAACTACGCACTTAAATTGTGAACAATAATCTTTATCGAACAACGAAAATCGTGAAAATCTGGTAACACTAGTTTCGTGCTTTCAGTAATTTCTTATTTCAACGAACTTAATCAATTATTTGGAGATATGAAACCACCGCTACGTTTCCCGAGCGAAAACACCACATGTCCCCATATCATCTCATCTCATTTAATTACATTTCATTTCATGCCATGTTTATCAACTTAATATTATTATTTTTCATAAGTTTTCATTAAAATTAAAATAAGACTTGACCTAAAGGTCTTAGTTACCAGTTCATAAAATCCGTAGAGCGTGTGTATTATGTAGGGTGATAATGATAAAAAGACAACATTTTGCAACCTGTTTATTGTGCAACGACTCGGCACACACTAAACTAAGCTAAGCCAGGAGATTTAAAATTAACTAATAAGACAGTTCAGGTACATCTATAGCCGCATGTAGTCCATGGGCTCGTCGTGGACCGGCGGCGCGCCGTGCACAGCTTGGATCCCGGGCGGATGCACCTCTCCCGGCTCGGGGAGACTGTCAGAGTCTACGTCGTTGGACGACTCTTCAACATTCGCTGTCGCGTGCTCCTCCTTATTCTTTCTTCTGTTCCTGGGAATAATCCTTATATACATAACTCTTGTTAAAATTAGTTTTATGTTAATTTACATAAATCTTCAAGAGGAAGAGGTACCTATGAAAAAATGGATGGATTGCGTGAAATACGATATTTGTAAGAGGGGAGTGAGCGAAGAAATAATATATGATAGAGGAGCATGTAAGAAGAAAAGCAGGAGAATTATAATGATTACATAAAAAACACGTGTGGCACTGGGAACTGCCGTGGTAAAACTATTGCGTAGTGTTTTTTATGAACTTATGCAATTACAATTAGACAATAATAATTTAATATTAAAACAATAAAAGATAAGACCACGTTATATTTATAAACAACTAGCTTTACCTACCCGTCCGCTTCGCTGGGCATTTAAAATTAACATTATTATTTCTATTCTATATTGTATATTCGCTTGCGACGAAGGGCTCGATAGCGAATTAACACACAGACACAGCCCACTGAGTTTCTCGCCGGATCTTCTCAGTGGGTCGCGTTTCTGATCCGGTGGTAGATTCTGCGAAGCACGGCTCTTGTTAGGGCCTGTGTTAACAGCACTCCGGTTTGAGCCCCGTGAGCTCACCTACATGTTAGGGCGAGGCTGAAATAGCCTCTCAAGCAAAAAAAAATTAAATGATTTTTTGACAAAAACATTTTCGCACACCCTGTATTTACCTTTTCGGATATGGCTGCTTGAGATGAAAGGTCTTGTAGTGCAGCTTCATGCTGTTGCTCTGCGTGAACCGTTTGTCGCACAGCGGGCACGAGAACTTCTTCTCGCCCGTGTGAGTCTGGAATGTTCATGACGGACATGAGAACAGTTGGATAGCTTCGCTGTCATCCTTGCGTCGTATTCCTCATTGCTGAAGGTCGTGACCACCCTTTTGTATCACGTTCGCACGCACGATCTTTCTCCATCCATTCTTGTCTCTGGCGGTGTGGAGGGCGTTGTGAAACATCAAATCAAGAGCGGTGCGGATCTGATCGGACCAATGTATTGGGCTGCGCCCCCGAGGTCTTTTCCCATCTACCTTACCAGTCACAATGAGCCTCTCGAGTATTGCCACCATAATTCCATGCTTCGCTGTGATCATTAAAAAAAATACCTCGGAAAGGATTGAATGTTTGTGTTGGTTGTATTGTAGTTATCTACATATTATGTAGTTATATTATTATTGTTTTTTTTTTTATTGTTTCATTGGAACCCGTTATTTTATTTGTAATTTTGTTTTCAATAACTAATTTGGAGGCTCGCTCGCTATGTACATTAATATGGGTTTGCTGAGTGCATAAATAATTTAGTATGAAATCCAGATCAGATTTAGGTACTATTTGTATGATTAACATGTAATATACTGTAATGATTGTGATTTGTTCTGTGCATCAATAAATAAATAATAAAAAATTGCGAATGTTGGTTACACCTATTAATTGGCGGTAGGACGTCTTGTGAGTTCGCACGGGTAGGTACCACCGCCCTGCTTATTTTTACAGCGAACATTTGACACTTGAGACAGCCATTGTATTATACCAATGAGACCCAGACCTCATGTCTCAAGGCGGGTTTTCTGGCTAAAAAACTCAAAGTCGAAATCAAAAGATTTTTTTGTTTGTTTCGTTAGTAGTAATGGTAGTGTGTAGTACGCACCACCAGATGTCTCTTGAGTCCGTTCAGCATGTGGAACTGTTTGCCGCACGTGCCGCATGTGTGCACGTGCTGACGCGTGTGCAGATTCACGTGCATGGCCACGCTGCCCGGCTGACGACCGACACAGACAATTCACTACATCAACAATTAAAAAAAAAAAGTGGGAATAATTAGGTGTAGCCATTTGCCACACCGTCTTGACAGATGACAGTTGGTGCATGAAGTCTATGACAGAGTCGTTACGAATATAGAAAGACGTAGGTAAATTTTTTGGGAGCTGATAAGCTGATGAATAAATAAGATTAAACAAATTCGCTTATGTCATTGTGCACAGCGATCCCACATATACTTAGTCTGGCCGTAAATACTGTTACAAAGGAAAACAAAAAAAAACTGTGGCAAATAACATTTATTACTTTTACAGTGTGTTAGTTTAATACATAAATATAAAACAATTTAAAGTATAAAAAGCTTATTCGAAGTGGTGTCCATTGGCTGCAATACAGTCCTTTAAGCGTTGAGGCCAGTTATCAATAGAAGCACTATCACTCTTTCCATGAGAAATTTTTTCACTGCCAATCGTACGGATTGTTTTAGGGACTCCAAATTATCATGGCGCTTAGAGCAAGCCGTACTCTCTAAAACTGACCATAAATCATAATCCAGCGGATTAAGATCGGGACTAGACGACGGCCAGTCTTCAGCTCTGATGAAGTCCGAAACGTTGGTTTCCAACCAAGACTGCGTAGACCAAGCTTTATGACCTGGCGCTGAGTCTTGCTGGAAGGACCATTCTTGATTATTGAACGTGGTGTTGTTAAGGGGCTTCACTACCTTCTCAAGAATGGTACCTTGATACACTTGTGCCGATGTTTTGATACCTTTTTCACAAAAGTATGGCCCAGTCACTCCTTCATAGCTAATACCCCACCAAACCATCACTGAAGTCGGATAGTGCCCACGTTGCACTCTGTCGACTAATTGGGAAATTTCCTTAGAGCTTTGAGCATAAATACGGTCATTTTGTTTGTTAAAATGTTGCTCAATTGTAAAAATTTTCTCATCCGTAAACAAAATTTTTCTAAGACCTTCCTTTGCGTACCGCTTCAGTAGTTGTTTCGATTTTACCACCCTATTCTCTTTTAAATTATCAGTTAAGAAATGACCAGTACGTCTCTTATAGGCTGCAAGTCCTAATTCATCTTTTAAAATACGCGACATGGTTCTAGGTGCTATCTTCATCTCCAGAGATAAAATCATTTGCTTTCGGACAGGATTTCTTCGAATTCTTTCCCTTACTGCTTTAACCACCTTTTTCGTACGAACACTACGTGGACGGCCAGATATTTTTCTGTCACAAACAGAGGAGGTCTCATTACACCTATTAATAGCCCGGTACACAAACATTTTACTAATACCAAGCGTATAAAAATTGCATTGGCTCCATACCTACTTTGTGTAATGCAATCACAGCGATTCGGTTCTCTTTATCACCCTACCCCATTTTAATATCGCAAAATATTGTACAATGTATTGGCGCCAAAATGAGAAAACTCAATGAGCAATCATATAAAAATGACAGATTCCAAATTCAAATGTAATATTTTGTTTGTTTTTAATTGTAACAGTACCAGTTAGTGGCCAGACTAAGTATAGTTATATAGTTAATTATAAATAAAAGAGATGGGCTTTAAATGTTGTTTTCTTATTAATCCACAGAAAACACAATTCAATCTTTTATTGTTTACAATGATTTTAATCATTCTGAAATACTCCATAACATTATATATATACAGAACAGAAGAATGTAAAAAAAACTGAGACCTTAGAACTCATGTCTCAAGGTGGGTGGCGGCATTTACGTTGTTGATGTCTATGGGCTCCAGTAACCACTTAACATCAAGCGGGCCGTGAGCTCGTCAACTTATATAAGCAATAAAAATAATTAGTAGATTAATCAGCCCTCTTTAATTATCATTGGGACCGAATCGAAAGCTCTGCACTTACAGCCAGAGAAGCTCCGCATATCTCGCATATGTGCCTCTCGGCGGGCGAGAAGAAGGACGTGCGGGGATGCTGGGCGAGGTGGTGCCTCAGACACGCGGCCTGCGTGTCGAAGTGCTCCCCGCACTGGAAACCGGACTTTGGTTAAGCTATCGAACTTGATTCCGGTGTGCTTAGTGAGAGTTTTTTAACGTTCTCGATAGCGTAAAAGTTAACTTTAATTTTCGATAGGCAGCGGCTTGGTTCGGTAGGCAGCGGCTTGTCTCTGCCCCTGGCATTGCTGAAGTCCATAGGCAACGGTAACCACTCACCATCAGGTGGGCCGTATGCTCGTCTGCCTAAATAAAAAATTAAATTTGGAACGTTAGCATGCGTTTGCCGCTAAAGGCGCTTTTTTTTCTCGGGCCGGGTCCGAACTTCCTACGACGTCCCCGCGCTTAGAGGGCTCGCGGCGTATGTGGGACTTGACGATATGTAGATGTTGGGAGTAGACCGCAGGCCCAAGTTATAGGGCCCTACCGCACTAAACGACTGCCCTGCAGTAAAGTGGATCAGATGGAGTCCATCAGTGTGCTTAGTGCGAGTTCTTTAACGTTCTCGATAGCGTAAAAATTAACTCAAATTTGTATGCAGATGGAACAGCGCCCCTAGCGGCAAACGCAAGCAAACTTTCCAACTCCATACAAATATAAGTTAACTTTTACGCTATCGAGAACGTTAAAAAACTCGCATTAAGCACACAGGATACCCTCCACATTGACGCCTTCAGCTCTAACACTAGGAGCAGGCTTAGGGACCTCGGTAACCGTACTCATCGAACTCGACAAAGAGTTCGCCGTGCAACCTAACCCATGAATCAGCTCGCTGAGTTTCTCGCCGGATCTTCTCAGCGGGCCGCGATTCCGATCCGTTAGTAGATTCATTCGCGAAGCAGTTACTCTTGAACTGTTAGGTCTCCTTCGGAGGCGCTCGGGCAGCTGTGAGCAAATCCCACCCCTCCTGGCTGAGCCTTTGCTCGCCCACCTGTCCTGGTGAAACTGGAAAGGCCTCCGGGCCACCAGTAATCTTTCAATCATAAAAAAAACCCCTCCACATAATTGAAAGTTTTACTGCTACAACGTAGTAAGAACGGGTAGTTACAAACATTTCTACTCGTTTCTGCCGTGAGAACTAGGTCGTGCATTGCGTTTTGCACTTCATCCATGATGTACATGGACTCCCGTAGCCATCAATAAAATAAAATGTCTAATCTTATTGTTCTAATTGTTATAATCAAATTGAATTCAAATATCAACTTATTTCTTTTCGGGAATTTTATGTCATATTTTATAAAAATCACAGTTAATCAATCGAAAAAAAATATGTCTAGACGTTACCTGATAACAAGTTGTAGGTTTTCTGTGAGTCCTCTTCAAATTCTTCTTCCTCTTCCTTCTAACGTTCGGTAGAAAGATATCTTCAGTTTCTTTGCTTTACAGAAATAAATTAAACTATCATTGAAACCGCTTAACAAACATTATCGAATCAATCAAGTAATTATTAGAAAACACTAGTTCTCACCAGCGTCTTCGTCCGCGTATTCAAAAAAAAGTTTTCTATCTTATACCTTTAGACGAGCAATTCTTGTATATTAATATATACCTATATAATCTGAATCTCGGAAACGGCTGCAACGATTTTCATTTAGTATACAGGGGATTTCGGGGGCGATAAATCGATCTAGCTACGATTTATTTTCAGAAAATGTTGTTTCATTCGTGTTTTCAATAATCAACTCTTCCCGACATCTATTGGCGAATAATAATACTATTTTTCTTAATTGAGGGCAACTAACCGCTTTAAAGACATAACAAGATGGCGTTATCAAAAAAAAACGAGCAAAGCTTGGTCATCATCTAGTAGATAATAAAACAGCTTCCTTCTGGAGTAAGATCTTTTATCTGGATAAATAGTAAATCATGCCACCCACCTCCCAAACCTAAACTATCTATAATATAGTTACTACCTATATTATAGACCTAACTATAATATAGTTTTTTTTAAACCTAATTATCCGGAGGTCCATAACAGTTTGGACGTTAGTGCAGGATAAACAAACATTCATTCTTATTTATAGTACACTTTAGGGACTATGGATATTCTCTGACTATACCTCATTATATGAAAAGAAAAGTATCTATCTTTTTGCAAGATGAGGATACAAACATACACTTCCCTGATTACCAACAACAGTAACCACTCAAAATCAATTAAGTCAGAAAACGGTCTACTCATCTAGTGTCATAAAAACAAATCATTCACTAACTAATCCATAATATATACAGGATGTCCGAAAAACTAATTGCCTTTACAGTTGTTTTTTAATAAATAATAAAATCGTATAAAGCATTTACAATCTATTTCACTGCTTCTTAGATTTTGCAAGCCAGTTTGCATTTATAATTAAGCAAACATATGGAGATTATTTAAAAAAAAAATTGAATTCACTAAGAATTATGTATACGAATACTAGATAAACTCACCGTCTTTTTAGAATCGGGATCATCTGAAATAAATAAATAATACTACAAAAACACGCTTCGAGAATAAGTTAAAATATATACTGACAAAATATTTTCTTTCTGTTATTACTGGTGGTAGGACCTCTTGAGAGTCCGCGCGGGTGGGTACCACCACCACCCTGCCTGTTTCTGCCATGAAGCAGTAATGCGTTTTGGTGTGAAGGGTGGGGCAGCCGTTGTAACTATACTTGAGACCTTAGAACTTGTATTAACAAGGGTCCTTTATGCGTGTCCTAATTGTCAAGTTAATCAGACGTCTTGAAGGTGGTGGAAATTACATTCAAGATTCCGTTACATAAATATATAGATACGTGTAAAAAAAAATCTGTTAAGATCTGATAAAATAATACTTTACTAGTGGTCGCCTAGTAGTGGAAATTCGACTATAATTAATTGAAATTATAAATTTGAACATTATTATATATTAGTTCTATTGTCAAAGACTATTTATTATACTTCTATAATCACAGATTTCGCCAAGACTACAATGTACTCAAATAATATTAATCTATTCTCAATTTGATCACACTTTAAACAATAACAATATATTGACAATAAACCAACAGTATATAATGTATACGACTATGTATGTATGTACATATATATGTCAAATTGTGTCAATTTAATGAATCGTAAACTTAAGCATACGTATTGGGTAACATGTCAAATCACTGGTAACAGATACCTCCTAGATAATACTACCCACATATACTAATAGTTTTTATGAAACGGAAAAATACATAAATACCCTCACTAATAGACTATACTTACTTTAGCCTTATACGATTTGCTTAGAGTCTTTCTTGACACGGCGATGTCTTCGTTCTTCTCTTGCCTGTAAAAATGTAAACGCTTAATAGTACTATTTTCTAATTAGGTTTTCGGTTAAATGTCTCAACAAGGTCACCATTCGCCTTATCTTACACGATATGACGGACACGCTGGTTCCATGGTGTTTTTTAAAATAATGACGTCAGCGTTGATGCCTCCATTCTCTTCAGCGTTATCATTGCCTTCCATAGTGACAGTAATTAAGACTAGCTTTTCTAATTAATTCCATTTATTACATTGCAAGTGTACAGCGACAACAGTAGAGAGTTCCGCTCCGTTCGGCTGCTCGAGCCGGAACGTTTTCTGCGACAATAGTCACTCGCATTTATAGTAGAAAGTGCGGGTAACTTAGTCATGAATTCTCTTGAATACCGTCTTAAGCAGTTGTTGACATGCGTAACATTAAGGATTTTTTTTTTCCTACCTAATCTGGTAGCCTTGAGAGGCTATTCCAGCGTAACCTTAACTAGTAGGTGAGCTCACGGGGCTCAAACCTGACGACGATGCTAACACGAACCCTAGCAAGAGTCGTGCTTCGCAGAATCTACCACCGGATCGGAAACGCGACCCACTGAGTAGATCCGGCGAGTAACTCAGTGGGCTGTGTCTGAGAGTTAATTTACTCGTCGAGCCCTTCGTCGCAAGCGACGGGTTCGACGAGAACGGTGACCGGTGCTTGAAGTACCTAGAAGCACCGTTAGTGGATCGGGAGGATCCGAAATTACGTGTTTTGGGCGACGTCGACTGCATTCCATTCTTTCCGCAGGATCGGGAATGAAAAGGAAACAGTTAACCTTAAGTTTATATAGTGATGTTGCGCCGACAGATATAATAACTTATATATGATAGTTAGATATACATCAAGTAGTGGTTCTTTGGGCACATCTCCAGAAAGGAAGAATCCAAGGAGAGACTTGTCGTACAGGGCCGAAGGCAGAAGAACTCAAGGTCGATCCTCCACGCGCCGGATTGACCTCATCATCAGCACTACGAAAGCCACCGCAGTACAATGTGCTCGCGATACCATCAGCCGCCTCCAATGGAGGAGCATCGGTCGACATGCGGCTAGCTTGGAGGCCAGCGGCGATGACCACTACTCTGCCAAAAGTATCAGACTAGGAAGACCAAGTAGCAGCGTAATTTACAAAGTGGTTATTGATTAAAAACGCCATTAGCACAGTGAAGGTTTTTGTCGGATTTCTTCTAACTATAAGAGCTATGGGCTACGAATATTAAGGACTTGTATTGCAAATTCACGGAAATTTATGCTCACAGGCACTTTTGAGCTCATAATATGCCGTGAAGATTGAATGTGCTCACGGCCTAACTAATGAAGTGTTTGCGGGATTGGTTTGAAAAGAAAACTTAGATTTTAATAGGAATATTAAGCTAACACTTACAACTGGTCGTCACAATGCTTGGCTGAGTGAAATAGATGTTCGTCGTAGGCCCGCCGGGATTCGAACGTGACATCGCACGTTTCGCAGTACGAAGCGACCCGGTCCTCGTCGGCGAGGCTGTCCTGAGGCAAGGATGCTTTAAATCAATTATCATGACTTTTTCTTCTTACTTAAGCTGGTAGCCTAGAGTTATACCAGCAGAACCGGGCGAGTAGGTGAGCTCATAGGGTGCTAACCTGTAGGCAGCCGAGCGTAGGTGATGGTGAATGATCACCGTCGCCCATGGCCTTCAGCAATGCCAGGGATAGAGCCAAGCCGCTGCCTACCGTTAAGTACTCTCCACAGGCCTCGTTTGAAGGACAACACCGTGGAGGGGAGCTCATTCCAAAGCCTGATGGTACGTGGCAAAAAGATCTCTGGCAACGCACTGTTGTCAAAACTAGCTCTAGCAAGACCAGTGCTTCGTCGAACTTATCACCGGATCGGAATCGTGACCTATTCAGAAGGTTCGGCGAGAAACTCAGTGGGCTGTGTCTGTGGGCCAGTTCGCACGTAGAACTCTTCGTCGTAATCGACGAGTTCAGTGACCGGTGCTTGCAGAGCCTAAAAACACCAAGAGCTAGTAGGAGTTGGAAGTCGTTCGTTGGAATACTGGCACGGTCTCATCGCTCGATACGCACTGGCGTCATAGCCTTTAAGCCATGGCTAATCCGACGTTAACCTATAAATTGTCCTGTAATTCTCGTAACTCGGTATGGTTTTATGGTCTACACAAGCTCACCGCGTCGTCGTGCACGTGCTTGAGCTTCCTGTGCTGCTGCAGGCCGGCGCGGCTCACGTACGAGGCGCCGCACGACACGCACACGTGCGCGCTGCGGTGCGTGCGCATGTGCGAGTAGTACGTAGACGCGTGTCTGCGATTAATCGATCACCAATATCATGTAAGATATCGAGGAATGAAAGGCGGTTTGGTTATGTATTAGAATCAAGAGTTTATTTATTTAAAAAAGTACTGCCACACCACAAACATTCAACCTTGAAAATAACTTAAACTATTTAATTTATGGCCTGATGCATGTGACAATAATGGCGTACATAGCATTGGCAATTCATCGGCCCAAAGGTGGAATACAATAATAAAAATAAAAGGAATACCTAATGAAAACATACTTTGAAATTCAAGAGTTCGATGTTTTTAATTGAACTTCAGTTACTGGTGGTAGGACCTCTTGTGAGTCCGCACGGGTAGGTACCACCATCCCGCCTATTTTTGCCGTGAAGCAGTAATGCGTTTCGGTTTGAAGGGTGGGGCAGCCGTTGTACTGAGACCTTAGAACTTATATCTCAAGGCGGATGGCGTATTTACGTTATAGATGTCTATGGGCTCCAGCAACCACTTAACACCAGGTGAGCTGTGAGATCGTCCACCCATCTAAGCAATAAAAAAAAAAACTATGGAGCGGCATTTCCAATAACGTGTTTTAATTTTCTTATTGTGTACAATCAAACGGTTTTTTTTTTTCGATGAGTGTCACTCTTATTTGCACTAGCATGTCAAGTAAGAAAACCTGTTGTCAATAACAGTGTAACTGACAACGGACCTGAACTCCAAGTCGCAGCGTACGCATTTCCTTGTCACGCCACTATGGTATTCTTCGTGGTACAGCATCGTACTCCTGAAACAAACAGATTTTATTCAAGTTTTATTGTTGTACATAAGCAAGCGAAATCACAGCCTACCCTCAATTAAACAATTTATATGTAAAACAGGCAGGTACTTACCTGCTTTTCGGTAGAAATAGGCGGAATGCCTTACGAGTAGTTAATCGTCAGGTTTGAGCCCCGTAAGCTCACCTACTAGTTAAGGTGGCGCTGATGAGGTCTCTCTAGACCATCCGCTTAGGTAGGTAGAAAAAATGAAAAGTAGTTAAGTTATCGATGACAAATAGAAACGGGAAAGGGGTCTCTGTGATGAAAGTACGCACATCCTCCATCGCAAACGGGCGGCGTTAAGTGGGAGGTGACATCGGCTATAGTCACCGATAGTAGCGAAACGGTTCATAATGCTACGCCGGTAAGAATAGTGCCATCTGTCATCGAATAGCAGAAACGAATGTCAAAAGAACTAGTAATATTGAGAGCGTGGGATAAGTGTAACGCAATCTATTATCAAATAGCGGAAACACATATCGAAACTACTCGACCTATCACGAATGTTCTAGACAATTGTAGAGTTGTTGCATCGACTATAGTTGCAGAGATGACACGAAAACAGTTAGTAATCGGATCTACTCGAAGCGAAACGGCGAACGAATCATCTGAAGCGAAGCGGAAAAAGTGAATTGGGATTTGTAAAGTGTTCGTTGAGTGTTTAATAGTTTCATATTTTAGTTCGGTGAAAGTTTTATTTATCCCTTACTCTTGCACGCACACGAGGTCACATCTCAGACACTCGTATTTGGTGTAGTGCTGCCTCATATGCTTCCTCAAGTCACATTTCCACTTGTAACGGATCCGACAGAAACGGCATTCTAATAAACCTGGTGCCTGAAAATTCATTATAAATTCATTATAATAATAACAATGACTGGGAACGAATCATGCACGGTCGTCCGGACTCAAATTAGGATTCTCTGTGTATGGGTACCAGGGACTGACAAACATACTGATATACGTTTTTATTAAAGGGATTTTATGACCTGGTAACTAAGACCTTTATGTCATATCTTATTTTAATTTATATTCTTATCTTTATGTAAAATGATAATATGGAATGGGATGAAATGAAATGAGATGAGATGATATGAAATTAACTGCACCACTTAGTCGGTCATAAATAATTCTTTATCATGTGACAGTCCATTCTTGATAGGTGTTATGATGATATAAAGTATATGCATAGGTTTGAGTTCGAAATAGCGCATTGCTCTGTGCCATAAGCTATTATGTTATCACACTTTCAATCAAGTAATCAAATAATTCTGTTTTGAATTCTACATTTTGGATAACATTAAGAATCAATGACAACAATAAGGCCGCAAAATTATAACTTGCGTAATTACTGCCGTGAAGCAGTAATGGGTTTCGGTTTGAAGGGCGGGGCAGCCATTGTAACTATACTTGAGACCTTAGAGCTTATCTATCTAAGATGGGTTGCGCGTTTACGTCCTAGATGTCTATGGGCTCCAGTAACCACTTAACACCAGGTGGACTGTGAGCTCGTGCACCTATATAAGCCTTAAAAAAACTACTTATACCTCTTGGTGTCTTCTTGTTCTATGGCCTTCCAACATACTCTTCTTAGAGAATCCTCTAAAACAATCCGTACATTTGAACTCTGCTTGCAAATATTTCATATCATCAGCTCTCTTCCTGAATTCTTTCAAAGCTTCTGCTTCTGTTAAATCATATTTTCTCCAATTAACCAGATCAACTACTGTTCTATTCTTGATTTTTTGGTTATTATCATCTTTTACATCAATTTCGTCACTATTCGAGTTTACTTTTTCTTCTTTTATACTGACAAATGAAGCTTTATGACTATTTGGTTCAGGGTTTCCATAATGTTCCAATATTTCTGAATTAAAGTCTTCATGACTGATTATTTCTTGTTGTCTTAAAAATAATATAGGTGAGCCTCCATTTTGTTTTTTAATTTCTTTATGTGAATCTTCATGTATTCTAATTATAAATGTTTTATTGTTACTCTCATTAGATGATACACTTAAATTGGAATTTAGATATTTGCTTTGCCTATCGATCTTGTATACCGACTCATAAGTTATCTGAAAATGATGTGAATATGAAATAGTACACAAAAATACACTATACATCTGTAAGCGGTCCGAGTCTATGAATTGGACAATATAAATTCCATTTCAATAAGACATGGGTTCAAAGTTTGAATTGCCTGTACAAAATCTGTCAGACACATTAATCCAGTATAATAAAATAGTTTATTTTATTTCTGGGTATGTGTGCGTGCGTGCGTGTGTGTGTGTGTGTGTGTAAGTTTGGGGGATTAGGAGTATAAATTATAAGCAGTTCATTTTATAGTGAGAAGTAAGTTCTATTCTCTAGGTACCATAATTAAGAACTTACCCCGCCTTTCCAAAGAAGCTCTCTTAATACTTTTTGTCCGTTGTAACATTTTTCTTTAAATTTATGGAATTTATATAAAATCATCACACATTCATAGCAGAAGTAATGTGGTAGGCCATCGTTGACATTTACCTGTAAAATTTCCTTTAAAATATTAATAGGAAAATTGATTCAAAGTTGATTAAATAAATTAAAATGTCCATTAGTATTTTCAGAATTGACTTTAATATTGTTACAATTGAAATTCAATTTAACTTTTTGCTACCAACATTTTCTATGCCATTTTAAAGTTTTTTTTTTTCTGTACTCATAGATCGTAAATTATTTCCTTACATACTTATTGTATTTTTTAAGTTGTTATGGTGTGTGTGTGTGGTGTGTTTTCAAAATGTAAGTACTCACTTTAGTCAATATCATAATGTTATTCTTTTTTTAACGTTTAAATACTCAAGTTTAACTATCTAGGGTTAATATGGTGAATCTATATATTAATACGTGAAGCAAAAACTTTGTATCCCTTTTTACGAAAATTGCGCGGACGGAGGAGTATGAAATTATCCACACTTATAGAGAATATAGAGAAGAAGTGCACAATGGTAATTTTTTTTTTAAATAATGCGTAAAAGATACATTAAATCAATAAAAAAAACATTACACACGCTATATACCATGTATTTGACGCACACACCCATGCATACTATTTATTGTCAAACTTTTGTTCTTGACATCTGTGGTCATATTGAGAATAGATTAAATATTGTTTGTCTTTATTAAAATTTTTTTATAGTTGTAGCCTTGGCGAAATTTGTGATTATGGAAGTATAAAATACAATCAAAATGATGTACAAACTTACAATTCCAATTAATTATAGTCGAATTTCGACTACTGCGGGCCTCTAGTTTACTTGAAAGTATTAAAATTCGACATGTCACAAACGATAAAACAAAGGAAGGTAGGTCTTGATTCTAGATTTTAAAGCCATCACAATCATTCATTTTCGTAAGCTAATAATTAGCATTATGTTTTCGCGAATGTTTCATTTAAATTCCATACTAAAATCGCAAAAAAATGATTTGTTTACATACCTTTATAGCCATGACTTCTTCATAATAATATTTTAACTGATATAGATCGTAATCGTACATTTTCGCTTCGGTGCGTAAACATATTCTACATATCTTAAGATCAGACATATTTTTTTAAAAAGATATGAAGATTTTCATTCATAAATATTAATTTCCTTTTTGGTGGATCAATACATAGCTATGGTAAAACAATACAAGCAGTTCGTCAAATAACGACAATTCCGTTATTGTCATTCGTCTTTTATGGTATTTTTTTTTAGCAAAGGGAACGTAGTCCATACGTTTATAGTACAAAACGGTATTTTATGAAAAGCGAAATGCAACAACACCGCGTATCTTGCATCAGATGAAATAGGCTTTCAGTAAAATAGTGGGAATTTACTGAGAGTTCCATTGAATCTTAGGAAACGGATGTGCTACATAAATTTAAATAGTTTTGTTTTGCCACGCTAGTAACTTTTACAGATGCTAAATTACTTATAAGCCTACATTATTGCTCGTTTAATACTAAAATAATAAACACAAATCGAAACAATGCCATCTGCGTTTGGTAGGCAGGTTTTTCACTCATGTATTGTTATCACACTGCGATTTCCACTATACAGCTGAGACAGAGGTCAGGTATTTGTTCAGTTAATCGAATGGAATGATCAAGGACAAAGAATTAAAGTAGGTATTGATATTATGATTACATAAGTTCATCAAGAGATTTGCCCGTAAGTGCTTTTTCTTTTTTTTTTATTGCCCTTGTAGGCAGACGAGCATACGGCCCACCTGATGGTGAGTGGTTACCGTCGCCCATGGACTTCAGCAATACCAGGGGCAGAGCCAAGCCGCTGCCTACCGCTTAATACTCTCCACAAGCCTCTTTTAAAGAAGGACATGTCATAGCGCTCCGGAAACACCATGGAGGGGAGCTCATTCCATAGCCGGATGGTACGTGGCAAAAATGACCTCTGGAAACGCACTGTCGATGACCGCAGTGGCTCCAGGTAGTATGAATGAACTCTACTCCGGTGGCGGGCGGTGCGATGGTAAAAACGAGATGCCAGTATCATCTCGAACAAGCCAAAATGTTTAGTTGTTTTTGTTACAATTGTAACATAGTATAGTTTCGTTACAAAACTGCGGTAAGCAGCTGGTTGAGTCTGCCCCTGACATTGCTGAAGTCCATGAGAGGAGGTACCCACTCAGCATCAGGTGGGCCGTATGATCGTCTGCTACAAGGGCAAAATAAGTAGCAGTGTCCTCATCTCGCATGGTAACAGCTTATCACTGTCGTCCATAGAATGTAAAAAAGGAGAAACATCATATTACATGCAAATAAATAAAAAGTACCAAGTAATTCAGTCTAAACATTTATTAATATCTATTCAGGAAAATACTAGAAATAATAAATAAAAACATACACACAGCTTAATATAAGGTAAAATGTATAATGTACAAAAATGACAAACGCTGATATCGAATTTTTATTATTTTAGTTTTTCTTAAAAAACTTCTAATCATTTTCTGTCTGTTTTTCTTTGTCTGGAAAAAATCAGACTTTTATTCATACTGCCATCATTTAGAAACAACTACAGCTATCTTTTCTGTTACGTTTTATTTACTTTTAAACATACAACATCAGGGAATCCCCTAGGGCTTAGGGGTTGATTTCGCTACGCGACATTAATCTTTGCAATCCAAGGTCCGTTTTATTCAGTATTAACATCAACAGTTTGATGTTTATAATTGAACTTCAATTAAGTTTACTCCATGGCCTAAGATTTTTTTGCTATGATGTTTTTTTTAATTTTAATCTTTAATAAATATTTTCAAATTTTACACACGCGTTTTTCACAAATACGAGAGCTGTGCAAAGTTCGTTTAAACCAAATAGCCGTAAAAATCAGTCAATTGTTTACCCAGCACCTAAAAAAAATTAAAATAGATAATTTATGGGCACCGGGATCCTGAGACGATCATTACTGTTATCTCAAGTCAACCATAACAGTATTGCTTTTCAGTGACCCAAAATTGTGACTAGTACGCGATCAATTCGCCCTTCACTATCTAGACATTATCGACAAAATAACACAGATTAAAAATACTTCCGGATTGAATACTTACAAATATTCCGTCACAATTATACTAGGCACTTAGAACTATTCTCATTTGCCGAACCTACTTCGTTGTTGCAACTGAGACGACATTATATCTCTTTTGTTTGACTGTATGTAACGTTTGAAATATAAAACTAAGATATGAAAATGTAAAACTTAAGATTTGGCTGTATGGCTTCGTTCCATTGACATTTTCTTCCTTTTTTGTGTGGTGTGTGTGTGTTTGTGTCTATCTGTATTTATACTAGGAATTACAATGCATTGTTCTCGTTTATAGACGAGTAGCTAGAGAGGATAATAACATTATGAATAGTAATTGAAAAATTACATTGTACTGTTTTTTCATGCACGTCAAATTAAGATGATTCGCGGTCAATGACCATTGAATTCGGAGCACGTTATACATTGCGGGTTCGTGAAATATGCATTAAAACTATAAGTACGTTCTATTTATATATAGGTAATTTGTTGTTTAGGATTATAGTTTAGGAATCCATAGTATGTTCCGGGTTCGATATTCAGTCATAATGAGTATTTTTATTGGAGGCAGGTCAGCGGCTTCGCTGACGTTCGTGACCGACGGCGACTATTTATCATCAGTGGGCCGTAAGCCAATATAAGGTATTAAAAAAAAAAAATAGGTGTCTGGATTGGCTCGTTCTGGTCCCGTGTGTTCACAGTAACCGCAACACAAGAAAATACAAGTTGCTCAATATATTATGCACCCAAATCAAGTTCTAGAGAATGTGGCAACACTGACCGAGATTCTCAAATAGGTCCACGAGACGTTATTCTTGCATATTTAATATAAAATATAAGAATTTAATTGCTCAAAGAGGACGCGTATTGTATTCTTTATTGGCATTAATCGGTCTTGCCGTCTTGCGCAGTGGCAACCCTGTCAAGGGCTCCGAGACCGCGAGCACGTGTACTTATCCACCAAGACTTGGAGCACGGACGTCTTACTTACTAGACCACAGAGGCTTAAGTGCCAAACCACGGAGTGGCGTTCACAAGCGCATGGTCCTCCATCTCTCTAAAGGCAAGTCGTCAGCTGCTTCCTTGTTCTGATAATACTCCGCTATGAGAGCCGTTTCATCGGAGTCTTCGGATTTCTTCTTTCGATTCCTGGAACAAAGAAACGATGCACCCGCGATAATGACGAACTCGCGGATAGTTGTATTTATTGCGTTAGGGTCATTTTCACTGGTCGTTAGAGCCCGCATGCGGGGTACAAGAGATTTCTGTTCAAGCATGCCATATGTTCATAGGGCCAGCATGCGATAGCAGTTCTCATTAGTCGATAGCCCGTATTGGGGGACTCCCCGCCTGCTGTATAACGACCGAATTAACGACCAATGAAAATTAAGCGGCTCCTACCCACAATTACGAACACAAGCCAATCAGTCGAGTAGGTATGGGTAGGTAAACTGGTGCAAGCTCTGGGCAACCCACCAGGGGTAAGATACACCCATCGTGCTGTTTTAAATTAGGACGGTAGTCAGTTGGAGTAGATGCAGTGTAAGTAGATTAGATTGTTTAAAAAATATATACAACATGTAACATATTTAACGCACACCCTCAAACACCCCAATTAGACTTTAATAGTATAAACGCTATGCATACAC
The DNA here is from genome assembly GCF_030267445.1 of Bombyx mandarina. Lineage (NCBI taxonomy): Eukaryota > Metazoa > Arthropoda > Insecta > Lepidoptera > Bombycidae > Bombyx > Bombyx mandarina. The sequence continues at coordinate 10,240,823 of NC_143226.1, forward strand.
CAAATATTATTTATATGTGCTTTAACATTGATTATTTGTGAAATTAGTTATTCCCATTTCGTGGAAATAAAATGGTCACCGATTCACACTCCGCTGCGCACGCACACACAGACACATGTACACACTCGCCGCCGCGCCGCGCCCCTTGTTCAATGCACTTTAATGACCGTTTTCGTATTTGTTGTTTTATTTTAGATAATACTGCAATGTCACTTTTCACTTTATCAAAGGCGGTTATTATCTTATTCTTTAGTTCTTCGGCACTTATTGTCTGTGTGTTATAAACTAGCGATTTAATTCGCCCCCACAAAAAAAAGTCGAGAGGCGTCAAATCAGCTGATCTAGGAGGCCACTGACCGAAAAGACATAGCGAAATACGGGAGATATTTTATTTACACTATCACTTGACCTCTTATCGATAAGGTGGACGCGGCGTGACTGACTTGTCAAAAATATTTTGTTGACTTCGTTGTTTAGATTTTTCTTTGATCACCGCCGACGCAACCGCCGCGTCGCCGCCAACATCGGGATTAGCCTGCCGTTTATTGTAAGAATATTAAGCCGACGAAAGAAAGGGATAGTAATTATTTTTGTATTAGGTACGTGGTTTTCTTTTATGTATTGTAGTGTTGCTGTGTGCCGGCGGTCGCTGTTGGTATTGTGTGCGTAGGTATTTTATTTTGTAATAGACTATTAGCCTTGAAATAAGTATCATATTTCTTTAATTAAATAATATTTTTTTTTACTAATTAGATATTTCATTTTAAAAAGTCTTAATACCCTGACTTACGTTCCATTTTCGTTTCTATGAACTGTTTAGCTAGCTGTGTAGGGTGACTGTAATTTACTTAGTTTTAACTAAATTTTAGAAAAAAAATTTGGTACATAAAAAACAATCAAAATCGATCCAGATTCCGATTCTGAACAAATTACTTTCAGGGTGTGCGTTAATTATGTTACATGTTGTATAGACGGGTAGCGACGGTCGACGAAGTAAGAAAAAATAAGATAGTTTTTTAGTTTGATTAAGCTGGTATAACACCTTGAGGTAACTAGCAATAGGTAGGGGGAAAAAGACAGAGAAAAAAGATGAAAGAAGTCCCATAATATAGGAAATTATGGATTGCTCCGTGTTTCGATGTAGGGGCGCTTCTCCAACAAGTCTCCATTTCTTTAATCCTGAGAAATAACCGCATACCAAGGAAGGCCGGCAGGTGATCGCCTCATGGCCACGCGCCCCAGTAGACTCCGACAGTATTAGATCATTCTTGATATAAGTCATCGGACAGTGAAATTGTCTGCTCAGTATTGAATATGTATCTATCTATTTTAGATTTTCGTATTATTGTAATTTTTTCTTACATATCAACTTTGATTTAATAAAATTATCTATAAAATAAGGCTTGTGGAATTAAATTTGATTTATAGCACACTATTTGTTTTTGCTTAAAGCGATGCAATAATAAATTGAAAGCCCATTTTTAAGATACGTAGAAACAATAACAACGCGTGTTAACAGTCGTATAGAAGATAACTCGAAACTGTTATCAGCGCGACTGAGTAGTTCAGATTACGCCCGACAGATGTCGCTACTTATTCGTCCTTTTTTTTCTCATCTTACCTTTTCGGATAGGGCTGTTTCAAGTGTATGGTCCTGTAGTGAAGCTTCATGCTGGCCACCTGCGTGAACCGCTTATCGCACAGCGAACATTCCACAGGCTTCTCGCCCGTGTGCGTCTAGAAAACAGAACGCAGACTGAAGCGTGTTTATCGGAAGTTGGACTTTAAGTTGATGGCGTTAAGGTTGCGTAGAGCGCAGACTGAAGCGTGTCTAGATTGGACTTTAAGTTGAAGGCGTTAAGGTTGCGTAGAGCGCAGACTGAAGCGCGTCTAGATTGGACTTTAAGTTGAAGGCGTTAAGGTTGCTTTCGCGTTGCGTTACCAGGTAGTGCCGCTGGAGGGTTCCCTTGGCGTTGAACTGCATGCCGCACGTCGCGCACGTGTACTGCTTCTCGCGCGTATGCGTGTTCACGTGACTGTACATGCTGTTCGGCTGTTAATGGAAACGAACACGCTTTAACATAATGACGAACAGACAAATTCACCGGTCATCGTTCTCGTCGAACCCGTGACGAAGGGCTCGACGAGTAAATTAACCCATAGACACAGCCCACTGAGTTTATCGCCGGATCTTCTCAGTGGGTCGCATGGTTCGCGTTAGGGTACGTGTTAGCAACAACGTCAGGTTTGAACCTCGCGAGCTCACCTACTAATTCGGTGAATCTAGAATAACCCCTCGAGGTTACTAGAATACATTTTTGACGCGTTATCTTTCTCTCTCTCTCTCGCTGTGACATGGGCAGAGCCAAGCCACTGCCTACCCTTCAGTACTCTCCACAAGCCTCGTTTGAAGAAAGACATGTCATAGCGCTCGGGAAACACCGTGGGGGAGAGCTCATTCCATAGCCGGATGGTGCGTGGCAAAAAAGATCTCTGGAAACGCACTGTGGATGACCGCAGTGGCTCCAGGTAGTATAGATGAACTGTACTCCGGTGGCGAGTGGTGCGAGATGGTGGTATCATCTTAAACAATTCCTCAGATATTAGATATGTAGGTTAGTGGGTAGGATGCTCTGACCGCCAGCAGAGCCCCGCAGATCTCGCAGATGTGGCGCTGGTGCGGGTCGGCGGAGGGCGGGGCTCGCGCGGCGGCCGGGGCCGGCTGCCCGGGGTGCTCCGCCTGGTGGTGCTTCATGTACGCCACCAGGGTCGAGAAGTTCTTGTTGCACTGTCAGACATGTTCACAATACATGTTATATGGTACTTATGACGACTGAGCTTGTAGCTTAAGTATTGTAGGTACTTTTTGACGAAGCATGTTGCTGATAACTCTATTTCTGTAATCTGATGAAGCATGTTGTGGATAATAACATGTACTTTTAGGTTAGGAATATTATTTCAAAGCTATATTTGTTTTATTATAAACTGTTTCTCTGTAAGTGATTTTTGGGAAATTAAAAATATATCAATGTCGTGTTCACAGTCTTAGATATGTAATGTTGTACTTTGGGAGGTGTTAAAGGTGTTTAGTTATCATCTTATCTATCTATCAATTATGTTATATACTAAATGCTATGCTAATACTATGCTATGCTATAACATATAAGTATACACACGTCAGATGTGAACGAACAATTGCAGCTCACAGGTGAATTGAAGTCGTCGTGGCCTAAACGATAAGACGTCTGGTGCGTTCGTATGTAGCGATGCAACGGTGTTCGAATCCCGCAGGCGGGTACTAATTTTTGCTAATGAAATACGTACTTAACAGATGTTCACGATTGACTTCCACGGTGAAGGAATAGCATCTATACTAATATATAAATCTACAGTGGTTTTTACGGATGTTCCGTTATAACTACTGAACCATGCATTCGATTGACTTGAAGCTTGGTATTCAAGTAAAAAATACATGTACTTAATGGATAGGTTAATATTTATATGAGTGTTGGACTACCTACACCAGTTGTGGGGGCGTTAATGATGATAATCTTTGTGGGGCTCAGAAATAATAATGTTAATTTTAAATGCCCAGCGAAGTGGACAGGCACAACTAGTTATGTAATAAAAATTAAACCCGCAAAATTATAATTTGCGTAATTACTGGTGGTAGGGCCTCTTGAAAGTCCGCGCGGGTAGGTACCACCACCCTACCTATTTCTGCCGTGAAGTAGTAATGCGTTTCGGTTTGAAGGATGGGGCAGCCGTAATACTGTACAAACCGAGACCTTTACGGCATTTACGCTGCAGATGTCTATGGGCTCCAGTAACCACTTAACATCAGGTGGGCCGTGAGCTCGTTCACGCAACAGAACAACAAAAAAAAATAATCGTGGCATAAAGAGTTGTCACAAGGTCTGTTACAATACACACTTACAATGGTACAGGGTGTTTGTTTTCTTGGAGCTCTTCTTACAACGGTCCCTCCCTTTAAGTTCATAGGCGCGGGTGATTCTCCCGAGCTGTACAAACGACAAATTATAGCAGTGACTTAATAGGTATGAAGCACGAATAAATAAACATACAATATTTTTTTTTAGACTTTCCACAATCTCACCTCACTGAAGCAAAGAGAACAAAATAAGTATTGTGTTATTTTAACGTGTCTAACAGTTGTTGGCTTTACACCGAAGCTAGTGTTCAATGTCATATATAATTACTCGCTACACCATTTCTTCGCATCTTATATATAAAAAATATATAAATAAAACCATAGTTTTATATTTCACACATATGTCCAGCATTCATTCGCCGTCTCTCTTACCTCCAAACACGACATCTCCTATCTCTCTCACTCAGTCATGCTCCATATCTTTCATTGATCTATCCATTTCGTTCCTACCTAGCTAGCATAGCTAACATACGTACGTACATAGAATGCATGGCGGAATGTATCAGATGCTCCTCGTAAGCTCGCCTCGATTCAAATTTGATATCGCACCTCTCACAGTACGTGGTTTCCTCAATCGAATCATCTTCTTGTCTTTCCTTTGAATAAAATTAACAATTAAATTTATAAAGCATATTTTGTGTGTGTGTGTGCTTTTTTTCGCACAAATCTAGAGCATCGAATTGTTGAATTAACAAAAAGAATCTTCAGATTAAGCTATAAGCTTTATTTTAATTAATATTACATTATTATAATCAAACTATTCTGTTAGCGTTACGAAGCTAATGGGGTGAGTTAATTAAAGTCGAATGTACTTTACACCTAACGATTAATATTTTTTATATATATTTTTTATATAATAATATGTAATGAAAAACCTTTATTATTTAAAACTCTTTAGTTTCTAAAAATGATTTTTCTTCAGTATCATTCAGTGTCTACCAGTAAAAAAAAAATGAATTTTGTATAATATATTATTAATACTGTTTAAAATATTAATTTTAAAAGAGATGTAAGGGCTTTAAATGTCGTTCTCTTATTTTATCACAGAAAACACAATTAAGTATTTTATTGTTTATTCATTCTTTACTTTTCATTTCGTTTACTCATTCAGTCATTTTTGGGATGGTACGGATATGACGTGATGAGACTAAATGAAAATGAGGATATTAAGAGAGTGTTAACTATGAACGTGGAAGGATATAGAGGAAGAGGTGGACCTAAGAAGAATTGGATGGATTGGGTGAAAGACGATAATAATATGTGTAAGAGGGGAGTGAGCGAAGAAATGGTATATGATTGAAGAGTATGGAAGGAGAAAAGGTGTTGCGTAGAGCCCGGGTGACTGGGAGAAGGGCAGGAGAATGATGAATGATGATTGTTTATTCATTCTGAAATACTCTTTATCGGTATATATGTCGGAGAAGCCATAATTATTAACACCATCGTCAGACATCGTAGGTGCGAATAGGGTGATCGAGCTAAGAGAAATATTGAGTACACAAAACACGTTTGCTGTCTGAGAACAATTTTGGAATCTTCTCTTGGCGTTAGCAAACGAAAACGAATGACAGTTCATAGGACGGAGGCGCCGCTCTTCAAGAAGGCTGGTTGGTAAGTGTGATGGCGTCTACGCGCCTCCATCGGCTAGGCTCTGTCGTAGCACGAAGTTAGCCGAGTTCCGACGATATCGCAATCGTCCTGCCATCTCTCGGGAATCGTGCTGCGTTTCGCTTAGCTACCAAACTAATAACCCTCTCTGACATGTATATGTATATATTTTTAATATTATTTTTTCATGATCTTAGATTATCTAGACGGTTAGCGTGGTATGGACATGTGATGCGTAGAGAGAAGATGCTTGTGAATAGGAGATGTATGGAAATGGTAGTGCAAGGTAGAGGGGGAAGAGGTCGACCGAAGAAGACATGGATGGAGTATGTGAATGACGATATGAGAGAGAGAGAGAGAGAGGAGTAAATGTTGAGATGACGGCTGATAGAAGAGAATGGAAGAAAAAAATTAGCTGTACCGACCCCACCTAGTGGGATAAGGTGGAGAAAAAGAAGATAATCTTAGATTATCTCTGGAAGCGTCCAGGGTCTTATTACGTCACGAGGCCTATTCTCTACCAAGTTTAGATAAAGTATCGCGTAAATGCGCAGTGGCGCTACTCACGGCGTCCATGACGTGCTTCACTCTCCTGTGCATGTAGAGTCCAAATTCGCTGACGAAGGACTCTCCGCACAGAGCGCACAGATGTTTGCTCCTGTGCTTCCGGAGGTGCGTGTAGTACGTCGACAGATGTCTGCCGATAGAATTCGGCGTTCATTTCCGAGTATACTGGTGATAGGACTTCTTGTGAGTCCGCACGGGTAGGTACCACCGCCCTGCCTATTTCTGCCGTGAAGCAGTAATGCGTTTCGATTTGAAGGGTGGGGCAGCTGTTGTAACTATACTTGAGACCTTAGAACTTATATCTCAAGGAGGGTGGCGTATTTACGTTGTAGATGTCTATAGGTTCCGGTAACCACTTAACATCACGTAAGCTGTGAGTACGTCCACCCATCAATGCAATAAAAATAAAAAGTTCACTATGATTATTTTTACGTTACGTAACGCGTGACGGCGCCAGTCTTGCTTCTCTTTCTCTCACGGGTACGGCAGTATTAAAAGCGTATGTAACTCCTAACTATTTATAGATATTTTTCAATTTATGTTACGACTTTCCTTACATCATCATCATACATAAAATTTAAGTAATAACCTAAGCTTTTCTCAAGTTAAACAATTACAATATTAAATAGTTCAACTTAGATTAGTTTAAGTTATCACTTCTGTCCGGCGTCCCAAGACGCACACGTTTTTAATACGCTTTTATTAGCTTCAGACGTATGTATGTTAGTATGTAACGGAATATGTCAACATGATTTTGACTCCCTTCAAAACGTCGGATTAACTCGGAATTTGATATACTTATTAAGACCAATGACAATTCGATATTAAAAAAAATATATGTAAAATTGAAATTCAACTAAAAAATGAAAAGTAAATAATAGTCTAAAAATGATTTTATTGTAAAAAAAAAGCGTGGGGTGCATGGTATCAGTAGTTATAAATATTTTATGAACAGATATGAGTAGAAGGGTTATTTTGATAATATCCTGACAAGCACCCCACGCTTTTTTACAATAAAATCATTTTTTCTTAGACCATTTTTAATTCAAATTTATTAAAATACATTTTCTATTTTTTAGTTGGATTTTCTATAAAAGCGTATTTTGTTAGTTTTTTTTAAACTATGTTTTTTTTAAGTCATAACAGGTGATCTAATAAACAAATTATTGACTACCTACAGATTATAAAATTCAACTTCACTCACTTAAATGTCTCGTTACAATATTCACACGTTCTCGTCACACCGTTGTGGAACTGATCGTGATGCTGCGCTGACGTCCTGGAATGTAACGTAACAGATCTATTTATCCAGGATTCTCATAGACCGTTTGAAACAATTTATAAATTATTTTTTGTATGAAACTACAAATTAAGATTTTTTTTTTCATTTTTAAGATAATTTACGTTGGTGATACGTTTCGTTTTGATATACCCATTGTGGAACACCCTGTATATTTATACATCAAAGAAATATGCATATACTGGGTGTTAGGAGACCGCTTCCAAAAACGCATACAGACGATAATGACACCTTAGATGATGGGACGGAAAAAAAACCATATTTTTAAAATGTTTTATCAGCATTATTTATCCATCGTGTTAGTACAGCTAAATGAAACGATAGTTTCACAAATACATTACTTAAAAAAACCAGCAATGAAAAACAAAATGAAAAACAGCTGATGCTCGGGTCAACGAACTCCCGGGCACGGCGCGGCGCAGACTCGCGCGATCGCACACATACTTATATATAACATTTGTCTAAATAACTCCATCGTCAAAGGTGTCATTAGTATTATCGTCCGTCTTAGTTTTCGGAAGCGGTCTCCTAACACCCAGTATAATCTGTAAGGACTTAATATCACGAATTACATATTCATTTATAAGTGAGAAGTTTTTGCTAGATATAGTTTATTTTACTTAAACATTATTATATTTTAATGTTCTTTTCATTTTCAGAATAACACATTAAAAACGTAAAGATCGGAAATTATAACATAAGCTAAATCGTATCGTAAACTGTAAAAACGGTTTAACAATCGTGTCGGCACTTACTCTCTGGAAAATATGAGGTCGCATCGCAAGCACTTGTACTTATTGTAATGTTCACGAATGTGTCTTCTCAGGAGCGACTTCCACTTGAAGCGGATCCGACAGAAGCGACACTCGATCGAGCCGTTTGACTAAAAAGGTAGTTTATCTATATATATAGATATATAATTCTACTGTACGTGTGTATGTCACCGAACTCCTCCTAAACGGCTGGACCGATTTGAATTAATTTTTTGTATGAGTTTGGGTGGCGCCCTGGATGGTTTATTTTTGCAGTTGATATCTTTTTTTGTTTTATTGCTTAGATGGGTGGACGAGCTCACAGCCCACCAGGTGTGAAGTGGTTACTGGGGCCCGTAGACATCTACAACGTAAATGCGCCACCCATCTTGAGATATGAGTTCTAAGGTCTCAGTATAGTTACAACGGCTGCCCCACGCTTCAAACCGAAACGCATTACTGCTTTACGGCAGAAATATGCAGGGTGGTGGTACCTACCAGTGCGGATTTACAAAAGATCCTACCACCGGTAATTACGCAAATATAATTTTGCGGGTTCGGTTTTTATTACACGATGTTATTCCTTCACAGTGAAAGTCAATCGTGAACATTTGTTAAGTACGTATTTCATTAGAAAAATTGGTACCCCACTGCGGGATTCGAACACCGGTGCATCGCTAGATACGAATACACCGGACATCTTATCCTTTAGGCCACTACGACTTCAAACTTCGACTTGGAAGTTATATACTTAGTTAATATTGATAGTATGAAACTGACCTCACTGTGCCTTAATTTATTGTGCCTCTTCATCATGTCCTCTTTAGAGAACCCTTTCAGACAAAATGTACACTTGTAAACAGCGCTGATGTACTTTGGGTCTTGGGCTCGTGACTGAAATTCATTTACAGCGTCTTCTTCAGTCAAATAAAATCTCTGCCAGTTTTTTTCATTCAGTTCTCTTTTCTTTCTTTCTATAGCTTTCAACTCTATTTTTTTCCGTTTCTTTTTACTTTTACTTTTCTTATATAATTTCGGTAACTTCATTTCTTTTATTACTTCCTCAAATTGCATATCGGTTGTATTGATTTCTACATTATTATCAGAGGCTGTACAGTCTTCTGTGATATTTTCCAGTTTATCATCATCATCAATTAAAATGTTCATTTTATGAGCAGATTCTTGTTCACAGGTGACTATATCACTTTGTTCATTAATTTCATTGTGATCATCATCATTTTTAATTGACTCTGCTTGATCGTCATCAGGAATGTTTACCATTTCTAAACTGATACTAGTGATTGAGGGATTTTCTCTTGATTTACGTTTTAGAATTCTGCGATGCCTTTCAAAGTATGTTTTGACTCTGTTTGTTATCATTGTTACACCTATTGTTGTGTCTAGATTTTGAGTTGCTCTATCAATTTTAGCCACTTTCTGTAGAGTTACCTAGAAATGTTGTCTCTCAATAGAAATTAGGGTCCAAATGAAGCTATCTAAGAATGTAATGAGGGAATGGAACCAGTATGATTCGGCAAAGTGAAGCAGTATGGTAACTTTTTTATCATGGCCTACTTGAATTATGTCTCAGACCCAGGCGACAGGACAACACAAATCCACTATTGCTTTAACAATGTCCTATCAGATCCTCCTGCTCCATTTGGTTCTTTAATATAATATAAAAAATGATACAAAGCAAATGCAATTAGGTTATATGAGATCAATTTTAATAGCAAAACTTTTAAATGCAAAATCTTCTTGATTCTCTGTTGTTAATTAATTAATAATCATTATTTATGAATAATTTATTAATAATAATTAATTTACTTACTCCACCACTTCCCAACAGCCGTTTGAGTTCATTAAGACCATTTTCACATTTATTTTTAAATTTGTAAAATTTATGTAGGAAAGTAGCACATTCATAACAGAAGAATCTAGGCAAAGTATCATTTTTCTTCAGCTGCAAATGAATTTTTTTTTGTTAATTTAACCATCATGAAGTTATGCATATTATTATTTATTATCAATTATCAAAAACATAGCTCAATTGCAAATTTAGCCAGCAGTTCTCTGACTAAGTCAAGCCAGTGATACATTCAAGCTGATAAGTAACATAATAAAATAAATAGCAATAAAGAATAAAATAATGATTTGGTTTCAGATAAATTTTATGGTAACATTTTTAACATTTGTGTACCTTAGTACACCTTCTATGTTCTATTGGATTTTGTAGTGTCTATTAATCCGGGTAGGCTGATTAAACAGTGCGTGTTAAGTTAAAGTGAAGTGAATATTTTGTTATTAACATACCTTTGTTGACATTATCTGTTCGTAATAGTCTTTTAACTGATGTTTTTCCCATTCGTACATTTTTACGTCTATATTAAGACATATCCTGCACACTTTTAAATCAGACATTTTATTGTTTCTTTCTTTAGCATGCTAAATTAATAAACTTTTGTGATCTGAATTTATCTTTGTAAATTGTAAATCAAATTTCGATGCAAGATATTTATATTATGTTGTATATGCATTTTGAATTTAAATCTTAATAAACGTATTGTATGTTTTTATTTATTAAAGCCGGTATATGTATTTATAGAATTTACATTACATACACCTAATAATATTTACTAATAAATATTTTTTTTAAATCGGAAAGCAGCCTTCAAGTCATAGACCTATAGTGCTATAAGTAGGTAGTAGTAGGTATAGGTACCGGTAAAATGGGGCGATTAGGGATTGACAGACGAATCGGGAAAAAACCGGGAAAATCTTTCGACGCTCAATATAATTTTTATATTCGTTGCAAAATCTTCCATTTTTTGTAGTTTAATAGTAGAATGTTGAAAGTTCACAAAACAACTCTGAATATGCATGATAATAGCTGCTAACTTATAAAAAATCGCGTTTCAAATTAACTTCCTGTGGTGGTTATTATTTTAGTGCTAGAAACTTTGCTCTCTTTTATTTATTTGATAATAATAGAAGACGACTATGATTTATAAACGTTATTTAGTGTTTGAACCAGCATATATATTAAAGGTAAGTCTCAGTTGTTATTGGTTTTAATGTATTTGATTAAATAAAAATACATCTAAAAATCTGTTGTTTTTGGGGATATTGGGGACGTCTTGGGTCTTTGGGTACAAATAACAATTAACAAATTGGGTACAAATAACAACGAAAAAGGGGTCAATTGGGATGAGAATACGTGAAATGGAAACGACCTAAGTATAAATAGGTACAGGTTTGTAGGGTTGTCTATGTAGTTATAACAATATTTTTTAAATTTGTTGGTAAAAATCTGGTTTATTCGAAGCGAAATTGGGAAAAAGTCTTTATTTGAAATAGATAAGCAATTTAATATAAGTAAGTCAATTTTGCAGAGACATGTAACAAGATCAATGAAATCTCAAGGTGGACAAAAATGTCTAAGTAATACATAATAAAATATTTAATATTTGTTCAGAGTGGGGGTATTCATCTGATTAATCCATGGAATAACCGACACACCTAATCTCTTAACCCAGATAGAAATATCAGCACTGTCGATTGCACCTATAATTGAGGTGATGTCTGCCATGTACTTTTGTCAGTTTTTCAATTATTTTTATTGATGATCACTTTGTTGGTGCAACTAAATAAATAAATAAATTAAAACTATATATAAAAATAAAAGTAGTGCCAACCCTAGGAAATTTCTCATTTCGTCCCAATTAACCGCAATATTCGGGTAAATAGGGATTACACCTATTTTTGCATTATTTGCTTAAACTGGAATTCTAGTTGCATAATTTTAAATTAGACAACAAAGATACCCCCAAGACATTTTGATCCTGATATAGCATTATATACATCAACAACTACCTTAAAATTGCTCATAAAGTTGGAATTTGTCCCTAATCGCCCCATTTTACGGTACTACTAGGTACCCTTAGGTAGCTACAACATCAAATCGACAATTCAGTTTGGTTTGACAGTGACATAATATTATAAAGGCACAGACTTAAATAAACAAAGCAAAACAAAGTGATTGTAGAGTAAAAGTTGCGCCACCACTGCGCGCGATAAGCGGTTTGAGTTAACTTTGGCTTAACTTACAGCCTGGCCACGGGGATCGGTGGTGCGAACGACGAAGCGGTAGATGAGGCGACCATTCGCGCGGCACCGTTTGCAGGCCACGGGTAGTTACGTTCGCGGCCGCGACTAGCAAGGAGGTCCGACAGCGAAATGTCTATATCGAAATTATCTCGATATTGCTTAGAAAGTAATAATTTTTTGGTTCAAGACCTATTACTTGGAAGAGATTGTGGAGTGCACGATTTGAATAAGAATCGGAGTATAGATGGAGAATTCCACAAGAAGCACGAGAAATACAGAATTTATCCAGAAATTTTTTGGCTGGATTTGGGTGGCTAGACTTCCAAATAGCTGGTCTAGTTAGTTTTTCAGCAATAAAAAATTCAGTGTTCATTTTTCGCGGCGAAAACAACTAAACTCATTTACGGCCTGGCCACGGGGATCGGCGGTGCGAACAGCGAAGCGGTGGGCGAGGCGACCATTCGCGCAGCACCGTTTGCAGGCCACGGGTACTCACGTTCGCCGCCGCGACTAGTAAGGAAGTCCGACAGCGAAATGTCTATATCGAAATTATCTCGATATTGCTTACAAATTAATAGTTTTTTGGTTCAGGACCTATTATTTGGAAAAGATTGTGAAGTACATGATTTGAATAAGAATCGGAATATACCTATAGATGGAGAATTATTATTCCACAAGAAGTACGAGAAATACTTTGGGTGGCTAGACTTCCAAATAGCTGGTCTAGCTAGTATTTCAACTATATTTTTTTTATTGCTTAGATGGGTGGACGAGCTCACAGCCCACCTTGTGTTAAGTGGTTACTGGAGCTCATAGACATCCACAACGTAAATGCGCCACCCACCTTGAGATATAAGTTCTAAGGTCTCAAGTATAGTTATAATGGCTGCCTCACCCTTCAAACCGAAACGCATTACTACTTCACGGCAGAAACAGGCAGGGTGGTGGTACCCACCCGCGCGGACTCACAAGAGGTCATACCCCCAGTAATTACGCAAATTATAATTTTGAGGGTTTCATTTTTATTACACGATGTTATTCCTTCACCGTGGAAATCAATCGTGAACATTAAAATTTGTTGAGTACGTATTTCATTACAAAAATTGGTACCCGCCTGATATTCGACTACCGGTGCATCGCTCAACACCGGACGTCTTATCCGTTCGGCCACGACGAGTTTAAAAATATAAAAAAAAAAATTAATAAAAAATATAAAATATAAAAATTTCGGCGTTCATTTTTCGCGGCGAAAACAACTAAACTCATTTAATCACTGCACTATTCGCCGCGACTACCGCTCGACTCCGTGGCTTGCGCCGTCCTTATTCATGCATTTGTTTTGCTCGCCCGCCGCATCGTAAGTCGCCCGCGCGATTCGCTCGGTACATTCCGCCGGTCGCCGGTGCGCGTGGCTTGTTAGGTACATTTCTATGCGCTTATTTTAGTCGCTAGACGCTTCGCCGTTCGCACCGCGCGAATATTCGTATCGGCGAATGTCCCGTGGCCAGGCTGTTAATCAGTGCACTATTCGCCGCGACTACCGCTCGACTCCGTAGCTAGTACCGTCCGTATTCATGCATTTGTTTTGCTCGCCCGCCATGTCGCAAGTCGCCCGCGCGATTCGCTCGGTAAATTTCGCCGGTCGCCACTGCGCGTGGCTTGATAAGTACATTGCTATGCGTTTATGTCCCGTGGCCAGGCTATTATTTGGGGAAAGTTAGAGATAATTGAAGTGACGGTAAGTTGAAAATGACAGCGTACTAAATATAAACAAAAATAAGTTTCACGTTACACCGTCGAATATTTGGCGAAATAAAACAGTTTGAATTATAAATGCATCTATTAAACTTTATTCCATAAAGAAACACCATTCGAAACTTTGCAACACTCAATCCGGATGTTTACTTCTGTGCTTTCAGTAGGACATGCAGTTTAAAAAAAAAACAGCACAATAACCCTTTTACGATTTGTAGTAACCTCATACATACCAGTGTATGCGTGTTTGTTCGTTGCATCACAAAATTATTAGATTAGCTTGAAAGTCAGTTGTCATTCCCTCATCCACTCTGAGATCTCCGACATGTTTTAAATTTTGCATAAATAATAAATACTAATTTTTCGATATTACGTAAAACCTATCTAAAATGGATATTACATCGACTATCGCATTCATAATAGGGAAGCATACGCATAGCGCGTTACTATGGCAACGGTTGCTATGCGACTGGTAGTTTAAGAAACAGTGACACAAGCAACTCTTGTACCCGGAAAAATCTGTATCTTATCTGAAGCATTAATGTAAAGAGGGTGAGTTGGTACAGTAATAAAACCAGACTTTTTCACAGCCGAGATCTTACAAAAGGTGAAATGCTAAGATATATACGTAAGCTAATGTGATTTAAGTAATATTACTTAACATTTATTGCTGAATATTGTTACAAAACAACTTGTACATATCTAATACAGAGAGTTGAAATATAACTAGAGGAGCAAACCTCAGTACGTTGCGTACACAAAAGTGTAGCCGCTTTATGCGACGACGATGTAGCTTTGAACCTAATAAACATTTTAAATTAAACATATATCTATCTCTCTTACTCTAGTTCACTAGTTACGCGGCGTATCGTTAGTTGGATAAAGATGGTAATATTACTTGAAGCAGAACGATTTATGTTGCCTGCTATAAAAAATATTTCGCCAGAATATTTATTATTTAAGCGAAAATTAATAAATAAAATAATTTAACTAAAATAATTTTGAATAAACTTAAATGAAGTTTTTTTTATTGCTTAGATGGGTGGACGAGCTCAATAATACTAATACAAATTATTCATAATTGTGTAATAATTGTATTTGTGTGGTTTTTTTTATTCAGACGCATATTCAGAAACCATTGTGGTAGCCAGAATCAACTTGATGATCTGCTTCGAGAATTTCTGGATTTCATTAATATAAAAATTTCCTATAATCATTCTAAAACCAAAAGATGTTTTACTTGCAATACTGAACCTTAATTTCATAGCCTTTTCTGGATGATCTTTAAAATCAGTTTTTGTTTTATTGACAATGAAAATGAATACAGAATTGATAAAATTATGTGTGAAATGTAATTCCGCTTGCCTTTTTGTGTATTTCCGACCTCGAAAGGCACTATTTCGCCACAAATTTACCCATTTTTCAGGACTTATTACTCGGACAACGGCACGCAAGTAACCGAATGAAATAAGCCGGGCATACGCCTGTGGGCTTACATTGAGTGGTTACGCGTTGACGCGGTAACTACTCATCTAATATATTTAAATCAATGATCTAATACATACGAGTTATGTATCTAAGCTGTCACACTGAAACGATAATTTGATACAAACAACGAGTACTATGAATGCTAAATTAACTTCAATAACATTAATTTATCTAAACGATAATAATTTGGTCGTCACATAAACATTATTTAAGTGTTAATACTTTAATGCATTTTTCATTATGTGTGATCTACAAATTGAAGATTTGTGGGGAATCCCACATCTTTTTCTGATTTCCTGTAATTTCCAGAACTATTTATTAACTTGCAACACATAGTAAGTTCTCCGTAAGTACTATCACCATTATTAACAAACCATCAACAAATCGTTAACGCTACAAACAAACAGATCGTCAACTTTCTCAGTACTGAAATACTTTAGGACATTTTTTCATTATGTGTGATCTACAAATTGAAGATTTGTGGGGAATCCCACATTTTTTCCGATTTCCTGTAATTTCCAGAACTATTTATTTACTTGCAACACATAGTAAGTTCTACGTAAGTACTATCACAATTATTAACAAACCATCAACAAATCGTTAAAACGCTACAAACAAACAGATCGTCAACTTTTCTCAGTACTGCAACTTTTGTACATCTTAAGCTATAATCTACATTTTAAGCTATAACTATACGTATCTAGCAACCCTATGCACTTCAAAATAGATTCTATGTTAGTATTTAAAATAGTCTAGTATAGTATATCTATGTACTGTAATCTGTTTAGTATAAATTGTATTATCTATGCAGTTAACATCTATGTTGTATATTAGTCTATAATCTATGGCTATCTACAGTATAAACCTTGTCTAAGAGGTAGACTTTTCTTGTTAATATCGATTGTTCGCGTTTAGTTGTGACGTCTCGAGCCTTTCTTGAGAATTACATCTGGATTTTTGAGGTTTTATCTGGAAATATTGCATTTTGAAGATATCTTTACCCATAAAATGTATTAAGCACTTGTTTACCTTGACTTTTACAAGAACCACTATCCTAGCGTTTTATCTGTGAGTTCAGACAAACAGCTTTAACATTGTAAATTATTATTTACTGACATTCTCAATTGTTTAAAACGAGCAATTAGTTTATTTTATCTTAAAGATAGAGGCTCAAATCAAAGAGCCACAAATTAAGACACTGTTAATAAGATCTGTGTGAAAAGAAACGTACCTATTAATATTTTTGACGAACATCTTAGTTGTCCGTGGAAAAACGAAACAGGAAATTTGGTTGCCTCTGCTAAATTAGTACAAGAAAAATAATAAATGCGAAATTACTTAGATCGTATAAGTGATTACAATGAAGTCTAAAAATCTTTAATGCAAAAGTTTTTTATAATACTTATGAATTTTTATACAAAACTTTTGTTTGATGTTCATAAAAAGTATATCTTCATAAGGAATATACAATAATTAAATCTGTTAATATAGAATAATGTTCTCAGATCGATGAGTTTATTTTATATGGAGCAAGACAGAGAGCATACTCTGTCTCTTTCTCGCCAGTGTTGCCATAGATACGCGTTGATCTCGTTAAGTGGCATGTAAACGAGTGCTCGTGTATGTGGGATAGCAGTGCGCTCTTCAGACGGCAAGGGTACAGACGCCGCGGTCCCGGGGCCCAGGTTTTCGTCAGCGCCATCTGTCGAGCGTTAGTGATTCCGATTCGGCCTCCGCTCTGAAGTCGTCCTGGAGGGCGCCATCTTCCCCTTTCTTCCTACGGTTTCTGTCAACGAATCAAATTTAGTTACTTCGAAATTGCGCTTTTTATTTTATTTTAAATGCAATGAGGTTTTTTTTTATTGCTTAGGTGGGCGGAAAAGCTCACAGCCTGTCTGGTGTTAATTTGTTACCGGAGCCCATAGAGATATACAACGTAAATGCCGCCACCCACCTTGAGATATAAGTTCTAAGGTCTCAGTATAGTTACAACGGCTGCCCCACTCTTCAAACCGAAACGAACGAAATAGGCAGAGTGGTGGTACATACCTACCGTGCGGACTCACAAAATGTCCTGTCACCAGTAATTACGCAAATTATAATTTTGCAATTGGTTTGATTTTTATTACACGATCTTATTCATTCACCGTGGAAGTCAATCGTGAACATTTGTTAAGTACGTATTACCACGTAACATTACCATATTACGAGGTGCCAGATTTTAAATGCAGGACAAGTTTTATGGTTGATGAGATTTCAAATCTAAACTGTTAGTAACTAATGAGAAGACGCAAAGACACCATCCCCTAATGCCCGTAAAATAATGCCCGTTACGGTCACGAAGTGACCATGCATGCCGGCATGGTCGTGGGACATGCTTGATATTACACAATCAACAATCAGATCCATGTTTCAAAGCGGGGGTGGCCTCACGGGGTTGGATAACTTCACAATGTCGTCTCGTTTAACCATTTCAGTAAACAAAACTAGTTAACATAAGCATTCTTTTAAAGGGATTTTATGACCTGGTAACTAAGACCTTTGGGTCAAGTCTTATTTTAATTTTAATGAAAACTTTTTTGTATGAAAAATTATTTTATTAAATTAAATGAAATGAAATGGAAACGAAATGAGATGAGATGGTAATTTACTGAGACGTTTCAGTGGACTTTTTGGAGGATCCCGAGAAGTTACGTTCAGAGGCTTTGTTTTATTTTCCCACATTTGTGCACTTTCACAGATACTAAGCATTTAATAAACCACCGTTATTACACATTTAAGCCCGAAGAAACACTAAATAGACAAAACAAATCAAACAACTTCACTCCTCGCGTTCCCGCCAAAAAGTCCACATAAGCATTTGACTGCGACCGTATTAATGGGTGGGGCAGACCCACCTATAAGTCCCTCGGGTTCCACGTACTGTTATACAGTACCTCTCCGAGATCGTTTTAAAAAAGAAATTACATTTAATTTTAATAAAATTTATTGATTTATATTATGTATTACAAAGGGGAGTGAAACCTTAAGCTAGCAATTGACGCGAGAGCTCAGAATAGAGACTGCCCGAAAAGCGAGCTATTTGAGATTTTACTCAGACCTGTCGTACTGTATGGACCTGAGTGTTGGGCGACGAGAGTGAAGCATGAAAGAGGAGTGCATGCGGCAGAGATGCGAATGTTGAGGTGGATGTGTGGAGTGACAAGAATAGACAAGATAAGGAATGAGTATATCAAAGTAGCCCCGGTAATTAACAAATTAAAGAGCGGACGGTTAGCGTGGTATGGACATGTGATGCGCAGAGAAAAGATGCATGTGACTAGGAGATGTATGGAAATGGTAGTGCAAGGTAGAAGGGGAAGAGGTCGACCGAAGAAGACATGGATGGAGTGTGTGAATGACGATATGAGAGAGAGAGAGAGAGGAGTGAGTATTGAGATGACGGCTGATAGAAGAGGATGGAAGAAAAAAATAGCTGTGCCGACCCCACCTAGTGGGATAAGGTGGAGAAAAAGAAGGCTCATGAAACTGCTGACAAAGCATAGATATCGAAATGTATGACTGAGGGCTGTGTATTTAGGGTTCAAGTAGACGGTTATAAAATTACGCACGGATATCGTTAGAAGCGCGGGTGCGTGGGTCCCCCGCCCCAGGACCTACCTCTTGGGATACGGTTCCTTGAGGTGGAAAGTCTTGTAGTGGAGCTTGACGCTGTTGCTTTGCGTGAAGCGTTTGTCGCACAGGGAGCACGCGAACGGCTTCTCGCCAGTGTGCGTCTGCGGTAACAATATCGACACAATGCATTCAGGTTATTATCATTTGTAGAGTAAGAAAAAAAAAACGTAAGCGTCGACTGTTTTTTTTTATTGCCTTGATGGGTCGACGAGCTCACAGCAGACCTGGTGTTAAGTGTTTACTGGAGCCCATAGACATGTACAACGTAAATGCGCCACCCACCTTGAAATATAAGTTCTAAGGTCTCAAGTATAGTTACAACGGCTGCCCCACCCTTCAAACCGAAACGCATTACTGCTTCACGGCAGAAATAGGCGGAGTGGTGGAACCCACCCGCGCGGACTCACAAAAGGTTTTATACATCGACATTAGGGTTATCTGTGTAACTATGTAGTTACAGTACAGGCACTCACCAGCTGGTGCCTCGTCCAGCTGCTCTTGGAGTTGAAGACGACGCCGCACGTGGTGCACGTGTACAGGCGCTCGCGCGTGTGCGTGTTCAGGTGCGACTGGATGCTCACCGGCTGACACACACAGAACACGTGGCTATACTAGTGTTACGCGCTGGGGTTCGGGATAAATAAAAATTTCACCAAAGTACAACTTAAAAACTGTATTAGACACTTAAACACCCAACGATTCGCTTCAGGTGATCCGTTCGCTGTTTCGCTTCGAGTGGTTCCGATTACTGACTGACTGCGTGCCATCTCTACAACGCTTTTGTAGCCGATACCTCATCTCTAGAATTATCGAGAATATTCTACACATTTTTTTTTTTTTTATTGCCCTTGTAAGCAGACGAGCATACGGCCCACCTGATGGTGAGTGGTTACCGTTGCCCATGGACTTCAGCAATGCCAGGGGCAGAGCCAAGCCGCTGCCTACCGCTTAATACTCTCCACAAGCCTCGTTTGAAGAAGGACATGTCATAGCGCTCGGGAAGCACCGTGGAGGGGAGCTCATTCCATAGCCGGATGGTACGTGGCAAAAAAGATCTCTGGAAACGCACTGTGGATGACCGCAGTAGCTCCAGATGTGTAGATGTGTATGGGCTCCAGTAACCTTTTAACACCAGGTGGGCTGTGAGCTCGTCCACCCATCTAAGCAAAAAAAACAAAAGTATATACAGGGGGAGTGGCAGCTGCCGTCATCTTGTCTTCTTGTTTGAAGACCGAGTTTTTTTTTTCTACCTATTCATTAGTAGCCTAAGAGGCTATTCCAGCTACGTCGACGGGTAGGTAAGCTCACGCGCTCAACCTGAGAGAATTAGCTAACACTAGCCCTAGCAAGAGCAGTGCTTCGCAAAATCTACCACCGGATTCGAATCGCGACTGAATGTGAGGGTCCGGCGAGAAACTCGAGTGGATATGAAGAGTGAGATGATTTTTATACAATTAATCCTCCTATAAGACGCTAGATACATTCCTACAACGAAACCGTGTTATATGAAACTAGAAGCAGTGCAAAATGGGGGGTTCAAATGGGTTCATAGTGCAAAATGTAATTTTCTAAATAACTTTAAACAAAAAACTCGTTAACGTGTTGTAGAAGTACCGTATTATGGGAGGGTTACCAAGACAATGAAACTAGGACCTAATGTCTCTATGTGGGTGGCGGCGTTCACGTTCCAACATCCCCAGGTATCGGCAACCAGAGGAACGTCACATCATTACAGTGAATACTAGCGACCCGCCCTCGCTTTGCTTCGGAAACTGTAATTTATTATTGGATTCTCCACTATTTAATGGATGTTATTGTACATATAAACCTTCCTCTTCAATCACTCTATCTATTAAAAAAAACCGCATCAAAATCCGTTGCGCAGTTTTAAAGATTTAAGCATACATAGGGATATAGGGACAGAGAAAGCGACTTTGTTTTATACTATGTAGTGAAGTCGTTGGGGACGCGGGGCGTTGGGGGCGGGGGTGCGTACACCGGTCAAGGGCGCTCCACTTACAGCCAGCGAGACGCCGCATATCTCGCAGATGTGGCGCGGCTCGTTCGGGAAGAACGGCGTCCGGGGATGCTCGGAGTGGTGGTGCTTCATGCAGGCCGCCTGCGTCGGGAACACCTTGCCGCACTGGAAATTGTACCTTAGGGTTAGTGCAGCAGTGACATAAGGGACTGCACTTGGTGAGTCCAAAAGTTATTTTAAAAAAAGTGATTGACACTGGGTAGATTTGTAACAGAAATCTAAAAGAACTGGTACAAATTATATGAGTTTACACTATTAAAGCCAAATCTGTTCTGCCGCATTTCACTGTCGGGTCGTCGTCATTACTGACACGACTGAAGAAGGGAGGTTTTGAAGGGTGCGGGAGGAATACCGTCCTCCCCGGGAGCTTTGCTCATTCGTTTTCATGAGGAGGCGCAACACGCTGGGAGTGAATAACCGTCAGCTCCCAACTCGACTCCCGGCGATTACGGTTTAAGGAATTGGATTACGCCCTCTGACACCTCTGGATGGAATGCAGCCATCAAGGGTACAGTCATTCGAAGTGAACTGCCGCTCCTGCGGGTTTGCCAGGACTTCGGCGCAAGCCAACGACGTAAAACACCGACTTCCCCCCTCGTCCACCAAGGGACAAAGGGGGGTTAGCTTGTGGGTGAGCCGGCGACAGGTACGGTAAAGGGCGGCCATTGTACGGTGGTCGGACGCGTCCTACAGTCCCCCCTCCCAGAAGTCAGAAAGTTCGCAACTTAGTCGCGAGCTCATCCTCAAGTCTGTTTCTGTCCTGGGACATCTGCCGCGTTTCTAGTAATATTATATTAGTAATTTCTTTGTACTAGTGGTCCCGGGGTAGTCGAAGTTCGACTATAATTAATTGAAATTTGAACATTATTATGGTTCTAATTATAGATTTCGACAAAACCACACCATAGACAAATATTAAAGATTAACTTATTCTCAATTTTACCACAGACTTTAAGTAATAATAAAAGTTTGACAATAAAAAGAGTATAAATATATGCGTGTGTGTCAAATACATGGTAGTGTGTGTAATGTTTTTTTATGGATTTAATGTATTATTAAAGCATAATTAAAAAAAAATATGATTATAGTATTCTGCACTCCTTCTCTATATTCTCTATAAGTGTGGGAAATTTCATACTTCTCCGTCCGCGCAATTTTCGTAAAAGAGGATAGAAAATGTTTGCTTCACGTATTAATATATAGATAAAGACTACGCGTCCGAAACTGCTTTAGTCTGCATTTTTATTTATAATGTGTATTCAGAGGCATGTGTTAAACAGTACAACAGCGATACTTCCAGGCTAGTTCATTATGTTAGTACCATCAGCAAGACACAGATGGCGCGCGACTAATCCAAGATGGCGACTGTTGACACTCACGTAGCTGCAAGTGGTCGGCTTCCGGGGCGTCCTCGTCCCTTTCCGCCTCAGCACCTTGGGACAGGCCGGCGCCGGTACGTCTTCAGCCATCGCTCTGGAGGACAACACGACAACATTACTGCGCGCCATTATTGCACACAATCCTAGATGAGGCCGAATGCCCCGCTGTATATCTGATACATGAACGAATTGTAATCGCCGCTTTTCTCGGTTTTCGCGAATTGTATAAAAAAAATTTTATTATTCCCGAACGTTCCAATACTAAGAGATTTCTTATATCCTCATGCCCCTAGACAGGATATGAGGCCAAAACGATAATTTTTTATAGCATTCGGTCCTTGAAGTTTATGAGAATCGCACTAAAAGATTTTATTACAGACAGATAATGAAACTCATTAAAAAGCAATTACAAATCGCGTTAATCCCTCCCCACCCCTACAATCGGGATCCCTGCGTTGTTCAGGTCGTCGCTGGCGTCACGAATCTGTCACAAGACCTCAACCCCGCGTCTCAAGCTGGTCTCCGGTAACCATTTACCATCGGGCAATAAACAAAAACAATCTACCCTCTTGTTTATTTAAATACGCGACGTTATTGATTAGTCCGTGTAAGACTACATTTTTTACTGGTGTTAAGACCTCTTATGAGTCCGCACTTGTAGGTACCAACACCCTGCCTATTTCTGCCGTGAAGCAGTAACGCGTTTCGGTTTGGAGGGCGGGGCAGCCGTTGTAACTATACTTGAGACTTTATCGATGGCGCATTTACGTTGTAGATGTCTATGGGCTCCAGTAACCACTTAACACCAGGTGGGCTGTGAGCTCGTCCACTCATCTAAGCAATAAAATAATAAAAAAGACGTTGTCGTCGTGTGGTGGGTGGGTGCTTTGGACAAGTACCCACTCTGGCTCCACTGAGTGCATGTCTGAGTGAAAGAGATGCTCCTCAAAAGCTTCCTTCGTCTCGAACTTGATGTCGCAGCGCTCGCAGTACGTGTTCACCTCGCCCTGCTGCTTCGCGCCTCCTGCGGACTGTGGACAGCACTTGGCGGTGACGCGATGCCTTCGCAAGACGAGTGCAAGACCCGTCTGGTGGCATTCAGGCATTAGATAACAGCAAGTGTCATAGATCAGCTTGAGACATGGGGTTCAGTTTTAAATTGTTTTCAAACTTAATCTATATGGAACATTAAATGTCTGTCTGTTGGGAAACATAAAATGTGACTGACTGATGGAAAACACAAAAAAATATTAAAAAAATATACTTATATTTCAAAACACATCACTGTATTACGGCAAACGTAGAAAGAGCGATCATAATAACCATCTTAAATAAAAACATAAATGTTATTCTTTCATCGTGGTAATCGTTCGTAAGTATATATACAATAGTAGCAGAACATTTGGCCGCAAACGCTACAAAATTCACTTCAATAAATCAATTTCAACTAGTTACAACATCTATGTCATGAGACGATCACAAATACTTGCTGCACATTTCTACAGTTTAAACACCCCCCCCCCCCCACATCCCCCATTTTTGTTAATCACTCCCTGATTACTTAATAGGAGACCGCAGATACAGCGTTAGGTCATCGTTCTCGTGGAACCCGTCGCTTTGGGACGAAGGGCTCGACGAGTAAATTAACCCACAGACACAGCCCACTGAATTTCTCGTCGGACCTTCTCAGTGGGTCGCGTTTCCGATCTTGTGGTAGATTCTGCGAAGCACTGCTCTTGCTAGGGCTAGCGATAGCAACGTCGTTAGGTTTGAACCCCTTGAGCTCACCTATTTTTTACGCAGAAATGGCCTCGCAAGGCCATCAGCTTAGGTAGGAAAAAAAAGCTTTAGGTTACGCACCGGCTTGTCGTCGATGTGCTTGGCCAGCTTGTGCAGATGCAGGCCGGCCTCGCTTACGAACGAGACGCCGCACAGCGTGCACAGGTACTGGCTGCGGTGCGTGCGCAGGTGCGTGTAGTACGTCGACGAGTGCCTGGAACGGGATATGTGCATCATATTATATAATAGGTTGGGGAAAAAGTATTTTCGCATTATGGTATGTACGAACTTGTAATAAAATCTCTTTGGCTATACTATTTGTGTCTATCATTGAAAGTTTAAATTTTAAAGAAGATAATTCCAAATTCAAATTAGGAAAATGTGTGATTTTTATTTATTTTTCATACTGTCAAGACATTAGTGAATCTAATGAAGAAATTAGATACATTTTAAAATTTTACTACAATTAAATAATAGTTTTAAAAAACTAAGAAAATACGCTTTTATAGAAAACCCAACTAAAAAATAGAAAATAAATTTCAATAAATTTGAATTGAAAATAATGTAAGAAAAAATGATTTTATTGTAAAAAACCGTGGGATGCATGTTATAAGTAGTTATAAATATTTTATGAACAGATATGAGTAGAAGGGTTATTTTGATAATATCCTAAAAAGCAACCTACGCTTTTCTATAAAAGCGTATTTTGTTAGTTTTTTTTTAATATTTTATATATTTATATTATATATTATAATTTATATTATAATATTTTAATATTTTATATTATAATTAATATTTTATTTAAATAAATGAATTTAATAAAATAAAACTGTACATCGACAGGTGAAAAGCTATTAGGTTTAGCTATTTATCTTTGTAATTAAAGATTGTTTTATTTGGTATTAGTATCAACAATTCTATGTTTTTAATTGAACTTCAATTAAGTTTATCCCATTAATAACTTAAGAATTTTTTTGTTATGATATTTTTTCCAAATTTTAAACTTTAATTAGTTCTCCTGTGTAGTTGTAAAAATGTCGCTTAAGCCAAACAGCCTTTCACCTCTCGATACGTTATCGTTATTTGGAAAGGTCTAGGACTGACATAAATTGCTTTCAAATTATAGAGGAGGATCTGTGACCTTGTAAGTGAACTGAAAATTTTATTTAATATTAACTTTGGTGTTAAGTAACTGTTGTTCTGTGTGCTTAGTGCGAGTTTTTTAACGTTCTCGTTAGCGTAAAAGTTGCCCGTATGCAGGTGGAACAGCGCCCCTAGCGGAAAACGTAGGCTAACGATCCCATTCCATACAAATATGAGTTAACTTTTACGCTATCGAGAACGTTAGAAAACTCGCACTAAGCACACCAATGCATCGGAGACACACTTCGGGGTGAAGATAAGTCGTGGTGTGGTCTACTAGCTACAATAATATATTATTATGAAATTGAAAACATTAAGCCTAAACTATTTTATGGCTATTTTTAGATCAAAGCTTTTATGGTAATGTTAGTTATTGGTGCACATTAAAAAAAGCATAGATAATATTCATTTATGATTCAGGGAGCACAAGCTGATTAAAAATAGTTGAATATCATTAGTATCCAATTTAGAATTAAACCCACCTAAATTCTTCCCCACAATGTTTACATTTCCTTATTACACCATTGTGATAATCTTCGTGGAATACTGCAGATGATCTGAAATTTTATCCTTTGTCAAAACTGTATACAGAATTAGAAGTATGACATGTTGTAAACCAGTTTTATATTTTTTCTAATAATGCTTCTGGAGTATTGCCATGTAATCTTTTCTACCATGGCTGTGGTTTAAATTTTGGTATAGTACAAAATCTGAGAAACTCTCAACTTCCTACTCCTCCTGGTTCCTTGTTGAATAGTAGTTGCAGTAGTAAGGCATCTTGAGATAATGTTTGAGTACAACTGGCCTGCCCGTTTCTCTCAGATACTGGTAAGGTTTTAAATCTTTACTGTAAGTACTAAGCATGTCCTGTAGCTTCTTCTTGCTCTTATGCATCTAAGTGGGGTTGGCGCAGCATGTCTTCTTTTTCCATTCAAGCATATCATACGCCAGCTCTGCACTGACAACCTTTTCTCACATTATCTGTCACACAGTACATCCAAGTCTCATAAGGATGTCCTCTCTACTGCCCTGCATTTTTTATCGCCTAGGTGGGTGGACGAGCTCACGGCCCAACTGGTGTTAAGTGGTTACCGGAGACCATAGACATCTACAACGTAAATACCGCCACCTACCTTGAGATATAAGTTCTAAGGTCTCAGTATAGTTACAACGGCTGACCTACCCTTGAAACTCATTACCGCTACACGGCACAAACGACGGCACAAACGGGCGGGTGGTGGTACCTACCCGTGCGGACTCACAAGAGGTTCTACCACCAGTAAAGTTTGTCTCACAAGAGGTCCTACCACCAGTAATTGCTGCATCCCAGCATAAAGTCTTAGTCTTTAATTTGTAAACTAGACAATCTGTGGATCCTTTGTCATGGACAAGAATCAGCAAACACAGTCACCTAATTTATTTTTATATGATGTACTGGCGTTGCCCCAACCACGTCATTTAACATGATAAGCAGACGTGTTTAAAAGCTATATTAGTGCAAAATTTCACCTAAGTCCATTCAGCTTCATAAACGGCCGTCTGATGTAGTGGTAAGTGACATGGTCACTACACAAGGGGGTCGCGGGTTCGTATCCCGTCAAGGGAAGAATTTGTATGATAAATATAAAAATGTCTTTTCCAGGGTTATGGATGTATATTAAATATATGTATGTGTATAATAAAAATCTTACATTTATATCCGTTATCTGGTACCTTTAACACAAGTTCTTTACGAACTTACCACGGGACCAGTTAACGTGGCGTGATTGTTGGTAAATATTTATTTATATAACTATTTTTTCATTATTAAGTGACAAACATAAATATGTACATACTTCCACACTTATAATACTGATTTAGATACTTACTCAATCGTACAAGTTAAATTACATCTCAAACATTTGTATATAGTGTAGTGTCGGGGCATGTGTCTGTTCAGAAAGCACTTCCATTTGAAACGCATGTGACAGAACTTACATTCGATTGGTCCGAGAGTCTGAAAAAATATTACACTTTACTACTTTCCCATTACAGTAAGACTATATTTTGTGTAGCTCTATTAGTTAAATGGTAAAAATTACCAATTTTTTTTATTGCTTAGATAGGTGGACGAGCTAACAACCCACCTGGTGTTAAGTGGTTACTACCCATAGACATCCACAGCGTAAATACGCCACTCACCTTGAGATATAAGTTCTAAGGTCTTAAGTATAGTTACAACGGTTCCACACCCTTCAAACAGTAACGCATTACTGCTTCACGGTAGAAATGGCAGGGTGGTGGTACCCACCCACGCGGACTCACAAGAGGTCCTACCACCAAATTTTGCGGGTTTAATTTTTATTACACGATGTTATTCCTTCACCGTGGAAGTCAATCGTGAACATGTCGAGTATTTATTTCATTAGATAAATTGGTACCCGCCTGAGATTCCAACACCGGTGCATCGTTCAACACGAATGCGCTGGACGTCTTATCCGTTAGGCCAGACGACCTAATTATCATTACTAAATCTCACCTCAGAATGACGTAATTTAGTGTGTCTGTCCAGCATATCCTGTTTCGAAAACCCTTTATAACACTGATAACATCTAAAAGGAGACTTCAAGAACTTGGGATCTTCTGCTTTGGCCTTAAAACTCTTCTCAGCCTCTTCTTCTGAAAGGTAAACAGTTAACCAGTTTTTAGGGTTCAAATAATTAGCTCTCTTTGTTTCAGCTTTAAATTTCTCCGTTTCCATATCTTCTACCTTCTTTGGCTTCTTAAATAATTTCTTTTTAATTTCTTTCCCATTTTTTATGCAATCTGATTTCTTTTTTCTAGTAACTCTCTTTTCTATGACAGGTTTTTTTATTTTAATTAATACTTCATCGTCAGATGAGAATTTATCTTCTTCTATCTTAAGGGACGGGTCTTCAATAGGTTGAATAGGTTCATCATCTAGCTTCTCATCAACTAGTAAAGGTTCAGTGAAAACCTTGTCTTCCTGCTCATTCAGTAATGGTATTACATTATCTGTGAACACAAGCTCTAAATTCTTTTTGTCCTCAACAACTACTTCTTCTACAGCAGTTTCATCTATATCATAATCGGAGTTGTTACGTTCTTGGACATCTGAATAGTCACTCTGAGAATCAATTTCAATTTTTTCGATTTCCGGAACCCTTGTTTCATAATTTGAACTTCGGTGTCTTATTATCTGTGTTTTTACCCTTTCATTAGCGATGACTATACCTAGATTAGATTTTAGATTCTTTTTCTCTCTGTCTATTCTATTTACAGCTGTGTAAGTAAGCTGTTGAAAATAAAAAATTATATTGAAAATGAATTTGTAATTAATGTTAGTAGTTCTTTTGACGTTCAATAAGTATGTACTTTCATTAAAGTTGAATAAATTTTTTTTGATTTCATTTGATTTGATACTAAGCCACTTTTATAGAATCATGGTTACCAGGTGGTGGAAGCAAATAGGATTATCTAATCAGGATACAACATAAATTCAATATATGCACAAGAGCTAACTGAATTATTGACTACTTCAATTATTCTATTATATTCTGTTTAAGAGTTCTTTTGATATAATATCATTCGTAAATAAATATAGTTACTAATAATCAGTAATTTTTATTGCTCTCAACAGAGAGTTGAGCTTACACACCACCTTAAATCTCAATTGTGGTGTATCTATGCACAAATGCTTCATCACCGAGAGTGTTATGTTTCTGAAGCTTACACTGGGAACTATACAAATTGGACATACCTATCTTGGGTTTGATTTTTACAAATATTTGAGGTAATGTGTAAATGTGTGATAGCTACATGTTTATGTGCTTAGTAACTACCTTATGGATTTAATTTTGTTACTTTGTGTCTTATTTGTATCACACAGTCTGTACACTGTATGTTTTAGAATTGATTTATTGTATCTGAGTATACAACAGTTTCAGGCTTTGTCACTTATTTCTATTTTGTACGAAAAAATGACATTATTGATTGAATTTCAGTTTATTTACTAACATTTCCTTTGATAAGGATCTCTTTGAGGGCTTTCTGTCCAATTTTGCATTTCTCCTTAAATTTGTGGAATTTGTACAGCATTGTGGCACATTCATAACAGAAGCACTGAGGTAGTCCGTCCCGATGGTCAATCTGTAGATTGGGTAAAGAAATAACTATACTTTTAACTTTAAGAAAAACTTTAAGTATAGAGGTGCACTAACTTTTTTAGTGAGTTTATATTTAAATAGGCAGAAACAAAACACTGTTTTTATTTTTATTATTTTACTTTTATTATTTTATTAGGTTTTTTTATTTTATTTTGGGCAGCTTTCGAATTCTTGACCACACTCTTTTAAATAACGACATGAAATTTTTGCAGTTGGATATGAACTATAAATTTACAGTTTAACTGCTTTTTTTGTTGGACCATGTCTTGTATGATGTCTAGATAGAGTTATATCTCAGTTAATCTAACCATTACATATTCGTGTTTATGTACATATTTGTGTTTACACAATAATCTTGATTAGAAAATGATTGATTGTTGTTGTTGTTTTACTATGACTTAATATTAATTTACATTTTTTTACATTTTTAATATTATTTACATATGTATTAAAAATAAAAAATAAAAACACTGGCTACAATCGTAAAGATAAAAATATGGGTTTTGATCGTAACAGTATCAATTTCGTTAAAACAAAGCTAATGTTTTCTTTTTTCACAAGCACAGAATTTGTGTACCTTTTCAGCCATAATTTCTTCATAAAAACACTTTAACTGGAATCGATCGTATTTATACATTGTAACATCTTTGTTGAGGCATACCCGGCATACTTTTAGTTCAGGCATATCAGTAAATACAGGTTATCTAAATACTAGTGTATCTTATTCAGTTATTTCAGTGGAAACAAGAAAATTATGAAATGCTGAGACGCTAAAATCATTACACTGTGCACGGAACTTGACAGTTTGTGGCTGTGTTGCTGCTAGCAAAAATCTTTCCTATTCTTTGAAACAGAAAATATTTTACTCTAAATAACCCTAACTCTAACTACATAATGGACCTGTCTATTCTGTTAATGTATAAATAAATACCTTAAATTTTTTGCAACTTGAATCAAACATGTTCTGAACAATACTTTCAGAGTTACCTCTAGATTTTCTCTCGAGACAAAATATACTTTTTGGCGGAAATTTTAAAAATACTATATAGTGAACGAATGTTTATTTTACGACTACGTCTACGAAGACATTTCTTTGTTCATAAGTTCTGTTAGCAAAGCTGTAAAAAAAGTTTGAAATATTAAATTTGATTTTTCAAAAACGCCATTCAGCTTCATGCTTATTTTATAATTACGCTAAAAATGTGTAAAAATGCCTGTTATTTAATGTTGAAAATTACACTTACTTTTTTGTTGATTGTGAAAGGATGTTTTTTTTTTTCAAAAACAATATTCATTTAAACGAAAGTATTCGTATACAATGAGATAAAATAGAGCTGTAAGAGAAAACAAATATTAGTCAACAAAGTGACAGCATCGCTATACTGTAATCAAGCCCGACTTGTAGAAATGCAAATTTACAAATTAACGGGTTAAATTAATTTCATAAAGATTCAAGAGATATTGTAAGCTGTTAAATTAATTAATCACATCTCTGTCTCAATCTCATCTCGTCAAAATTATGTTTCAAATCTTTTGTCAAAAGCAACCACAGCACATCCTGTTTTTTTTTTTTTAAATATACTCACAGCCTTTTTTATACTTGCATTCATTTTTTTTTTTATTGCTTAGGTCGATGGACGAGCTCACAGCCCACATAATGTTAAGTGGTTACTGGAGCCCATAGCCATCTACAACGTAAACGCGCCACCCACCTTGAGATATAAGTTCTGAGGTCTTAGTATAGTTACAACGACTACCCCACCCTTCGAACCGAAACGCATTACTGCTTCGCGGCGGAAATAGGCGGAGTGGTGGTTCCTACCCGTGCGGACTCACAAGAGGTCCTACCACCAGTGAAAAATGTTTCCAGTGAGTACTTTTTTTCAAACTTCACGTTGCAGCTAGTTACATTGAGTAGAATGTGACATCAGCGACAGCCAAGTGTAAAAGTGTTTTCAATCAAAGTCAAGCTTTTTCCTAACTAAATAAACAAAACAAGCGATGATTGTGTGGTTCTAGCGTAACGCGAGCTCGTCTAAAAGTTTTATTAGCGGGTTAGCGGTATACGAACTTAAATTAGATAGGTTGAAAATTTGCCCTTATTTTGTTATAACTATGCAAACTAATTTCAATGTAAGTGGCTGGTTTGTGCTATTCAAATCATAATACCACAGTAATTTGAAGTCGTCGCGGCCTAACGGATAAGACGTCCGGTGCATTCGTGTTGAGCTATGCACCGGTGTTCGAATCCCGCAGGCGGGTACCAATTTTTCTAATGAAATACGTACCCAACAAATCTTCACGATTGATTTCCACGGTGAAGGAATAACATCGTGTAATAAAAATGAAACCCGCAAAATGATAATCTGCGTAATTACTGGTGGTAGGACCTCTTGTGAGTCCGCGCGTCCGGCTGTGAGCTCGTCCACCCATCTAAGCAATAAAAAATAATAATTAAAAGTCATTCTGATGCTGCTACTACTAGACAACATTTTCTTTGAGATTGCCTACAGTACTGGGAGTACATAAGTACTATTAAAACGCATTCAAGAATAATTTCAACGGCAATGGAATTACATCGTGTAAAAAAATCAAACCAGCTAAATTTATGATCATCGGTAGTCAGTAGCTTGGCTGTGCATCTTGCTGGCATCCATGAGCGACGATAACCAGTCCACCATCAGATGGTTCATATGGAGAGTCTGTTGCATTGATAATAAAAAGCGGATTTTCGTAATTACTAATGCGTAAAGGTAGAACATAGGTACTTCAAGTCTGGTAGTTTCCACCATCCCACCTAGATATTTCTGCTGCGAAGCCCATATGGCTTCCGGTTGGTTGTGAGAGTAGTTCGACGAGCGAACTAACCCATAGACACAGCCCACTGAGCTTCTCGCCGGATCTTCTCAGTGGGTCGCGTTTCCGATTCAGTGGTAAATTGTTCGCAAAATTTCCTATGTTGAACACGCGAGCTCACCTCTCCGGTCGTAACTGGAATAGCCCTCTTGGCTACCAGGGAATCGGTAGGGAAAAATGTGACAGTAGTAATTGTGAAATATGATTGAGTTAAAATCTCATGTCGGAAGGTGAAGAAATAACATCGTGTAGAAGTCAAACCCGCAAAATTATAAATTACGTAATTACCGGTGGTAGGACGTCTTGTGAGTACGCACGGGTAGGTAGGTACTTAGGTACCATCACCCTGTCTATTTCGACCGTGAAGCAGTAATGCGTTTCGGTTTAAAGGGTGGGGCAGCCGTTGTGACTACTGAAACCTTAGAACTTACATACACCTCAAGATGAGATCGTGCAACCACCTAAGCAAAAAATAAATAAATAAATGCCTGATCATCTACAGTCGATAGACTTTACTTTTAGGAGGAAATAGGGTAATACGAAATGATTCGGCGAGATCGATTCCGGCCTTTTAACACCGGTGGGTTTATGTTAACGAGTCATTACGTTCGTGCCCTACCCTAGTCTTTTATGATATCAAGTGTAACATCTATGGATGTGACGGAAGTAGATTTAGTATTTATTTATTTAACAGTCTCTTGGCTTCTAGTATCTTTGTGTCGTATTTTATAGTGTTTATAAATTCATATATTTATTTATTTGTTGCCCTTCTAAGTCGAGTGGGCCAGATGGCATTCCTGCCGTGGTTTTGAAAACGTGCGCCCCTGAGTGGATACCTACGCTAACGAGTTTGTATCGCCTCTCGTATAGTACTAACTGGGTTCCGTCTTCATGGAAGACTGCCTATGTCCACCCTATCCCCAAGAAGGGTGACAAGGCCTATCGCTATAACTTCCTTGCTTTCCAAGGTGATGGAGCGAATAATAAATACACATCTCCTGAAGTATCTTGAACATCACCAGCTGATCAGTGACCGACAGTACGTTTTCCGTCATGGTCGCTCAGCTGCCGATCTTCTTGTAAAACTTACTCACAGGTGGGCTGAAGCCTTGGAGAGCAAGGGCGAGGTTCTTGCTTTCGACAGGGTCTCGCACAGAGCACTTCTGTCGAAGCTACCAGCTTACGAAATCCCCGAGGGACTGCAAGTGGATCGCTAGCTTTTTGCTCCACAAAGCCCGTTTGAAGAAGGACAGGTCATTTCGCGCGGGAAACACGGTGGACGGGAGTTCATTAAATTTTAAAGCCGGATTATATCTGCTAGGTTTCTCAGAAGTAAGTACCTAAATCAATTGTGAATCTGATACCTACTAAAAGGCAAAAATATTTACACGAAGAAATAAGCCAGAACACATACTAGAACTTATTGAGTTAATATTAACAAATAAATCTGCTTCCAATAAAAAAAATGAAAATGCAAAATGTGTACAGTGAAATCCGAAGGTATAAAAAAATAAATAACTAAAATCTATTTTTCAAAAGCTATTCTTCAAATTTCTACTCTTTTTTTTACGATTATTGCTCGATGTAGCTGATAAAGCTAATACCAAGGAAAAGTTCCATAAGCAGTATGTTCCATAAGGCTATTTGACAAATCGGTAAATATGAACTCATTACCCACTTCCCTAGTTCGCGACTACGTTTTATTGGGGTCAGCTTCACTATCTCTACGGTTATATCCGGCTTTGAAGTCAAGCCCAGATTTCGGCCTATAACTTTTATTTTCGATCTAATTCTAGTTGAGCAGTTGTATTTACTTTATCAAATAGGGTGAATGAATAATATTGTAAAATAAAATAGCTAGGTTATTAATATGTTTGAGATATAATTTTAATAAAAATAAAAACATTTCTTCGAAAAAGCCATTTTAAGCTTTGTTGTGCATAATTTTGAATTATGTTTAACCAGTGTGTGATACTTCAAGGTGACCCGACTGTCACCCTAGAAAGATTGGTAGTAGTTCTATTTTTCCAACTGGAAATACAAAGGTATACTATGTTAAAGGCCTCTTAAGATCTTCGGGCTCCACCCGCTTTGTGCGGGGAGGAACCTAGGCGTGGGGCGGCGTGGTAGGTCGCGTTCCCCCGACCGCTCCGGGGAAAGGTGTAGCGCGGCACTATCAATCGGGCTCTTGGCCCGTTGACCGAGGGAACCGGCGGTCATGTTGCTGGCGGCCGCCGGTCCGGCGTCTGGGGGACGGCGGGATGGATGTAATGTGCTCTGCGTAAGCCCTGTCCCGCCGTCTCAATAGCTCCGACTGGGTTCCCGCCCGGTCCGGGGTAGGGCGCCGGCTGTGAGCGGCAGGAGTTTTTAGTGAGGTTCGACTCCCACATACCGTGCGGGTGGGGACCCGGCGATTTTCTCCTGTGGTAAAAAAAAAAATGTTAAAGGCCTAATGTTAAATATTATTATTTTTTATGGAAAATTATAAGATGGCGTGAAATGAAATGAAGTTGATAAATTTGAAACATTAATCAATTGGCATGAAATGATATGGGATGAAATTTAATCTCAGTAAAACGGCTGTTATTTACTGAGACTTTTTCAGTGGACTTTTCGAAGATCCCGAGAAACTAGGTCCAGCGACTTTGTATCATTTTCCCATATTTGTGCACATTCACAGATACTAAACAGATAATAAACCACCATTATTACACATTTAAACTTGAAGAAACACTAAATAGACAAAAAAAAAAACAAATCACACAACTTCGCTTCTCGCGTTCCCACCACAGAGACCTTGAAAAGATTGGTTTTTCTTATTAACATAGTTATGCTACCGGGAATCGTGACGTGAAGGATAGCCATAATCCTAACACCTACCTTCAGATACACAAACAAACCACAACAGCAATTAATAAACGTAAACGAGCCTGTGCTTTCCATGAAAGAATTGTGGTTCATTTATTGAAGTGAAACTTCTTTAGAATCGTTTTGATTTCAAACTCAATGAAACGAAATGAAACGAAACGAAAAAAGAAGTCCATACAATTATTTTTATTTAGTTTGTTATCAACAGATGTCGCTGCACGTAAATTCAACAATTCCTGAATCGCGCTAACGAGATGGTACGCAGTTGATAGAGGTTCTCGTATTTATCTTGCTTAATCATACTTACCTGGAGTATGGATACCATGGTCTTGAAGGAGGTTCCCCCAGAGTGAGGCTGCTCTATTGCACTGCGGGGGGATGGTCGAATCTTGCGATGATTTTTATTAATAATAAGATTAATAAGTTTCACTTCTACCGTGTGTGACTTGCACACAGTACACACACGCACTTTGGAATAAGATGAATGGAAGAACCAATGAATAAATATTTTTTTTGTGGGTTTAACTAAATACTCGACTGAAATAAAGTTACGGGATGTGTATGTAAGGTAAAAGCTCCTAATACGGCGGTAGTCAAAATCGCTTCCTATTACGGTGGTATTTCTATTTTCGACATTTATTCTTGTTTTATTCAGTTTAAGCTCACCAAAACGGAATCTATTTATTCTAAATCTATTACTTCATAACATAACTGACATTTTCAAGTGTAGTATATAAACAACACTACAAGATCTATCAGTTTGTAGCACGGCATCAACGTGAGAGGAGTTTCCATACAAACGCGGAACAAAAAAATAAGTACACTAATATTTAGAAACTAAGTTTTTTGTATTAATAAGTCGTTCAACTTTGTTAATGTGTTATTTATAGCATTTTCCTACTATTATACTTACTTTTTAAATAGCTTGTTTCATATATGTAACTCATTTTTTACTCAAAAAATCAGAAACAAAATACCGCCGTAATACGGTACGAATTTTATAGATTAATCCTAATACGGTGGTATAACTCCGAAATAGGAAATATACTGGGCATATTTAATTGTTTATAACTTTCAATTTATTAAGTTATTGAATTAGTTCCAAGTTTAGTTGGAATAATTATTAATCTTGTAAATTAGAAACCATATTCTGCGGTATGTATTATTCATTAAAAATCTAGTTAAATATGAAAACTGTCGAGTGCAAAATGTTGGTTTCTTAGAAGGGGTAAAAATAGGAAGGTGTATTTTAATTAATCACAAATCATTTATTTTGTATAACTGTTGACTTGAGTTTTACACATCTGGGCCAAAAAACTGTTATCGTTTGATTAAGTATTTATATTCTTTGTTTATCGAAATTTTGATGGGTCAGAATTAGGATTAAAAAAATACGAGTAGTTTTCCTATTACGGTGGTAGTTATTTCCAGGTAACTCTGTGTTAGGTTCTATGATCTCCTATTACGGTCATATTCATAGAACATAAAATTATAAGTTTTAGGATTCCATAGAAATAATAGAAAGGTTACTTATACTTATTTTACACAAAAAGATAATACAATAAAAACAGATTTAAAGAATGTCTAAATACTATGTACAAAGGCGAGCTTAACTCTTCATGAGTTTTCTTCCAGCAAACCCTTTTCAGAGAGAAATACGATGTATAAGAGGGGAATAGTGTACAAGTGAAAGGTTATTAAAATATATTAAATACAGTGGATTTCATTAATAACGACCTCGGTTATAGCGACGTCGAACTTACGTCCCTTGAATTTAAAGCATACTTTCGTAAGAAATTCATTCGGTAAGAGCGACTTTGGATACTATAGCGTCAATTTCGGGTATAGCGATTTGTTTTTATGAACCATTTATGACAGATTCCCAGAAATCCCGTACAGAGAATTTCTATTGAGTCGGTAAAGGCACAAAGACTCATTCATAAAACTATTAAACTTTCTTATCTTTTGTTTACATTCACAGATGACCATCTGTGAAACATTCACAGATGGTCAAGCAAATGCTTTGTTTGTTTGTTCCTAAGCAGTCCTCAATAAATTTACCATTAAGTAATTCTATTTTGTTCATCTTAAATATGTATAGCTCTATTCAGACAGCAGTGGCAGCGGCCGCCGCATCAGCCACCGAACATTTTTATCCTTTCAAGCGATACTGATCTATAAAACAATGTAGATAAAGTTTAACATTCTTTCAAAGCTGAAAGTGCTCTTCGCACCTTTTTTTTCTCCTACCAATGCTGATAGCCTTGGCAGGCTATTTCAGCTTCCCCTTGACGTGTAGATGATCTCATGGGGCTCAAACCGGGAGTGTTGCTAACACTGACCCTACGAAGAGCAGTGCTTCGAAGAATCTACCACTGGATCGGAAACGCGACCAACTAAGAAGATCCGGTGAGAAACTCAGTGGGCTGCGTCTATAGGTTGATTTCTTCTTCGAGTTCTTCATCGCAAGCGACGGGTTCGGCGAGGACGGTAACCGGTGCTTGAGGTACCTAAAACACCGTTAATGGATCGGGAAGATCTGTAATGACGTGCTTAGGGCGACGTCGACTGTTTACCATTCGGTCCACAAGATCGGGTAGGCCTTCGCATCGCTGTCGGCCGTTGCCACCGATGTCTGCATTGAGCCGAAAACTTCACTTACCTTAAGTTTACCATTAAGTTTAAGTCTAAAAAACCTTAGTTACTCCTTATATCATCAGCTATCTATTAGTGAAAGTCTCGTCAAAATCGGTCCAGTCGTTCCAGAGATTAGCCGGAACAAACAGACAGACAGACAAAAATTGTAAAAAATGTTATTTTGGTGTATGTACCGTATATATATTTATATGCATGTGGTAACAAGCGGTTATTTCAATATTACAAACAGACACTCCAAT
Source organism: Bombyx mandarina (assembly GCF_030267445.1). Classification (NCBI taxonomy): domain Eukaryota; kingdom Metazoa; phylum Arthropoda; class Insecta; order Lepidoptera; family Bombycidae; genus Bombyx; species Bombyx mandarina. The sequence continues at coordinate 10,279,153 of NC_143226.1, forward strand.
TTTATTTATGTGTATACATTCGAAATTCTCTAGAATTCTCATGTTAAAATACAATCCAAATCACTTTTAAACGCGGTAAAAATGTACTCTTCTTTCCGAGCAGACCTGTGTGAATGCACTGTTATACTTACAAAGGTACATTTGTATTATAAATTTCATTAAAAGTGGTCAATTAATGCAAAACTTACAATTTAAGTTCTTCACATTTATATTATTTACTTAATAAATATTATATGTTCGGAACTTAATAAATATAATTTCTGACCCTCTGTATTAGGAACCGTCTACCGCAGTAATAGGCTCTGACCTCAATCATACCTCCGTATTAGGGAAAATCGACCCGGCTATTTAAAACATTTTTTTAAATAAGTTATTTCTAGAAAAGAAACATAGACTCAACAGTAATACGAAATTTAAATTCCATTTTTGACGATGAAAATTTTTTCCATCTTTACAAATACTTACAAATGCTTATTTTTCTTTCTTACTTTCAAATTTTGCGAAATACCTCCGTAATAGGTGCTTTTACCTTATGTATACGAACGCGCGCTGAAATCACCATGACAAAGGACCCGAAACGAGCGTGTTAGCCAATTAAATTGGGTACGGTGTTGATACACGTGGCTTGCTACCCTGACTACTCTAGGAGTCCGCATTCAATTTCTGGGCATTCGGAGTCTAGGCACATTTACTTTTTCTTTTAAAGTATGTGTGTAAAAGAGAAAATTGTAGCTTGGGCTTGATTAATGTTCTTAATATTGTTACGCCATAAGAGTAACACCATCTATCGTCGAACAGTCGAACGAATATCGAGGGTGCTAGTTAAGTTGAGAAGTACAACACCATCTATTGTCCGATAGTAGAAATACACATCGAAGCTACTCGACTTGCCCAGAATGTACTAGATAAATATAGGGATGTCTATAAAAGCGTTGCAGAGATGGCACGAAGGCAGTTATTATAATAATCGGAACTACTCGAAGGAAAGGATCACCTGAAGCGAAGCGGAAGAAGTGGATTGAGAATTTTAAATTTGTTCGTTAAGTGTTCTCTAAGTATTAATACAGTTTCATTTTATACTTCGGTAGAAAGTTTTATTTCGCATGATGATATAATATATCTAATAATAGCAATAGTAGATTGAGGAAATCAATCATAATATCTTCCGATAAATAGCCTGGACATTATAGCTTTTGGTACGTCTATCAAATTCATTCGCCTTATTAAAAAACAACACGCAACAATGAGATATTTTCACTACTATAAATATTATGCTAGTTGCGTACACCTTGACTTGTTTTCTGCTAAAACACGTCATGTCTTCAATCGTTTATCTCATCATTCATTGAGTTTTAGGGTTGTCAATTAAATAAAGATATAATAATATTTTTTATTTATTACTTAGATGTGGACGAGCTCACAGCCCACCTGGTGTTAAGTGGTTACTGGAGCCCATAGACATCAACAACGTAAATGCCGCCACCCACCGTGAGATATAACTTCTAAGGTCTTAGTATAGTTACAACGGCTGCCCCACCCTTCAAAGCGAAACGCATTATTGCTTCACGGCAGAAATAGGCAGGGTGGTGGTATCTGCCCGTGCGGACTCACAAGTGGTCCTACCACCAGTAATTACGCAAATTATAATTTTGCTAGTTTGATTTTTATTACACGATGTTATTCCTTCACCGTGGAAGTCAATCGTGAATATTTGTTAGGTACGTATTTTATTAGAAAAATTGGTACCCGCCTGCGGGATTCGAACACCGGTGCATCGCTCGACACGAATGCACCGTCTTATCCTTTAGGCCACGACGACTTCAAAATACTCTTTACGGACTTACTACTCTAATCTTTAGGCCACGGCTTAAATAATCCCAACTATAATGCATTTTGTACTTAAATTGCTTTTATAGCTACACACCCTTAGCATGTTTTTATTGCCTCCCAGATTAATTTGTAACGAAAACTAGAAATAATAACACTTAAATCACTTTGTACCTAGACTGAAATAGATCGTATCACAGCTCTTCTCAGTCGGACACTCTTGTCAGAGTGGTCGTGGTTGCGTTGACGCTGTATGTGCAGTAGGACCTGTTAGGTCGCCCATGCTCCCGACAACCGCCCTCCAGGAATGCGCTTCCAGGTCTGGCGGTTCGAAGCGTTACGAGTACATTCGACCATAGTGGACTCAGTTGCCTTCTTTATTAGGTCAGTCCAGCGGGTCGGTGAGCGGCCGCGGGATCTTTTGCCTTCCACCCGGCCCTGGACTACCAGTCTCTCCATCGAGTGCTCTTTTCTGGAGATGTGACCAAAGAATTTTAAAACCCTCAGTTGCACTGTTGACGAGAGTCGGTCTTTGATACCGAGTTCTTTGAGGATGGATGCATTGGTGCGGAATGCCATCCATGGGATCTTTAGGAGGCGTCTCCAGCACCACATCTCCAGTGCATCGATTTTACGGCGATCCTGCAATCTTAGAGACCAGGTTTCGGCTCCATAGAGAAAGATTGGAAACACAAGACATCTCATCAATCTGACCTTAGTCTTCTTGGTAATCCTCCTATCCTTCCAAATCTTTCCCAGCCGTTCCACGGCTGACCTGGTAATGGCGCATCGTCGTCTGATCTCTTCACCACATCCTCCAGTGCTTGAGATAGCAGAGCCGAGGTAGATGTAGGTCTGTACAACTTCGCAGTTACCTATGTTTTGTACATTGGTTCCATTTTGTTCAGCCCGGTCTACTATCATCATCTTCGTCTTATCCCGGTTAATAGCAAGTCCGAATTTAAGGCTGGTAACTTCCAGACGAGTCAGTAGAATTTCCATGTCTTCTCTAGTCTGTGCGAGAAGGGTAGTGTCATCAGCGTATCTTAAGTTGTTAATCACTCGTCCCCCAACTGATACACCTTTATCCCATTCTTCCCATTCTTCCAGTTCTATCACAGTTAATGACCGCTAAAATCAAAACGTTCCTAAATGGCAATCTGGAATCTGTTCATGGTTACAGACAGCTCTGAATCTGTGGTCGTAACGTTACCGCCGATGTTAATGCCTAAAATACTGGTATTCAAGCGATGTAGGAAGCTAACACTTACTAGTACGAGACCTCTCGACTTATATACCAAATTTCAAAACATATATACCAAATTTCAAAACATTGGTATTAGAAAAAGTCGTATGTGTTCATATGAATGACCACGCAACGAAAAAACTATATATTTTTTTAATTGTCACACTTTATTACACATAGCGCGGTTTCTATCCCTATGACGTCATTCGAGGGTAAATTAAGTGAGGAGCTAACAATGAAAGGTCAATATAAACGCATTATTTATTTATTTAAAATCGAAATATTTATTATTGGATTAATATTGGAGGATATTTTTAAACTAATTAAGATCTTTAATATGATAACTAATTTTTCGTTTTGTTGTCGGTGCCCAGTAATTAATATCCTCAAGCAAAACTATTTTTACGGTTTAATCTAAAATTTTTTAATAATTTGAATTGCGGTTCTGGTACTATGATAAGATGAGGTGCCATGAATCTACTAGGAAAATCTTTAAATGGGCAAGTACCATGTAAATGAATTTTTAAATGTGTAAATAAAATTTTTGGCAGCCCTATTACCTATAAGTAAGCCTTGATAAGTAATACCACCGTTCTTTGTTCGATCCATCGTCTCTTTATTTATAATATTAATAAAAGCAGATCACATGTTGATACCTCTCAGAAGGTGCTCGAAAATTGGAGCTCAATAAAGATATTGAATTAAGAAAACATTCAGTAGGATGCCGATACTACTAAGGTTTGTAGTACTGGTGTAGTATATATAGCTTTGATATACTGGTGGTAGGACCTCTTGTGAGTCCGCGCGGGTAAGTACCACCACCCTGCCTATTTCTGCCGTGAAGCAGTAATGTGTTTCGGTCTGAAGGGTAGGTCAGCCGTTGTAACTATACTGAGATCTTAGGACTTATATCTCAAGGTGGGTGGCGAATTTACGTTGTAGATGTCTATGGGCTCCAGTAACCACTTAACACCACGTTGGCTTTAAGCTCGTCCACCCATATAAACAATAGTAATGCTTTATTTTATTTCAATGATTTCGATAAACAAGACTGCATCACATTATTAATTTGTTTTTGCCTTCGAAGACTGTACGATCAGGACTGGAAGTACAAACCACCTGAATGTCACTGTGGTTTAAATCGCTTCGAACATCAGTGATGTCAAGGACATCCAAACTTTCGAAGACTCAGAACTTAGGTCAATCTTCGTTCGAAGAATAGTATAGAGCGCACATAAAAGACATTTTTATTTATTTATACCCAGAACTACTCAGAACTTAGGTCAATGTTCGTTCGAAGAATGGTAAAGTGCGCGCATAAAAGACATTTTTATTTATTTAATACCCAGAGCTCGTTATCGAAGTTTATGGGATGGACAGAAATAAAACATAAATCTCTACTAGCATTATCAGAGTTAATACTACACGCGAACGACACCCGTCTTGAGGTCTATTGAGATACATCATGAGAAGTTGATGAGAGACTTCAGAAATAAAAGGGCTTTTATACTTATTTGACGGAGCAAGCTGGTTCCATGGTATTTTTAAAATGATGACGTTAGCGTTGTCTTCATTATCATTGCCTTCCATAGTGACAGCTACTTAGACTCAGTTTTCCAATGAATTCCATTTATTACATTTCAAGTGTACAGCGATAACAGCAGAGCGCTCCGCTCTGTTCGGCTGCTCGAGCCGGAATGCTTTGTGCGACAATAGTCACTCGTATTTATAGTAGAAAGTGAGCTTAATCATGAACTCCCTTGAATACCGTCTTAACAGTTGCTGACATGCATAACATTAAGGAAACTACTGAAAATTACTGGTGGTAGGACCTCTTGTGAGTCAGCACGGGTACCACCACCCTGCCTATTTCTGCCGTGAAGCAGTAATGCGTTTCGTTTTGAAGGGTGGGGCAGCCATTGTAACTATACTTGAAATTTTAAAATATATATCTCAAGGTGGGAGGCGCATTAACGTTGTAGATGTCTATGGGCTCCAGTAACCACTTAATACCAGGTGGGGTGTGAGCTTGTCTACCCATTTAAGCAATAAAAAAAACCAGTTATCTTTAAATATTTTTAGTTTTAGGACGTTGCGCCGATATATTATGATATATTTACTTTTTTGTTCTAATTATGAAGTATTAAATGTAAGTTAACGTGTGTCTAGAATGTATTAACGTTTAGAAGTAATCCGTTACTAATATTGTGTGAGTTTCTTTAATAATTTACATACTCAAATCATAATTTAGAAATTAACTTGAAAATCTTGGACGTTTATTATCATTAGTCATAACAACATTTACAGGTACCTATTTCTACCATAGCGGGTAGATAACGGTAGGTATACGACACGTATTACTCAAACAAAACAAAACAAAAAAAGTATAATAACTATAGATTAATTGGTAAGAAAAAGAAATGAAGTCAAATGTACAAAATCAATAAGATGTACGTGCATTTTCAATGCAAAAGTTCAAAATGGGTCATTTGACCCGCTATGGTAGGTATGTTTAGTGTTAATCATGCTGGCGACTTTCAAGAAATACGTAGAATTGAGAATTTAAATCAGCGGTCGCATGTTTCAAAACGTCACCTTAACATGTTGTCGTTGAAGCTAATAGGGTTCTGTTAAAAGCATCCGTCTCAACACTGACGTGATCCAAAGGAAATTACGTCTATTAAGAAAGATGATACCTTCAACGTAAACATTTCTGGATCGTGTGGACTATTGACTTATTACTCATCAAATTAGGTAGGTACTTTTATTTATTCCGAATGTATTTTAAAGATAATTTTTTTATGATGCTCAATTTATGTTATTTTGTTTCTTTATTTAACGCGAAGATATCGTCTGTTGAGAACTTTATTCTTAATTTCCTTTAAATCTGAAATGAAAGCTTTAATTTGTTGTAAAATATAATTAATATGCTTCATTAAATATTAAAAAAAATATGTATAGATTTTAATTTTTTATTAACAAACAAAAAAAAGCAACAGTGGTTAGGAAATTCAATAATACGAAATTGGGTGTCAAGAGAACTAACCGAGAGATTCTAGAGACTTCGCTGCGACTATTGACAGCCGCTGGTAGGTCTTGCATACGCGATTCAGCCCTTTTATTACATATCGAGGGGTTAAAAGCTATTTTCTTTAAGCGACATTTCAGCAACTTTACAGGAGAGCCATTTAAAGTTTAAAATTTAGAAAAAATATCATAACAAAAAAGAACTTCTTCGGCTATTTGAATGTGGTAAACTTAATCGAAGTTCAATTAAAAACATCGAACTCTTAATGCTAATACTAAATAACACGAACCTTTAATTACAAAGATAAATGTCCCGTATTATAAGCAAAATATCGCTTAAACCAAATAGCCTTTTGCTCCTCAGTTTCTGTTTAATAGTATTTGGCTTGGCGGACGCAGCCCTGTCTCAAAAAAAAAACTTTGGATCTGATAGAATGGTAGGTTATTATACGATTTTTTTTTGTATGATAGGTATTTCGAATACTTATCAGTGCTATCATATGTATTATAATAATATAGAAGTAACGCAACGTAGGTAGGCAAATTTTATATTGACTGATAAAAATATTATTTATTCTATTCATTCCATTAGAAGTGTAAATTGGCTGTATAAGCTAAAAGGTATAAGCCTTAGATAGTGTCAAGCTTACTGAGAATAGCTGTCACTGGCTGTCAAAACTATCTGTCACTTCCTTCGCCGTGGTTTCGTGGCTCTTTGACTGCGAATTTTGATAATCTCAAGAAATGTATAGCATTTTCGCATTGGTTTTTATAAATAAATTGTCGTTAAATGTTATGGCGTGCTAGTTTTCTTTTAACGATCTGCACACTCGCCAGTTCCCGAACTTACATTGCCAGCTCATAGGTACGCCATGCCTATGTTAATATTGACGATGAAATACCTATTTAATATAATATTAGATACAGAAAAATTTTAACACGTTTTTTAAGGTTAAGTTTTTTTTATTATTTTTTATTACTTAGATCGGTGGACGAGCTCACAGCCTACCTGATGTTAGGTGGTTACTGGATCTACAGTCCACAGTGGTTACAGATCTAGATAGACATCTACGTCGTAAATGCGCCACCCACCTTGAGATATGAGTTCTAAGGTCTCAAGTATAGTTACAACAGCGTAGTACCGTGCAATAAACATTCAATACTATTAATAATATTTACGTCTTTATGGTAAGAAGCAATGCTGTAAGGATTTTACATAAAATAAATCGATCAGGAGATTTATTCGTAATTCACCGATGGGAAATAAGCTCGTAAATAAAAACTGAGAGATTTATAGTTGTTTATAAACAATTTACATTCTACGGCTCCAAGATGGACTTGTGTTTTGAATTACCCAAACAAACACATCCGAGTTAATAATAATATAATGTTAAATAGCTGACTCGGAAGTGCATAGTAGTTAGTGCTCATGAGTGTTGCGCCCAGGGTCGTGGGTTCGAGTCCCAAATCGGGCAAAGATTCGTGTGATGAACAGTTTTGCTTGCTGTTTATCTGGGTGTTTATCTATACTATTATAATATATAAATCTACAGTAGTTTTTACGGATGTTCCGTTATAACTACTGAACCATGCATCCGATTGACTTGAAACTTGGTATCTATGTAGAAAATACATGTACTTAATGGATGGACTAATATTTATATGATTGTTGGACTCCCTAATAATAATGACAATAAATAATAATGTTAATGATAAACTCGCAGCGAAGCGAGCGAGTACAGCTAGTTATCTATATACAGTCAAACCTGGATAAGCGAGAGTTCAAGGGAGCACAATCTCAATCTCGCTTATAGAGGTTTCTCACTAACCCGAGTTTCTCGCTAATGCTCCCTCTGAATTTCATTTCGCGATTTTCCGGATTAAAACGCATTCATTATTTTAAGTTTAGCACTTAATGAGAGTACTTTAACTTTCCGTTTTGATATGATGCAGAACAGAACTTTCCTTCGCAATTGATTAACGATAAACTGAGTAAGTCCCACAAACAGGACGGTACACAGGCACACGTGTCCATTCGAAAAGAATGCCATAAAATAACAACGTTATTTAGTTCCACGAAATAGAATAGGTTCAATATTGACGAGAAAACAATACAAAAACAATGGAAGGAATTTCCACAAAAGTTAAGAATGAGTCATAAAATAGCAGATGTTAAATTTTTTATTTGTTTTGTCATGTTCCTCCTAAATAATATAAATAAATAAAGCTCAACTGTCGCTTATAGAGGTATAGATAAGTAGCAGTCTCACTTAAGGAGGTCCATGAGGGAAAAACGACTCTCTCTTACAGAGGTTTCTGTTTCTCACTAATAGAGGTTTTGGGAGCTTAAAATGACGGGTCCTGGCTATTACTCTCACTTATAGAGTTTTCTCACTTATCCAGTTCTCACTTACCCAGGTTTGACTGTATTTATATATTGAAACGAATATAAGCACGTATCCATAGCACAGGGATCTTTAATTTGGAGCCGGATGACCGTGCGTGATTTGTTCCCAGCTTTTTACATCTGAGTTGACGTCTGTATGTAAATTTATTACGGACTATGTATGGTCTTTCGCGTGGTTATAATTCTAACGTATAACCTCATACACGATTCGGCGAGACAAGAATCATTCCCAAAAAAGAGTCCAAGGGACATAGCTGACTAAAAATCAAATCAAAGGGCGTGGTTTCTATTGGATCATAGCCTGCCATCCCACCGAACTTAATTTATCGTTAACATGTACACAAATTGATTCAGATGTACGCATAGTGCTTAGTCACACAGTCACACTAATCCATTATTATTCGTGGTCATTGTTAAATTTGAAATAAGGATGTGACTTGATCACGATATAAATAGTTTAATGAGACGGGTAAATATTTTAGTCTCTAAGGAACAAAGGTTCAAAATCACTTCGATTGTTCCTATCAATGATTTGTATTTATTTTAATGTTTATCTCCATTCTTAGTTCCTCCAAATCTCATGTTATGTCCTAACGCCATATTGAATAGACATATGGAACAGAATCGCGACCTGTTCGATGTCATATAGTCACGGTTTTAAGAAAATAAAGTATAACCAAAATTAAATTTTATTTTATGTAAGTTTAATGTATGTATATATTTTCTATAATAATGTATTATCTATATCACACCGCGACATACCTGCTATATTTTTATATTTTCTAGAATTTCTGTAAATTAAACGGTTGTCTGGAAGAGATCGCTTTTAGCGATAAGACCGCCTACTGTACAAATGTATCTGCTTTTTTTGATTGTTTTTTGAATGTAAATTGTGTTTTGGTGTGCAATAAAGTGTATTCTCTCTCTCTCTCACTCTCTCTCTCTCGCACTCTCTCTCTAAATAACCAACTCATAATTCTCAGTCCAGAAGCATTTAGTATGTTAAACACTTAATCCGTATGTGCTTACGTAACATGCTTGTAATCTCGAGCTTATGGAAGGTATTAAGGATTTCAGAAACTCCAAGCTATCCGAAATATGAAGACTGAATAGTTCACTTCAAAGGATGGTGTAAATGTTTTAGTTAAATAAACTTTGTTGTGTTCCCGCTATATGGTTAGTGAATATTTTGTTACAGTATATTTTTTATTCCAGACGGAGATCTCGTTAGGGAACTCAGGAGATATTGATATCAGCCGTTACCTTGTAGACGGAAACATCATTGCGCTGACTAAGTTTAGTGGCGGTAGGACCTCTTGCGGGTCCGCACGGGTAGGTACCACCACCGCCCCTATTTCTGCCGTGAAGCAGTAATGCAGTAATGTACTTGAGACCTTAGAACTTTTATCTCAAGGTGGGCGGCGCATTTACGTTGTAGATGTCTATGGGCTCCAGTAACCACTTAACACCTGGTGGGCTCTGAGCTCGTCCACCCATCTAAGCAATAAAAATAATAATAATAATAATAAGTAGAATAAAATGAGTTCATAGTGTATTGGTGAAGTATGGAATACGTCACATGCTAAGTTAGTGTTCTAGGTATAGACAGCAAAGTTAGACAAGCCTTTCGACCTGATACTGAATCGTTAACTTAATTCTTAAAAGTTAAAACAGCCATGTAACTGTGCACTCAAACTTTTGAGAAAATACATCTGGAAGTGCTCGAAAACACCATGAACCAGTATTCTTGCCCAAATGATATTTAGATAGGTAGGTATGTAGCAGAAATGGTGCTGAAATTCGCTTTGGATGTGGAAGTTTGTAAGGATTGGTTTGGTTCAGTTGTCCCTTAACGCTTTACACTAATTCTCTTTAAACTTTCACACACATTGGTCAACAACACGAAAATAATTACTGGTAGTATGAGATTTGTTGGGTTGAAAAGTCTTCAGTTAGGACGTCAAAGTCTGCCATAATCAAACGTGTGTGACGTTAGCTGAGCTTCTGGAGATGGGTGGTGGTCTATGACCTATGAAATGCATTTCCATTAGAACTGAAATATCTACAGGCTCTTATTCCGCAACTTACCAGTGTAGTATTATGAAGAATAGGGATATAGCACAATAATACCTTAATTTCTAAGAATGGGGTGATTTGAGAAAACTGTCTATAAGCTTGAAATATAAGACATGAGACAGAATAAACCAACTACAACGTCATTGTACTGTGACGATGAAATTGGGCATTTAATAGAGCAATGAATTACGATATTCCGTCATCTCATTTTATATGTGCCTCAGAGAGGAATATGACAAATTTCATATATTGTGACTATGAGGAATTCGAAATTAATTGCTTTAGACAATTTCGTCGATAGAGAATTATATAATAATGCTTATAATCCAGACTACATAGATAATAATGCTTATAATTCAGACTACACAGACTGTAGAGGAATTAGGTTACCAGTGTGCCATGTGTGGTTGTGTCGTTACCTACTGGAAAATGTAGGGGCGCTGTTCCAACTCCATACAAATTTGAGTTAACTTTTACGCGATCGAGAACGTTTAAAAGCTCGCACTAAGCACACAGATACTTAGATATGAACTCCAAAACAACTGATCGATTTTAGCAGCTCAACTCCACGTCTTATAGCTTGATATGGGTCCGATAAGGTACATGAAAGCCTTTAAAAATAAATCTGTTTCAGATCCCATATGGTGTCAACCGATTACCAGGAACGATTGACATCATAGTATCGGCCCCGGTTCTTATTTTACGACACCAGGTCAAATGGAATTATAATACCTATACTACCCTTTAAAGCGAAGCTCCTAATTGCTTTACAGCAAGAATAATCAGGGCTGCGATATTATGCTATCGGATTCTACTATGGAAACCCATGTTTTTATGAGGCTGCTTTGGCTTATGTTCCCAAAAACGCTTAATAGCCTATAGACAAAATATTCTCAACAACTAATTTCCTAAAAGCATAAATAAAAAATTAATGTTTCTTTCTTGTTTTCAGTTCTCTCTGTACTCTGTCACAATTACTCTGTAAGTTTACCGTGTAATTGTTATAATAGAAGAAAACTTTCAGAAATTGTGAATTGAAATTGTGTATAAGTAAAAAGTCATTTACCAAATGAACGCCAAATAAATACATTAACATTAAAAAGTTCTCTTCTGCGTCCAAGTTTGTTTCCCTTCATTCATGTATTTCTTCGGAAATCTTATATATTTGCGCCATCGGGGAATATGCGTACATTTTGACAGTTCGCAATTGAGAACCTGAATAATTTAAGCGTGGAACTGAACGTACTTTATGGGGGGCAGTGGGAGCTAACGGTACATAGAAGTAGGAGCCAAAAGCTTAACATCTCAAAGGGGACGGTGATGGACTTCAAAGCAACGAATGAATTCATATTTGTGATTAATAATACGTGGCACAAATTTTAATGATCTCTGGAAACGTACTCATTAAGGAAAGTTTTTTTTTTATATTAACGTGGAACTCTGCTACTTTGGCGTAGAGCGACGTCTAACGATACTATAAGTAAGACTAGAATAATATTTCCGATCAAAATCGTTCCATATTCAAGACCACGTTAAATATGTTCGGCTCATAAATTATCCGAATTAAATGTACTGTTACAATTGTCCCCCGAATATTTTTCAATTTCGTCCCCTGCCAAGGCGTTGTGCAAATATTTGATGGAAGAACGCTTCGTCACACAACATAGACGGGGGCTCCCGTTACTGAGTCCTCGAGCTCAGGGGTTTGTCTCGAATTTTTTCCGGTACAATGTTAATCGTTTGTACACCCGGTATTCCTTTTCTTTCGTTTTCTTCATTACCTTTGTTTATTTGTGTAGGAAAAACATTTTGATCGACTTCGAATAGAAGGTGTCTTGTTTTTATTACTGTGGAATTTCTTTTATGGATCCCGTTTGCGTCCGCTGGAGTATGCGGTTCATGTTTTCAAATTAAACGCAGTTTTGATGTATGATCCATGATCCACGATCACATTATGAACGCAATTAGTAAAAATATCTTTGAAACTGTGTGTTTTTTTTGTTTTTATTTATTTATTACTAGCGACCCGCCCCCGCTTCGCTTCGGAAACTGTAATTTATTATTGATTTCTCTACTATTTGATGGATGTTATTATACATATAAACCTTCCTCTTTAATCACTCTATCTATTAAGAAAAAAAACGCATCAAAATCCGTTGCGTAGTTTTGAAGATTTAAGCATACATAGGGACAGATATAGGGACAGAGAAAGCAACTTTGTTTTATACTATGTAGTGATTTATTGTTAAGTTTAACCTACCTTCAAAGCGAAAAGCATTACTGCTTCACGGCAGAAATAGGTAGGGTTGGGTGGTACCTACCTGCACGGTATCGCAAGACGCTTCTTTTGTTCGAAAAAAGAATTTATTTATTCCAAATTATTATAATCTGTTGTAAATATTTAAGCAATCGACCCACACAGACGGAAAAATCCAAAAAAAAAAAACCCAACTCCATGCTTTTAATGTTAGAAAAACTCGTTTTGAGACACCTAAAATAAACGACTGCCGAAATAGGTAAATCAATGTGCGTGCGTCATAGCCAGTTTTTTCTAGACTTTTCCTCGACGTCCCTTCGAGTAATCCGTCACACAAGTAATTCGAAGACCGACACACTCATCGCGTCAGCGCGCAACAAAAAAAAATACCATTTTCTGTCACGATGTCAAATTTACGTATTCAAGAGTCGTCGTTCGTGTCGTTTGAAGGCGGTTAGACATTCGATATGAGTATATTATATTGCTGTTAGACAAGTATGGAGAGGCCTTTTATTAAAACTTTTGCATCGTAATTCGAAAAGAAAATGAAGAGGACTTTTTGAAGGTATTACAGGCTTCGTGATCACAAACGGCTTCCTAAATTTTTTAGGTTTTTCGATGATGTGATTGAACGCCTTTAAGCATCTCATAAAGATTTCGACCGAAGCAGGCAGCAGTAGGCCGGTTGGTAGGCAGCGGCTTGGCTCTGTCCCTGGCATTGCTGACGTCCACGAGGGACGGTAACCACTTACCATTAGGTGGCTCGTATGCTCGTCTGCCTGTTAGGGCAATAAAAAAAATCTAAGGGGATTTGTAGTAATAATCATAACATTATGTCGCACGCATTGGAAAACATTAGACGGAACAGATTTGACATTAGGCAAACAGAATCACGGAGTTTCCAAGCAATTCTATAATCTCCATGAGGCTCCAGCACTAACGCATGCTGATGCTAACATACGTTAGCATGGAATTTCATAAAAACTAGTTCAGCTTTTTTGGCTCGAACCTTTAGAAAAAAATATGGAATGACGAATGATATTTATTTCACTTCGAAAGTAGAATAATACGTCTCACTACTAAGGCCTTTATTTATCAGTAAGACTATACAAAGACACTGAAAACATACGTCAGGAGAATCGTTAATTCGCTCCGCGGGCCTCGCACGACTCTAAGGCATTTTCCGCGATACTTTGAATGGAAATGTGCCGAGACGAGCTGGTCACGGCTACAAACAGTGTACACGTCCGCATATAAACTTGTTTCGTAAGCTGTAAAGCTTGCAAACAAAGGGAGCTTTGTCTTTAAGCTACGTTTAGTATAGCAGGTCAATGATTCAACTTATTTTTGTAACTGTGAGTGCTTTAATTGGGCGGACCTCGTATTATGTGGTTATTAATGATTATTGGAGATATTTGATATGGCATGTGCTCTATTCCTTCCGCACGTTACCGGAATAGCTCCTTAGTCTACCAACGAATTGGTAGGAGAAAGGACGCGGTATTTTTTTTTTATGTAACGGGTTATGCGTGACTGTTTCGCGCCATTTAAATCGCTTGGCTTATGGAAAGATGTCGTTTATCTCTGTGTTGCACATCATATATGGGGAGTGTGCTTCTGAGGAAATATGAGGTTATATAAAGGCTATAAAACTTAGCAACTTACTCGGGAGTGCTCTGAAGAATTGTTTGAGATGATAATATCTTCTCGTTTTTAACATCGCACCGCCCGTCATCGGAGTAGATTTCACCCATACTACCTGGAGCCGCTGCGTTCATCCACGGTGCGTTTCCAGATATCTATTTTGCTACGTACCATCCGGCTTTGGAATGAGCTCCCCTCCACGGTGTTTCCCGAGCGCTATGACATATCCTTCTTCAAACGAGGCTTGTGGAGAGTATTAAGCGGTAGGCAGCGGCTTGGCTCTGCCTCTGGCATTCCTGACGTCCATGAGCGATCGTAACCACTCACCATCAGGGATGCCCTATTGTCGTCTCCTACACGGGCCATAAAAAAATAAAGGCTTAATAGAAAAACTTGTTTTGGTCTTAATTTTAAAGACTCGTAAATATCAGTGTGTACATGCGAACTCGCACGACACCTACGCGCATTCGTTTTAACACGTTGACTGCCATGTAGGTCACCGGTGCCCTACGTGGCGCACTGTCGTAATATATCGCTCTTCGATCTCCTTAATAAAGCGCCGGAATATTTAGTAGACTCTGGGAAAGACGAATCCGAAAATACCGAGAACTATTTCTAAGAGACTAAACGTACTTTAACAAATAAAAAAAGGAAAATTTTATTAATAATTAAAATAAAAAAAATCACCGGTGGTAGGACCTCTTGGGAGTCCGCACGGGTAGGTACCACCACCCCGCCTATTTCCGCCGTGAAGCAGTAATGCGTTTCGGTTTGAAGGGTGAAGTAGCCATTGTAACTATACTGAGACCTTAGAACTTATATCTCGAGGTGGGTAGCGCATTTACGTTGTAGATGTCTATGGGCTTCAGTAACCACTCAACACCAGGTGGGCTGTGAGCTCGTCCATCCATCAAAGCAATAAAAAAAATATTTAGGCAATCCAGGCGCCTAGTAGCAGAATGCGACATGATTACTTGAGTGCGACGCGTAGGGCACCGGTGACCTACATGGCAGTCAACGTGTTAAGAAACTCGAAAACATTAAATTAATGTCGAGCACGCAGCCGTTGTTTATGGACCGTGTTAATAATTATGGTAAGGTACGTTATTACAAGCCGCTGTAGTACGTTTTTGTTTTGTTTTGTTTTTTTGAATTTGTCTCCGAACTTTGTTTCAATAAGCACTAGGTAACATGGAGGCTGCTATACGGGTTTTGTTATTCTCATGGATTGTTTAAAATCTCTGGGTCTACGAAAGGTTTTCGGTTCTCTATGTGTTTTGTAGCGTATCTTCTATCGCATTACTGATTCACAGCAGGCATAGGCAGGGCGGTGGTACCTATTCATCTATGCTGGCTAACAAAACAAGGCCTTACCACCAATAATTGCGCAAATTATAATTTATGCGGGTTTGATTTTTATTAAACAATGTTATTCCGCACCGTGGAAGTCAATCATAAACATTTGTTAAATGTATATTTGATTAGAAAAATTAGTAACTGCCTGTGAGATCCGAACACCGACACAGTCGCATCGCTTGATGCGAATGAACTGGGTGTCTTATCTTTTAGGCCACGGTGATGGCCAATATTATCTATGAAGATCTATCTTCTTAAGATAGAGATCTTAATGTATAAGTCCTAATGAATGGACTTTAAGCCCGTATGTTTGAATGCTCAGTAGTGGCGTTTAAGGTTGGACTGTGGTATGTTTCTACTATTTAAATACTTTCGACCTGATTGACCAAATTATAGTAATGAAATATTATACCATACGGATCTAGGTAATACATATCTATATAAATATAAAAGAGAATGTATGTGTGCGTGTACAGTATGTTCACCTAAAACTTGAGAACCGCTAATCCTATTGATATTGTTACGCGCTGGCTGGATAAATAAAAATTCTACCGAAGTGCAAATTGACACTTCATTTAACACTTAAAACACTAAACGAACACTTTAAAATTCTCAATTCACTTCTTCCGCTTCGCTACAGGTGATCCGATTACTAACTGCCTTTGTGTCATCTCTGCAACGCTTTTATAGTCGATACATCCCTAGAATTATCGAGTACATTCTTGACAAGTCGAGTAGTTTCGATGTGTGTCTCTGTTATTTGATAATAGATGGCGTTTTACTTGTCGAGCGTTCTCGATTTTACTAGTTCTTTTGATATTCGTTTCTACTATTCGAATATAGATGGCGTTGCTCTTATTAGCGTGACAATATGAAGCTTTGCACACATATAAAGGGCGACATGACCACTCCGAAGAACCTATTTATGCTAGTGGTAAGTAGCGCTGATGGCAGCGATTTTCATCTTATGAACCACAAGTCGAACAAATATGAAATCTTAAGAAAGTTAGCTTTCTGAATCTTCTCATGGCTTTTATGTTTTGATATAAAATTGAATTTTGTTGCGGGTGAAACTGCGGCTACGGCTGGCTTAATATAGAACTAACAGTCTTTTCAAAGTATTTTTATCGATGAGTTATAAAACTAAACGAGTCTGCGTCTGTATTTGGGTCTAACAGAGAAGGCGGTAATCGTTGTGAAATGGTCTCAAAATCACTCCAACTTTACTCTAAGTGCGGTTAGGTATTGATACACACGAATGCGGCGTTCGGCGAATAGGATGCGTAGTGTTATAACTTTTGTCTCTTGAATCGTTCGAAGCATACGTAAAAATAATTTTGATGATCCAATTACCGATGTGTTCATTCATTTTTTTTATTTCCCTTGTAGGCAGATGAGCATACGGCCCACCTAATGGTGAGTGGTTACCGTTGCCCATGGACTTCAGCAATCCCAGGGGCAGAGCCAAGCCGCTGCCTACCAAATTCATTTGATGAAAGATTTCCTGTTTAATTATATAAGTCGTGACCTAATTGCCTTTCTATCTAGTAACGAATGATTGGCATCACATAATCCAATATAGAACACAAAAGTGGCTTCCTTAGTTGTTAGCATATTTTGAAGCCATTTTACAACCACAAAGCTTGTGGTTGAGACCGGAAAGGATAATCCCAACAAGGCGCCACTATTTTAGAGAAGGGTCAGATTCAGATACGCGCCTAAAACATGAAGGAAATATAAAGGTTTTATTTAAATACTAGCGACCCGCCCTCGCTTCGCTTCGGAAACATTAAAACACACATGAAACAAAAAAAAAAAAAAAATTAAAAAAAAGTAGCCTATGTTCATCAGGGACAATGTCGGCTTCTAATGGAAAAATAATTTTTCAAATCGGTCCAGTAGTTTCGGAGCCTATTCGAAACAAACAAACAAACAAATCTTTCCTCTTTATAATATTAGTATAGATATAGATATTTTTTTATTTATTTAAACCAAAGCTCTGTGAGCTTTGTATTCGTAAGTCACTTTATACACCCGCAATTTTTTGGTCGATGTGTCCACGTAACTAATTTATCATTGTTAATGCTCTGTGTGCATTGTGTGTAATGATGATTCGCTGTGATGTGTCCACTGAAGGCCTAGAAAAGCGGGAGCGGAGGCGATTTCTTGCGCGCCAGCGATATACCTCTTGTTACTGGTGGTAGGACCTCTTGTTACTGGTGGTAGGAACTCTTGCTACTGGTGGTAGGATCTCTTTTTACTGGTGGTAGGACCTCTTGTGAGTCCGCGCGGATAGGTACCACCGTCATGCCTATTTTTGCCGTGAAGCAGTAATGCGTTTCGGTTTGAAGGGTAGGGCAGCCGTTGTAACTATACTGAGATCTTAGAACTGTAGGTGTTTCTACTATATTTATGTATATTAGTTCATATTATTTATTAATTTACATTGTACACCTACGCAATATTTAATATTATATCATATTTAATTACGTATTCTATAACACACTCTCATACAGTACACAAATACGCTAAACAATCATACATTCACAACACTACTCAAAATTATATTATTTACACAAGCATAGTCGGGCGCAACCGCTAGTATGCGGCAAAGACCCCGACTATGTATAGCTGCGTACGTACTGGTCGTCGCCTGCGCCACGACTCGGCCGCCGCTCGCGGCCAGTCGGGTTTCATCAACGCTACGCTAAGACTGTGTCACTCCTCGACTTACGCGTACTCTTTTGCTTCGTTACGATTTATTGCTTTCGTCTATTTTGTATTATTGTGTTTGAACTTGCTACCGCTTTATCTGTGCCTTCTGTACTCCGTAATTTCTCCTTAATATTGTTATACCGTCTGTGATTGGAAATAAACTGTCCATCCAATTACGGACTCGTTATTGTGCCGCCCGGCACTGGTGACCTTACCACAACCATCAACGACTACTAAACTGGTGACCCCGACGTGATGTGAACACGCAACCTTCTGATTCATCATCAGCGCATCAAGAACTTCGGCTACCACAATCCCCGCATTCTCGCAGATAAAAGCACGTCATTGACAGTCGTCCCACAGCAAGCCAGCATCGTAGCCTCAACAGGACCATCGCAGCCGACTCACCGCGCTTCCTGGCCCTACGGCACGCACCTACACTGCCTCATCGCGCAGCATTTAAGCTCAGTCTCGACTC
Source organism: Bombyx mandarina (assembly GCF_030267445.1). Taxonomy (NCBI): domain Eukaryota; kingdom Metazoa; phylum Arthropoda; class Insecta; order Lepidoptera; family Bombycidae; genus Bombyx; species Bombyx mandarina. Next base: position 10,298,186 of record NC_143226.1, read on the forward strand.
ACCGCAGACTTCGAGCAGCACTGGCGACAATCACGCAGCATTCAAGCTCAGTTTCGACTCACCGCAAACTTCGAGCAGCATTGGCACTTGCAAGCTAATCTCAGCACGGACAACGATAACTAAAAATGACATGACCTCCAGTCTCGGAGGGGAGTGATGTGGCGGGTAGCCATCATACAACGCAAGATAATTGACAGATGCCTGAATCTCGCTTACGACATTTTCAAGATAAAGCGCATATATACAAGTTCCGAACAACAACATTTGGACCGTCGGTCTACCGAGCAAATATCACCCGCTCGGTGGAAGATCTTCCTTTCGTCGTTCAGCATTCCCCAAACTGGTGACCTGCGACGAGATGTGAACGCGCAACCTTCTGATTCATCTTCAGCGCATCAAGAACTCCGGCTACCACAATCCCCGCATTCTCGCAGATAAAAGCACGTCATTGACAGTCGTCCCACAGCAAGCCAGCATCGCAGCCTCAACAGGACCATCGCAGCCGACTCACCGCGCTTCCTGGTCCTACGGCACGCAACTTCACTGCCTCATCACGCCGCTACAGTTCTACGCAGCCCACGACCGGATCATCAACGCTTGGGGTCACACATCTCCGGCGTGGTAGCTCTGCATCACATGGACTACGCACGATACACGCGCAGCATTCAAGCTCAGTCTCAACTCACCGCAGACTTCGAGCAGCACAGGCGACACTCACGCAGCATTCAAGCTCAGCCTCGACGCACCGCAGGCTTCGAGCAGCACTGGCCCTTGCAAGCTACTCTCAGCACGGACAACGCTTTCTAAATGACACGACCTCCAGTCTCGGAGGGGAGTGGTGTGGCGGTAGCCATCACATAACACAAGATATTTGACAGATGCCTGAATCTCGCTTACGACATTTTCAAGATAAAGCGGTATCAAGTTCAAACACAATAATACAAAATAGACGAAAGCAATAAATCGTAACGAAGCAAAAGAGTACGCGTAAGTCGAGGAGTGACACAGTCTTAGCGTAGCGTTGATCAAACCCGACTGGCCGCGAGCGGCGGCCGAGTCGTGGCGCAGGCGACGACCAGTACGTACTGTTATGGGAATTCTCTCTGAGGTCGTTTTAAAAAAGGAAAACTCTTAGGACACAACTATTTATTGGATTTTGAATAATATGGATAATGACACTCAGAGTAATCCCGGCAGCCGCACCCGTACTCTAACACAGTTCACTAACTACTGACCGTTCTCCGGTCTCCTATCAAGTCTCTACCTCGGACCGTCTAGTCAGCGGTTCGAGGGTGTCAGCAGTTTAGGGTTCGGTAGGGATATATAACAGTACGCAGCTATACATAGTCGGGGTCTTTGCCGCATACTAGCGGTTGCGCCCGACTATGCTTGTGTAAATAATATAATTTTGAGTAGTGTTGTGAATGTATGATTGTTTAGCGTATTTGTGTACTGTATGAGAGTGTGTTATAGAATACGTAATTAAATATGATATAATATTAAATATTGCGTAGGTGTACAATGTAAATTAATAAATAATATGAACTAATATACATAAATATAGTAGAAACACCTACAACACTCCCCTCCAGAGACCTACTTAGGTCGATAATAATCGGGAAAGCGTACTTTCCTCCCCGATCGAGTCGTCTGCTGGTGTGGAGGCCCTGGATCTGGTTTTGGATCCGGATCGGAATCGGGAAGTTTTGGTATGTTGCGCCGGAGTACAGGAACATCGGACGACAGTATATAAGTTGGCTTAAGGCGGTCTATGCTTACTGTCATATCTTTGTTCAGAACGCGAACAACAAACGTTTTGGCGCCTCTCTTGAGTACTTCGTGTGGACCCGTGTAAGCTGGCTGTAATGCGCCACGTATCACTTCTTCCTTAAGGAATACGTGAGTACAAGTTTTCAGGTCCTTGAAAACGAAGGCTCTTTGCTTGGAGTGGTGCTGGGGTGGAACAGGACGTACCTTCTCGGCAAAAGACTTCATCCGTGCTGAGAACTCGGTTATGTCGGTGGTGTAGTAGGCAACCTCGTGGCCGAAAAATTCGCCCGGTAGACGAAGCGGCTCACCGTAAACCAACTCAGCCGACGAAGACTGAAGATCTTCTTTGAAGGCACTCCTTACGCCGAGGAGCACAAGCGGCAGAGACTCGGTCCAGTTGACGTCAGCATGACAGGTGATGGCTGCCTTCAGCTGTCGGTGAAAACGCTCGACCAAACCGTTGCATTGTGGGTGGTAAGCAGTGGTCCTCCGGTGATCGAAACCGATGGACCTGGACAGTTGTTGAAACAACGCCGACTGGAATTGTCCGCCTCGATCGGTAACGATCTCGGTAGGACAACCGTATCGCGCCACCCAGCAGGAGATGAACGCTTTGGCTACTGTTTCAGCGGTAATGTCAGTAATAGGCACTGCTTCCGGCCATCGTGTGAAGCGATCGACGGCTGTGAGGCAATACCGATATTCGCCAGCGGGCGGTAGTGGACCGATCAGATCTAAATGAACATGTCTGAAACGCGCTGAAGGTAAAACGTGCGTACCTAAAGGTGAGGCAACGTGTCTAGTTATCTTCGCACGCTGACAAGTCAAACATGCCTTGGCCCATTCACGGCAGTTCTTACGCATCAGTGGCCAAACGAAGCGTTGCGCAACGAGTTTAGCTGTCGCATTGGGACCTGGATGACAGAGCGAGTGGAGGCAGTCAAAAACCTGCTGGCGCAGTTGATGTGGGACGAAGGGTCTGGGTGTCGGTGTGCTGACGTCGCAGTACAAAATGGCACGACTCCCAGGTATGCTCGTCTGGACTAGGCGAAGAGAAGTCTCGCCTGTTAGGTTGGTCTTGGAGTTCAGCATCTGAGGCTTGTAGATTGGCCATCAATTCTTGCGTCACCTACAACACCTCGCCGGACCGGAGATCCCGGAGGACTTCCTGCGGACTATGTGTATGTATGTATAGCTGCGTACGTACTGGTCGTCGCCTGCGCCACTACTCGGCCGCCGCTCGCGGCCAGTCGGGTTTGATCAACGCTACGCTAAGACTGTGTCACTCCTCGACTTACGCGTACTCTTTTGCTTCGTTACGATTTATTGCTTTCGTCTATTTTGTATTATTGTGTTTGAACTTGCTACCGCTTGATCTGTGCCTTCTGTACTCCGTACAAGTACACATGCCTTGTACGGAGTACTTATTCTTTTATATTATATAATAAGTCGCCTCATAATGCCAAAGAACACGACAATATCACTAGCTTTCAACAAAAAGCTTAGCGAGACGTGTCCTGGGACACCTAAAGTTGTACAAAACAACAGCTGTTTGAGCACACGGCAATCTGCTAAATACACAAAGGCTTTTAACTTTCACAATATCGTACGACAAAGAGAGGTCGAGGCAACTTTGTCGGTACGTTTTGCTGTATTCTGGTTTGCACCGCTTTGAACCGGTTTCGGTGATGTGCAAAATCGCATCGGGAACGACCGCGCTACCGAAACTAGATTTATGCACTAAAAAAAGTTTATAGGTGGTATTTTTAGGGTTCCTTACTATAAAAGACGGTTATCTATTTTTCGTTTTGATTCCGTCATTATTGTTCGGTACTGATTATTGTGGTACGCGAGGAATGTTAATCTTCATGACGGTTTACATGGCAAATACATATTAAATTTTTTTTTTTTTTCTTAGATGGGTAGACGAGCTCACAGCCCACCTGGTGCTAAGTGGTTACTGGAGCCCATAGACATCAACAACGTAAATGCGCCACCCACCTTGAGATATAAGTTCTAAGATCTTAGTATAGTTACAACTGTTGCCCCACCCTTCAAACCGAAACGCATTACTGCTTCACGGCAGAAATAGGCGGGGTGGTGGTACCCACCCGCGCGGACTCACAAGAGGTCCTACCACCAGTAATAAGGAACCACGCGTGTATAAAGAAAGTGTTAGAACGATATTTCAGAACATCAGTGCGTCACAATATTCTGCTTATCGTGGCCGCTGCTAATTGCAATCCTGGTCGGATCTTGGAGAAGGCAATCACCGTTGACGCCTTAGACGTGATGTGATAGCTCTGTTCACGCACTCGCAATGCTGAGGATGTCGGTCCGTGAAATTATTGTATCTGTATTTTGTTATTAGTATTTTCATATTGGTATTATTGTACATTTTCGCGACTAATTATAATCGAGCTGTGTGTGAAGCTTGAAATGTGTGCGGTTGCTATTTGATAAGAATATTGTTCCCTGACCAAACTATCCTGTAGAACTGTAAGATTGCTAATTCAAGATTCAATTCAAGATTGCTATCACTGGTGGTAGGACCTCTTGGGAGTCCGCACGGGTAGGTACCACCACCCCGCCTATTTCCGCCGTGAAGCAGTAATGCGTTTCGGTTCGAAGGGTGGGGGCAGCCGTTGTAACTATACTGAGACCTTAGAACTTATATCTCGAGGTGGGTGGCGCATTTACGTTGTAGATGTCTATGGGCTCCAGTAACCACTTAACACCAGGTGGGCTGTGAGCTCGTCCATTAATCTAAGCAATAAAAAAAAACAAGTACGGCATATCTATTGCTGCTACAGCTCCACTGGTTTTACTCTCAATGCTGTGGGATGCTTCTAGTTCTAATGCAGAAGTCACTATACTCGACGAAATCATTGAAGAGACGTACCCCACAGCGTCAGCCGCTGATTCTCGCCGAATCTTCTCAGCAGGATTTTTTAATTTTTTTTATTGCTTAGATGGGTGGACGAGCTCACAGCCCACCTGGTGTTAAGTGGTTACTGGAGCCCATAGACATCTACAACGTAAATGCGCCACCCACCTTGAGATATAAGTTCTAAGGTCTCAAGTATAGTTACAACGGCTGCCCACCCTTCAAACCGAAACACATTACTGATTCACGGCGGAAATAGGCAGTCTGATAGTATACTTCTGTATCACAATTCAGTTCTTCACTTTCTTGAGTTGATCCGTTAGTAGTTTCGCTTCGAATAGAACTGTCTTCATATCGCCTATGTCACGTTCCGACTATTTCTACAATTTTCCAGAAAGTTCCCGATAGAATTAGAAAGTTAGAGAAAGTCTACGACTCGTATTGTTTATGTCGAAATCAATCTTAGGGCCTCGATATAGGTGGAACACTGAGGAAATATTCTAGAACATTCGAAAAGTATTTCTAGAATATCGAGAGATATTCAAGTTTTTTAAATAACCATTTTGGCTATTTGAAGACAGATTGGCTTACTTACTTACTTACCGACGTAGCAATATTATATATTTAGGAAACACGAATGTAAAAATAATGTAGAGGGGTGCAGTGCCTAAAGACAAGGTAAATACCAAAGCGTTTACTCTGTATTCTGGTTATTTGGTGATTTATGTCAATATTTGTGTTGAATTAGAGTCAATTAATTATAGTTTGAGAATAACAAATTTTGTAATGTTTATATTGTAATTTTTTTAAATGGTTTTTCTTATGAATCCTAAATATATTATAATTTTTTATTAATTTATATTATTTTTTATTAATACTACGATGAGCCTTACTGGGTTTCGAACAGCTACGCAGATGCAAAGGCCGCTACGCCGTAGCACAACCAGGTGGGCTTGTCCTCTACGTCACGCCTACAGTTTTTAAATAAAATATTAACATAATGTAAATTAAATACGTCATTTGAGTCGACTATTATCAAAGCCGGCGATGTGACTTTTGGACAATTATTGGTAAATCAGAAAAACGAATTATTGACTTTGTATTCCATTGGCAGTCACAAAACTCTTCTGAACGACATCTTAGATAAATAACAGGTTAAGTATTAACCTTTATTTAATGCAGGTTTTGAACCGTATTCTTTGAAGGAGACGATTATATTCAAATCGATCTGTATTGACATATCAATAACATTTTTTTGTCCAAATGCACAGATTGCCACCTTTGATAATAGACGACTCATTTATAAAAAAATATTTCAAACAGGCTGAAATCACTATTACTTCCTTTAATCCTAGATTATCTCGTTTTATGGATAATATCCTCCCTCCTTCGCCATGGGGTCTGGATTAGGTTCATCTCATAGGCGTTATTAGTTAATTTGGTACCTATTTGAGGTCTCGACTTATTGATGTGTTGTGTGTTGCCAACACATAAAACAAAGACTTGGCTTGGTTAGTTTTTTATATTTTTTATTGCTTATGTGTGTGGACGAGCTCGCGGCCCACCTGGTGCTAAGTGGTTACCGGAGCACATAGACATCTATAACGTAAATGCCGCCACCCACCTTGAGATATAAGTTCCAAGGTCACAAGTATAGTTACAACGGTTGCCCACCCTTCAAACCGAAACGCATCACTGCTTCACGGCAGAAATAGGCATTGTGGTGGTACCTACCCCTGCGCACTCACAAGAGGTCCTACCACCAGTAAATAGTTTTTTTTATTCTGATATATTTCTACCTAAATCATACTACTAGACATGAGGTCCTAATTATATTATACAAACGGGTTCGCAAAATTGCCTCAGTAATAGATGCGTCCATGACTGCCGTATAACTACCTAATCTACATTCCACCCGGTAAGAGAGACTGCCTACCTCCGACGTCATGAGCCACGGTGACCACGAAAGTGGCAGTAAAAATCCAGCTTCGATATTAAAACCCGCTACCGCTCATCCTCCGTGGGCCGCGGCAAGCTTCAGCTTCTGTTTTTCCGTCAGCGTTACGTGTAATTGAGTCCGTTAACCGTGAATAACAGCACGATACAGAAATATTAGCCGGGGATTAAGCGCCGAGCTAATCTTTGCTTGTGGACGGAAATATATATGAATGAGATACTCAATTAAGGATTTTCGTGTATCTATATTAATATTATAATAAAGAGGAAATATTTGTTTGTTTGTTTGTATTGGATAGGCTCCGAAACCACTGAACCGATTTGAAAAATTCTTTCACTGTTTGGAAGCTACACTACTCCCGAGTGACAAAGGCTATAATCTTTTTGAAAAAAAATCGGTATCCTAACTAAAACTCCAATAATGTAACCCAAGGTGTAAAAAAATGACCTAAAATATTTTTTACATCGCATGCCTTGCGAAACCTATTGATTATAGAATAAAATAATGTACTACGACTTTGTAGAACACATTATTATTTACTGTTACAGTTATTTCCGAATAAGTGTTCTTTTATTTTAAAAAATAAACCAATGTAAAATATAGTTGAAAATTTTGTTAAAGACCCGAGCGGAGCTGGAGCGGGCTGCTAGTTTATATAATAGCAATCGATTTGTAATATAAATCTGTGGTATACCGTATCGTATTCTTTTCATGGCCTTCGTAGGGTAACGAGAATCGATCCGCTGGATGGAGAGGGTTAGATGCTCTTGGTAACCTACCGATGAGTGAAAGGTAAATCGACGTTTCGCTTAAAACGCCATATTTATATTGGTAATTAAATATGTGTTTTATTTGATATTAGCATCGATGTTTTTAGTTGTACTTTAATTAAGGTTACTCCATTGATATAGCTGACGAAGTTTTTTTGTTGTTTATATTCTTTTCCAAACTTTAAACCTTAAATAGCTCTCCTGTAAAGTTGCAAAAACAAAATATATAGCCTTGATATGATATTTTCTTCGGTTTATAACTTGTGCACGTTGTGGCGGATAGTTATAATACAGCAGAATATATTTGACAGGTGCCTGAATCTCGCTTACGACATTTTCAAGATGAGCTTGCATATATACAAGTTCCGAGCAACAACATTCGGGCCGTCGGTCTACCGAGCATTATCACCCGCTCGGTGGAAGACCTTCCCTTTCTCGGTCGTTAAAACTACAAACTGGTGACCCCAACGTGATTAAAAATCCTCCTAACGGCTTAATTTCGCGTTTTTTATTATCATCATATTGTCACACCGATAGGAGTAACGCCATCTATCGCCGAATAGTCGAACGAATATCGAAGGATCTAGTAGCATTTAGAACGCTCGAAAAGTACAACACCATCTATTGTCAGATAGCGGAAACACAATACTTGAAAAGTGTGGAATATTCTCGATAGTTCTAGGGATGTAGTATCGACTATAAAAGCGTTGCAGAGATGACATGTAGTCAGTCAGTAATCGGAACTACTCGAAGCGAAACAGCGAAATAATAAAAACCACCGACATTCACGATATTAATTCATCGAGGGAACTCCCTAACGAACTTGAACGTTCAATCATCTCGGTGTAATCTAATAAAAGCTCATAAAAGCATATAAAAGTAACAAATCGTCGGAGTGATTTTCCATGTTTATTCCGTTATCGATCATTCAACTTCCAGATGGTACATAAGCTTCATAATTTTTGAACTTGCGAGACTTCACGCTTAGAATGAAAGTTTCTGGACTTATTTTGTATCGCTTGCTTTCATTATAAGAGCGTGTGTTGCGTGGTGAGCTTCGGAAAAACTGGCAATACGTTCCTGTCTGTGCACTGTGCGGACTAACAAAATGCCCATATATGTATATATGTCATACATGTATATTCTGAAAAGTAAACATCTTTATATATATTTTTCTTCTATGCGTGTGTTTGACATTGAACTCCTCCTCCTAAACGGCTGGACCGATTTTAATGAAATATTTTGTGTTTTTATTTTTTATTTTTTTATTGCTTAGATGGGTGAACGAGCTCACAGCCCACCTGGTGTTAAGTGGTTACTGGAGCCCATGGACATCTACAACGTAAATGCACCACCCACCTTGAGATATAAGTTCTAAGGTCTCAAGTATAGTTACAACGGCTGCCCTACCCTTCAAGCCGAAATACATTACTGCTTCACGGCAGAAATAGGCAGGGTGGTGGTACCTACCCGCGCGGACTCTCAAGAGGTCCTACCACCAGTATTATTGTGTACCTTTAGGTGGATTCGAGAATGGTTTAGATTTACTAATCAGCCCGGCAGATTGCGCTGCAGTCTGTATCCAGGTTATCTATCTTTCCTAGAAATAATTTATATGGCAAAACAACGTTTGCCGGGCCAGGTTTTTTTTTTTTGTCAGGTGTTAATCACCGGACTTCCGCCCTCCACTGGGGATGGAGGGCGGGGCATGTTGAAGTTGAACCGACTAAAACCTCCTGTCGCTCAACAACCAGCATCCAAAACTCGCATGAGACAGAACTCATGCAAAGACAAAGGGGGGAAAGTGAAGCGGAGCACATCTCTCCCATCACCCTCCCCCTCGGGACGCCGGACTGGCGGTCGTCGGCGCCACGACCACCAGCCCTCTCGGTCAGCAGGCTATCCGAAGCCTTGTCGGGCCAGCTAGTTGTATTATAAATATTGGATTTAGTACTTGGACACTCGAGAAAAATAACGTAACAAAAAAATATGTTTCAATACGAAATCCGCAGTATCTAATCTATGATTTCATTTGTGTCGGGATTAATAATATTGTTTTTTCCTTCAAAAGCACCGACAGTGTGTGTACGCCTATATCTATGACATGTATTTACGTAAAGTATCCGGAACATTCTAATAAATACTGCAGATAACTGTTACAGTAATCAGTTTTGTCAGATATCCATCTGTTCAATAGAAACAAAGGAAATAAAATTGGCTTTTAAAATTTGCATCTACCCACGGTTTCATTGCATGTTCTCTTTGATGGCATTGATGAAGTCCATAAGCGACGGTAACCACTCACTACTAGTTGGGCCGTTTGCTAGTCTTCCTACATTGGCTACAAAGTCTTAGTACATGAGGTTCACACGTCCTTACGGATCCATCAGATCCAATAACTCTTGCATTAGATACCTTCAGCTCTAACACTAGGAGCAGGCTGAGGAACCCGGTAACCGTACTCGTCGAACTCGACAAAAAGGTCGACGTGCAACCTAACTCATGCATCAGCCCGCTGAGTTTCTCGCCGGATCTTCTCAGTGGGTCGCGATTCCGATCCGGTAGTAGATTCATTCGCGAAGCAATTGCTCTTGAGTTGTTAGGTCTCCTTCGGAGGCGCTCGGGCAGTTGTTAGCAAATCCCACCCCTCCTGGCTGAGCCTTTGCTCGCCCACCTGTCCTGGTGAAGCTGGAAAGGCCTCCGGGACACCAGTAATATTTCAATCATAAAAAAAATAAAAAATAAAATACGTGAGGTTCAGTCTTGATAGCCTAGTAATGAATTCTGGTAAGGCGACGCTCGGCTTCTAAAAGTCTAACATCTCCTCCATCATGGGCTTATATATTTACCCGCCCACTGTAGGAGGCAGCCTCCCCTCGTGACAGTCCGGTGACCGGAAGAGTCGAGACTGCGTGACGCACTACCGTCGCTGTGTTGACGTCACCAACAATAACCGACCGCTTGGCAGTATATTGCATTCCGATCTCATAAGGTAGTTCTGCTCGAGAGGGGTTTTGCGGAACACCAGCAAAACCATCTGAATAGATTGACGGGCCACCGTATCGAGACCGCTGACAAAGTGTCTTCAATTCGTTTGAGTACTCCATCGGGCGTTCTTGGGGTAAACCAAGCGTCTGATTTTAGTATTGACTTAGTAACCCCTCCTATCTCACTATGGCACGTTTGGCCGAGAGTTCGTGGGTGGCTTTTCTACATACCCTGCGCGCCCACAGGTTGGACGAGCTCATAGCCAACCTGGTCCGCCATTCACTTTGAGATATGAGTTCAAAGGTTTCAAGTATAGTTACTACGGCTGCCCCACCCTTCAAACCGAAACGCATTACTGCTTCACGGCAGAAATAGGCAGGGTGGTGGTACTTACCCGTGCGGACTCACAATAGATCCTACCACCAGTAATGCGAAATTACCAATAAAAGTTCCGTTTAGTACACATAGATTTAAAGTATATTTTAACTTATAAATATTTTTTATTCCTATCAAACAGACCGGTTCTCATGGAAATGTTTTTTTCCCCGTAGAAGAAAATCACCGGATCCTCATCCGCGCAGCAGGTGGGGTATGTGGGAGTTGAACCTCACTAAAAACTCCTGTCGCTCACAGCCGGCGCCCTACCCTGGACCGGGCCGGAGCCCAGTTGGAGTTATTGAGACGGCGGGACAGGGTTTACGCAGACCATATTACATCCACTCCGCCGTCACCCAGACGCCGGACCGGCGGCTGCCGGCGAATCGACCACCGGTTCCCACGGTCAACGGGCCGGGAGCCCGCCTTAATGGCGCCACGCTGCACCTTTTCCCCCAGAGCGGTCGGGGGAACGCGGTCTACCATCACCCGGCTTCCTATTACGGGCGTGGTGTAAAGCACCCCGCCCCACGGCTGGGTCCCTCCCCGCATAAAATGGGTGGAGCGCGAAGCTCTTAGGGGGCTGGGTCACGGATGGGACTCCGGTCCCGACCCCCTGCTTGGCGGCGGCGGATTTCTGTGTAGTGAGGAGAGCTTTGCCTCACCCGCCCCGCCGCCTCCTTCTGCGAGATGGTGCACTCGCAGTTCTCATGGTAATAATGAATCTCTGCACAGCGCAATAATAATTCTGCAATGCCCTTCTTGATTAAGTTAGGTGTAGGAAAACCAACAAACTCTTCAAAAGCATTTTGTACTGCATCTCGGTTGTTGAATTTTTTTCGTACCAAGAAGTTGTCCAAACCCTGGAAAGGGTCTACCCTTCTGCCGGCACAAAGTCTAGCAAGTACGGTGGATGACGCAAAACTTCTGACCCTAATCCTTGTAGAGTGTAAGAAGATGTACTGAATGTGCTGATGAAGATACTGAGATCTTAGAACTTATATCTCAAGGTGGGTGGCGCATTTACGTTGTAGATGTCCATGGGCTTCAGTAACCACTTAACACCAGGTGGGCTGTGAGCTCGTCCACACGTATAGTAATAAAGCAATAAAAAAAAAAGATTAGAGATTATCTGCTCTGCGGTATAAGGTCAAGCGTTGTCGTGCAGGAGCAGCGGGGACAAGGTACATGAGCTTCTCCATCATTGTGTCCAGTTCCTCGCTGCGGACATCCGCAGTAGCTCTGATGCCTTTTAATAAGAAGTTGTCTTGATTTATACCAGCATTAGACCACACCAAGCGCTCTTCCACCTGTATAATAATAATAACTATAGGTCCCGCAGTAGTCGAAATTCGACTATAATCAATTGAAATTGTAAGTTTGTACACTATTATGATTCTATTTTCAAATACTATTATACTTTTATGATCACAAATTTCGCCAAGACTACACCATATATATTATAACCTATAATAGAGAAAAACTATATATAATCTATTCTCAATTTGACCACAAACGTCAAGCACTAAAGCTTGACAATAAATAAATAGTATGCATGCGTGTGTGCGTCAAATACATGGTAGTGTGTGTAATATTTTCTTTATTGATTTAATGTATCTTTTACGCATTCTCATATAAAAATATTAGCATTGTGCACTTATTTTCTATAATCTCTATGAGCGTGGAAAATTTCATACTCCTCCGTCCGCGCAATTTTCGTAAAAAGGGATACAAAGTTTTTGTTTCACGTATTAATATACATATAATATAACTCTTTATTTCACACCACATGTACAGAGTAAGCATATCCGAACAAAAACAGTTTCACTGTAAAAAATTGCGCCAAGTCCACGTTTATAAAACTCATCTCAATAACATTTGCACTTTACAAAAAAAAGAAGACTTCAATAGCTTTCATTCTCTACAAAAATATGTGAAATACAAAAAAATACCAAGAAACCGTCATAAAGATGAAAAAATTAAAAAAAAAATGTTGAAAATTTAAAAATAAAAAAATAAAATTTTTATCGTACTTGGCGCGCGTCATTGAGTACCCCAAATTTTTCAGGATAAATGAACATCCTTTCAATGTTTAGAAATTTATAAGTAGGTCAACCTATGAAATGCATAAATGTAATTAATGAATTATTATTTCATAATAAGTTTTACAAAAGTTAAGTAAAATCGACATCTCATACGTATGTTATTTGAATTTTTTTCATTTCCCACTCATCTTTTATGATTTGAACTAAACACCCTCTCGTGTTCGCTTATACAAATACAAGCTACTTACGAGTCGATACGTATGTATACGTTGGCTTCAAAACATTTGAAAAAATTCTCAAAGATGTTTTTCAAAGGGTAGAAAAGAATAATAAAGTTTCAGCTGAATCTAAAGGGGTCGAACGCAAAAGTGGTCGATTTGGCATATAATAGCCCATAGGTATATAGTGAGAGCTGTTGAAAATTACCGTAGTTCTGTCTCAATTTCTCATAAAACGCTAACAAGAGCGAAAAAGACAACCTGGGTAACTTTTTCAGCTTTCACTGTATATTAAAGCAAAATGGTTTTTTTCTCGGGTTGAAATTCTTCCGAAAAATTTTGGGGTACTCAATGACGCGCGCCAAGTACGATAAAATTTTTATTTTTTTATTTTTAAATTTTCAACAATATTTTTTTAATTTTTTCATCTTTATGACGGTTTCTTGGTATTTTTTTGTATTTCACATATTTTTGTAGAGAATGAAAGCTATTGAAGTCTTCTTTTTTTTGTAAAGTGCAAATGTTATTGAGATGAGTTTTATAAACGTGGACTTGGCGCAATTTTTTACAGTGAAACTGTTTTTGTTCGGATTTCATATCTTTTTGTTAAGTATTATTTTTTGCTCATTTATTACTTAATAAAAATAAATTATTAATAGTCACTCAGCTTAAAAGCTAATGAAACGCTCAATTAATTCGTGTTTTAATGTTAGGTGCCCGACTGGCATGAGACTCTCGGGTTGTCAGTTCCGGTATCGACCGGGGACGCGTGTATTCCGCTTCAAAGTCTGGCGCGCACTAATTGGGGGTGCGAATGATGCAACAGATGCGCGGGCGAGGGTAGCGCGGGGTGGGTCGTCGCGGCACGGACCTGAGTCACATTCTCTTTGGCTGCTGTTGCCCCGCGAAACGGAACGTTGCGTTACATACTCCCCCTCCAAGTTGGGAACGCGTCCCGAGTCCAACTTGGGACTGTTAGTCTGAAGACGCGGCCTTCCTCTCTGCCTCTTTGGCATAATTGGATCCGTACTTGAATTTGACGGAGAGTGGGTTAAATCCGCGGTGTGATACTTGCCGATGACATTGTTTGACAAGTCTACTTCATAAGTACGTTGTAGGACTAACTATTTTTACTACGCGATACGGGCCATCCCGTCGTGGCATGAACTTACGTGTTACACCCCTAGACGCATAAGCAAGCCATAACGAAGGAAATACTCTTCCAGTAGGACTCGGGAGCAAGCCACGGCGGTGGCATCAACAAGTGCGTAGAGTTCTACCCATCTTGTAGCTACATCCTCTACCAGGAGTACCCATCGCCCCCCCCTGCTCTCCTTCTGGCAGTGGCCCGAACAAATCGATTGCGAGAACCTCTCCTCGCTGTTGAAGCACAGGAGTGAGCCTATACGGCGGTACCGATATAGGCGGATGATCACCGGTATTAATGTGGTGCTCGACGTAAAGGGTTGGGGCTCCCCCCACCCTAAATATGTCTCCATTCTGCTGCAATAAATGTGATAGCTGCTGCCGTTCATCGGAGCCAAGCATAGAACCCTTATCATCACGCAGGAAGTCAGCAGTAGAAGCAAACATGCATGGCTTAGGGCACTCATATTCAATTGGATAGGTAACCCGTTTTCCCGAAAAATGCCAAGTGGATGAAGCAAAGTCAAGCACAATACCTGCCGCCACCAAAAAATCCATGCCAAGCAAAGTTTCATTATTTTGAGCATCTGGAAAAACAGTAAATTCAAGGGTTACTGACCTTTCGGGACTTATCCTTACTTCTAGAGTAGTGAGCAAAACTCGGCGGGTGCGCGCGGAACCGTCTGCAAGCCTCACCCGACGCCTGGTTTCCTCACACGGATGGTTATGCTTTAACAGCAATTCATAAAGCAACGCACCGGCAACGCTACTCTTAGCTCCCGTATCCAACAAAGCATTACCTCGTATACCTAAAATTTGAACACTTAAAATTGGTCTAACCTAACCTGGTGCTCAGTAGAGTTACTCTGGGCAACACTTTTCAGTTCACTGAACTTGACAGCTGTGTATTTACTTTACCAATAGGTAAATCGGATGTGACTGATCGGTTCCGTGCAGCGTCGACGGCGTAATAACTTGGGTTACACTTTGTACACTGAGACCGAGTAACACCTTTGGTACCACACCCGTAACACGAGGATACAGCTTGCGTATTTTCCTTGTCGAATTTCGTTTTTGACGCTAATTTTAAACACTCATCACGAATATGTCCGTACTTTTTGCAATAAACACAGAAGTCTTTTAACAATCGACGTAGATGATACATTATCAGTGTTCGTGTAGCGAGGCGCGGGGACTCGAACGGTGCTCGGCGCAGCGCTGTCGTCGCGTGGCGGGCCGCCAGCGGCGCCCGAGTTGAATATTTTCCGCGGCGTCATCCGCGCGTATGTATGCTGCGAAGTCGAAGCACCGGCGGGAACTTCGCCTACGGTACTACCCGATGAACGTGGCCTCGCTCGCTGAGGATGATGAATAAATTCAGGCGGACTGGTCTCGTAGATGGAGTCCTCGATATGGCGCGTTTTCTTTAATAACGTGTCGTATGAAGTTATTTCGTCTCTTCTTAATCTTTTACGAACACGACGGTGTAGAAGGCCGTAAAGCATATCAATTTGAACTTTCTCACTAAGGTCACCAGGTGGGAGTCGAGCTAGTAGGGCTCGTGCTCTGGCAACGAAGATCTCCGTCTTCTCTCTTTGTCCTTGCGACATTTTGAAGAGCTCTAAGTAGACTCGATGGGGCGGTCTGCAATCACCGAAAGCGCTTCGTAACGATGATAAAGCGTCGTCCCAGGAAGTGACTAGCTTTAACGCCTTGCCACCACACGGCTGCATTTCCGGTTAGTAACATTGAAAGTCCTCGTAACGCGATGGCGTGTCCTACGTCAGCACAATCTTTGTATGATTCGACCGCGTCAAGGAAACCGTCGAGTGAGTCGCCGGGCGCTCCGCTGAACCGCGCCGTGCATGACGCGAAGTTCCCAGAATGGTGAGCGGGCGTCGAGGAAGGCGGCGATGTCGGCTCCGACGTCGGTGTTGCTGATGATTCGAGTTGAGTTTTATGCTCACGGTCGAGTAGGCGTTCGAATGCTGCCATTTGACTTTCTTGTAATGACGCCATGTTGTTTGCGGTAAATTTTGGCGTCGGTCCCGCGGTTGAACCAATTTCTTCTTCAACGTCTTGAAAATCGGATTGACGCCGTGACTGACGACGAGTACGTGTCGTAATTACGTAGATTCACTCCGAAATACTAGTTAAAGGGCCCGCGCTTGGGCTGCCAGTTTAATGTTAGGTGCCCGACTGGCATGACTCTCGGGTTGTTAGTTCCGGTATCGACCGGGGACGCGTGTATTCCGCTTCAAAGTCTGGCGCGCACTAATTGGGGGTGCGAATGATGCAACAGATGCGCGGGCGCGGGTAGCGCGGGTAGCACATTCCCTTTGGCTGCTGTTGCCCCGCGAAACGGAACGCTGCGTTACAGTGTAATAATAATCAACATCAACTTTTACAAATTTAAACCGAATTAAATTTTGTTTCAAATGTGAAGGGTAGATGACGCTGTTCTTAATTATTTCAGAATTTAAAATTAAAATCTGAAAGCCTTGAAACATCAATCCGCATAAATGTAATTTAAAAACTACAGTAAGAGGCTTAAATAAAAAGCTGAACTTAACTCAGCCTTAATTAGAATTTTCTTCGGAATTCAATAGTAAAGTTCAAGTTATTTTGATGAAATCAAAACCGAAATATTCATAGCATCTTAAACAATCACCTACGAATAAATATTAGTTATTATATTATTTATTATTCGTAGACAATCACAACGGTTTTATAGTTTTGGGAAGGGATTTTTTGTAACGCCATCTCGTAAAGTATTTCGGTATTACATTACAAAACAAAATTGTTTCTCCAACAGTAACAACAGTACTTGCTTCGGCAGTACTTAAACTAAAATACTAACAGTAACAACATTAACGTTATTTAATGTACAAACCGTTCAATAAGAACTGCAAACTATCCCCTTGAAGCTACAGTTTATGTAGGAATAATGACTTTTTGGCGGGAACGCGAGGTGTGAAGTTGTGTGATTTGTTTTAATTTGTCTATTTAGTGTTTCTTCGGGTTTAAATATGTAATAATAGTGGTTTATTAACTGTTTAATATCTGTGAAAGTGCACAAATGTGGGAAAATTAAACAAAGCCGCTGTACGTAACTTCTCGGTTTCCTCCAAAAAGTCCACTGAGATCTTAGTAAATGACCACCACCATTTTACTGAGATTATATTTCATTCCATATCATCTCATCTCATTTCATTTCATCCCATTTGATTAATGTCTCAAATTAATCATCTTCATTTCATTTCACTCCATAATATCACATTTCATTTCACTCCATAATATCATTTTTCATAAAAATATGAATATAAATTAAAATAAGACATGACTTAAAGGTCTCAGTTACCAGGTCATAAAATCCATTACAAATAGGAATAATTCCAGCGCACCCTGGCGGCCTTAGATTACCATTCTCGAATATTTATAGTCTGTGGCATGTCACTTTTTACATCGAAAAAAGTCAGGATCGAAATTTTTGAGCGAGCCATAGTTTGTGGTGATAAAATTAATAATTTCAAGTAGATTAATTGTTGTAATTGATATAACTAGTTAATATCAGTAAAATAAAGTTGTGAGTGATTGATATAATATACAATTTAGGAACCAGAAGTATAAAATTTCGCAACCTCAAAAAACTGTTCTGCTCACAGTAAACACAGTCGGTAGTCTGGCGCTCCGTTTACAACGGGATTTTTGAACGGAACTTGGCGCCAGATTCTACCGAATCTGTGGATCCTCCCGATCCATTAACGGTGCTTTTAGGTACTTCAAGCACCGGTCACCGTTCTCGTCGAACCCGTCGCTTGCGACGAAGGGCTCGACGAGTAAATTAACTCTCAGACACAGCCCACTGAGTTTCTCGCCGGATCTTCTCAGTGGGTCGCGTTTCCGATCCGGTGGTAGATTCTGCGAAGCACGGCTCTTGCTAGGGTTCGTGTTAGCAACGTCATCAGGTTTGAGCCCCGTGAGCTCACCTACACAAGTTAGGGTTACGCTGAAATAGCCTCTCAAGGCTCTCAGCTTAGGTAGGAAAAAAAAAAAAAAGTGACATAAGGCGGCCTTATCGCTAAAAGCGATCTCTTCCAGACAACCTTGCAGGGAGAGGAATAAGCAAACTGGACGGTGCTATATCTTAATAAACTTGACATAAAACTTACTTACATAACTTACATGTATCGCATCGCATTCTATTTTTAGGCAATACAAACAAACTCTAAGTGTGCGATAAAAGAAACCATTAATTAATTCCTTCTCTGCTTACTTAGTTAATCCGTACAAAGAGCACATCAACGCGTCTGTTTGTCGCGCAGTTTATTATTCAGAGACCGGTGTGCGTGAAAATAAATAGCTTAAGACTCCTTGTAGATTGTAAGTTAATATTAACTAGTGGATTAAATAGACTTTTTTTATTGCTTAGATGGATGAACGAGCTCACAGCCCACCTGATGTTACTGGAGCTCATAGACATCTACAACGTAAATGCGCCACCCACCTCGAGATATAAGTTCTAAGGTCTCGGTATAGTTACAACGGCTAACCCACCCTTCGAACCGAAACGCATTACTGTTTCACCCGTGCGGACTCCCAAGAGGTCCTACCACCAGTGATTACGCAAATTATAATTTTGCGGGTTTGATTTTTAATACACGATGTTATTCCTTCGGCTTGGAAGTCAATCGTGAACAATTGTTGAGTACGTATTTCATTAGAAAAATTGGTACCCGCCTGCGGGATTCGAACACCGGTGCATCGCTTCATACGAATGCACCGGACGTCTTATCGTATAGGCCACGACGACTTCACTTCTTTAATTAACGACTTTACTTCTTTAATCACAAATTTCGCCAAGGCTACATACACTATAGACAAATAATATTAAAGACAAACATTAAGAATGTATTCATCTCAATTTGACCACAGACGTTAACAATAAACAAAAGAGTATAACTATATTATTATATGCGTTTGTGTAAAATACATGATAGTGTGTGTAGTGTTTTTTTTTAATTGATTTAAAGTATTTTTATGCATAATTTAAAAAAAATACCATAAGCACTCCTTCGGAATATTCTCTATAAGTGTGGGAAATTTTATACTCCTCCGTCTGCGCAATTTTCGTAAGTTTTTGCATCACTTATTTAGTATATAGATTAATTATGTTTGTTTACATTCCCGCAATCGATTGAAAGATAACATTTTTCTTATTTATTGCTTAGATGGGCGAACGAGCTCACAGCCCACCTGATGTTAAGTATTTACTGGATCCCATAGACATCTACAACGTAAATGCGCTACCCCCCTTGAGATATAAGTTCTAAGGTCTCAGTATAGTCGGCGGTACAACGGCTGCCCCTCCCTTTAAACCGAAACGCATTACTGCTTCATGGCAGATATAGGCAGGGTGGTGGTACCTACCCGCGTTTTGTCTCAAAGCGGGTGGCTGCATTGACGTGGTTGATATCTGTGGACTCCGGTGATTTAACCAGGTGGGCAGTGAGCTCGTCCACTCACCATATCGATAAAAAAAGGTTAAAGTTTCATCAAGTGAGTTATATTACCAGTATCACACTCACATGTCCGGCCAATGCATGGCTACTTTGGCATGCATAGCGTCAGAGGTAGGCGATTTAAACATATAGTTCGTTCGGAGATGGAAAATAAACAAACAAAAAGACCAAAAAATTTCTTTCACACTATTCATAGACAGGTCTGTATACTTGTAGAAATAATATCTGAAAGTCGATACATAAAATATTGGTACAGTCGGGCTCAATAAGCATACTTGAGTGCGCGATCGTAAACCGTGACAGATGCATTTGTAATACCGCATTGAGTGTACCTACTCACCGCCCCTACTAACCACTCCTAGACTTTATAGTCAATAAACTTTAGTTCAAAGTTTTTCCGTTCGCGTTCTTAAAGATTCTATTAATGAATTAAATTTGAACCTGTTCACTGAAACCTCAAGGTCTATATTAACTATGTATTTTCTTTTTGCTTTTGGCGTTGATATTTTGAAGGAAAAAATAGTGCTTTACTTTTTTACTGGTGGTAGGACGTCTCGTGAGTCCGCACGGGTAGGTACAACCGCCCTGCCTATTTCTGCCGTGAAGCAGTAACGCGTTTCAGTTAGAAGACTGGGGAATCCGTTGTATTTAAAGAAAACTGAGGCATTAGAACTCATATCTGAAGGTGTGTGGCGGCATTTACGTTGTAGATATTTCGTCGCCCATATAAGAAAAAGAAAACTTTACTGATAAAATTGAATCTGTAGAAGGGCGTTCAGTACAAATGGGACTACAAACTCGCATCTCAAGGTGTGTGGAGTAATTCACGTTGTGATTTCTCCAAGTTCCGGTAGCTAATTAACATAAGACGGGACGTGAGCGAACTAAAATATAACAAAGGTACTCTAATTGGCATCGAACCCGATCCAAGAGGTATAGCGGTCAAGATGTAGAAGATATACCGGGGTCATCATGCTCCCTTGTACATGACGTGCTCGGGGTAAATCCCTCTGGTCCGGTTATGATCTCTCTGCCACACAGAATAGGGGAGAGTGTAAAAGAATTTATTGTAATGATAAGTTTGTAATGGTTTTTTTCAACCTATTCTAACTGAGAGGGCATGCTAGATTCACCGAGTAGGTGAGCTCACGGGGCTCTAATTTATGGACGTTGTGAGCATTAGGCCTAGCAGTGCTTCACATAATCTACCATCAGATACGAAACGCGACCCACTGAGAAGATCCGGCGAGAAACACAGTGGGCTGTGTCTGTGGGTTAATTTACTCGTCGAACCTGTCGCTTGTGACGAAGGGTTCGATGAGAACGATGACCCGTTTGTAATGGTAAGTTGCTACCCGATGTTAATCGATATTATTCATGCTAATGCCACAGTACAGCCGCTGTTCACCAATGAAGACTCATTTTAAAATATGGCAAATGAGACGTCGACTCTCTCGAAAACAATACGCGATCAAAATATCTGGAAACGCGATGTCGATAAATGCAGTACTCAAAATAGCAGGAATTTCCTTAGCGGTATATGTTCCTCGGAGAATCGTCTCGAGCTTTCGAGGTAAAAGTGAGTGAAATTCGAGTTACGGAAGTATGACGTGTTTAGAAATCGATTTGGAGCGAGGACCGTTAAGGTTTTTATGTCGCTTGAGTTAAAGCAATAGCCATTCCCTTGTTTAAGGTACAGATTCTATGGAATTTCCATTGCGCCAAGCTATGGTTGATGATGATTTGTTTTCAAGAACATTTTTTACAATTACCGAGACAAATTGCAACGGACCATCAACGAATTTATCTCGGGTAATTGAATTGATTATGGTCTAACCGCTTGTTAATCGGTGACAACCGCACTGACAATCGGTGGGGCACAAAAGTATTGGAGTGAAAACCTCGTACTGGACGTCGTAATGTGGCCAGACAGCCAACGAGGTGGACCGTTGACCTGGTCAAAGTGGTTGGTAGAGACTAGATGAGAAAGGCAAGAGACCGAAGAGAATTGAGTGCATTCGAAGAGACCTACACTCAGCATTGGGTGGACACGGGTTGAAGAAGACAGAGTTATTAATCAGGAGCCACTTGTATGCGAATTCAGCTATATCCTCAACCTCTTACTACTATAGATTCTTTTCATTACGCATGAGCAGTACAGCTGTAGACTATGTTTATGTAATGTAAACAATAATAATAACATCGAAGAAATCCAGAAATAATCTGAACAGCGCTTACGAAGATTTAATGACAACCGCATATTTGTAAGTTTCATAAAACATTCGGTAAGTTAATCCATTGAGCAGTATAACCTGTTTTGCGGAAGACAGTCTCATTGTCTCTTCCATTGATTGATACAGCGGTAGCTGTCATATACCAGACGAATCCCAACAAAAGTTTGTATCAGTCTAATGCTAATTAAAATATATGCAACGTATTAATAAACAAAATTTGTAACGGTAGTGAACTTTTTTATTTATTTATTGCTTAGATGGGTGGACGATCTCACAGCCCACCTGGTATTAAGTGGTTACTGGAGCCCATAGACATCTACAACGTAAATGCGCCACCCACCTTGAGATATAAGTTCTAAGGTCTCAGTATAGTTACCGAGCAATATCATTCGCTCGGTAGAAGATAATAATATATTTGCTGGTGGAAGGACCTCTTGTAAGTCTGCAAGGGCAGGTACCACTACTCTGCCTATTTCTGCCGTGACGTAGTGCGTTTCGGTTTGAAGGGTGGGGCAGCCGTTGTAACTATAGTGAGACCTTAGAAATCATATCCCACGGCGGCATTTACACTGTAGATGTCTATGGGCTCCGGAACCACTTAACACCAGGTGGGCTGTGAGCTCGTCTACCCACGTAAGCAATAAAAAAATCCTTTTCCAAATATTGAAAAATCCTATACCTACATCCAAAAAAAAAACCATAAAACCAATTCAATATGCCGGATCTTTTGAGAGCTTCTTTTGGTTTTCATTAATTCACGTCATATTAATTTTCATTAGCAGCTTTCATTAAGGGTAAATAGATTATATTTTTCGGAGAGCTGTGACGAGGTGCTTTTTTTTCCCTTACGCTCGGTGTTATTACGTATAAGATTAGGAATTTTTGCGGCCATTAGGTAGTTTTGATATAGATTGTCATGAAATTTCTGTTATGTTTGTTCAAGTGGCTATTATGACTAGTGGTCCCACAGTAGCCGAAATTCGACTATAATTAATCGGAATTGTTAGTCTGTACACTAATATGATTGTACTTTATACTTCTATAATCACAAATTTCGCCAAGGCTACACTATAAAAAAATATTAATAAAGACAAACAATATTTAATCTATTCTCAATTTGACCACAGACGTCAAGAACAAAAGTTTGACAATAAATAGTATGCATGCGTGTGTGCGTCAAATACATGGTATGTAGTGTGTGTAATGTTTTCTTTATTGATTTAATGTATCTTTTATGCATTATTTAAAAAAAAAATATTAGCATTGTGCACTTCTTCTCTATATTCTCTATAAGTGTGGAACATTTCATACTCCTCCGTCCGCGCGATTTTCGTAAAAAGGGATACAAAGTTTTTGCTTCACGTATTAATATACAGATTATGATGTTATATCATTTTAAGCACACAGCGTCGCTCATGTGGTTTAAGCTTTCTCGTGAATGTTGGCCAGCATTAGCCATATAAACGCAAAAAAAACAGTGTTTCTTTCAATTCTTTTATTAACACACTCAAAAGTTAAGTACACCTATCTGCCTAGTTTATCGTTATTTTTATTATTGTCAGAACCGTATCAAAATAGATTTCGTGGCTTAAAACTAGCCCGAAAAACAGACAGATGTCAACCGTCATTTTGTTTAACATTATTTGTGAACTTTTACATATGTATGTACGGACTTCGGCAAATATATTTAGTGTTTCCGATTTCGCGGGTCGCAGACGTAATTAAAACTACTTCCACGGCTTAATATCGATTATGATAAGTTTCATTATAGTATTGCTAACATTTTGAATACATTACAGTTTTAGTGGTCACGGATGACTTCGACAACTAATTACCAAACGGACCACGAGTTCATTGTACTGTATTAAAAACGTAATAGACAGGGTCGTGGACAACTTCCTCCTTTTTGACAGGTCATACCTCCGACCTGGACATAATATAATAAGACTGCGATTTGACACTTGATTTGAAAAGAAACAAAAGAAAGAAATGGAACGAGGGCGGACGTGACTGGTGGCAGGGAGTATTTTCAATGCCTCCCTAAAAGACGTAGGCGAACCAGACGACAAAGAACGAATCGACCGGCTTTGGAATGAGCTCCCCTCCACGGTGTTTCCCGAGCGCTATGACATATCCTTCTTCAA
Source organism: Bombyx mandarina (assembly GCF_030267445.1). Taxonomy (NCBI): domain Eukaryota; kingdom Metazoa; phylum Arthropoda; class Insecta; order Lepidoptera; family Bombycidae; genus Bombyx; species Bombyx mandarina. The sequence continues at coordinate 10,322,242 of NC_143226.1, forward strand.
ACGAAGCTAATGGAGAGTACTTAACGGTAGGCAGCGGCTTGGCTCTCCCCCTGGTATTGCTGAAGTCCATGGGCGACGGTAACCACTTACCATCAGGTGGGCCGTATGCTCGTTTGCTTACACGGGCAATAAAAAGAAAATATATCGACGCTTGAAAGGCAAACGTGACTAAGCGATAATGCGTGAACGTTTACAGTAGAATAATTTGAAGTTAAAATTCCTGAAAAAAAAATTTTTTAACGAATCTAGCTGTAGTAGCATCTAGCTAGTAGCTGTAGGATTGAAATGATTTGAATAGACCCAGAAATATTTTTTTTTTGCGCATCGAATATGGTTATCGCCTATCATTTATGTACAAAGCAGTTATTGTCGCTTAGTCACGTTTGCCTTTCAAGCGTCGATATGTACATGAAATAGACGACAAACAAACATACCGATCGTTCAGACAGTTTTTTTTAAGCTTCCGTAAACACTTAAATGAAAAAACCACCAGAATTCCGCTGACAGTTCCAATATTTCGGTTTGGCGTGGCTCCAGCACGACCGCGCGTTATCGTTTTTAACACTGTGTACACAGTGTACATTAACGTCCGTCTGGTGTAGTGGTAAGTGACATGGTCACTACACTAGGGGGTCGCGGGTTCGAATCCCGCCAAGGGAAGATATTTGTATGATAAATATAAATGTCTTTTCCAGGGTTATGGATGTATATTAAATATATGTATGTGTATAATAAAAATATTGCATTTATTTCCGTTATCTGGTACCTGTAACACAAGTTTTTTACGAACTTACCACGGGACCAGTTAACGTGGCGTGATTGTTAGTAAATTTTTATATTTATATTTATTTATTTATTTGTGTACACGGAAATTGATATTTTGAATCGGCGTGACCATAAATAGAATCCAAAAGATATGTGGAATAAACTAGAAGAAGAGATATTTTCGCATGCTATTCTTATACAATGACGAAGCAACGTGGCCGCAACACTTGGTTTGACTGTGCGGCTATACTGGTGTCTAAGTCCCGAGACAAGCACTAATATTTGAAAGAAAATACGTAGTAAAATATGCCAATAAACGGCTTCCACGATGAAGGGTAGTAATAAAAATCCAACCCGTTTGCTTTTATGAAGGAAAAAAATTACCACAACAAATAAAAAAAAAATATGATAATTTTATTCATTAATAATATTTTCAATTTACTTTCTAGAAATTACTCCACATAAATCGATTAGTTTTCTGGTAACTAAAATGAGAATATCATCAATGTACTCGGAGTCAATTAAACATGCATTATTAAGGTGAAAACTTTAGTGAAAACTTTATCAAATTTAAATGGAGCCTCATGATAAGCAACCGCTTCTTTAAATAAAACAGAATCATCAAGATAAATTTAACTTAGAAAAGAGTTTTAGGTAGCGAACATAAAAAATAACGTGGATATGAGTGTTTGAAAATTTCTAAAAATTATATTCTAGATAAATCGAAGCCTACAGCTGTGCCTAAAGTCTGCACACGCATTAGTGACTAATCTCTTAATTCATTGTAAATACTTAAAAGAGAAGCCCGACGCACTTGTCTAGACGATTTGACTGGAGTTCATTCAGTTTTTTTGGAGGAGAGAATATAAAACAATTTCTCAAATGTACACATTGATAGACCAAGATGGCACTATATAATAATATTGTCCAAGAGATATTTTTAAAACTTTTTCATAAATTACTTTTTTGAAGTGATTCCGTATATTGTCGATTAGATCTAAAAGATACGTTGTGCAATTTGTAATACTTTAATTTTACTAACACGTAAAATAGAATGATGAGTGTTAGGATTTTTTTAGGAAAAACAAAAATTGTCGCCAGTTACTTTTACTTGAGGCTTAAATTAGTATAATCGTTTCTCCGTGATAAAGTTGATCGTTTGTTGCAATTTGTCCGGGAACCCTAAAGAATCTGATTAAAAAACAGACCAAACGGTGATTAAAATTAATATTATGCGCATCGCCAAACATTTGAAAAGTGCCTTATGTGAATTTATACATACGAGTTCCAAAAATCGACCGTAGGGCAGTAATGCGCTTTTGTTTGAAGGGTGGGGTAGCCGTTGTAACTAATATATACTGAGACCTTTTTTTTCTGCTTTTCCCCGATCATGATCACCCCTTTTTACTGGTGGTAGGACTTCTTGTGAGTCCGCACGGGTAGGTACCACCACCCTGCCTATTTCTGCCGTGAAGCAGTAATGCGTTTCGGTTTGAAGGGTGGGGCAGCCGTTGTAACTATCATTGAGACTTTAGAACTTATATCTCAAGGTGGGTGGCGCATTTACGTTATAGATGTCTATGGGCTCCAGTAACCACTTAACACCAGGTGTGCTGTGAGCTCGTCCACTCATCGAAGCAATAAAAATAAAAAAACATGAGATCACCGGGTCCTAATCTATCTGTATAACACATACATTCAAGTTTTCAGATGTATTCCTCTCGCACTTTCAAGCCGCATACTTAGTCTATCTTGCATCCTTCCACATTCATTCTTTGCCGGGTAGGACTCCCGCTAATCTATGCTAAGATAAATTTATTTATTTTATTTTGGGAAAATAAAGTTTTGTACAGCCTTATTTTAGTTCCTGGTTTGTCTAGAGTAATATTTATGCTTTACATATTATATTGATTTTCCTTACAAGTACTGCGTACTGAGACCTTTAGAACTTAATTATATCTCAAGGTGGGTGGCGCATTTACGTTGTAGATGTCTATGGGCTCCAGTAACCACTTAAAACCAAGTGGGCTGTGAGCTCGTCCACCCATCTAAGCAATAAAAAAAATTAAAATCGAAGATTTTTTTACTTGCTACAACTTTTCGCAATAGCGATAGCGATGGAGTTGCGTTCGATATGTAATAATGAACACCGCTTAGTTTATTAGCGAGGTTTGGAGGACGCGTGAAAAGGGCTACAAATGATTTATGTGCACGAGCTAACGGTGTGCTTTCGGGCGATCAGTGACGTAAGCAGTCGCTTATAGTACTGACGCACGCACACATATGGAATAAAATACTCATTTGTTCCGTAAAACGAAAATAAATAATAGTTTAAAAAAACTAACAAAATACGTTTTTATAGAAAATCCAATTAAAAAATAGAAAATAAATTTTAATGAATTTTAATTAAAAATAGTGTAAGAAAAAATGATTTTATTGTAAAAAAGCGTGGGGTGCATGGTATATGTAGTGATAAATATTTTATGAACAGATATGAGTAGAAGGGTTATTAGAGTAGTAGAGAACCACGAATATAAGAAACACTGTATAATGCTTCCTATCTCATTTTCTCCCACGATAAATCTTATTGAATTTATGTGTCTGTCTCTTTTTACTGTCGCTTTTTCGTTTCATCGACTTTCAAACCACAACGATGCTAAAGAAGCTTTCACTTCAAAATCAGTCGAAGTGTTTGAGTTCAAGTTAAGTTACATCAGTGACATTTGTTGTACTCTCAGTTCTTTAATATCCAATGCAAGCACCCCATATACCTAAATGCGTTGACAAAACATTAATTCTCGTTTATCATATTATTTGTAACTATACGTGAGATCTTAGAAATTATATCTCAAGGTGGGTGGTGCATTTACGTTGTAGATGTCTATGGGCTCCAGTAACCACTTAACACCAAGTGGGCTGTGAGCTAGTCCACCCATCTAAGCAATAAGAAAAAAAAAACTTACCACCACTGTGCTAAGTGCAAGTTTTTTTTAATTAAGATTAGGATGAAGTAGGCACGTTTACCTACGTTGGCCGTTAGCGACGCTGTTCTAACTCCATAGAAACGAGTTAACTTTTACGCTATCGAGAACGTTAAAAAACTCGCACTAAGCACGCCGTACATAAACAAACCACTCAATCTAATAATCATAAAATTTCCGAAACGCATCTGCGAGCGAGGGAGAAGCATCTAATCCGTAATATCATTGTAATAAAGTCGGTTTTATAGTAGCGTAAGGGGTATCATTTACCCTCAAAACAACAATTACGTCATCCGTACAGAGGAGAAAAAAATATATTTGTGGACTGCGCGAGAAATTCGCTTGAATTATTTGAGACAAAACGAGCGTAACAAAACATTAATTAAGTTAGGTGGGAAGCAAGAGTCTCATAGATTAGTCAGACAATCTCAGAATGGTCTATTCTGAGGAGTGCATAGCTTAGTCGAGTTTGAGCACAGATTCGGAGTCATTGGATGTGCATTTGGTCGTAACAATGCAAAAATTGAACAGAAAAGAAAACCGGCTTAAAACCATAAAAAGAGATTAAATCAATATAGTTCAAATCAATCAAATATGCATATTAAGGATGAATAAAAAAACTACCGATTAGATCTTGACAAAAATCAAAGGGAACCACATAAGGAGCAACTTTGAAAAGTAGCTTTCATTTAATAGGAAAAAAAACAGCTCAATTAAATTTAAAAAATCTGAGAAAAAACACATAAAAATCGTATTGATACCCCCCTCCTTATGTTTTTAAGCTGGTTAAGAATATCTTTTAATCTCGTTAATTTTTTTGTTCTTTAAAGATGATGACGATACAATTTGGATTCTTAAGATTTATATTTCGTTGTTTGGCTGGATGAACCGGCTCACTGCCTACTTGGTAAGCGGTTACCGGAACTCTTACATGCCACAATGTGAATGCTACCTTGAGACAAGAGGTCGAAAACTCAACAGTATGGCTTAACGGCTGTCCAACTTTTCAAACCGGGACGTACGACCGCTTACGCAATAATAGATAAGATGGTAGTACCTACCCTTGCGGGACTACAACTTGGCCTACCCACATCTAGTAAAACATATTAAATTCAAAGCATCTCCAGGCAAGTAAATAAAAATAGCATTCTACCACTCTACGGATTTTCTATTCTAAGATTTCTTAATTCGTTTTCCTACCGCATTTCGTTTGTTAGGGATATGTCGCCGAAATATGAAGATGGTAACTAGATTCAATAACATCGGAAGTGTTACTCTTGTACCTTAAAAAATCAACTTTACCTTAAAGCAAACAAATGTTATAATACAATCGCGTAATTCGATATACGAGCCTAATGAGAACTAATACAAAATTTTAATTTATTTGAGTAGGTATTAAGTAATTTATTTGGATTGTTCGCGTGTTTTTAAACTCTAAAGCGTGGTTATGAGACTTATCGGTTGTAATATTTTTTATATCGAAATCATTAGAACAAAACTGTCTTAGGGTTATCAAAGAATAAAAATCAGTACGTATTACATTGAACGAGCTCACGGCCCGTTTGGTATTAAATGGCTATCGGAGCTCAAACACCTTCACATATCGTCACCAATTATGGACATGACGTAGAAGTCCTAATTGTATTTATTGTATTGCCTCACCCTTCAAATCGGAGCGAATTACTGCTTCGTTACAGGAATAGACCTGATGGTACCTACCATGATGAACTTATGTAACCGCCCTACTAACCCCTTACTCTGACCGGGTACTGACCCCGGGTGGAGATCGGACGAGAGAGTGCAAGGTGGAGTCGTTTGGTGCAGCAGGGCCCTTAAATATACTTGGGGCCACGGTCTGCTCCCAACATCTGCAGATTGTCAAGTCCCACATACTCCACGTGCCTCCTAGGCCCTAGGAATTCGGCCCCCTTGCCCGAAAAAAAAAACAATCTAGCTATCACCAGTAAAATGTGCAGTCCATTACAATCCGACAATATTTATGTTAATAATAAGTAATCTTCGATAAACGACACAATTACTACATTATGAGTATTTAAAAAAAAATGGTTTTTTTTTCCAAGACCCTGTTTATCTCTCGTATTTCTATCTTTACTAAATAGGTCACCGTTAACCAATTGTTCACTCATCGGAATCGCCATATTGCTTTCTTGTCTTTGTCACAATTCCATTTATTCGTTCAGAAACATCCACAGCTCAGTTCCGAAATGTATTAACATAATAAGGCCTGTGATACGCTGTAGTGTTAGTTTTTTTTTTTTCGGATGGAGCAAATGGGTTTGTTTACGCGAGGCCAAAATAGAAAACCGCTTGCAGCATTAGAAACAAGTGTTGACAATTACAACGCTACCAAATAATGTTAACCAGACGAGACAGATGATCGATTGATCTCATCCGATCCGAGTAACCAAAGATTTATTTTAGAAGTCCGATTAAATAAATATTTTGATGTTGCCCAATCTATGCGTTCATCGCCATGTTTTCAATGTATGAAGGTACGTCACTACGGAGTGTTTTGTTAGTTTAAAGCGCCAATAACTTGCCGACTTAACCTAATAAGTGTATGGCTCTAATAAAGAATATAAAAAAAAGCGCCAATAACTTAATTTTTTTTTCTATTGCTAAGATGGGTGGGCGAGCTCACGATTCACCTGATGTTAAGCGGACAACGCAGCCCATTGACATAAATCATGTTAATGCCGCCTCCCCTCGTAGTACAACGACTGCCCAACCCTTCAGACCGAAACGGATTACTGCTTCACGGCAGAAGTAGTGAGGGCTGTTGGACATACCAGTGCCGACTCATAAGAGACCATACCACCTGTATATTGGAGGACGCAAAAGATACAGTCTGAATCCGTTATCAGCGTATTAGGTGCCTTGAGAATTCCAGGTGAACTCACCAGTGCTCCTGATATTGAACAAAATAATAATGTCTACGGTACTAAAATTATCCTATCGCTATCCGTAAGTGTCGTAAAAGGCGACTAAAGGTGTCACCAGAGAATCGTCAGTAGCATTCTCCGAGTATTAAGCCAACGAACTACGGTCGTCAACTAGAATTTATTAGTGGCAGGCCTCTGTATAAGCCGGTATGGGTCCATAACATTGTATGGCAGGCAGCATTAGCGTGAAATATATATTATTATTTTTTGTTTTTTTATTGCATAGATTGGTGGACGAGCACACAGTCCGCCTGGTGTTAAATGGTTACCGGAGTCCATAGACATCTACTACCTAAATGCCGCCACCCACCTTGAGAGATGAGTTATAAGTTCTCAGTATAGTTACCTACAACGGCTGCCCCACCCTTCAAACCGAAACGCATTACTGCTTCACGGCTGAAATAGGCAGGGCTACCCGTGCGGACTCGCAGGAGAGCGCGATTGTGTACAAATCGTAGGGTAACAATGCAGCATACGTTATCCGAGAACAAAAGACCAGTCTAAGAACTCACACACTAAATAGAGTAGTAGCATTAGGAAAACAAAGAAAAAAAAAACTAACGATATAAAATATATTTGCCGCCTTACTTACTTAGTTTTTGATTGAGCTGTTTACTAACATCCTGCAAATAAATAATACATTCTGTTTTGAAGGGTGGACCAGACGTACTGCAATTTAATTGCGACTTAAAGCTATGTTCCAGGGTAGCAGATGATATTCAGGTCGTAATTTCTAGTAACTGATAATCAATTCGATAGCAGAATGGCCACAGTGACAGTATTTTAATCGTTTATCTCGTTTTCTATTGTTCATATCACTTCATAAGAAGAACTCCTGCCTCTCGGACTATGTCGAAAATGTAATGAATATTATGTAATGTTAAACTGAATATTAAATAAGTATATGACGGAGAGGCTAGTTCCATTGTGTTTTTAAAATGATGACGTCAGCGTCCTGACGCCTTTCTCTGCATAATTATCACTGCCTTCCATAATGACAGTAATTAAGACTCACTTTTACAATGAATTCCATTTATTACATTTCAACTTTACAACGATAACTACAGAGAGCCCCGCTCCGTTCGACTGCTCGAGTCGGAATATGTTGTGCGCTTACGTTTGGGGTCGTCGTACCCCCTTACGGGGGCATGGAACGGGCCTCGGGGCGAGCCCCACTACCTGGGCAGAAGTTCCTTGCCACTCAGGGCAGGGGCGAAACTGATGCTGGGAAGACCGGGGAGGAGGCTATCCAACAGTTTTAACATTGAAGAAACAATTAACTCTAATCATCTTAGTTAACTAAATAGCAGGGTGCGCCGATATATTAAACTAAAATTAATTAACATAACATTAAAAAAACCTTCGATAAATACATTGTAACAGCAGAGCAAACTAAGCCTTGTTATAGTTCAATCAATCGCTAATAGAAATAGCGCTGAACGAAATGGCGACTCGCTCAGAAACCGAGTCAATAGAAATTATGAAAATTTCTCAATGAATATTCAAACGAAGCGAGATCACGGTATAAATACGAATTAGATACATCAAAGCAACGTCTAACTTGCAAGGTAATACCTAATAAACCGTCTTGAAAAATTTATTAATGAACCTTTGTGCGAAAATAATTCAGATTTTTATGCCGGCCTTACCCGCAGAGTAATTATTTGATATAAAAAAATATAGTCTTTGGCTTCACTGATTATTTCCATTGCCATTTTAAATGTTACTTCCTAAAGAAGCTGTGTGGTGTTTAGGTGTTTAGCAAAACATTTTAATTTGCATAATTACTGGTGGTAAGACATCTTGTGAGTCCGCACGGTTAGATACCACCACCCCACCTATTTCTGCCGTGAAGCAGTAATGCGTTTCGGTTTGAAGGGTGGAGCAGCCGTTGTAACTATACTGAGACCTTAGAACTTATATCTTGAGGTGGGTGGCGGTATTTACGTTGTAGATGGCTGTCTATGGGATCCGGTTTCCACTTAACACCAGGTGGGCCGTCAGCTCGTCCAACCATCAAAGCTATAAAAAAAACCCGGTCCTATCGGTGTTGTAAAAGGCCACTAAGGTATACCGAAAAAAGGGTAGTGTTTTTTGAGTCTTAGTGTCTTGGAAGCTACATTGCAGAGGAATTCATTTATTGCATACAAGTCATTTCGTTGTTTCTCTGTTTTATGGATAAATTAAGAGTTATATATTTACAGCGTGTTCTATTCGGCTATAGTATAGTTTATGCGCTCACCACTTGAGACCAGGGTTTAATTAAGCCCTATCAAAAAGACAAATCGCTAAAATAAATTACATACAAAAATTTAATTAATAAAAATGTTCTTCATTCGTATTTCATATCGTGTAGCCGTGGGTCAAATTCAAGACCAAGCTCTCTAAATAGCAACTAACAGACGGATCATACTCTCGAACCGTCTACAAAATCAATGAAACAATGATACCTACATTCAGTTTTCTAACGATTATATTAATTCAGCCAACGACAATGTTTATCTTCAAGCTTGAAACGAATTCAAGATATCATGAAAATCACCATTAACAATTATAATTAAATACAAATTCTGTTAAAATTTGAACTACAACACATTACGAACGATACTTACATCTTAATAAGGTTACATTTATTCATCCGCCATTTGCAATTTAAATTTACATCGCAAGATGGCGCGTCTCCTCTGCCAGTTTAATAATTGAAGTTGAAACAAATTTAGATGTTACCCCTAAGATTTTACGGCTGATTTTCGAAATCCTACGAAATTTTTAATTGGTGCACTGCTTAATACAGTCGCTTCGAAAATTGTTCAGGATTAATTTAAATAATTAGTTTTGTTCTAAGAAATTAAGTATATACATTTTGTTAAAATTCAACATTAAACTTAATTTGGAGATCTCACTAGATTAAGTGGAATTTTATTTAAAAACTTTAATCATCTTTTGACATGAAGTCGCTTGTCAGAAGGTCTCGACTACACGATACGAAATACGAATGAAGAACATTTTTATTAATTAAATTTTTGTAGGTAATTTACTTTAGCGATTTATGTTTTTGAAGAGGATAAATAAAAAAATAAAAAAAATTCTTTCCTTTACAAAAATTATCGTATTCAAGATATTTTACCGAATTCCCGAACATTCTACGCTTTAATGATAAGCGAATGTTTCCTATCTCTGTGAGATTTATCAACTTGAGTTCTTTAGAATTAAATCGCATACAATAATAAATTCGAAGCGAAAGACATTTCAATTTTGTTCTCGGAAAAGCGCGTTTTGTTCTCTTTCGTTCTGGGCTCCGATTGATTTTTATCGCCAAGTTGACTATCTCTGAGGGAGCAAGGGTCTTCAGGGCGGGAGTGACATTATTTAGAGTGGTCGATCTTGGGTTTGACCCACTATGAAATTCCTTTTTTTTATTCATTGCTTAGATGGATGGACGAGCTCATAGCCCACCTGGTGTTAAGCGGTTACTGGAGCCCATAGACATCTACAACGTAAATTCGCCACCCACGTTGAGATGTAAGTTCTAAGGGTTCAGTTCTAACAGTACAACGGCTGCCCCACCCTTCGAACCAAAATGCATTACTGCTTCACGGCAGAAATAGGCAGGTTGGTGGTACCTACCAGTGCGGACTCACATGACGTCCTACCACCAGTAAGCTATGTTTAGTAAAGTTCCATTATATTGATCCAGTAAGATTTTTTTTTATTGCTTAAATGGGTGGACGAGCTCACAGCCCACCTGGTGTTAAATGGTTACTGGAGCCCATAGATATCTACAATGTAAATGTCGCCACCCACCTTGAGATATAAGTTCTAAGATCTCAGTATAGTTACAACGGCTGCCCCACCCTTCAAACCGAAACCAAGGTTGGCGGTACCTACCCGTGCGGACTCACAAGACGTCCTACCGCCAGTAAGAATTATTTCTACAAGTCTTACCCGAACATGTGTACAAAACCATTAGTACGTAAACTCTTGAAATATTCCGAGCGTAAATGTATGTTTACGAAACGGCCTGACGCCGGCCATTCCGTATCATCCTAATTCGAATTTATAAACTTCCCTAACCGAGGAAATAATTATCAAGGTGCGAGCATCACTGTGGTGCAAGCTACAAGAGAATTATTATATTACAAGCGGCCCGCTCCGGCTCCGCTCGGATCTTTAACAAAAATTTCAACGATAGGTGACGTTGTTTTATTTTTTAAATAAAAGAACACTTATTGCGGCATAACTATAATAGTTAGACGTATGCTGTCACGACACTTTTTGTAAATAATAATGTGTTCTACAAAATAGTACATTATTTTATTCTATCATCAATAGTTTTCGCAGGGCACACAATGTAAAGAATCTTTTAGGTAATTTTTTACACCTTGGGTTACATTATTCGAGTTTTAGTAAGGATCCCTAATTTTTTTCAAACAAGATTATAGCCTATGTCACTCGGGAATAGTGTAGCTTGCAAACAGTGAAAGAATTTTTCAAATCGGTTCAGTAGTTTCGGAGCCTATTCAATACAAACAAACAAATCTTTCCTCTTTATAATCTTATTATTATATTATTATAGATTATAGATTATAGATTATTTTCCTTACCTTCAATAGTCGGTTTTGTATTTAAATGGCCTGTGCTGATCTCATGTTCCTTTACTCCTCCTACGCCCTCTTCGTGTTAGTTGTATGTAGGTAAATATTCTCACTACTTCGAGAACGCATTTACCTCTCTTCTTCTTCTTTTTCTCCACCTTATCCCACTAGGTAGGGTCGGCACAGCAATTTTTTCTATTCCATTCTTCTCTATCAGCCGTCATCTCAACACTCACTCCTCTCTCTCTCTCATGTCGTTATTCACACACTAGATCCATGTCTTCTTTAGTCGACCTCTTCCCCCTCTACCTTGCACTACCATTTCCATACATCTCCTAGTCACGTGCATCTTCTCTTTACGCATCATCTCTATACAAATGTCCATACTACGCTAACGCATTTATCTCTAACAAAAATAATTCGTACTGGTTTTGTCACAGGTTCTTGATTCGTGTGCACATTTTCGAGTCAATTGGATGTGTTGAAGTTTGTAAAAAATACTTTTTTTTCATTGCTTAGACGGGTGGACGAGCTCACAGTCTCACAGCCCATCTGTGTTACGTTGTTACCGGAGCCCATAGACATCTATAACGTAAATGCCGCTACCTGCCTTGCGACATGAGTTCTAAGGTCTCAATATAGTTACAACTTCCTCATCCTTCAAACCGAAACGCATTACTGCTTCACGGCAAAAATAGGCGGGACGGTGGTACCTACCAGTGCGGACTCACAAGATGTCCTACCACCAGTAAGCTTTGTTTAGTAAAGTTCCACCATATTGATCGATACAAGGCAGCTAAACTAATAAAAGCATTTTAGTCAAAATATCAGCATGTTTTTTTTTATTGCCCTTGTAGGAAGACGAGCATACGGCCCACCTGATGGTGAGTGGTTACCGTTGCCCATGGAATTCAGCAATGCCAGGGTCAGAGCCAATCCGCTGCATACCGCTTAATATTCTCCACAAGCCTCGTTTGAAGAAGGACATGTCATAGCGCTCGCATGCCATAGCCGGATGGTACGTGGCAAAAAGGGTGACTCTGTGAGTTCTTGCCTTGAACCCTTCGGTTGAAGTGTGAGGGTTACCAGCGCCCCGCCACCGCTCGGCCTAGTTAATGCCTCCGGTTTTCTACAATTAATTTTCTGCTTGAAGTAATTTTAAACTTACAGAACTAGACCAGAAATTAATGTGGTTTAATCTAGTAATACCTGGTATGCAGGCTTTTTCAACAACAATTTTCGGTTGTATGTAACTTATATTATCTTTCCTTGAAAGTCTTTTTTTTATTGCTTAGATGGGTGGACGAGTTTACAGCCCACCTGGTGTTAAGTGGTTACTGGAGCCCATAGCCATCTACAATGTAATGGTGCCAACCACCTTGTTTTGCCACCACTTGCTAACCACCATTACTGCTTCACGGCAGAAATAGGCAGGGCGGTGGTACCTACCCGTGCGGACTCTAGAGATCCTACCACCAGTAAAAAAAATAACTTCATGTCTCAAGGTTAATTAGGTATTCACATTATGATGTCCGTAGCTCTCAGTAACAACTTAACATTAGCTCGGTCGTAGCTTTCCGTCCATCAACAACAAAAAGTCTTCGCACACAAATGCAACAAAGCAATACGCTAATTCCGCTAAACCGTTCAAATATTCCACGTTCCTATTCGCTGCTGAGCTTAAAGCCGCGAAGTCGTTATTTAACGACCCACTAAACTTGGTTTACTGTCGACGAGGTCAACTACCCGGTTCCCGACACTAAAAATGCTCTAAAATTCACAAATACCCCTTCGAAGTGTCTCTTTTCGGTCGTTTAGCGTTTGAAGACACGCGTAGGGTGCGAGTATGAGCGGAGGTAATACAAAAAAGGGAGTCGAAGTCACCTCCTTTATTGAAGTCTACTAATTACAAAATATTTTCGTAACGCCGGCCAAGGTCATAATAGAAATTGCAGGGCACAAAATGGATGGATTGTGTGAAAGATGATATGTGTAAAAGGGGAGTGAGCGAAGAAATGGTATATGACAGAGGAGTATGGAAGGAGAAAACGTGTTGCGCTGCCACTAGGTGACTGGGAGAAGGGCAGGAGAATGATGATGATGGGCCCGGCTGCGGATAGTAATCTATACTAATATATAAATCTACAGTGGTTTTTACGGATGTTCCGTTACAACTACTGAACCATGCATCCGATTGACTTGAAACTTGGTATCCATGTAGAAAATACATGTACTTAATGGATAGGCTAATATTTATATGAGTGTTGAACTCCCTATACGAGTTGCGGGGGCGTTAATGATGAGAATCTTTGTGGGGGTGAGAAATAATAATGTTAATTTTAAATGCCCAGCGAAGCGGACGGGTACAGCTGGTCTACAATAATTGCTGAGTTACTCATGTCTCTAGTAGTTAACATTCAAAGGATTACAGTTGTCGTACTTTTGACTATATGTGTTTGTCCCTGACGGCGATCGCACGGATTAAATAATGAGCTAGTAATATTATTACCGTTGTATCTCGGATTATGATTTATTTTCTTTTTTTCTACGCTAACTCGCAATTAATAATAACAGCTTTAAAAAAATTACCTTCTTAAAAGGTTCTAATAGAATATTTCATCATAAATGAAAATTAATGAGTTCATGGGCTAAATCTGATAGAATTTGCTAACATCCGTCTCAGCAAGAGCGCAAATTTTGTTCCGCAATTGGTATCTTGAGTTTTCGTTTGAAGTTTTTTTTTTTTATTGCTTAGGTTGGTGGACGATCTCACAGCCCACCTGGTGTTAAGTGGTTACTGGAGCCCATAGACATCCACAACGTAAATTCGCCACCCACCTTGAGATACAAGTTCTAAGGTCTCAAGTATAGTAATAAACACGAAAGCAATTTATAGTTAAATCGAGTACCAGTAGTAGTAGCTCTTGACTGTTTCTTGAAAACTTTTCGAATCGATTGTGTAAGATGTCCAGTGTAATTATGTTTTATTTATTTATTTATTGGTTAACTAGTTCATGACCCACTTTGGGTAAAGTTGTGGCCCAAGGCCAGAGACGACTTCCTTATAGAGAACGTCGCCACCTAATTTGAGCTATGAGGTTCCTGTCTTGTGAAGTTGTCCTACCTACTCTTCAACCGGTAGGCATAGTGATTTTTATTACAGTATTTATTTATCACTAGCGACCCGCCCTCGCTTCGCTTCGGAAACATTAAATTTTATTATTGATAGTTGAGTCCCGCGATGCTACCCGCGGCTATTGTCGTATCGCGGGTGAAGCCGCCTGGCAAAGCTAGTCTAAAAAAGTAGCCTAAGTTACTCCTTATATCATCAGCTACCTGTCAGTGAATATCCAGTCAAAATCGGTCCAGCCGTTCCAGATATTAGCCGGAACAAACAGACAGACAGACAGATAAAAATTGTAAAAAATGTTATTTTGGTGTATGTACCGTATATATATTCATATGCATGTAGTAAAAAGCGGTTATTTCAATACTACACACAAACACTCTAATTTTATTTATATGTTTAGATTTAACATACAGTATTATATCGCATCGATATAAAATATAAAGGTATAGCGAAGAAGTGTGACTCGACCTTTATAATGTCTCACCCTCACCACAGTTTCTCGACTCGATCTTGAAGTAACACGAGAATGAGTTATTGCGACGATTTGTCACAAGCCGGACCGACTTATGACGTTTACAGCGAGCCGAAATGATTAATTACGTGATTGTTAAAAGGTCTTGAGTTTTATGAGATAAAGGGTGAAAGTTTTGAGGGTTTGTTCTTATAAAAGGACAAAAAGGATTAAGTTTCAGTTTTTAGTAGCTCGAAATGTTTTTGTCTCGATAATTTGATTACCTATTGACTTTTCGAAACATTGTGTTTGGCAAACGTGAAAAGTTAGTTCGCGAATAATCTACCAATTCGTATTATCATTCAGATAAGTGTGTTATTATTCCGAGAAACGGACACGCAGACAACCTTTGAATGAAACTGACCTGTCTTTTTTTTTCTTTTTTCCTACCTATGCTTTCTTGTGAGTCCGCGCGGGTACGTACCACCGCCCTGCCTATTTCTGCCGTGAAGCAGTAATGCGTTTCGGTCTGAAGGGTGGGGCAGCCGTTGTAACTATACTGAGTGAAATCTTAGAACTTATATCTCAAGGTGGGTGGCGCATTTACGTAGTAGATGTCTATGGGCTCCAGTAACAACTCAACACCAGGTGGGCTGTGAGCTCGTCCAACAATCTAAGCAATAAAAAAAAAAAAAAAATCGAAAATCAATAGTAATGAAAATTTTGTTTTCATCTCATAAGCATTTATAGATGTTCCTCGCGGAGTCGCAGCTCCGTGAATTATTGTAACTTTATGATGGATCATTGCTTCTTTTAGTTTTATCTCAGCCAATACTTGCTAGAGCTTAAAACAGTTGATATGATAAACTTATTATTTACACAAAACATTGCTGTCTACTATTTTAGAAGAGAATAGACATTTTACATATCGACGCTTGAAAGGCAAACGTGACTAAGCGACAATAAAACTGCTTTATACATAAATGATAGGCAATAACCATATTCGATGTGCAAAAAATAAATATTTCTAGGTCTATTAAAACCCTTTCAATCCTACAGCTAGATTCGTTAAAATAGAATTTTTTCAGGTATTTCAATTTTAAATTAGTCTACTGTAAAATTCACAAATTGTCGCTTAGTCACGTTTGCCTTTCAAGCGTCGATATTATTCTTATGTGTTGGTTACTGTAGCAAGTCAGACCTTGAAACACTAAGTCAATGTTTCTGTTTATCACTATAGCACCGTGAAATACTGCCCTCTAATATGACACTTAAAAACGCAGCTAAAAATCCTCAGTGTTGGAGAAGAGATTGAGGATTTGGTTAGTTGGACTTAAAACTTAAAAAGTTAAATTCACATAAATTCACCAAGTTGTCGTGGCTTAAAGGATAAGACGTCCAGTGCATTCGTATCGAGCGATGCGTCAGTGTTCGAATACCGCAGGCGGGTACCAATTTTTCTAATGAAATACGTACTCAACAAATGTTCACGATTGACTTCCACGGTGAAGGAATAACATCGTGTAATAAAAATAAAAACCGCAAAATTATAATTTGCGTAATTACTGGTAGTAGGACCTCTTGTGAGTTCGCGCGGGTAGGTACCACCACCCCACCTATTTCTGCCGTGAAGCAGTAATGCGTTTCGGTTTGAAGGGTGGGGCAGTCGTTGTAACTATACTGAGACCTTAAAACTTATATCTCAAGATGGGTGGTGCATTTACGTTGTAGATGTCTATGGGCTCGAGTAACCACTTAACACCAGGTGGGCTGCGAGCTCATCCGCCCAAATAAGCAATAATAAAAAAAAAACTCAGACTGTGTCCTCTTTTCAGCACAGAACATATTATTATTCAATGTCTATTTCGCTTAACATCTCCAGAACGATTTTCCAAGACCACATATTGTAATGTATAATTCTTGTATTTGTCTATCACAACTCATATTTTTTTTAGTCATAACGAAGCAACTCGAAAGATACGAGAACGAATGGTTGTAATTCTCATCTCATCAATACTAATAAAGAGTTTTTTTATTGGACTCCACTTAACAGCTTTTTGTCTTAAGGGGCTCTTAAATTGATTTCCCTAAAAACCACATTAAAATAAGCCTGAGTTAAGCGGTTTTGGGTTGTTACCCGAAGTATTTATATGTGATTAGTATTTTTTTTTAATTTTTTGTTTTCCTTAGATGGGTGGACGAGCTCACAGCCCACCTGGTGTTAAGTGGTTACTGGAGATCATAGACATCTACAACGTAAATGCGCCACCCACCTTGAGACATAAGTTATAAGGTCTCAGGTATAGTTACAATGGCTGCCCCACCCTTCAAGTCGAAACGCATTACTGCTTCACAGCAGAAAGAGGCAGGGTGGTGGTACCTACCCGCGCGGACTCTCAAGAGGTCCTACCACCATTTATTATAAAAGTAATTTTTATGTTAAAGCTCTAGAGCAGTTGAAGTTCAGAGATTATGGTAGTCCGCAGACGTTACGGTGTAAATGTCGCCACTCATCTTGAGATATAAGAATGACACTTCACACCGTATTGAACAATGATGGTCGCCCGCTTCAAATCGAAACCAGCGAATGCTTCATGTCTGAAATGTATCTTCATCGGAAAATACCTTCGTGAACGCTTTTTTTGAGGTACCTATTCAAATATTAATACTTGCATTTAGCCCCAATATGACAATGTTCACGTTTTTAGCTACGGACTAAAGGCCCAATGGAGTAGATACCGCCCGCATTCGTATTTTATCTGTGAAAGCGACCAGCCTCTTGTTTTACGCAAAATGAAGAACATATCCATTTGCTGAAGCATTTTTCCCCTGGGTTGTTTGTCTTATACCCGACTTTCTGAAATTACACCATCTCACTTAGATTACTGAGCTCGGCTCTAACATTTATTGTTATTGTGGTCGTCTGTCATTGGTTTGTTTACATGAAATAGCTTACCATTTAAATCTGGAAATGACGACTTGCACACTAGTAGTCGCTGTGGATTACAACAATTTTGATGCTTGATTTGAATCCTTCGAAAGATGTTTTGCAAATAGAGCACTACTGGCGGCAGAGCGTCTTGTGACGCTGCATGGGTAGGTACCATTCTCCTGGCTATTTCTGTATTGAAGCAGTAATGCGTTTCGTTGGTGGCATTGAATGGTGAGGCAGCCATTGTACTGTAAAAACTGAGAACTCATGTTTCAAGGTGAATGACCGTAATTACGTTGTAGATGTCTATGGGCTACGGTAACCATTTAACACCAGATGGGCCGTGAGCTCGTCTACCCATCTAAGCAAAAAAAAACAATAGACGCTCTTTTAACACAGTAAATATGTATTGCATTTTCGCAGCTAAGCAGCCGAGGAAGCTATAATGGAAATTGAAAAAGTCCAGGATACCGGAGAAAAATTCTCAACCTAGCCCCCCGGGGCGAAAGTCCAGGAAATAGCTACTTATTTATAATATCTCGAGCAAGGCGCTTATGCTCCTGACATAACAGAATATTTCCGTATAATTTCCCGTGCAAGCGCGAGACGTGGAAATAAATATTTATTGATAACAAAGACCTGATCGACAATGTCTAATCCACGGGTGCCTTTCTCTCGAGGCAAAAACATTACTCGTAATTCATTTAAATTTTATTGAATGATCTTTAACGTGGAAGCTTTTCAACTTCACCTTCGAATCAGGTTTTTTACGTTCTGATCAACCATTGCAGTTTGTTTAAGAGAAGAACAAGAAATTGAGTGGTCTTTATCTGGAACATGAGTTTAGTATCTCATTTGTATTGCACATCAGCTTGCTTTTTAATATGCTTTTATTAGCTTCAGACGTATGTATGTTTGTAACGGAATCTTTGAATATGATTTTGACCCCCTTCAAAACGTCGGATTAACTCGAAATTTGGTATACTTATTAAGGATCGATGACAATTCAATATTAATAAAAAAATTGAAAAAAATGAAATTCAACTAAAAAATAAAAAATGAATAATAGTTTAAAAAAACTAACAAAATACGATTTTATAGAAAATCCAACTAAAAAATAGAAAATAAATTTTAATAAATTTGAATTAAAAATAGTGTATGAAAAAAATTTTGATTGTAAAAAAAGCGTGGGGTGCTTTTCTACTCATATCTGATCATAAAATATTTATAACTACTGATACCATGCACTGATACCAATGATATTTTCAATTTTTTAGTTGGATTTTCTATAAAAGCGTATTTTGTTAGTTTTTTTTAAACTATTATTTATTTCTTAAAATGTTCTCTAATATCGTACAATGATATTTCTTTGAAAACAAAAACCCTTGAATGTCCAATCGTTTAAAATAATATAAGAAATCATCAATAATATATTAAAGAAACTCTTAGGCCAATAGATCACCTTTAATACTCATGAAATTCACAATTTTTTTAATTTTTTTTTATTGCTTAGATCGGTGGACGAGCTCACAGCCCACCTGGTGTTAAGTGGTTACTGGAGCCCATAAACATCCACAACGTAAATGCGCCTCCCACCTTGAGATACAAGTTCTAAGGTCTCAAGTATAGTTACAACGGCTGCCCCACTCTTCAAACCGAAACGCATTACTGCTTCACGGCAGAAATAGCCAGGGTGGTGGTACCCACCCGCGCGAACTCACATGAGGTCCTTCCACCAGTAGAACAAATACTTCAATGTCATGAAATTCAAAATACATGATTTGTTTCACATTTTTTTATAGCTTATACCTTTAAACGAGCTATTCTTGTATATATATAATCTGAATCTCGGAAACGGCTCCAACGATTTTCATAAAATTTAGTATACAGGGGATTTCGGGGGCGATAAATCGATCTAGCTACGATTTATTTTCAGAAAATATTGTTTTATTCGTGTTTTCAATAATCAACTTTATGGATAATCAACTTTATGACTCTTCCCGACATCTATTAGCGATTAATAATACTATTTTTACTGCTTTAAAGACACAACAAGAAGGTCATCATCTAGTTTTCACTTAAACGCTAAAGCAGAATTTCCATTTTAAAATTAACTGCAGTAATATGCGTGAGCGAAGTAAAGCTAAATTTTTGTATTCATTCGATTTTCTGTTATTGCAATGACAGTTAACAGAAAACTAATCTTATGTTACATTGTCTTAAGGATGGGATAATCGTTTTTTTTCCCACAGGAGAAAATCGCCGGATCCCCACCCGCACGGCAGGTGGGGTATGTGGGAGTCGAACCTCACTAAAAACTCCTGCCGCTCACAGCCGGCGCCCTACCCCGGACCGGGTGGGAACCCAGTTGGAGTTATTGAGACGGCGGGACAGGGTTTACGCAGAGCACATTACATCCATCCCGCCGTCCCCCAGACGCCGGACCGGCGGCCGCCAGCAACACGACCGCCGGTTTCCTCGGTCGACGGGCCAAGAGCCCGATTGATAGCGCCGCGCTACACCTTCCCCCGGAGCGGTCGGGAGAACGCGACCTACCACGCCGCCCCACGCCTAGGTTCCTCCCCGCACAAAGCGGGTGGAGCCCGAAGCCCTTAGGGGGCCGGGTTACGGACGGAACCCCGGTCCCGACCCCCTGCTCGGCGGCGTCGGGTTTCTGCGTAGTGAGGAGAGCTTTGCCTCACTCGCCCCGCCGCCTTCTTCTGCGAGATGGTGCACTCGCAGAAGTCGAGCATAGCCTTCCAAGACTCGTCGCCGCCAAGCATCAACGCCACGAAGCCAGGCAGCAACAAGTCTGGTCCTATCTGGTCCTGCACCTCCCAAGCGGGGCAGACAGCGAGCTGTTGTGAGCCACAGGATATTTAACTTTTTAAAAAAAATACTTTATATGATTTTGGACGACCGTCTTGGATGAGGAGATGAAGGAGACTGACTCACTGACGTGAGCCCGATATAGGTGTATTATGAAGAGTGTTGAGGTAGCGGGACAGAGTGCATAGTTAGCAAGAAGGAGTGCAACGGGAAGGATATAACACCTCCCGGGGGTAGACTAAACATCGGGGTTACTTCCGCGATGTTTGGGAAAGAAAGTTATACATTTGTTCTGATAGTGGGAGCCGGAGTGTTTTCCGGTTGAGGGTTGTGCGTCCGGATTTTCAGTGGAGTAACGGGTTCAGTGGTTTCAGTTTGGTTCGTGGTAGGAGGGTTTGAGGTTGGACGGTGGAATGTGGGAAAACGATGGATAAGACGGTTGTGCGATTTAATTATAGAAACACACTTAATAATACAGAATAGAAAAACAATAATAGAAATTAAACTAATTACGATAGAGTAAGGAGTCTCGTATTTTATGATAGGATGGTCTGCCAGGATTTCGTCAGCTTTGACTGACATTGAATTTAATTTGGACCGAGTTTCAGCGGTAAAGAAGTCTAAATCAACGTTTTGCAGTTTTAACGGAGGCTCGTTACTCATTACATTTGTAAACTTATCTAAATTACAGCAAGAGTCATTAATTATATTAAAATCTGAGTGGCTTACAGAAACATTTATCTTTACTGGGGTAGACTTAGGTATTAGTTTTGTGCCTTTACAGAAGGCTATACAATTTTCTGGGATTCTCAGGATACCCGTACCAATTATGTTCAGGTCTATTATTTTCTGATCACGACACTCGACGTAGAGTTTATTGGTTTTGGATTGTACAAAAATCCAAGCGTTATTTTTAAGTGATTTCCATAGGTCTAATTGTCCATGGATAAAGTCTGTTTTACACTGCACTGGTAAAGTGTTTACTATATTTGACAATAGTTCACTTTCGCAACTTGGGTTTGCACTAGTCGGGAACACTGTTGTAATATCACAAATGTATTCATGCGAGTTGATTACGATGCATTCCTTCGGTGAGTCTAAATTACAGTATTCTGTTTTGTCCATGGTCATTGCTATATATTTGTTTGAAGGTATAATATAACTGAACGAGTTAGGTTTAATACTGTTGTGTGGAGTAGGTAGTGCTATAACGTGATACAAATTGTATTCCGTAGGGGATACGAGGGGTAATCTTAATATAAAATTAACTTTATTACTAGAACTATAACATATTAAACTAGATGAATTCATTAAACTATACATATTGCTTAAAGTTAAATGTGTAGGTAGCCTAAGGTTGGCAGGTATATGTCTAAAGTTATTGACAATTTCTTGGTATAGTTGTTCGGGCGACAATACGGCTGGATGTAGGATGTTTTGACTGCAAAACATTATCGCGTTGGTTAAGTCTTCTAATCGGAATGATAAAGCTAATAGGGATGCCTCTAAACTATTTCCTATCGAATTGATATCTGATTTTATTGAAAGTTCGTGTGAGATAGCTGAGATGTTTTTTAGTTTTGCGGAGAAATTGTCAATAGCTTGGTTAAGGTTAGCTTCATTAATTTTTATTTTGTAAATTGTTTCATTGAATTTTGACAGAGTGGTCGAAGTGATTAAAATATTTTCTTTCATTGATGTAGCTAGCCTTTTTTCATTATTTTGCATATTTTGTATAGCCTCATTATATCTAATACCATCATTTTCGTCCAGAGTGCCGAAAATAGTTTTGGAGAGAGAGCCAATGCCACTTATCCACGCCCCTCGTTTAAATCGCTTTTCTGTTAAGTGAGCTGTGGCTGAATACTCTGAGACGATGTCGTTGTATCTTACTGTTAGTGGTTCTAGTAAATTGTAACATTCTAGATTACTTTGCATTTTAATTTGCATTTGATTACATATAAATCTAAGGGTGCCCATGACTGAATTTAAATTCTGGATATGCGGCTTAATATAAGAGATATCTATAAATGTAACTATATCTAAGTGGCTTGTACGAATTCTGAGTTCGCCGATTGGATCAAAATATATACCGGAACTCTTGTTAATTTGTTCAACAAATTCCGCGTTAGCCGTAGCCGATATGCTGCAAGAGAGAGACTTGTGTAAATTCTTTTGTCGTAAATTAATAATATATAGGATATGTAAAGATGTAAATATGGATTTTGTAAATATGTTTTGTATAATAAAAAGATTTTGTATAATAATAATACCTATAACTAGTTTCCTTAACTAATAAAATAATGATTATAATAATGGTAGAAATAACTTGTTAGGAGGTTATATTCTCTCGCACGTCAGCGAGTTTAATTTCATCGAAATGATGTTTCACGTGGCGCCTATTGATGAGTAGTGTTACCGTATGGTTTCCATGTACTTTAATTACTTTATAAGGCCCTTTCCACATGGGCGATAGTGCTTTGCGTAAGCGGAGATGATTTTTTAGGAAAACTTGGTCGCCGACTTTGTAAGTCACAGGGCGAGTACGTGTGTCATAGTAATTTTTTGAATTGATTTTGGATTTGTGAATATACTCAATTGCTATATCTCGTGCGTGTTTCAAGCGGTGTTGGAGTAGTTTGACATAGTCTGGGTAAGTGGTATCGGAATTATCGTCATATACAGAGTCTGGTATACGAGGTTTGTGTCCGAATAGTAATTCGAATGGTGAGTAGTGTGTTGTAGAATGGACTGCTGTGTTATATGCTAGCATTGACGTGTATACGTATTTCGGCCAATTGTTTTGGTTTTCGTTCACGTAAGATTTTAGATACTCTTTGAGAGTGGAGTGTGACCTTTCTAAGGCACCTTGGGTCTGCGGATGGTATGGCGATGACCATAACTGCTTGATTTTTAAAAATTCACATGTCTTTTTAAAGAGCTCGGCTGTGAAGTTCGTCCCTTGATCGGTCAGGATATGTTTAGGGATGCCGAACAACGAGATGAAGTGTAGGAGACATTCACTCGTTTCTTCCGCAGTGTTACTGCGAAGAGGATATGCTAGAGAGAATTTAGTTAGGTCGTCCTGCATGGTTAGTATGTATTTAAGTTTAGCAGTGCCGGATTCGGGTAAGGGACCTACTATATCGAGAGCTAGTCGCTCGAACGGAGATGTGGATGTGGAAGTTATTACCATGGGAGCTCGATTTATTTGTCGTAGTGCTTTGTTGGTTTGACAAGATGGGCATTGCTTAATATAGTTCTCAATGTCACTACGCATGTTTTTCCAGGAGAATCTTTCTTTGATGCGGCTAAACATTCTTGCGGATCCTAAATGTCCAGCAATAGGGATATCATGGTTTTCTTTGAGTATTTTGGGTATTTCGCTAAGAGATGGGTATATTATGTTATTGTGGTATATGTGTATTTTGATATTAGTACCATCGAAGAGATAAGCTAGCATATTATAAATTTTGATAAAGGAATGTCTATCGAATGGATTCCTAAAGTCGGATATGCTAATTTCGTAGATTGTAGAATCATCATTATTTCGTCGCGGGCATACTTTAAACTTTTGAATATGTCAGGATAAGAATTATCATCGAAGTGATGTACTTTAGTGAACAGGAAGAGGTAGGTTTTATTTTCAATAGTAAGAGGGGAAACAGTATGTAGGGATCTTTCTTTCTTTAGGAATTCGTCGCGTTGTGGGTTAGGACAGTTGTTAATGATGTCTTGGATATAGGGTAAGGATTCGTCCATATCTATAGACGTAGGTATTATTATTAATTTTTGAGAACATTTTAGTAAGTCTTCGTTGTGTTCTAGGATAATTGTATCATGCGTCTTAGTAGGGGATTTTAGGAATTTATTGTAATTGTCGTCGGGTAATGGTGATGTATCGGGGACGACAGGACAATTAGCATTGTCGGAAATGGGAGAAAACGGAGTTTTAGGATTTGGTTTTGATACGAGTGGGACAGGATCGACGCGATCGGGTGACTTTTCAGGGATCGGAGGTACTGGATTTATGGGTGCTGGAGTGGATTCTTGTATAGGATCTTGATGATTTGGAGATTCTGGGAAGGTTAGAGGTTCTGATTCATTCATGGGATCTAGGAAACTAAAGTCGAAGTCTACATCATTCAATGGGCTAAAGTCAGTTCTAATAAGTTCGTCAAGTGTTGCTTGAGGAATTTCGAGCGGTGATGAGTTAGGTGAGGATATAGTAGTAGGGTTTTGATTGGATTCGGCGTTATGACTTTGATTACTTTCAGCAATGGGATCTTCGTTAGATTCTACAATAGGATTTGGATTTAGATCGTCTTTATTCGTAGGATATACGGGATTTACAGGATACCTTGAGAGTGCATCTGCTGCGGAGTTTAATTTGCCTTTACGATATACGATTTCGTATTCGTACTCTTCTAATTTTAGCCTCCAGCGTTGGAGTTTACTGCCGGGGTCTTTGTGGTTAAACAGCCATTTTAATGGTCTGTGATCGGTTACGATTTGGAATTTATTTCCGTAGAGATAAGGACGGAAGGTTTTACATCCATAGAGTATGGCTAATAATTCTTTCTCTGTTGTACTATAGTTGTATTCGCTTTTGTTTAAGGTGCGAGACGCAAAAGCTACTGGTCGGTCTTTGCCGATTTGTCCCTGAGAGAGGACAGCACCCACAGCATAATTCGAAGCATCACAAGTGAGGATGAATGGTTTTGTGAAGTCAGGGTAGATTAGTAGTGGAGCGGATGTTAATTTTCTTTTTAAGATTTCGAAGGCAAGCTGATGTTGGTTTTCCCAAATGAACGCAGTGTCTTTCTTCAAGAGGTTAGTAAGAGGTTTAGCAGTTTGGGAAAATTCTGGGATAAATCGTCTGTAGTACGAAACTAGACCGAGAAAGGATTTTATGTCTTTTGGTGATTTAGGAACTGGATATTCTGTAACGGCTTTTATTTTGTCTGGGTTCGGCTTTACTCCTTGTTCGGTTATAACATGGCCTAGGTAACACACTTCACGTCTAAGGAATTCGCACTTATCTGGCTGCAACTTTAGGTTGAATTGACGGATTCTTTGGAAAATAGAAGTTAGATTGAGGATATGGGATTTGATGTCATAGGAATAGCAGACAATGTCATCTAAGTATACAAAGCATCTTGTACCTTGGAGTCCCGATAAGGCGGAGTTCATGAGCCTCTGGAATGTGCTCGGCGCGTTCTTTAATCCAAATGGCATTCTTAAGAATTGGAAATGTCCTTCGGGCACATTGAAGGCTGTTTTGACGTTGTCGGCTTCGTTTAACTTGATTTGATGAAATCCTGAGGCTAAGTCCAAAGTGGAAAAGTATTTACTATTTCCAAGTTGATCGAGAATTTCTGTTATTTGTGGAATAGGATATGTGTCGCCTATGGTTACGTCATTGAGCCTGCGATAGTCGAT
The DNA here is from genome assembly GCF_030267445.1 of Bombyx mandarina. Taxonomy (NCBI): domain Eukaryota; kingdom Metazoa; phylum Arthropoda; class Insecta; order Lepidoptera; family Bombycidae; genus Bombyx; species Bombyx mandarina. The sequence goes on from NC_143226.1 coordinate 10,348,330, forward strand.
AACCACTCGCCATTTTTGGATGTTGGATGCATCAAGTTTCTTTGGGACGACCCAAATAGGCGATGACCAGGGGGAATCGGAAGGCTCTATTATGTTTTGTTCCAGCATTTTATCGATTTGATTTTTGACTTCTGCTTTATGCACTTCTGGAAATCTATAAGTTTTGGTGTGTATTGGTATGTCGGATGTTGTTTTGATTTCATGTTTAAGGGCATTAGTGCAGGAAAGATGTTCACCAGGAAGATGGAAAATATCGGAGAAATCAGAACATAATTGTAAAAGAGCTTGAGCTTCTTCAGCATTAAGATGAGAGATACGTAATTGTTTAAATACTTCCTCAGTACGTTTAAGGCTGTTGGTTGAGATGTTCGTATGAATTACAGGATGATTTTGGAATTCTAAAGGATCTATAGGTTGTAATTTTAAACTTAGATTCGAGTTCACGACAATAGGTTCTTCGGAAGTGTTTACGACGGATAAATTGACTCTGTTATTTTGTTTAACTCGTACTATACAATTTGCAATTATCAAGCTGTCTGAGAGTTTTTGGTCTAGAATCATTCCTTCTTTTAAATTAGGATTGGTAATGGAGCATTCAATTACAGTTTCGGTTCTTGCTGGAATTATATACGCTGGATCATTAAAATGTAATTTGAGAGATAGCTTCCCAATATGGAGTAAGTCGTTGGTATAATTTATATTACAGCTATACGCATTAAGTAAATCGGACCCTATAATGCCGTCGTAAGGTAGATGTATTTTATCGACGACGTGGAACTTATGTGTTATTTTTTTTTTGCTTATCGACGTATATTTTTAATTGGAAGTGACCCTTTGTGTTAATGGGTTCATCTTCAGAATCTATTCCTTTTAATTTAATCATTTCTGATTCTAATTTAGGATGCTTTTCGATGCACGAGTATTTAATTAGGCTGACAGACGATCCTGAGTCGACTAATAAAGAAAGTGGAATGTTCGATACAGAGGATTCGACTAGGACATGAGGTAGAAGGGTTTTGGCTGGGTTACTCGTTATTTCAAATACATTGGGCTTAGGAGGGTTAGGATTAGTATTCTTAGATAAATTGGATTTTGTATTTGTGTTTTTATTAGTGCTTAAGGATTCAGTGGATTTAGGCGACTTCGTTTCTCTGAATGGTCGCTCGGATACAGTGGATACAGTATTTTTTGGCAATCCTACTTCTTTGAGTGGTTGCATGGATACAGTGGATTTGGATGGACAATCATGTAGCGATGTCCTTTCGATGTTTAGATTCTTTTTTAAAATTGAGGCGTAACTTCCATGTAGCGGTGTTGCCTTGGATATAGGATTAGATCTGATGCCGGTTTTTATTCTACTTTGTCCCGTACGACATCGGGGCGAGACGATTACTCGTTTTTTGGATGATCGTTGTCGACCGTATCATAGCCTTCAGCTTGATCGGCTTGTTCTACGTAATTTACCCTTTGGGCGACACCGGTTTGGTTTTGGTTAAATTTAAACTTGTTGTTGTTGAACTCGCGTTTGCGGCATTGTTCCAAGGTGTGCCCTGGTGTTTTGCAATATCTACAAAGTATGGTATTAGAATCATAGCTATTCGCGGGTCTAGTTGGATAATTGTTTGGTCTAGGATAATAGTTGTTAGTAGGGAATTGGCGGTTCACATCTCTACGAAAGGGTTGGGCAAAAGCTGGTCTTGCGATGTTTGGTCTGGAAGTTGGCCGACTCTCTTGACGATTACCGGAGGGGTTTTGTTTAAATAGGAATTGTTGGATTTTTTCCTCCGATATAGCTATGTTCACCGCTTCATTCAGGGTTTTAGGAGATTTACAACGAATGATGTTAGAGATGCGAGGAATAAGTCCCATTTGGAACTGATGGAGGGCTAATTCTTCCATGGCGGCTGTCCGCCCTACCATTTCCTTACTTTTGTGACCATGAGAGATAGATATCTCGGTTAATAGCTGGGACAAACACGTCTCTATCCTAAGAGCATATTGGCTAACGTTTTCGTTTGTTTGTTGTTTACATTCTTGTAGATCTGTCAATAGGTGAGCATAATGCTTCCTCTCGCTGAACTGGACCTTAAGAAAGTCTTTGAGTTGATGCCAATTAGCGAACTCTTTAATGGAACAAGCGGTTTCCGCTTTGTCCTGTAATTGGCAAAGTATGTACTTAAACAGTATATCTTTTTGTACGTCAGACGCTAGCTCGTAAGCGTTGTTACAGTTCACAAGAAATGAGTTTAGCGTTTCTCTACAGCCATTGTATGGTTTTATAAATTTCAGCAAAGTTGAGAGATCGATTTCGGGCTTTTGAATCATCACAGCTCTCTTTTTCGCGACAGACCGCGTTTGTGGGGGAAGAAGATGGCCTTGGCCCTCCTCCTCGGTGTCTGTTACCGCGAAATCGGTTTTTTCGTATTTTGGACTCTGAGACCTTTCCGCCATTTTCTTATACGATACAATTACAAATTCTTATAAAATTAACTGGTGAACACGGTTATTAAACGAAAATAGAATACAAAAGTTTGAACTGGTGTCTAATATAGCAATGACCAAAACAATTTAATAAATTGATAAAGAGCTCACAGGAATGCAGACAGCACGATAAGGGTGTTCATTCTCGGAACTCGGCGATGAGGCGATCCGTGAGTTGCGTTTCTGTGTTTCGTCGGATACCGGTCGCGGCACGCAGGAGCAGTTATCCGTGACAGTGGGTATGATACTGTGATGCCGGCTACAGCATTCAAGTAGAATGCGCAGCAGTGGGCTTTCAGCGGTCGACGAGCACAACACAAATGCACAAATTATTAGTAAAAACGGTGGAATTCACGATCACAAGTATTAATTCTATGATTAACTGAATTTTAGAGTTCACTGGATATTGAGACGTACCAGGGACTTTTCGAAATCCCTTTACGCTGCCACCAAAATGTTGTGAGCCACAGGATATTTAACTTTTTAAAAAAAATACTTTATATGATTTTGGACGACCGTCTTGGATGAGGAGATGAAGGAGACTGACTCACTGACGTGAGCCCGATATAGGTGTATTATGAAGAGTGTTGAGGTAGCGGGACAGAGTGCATAGTTAGCAAGAAGGAGTGCAACGGGAAGGATATAACAGAGCGTATGCTCCGCCGTGTCCAGGTCGTGTCCACAATGGTGGCACCTCGTCGTCGGCTCAGCTCCTATCCGGTGCAGGTACTTTCCGAAACATCCGTGCCCAGTCAGCACCTGCACCAGACGGAAGGTGAGGCGTCCTCGGCCATGATTCACCCAGTCATAAAAGACTGGGTAAACCACCTCGACGGTCCGTAGACCCCTCGTGGGGTTGGCCAACCACCTCGACCACGATTCGAGCACGGACCGCCGAGAATAAGCCTTCCGCGCCCGCAGCTCACTTTTGGAGGGACGTGCCACGCCCAGAGCACGAAGCTCACTGCGCCACCGATAGTCGGCAGCGAGCGACTCCGCCTCCAGCTCCTATGGCAGCGTCCCCGCCAACACACACGCCGCCTCAAATGAGACGGTGCGATATCCACGGATGACCCTGATAGCAACGGTGCGCTGCGGCCGGCGCAGGAACCGAGCCATAGTAGCCCGATTGCGCGGCTCAGCCCATACAGGCGCACCGTACAGGGCCATCGATCGCACCACCCCAGCGTAGAGGCGGCGTACAACCTGATCCGGCACCCCGATATTCGGGAGCAGTCAGTTCAAAGAACCGGCTGTCCTCATTAATCGGGGGACCAGCCCCGCAAAGTGAGCACGAAAAGCCCACCGGCCGTCCAACACGAGGCCGAGGTACCTTAACTGCACCCCGACCCCTATCCGGACGCCCCCAACCACGATGTGGGCGTCGACAGGTGGCGCTCTCCGCGGCCCGTGAAACCACAAGGCCTCGGATTTACTGAGCGCCACGTCGAGGCCCAGTCTCTTTATCCTCCCGACGACGAGGGCCACTCCCGCTGTGGCGAGACGGGCAGACTCTCTATAATCATCCCCCCGGGCCACGACCAAAGTGTCGTCCGCGTAACAAATAACACGGAGGCCCGGGAGGAGGGCACCCCTCAGCACCCAGTCGTACCCGATGTTCCACAAGAGGGGTCCGAGAACCGACCCCTGTGGAACACCACGCACGACCCGAAAACGATGAAGGGTCCCATCGTACCCGGTACATTCGACCGACCTGGCCTCCAAATAGGAGCCAACTAGCCGGCGGAGGTAGAGGGGCACTTCATGCCTCTCCAGTGCCCCCCCTATCACGGACCACGGCAGGGTGTTAAATGCGTTGGCGATGTCAAGAGACACCGCCAGCGCCACCCCACCCCGTGAGACAGCCTCGTCCGAGAGGGCCCGCACGCGAAGTATTGCATCCACGACCGAACGGCCCTCCCGGAAGCCGAACTGCTCCGCCGACAGGTCAGGTCCAACCCCGACCAGGTGCTGAACGATGCGGGCAGCCAGAATACGCTCCAGCAATTTTCCCGCCTCGTCCAGCAGTACGATAGGACGATACCCGGCGGCTGTATCCACTGGGCGCCCCTCCTTTCTCAACAACACAAGTCTGCCCGTCCGCCAGAGCAACGGAAACCGTCCCGACTCCAGGCAACCATTGAATAGCTCCAGGAGCCGGTCCCCCAGGGCATCGAGGGCCAAGGCCAGCACCCGGCCATTGACTCCGTCCGGGCCGGGGGCCGTGTCCGTTACAGTCATCCTGACAACAGCCACACGGAGCTCTGCCCCAGTGATACGGGGCACCTCAGCAGGGGCTTCGCCGTCGATGGCGTCCGACGGCTCACCCATAGCGGGGGGAACAAAACCCTCCCGCTCCTGCGGGAACAACGCCGAAACGATGTCCCGCAGCTGTTGAGGCTGAAGTCGCTCAGTCAAAGGGGGGGCCCGTACACGGGCGCGGCAAACTGCGCCCGTGTACGGGCTCCCCCATGGATCCGCTTCGAGCGCCTCCAAGAGTCTCTCCATGTTCTGCTCCTTGGCCCGCCTGATGGCCAGCCGTCGAACTATTGCTTAAGTTAGTTAGTCGCAAATTGTAATCTATTTATAGGCTCAAGCTGAAACTCACCGGGAGTTGATTTGCCTATCTATCTAAAAATAAACCATCACTACATAGTATAAAACAAAGTCGCTTTCTCTGTCCCTATGTATGCATAAATCTTTAAAACTACGCAACGGATTTTGATGCGATTTTTTTAAATAGATAGTGATTGAAGAGGCAGGTTTATATGTATAATAACATCCATTAAATAGTGGAGAAATCAATAATAAATTACAGTTTCCGAAGCGAAGCGAGGGCGGGTCGCTAGTTGTAAATAAATACGAATATAAATCTCAAAGTTATCGTTGTGATTATGGAAGATGAGACGGCCGGTGTACTTCTATTAAGAAGTGCGACTGCGTGGAAAATCTAATCCCAGAGGCAAATAACAAGTTTTCTAAATAAGAACGTACCAAACACGTATCCAAGAATAGCTTCCACGATCCACGAAACATGTAATAGTATACAAAACCTACAAAGATTGTAGTTAGTCGTAATTCTAAATATCTAATAATAAAAAATATATAAAAAAAAAGACCCGCTGAGTTTCTTGCCAATTCTTCTCAGGACGGAGGCTAGTTTTTGTAAATTGGCGGTAGTTCTTTTGACGTTCAACAAGTATGTACTTTCAATTATGTTAATTTTTTTTTTTAATTCTTTTTTTTTTTTTTTAATAATGTCAATCTGCTGCTACTTTCAGCAATTTCTGCCAGTGTCGTTATTTTATTTCATTTATTTCATTTGATTTGATTTAATTAATAGTAGAGAACATTTGTAACCTTTTTACGGATATGTGATGCTACCGTGGCCTTTTTCGTGAAGCAGTCAAGTATTCCGATTCGAAGGGTTGAGAAAAGTCATTATACCATACAAACCATAACTATGAGGTCTGCGTAACACATCTAGGCAGTAGACACATTAACTCGTCTGCAATAAATAAATGAAATGCGTAAAGCATATTGAAATATAAAGAATTAAAAAAGAACAACCTCCAATAATTAAAACCCAAGTTTTTTTTTAGGAAATTTCGTAAAGTCCTTTGATACAAAAAAAGAAAAGAAAAAAAACATAATGCTCACGCGAATTAATGAGAGCGTCGTCATTAAAGGCGAAAACTTTGGTTTGTTTTGTTGTCCTTGCGTTTTTTGAAGCCCCTTCGACATTCAGACTTTTATTCGGAGGAAGATTGGATTAAATTTTTTTACTATTTAAGTTGTCTAGAAAAGCTCTTAAAGCGACTAGACTTCAGGAGACGATTTAGATTTTTATAAATGCCATTTGTAGATGAAAGAGATCGCGATCAGCATAGTGTTTATTTTTATCTATTTGTACTACACCTTTAAGAGGTAAATAATAGATTGGGGAAAATGTCTTTTCGCGTTATAGTATGTATGAACTTGTAATAAAATCTCTTTGGCTATACTATTTGTATCTGGCTGGTTTTGGTATCATTAAAAGTTTAAATTTTAAAGAAGCGGTAAAGCGGTCTCAACGCTAGGCAGCGGCTTGGTGCAGCGAAAATGGTACCTACATACATTAGTTAAATGTATATAAATGATATTAAAAAATGTTGTGAATTTTCTTAAAAAATGCGAAGAAACATTTTCCCCAATCTTACAAATAAATATTATCATCATTATTATTAACCTTAATTTATTTATAGGTTTAAAATATTAAAACGTTAATTCTAATGAGAATGCTTGAGTACAATTTGCAATATCCTATTTCCGGGACGAAAAGATTAGGAACTGTCAAAAACTATTTAGTTCTAAGTCAGCAATGCTTTATAAACGATCTGTGGGTTAACCACAGTAGATTAATGTTCATCTCCCGATCGAAGGTTAAAACAAAGCCGAATTGATGCCTTTGTGCTCGACTTTGCCGCTCTACACGTAGAGACAAAGGGTAAAGCTCTTTGTTTGAGGTAGAGTTCAGCCGTTGAAATTAAAAACCGGTCTTCGCTGTTATAATAGTGTAAGCGTGTGGTCGCGATTTCATTTTGCGCAAATGTAAGCTTACGATACGTGGGGTCGAAGTTAACAGTGAAATTATTATGAAAAAAAAATGCGAGTAATAATTTTAATTTTATCTTTTTCATTGCACGTTATGCAATGAAGTTAGAAATTATGTCAGGCACGTCATAAATTTAATAAAAAAATGGTTTTAATGGTTTCTACGGTAATTGGTTGATGTGTGATATTAACACGTGGAACGCCATGCGGCCCACCGGTGGGCCTAACGTATTATTACGCGCTGGGGTTCAGGGCAAATAAGTTCCACGAAAGTACAACTAAAAACTGTATTCAACACTTAGAACATTTAAAACACTCAACAAACACTTTATAATTCTCAATTCGCTTCTTCCGCTTCGCTTCAGGTCATCCGTTCGCTGTTTCGCTTCAAGTAGTTCCGATTACTAACTGACTGCATGCCATCTCTGCACACTTATAGTCGAGATGAAATCCCTAGAGTCGTCGAAAATATTACACAAAAGTCTAGTATTGTGTGTTTCCGCTATCTGACAATAGATGGCATGTACTTGTCGAGCGTTCTAGATACTACTAGATCCTTCGACATTCATTCGACTATTCGGCGATAGATGGCGCTACTCTTACCAGCGTAACAGTATTATAAACATTCGGGCCAAGCCAAAATAAGGGAATCAGTAATTTTTATCAACTTGAGATTTTCATTTAAAAAATTAATAAAATGCGATAATTTGCTCGGAAAATAAAAATTAGCAACTTTTACCTAGTCTAGTTTTTAAGATATTTTAAAAAGCAATAATCCTGATAAAAATTACAACTTTCTATTGGATTTGAAAATCAAAGCTTTCGGTTTGGCTAAAGGACCATGCGGCTCACTTCCAAACGCGTTTTGATAGCTGCAATCTGTGGCTTGTAGGAAGCGCTTACTTTGGAACCCTCACTTGGCTCACGGGTGACCCTCACGGCCCGAATGGTTCAGTAAGATAAGGTTCACCGGTGAGCATCGTGGCCTGAATAAAAATACTCGATTTTTCATGTGGCGTTCAACAACAGAAACAGTTAAATTTAGCTATTTTAGGTTAAATAAATAGTGACGTTGCAATGACATACATACTCATAAAAATATCGTATCAAATCCCATATCACATCAAATCGAGTCTCATATAACACACTGGCGGTAAGACCTCTTGCAAGTCCGCGTGGGTAGCTACCACCACCCAGCCTATTTCGGTCGTGAAGCAGTAATGCGTTTCGGTTCGAAGGGTTAGGGCAGCCGTTGTAACTATACTGAGACCTTAGAGCTCATATCTCAAGGTGGGTTGCGCATTTACGTTGTAGATGTCTATGGGCTCCAGTAGCCACTTAAAACCAGCTTGGTTGTGAGCTCGTTCACCCATCTAAGCACTAAAAATATAATAAAAAACACAACTTCCGAACTAAACTAACATGCAATCTTGAACGCAAAAAAGAATTTATGGTTTTTGATTTCCGCAAAAAAAATTCACGTAAAACGAACATCTGTTTCCGTTATTTTGAAATAAGGAAACAGTTATAAATAATGTAATTAAACGATTACATTCCACCGATCCGCACTGAATATCACATTTACGAACTCCGGCATTGAGAGAAAGAGATTGCACGCTTGTAATATATCGTAATAATCGTCTGAATCTTTACGTGTTTAAAAATACTAGAGGTCCCGCAGTAGTCGAAATTCGACTATAATTAATTGGAATTGTAAGTTTGTACACTATTATGATTGTATTTTATACTTCTATAATCACAAATTTCGCCAAGACTACATTATAAAAAATATTAACAAAGACAAATAATATTTAATCTCAATTTGACAACAGACGTCAGGAACAGAAGTTTGACAATAAATAGTATGCATGCGTGTGTGCGTCAAATACATGGCATGTAGTGTGTGTAATGTTTTCTTTATTGATTTAATGTATATTTTATGCATTATTTAAAAAAAAAAATTAGCATTGTGCACTTCTTCTTTATATTTTCTATAAGTGTGGAAAATTTCATACTCCTCCGTCCGCGCAATTTTCGTAAAAAGGGATACAAAGTTTTTGCTTTAATCAGCATGGTTCAATTTATTAATTCGACTTTTTTTTTATGATTGAAAGGTTACTGGTGGCCCGGAGGCCTTTCCAGCTTCTCGACTAGAGTTTCGAGTTGCCGGATTCAAACACCGGATCCTCGCTGCCGCTAGATACGAATGCACCGGACGTCTTATCCTTCAGGCCACGACGACTTCAATATAACGTGGATGTATCAATAGTTTTGGTTGCTTCGATGGGCAGTCCATAGATATCGATAATCTAAATGCCACCACCCACCACGAGACATGAGGTCTACTAAGGTATTGCTTCATGGCAGAAATAGTCAGGGTGGTGGTACTAACTAGTGTGGCCTCTAAAACCGTACCATACATACAACACAGTATAGCATGGATATAACACTCGACAATAATAAATTCGGTTTGATTATTGATATTCTTGATGGTGAGAGAAGAGCATAAAATGCTCCATATTTGATTGGTTCTCTTTGGAATTCCTCCATCAAAGTAGTTTATGAGTTCTATTTACGAGAAAGCAGTCATTAGAATCAACAGAAGTGGCTACACCAAATAGATTTTAACTTCGCAAGACTGTCGCAACCAATTTAGTCGAAACCTGAATAAAGAAAATAATCTGTTAAATATCTAACAGAAAGGCACTGGGTACTTGTAAATCATAATTTTATTTCTATTATTGAATCAAATTCTATTCTATTACATTCGAAGTGCTTTCACGGTGTGCCACGACACGAAGCGTTCGGGTCTCGAAGAGGACACGTCACGCAAATATCGACCTTGTTTCAACTGAATAAGAAATTTTTGACCGATAAAATGATAATTCGATATTGTTCCTTTTAAAAACGTTTCGGTCAACATCGAAAAGTCTTATGATAATATTTTTATTATACGAATTCAAGCTTTCGGTGTATGCGGTTACAGATGTTTTTTACATGATAAAATAAATATGGAGATACTGTTATTTTGTATTTGTAACAGAAATGACTTTTTGGGAATTGTAATAAATTATTCTAGATGGTTCTAGATTGTCTTATTATACAATATTCGCTACTTTTGATGATATGTAAATGAGAGGGGTCTAACCCATATTATTTTGTGGCGCATTTATTGTGTTAACGGTTTGTGGGGGGGTTGAACGACATTCCCACATAGCAAAGCGTTTTTAGGTCACAACCAAACAAATATGACAAACATACATTGAATCTCTATTATAGTAAAGTAAGTAATATAGAGTAATATGGCTATAGAAATGAACAGGAATAAATATATTTGGGGTAATTTAGTGAAAGGTTTTGATTCCGACTTTAGATTACGAGTCCAAAAAAGATTCTAATCTAAGCTTCTGTTTTTACGAGTCGATGGCTCGTTTGATGTTTTAACAACTTAAGTCCAAAACGAGATCCGATACGCCCCCGTGCGTACCTCCGATGCGATTAACTAGGAAGCATAAGGATACAGAATAACTAAAGAATCGACAATTCAAAAACGATGTTAATAATTTTTTTTTAATAATTTTTAAGTGATAATAACATGTACTTAATTGATTAGATCTATTATTTTATGATTCTAAGGGATCTTAAATGTATTATTATTAAATTCTTTGACTATAATTTCGGAATTTTATATTGTAAATTGACATTTAATAAATTTCAATGAATTCTAAATTTATTTTATATTTGCACACTGTTTGTTCAAGTAAGCACGAGTTGGAATCCGTCGACGCTCTAGACACGTCCTTACAGATCCATCAGGTCCAATTACCTTTGCATTAGACGACTTCAGCTCTAACAAACATTAGGAGCAGGCTTAGGGACACCGGTAACCGTACTCGTCAAACTCAACAAAGAGGTCGACGTGCAACCTAAACCATGCATCAGCCCGCTGAGTTTCTCGCCGGATTTTCTCAGCGGGTCACGATTCCGATCCGGTAGTAGATTCATTCGCGAAGCAGCTACTCTTGAGTTGTTAGGTCTCCTTCGGAGGCGCTCGGGCAGCTGTTAGCAAATCCCGCCCCTTCTGGCTCGCCCACCTGTCCTGGTGAAACTGGAAAGGCGTCCAGGCCACCAGTAATCCTTCAACCATAAAAAAAAACTTTATTCCCTGGGGATAGTATTTATGCAATTGAACGGGCAAATGCCATCGATTTAGTAACGTCAGTTAAGAAAATCTTAAAACAAAAGCTTCATCTTCAGGGCGACAGTAATAACGTGAAAGCCACTCGAGAACAACAAAAAAAAAACTCGAGCGAAACTTTAACAAGTTTTCCCTTTTCCCAATAAACACTTAGATTGATCGAGCTTCCATCTAGTTATAAGTGAGTTTTTACGTCGGTTTTTTCGTCGATGTTTTTCATGAAAAAAAAAACGACAGCAAAACATTGAACAATGAACGACAAAGCAAACTTTTGTCTGGCGCAGCGCTTTCACGAAACAAACGTAGAGTTGGAAGTATTCTAGAATTGGCAAATTATAGTAATATTTATTTTCACTCGGATTTTTTTTTCACTTAATAAAATAGCTATATTAAAGCTTATTTTACAAATTAATCGTGCATTTTTTCATTCATTTCCGAGTAATTCATATCTTATAAATGATAGTTACTAAATTTGGCGTTAACGTTTGATTTAAAATTTAAATTACTTCTGTGACTTAACCTCGCCTCTACTATTTTTGATAAATTATTTCCCCTAACGAATACTTAAAAATTTTGAGACCAAGGTGTTATTTGTCAAGATTTGAATATTGTTACGCCGGTAAGAGTAACGCCATCTATCGCCCAATAGCCGAACGAATATTGAAGGATCTAGTAGCATCTACAACGCTCGAGAAGTACAACGACATCTATTGTCAGATAGCGGAAGCACGCATCGAAAGTGCTCGACTTTGAGGAATATTCGCGATAATTCTTGGGATGTGGTATCGGCTATAAAAGCGTTGCAGAAATGGCACGCAGTTAGTAATCGGAATTACTCGAAGCGAAACAGCGAACCTGAAGCGAAGCGGAAGAAGCGAATTGAGAATTTTAAAAGTAGTTTTAAAGTGTTCTGAGTGATAAATACAGTTTTAAGTTGTACTTTGGTGGAACATTTATTTATCCCGAACCCCAGCGCGCAACGATACATGTATACTTAATACACACGTATAGTATAACGTAAAAGTAATTTTAGTTAAGTCTGCGACTGGCTGATTCCGAAGAAAACACAATTGCTTTAAGCCAACTAAATCAAAGTTTTAGGTCACAGGACTGGTGGTAGGACCGCTTATGAGTCCGCACGGATAGGTACCACCACCCCGCCTATTTCTGAAGTGAAGCAGTAATGCGTTTCGGCTTGAAGGGTGGGGCAGCCGTTGTAACTATACTGATATACCTTAGAACTTATATCTCAAGGTGGATGGCGCATTTACGTTGTAGATGTCTATGGGCTCCAGTAACCACTTAGCACCAGGCGGGCTATGAGCTCGTCCAACCCTTCTAAACAATAAAAAAAAAACAAGAGTGCTGATGCGGGAAACATATTGACATATCAATTAGGTTGAACTTACTTGTCTATCAGTTCAGTTTAGATTTTTTAATGTTCGATATATTTATAGCTCTGTGGCGCTTAGATTAGTGGCACATCCCACATCCACTGAACATTGTTCGTCAATATCATAGCGCAAATATATTCCAGTAGTTTTGATTACTTGAATTTTAAAAGTAATTTTATAAGATAAGATAAGCTCACGTGACGAGGTTAAAGCGACCCCGATTATATCATTACTTCACAGCACACATACACGATATGGTGGTACCTACGTTCTAACAACGCCACCGTTGCTTGATTTGGCTTTGTGTCGCAAATGAATATTCATAGGAAAGCTTCGGGAGCGGTTCTATTACACCCTGTATATAAGGCATTTTAATCCGTATTTCAGCGTTGGAATGTGTATTGAACTTAGCTATTTCCACACGCACTATTTTCAGTCAGTTATACATATACTTCATATCGACGCTTGAAAGGCAAACGTGACTAAGCGACAATAACTGCTTTATACATAAACGAAAGGCAATAACCATATTCGATGCGCAAACAATATATATTTCTAGGCCTATTACGTCCACCCATCTAAGCAATAAAAAAAAAATCATTTCAATCCTACAGCTAGATTCGTTAATTTAGAATTTTTTTCAGGTATTTCAACTTTAAATTAGTCTACTGTAAAGTTCACGCATTGTCGCTTAGTCACGTTTGCCTTTCAAGCGTCGATATGAGTAATGAAGATAGCAATCCATGGGCCAAGTCGTCTTGGCCTAAAGGATAAGACGTCCGGTGCATTCGTATGTAGTCGATGCAACGGTGTTCGAATTCCGCAGGCGGGTACTAATTTTTCTAATGATATACGTACTTAACAAATGTTCACGACTGACTTCCACGCTGAAGGAATAACATCTTGTAATAAAAATCAAACCCGAAAAACTATAATTTGCGTAATTACTGGTGGTAGGACCTCTTGTGAGTCCGCAGGGGTAGGTACTACCGCCCTGCCTATTTCTGCCGCGATACAGTAATGCGTTTCGGTTTGAAGGGTGGGGCAGCCGTTGTAAATATATTTGACACCTTAGAACTTCTCAAGGTGGGTAGCGCGTTTGCGTTGTAGATGTCTTTGGGCTCCGGTAACCAATTAACACCAGGTGGGTTGTGAGCTCGTCTACCCATGTAAGCAAGAAAAAAAAAAGGGGCTGTCGATTTAAAACAGCACTTGTAAAATTGATACAAACTAGAGATCCCGCAGTAGTCGAAATTCGACTATAATTAATTGAAATTGTAAGTTTGTACACTATTATGATTGTATTTTATACTTCTATAATCACAAATTTCGCCAAGACTACACTATAAAAAATATTAACAAAGACAAACAATATTTAATCTATTCTCAATTTGACAACAGACGTCAAGAATAAAAAAAGTTTGACAATAAATAGTATGCATGCGTGTGTGCGTCAAATACATGGTATGTAGTGTGTGTAATGTTTTCCTTATTGATTTAATGTATCTTTTATGCATTATTTTAAAAAAATATTAGCATTGTGCACTTCTCCTCTATATTTTCTATAAGTATGGAATATTTCATACTCCTCCGTCCGCGCAATTTTCGTAAAAAGGGATACAAAGTTTTTGCTTCACGTATTAATATATAGATATACGGCTTTCGTAGTATGTTAGGTTTTATTTTGCATAGACCTTGACGTGTGAAGTCAATTTTAGTACAATGTCCGTCGCGCCCTTGAAACTGGATCGCTTACTGAAATAAGCGGTGGAGTGGTAGTATTATTACTTTATATTTTTTATTGCATATATGCGTGAACGAGCTCACAGCCCACCTGGTGTTAAGTGGTTACCGGAGCCCATAGATATCTACAACGTCAATGCCGCCACCCACCTTGAGAAATGAGTTCTAAGGTCTCAGTTTAGTTAGAACGGCTGCCCCACCCTTCAAACCGAAATGCATTACTGCTTCACGGCACAAATAGGCAGGGTGGTGATACCTACCCGTACGGACTCACAAGAGGTCCTACCACCAGTAATTACGCAAATCATAATTTTGCGGGTTTGATTTTTTTTACACGATGTTATTCCTACACCGTGGAAGTCAATCGTGAACATTTTTTAAGTACTTATTTCATTAGAAAAATTGGTACCCGCCTGAGATTCGAACACGGGTGCATCGCTCAACACGAATGCACCAGACGTCTTATCCTTTACGCCACGATGATAGTAATATTTCTCTATCTATACTCGCTTATTATTGTACATTCCTTATACTATTAGAAAGCTGATATAAGAATAAACACTGGCTAGAAGATTTTGGCTAACGAATTTGTTTTCGAATCGAAATGCGAATGTCCAGTCAAAGTTAATATAAAATGGCCCGCCAATCAGGTCGCCCAACATCCCGTTAGGGTATGGCAAATGTGTGGCAAAAGGGTATGGCAAATGTCTAGTCAAAGTTAATATAAAATGGCCCGCCAATCAGGTCGCCAAACATCCCGTTAGGGTATGGCAAATATGTGGCAAAAGGGTATGGCAAATGTCTAGTCAAAGTTAATATAAAATGGCCCGCCAATCAGGTTGTCCAACATCCCGTTAGGGTATGGCAAATATCTAGTCAAAGTTAATATAAAATGGCCCGCCAATCAGGTCGCCCAACATCCCGTTAGGGTATGGCAAATATGTGGCAAAAGGGTATGGCCCATTAGGGCGTAAAAGCGACTAATCCGGCGTATCTCTCGCTAGAAAATGGGTAGCAGTATTTTTTGAGTATTATTCCAACATATAACCAACCGGCCTTAATTGGTGGTAGGATGTATTGTGAGTTTGCATAGATACTACCATCCTACCTCACCGCACATTGCTTCATGACATTTTGCAGCCATTTTCAACTGCACATGATGCGGTATGCGGTATGATACGGTAGAGAGGGAAGAGGTCGACCGAAGAAGACATGGATGTGTGTGAATGACGATATGAGAGAAAGAGGACTGAGTGTTGAAATGACGGCTGATAGAAGAGAATGGAATAGAAAAATTCGCTGTGCCGACCCCACCTAGTGGGATAAGGTGGAGAAAAAGAAGAAGATAATATGATGCGGTATCTACACGCCACGCTAATAAGCATTAAATCTTGAAACATCAAGTAAAATTAAATGCATTTAAAAATTTATAAAAGTAAAATGATCTTAAAATCTCTTGTGTATTTGTAGATAATTTCATAAGCTACAGAATAGATTTGACCTATTAAAAATGGTTTTAATATAATGTTTTCTTAACTTTCATTATATTATCTCCAATATTTCGAACACTTTTATAGTTTTACTAGTCCTGAAGGACTAAAGCGACCGAAGTCGTTTTAACGAATCGACAGAGAAGATAATATTATCAATGACGAAAAAAACAACACGATACTAAATCGTAAAAGATTGTTTTAATTGCCTTAACGGCTCACAAAAACTAGGTAATGAAATTGCTAGAGTTGATAGAGCTATCCCAGAATAATATAAGTTATTATTATTACGACAAAAACCGAGTTTTTGTTGAAAATATCCCGTATATTTATGAATCATTTATTTACTGGTGATACGACCTCTTGTGAGTCCGCGCGGGTAGGTACCACCGCCCTGCCTATTTCTGCCGTGAAGCAGTAATGCGTTTCGGTTTGAAGGGTGGGGCAGCCGTTGTAAATTTAATGAGATCTTAGAACTCATATCTCAAGGTGGTCTATGGGCTCCGGTAACCACTTAACACCAGGTGGGCTGTGAGCTCGTCCACCCATCTAAGCAATTTTTTTCTTATTAAGACGATGTCAAGGATTCTTGTTTTATGTCCTCGGTTTATGTCTGGATTTAGTCCATTCATAATCTCCGCGTGTTCGTGTAAATCTTCACATAATTCAACTCGGTTTTTTTTTTTTTTTTTTTTTTTTTTTTTTTTTTTTTTTTTTTTTTTTTTCCTACCTATGCTGATAGCCTTCAGAGGCTATTTCAGCTTCACCCTAACGTTAGTAGGTGAGCTCGCGGGGCTCAACCGGAGAGTTGCTAACACTGACCCTAGCAAGAGCAGTGCTTCGCAGAATCTACCACCGGATCGGAAACGCGACCCACTGAGAAGATCCGGGAAACTCAGTGGGCTGTGTCTATGGGTTAGTTCGCTCGTCGAGCCCTTCGTCGCAAGCGACGGGTTCGACGAGGACGGTGACCGGTGCTTGTGGTGCCTAAAAGCACCGTTAATGGATCAGGAGGATCCGTAATGACGTGCTTTGGGCGACGTCGACGGTTTACCATTCGGTCTACTGGGTCGGGTATGTAATTTCCAGCGGCTACGATGAGAGGGTTCTCATGTCGTGCCGCCTTCTCAAAATGGCGCAGCGATGCCGACTGTAGATACTTACTAAGGGAGTCGAGCTCCAGGTCGTCGTGGAGATCCACATTCCTAAGGAACCAAGGCGCTCCGACGGCTATCCTGCAGAATCGTGATTGAATAACCTGAAGGGATTTCAAGTTGGTGCGGGCTGCGTGAGCGAACACTACGCTTGCATACGTCATGACGGGGCGTATACAAGTTTTGTAGAGAGTTACCTTATTACGGAGGGACAGTTTGCTTCGACTACAAAGCATTGGATAGAGTCGTCCTAGAATAAACGCGGCGCGGTCGCGTACCGTTTTTATATGGGGACGGAATGTCATCCCTCTGTCGAGGGTGACGCCTAGATATTTGACCTTCGAGACCCACGGAATGGGCTGGCCAAAGAGAGTGATGGGGCTAACGGCGGAGGTGTTTGCGCGCCTACTACGGAGTGGGATGCTCGAAGTGATGTTCGGAGGGCGACCCCTTTTGAAGAGCACCGCTGCGCTTTTCGTGGGGTTGATGTCTATTCGCCACTTCCGGAACCACTGTCCCAGGGTGGCTACTGCGATCTGGAGTCGCCGATGAAGCAGCGACATCTTCCTACACGAGTAGTAGATAGCCGTGTCATCGGCGAAGAGCGCTAGATGGGTCTCCGGAGACCGGGGTATATCATTGATATACAAACTAAATAATAACGGGGAGAGCGCGGAGCCTTGCGGGACTCCGGCGGTCAGTTGACGGGGACGAGAACGAGTTCCCTCTACTCGATATCGAAACGAACGGTTCGACAAGAAGTCTCGTATGATGAGCACGAGTCTGTCTGGCACTCCCATGTTGTACAGTTTATAAATTAAACCGTTGTGCCAGACTTTGTCGAACGCCTTCGCGATGTCGAAGAAGAGGGCGCCGGTCGGGATTTGTTTACGCCTATTTAGTCCTATCAGAATGTGCTCCGTGAGGCGGTGCACTTGTTGTACGCACGAGTGTTTTGAGCGGAATCCGAACTGTTCGTCAATGAGAATTTTGTTCGCGGTAACAAAATCCCAGAGGCGTTTCCTAAGGAGCCGTTCGTAAATTTTTCCTATCGTCGAGAGGAGACTAATCGGACGGTAACTAGAAGTTTCGTTTGTCGGTTTGCCCGGCTTATGTATACCGATAACGTCCGCTTCTTTCCACACCGCGGGAAAGATGCAGTGCGTCATAGCGGCATTTAAAATTGTAGCCAACATTGCTATCAGTTGGACTGGCAAAAATTTTAGCGCGCGGTTGTGGATGCCGTCGGAGCCGGGTGCCTTCCTAGGTTGTAGGTTGTGGATCGCGTCTCTAACTTCGTCAGTGGTAATGGGGGGTAACGCGTCCGAGGGCGGCAGGGAAGCTCTGCGCTCGACCTCCCTGTCGACTAACTCGGTGTGTTCGGGGTCCGCGTGTTGAGTGCTGGTGGTGCACTGCTCTTGCAGTGCATCGGCCAGCAGCTCAGCCTTGTCATCGTCATCGAATGCCGGTGGTTGGCCTGAAGGGCGTACGAGGGGAGGCATAGTAGCGGTAGTTTCGGATTTGAGAGTCCTAGCTAGTCGCCAGTATGCTTGGTGGGAGGGCGCGAGTTGTTCTAAATAACTATGCCAATTATCGTTACGCGCGTCGCTTAAGCGGGAGTGGACTTCGCGTTGTAGACGACGCATCCGAATCCGGTTTGAATGCGTGGGAAGACGATCGTAGGCCCGGATTGCCGCGTTCCTAACTCTTAAGAGATTCCTAAGATCGGGGGACAGTCTGATGCGGTGGAAGCTGTCCTCCACATCGACTTCTTTAGAAGATCTAATAATCGCGGAAGATATGTGATCGGTAATGATGTTTATGGATTCGACGGTGTCCTCGGGGGATAGATTCGAATCCGGGCCGTAAGGGAGGATTGGCGGAGCGGTGTCGGCTAGGCACGTGCCCAGCTTATTCCAATCCACCATGGTCCTCGTAACAGTGACTGGGTTGTGGGGGCGACCGAGCTGCATAACGACAGGTCGGTGGTCTGAGTCGAGCTCTGACATTGCTTCGATGGAACGCAAGCGCAGAGTTACGTTCCTAAGCAATGCCAGGTCTATAGTGCTCGGACGGAGCGCGATGTTATACGGATAACATGTTGGAGTTGGGGGACCGACTATTTCAAAGGTGAGGTCGTCTATAAACGCGTCGAGACGCCTACCGTTAACGTTAGTACGATGGCAGTTCCACCTAGTGTGGTGGCAATTTAAATCGCCTGCCAGGATGACGGAGTCTCCCATGCCGAACAGTGACTCGATGTCACTGCTCAGAAGGGGCTTGTCCGGGGGAGATAAACAGATGCGATGACGATCGGCTGGTGTCCCGTCAGCGAGATACGGCACACTGACGCCTCGATATGTGAGAGCGAGGGAGTATCGAGAGGGACAACGTGCAGGGCCCGCCTATAGTAAATGGCAGTCCCGCCTTTGGAGGCGGTGAGTCTGTCATTCCTAACCATGACGTAATTCGCGACTTTCGGGTCGCGACGCGAGGGCTTCAGACAGGTTTCCTGCACTAGTAGAATATCTACAAGATTATCGCGGAGGAATTCGAAAATTTGATCGCGTTGCCGCGCGAGTCCGTTAGCATTGTAGAATGCCAACGTAAGGGAATACGGTTTTTCTCTACCTTTTTGCGCCATTGATTACCGGTAAAGATTTTTATAAAGTGCGGGACACGGACTCGTATACGTCCATGTGATCGAACGCGGCCGCGAGTCTCTGTTCGGGGGTTACCGACCTACGTATCGCGTCTGCGAACGATCGCAGACGGTCGAAGTTAACAGCGGTGACGAAGTCGCGCACGAGCGCGAAGTCGTTAACGGCAGAGGGTTGCGGGGGGCGGAACGCGGGCGCGGGGCGAGGTGCGAGCAGGGGCTGGGGCGCGGGGCGTGTCGCGAGCGGGGGCGGGGGTGCGGTTTGCGTTCCCGCCTTCGTATACGGCAGCGGCTTTTTCCACGCTGAGACCGTGGGAACTGCAGCCGGCACGAAGGCAGGTTTCGGCACTGAGGGTGCCGAAGTCTTTGGGCCGACGGTTCGCGGAGCTGGGAGGGTTGAACGCTTGCGCGGAGCCCTAGGACATCCACGGTAGTTCGCGGGGTGCCCTTGCTTAAGGCATAGGACACAACTTGGGGGTTCGGTCGCGGTTTCCCTATCTCTAACGCAATCTAACGTAGCGTGATCGCCGAGGCACTTCACGCAGCGGGGACGCGCGTGGCAATTACGCGCCGAGTGGCCATATAGCTGGCATCTGTAGCACTGCCCGAGAGTGCCACGTTTATGGGGGGCTTCGATGGAGACCCCGGATAAGCCGCAAACTTTCGAGAGGCATGAAATTTTCTTTTTGGCCTCCGGGGTTGGCTCCAACGCGACAAGAATCATATTATAGGGCTGCTTGCCCCGCCCACTGTGCATCCGATGCACACTAACTATAGGGAGTGACTGAGCGATCAGATCCTCCTTAACGTAGTCGATGTCTAACTCCTTGGGGACTCCGCGTATTACTACGCGGAGCTCGCGGTCCTCCTGAAGAGCATAGGTGTGAAAACCTATGTTCTCCTTTCGGAGGTATGAAGAGAGGGCCCTATGGTCGCCCGGCGTTGCGACCTTTATCTGAATCCCATGCGCGACGTTACGCGCATGGGTGTAATTAATTTTGTTTGCCTGAAGGGCCTGGGATACTCGATTCCACGCTGTCTTCTCTTGAAGTATCAGCGGGGGCGGGGCAGCTACTTTAGGAGCGGGCGCGGGCTTGGGACGCGGCGGTGGGGTTACGCGGCGCGCGGAGTCCGACTCCGGTGTAACTACTACCTTCGGTCGAGAGGCGGGCGCGGATTTCGTTTGTTTTGTTGTGGAGCTCCGGGACTCCACGACGCGAGTACGTTTTTTACCGCGGGTAACCGTTTGGAACCCATCCGAGGTTCCGGGCTGAGGGCTGGGCGCGGATTCAAAGTCCATCTCCGATTCGGTATCGGAGCCTGAACTATTAGAGACAGAGCTATTAGAGACGATCGAGGTCGCGACGGACGAAGTCAGTGAGGCTGACGCAATAGACGCGGGCGCGGGGGTGGGGGTAGCGCTAGGCGCTATGTGAGACGCATCGTCGGAACGTGCGCTCGAACTTAACGCGGCGGCGGGGGGCGCGCGGCGTGCCTCCGAGGCACGGTTGAAATACGCGGCGACGGACGCGGGGGGGGAGGGATTGCCACGAGAGGCCCTATAGCTGAGATACTCGGCCCTAATTGACGGGTACCTATCCCGGAGGAACCCGACAATGTCCCTAGCACTATCACTGTCGCACACAAAATCTTCGCTCATCTTCGGTCTTCTTGCCCGGGGGGGGGCGGCCCCGGGACTTTTGTTGAGCTCGCCGAAAGGCGAGGCCCCGGATAGGATTTGTAACCCCCCTGTGCTGCAGGACAGCAAGGAGCAGGGGGGGGGGAATGCCTATGCCGTGAAAACGGCAATCGGCGGGGAAAAGGAAAGGAACCCGCTCGGGCTGTATAGTGCTACAGCAGGCAGAATCGCGAGCGGGGGTCTAGTCTTGAAAAAGACTGTTGTTTTTGGGAAGGGTTAGGAAATCGCTAGCCTGTGAGTGCCACAGGAAGCTGAACGTAGCGATTGGTTTTGCCTTGAAAAAGGCAGTTGGTAAGGGTGGGTTCGCGGTTACAAAACTTTAGCGCACAAAAATGGACCTCCATACGCAGATCGCAAGCGACCAACGGATCGGCACGTCCGCACTACTGAATTGTACGCACGATGTATTCACGGTCACTACACTGTCGAGCACAACTGTGAGTTCAGAGACGCAGCTCGCAAGCGGGCCACGGATCGGAAAGCACGTCCGCGCACGACCGAGTCGTGAGCGAGAATGTTCAACTCGGGAAACTACAAATCATATTTCAAATAGATAAATCAGAGATAATTTTATAATGAAAACTTTTTATACTTCTATATTTCGAGCGCGAATTAGTACTACTGCTTATTTATATTAATTATGTGTTTTACTTTAACGGGCAAGACAACTACTCAACAGAGATTCCAATCCTTTGTCTCGAGATGAATTCCAGTACTTTCTTTGTTACATCCGACTCTCTGGCTCTACTACCAGAGGAACGCTAGCTCGCCTGTTTTTCTATAGAAACTCAAAATGCTATTCTAAATTTATTCTAGTGTCATTCCGCGGCTCATTGTTTCCGAGCTCCAACGAACTAAATGTGTATATGTGGAATGGTATGGCGAAATCCACTGGATACCTACTTAGTTTAACAACAAAATCTTTTATTTTTTCAGGAAAAATATATACTACTATTCGTAACATGTTTATTTATGTTAATTGCTGACTGTCATTTATGTTTTCTTATCTATACATCTATACATATAAATAAAATTGGAGTGTCTGTTTGTAGTATTGAAATAACAGCTTTTTACTATATGCATATGAATATATATACGGCACATACATCAAAATAACATTTTTTAACATTTTTGTCTGTCTGTCTGTCTGTCTGTCTGTCTGTATGCTCCGGCTAATCTCTGGAACGGCTGAACCGATTTTGATGAGACTTTCACTAATAGGTAGCTGATAATATAAGGAGGATAACAAATATAAGGTAACTTAGGCTTCTTTTTTAGACTAGCTTCGCCCCGTGGCGTTACCTGCAGTTATTGTTGTACCGCGCGCAACATGGCGGGCTTCGCCTATCAATACTAAAATGTAATGTTTCCGAAGCGAAGCGAGGGCGGGTCGCTAGTTTTAAAATAAAATTAGTGTGCCAGTGTGAATTGACCAAAAAGTACCGATCTTCCCACTTATATGTATCTATTATGTTATAAAATTGAAACCTATTCAAAGGTCATGAGTGAAATTTTTCAATGCAAAGACAAATTATGTAATCGTATCTAGGCGGGTAGAATGAAATAGTGAATGAAATTGCAAACAGACTATTCTCTGCTCCATTATCGAGTTTGATTGTAGTTAGCCCAGAAACTTTTCTGTGTCTTCATCAATTGTAAAACAATGTAAATAATAAGGACATTCATTCGGCCAAAATCTTCCTTTGAGCTTACAGTGAGTGGCCACGAAAATCTTGTCGTCAGTCAGACACATGCATTTTTTATTAATCTATTGCCAGAGCTTTTATGGCTTTAGGGCGTTATGGAAAAGTTTAGGGGAGACCTATGTCCAGCAGTGGCCGTGTGTGGTCCTAGACTTTACCATCGATTTGAGATGCACCATTGACAAGAATCGACAAGAATTTAAGGGTGGGTTAAAGTTTCCTTAAATATATTTTTGCATCGAAAATATTTTTGCGTCACATCACATCACGCTTCTTCTAACGAGGCTTGTGGAGAGTACTTAACGGTAGGCAGCGGCTTGGCTCTGCCCCTAGCATTGCTGAAGTCCATGGGCGATGGTAACCACTTACCATCAGGTGGGCCATATGCTCGTCTGCCTACACGGGCAATAAAAAAAAAATAAACTGGCAGGATATTTTAAATCAAAAGAAAAAGCCCCGCTCTACCAAGCACTGCCTAGAGTCGAGATTAGTCAGACTGCTGATGCCGTGCTCAACAATTTCAAACCTTTTATTACAGTTAACAGGAAATATTTTACAATGAATAAGTCTGCAATGCAATGCAATTATATCTACGTAGATACCCCACTTATTTTAAAACAATCGTAGCCCTGAAAGAAACTACTGCAACAAACTCAGCAGGCATGTCTTTTTTGAGCTGAGTTAAACTATATCTATACAGAGTTACTCAATGTTGATTACGTAAGTCAAAAAACACAATAACACGAAGATGATGGATATAATTGATAGCTATATCCCAAATACTTTACAAGGTCACTTGGTTGATTTCCGCCATTTCTATGTGGGAAGCGTTAGATGGATTCCATTGGTACAGCTGACAAAGAGTACAAACAAATGATTTACGATATTTTTAAGCATCGGCGTAATTTATGTATATTATAATTTTTGCGCACGGTTTTCTTGTGTCTATGCGGTTATGATTGGTGTTTAAAAGGAGCAACCGTAAATAAATTGGCGTAAATAATTAAAATAAGATTTAGATTTAATTAAATTTATTTTTATTTATTAAGATTTTTGGTTTGAGTTTGTTCTTTTTTTGTTTTGTTTTGTTGTTGTTGTTTGTTATTCTTTTGTCAATGTACCTACCATGCATTATCTCTGCACCACCCTATGGTCGACTGGAAGAGAATGCCCATGGCATTAAGTCCGCCTGTGTACAAGTTTTGTTTTGTGCATAAAGTATAAATAAATAAATAAAAAAAAGCAAAAAAACTTCAGAGGTGTCAAGGGACACCCGGATGGAACGAAGTTCCTTTCGATTAATTAGTGAAGGAATTGTAATTTTTTTTTTAAGATATAATAATAAATTACGGCATTATTAAGAAGAAAAAGACAATACTATGAACTAAATTACTATTGTTGAAACGCTATCTCGAGAAACTGTACTCATTACGCGGACCAATCGGATACGAGCAATGTCACGCGATAAGCGCCTACACGTTGATTGGTCAGAATGACGGATCTAAAAAGTGTCGTGACAACTTTTCGTAAGAATTTTTTCCGTCTAGCCCCCTTTCACAACGCGCGATAAGGAACTTCGTTCCAATAAAATCACGTCCACTGCGTTTCTTGACGGATCTTCTCAGTAGGTCGCAATTCCGATCCGGTAGTAGATTCTGCGAAGCACTGCTCTTGTTAGGGCTGGTGTTAGCAAATTCTCTCTGGTTGAGTCAATGAGGCCACCTACCCGTCCGGGTCTAGTTAGAATAGTTAACTGCTTAGGCTACCAGCGAGGTTAATACAAAAAAAAAGATGTGTGGTGTCGTGGGACACCAGATAGGAACGAAGTTCCTTATTATAAAAATATTAATTTTAAGGTCTATTCGAGGTATAAAGAAAATAAAACTGGAGGTTTCACAACAACCCACGGTCATTCGGTACATAACGTGCGAACTTATTATGGTACACTTCATTCACGGTTGCTTGCATAAGAGTTAGTGTATTGCGCAAACGAACGCTCTGAGATCGTTGTCAATGAATGGTAAAAAATATTTTATTTTTTGTACGTTATTACAAAGTTAAGTCGTACACTATGTGCATTACTAATAAAAATCTTACGTTACGGACTTTTTTTCCGGTTAGGGTACCTCTCGGGCATCGTCCCATAAGGAACTTCGTTCCAATAAAAGAATCTCACATATAACTAAGATGGGCTTAAAAAAAGATGTTGCAGTTGCTAGAGCGAACCGAAATAATGTAGAACTAAGAATCTTTATAAGAAATTGTCTATTCATTAAGTTTTCGCTAAGTTCTATTCGTTTAAATGCGACTTGTAATGAATCTTGCGTCCGCTTACTGACCCTAACTTTGAGTTCAAAATCGCGTGTCATGCTTAATGGCATTAAGAGCATTTGTTTAGTGAAATTGTATCAAAACCATCGCAACAAATTCAGCAGACATGGCTTTTCTGTGCCGAGTTAAACTATATCTATATAGAGTTACTCAATATTGATTACGTAAGTCAAAACACTCACACTAACACGAAGATGATGGCACATCGTCCAGACTATTCGATACAACTTCTATATAACGCTATTAGCTTCTTTCCTTTTTATGAATGACTAGCGACCCGCCCTCGCTTCGCTTCGGAAACATTAAAACACACATGAAACAAAAAAAAAATAAAAAAAAAAAAAAGTAGCCTATGTTCATCAGGGACAATGTCGGCTTCTAATGGAAAAATAATTTTTCAAATCGGTCCAGTAGTTTCGGAGCCTATTCGAAACAAACAAACAAACAAATCTTTCCTCTTTATAATATTAGTATAGATATAGACTAGCGGCCGCTCCGGCTCCGCTCGGGTCTTAAACAAAAAACGTTATTTTATTTTTTTAAGTAAAATAACACTTATTAGTGTCGTAACTATAATAGTCAGACACATGTTGTCGCGACACTTTTTGTAAATAATAATGTGTTCTACAAAGTCGTAGTACATTATTTTATTCTATAATGATTTGAAGTTATAAAAGACTAGCGGCCCGATCTGACTTCGCTCGGGTCTTTAACAAAAATTTCAACGATATTTGAGGTTGTTTTATTTTTTTTAAATAAAAGAACACTTAGGTATGGCGTAATAACTATAATAGTTAGACATATGCTGTCGCGACACTTTTTGTAAATAATAATGTGTTCTACAAAGTCGTAGTACATTATTCTATCATCAATAGTTTTCGCAGGGCACGCGATGTAAAGAATATTTTAGGTTTTTTTGTACACCTTGGTTACATTATTGGAGTTTTAGTAAGGAACCCTAATTTTTTTCCAAAAATATTAAAGCTTATGTCACTCGAGAGTAGTCTAGCTTCCAAACAGTGAAAAAAATTTTTCAAATCGGTTCATTAGTTTTGGAGCCTATTCAAAACAAACAAATCTTTCCTCTTTATAATATTAGTATAGATAGTAGTTACTATACGTAGTTGTATTTTGGGTTGACACACATTTTCTTCCCTGCCTAGTTTAAAACATTATCATATTCCAAAGAAAAATTAAACTTACCTCCATATTTCTACTCTGTATACTACATTCGTAAGTGTATTTGTCAAGACTTGAAGTATGTGTGTTTATGATTTGTGAAGCAATTCGGAGACACGTAATATCACACAGTAAACTGTTTATACGCAGCTACGAACATAAGCAAGTCTTTCGGTTTTTTTTACTGACTTCAAATAAAAGAAAAGCGGGAGGCTCCCAAAGTGTTTCGATCTGTCTTTTTTCGATTTCAAATCTAAAAGGCGGTGGCTCTCAAAATGTTTTTAGGTCTCTATAGTATCTATATCTATACTAATATTATAAAGAGGAAAGATTTGTTTGTTTGTTTGTTTGTTTCGAATAGGCTCCGAAACTACTGGACCGATTTGAAAAATTATTTTTCCATTAGAAGCCGACATTGTCCCTGATGAACATAGGCTACTTTTTAAAAAAAATTTTTTTTTTTTTTTCATGTGTGTTTTAATGTTTCCGAAGCGAAGCGAGGGCGGGTCGCTAGTAATATTATAAAGAGGAAAGATTTGTTGGTTTGTTTGTATTGAATAGGCTCCGAAAGTACTGAACCGATTTGAAAAATTCTTTCACTCTTTGGAAGCTACACTATTCCCGAGTGACATCTTTTTTGTAAAAAATTAGGGATCCTTACTAAAACTCTAATAATGTAACCCTAGGTGTAAAAAAATTACCTAAAATATTCTTTACATCGCGTGCCCTACGAAAACTATTCATGATAGAATAAAATAATGTACTACGTTTTTGTAGAACACATTAATATTTACAAAAAGTGTCGCGACAGCATATGCCTAATTGTTATAGTCATTACGCCATAAGTGTTCTTTTATTTAAAAAAAAAAACCACGTCAAATATCGTTGAAATTTTTGTTAAAGACCCGAGCGGAGCCGGAGCAGGCCGCTAGTCTTTTATAACTTCAAATCAAAATGTAGGACTATTTGCATATTTGAGTTTCCTAAAAAGTAAGCCATCGGTTTTTAACAATAGTACTGTCTGTTATTCGGTAGATACCATTAGGCCTCGGTCAGATCAACTTACCATTGCCGGATTAAGCACTCAAATTGTTACTGTACACTTTTTTAACTATTTTGAAGCACTAATTTGAATATTGCTATTAGGATACCCAACATACAGCCGATCGTAATACTATTGTCTACAATGTAGATCAACTATATATGCCACATCTGTGATAACACCCCCGGTATATTGCAAGAAGCGATGCCAC
Organism: Bombyx mandarina; assembly: GCF_030267445.1. NCBI lineage: Eukaryota > Metazoa > Arthropoda > Insecta > Lepidoptera > Bombycidae > Bombyx > Bombyx mandarina. The sequence goes on from NC_143226.1 coordinate 10,376,207, forward strand.
TTTCCCACTAGTGTTTAGAAACGATTTAAATCGTCTAGCACTGTGTTATGTTACACCTACCACACATTAAATGTTCAATTACTACCTGTTCCTAGATTTAAGAAAACTGTCAAGGAACGTTTGTGCAACATGGCATTTTATAAAGTTAAGGATTATTTACTAGATGGCACTACGTGGGAATGAGGCGTTCGCTCCTGGCCTTTTCATTTTTCATTATTATTATTTTATTAATTGTATTTTTTGACTTGTTTTTTCTTTTATTGTAAATATTTTTATTTTATTTAAAAAAAAAAAAAAATTTGAGAAAAAACAAAAAAAAAAGCCCGCTGAGTTTGTTTCGCCGGTTCTTCTCAGGACTGTGGCTTTTTTTGGAACCGGTGGTAGAGTTAACATTGTCTATACTAATATTATAAAGAGGAAAGATTTGTTTGTTTGTTTGTTTCGAATAGGCTCCGAAACTACTGGACCGATTTGAAAAATTCTTTTTCCATTAGAAGCCGACATTGTCCCTGATGAACATAGGCAACTTTTTTTAATTTTTTTTTGGTTTCATGTGTGTTTTAATGTTTCCGAAGCGAAGCGAGGGCGGGTCGCTAGTTATTTATATTTTGACATTCAACAAGTGTGTCATACTGACATCTAAGTTGAAATAAATGATTTTGAATTTGAATTAGATTAAAGAGTGATGGAGACAATCATTGCAAAATACAATGCTCACGTCCCTCAACGTAACCATTTAATGGCTAGCAGCACTGAGGTTAGTGACCCATGTACTTATTTGTAGCCGGTTAAGCTCTGTCGTATATTGATAGATTACCATTAACGGTTTTCTTGCTTGCTGTGGTCAGGCAGAGAGGTGTATGGCCCATCTGTGGTAGGCAGGGGAAGGGGGCCCAAAGATGTGAATGCGATGTTCATTTTAATCAACGAAATGAGATTAAATTCTCATTTTATTTACCTTAATACATAATTGCATTAATTCAATTAGAGGTACTATTATTAGAGGTATTTTATATACCTCTTGGAAGTCCGCACGGGTAGGTACCATCACCCTGCCTATTTCCGCCGTGAAGCAGTAATACGTTTCGGTTTGAAGGGTGGGGCAGCCGTTGTTCTGTTAAAAAAGTGAGACCTTAGAACTTATGTCTCGAGGTGGGTGACGGCAATTACGTTTTAGATGTCTATGGGCTCCGGTAACCACTTAATACCAGGTGTGCGTGTGATGTGAGCTCGTCCATCTAAGCAATAAAAAAATAAACGAATTGAATCTTTTAATCAACTAAAGGCCTGGTATGAATAGCTGATTTTTGAATTAATATATTATGTATGTAATTTTTATTGCTTCAATAAATGATAGTAATGCGCTTCGGTTTGAAGGGTGGGGTAGCCGTTATAACTATACTGAGACCTTAGAACTTATATCTCGAGGTGGGTGGCGCATTTACTCTGTAGATGTCTATGGGTTCCAGTGATCATTTAACACCAGGTGGGCTGTGAGATCGTCCATCTATCTAAGCAATAAAAACAACGGTACACGCACACTCAAAGCACCAACGAAAAGACAAACAAATGTTTACATTGATAGTAGATACTGAAAACTACTGATTGTATAGGAAACTTGATTTAAAAAAATTCTACTATAGCATACGCGAAAATAAAATATGGTCATATAATTAAATAAACATAGAACTATAAATAAAACAATTAAAAGAATACATGACATAAATTTTATTATTTATTTTACACATATAATATATTACACACACATATTTCTTTTTAACTATTTAATATTATAATATAACGTCAAATGATTGAAATTCGAAAAAATCACATTTTCCTTTTTATTATTGCCGGTTTTAAATTAAAACAAACCAACAATTTACATTAATTTTTGTTTTGAAAAAAACTTAAGTTCGTCCCGTCCATAGATTATAAACATTTTAGTTCTGAGTTTATCTTCACATATTTTGCAAAAATTGCTAAAGGATATTTGAAAAAAGTACCACATAATTGCACAGAAACTCAATTATTTTCATCAAAAAGTAAATTAATTTTCGTAATTATTTCTGTTATATGCAAGGGACATATTAAACTAATCAAATAAAATATGTATTTTTTTACAAACTGTATTTATTTAATAAATAAAAAGGCAAACTGCGCAAGAGTCGGTATTACGACGCTCCCCACTTTATACGCACTAATGGAGTCTATATATCGACGGTTCGCGCTCTGAGAGTTAAACCAAGAAAGCCGGCTTCGAAAATGATGGAGAAACTGCACTCAAGTGTTTTGTTGATGCAGGCACGATAGATAGTGTATACATCAGGGGACTGAAGACATCCTACTGTCAAACTATAGGCTATGTGGTACTTTCCATCAATATACAAATATATTTCTCTATCACACTTACAATACCAGTCACAACAAAAATCGATTTCACACGAAATTTTGACTAGTTAGTTCTATTTGTTTAATTTTCAAAAGAACACTATTTCATTTTCAAAATAACTAATAACTCTATCGATTATTTACAGAATACTTATCAAAGTTGAAATCATAGATGCTTAATGTCGAGACATATTATTATCGACTATAAGTTGAGGTTCATAATAAAACAGGGATTTTTTTTATTGCTTAGATGGGTGGACTAGCTCACAGCCGACCTGGTGTTAAGTGGTTACTCAAGCCCATAGGCATCTACAACGTAAATGCGCCACCACCCGCCCATAAGCTCAGATTACGTAAATTGACTGTCTTGGCTTTAGACTCTAGGATAACATTATCAAGCGCTTCAAATAGTAAAACAATATTGTCCTTGCTTTTGGTTCTGGAATGAACACATACTGTATATATATGTATAAGTTATACAGCCTGTTTCTGAGGTCAATGTGAATTCCTTTTTTTTTTTTTATTGCTTATATGAGTGGACGAGCTCACAGCCCACCTGGTGTTAAGTGGTTACTGGAGCCCATAGACATCTACGACGTAAATGCGCCACCCACCTTGAGATATAAGTTCTAAGGGTCTCAGTATAGTTACAACGGCTGCCCCACCCTTCAAACCGAAACGCATTACTGCTTCACGGCAGAAATAGGCAGGGTGGTGGTACCCACCCGCGCGGACTCACAAGAGGTCCTACCACCAGTAAAAATTCTGCAGTAATATCAAATTAAGTTGCATTTTGTGAGGCTTTACAAATCGCGTACTCAAGAACACGAATACACTTTAAATTTTAAAACTTACGTTCACTTAATTCTTATGATTGTTTCGAAAGCTCAATATTTTTTTTTTTTAATGAACTCACTGGAATAGCCGCGAAATTAAAAGAGAACGCTTATTCTGATCACGTCCACAGCTCGTGAGAATTTTCGGGAACATCGAAATATTCTCATTCAAATTAGACTGTTCGTGTTTATATGTCTAGCTTATTATTTAATGACGCTTGCCCCAATTTTCGCAAATTGAAAACACTTATATTATGATCAGCTTACCACATGTTCGCGAATGAACTTTCATGATGATCGTGCAAGAAAAACTCGGTCATCGTTCTCGTCGAACCCGTCGCTTGCAACGAAGGGCTCGACGAGTAAATCAACCCTCAGAAACAGCCCACTGGGTTTCTCGCCGGATCTTCTCAGTGGGTCGCGTTTCCGATCCGGTGGTAGATTCTGCGAAGCATGGCTCTTGCTATGGTTCGTGTTAGCAACGTCGTCAGGTTTGAGCCCCGTGAGCTCACCTACTAGTTAAGATTACGCTGAAATAGCCTCTCAAGGCTAATAAGGAAAGGTAATAAGGAAAGGTAAGGAAAATAAAAAATCAAGCTTGCAAGCATTGTAGTTTGCGTAATTATAGATGGTATGTCGTCTTGTTTTGTCTGCGGTCGGGTAGGTGATGCTGCGTATTTCTACGGTAATTCCTGTTTAAAAACTGAGACAGCTGGTATTCCATTGAGTCTTACGCTTATATCTACTCTTGCCCTGTTGGGTTTCAGAAATCAATTAACATCAGGTGGATCATGATCTCGCTCATGCGTCTCTGAAAAAAAAGAAAGATATTTCCAGCATCATTTGAATCGGCCGTTTCATTAAACTCATGTCATGGCTTAGAGAAACAAAAAACCCAACAAAGTGAATTCATCCCCAAAAGAAAACATTCTGGTCGATTTCTCATGAGGTCAAAGAACTTTACAAATACAATTAACATTGCTTGTAAACATTAGCCTAGTTGTTAATGAAAACGTTTGTTTACGTAACTGGTAGCATTCGTAACGATATTTCTGTGTTAATTTTAGATTTACCAGCGGTTTTATTGTTTGTTTTTGTTAAACAATAAATTGCATTGTCAATATCTGACGCGAAGCAGTCATCTGTGTGCACAGCGTGAGCTTTTAAACGTTCTCGATAGCGTTAAAGTTAACTAATTTTTTTACGAATTTGGAACGTTTGCCTACGTTTGCCGCTAGGGGCGCTATTCCAACTCCATACAAATATGAGTTAACTTTTACGCTGTCGAGAGCGTTAAAAAGCACACTATTTCGACTTGAAGAATGCAGCAATACTACAATACAATTGAGAATTCAATCTCACATTGTGATATACAAAATGTTCGGCGTCATTCATGCTCAATCGTCTAGACCAAAAATGACTAGAGACCTTGAAACAAAAAGTTCGCAACCTATCTATGCTTTTGGATTTTATCGGTTGGCAGCGGCTTGGTTCTGCCTCTGGCATTGTTGGTGTCCATGGGCGACGGTAACCACTCCCCACCAGTTGGGCCACAAGGGTACTAAAAAAGGAAACTGGTCAAATACACAACATAAAAATAATAAAATAAAATACAACCTAATTTACGATTTTCGAATCACGGACGGTAGCTGTCAAAAAGTCGAAATCGAACCGTAACTTTATAAAATATATTTGTGGAAAGATAAATTATTTACAAAGATAAAATAAATATAAAAGATCACAAACAAAACTATCACACGAAGTAAGCTTCTCCTCAAAAGAAAAACATTAGAATTATCTATTAAAGGCGTATTTTAGTCTACGCAGACTTAGCTTGGAATTAACTCATCTTTTCTATAACATTAAACTTACCTAGGAATTCGTCCCTGGTGGTAGAGAAAATTTACTGCCTAAAATTCTTTAAGAATTTTGAAGTCTTCTCCCCCACGAATTATGAACAATTGTTGGAGAATTCTGGGTACTTGTAGTAGCTTCAAGTGTTGAAAGTTTAAAATTGAAACCGACGAAAGTGTCCATAACACCATTGAATAAAAAGATTTCATTGTGAAAGTCATAAAATATAAAATGTCCTTGTATAGCTTTTGAGACTTGCTACGTAAAAAAACGAGATAAGATATTAGTCTGTGATAAATTTTGTAAACATTCAAGGATGTTATAGATTTATATACATCTTAATTAAATATAATGATATTATTATAATATGATGATGAATCTTCGCCATCTAAAATCTATAATAGCCCGTACTGAGCAAAATCGTATTCTACAAATTTTACGCTATCTCATAATATATTTGGGAGAAGAAAACTAAATCTTTGGTAACATATACAACTTCAATTTCGTATACTAAAAATTTTTGAAGTGAAACTTCTTTAGGCGCATGAGGGTAAAATTTTTACAGAACGTCACGCAGGTATGCAACGGAAGTGACATCAAACTACTATTGAAATTAAGTACTTGTCAAATGTCAGTAGTAGTAGTTGTTGTATTTTTCCAACTGGAAAGGCAAATGTATCATACCATACAGCCTAATATTTTATAATTTTTTTTTTGAAAAATGTTAATAGGAATTGAACTGAAATGAAAAGAATTTGGAACATTAATCAAATAGCATGAAATTAAATTAGTCAATTCAATTGGTAAAATATTGGTCATTTACAATTTAGAAATCTAAACATAATGTGACTGTCAACACTGAGGTTTGAGATTGACATTTGACAAACTTTTGGCGGGAACATATCTTCCTTTTTCCCTTCCTCTAAGTCTCGGAAATCTAAAGTTTTAGATTTGTATAAATTTAAGCAAGACTTATAAATTAGTTCGCCAAAAAAGTTTCACTTCTCTTTTGTACTCATGTGTACTTTATACGCACGCACTTTTTTAATTACACTAGCCAGATTTATTTACACAGACATAGATTTCATCTCGAAACTAGAAAACAGAATCGAAAAATCAGAACGCCACATTAAATTTCTTCTTGTTCTTAATTTGACAACTGTTCAAACTGCGATTAAATTTAAATTTCGGATCCTTACAGTCGTCAACCGTAAACAAATCACTATCGGCCGCTCTGTAATCATAGCAATCGCTGTGTCTTTCCTCCGTAGCTTCACCGTGACTCTTAAAGCAATCGTAGTAAGGTTTACAATCGATGCTATTCGTGCTCCTCGCTATATAGTTCTCGACTCCGTTCTTCCTTATGTCGCAGACGAGTATGTCCTTCTGTCAATCTTTACAAGGGATATCGGTGGTCACCGTGAAACGTGTCGCGGTGTCGCTGATCGATTCGTCCCTGATTTTAGACCTGCGATTCCCGTTCATTGGCTCGATAAAAGACGTGTTCGTATTTTGAATGTAGTCCCGGTGAATGTTGTGGTTCGATGGTGACAGATGGGCGAGTCGATAGCTGACGCAGGAGTCGTGCCGTCGGACCGTGGTGCGGATGGTCCTAGCCCTAGAACTGCCGATTGGCTCAAACGAAGCCCCATTCTGTTCTGGCGCCGGCGTGGTGTGACAGCAGCAGAAACATTTGAAGTACGATCTGTGGAATTCGCGACGGAATTTCCCTGGAACAAAGGAGGTTTCGTTGTAAATTAATGCGGATTATGATTTTGGATATTATCCCGATGCTAACAGTGGTGGGGTGCTGGAGTGAGGTGTAATTTTTTGTTTGTTTATATAGGTGAAAGAGAACGGTGGTACAGTGAGAAGTGAATCAAATTGTTGTTAACGACTGTTGTCTGTTGCATGTTTTAAGAGAAAACGCTAATGCTTTTTAGTCTATATAATTTACTTAGTCTGGCCATAAATACTGTTACAATTAAAAATAAACAAAATATTACATTTGAATTTAGAATCTGTCATTTTTATATGATTGCTCATTGAGTTTTCTCATTTTGGCGCCAATACATTGTACAATATTTTGCGATATTAAAATGGAGTGGGGTGATAAAGAGAACCGAATCGCTGTGATTGCATTACACAAAGTAGGTATGGAGTCAAATGCAATTTTTAAAACTCTCCATACGCTTGGTATTAGTAAAATGTTTGTGTACCGGGCTATTAATACGTGCAATGAGACCTCCTCTGTTTGTGACAGAAAAAGGTCTGGCCGTAGTGTTCGTACGAAAAAGGTGGTCAAAGCAGTAAGGGAAAGAATTCGAAGAAATCCTGTCCGAAAGCAAAAGATTTTATCTCGGGAGATGGAGATAGCACCTAGAACCATGTCGCGTATTTTAAAAGATGACTTAGGACTTGCAGCTTGCTTGAGTATTTGCTTATTTTTCGGGTGTTTTTTTTGCATGACAACGTGACTATTACCACCATCCTTGAGATATAAGAAATAAATCTCATTTGCGTTGACAGTACCAGTCTTCAAACCGAAACGTATGGCTGCTTCGCGGTAGAGCAGAATAATGAGACCTTGTTGCGTACGCCAACACCAGTAAATGACCATACGCTGATATATTTCTCACATAATGCTGCTATCGTTTCTCCTCTTAGTTTGTTTTTAGTCTAGTTTAGGTCACGGAAGGAGATTTATGGCGCATTTCTATGTCCCTACGTAGCCACAACATGGTCTAACTAAAATATAGCTCACTAAGCTTCTCGCCAGATCATCTGAGTTGGTCGCGATTCCTATCCGATGGTAGATTCTGCAAAACACTGCTCTTGCTACGGCTAATGCTAGAAAACTCTCTCAGATTGAGCCCGTAAGTTTAGCTACTCGTTCACGCTAGGCTGGAATAGCCCCATAAGCTACAACCGAATAAGTAGGAATAGAAAAAAAAGAACAGTCCGGAGATGAAAAGATCTCAAAATCGACAATACGCACTGGCGTAAACGCTGGTGGCCGTGGGCAGCGGTGAATCACTTACCATCAGGTGACCCGTCTTGCTTGTTTGCCTCTCGTTGTTATAAAAAAAGAAAAAGCTATGGTTCTGATATTTGATCCTTTAATTTTCCTATTGAAATGATACTGGATTTAACTTCCATAGATCACTGAGTAACGATTATTTTTTCTATTCTATTAATTTTCAAATTCAGATATGAGCTCTTTATAAAACCAATTATTCTGTAAAATTCAAATTTCATATCACTAAAAGATATTTGATCAGGTGTCGATAGCAATGTAAGTTGTCTATTGAAGTTAACTTTGAAATTGCTTACTGATTTACTTATTAGTGTTAAGACACTTTAAGGTTGACATGAAATCGTCCAGCTGATCAAATTTATTTGGAACACACCTTAAAGAAGGGTTTATTATCATGCGCGAAAATTTTCGAGAAACGAAGTTTGAAAGATAGTTGCTGACGTTCACGTTTTTATTTTTTATTTATTTTTATTGCTTAGATGGCTAGACGAGCTCACGGTCCACCTGGTGTTAAGTGGTTACTGGAGCCCATAGACAAATGCGCCACCCACCTTGAGATATAAGTTCTAAGTTCTCAGATATAGTTACAACGACTGCGTCACTCTTCAAGCCGAAACGCATTACTGCTTTACGGTAAAAATAGGCAGGGTAGTGGTAACTACCCGTGCGGACTCATAAGAGGTCCTACCACCACTACCTACCACGTTTAACAGTAACATCATAGTGTACTATACGTTCGTCTACTTACAGTGGTAAAAAATGCCAGGATTTTAATTTATACATTAGAGCATAGAGCACGGAACCTAACGGTCGTTGCAACATAATAATATGTACTACCCACCCTCAGATCTGAAGGCGGAAACTCAATTTTAGTCGTATATCTGCTATCCTACCCTTCCAAATCAGTAGGTATACACTATGATTACTAGCCCGCAAAATTGTACGCTGATACCGGCCTTAAGAAATATATGAAAGAAAATGAGTTGAATATACTGTTTTATTATTAAAATTGGACAGAGATATCGCAGTTCGGGGTGTACTGTCACGCATTTCTTATGTTCGGTACGGACCAGTTTCATAAAACGTAATCTGTGTGCTTAGTGCGAGTTTTTTAACGTTCTCGATAGCGTAAAAGTTAACTCATATTTGTATGGAATATAATTATAAATATAAATATAAATATTTACTAACAATCACGCCACGTTAACTGGTCCCGTGGTAAGTTCGTAAAGAACTTGTGTTACAGGTACCAGATAACGGAAATAAATATAATATTTTTATTATACACATACATATATTTAATATACACCCATAGCCCTGGAAAGACATTTATATTTATCATACAAATATCTTCCCTTGGCGGGATTCGAACCCGCGACCCCCTTGTGTAGTGACCATGTCACTTACCACTACACCAGACGGCCGTTTAAAATGGAATGGGATCGTTTGCCTACGTTCACCGCTAGGGGCGCTGTTCAAACCACTTCACGACACGAGAACCCTCTCATCGTGGCCGCCGGTAACTACATTCTCGATCCTGCGGACAGAATGGAAAGTAGTCGACGTCGCCCCAAACACGACATATCGGATCCTCCCGATCCACTAACGGTGCTTCTAGGTACCTCAAGCACCGGTCATAGTTCTCGTCGAACCCGTCGCTTGCGACGAAGGGCTCGACGAGTAAATTAACTCTCAGACACAGCCCACTGAGTTTCTCGCCGGATCTTCTCAGTGGGTCGCGTTTCCGATCCGGTGGTAGATTCTGCGAAGCACGGCTCTTGTTAGCAACGTCGTCAGGTTCGAGCCCCGTGAGCTCACCTACTAGTAAGCTGTTCAAACTGCATACAAAATTGGGTTAACTTTTACGTTATCGAAAACGTTAAAAAACTCGCACCAAACACACTGATCTCGAATTTATATTCAGCGATTTTTGCACGTTCATTCGTGGAATCGAATCGACAAAGTTTAACTACGCGAAGATTATTTCCACAGCCGTCGCACATTTTTGGGCAACCAGAATAAATTTGAGTGGCAAGCACGACAAAAAAAAAAAATGTCTCTTAACCCTGCACGAATTCACATATCAGTTACGTATTCAGTAACATTGAAATTTTGTTGGTTTTATTTTGCATAAATTCACTTGCCATATACGAACGAAAACTTTTTTTTTTGTCTAGCCATCGAAGAAATCACCTAGATTTCTATAGAACTAAGCATGGCGATTCTGATGATAACTAATTAACAATGATAGACATTGGATCTTTAAGAGCTACCAAGTGATTTACGGGCAAGATAGTTGTTTGCCCTAGCAAACGCAGACGTATCTTAAAGACCCTACGAGAATACAAAAGAATCATAGAATGGAATCTTCCAGAAAGAAGAAGCCGCCTCTATTAGACCTGTAGTGATAGATAAAAAAAAATGTTTATGTCTAAACAACAAATGTACTAATGTACATAAATATATTGAATCAGTACACATAACTGTAAAGTGGATATACTTGGGACAACCAAGCCCTTGACAGTCGGCCGGGAGCCCCAAATATCGTTGAAAAGGCCTGGTGGATGAGGACCTGCTTTATGCTATCCAATGGCAGGAAACAATACGGGGCCGCAAGAAATGGCGTTACTTGGTATCGGAGGCCAAGATCCAGCTTGGATCGGTGCGCTAAGAAAAAACTGTACAAATATTTTATTTATTTATTGCTTAGATGGGTGAATGAGCTCACAGCCCACCTGGTGTTAAGTGGTTACTGGAGCCCATATACATCTATAACGTAAATGCCTATAGCGTAAAATGTAAATGAAAATATGAGTTCTAAGATCTCAGTATGGTTACTACGGCTGCCCCCCCACCCTTCAAACCGAAACGCATTACTGCTTCACGGCAGAAATAGGCGGGGTGTCGGTACCTGCCCGTGCAGACTCACCAGAGGTCCTAACACCAGTAATAGAGATGAGTCTAATTAGAAAAGGCCCGCGTTACATAGTTCTGGCCCGAGATCTATCGTATCGTTACTGTGCGGATAATACATTCAAACCCACGCGTTTTTTTCACTCTTTCTTACGAACTGTGTCGTCATCAGGAAAAAAGCAATCGTGATCTGTGTTATAAAACACCTGGTGAGGGACGACAGTAGGCCGGAACTCTAGTCTTTGGTCAGTTGCCAATTTCCATATTAAAATACGTAAGTTTTTTCGATAAAGAAATAATATAATTTAATCAATATAATCGAGAATTTTACTCTATGTCCGAAAGTGTGACCTAGTACCTCTATGAATCCACCAGTAGGATCATCAATACATACAACAAAAACCGTAACTGGTCGCTGTCTGTACATGGAAGATATCTCAGAAAAAAATGTTATTGGGGGCTTTATGAACGCAATAGAACTCAAAATAATGATTTTTAGAATTTTTGTCTGTTTGTCTGTGCGTTTGTGCACGCTAATCTCAGAAACAGCTTATCGGATTTAGATGTGTTTTTCACTAATTTATTGTGGTAAACTTTATGATAAGCCTAGCAACCTATATGCTTTGATCCCCGATGGCTATACGTGTAATGTCGTGTATAGAGAAGCATTACTTTAAATTAGATTTTCTAACTACCCAAATGATAGTGTTTATACACCAAAAGATATGTCCTAAAATGCTGCCCTAAGTCGCCATTCCATGCGGACGGAGTCGCGCGCAAAGCTATGATAAATATATTCAAAAGCCTGGTTTGAGCGTGAGCGAAATTTATTTTGTTATAAAATACGGGTTGCGAATTTAAATTGCCCGAATTAAAATGTTGTGTCATGTGTGCAACAGCTAAATAGAACGACAAAAAGAAGTGTATCCATAGGTGCGTGCGTTGTATTGGAAAGTGCATCTAATTTGTTTCCACTAATTTAGTACTACTTAAAAAATGGCCGATAGATTCCTTATTTAAAGAGACAAGTGGCTTAAGTATTTTATTAAAAAAATCAATGATGTACATTAATAATAATGTAATGGCTTGAATACATTAATCCCATTACCTACTGCGTCTATCATACCTCTAAGAAATTAGAAAATGGTCAGCAAAGTTTTCAGGATGTATGTATTCTGTAGCATATTTGCTGTGCTAGCATTTACTGATGTTACGGCTTTTTTTATTATTGGTTAGATGAGTAGACGAGCTCACGGCCCACCTGGTGTGAAGTGGTTACCGGAGCCCATAGACATGTACAACGTAAACGCCGCCACCTACCTTGAGATATGAGTTCTAAGGTCTTAGTTTTTAAATTACAAAGGCTGCGCCATCCTTCAAACCGAAACGCATTACTGCTTCTCGGCAGAAATAGGAAGTGTGTTGATACCCGTGCGGATTCACAAGACGTCCTATTACCAGTAAAAATGACATCAGCGTGTTGTGTGACTTTACGGATAAGTACCACTGTCCTACATTTTTTCCACGCAATAGTTGAGGCCGTCAGCGCAAAAGTGGCCTAAGCTTACCATAGATACTATCTCCATACTAACTATGGTAAGATTAGGCCACTTTTGGCCACTTTGGACCACACATTATCTCCATAATGAGGTTCGAATATACCTTTACAATACTTCGTAGGCAAAAAAAAAACGCGCTAAAATTATGTTTACAAAGTCATCTTTTATCTACGGATGAAACTAGGGATAGGCCGATTTGCATCAAAATTTATTATGTTTAAATAAATTGCGCGAATATGAATTGTGGGTTATGCCACTTTTGCGCTGACGGCTTCAATTAGGTTGTTATGTTTGAGACTTTACCCTTTGGATTAAACATGCCCAAACAGTACTCTATGAAATAATGCCATATGGCATGACATTCTGTACCGCGTAATATGGCATTAGACAGTACTCAGTACGCTAATTATAACCTGTCAGAAATATGCCTGTATTATTTAATTTGTATAACCCGCTGACAATTACGTAAGTCTTATTTTACTGAATATTCGGGTGTAATAAATAAAAGTAAACTCTATACAAGTTTACTTGAGATTTTTTTAAATGTTTAAATAAAATTAATTAATATTTACATTTTTAGTTACAGCTTATGAACAGTAAATAATTGAGACTTTTTTTTTTTACACCCGAACATATACAGTAGTACAGTACTTAGTCTTAGAACGCTATGGACAAAACGGACCTCTAGATAAGAACCGACCTTTATATAATTTGTTTTGTGGATATGAATGTCTTATGTGACATGCTAAATTTTGCCGGGTAATAGGTACTGTCAGAGTACGCGGTCGTGCTATATTGCGCGTACTACATGGCACACAGTACTTACACATTCAATCACGATTCTGCAGGATAGCCGTCGGAGCGCCATGGTTCCTTAGGAATGTGGATCTCCACGATGACCTGGAGCTCGACTCATTTAGTAAGTATCTACAGTCGGCATCGCTGCGCCATTTTGAGAAGGCGGCACGACATGAGAGCCCTCTCATCGTAGCCGCTGGAAATTACATACCCGACCCAGTAGACCGAATGGTAAACCGTCGACGTCGCCCAAAGCACGTCATTACGGATTCTCCTGATCCATTAACGGTGCTTTTAGGCATCACAAGCACCGGTCAGCGTCCTCGTCGAACCCGTCGCTTGCGACGAAGGGCTCGACGAGCGAACTAACCCATAGACACAGCCCACTGAGTTTCTCGCCGGATCTTCTCAGTGGGTCGCGTTTCCGATCCGGTGGTAGATTCTGCGACGCACTGCTCTTGCTAGGGTCAGTGTTAGCAGCTCTCCGGTTGAGCCCCGCGAGCTCACCTACAAACGTTAGGGCGAAGCTGAAATAGCCTCTCAAGGCTATCAGCATAGGTAGGATTAAAAAAAAAAACGCGTACTGCATGGCACACAGTACTTACACATGTCTACTTTGGATGCGTCGCCGAATATACGTGGTGATATATGACTGCGACCGTTTAATATGAGATCAACTTTGACCTCGTCTGCTCATACAAAGCAATCTAATAAAAAATAAACGCGTGAAATATTTTTCAAGTAAATTGATCAATGAAATGTACTATGAACTATTATTGTAGTTAAAAAATTGAAGAAACACGTCCTTAAATAACAAACCGAACTAACATTTATTTTTATCTTTATTTTTATCCGTTAGAGCGAAGTTATAAAATTATTTTGTTGCCATTGGACATTGATGCGTGCCTATATTTTGAAATCAGTGCGAAGTCTTGAAGTCGTTAAAAATTATCTCCTTTCCTCCATTCAGGACTACCACACGTCATATTTGCACTCACACTCATCTCTCGTATATCCCATTTCATACAGTCCATCCAAATCTATAATATGAAAGCTAATAATAATATATTAACAAAGTCTTGACTGGAAGTCTTAGACTTGATATTATTACAAAATATTATTATAAAACCAAAGTGCGCTTGGTGCGGGCACTGATCTTTCCCATATTCCTCTACGGGGCGGGGACATGGTGCATGAAAAGCCAGGATATCAAAAAGATCGATGCCTTTGAAATGTAGGTTTGGCGGAGGATGCTACGAATACCGTGGACTGCCATGAGAACAAACGAGTCCATTCTAAGGCAGCTAGACATCCGAAAAAGGCTCTCTTCCATCTGCCGGGAACGTGTTATGAGCTTCTTCGGACACACCATGCGATCTCCCAGACATGAATTAGAGAAGCACATAATTACGGGTCGCATAGAGGGCAAGCGCGCCGTGGGCAGAACACCAGCCAGATGATCAGATCTAGTAAGAGACGCACTAGGTGGTAGTCTGTACCATGCAGTCCATGCCACCCATGATCGAGCACAGTGGAAGAACATCACATGTAGTCGCGATCCTCAGTAGTGAGGGAACGATATAGAAGAAAGTTATTACAAATGATTCTTCAACATTTTCTTAGACTTCAAATATCACAAAATGGATGCCTAAATACGTACTATAGCAATTCGTCTCGTTTACTATTCTCATCAGTTTATAGCCAAACAATTAAACCGACGCACACTTTGACCACGACTTAATGAATCCATAGGCCGAATCCTATCAAACGAATATTGAATTTCAACAAGTCATTATTCATTTCCCCGTCAATTTTGCTCTTGTTAGGAAGGATTGTTGGTTTTTTTTTGTTTATGTTATTGTATACCTCAAAGATTTTTTATTTATTTATTGTTTTATAACAGGTACTTCTGTGTAGTTTCCGTTTATAGGACGGGCCAATTGAAATATAGCTCATCTATTGTTGGCTAAGAATTGTAAATTCAAAACTAAAATATGTTTACGATAAAACCTTCTTTACTGGTGGTAGGACCTCTTGTGAGTCCGCGTGGGTAGGTACCACCGCCCTGCCTATTTCTGCCGTGAAGTAGTAATGCTTTTCGGTTTGAAGGGTGGGGCGGCCGTTGTAACTATACTGAGACCTTAGAACTTATATCTTAAGGCGGGTGGCAGCATTTATCTTGTAGATGTTTATGAGCTCCGGTAATCATTTAACACCAGTGAGCCAGTGAGTAGTGAGCACCACTGTGAGCTCGTCCAACCATATAGGCAACGAAAACAATTTTTTTATAAAAAAAAGATTGGATCCTTTAATATTAGATGGTATAGCAGTTTACTTTGGAAACTTTTCAATCAAAAAATATGACGCACTTACAATTTTAAGTCTTTGCTAACAAAAGTAATAAGGAAACGTACTCAGCCATTTTTTTATGATTTAGTTAAACTAAAAAAAAACTTTAATGGGTCTGATTTTACTGACCTGAGAACCCCGGGAATCCTGTAAGCGCATTGTAAAGTAAAACAATATATGTAAATAAGCATAGTATACACAGAAAGTATGAATGTTTAGAAAGGAAGAGATGAATAATACGTAATATATTTTAAAAAAATGCGAAGAAATTACAAAAGTGCATTTTCACTACACGTGTAAGTTATTTGTATTAGAATAACATTCCGAAATCTTATACCTTTAAACGAGCAATTTTTTTTATTTAATATGTATATAATCTGAATCTCGGAAACGGCTCCAACGATTTTCATAGAATTTAGTATCCAGGAGATTTCGGGGGCGATAAATCGATCTAGGCACGATTTATTTTCAGAAAATGTTGGTCATCATCTAGTATTCATAATCGGGTCTTAGTATGTAGTTAGAGAGTCCTTTCAAGAGATCTGTTCGTGTGATAAAAAAAACTTATTGATTACTTTAAATTACTATTATTAGAAAAGCTACATTAAAAAAATTGCCTGATTTTATCAAATTTACGTAAATGATTACAATTCGTCTTTTGATGTGTATATGTAGGTTATAATCTACCTACTTATTCCCCTAGCAATTTGCTTGCATCGTGAATTATTTAGTTCGTTCCTAGGGTGGGTTTATTGTTTTGCATTCATCTTATTCAGTAATAACAACAATACTTACCAAACATGATTCTTTACGGAGGAATTTGGATCCTTGGTTTTAAGATAAGAACTTTAAAGAGACTATGTGGCGAGATCGTACGGGTCAAAATAAGTATGATGACGTTGATAGTTCACTCTCCTTAGAGTATACATATAGTATGTACACTCTAAGTCGCTCACTCTTTTGTGTTGGCATCTAGGCCAGCCAGTAAAGCCAGGCCTTTTTGGACCTCTTATCCAATTATCCATCCGCAGTAGCAGTATTCTACGCTAGCCCGATTCATAAAGGATTTATCTATTGAATTTGAAAATAATTCAATGATCAATGCGTCGATCGAAGGCCTACCTATAAGTCGGATTCCATTTATCTATACATATAAAAAAAACTGGAGTGTCTGTTTGTAATATTGAAATAGCCTCTTTTCACTACATGCATATATACGGTACATACACCAAAATAACATTTTTTGTCTGTCTGTCTGTCTGTTTGTTCCGGCTAATCTCTGGAACGGCTGGACCGATTTTGAAGGGACTTTCACTGATAGGTAGCTGATGATATAAGGAGTAACTTTGGCTTAAGCTTTTTTAGACTGGCTTCGCCCCGCGTCGTCACCCGCGGTACGACAATAGCCGCGGGTAACATCGCGGGAATCAGCTATCAATAATAAAATTTAATGTTTCCGAAGCGAAGCGAGGGCGAGTCGCTAGTTATAAATAAATCTAATCACGCTACATCATAAAACAAAAAAAGATCTTCAGATTAAATTATTTAGGTTTCGCAAAATCGGCAAGTCTAAATATCGGTAAGAGTTAACCAATTATGTCTGACATTTTCGGGTCGTTATTTAGACATGACTCTGAAATTAAATCCTTTACAAACATTAACGTCAAACTCAATTAATCGAAAGAACAATTAATAAAACTAGTGCCAGTTAGTTTAAAACACTAACTGTTTATCCTTCGGTTTCGCCCGTAAATTCCCGTCGAAGTTTACACTGTGGAGCCTTTATTACAGCTCCGTCAAACCGAGAGCCGCACAAACAACAATTTGCGGCTTAATTAAGTAGATATAACTACTATACGTTCGTATAAAGGGCTGGTTTATGTTCAAGAACGTCTCAGGGAGTCATGTTTGCTAGATTACTAGTTTTAAATCCTTTGTTTTTTATTAAGAGAGCGGGTCTACACATAAAGTCACAGACATTTGACTTTAAGTTGTTACAGTTTTATTTTGATTTTTATTTATTGCTTATATGGGTGGACGAGCTCACAGCCCACCTGGTGTTATGTGGTTACTGGAGCCCATAGACATCTACAACGTAGACGCGCCACCCACCTTGAGATACAAGTTTTAAAGTCTCAGTATAGTTACAACGGCTGCCCCACCCTTCAAACCGAAACGCATTACTGCTTCACGGCAGAAATAGGCAGGGTGGTGGTACCTAACCGCGCGGACTCACAAGTGGTCCTACCACCAGTACAAAAGTGGCTCGTACACAAACAAAATTGGGGAGACTCGGCTACATTACAACGACTTAGGTCGCCTTGAGCCGATTTGTGTGTACTGAACGAATCCTTGATCCCTTAAAAGGATAATTTAAATAACGGAGAGAGATCTCGAGATTAGACAGCGGGATCCAGAGAAAATTAGCGGCTTAGATACGTCTGTTGTTCAACGGTAGATGCGGATTAGTAAGAGTACATGCAGATTTACATATGTCTGATGGGTTCACGTCAGGGGTTAACGGAGTCAATGGACTAACAAAATGCTCTCTTCTGGTCAATGTAGTCGAAATCTTAGTTTGATATTTCAGCTACAAAAACCCCAAGCAGAAATTTCCTTTTGTATAATATTATGTGGAAACACACAGAGATGGACACGGTGGGGTTCGATCCCAAAACAATATAACTTATTCTGTGGTTACGGAGATCAGCTTTTTGGTATTTTATAGATGTAGTATGTTTGGTATTATACATATTGGTATTAGTAGCCAATATTGTTTGAAGGGCGGACATCAGGAAAAAAATTACATCATGCCTGTATAAGTGAACGATTTCAAGTGATAATAAATGATTTCACAGGCTGCTTGTTGCTAAGTGATTTCAGCATTCTGAGATGAGGCGGTAGAAATAGGCAGGATCTATCCTTGAAAGTGTACAGTGCCTGAAAATGGAGTTGGATAAAATAACGTCACAAATAACACACTAATTGAATCAAAACATTTCTTTTATTATCGCAAATTTTATAAAAAATATGTTTTACTATTATTATTTATTTTTAGATTCAAATTACTTCGTAGAAGAGAACAATATAAAGTAATTTAGTCAATTATTGGGCTTTTGACTTCTGAGTGTGTTTGTTACATGAGAGATAATCATCATGTTTATCGTAAACAGAATCCTTAACGTAAACAAACCAATTATGTCTCGATTAACATCAGTATCACGTTACAATGACGTAAATCGTAAAGTTAATTGGCACGTAATCTGATCTGAGCTCTACAGGCAATATAAATAAGGCTTTGCTTAGAATGTCAGTAGTTGAAGATAGTTCTTTTGTTTATTTAGTGAAAGTTATGGACAAATTTATTTATTTATTAGAAATTCCTTTTAAGCAGAACCATACGAAGCTTTCCTAATGACGTAAGCGAGTGACGTCATAACGCAACTATATAAAGCTGCAAGTTCACAGATGATTTCGAGATTTTACAATTTAAAAATGAAAATGAATAAAAATCAAACCCGCAAAATTATTTGCGTAATTAATGGTGGTAGAACCTCTTGTGAGCACGGGTAGGTACAAAGCGCCCTGTCTATTTCAGCCGTTGTAACTATATTGAGACCTTAAAACTCATATCTCAAGGTGGGTGGCGGCATTTACGTTGTAGATGTCTATGGGCTCCGCTTACCACTTAACATCAGTCGGGCCGTGCGCTCGTCCATTCATATATGCAATTTAAAAAAGAGGTTATTTAAGCTAAGATTTCAAATTTGATATTGGATGGAATATACTTTTAACCTACATATTGAACAAATAGAATGTAAGTGACACCGCGTACACAATTGGATTTTTATAACCAAATACGTACTTAAAGAGTTATTTATAAACCACTCCAGCGTTGAAGGAATAGCATCGTCTAATAAAAATCAAGTTGGTACAAAAAAATCTTGAAAATTATTCATACGCTGTGACGCCATAGTTGTGCGTATATATGCGCCATATATTCGGCGGGCCACAAAGACCTTTCACTCCAAATCCCATTTTTCAAATCTCCAATATTTATAATAATACTAGCTAACCCGGCAGACTTCGTAGTGCCTCAATCGATAATGTATAAAATAAACTTAAAACAAACAAAAGGAATCCGTCCGACGGGGGACACATCAAAGGAAAAACAAAATTGTTATTTTTGTATTTCATTCCGAGCATTTTCATATTTATCTACCTTTCAAACCTTCTCTGGACTTCCACAAATAATTCAAGACCAAAATTAGTCAAATAGGTCCAGCCGTTCTCGAGTTTTAGCGAGACCAACGAACAGCAATTCATTTTATATATATAGATTATCAAATAAATTTAAAATGTCTATGAGAAGAGCAATCACAATTTAATTAACTCGATTTTTAATTATAACTTAATTTGAATGAGGTGTGATGTCGTAACACGTTGTGTATAAGTAATTAAAATTATTAAAATTATGAATACGCTTTTGCCGCTTCTAACGAGTTCTTCTTACGTTTGAAGTTCAGAATTGATTTAAACATGTACATGCGTGATAATATCAATCAAAGCATAGCGCAGTTGAATCTCATTTTATATTTTCCATTTTCTGTTTCAAATAATTTGTTTTTGTAATATATTTAGATCCATAGCTTACGAGTACACTATTAGCCTGTTATTAAGTTATTAGCGTCACTAGTGAAAATAAGAGGAGCACAGCTAAAGCTGATGTACTTAGAAACCCAAATTACAAAAGGATATGTCATTTCGCTTGGTAACATTGCGGAGGACTTAGTTCATACTACTTCAGTACTTCGTTAGAGACTTAAGTTGCAAAATTGTTTTTAGAACTCTGGAAACAGCATCTCTTTTTTATATATTTCTTAGATGGATGGATCAGTTCACAGCCCACCTGGTGTTAAATGGTTACTGGAGCCGATAGACATCTACAACGTAAATGCGCCACCCACCTTGAGATATAAGTTCTAAGGTCTCAAGTATAGTTATAACGGCTGCCCCACCCTTTAAACCGAAACGCATTACTGCTTCACGGCAGAAATAGGCAGGGTGGTGGTACCTACCCGCGCGGACTCACGAGAGGCCCTACCACCAGTAATTACGCAAATTATAATTTTGCGGGTTTGATTTTTAATTATACGATGTTATTCCTTCACCGTGGAAGTCAATCGTAAACAATTGTTGAGTACGTATTTCATTAGAAAAATTGGTACCCGCCTGAGATTCGAACACCGGTGCATCGCTCAACACGTATGCACCGGACGTCTTATCCTTTAGGCCACGAAGACTTCAAAAGTTCGATGTTGTAATGCTTTTTTCTCCTCTTACCTATGCTGATAGCTTTTAGAGACTATTTCAGCATCTCCTTGACGTGTAGATGAGCTTACAGAGCTCAAACTGGGAGTGCTGCTAACACTGGCCCTACCAAGAGCAGTGCTTCGCAGAATCTACCACCGAATCGGAAACGCGACCCACTGAGAAGATCCGGCGAGAAACTCAGTGAGTTATATCTATGGGTTAAGTCACTCGTCAAGCCCTTCGTCGCAAGCGACGGGTTCGACGAGGACGGTGACCGGTGCTTGTGGTACCTAAAAGCACCGTTAATGGATCGGGAGGATCCGTAATGACGTGTAAAATAATGCCGTAATCCAATCCTGGTGTGCGATGCAGACGATGAAATCATCTCTAATGATTATCGTACCAAGCATTCTTTATAGAGCTTTAGTTATTATTTTTTTATTTTTTTATTGCTTAGGTGGGTGGACGACCTCACAGTCCACCTGGTGTTAAGTGGTTACTGGAGCCCATAGACATCTACAACGTAAATGCGCCACCCACTTTGAGACATAAGTTCTAAGGTCTCAAGTATAGTTACAGCGGCTGCCCCACCTTTCAAACCGAAACGGATTACTGCTTCACGGCAGAAATAAGCAGGGTGGTGGTACCTACCCACGCGGACTCTCAAGAGGTCCTACCACCAGTAAGTTAAAGAACGTTTACGTAAAGTTTGAATTTGGGTGACGGTAACCACTTACCATCAGGTGGGCCGTACGCTAAAAGGCAATAAAAAAAAAACTTAAAAGACTAACTCGGTGGTCCAGTAATTAGTGTTCCTACAGATGGGTCGTGGATTCGGTACCCACATCAGGCAAACGTTCGTGTGATGAACAGGTTTGTTTCCTCTTCGTCTAGGTATATAATATCTATATATGTATATGTTAAAACGTTTATATGTATGTATGTCAGTCTCTGGTACCCATAACACTGGTTACCTAATCCTAATTTAGGGCCAGATGATCGTGCGCGATTTGTTCACAGCAATTTATGTTATTAAAAATAAATAATAGTTTAAAAAAACTTACAAAATACGCTTTATTGTAAAAAAGCGCGGGGTGCTTTTCAGGATATTATCAAAATAACCCTTTTACTCATATCTGTTCATAAAATATTTATAACTACCTATACCATGCATCCCACGCTTTTTTACAATAAAATTATTTTTTCTTACACTAGTTTTAATTCAAATTTTAATGTTAATCATTTATTTAATCGTTACAACTCAAGGTACAACAACGTAAGATAGTTTTAAATTAATAATTTTGTGCAGCGCATGCGCGTTATTCAATTTTTCGAAACTCACTGACCGCATTTTTACGAATCCTGCGCAGGCGTCGGTCGCACGGCGTTGGTAGACACTTTAGGGTTCCGCTTAGCGTGCGAGGATTTTTTATTATATTTCGGTTCCGCACGTTACAAAATTTATTAAAATAATAAATTTTAATAAATCTTAATCTATTTTTAGTTGGTTTTTCTATAAAAGCGTATTTTCTTAGTTTTTTTAAACTATTATTTATTTTTCATTTTTTAGTTGAATTTAAATTTTTTCAATTATTATTTTTAATATTGAATTGGCGTCGTTCCTTAATAAGTATACCAAATTTCGAGTTAATCCGACGTTTTGAAGGGGGTCAAAGTGATGTTCAAAGATTCCGTTACAAACATACATACGTCTGAAGCTAACCAAAGCGTATTAAAATGAAATTGTAGCGCAATTCTGAAATGTCCACTAAAAGCACAAAAACCGTGAAGTATTCCAAAAGTAGGAAGCAATAAATCGAAAAGTATTCGGAAGAGAGTAAAAGTATCTTAAGTTTTAATTTTGTCTCTAGGGGTTCATATTTACGATAAAAATATGACGGTGTTAGATCCCATCTTTGAAAATTAGGCACCTATTGAAGGATGCTAAAGTTGATGTTTGGTGTTAGAGATCTGGATGTACTTGTTTTTGTTTGTTTGTGTGTCTCTAGCGTCCATAACACAGGAGAAAAGGTTGGAGTCGCTAGTAGTGAAATAGTTATAGTAAAAGAATCAACTGAAAGTTGTCACGACATAGGATTGTAATGGATAATGTAGATTTTTAAGTGACAACTTTTTTAACTATTTTGTTATTTAAAAAAAAAACGTAGTAGGTAGAGATGAAATAGATAAAAATTTTGAGGATATGTATAGGATTTACCGTGCGAGTGAATGAGGTAGAATGCTCCTGAAGATTTCTCTCTCTGAAGTGTGAATTTCACACTCGTTCTTAGTAATTGGATTTAGTCTCTGTACATTCGACCCTGGTAGTTGCTCTTTCGAAGACGTGTAATGAATTTGTTAGGTAAATCGATTCGAATTTATTAAAACACAAGTAACTTCACCATTACAAAAAAACAAAACTATAGTAAAAGTACCATGCCCATATTAGTATGGAGCTGAAAGTCAGCAATGCCTTGCAATGCCCAAATTGCAGCTCTATGCCATATGATAGCTTTTTAACAGTATTTAAAATTAAGAGTGCATTTAAGTATTCATATTTCTAAAATTCTTTACTAATAATCAAAAAGTTGAAATAAAATCGCAACTAAAATCTTTCGAAAGTATGGCAGTCAAAACATATTCCAATCAGGTTAACATAAATGAATGTAATCAGTCGTTTGATTAATTCATTTTCCGCGTTTTTTCGAAATTAGCTTAATAACAATTTACGAACCGGTAATGGCTCGATATGGTAATAAAAGAGTGAAAACAAAGACCAAGTGGTTCTTACAAGATTGCGGATTGGACACACAAATTTAACTCACATACATCTTATTACCAAAACAGATAAAAACAAATGTAAGTGTGGTTTGGATCAAACGGTTGTACACTTGTTAGTTGAATGTAAAGCATATGACATAGAAAGACAATTTTGTAAACTCCCTGATAATTTAACAGACTGTCTGACTGAAGATGGGTATAAGCAGAACCTTAGTTTTTTAAAGATCATTGGCTTGTATAATTTAGTATGATGTTGAAGTCAATGTAACTTAAAATGATACTGTAAACTGTGGTCGTTAATGACCCTAGATGTTAAAAAGCGACCCTAAATAAATAAATTAAAAAAAATAAACATGCATAAAAAACATTGAGAGATTGCACAATTCAATGTAATCCAATGATAATAAGAGGAAGCACAACGAAACAAGCTAAAAAAGCATCTAGGTAAATTTATTAGGGGGCAATTTCAAAATTTCATTTTCGACTTACCGCTCATGAAGTTGTAAATCAGCGGGTTGACAGCGGAGTTCGCGTAGCACATCACGTGTGATATCAGAGCGATGCAGGTCATCACGTCTGTTTGTTGCACGTCAAAAGCGACCCTGGGACAATCACGTAGACGTTAAAGCAAAGGAAACAAGACCCAAGTTATTCCGTGCAATAAAAAGTCATCGCAAATCCCTGAAATTCAACTATCGCACGCTAAAATGAGCGCTGCATACCTTGGAACAAGGTCGAAGATTCAATTCACGTTGAAATAGAAGCTACGGTAACCTTCAAATCAGAATACAATAGGGGGATTTGATAGGAAGACGTACCGAGGCACGTGAGTTCATTACACATCCTTAGCATTAGTATTTCTTCGAATAAGCAAACAATTTGCCTTTGACGATCGATTCCTCTGGGACTTATCACCTATTATTAAAAATAAATTGGACCCGGTGCTTATTTTATCGGCGCTAATGATTGCAGAAGGATATCAGAAGACGAACAGAAGGAGGACAAGTTTGCTACGGAATTATGTACTACATACATAAAGTGACCATAATGCATTCAGATTATTACCCAGAACCAGCTCACTGTCGATCTGATGTTATATGGTTACCGTAGACCATATACAAACATCACAATGTGAATACCGCCACTCACCTTGAAACATGAAGTTTAAATCTTCATTGTCAACTAAAAGGGCTGTTACACCCTTCAAGACGAAACATAGTACCGCTTCACGGCAGAAATAGGAAGGGTTGTGATGTTACAGCATAACATCCAACCGGTATAAAGTTTGCCATATAAAGCTTTTTTTATTGCTTGGATGAGTGGACGAGCTCACAGTCGACCTAGTATTAAGTGGTTAGTGGAGCCCATTGATATCTACGACATAAGCGCTACCCAGCTTGAGATATAAGTTCTAAAGTCTCAGTATAGTTACAACGGCTGCACCACCCTTCAAACCGAAACGCATTACTGCTTCACGGCAGAAATAGCGGGTTGGTGGTACCTACCCGCGCAGACTCTCAAGAGGTCCTACCACCAGTATAAAGCTTAAGTATTCAATCGAACTTGACCTCAGGTACATGATTTATCATTATCAATCACCCTCCAATGTCCTTGCCTCGTCTAAGCTTATCCACGACGGGTCTGTTAATCTTTATTAAGACTTCGACTGGTTTTAACGATTTGGTAAACAAAGCGTCTGATAGTAGAAAAAAAATCGTACCTTAATACAGAAAGGAGGTGTACCGGGAAGTAACAAACAGCGAACATCGCTACCACAGCCACCAGCATCTTGGCGGCCTTCCGCCGTGACCGAAGCTGACCCTCGGTGGAGGCGTTCGTGTGGATCGATGGCGTTGTGCGTCGAGATGCCGCCAGCCCTGTAGAAAGATTCAAGCTTTGTCTGGAGAAGCCCTATAAATAATCTATGTGATCAATATAGAGATATAGAGAAGGAGGTAAATGGAAATCACCATTGAATTGCACACAATTGCTATAAACAATTGACACCACATTCACTTTTCACTGAACTTCATACTTGACGAAAACATGTCAATGTATTATTGTGTAGCAGCTGTCCACGCGGATGCATCGCTCACTCAAGTAAGAGAGAGTCAGATGTCGAACGCTGCCGAACGCGGAGGCCGATTGTGCCTCTTTGTCGCTCGTTGCGCGCTCTCGCTTGCACTTCAAGCCTTAATTGGAACGCCTCAGAGCGAGGTAACGCCGCATCAGTCATGTTTTTCGTGCGTGCAGCCGGCTCCATCGAATTATAAGACGTTGTCACGTCAAAAATCTCAAAAATGCATTACACGATGATGTCGCTGGTCTTGTGGCCCTCATTTCTCTGTACATTGCATCAATCGCAATGTCAGCGTTTCCACAAAAGCGAGCAAAACTTGGCATCGTGTGAGAAAAGTTTGATTTTATATCGTCGTAAATGTACCGTAATGTACTACCGTTTTCGCCTTGTCAAGAAGGTTAGTGATTTTATTGACATTAGTAATAGGCAAATATGGAAAATTAGTCTTTGCGGCTTTGGTGTTAGAGCGCATTTTAAGCCGGCACGGATAAGTACTATAGTCCTGTAACGAGTTGTTCGGTTCCAATGGTGGGTCAGACTATAAGCAGTAATATTGGGGATTCTACTTTGTTTGTTGGCGACATTCACGTTATGACGTCAATGAGCCCTGATCACCTCTTAACCCTAAATAGGCCGTAAGCTCATTCACGCAACCGCGAAAAAGAAGATTTTTCAAAGCGGTTGCAGTAAAAAAATGCCAAATAACAAATAGCATATATCAACACCTTACATAAACAAACATAAAAAATATATTCAATGAAATGGAATACACTTTTTACTGGTAAATAATATTATCGTCCAATTCTAATGTGTGCGTAAAAGATTTTTACTGGTGGCAGGACCTCTTGAGAGTCCGCGCGGGTGGGTACTACCACCCCGCCTATTTCTGCCGTGAAGCAGTAATGCACTTCGGTTTGAAGGGCGGGGCAGCCGTTGTAACTATACTTGAGACCTTAGAACTTATATCTCAAGGTGGGTGGCGCATTTACGTTGTGGATGTCTATGGGCTCCAGTAACCACTTAACACCAGGTGGGCTGTGAGCTCGTCCACCAATCTAAGCAATTAAAAAAAAAATTACTCAAATTTGTATATCACACTAAATGTGGGTAGGGACACGGTACTAAACTATCCTACTAATATTATAAATGAGAAAGTTTGTAAGAATGTATGAATCTATGTTTGTTACTCTTTCACGCAAAAACTATTGTATGGATTTTGATGAAACTTTAGAATAATATAGCTTACAAATCAGAATAAGACATAGGCTATAGTTTATAAAAATATTGTGTGAATTACCCAAAATATAATGATAAGTGTCAAGTAAGTAGGAAATAATCTGCCATTTGTGGGCTAATCTGGCGTGCGCTAAAAAAATCGTTAATATATTTACACGTATATAATGTACAATGGAAATGTTTATCTTAAATAGCTCTACCAAAAAGTCCGCGATACCATATATGTATCTTTTATATTATGTAAGCCATCAATGCCATAATAGTGAACTTTAAATATAATAAAAATTGATAATTTATTTGTAACGCACATTTGGTAGTAACAAAGCGAGTGCGCGATATTATGAAAGATAAAGAAAGAAAATTCAATAAGATCAATAATAAATTACGGTACCCGAAGCGAAGCGGGGGCGGGTCGCTAGTATTTCTATATGTTATAATACGGAATAGTCGACAAAATGAAAATAATAAATAATAAAATTTGGTAGAAGGGTGGCGATTGTGTAATTTAAATAAAAAAAATCCCCTTTTTGGCGCGAAGAAGCGACGTGTATATCGGCTTGAAGCGTATGCCAATCTACAATGTAGCTAACTTTGACGTCAAATGTCAAGGGTTGCGATTTTTTTTTTCACAGATCACAATCGCCGCATCCCGCGGCGACGTCCGGCGCCATGCCCGCACGGCGGTTGGGGTATGTCGGAGTTGATCCTCCCTAAAAACTCCTGCCGCTCACAGCCGGCGCCCTACCCGAACCGGACCGGAGCCCAGTCGGAGTTATTGAGACGGCGGAACAGGGTTTACGCAGAGCGTATTACATCCATCCCGCCGTCCCCCGGACGCCAGACCTTTTTGAACTGGTGGTAGGACCTCTTGTGAGTCTGCACGGGTAGGTACCACCACCCCGCCTATTTCTGCCGTGAAGCAGTAATACGTTTCGGTTTGAAGGGTGGGGCAGCCGTTGTAACTATACTTGAGACCTTAGAACTTATATCTCAAGGTGGGTGGCGCATTTACGTTGCAGATGTGCTCCAGTAACCAATTAACCCCAGGTAGGCTGTGAGCTCGTCTACCCATCTAAGCAATAAAAAAAAGACCGGCGGCCGCTGATGACACAACCACCGGTTCCCTTGGTCGACAGGCCGCGAGCCCACCTTAGTAGCGCCCTGTTACACCTTAACCACTAAATATCACCACAGATACGTTATGTTATTTGCGTCTTCATTCAACATCCATACACGACACGGAAGCGGTCTCATCAAAAACCATTCAATAAATCGCACGATCCTTTCAATTTCAATTTCTGTATCCATTATTTTCCAATATCGCGAGACACTGCTTATTTAGTTTAACAATATGGTTGTGGGAAAAGCAGACAATAAATTCGTGCTCGAACTATGCGCTTGTGAACTATATTGGCTTTTCAGTAAGTGATGTATCCTGATATGTATTCTTTTGATATTTTATTCGATTGATCTGTTCGCATTAAATTTAGCGGGCGTGATGTTTGTTTATTTGACAAGTACATACGAACGTGGGTGGAACTCGGAAACGCGATGTGGCAACAACAGTTTTACTGTTTGACTTATTTTTTGTTTATATCTCTGTATGTTGACGTTGATGAGCAGAATATTTCAAAGTCTGACTGTTGGTTAAACAGGTGCCGAACTGTAAGGTTGGTAATGTAACTGACCCGGTCCCTGTTTTCGTCGAACCCTTCGCCTGCGACGAAGGGCTCGGCGAGTAAATTAACCCACAGACACAGCCCACTGAGTTTCTCGCCGGATCTTCTCAGTGGGTCGCGTTTCCGGTTGTAGATTCTGCGAAGCACTGCTCTTGCTAGGGCCAGTGTTAGCAACACTTCCGGTTTGAGCCCCGAGAGAGCTCACCTACACGCTAGGGTAACGCTGATATGCCTCTCAAGGCTATCAGCATAGGTAGGGAAAAAAAGACTGGGTGGTGAAGTTGTTAACGCCCCTGACTGTTGCGCCGAGGGTCGTGGATTAGATTCCCACATCAGGCAAATATTGTATGATGAACAGACTTCTTTGCTCTTTGTCGGGGTGTTTCTTATTTATATATTTAAACGTATTTATATCTATACTAATATTATAAAACTGAAGAGTTTGTTTGTTTGTTTGTTTGAACGA
This sequence comes from Bombyx mandarina, assembly GCF_030267445.1. Lineage (NCBI taxonomy): Eukaryota > Metazoa > Arthropoda > Insecta > Lepidoptera > Bombycidae > Bombyx > Bombyx mandarina. Next base: position 10,405,496 of record NC_143226.1, read on the forward strand.
ACTAATCTCAGGAACTACTGGCCCGATTTGAATAATTATTAGTGTTAGATAGCCCATTTATTGAGGAAGGCTATAATATCAGGGTAAGACTAATACAAGTGGAGCACCAATAAAGAATGTTTCAAAATATTTTCACTTTCTACGTAAATGAAGTGGGGGGTAAAATTGAGCGTTATGCCAAAGTAACTATTCCACGCGGACGGAGTCGCGAGCAAAAGGTAGTATCCTATATACCCGCAAGGGTCCTAAATTAGGGCCGGATGACCATGCGTGATATGTTACCAATTAAAAAAAATAGTAATTTATCAGATGTTTACAAGCTAGTTATAACGCCGCTAAAAAACGTATTATTCAAAATAAAATTAATACGATTAAATTAATGAAGTCTTCACTTAACGAGCTTTTAAAACCTCGATAGATTGCAATGAATCCTATCTCTCAAGATTGAATAGTTACGTAATGATTAATTATATCCAAGTATCTTATTTATACAATTTCTTAACGAAGCGCACAATAGCTCTGTAGTGCAAAGTTGCAAGACTTATAACATGCTCGCAGGGGAATAATTAATATCCAAGATTATTATTAGGGTGTTTAAGGAGGGTTAAGGAATTAGCCGTAGTAATAAGTAGTAGTAATAAGTAGTAGTAAGTAAGTTATTGAAAGTACTGCAGATTGGTTAAGGAGAAATAGTATCTAGATGATTTTCTAATTTATAACCGGTCAGATATATTATAAAAACTGACTTCTATTCAATCTCTGTCACAAACTTACACGTCACACAGACATATTTCGTCGTTAAGCAACTAATATAAAAATAAATTTGTCAGAGAAAGGACAATCTCTATATATAAAAATGAATTGCTGTTAGTTTGTCTGGCTCTCTCGAGTTTCTAGAACGGCTGGACCGATTTGGCTAATTTTGGTCTTGAATTATTCGTGGAAGTCCAGGGAAGGTTTAAAAGGTCAGAGGAGAAAATATAAAAAGCTCGGAGTTATATAAAAACAAACAATTTGGTTTTTACTTTGATGTGTCCCCTTGATGTGTCTTTTATTTATCGATTGAGGCACTACGAAGTCTGCCGGGTCAGCTAGTTTACAATAATAATAGCTTTGAGTGAATTTGTTAATCTGGTCCCGAGTAATTATAGGAGCTTTCGTACGAGCTTCGGTGACTAAATCAAGCTTATGAAAGATAATCTCTTACCTATACATGCAATACAATGGTTAGCCTAGATTTTGGATTTTAATGATAATGCTTTGACAAGATACTATAAAGTTACAGTTAATATATATAGAGTAGTTATACTTTGATAGAGTGATAGAAATGCGATACAATAACTCTAAGCTTAAGTATTTTCTTAATTCTTAAACTACCCTATTACCAATTAGCTCGGTCTGGTATCACCATGCTTTGAAGCTAGATTTCAAAATTTCAATTTTGGACCTTGAAAAGCGTTGGCATTTTTTACCTAAATTTTTATTAAACTCACAATTGCTCTGCCCTGTTTGCGTGCTGCACAGCTTGTGGGATTCAGTGTGGCCAGGAATGTTGTCTGATCTCCAAAGCACTCGTACGATTTGACAGTACGCGATCGTCATCAGCAATAGCGGGAATCTAAACAAATTGGAATTTTAAATCAATAAATCATCAAGACAATGCCTAGTGATTGTATTTGTTGAGCTGTGAGACAGACTTAGAGAAAACTTTAAGTCCTTAGGTAGGTGGATAGTAACCCGTTTCGGTTTGAAGAGAAAGCAGTCGTTGTGCTGTAGAAAATGAGACCTAGAACTTATGGGTCCGCACGGGTAGGTACCACCACCCCACCTATTTCTGCCTTGAAGCAGTAATGCGTTTCTGTTTGAAGGGTGGGGCAGCCGTTGTAACTATACTGAGACCTTAGAACTCATATATCAAGGTGGGTGGCAGCACTTACGTTGTAGATGTCTATGGGCTCCAGTAACCACTTAACACCAGGTGGGCTGTGAGCTCGTCCACCCAACTAAGCAATAAAAAAATAGATCAAGGTGGGTAGGGGCAATTACTTTGTTGATGTCTATGGGTTCCGGAAACCGCTTGACGCCAGGTAAGCCGTTAGCTCATCCACGTATCTAGGAAATAAATAAAAAATCGACTATACGGACTATTTCATGGTGCATGGTCATAGTCGCCATTGCTCAAGACTGAGGACTATTTTTAGAACTAGATTAAAATATAGGCAGTGGTCTCGAACCTACCGATTTTTCGGTATTTCTACCGATATGGGCTCTGTTCTACCGAAATACCGAAATATAACGATTTTTCTACGATTTCAGAGTAGACATGGAAATTCTCCCGATTTTTCTACCGATTTGACACTTTTAGACATTATTGTCCAAAAACTGTTAAAATTGGCAAAACTACTTCGATAGTTCATATGAGTAGGCTCTTTCCCAATATTGTTCAGAGCAATGATTTCCGGGAAATTAATATAGAGTGGCGCATTGTAAGAAATTGTGAACAAATTAAAACATTTCCTAATGATGTAGAACCATTTTGGGATGAAGTAACTTCACTAAAACGTAGCGATGAAACTCAAATGCTTCCTTTGTCGTCTAATTTCATCCTTAATATTTTATCACTACCCGCTAACGTTGAACGCATATTTTCACATATTAATCTTTTGAAAACAAAAAACCGAAATAGGCTGTCTACTGAATCTATCACTGGTCTGTTACATGCAAAACAATTCTTTAATACAGCTAATTGTTGTGATTTTGAAATTAATTCGAAGATGGCTGCAGCTATGGCCAAACAATATTGGTATAAAAAATAAATTATTCTTAAATATGATAGTTATCAATTAATCAGTTTATTTTTTTCAATAAATAAACGAATTTAATTGAATTTTGTATATTTTTTGACAAATATCGATTTTGGGTACAAATATACCGATTTTAATTGGCAAGTCTACCGATCTCGCTCTATGACGTTCGAGATCACTGAATATAGGTAACCCTCCTATAACACGGTAGATACGTTCCTAAAAATTCCCGTGTTGTGCGAAATCGCGTTATATGAAGTCACCACAAACACACACACTAGAAGTCAGTACAAAAAGGAGAGTAATTTTTCTAAATGAAACATCTCAACTACGCCTGTATGTATTTTTTACCTGCTATACTTAGTCTGGCCATAAATACTGTTACAATTAAAAATAAACAAAATATTACATTTGAATTTGGAATCCGTCATTTTTATATGATTGCTCATTGAGTTTTCTCATTTTGGCGCCAATACATTGTACAATATTTTGCGATATTAAAATGGAGTGGGGTGATAAAGAGAACCGAATCGCTGTGATTGCATTACACAAAGTAGGCATGGAGCCAAATGCAATTTTTAAAAGTCTCCATACGCTTGGTATTAGTAAAATGTTTGTGTACCGGGCTATTAATAGGTGCAATGAGACCTCCTCTGTTTGTGACAGAAAAGATCTGGCCGTCCACGTAGTGTTCGTACGAAAAAGGTGGTCAAAGCAGTAAGGGAAAGAATTCGATGAAATCCTGTCCGAAAGCAAAAGATTTTATCTCGGGAGATGAAGCACCTAAAACCATGTCGCGTATTTTAAAAGATGACTTAGGACTTCCAGCCTATAAGAGACGTACCAGTCATTTCTTAACTGATAATTTAAAAGAGAATAGGGTGGTAAAATCGAAACAACTACTGAAGCGGTACGCAAAGGGAGGTCATAAAAAAATTTTGTTTGCGGATGAGAAAATTTTTATAATTGAGCAACATTTTAACAAATAAAATGACCGTATTTATGCTCGAAGCTCTAAGGAAGCTTCCCAATTAGTCGACAGAGTGCAACGTGGGCACTATCCGACTTCAGTGATGGTTTGGTGGGGTATTAGCTATGAAGGAGTGACTGGGCCATACTTTTGTGAAAAAGGTATCAAAACATCGGCACAAGTGTATCAAGATATCATTCTTGAGAAGGTAGTGAAGCCCCTTAACAACACCATGTTCAATTATCAAGAATGGTCCTTCCAGCAAGACTCGGCGCCAGGTCATAAAGCTCGGTCTACGCAGTCTTGGTTGGAAACGAACGTTTCGGACTTCATCAGAGCTGAAGACTGGCCGTCGTCTAGTCCCGATCTTAATCTGCTGGATTATAATTTATGGTCAGTTTGAGAGAGTACGGCTTGTTCTAAACGCCATGATAATTTGGAGTCCCTAAAACAATCCGTACTGTTATGATGCCCTCTGGTTCCTAGCTTTCCTTTCATCATCACCTTTCCCGAACAGCATCAGCAGTTATGATCCTTTATTAGAGAACAATCCCCTCCCTATCCAGTCAGTCCTATTCCTAATTCCACACGGCACGGTTGCCGTCATTAATCGTCGTGAAATCTTTATATATTCATTTCGTCAATAAAATCTTTTTTTAAAAAGATATTTTTTCAATTCCGTATAACAGTACGATTGGCAGTGAAAAATTTTCCCCTGGAAAGAGTGCGTGCTTCTATTGATAGCTGGCCTCAACGATTAAAGGACTGTGTTGCAGCCAATGGAAACCACTTCGAATAAGCTTTTAATACTTTAAATTGTTTTATATTTATGTATTAAACTAACACACTGTAAAAGTAATAAATGTTATTTGCCATAGATTTTTTTTGTTTTCCTTTGTAACAGTATTTATGGCCAGACTAATTACATAAAAAAATAAGCAGTAACGTTTCGCTTATTCCCATAATAATATATTGTGTGTTCATAGAGCGTAATGTAATTTTGAAAAAAAAAAAGTTGTTGCTCGTAATGAAGTGAAACTTCTTTTTCGGTGTGTAGTATTGTGGCTGTCTTCATTTTTTATCCTTAAATCAGATAGCTCTTGTAATAGGGAATGCTGTGTATAAGAGATGCGATATCTGCTAACATCTGCTAATGCTCGCGCTGGCCTGTAACAGGTATACTACGCGCTGCATTCGAGTGCCACACATTCACTCTCGCTCTATCTCTGTCTATTCCCCCTCCCCAGGAGCGTTAAACGTTTAACGCAACCTTGTTGGAAGTCGCATTAGAAGTTTCACTTCAATAATTTGAAACAAAAAACTCTTCATCGTGTTGTAAAAGTACCGTGTTTTAAGAGAGTTTTGGGGATTTTTTCTTTTCGTGTTAGAGTGGAACCGTGTTGTGAAACCTGGTCACCGGCTCGACGAGCGAATTAACCCATAGACACAGCCCACTGAGTTTCTCGCCGGATCTTCTCAGTGGGTCGCACTTCCGATCCGGTGGTAGATTCTGCGAAGCACTGCTCTTGCTAGGGTCAGTGTTAGCAGCACTCCGGTTTGAGCCCCGTGAGCTCACCTACACACGTTAGGGCGAAGCTGAAATAGCCTCTCAAGGGTATCAGCATAGGTAGGATTATATATATGCCGGTTGTGAAATACCGTGCTATAGAAGGTTACCTGTATATATCTTATGAGTCTGCGCGAGTACTTACGTATACAGAAACAGTGCCTTGATGATGTGCCAAGTCAGATCGCTTTCATCAGACCAAGTGGAAGCGCACTGCATGAAGTATTGCACGTTGAAGCGCAGCTGCATCTTCGTTTGCACTTGAAGCACTACGAATTCCGGTATATCTGTTTTGGGATTTGCGGCACGATAATAAATAATAGCTCTAACAAAATTCGCTTTTATAGAAAATCCAACTAAAAACAGAAAATAAATTTTAATAAATTTTAATTAAAAATAGCGTAAGAAAAAATGATTTTATTGTAAACAAAAGCGTTATTTTCTATTTTTTAGTTGGATTTTTTAATAAAAGCGTATTTTGTTAGTTTTTTTAAACTATTCTTTATTTTTCATTTTTTAGTTGAATTTCAATATTTCAATTATTATTTTTTTTTATATTGAATTGTCATCGGTCCTTAATAAGTATACCAAATTTCGAGTTAATCCGACGTTTTGAAGGGGGTCAAAATCATGTTCAAAGATTCCGTTACATACATACATACGTCTGAAATTAATAAAAACGTAATAAAATGAAGGGCCTTCCAAGTGCTGGACTTCGATTTCGCTTCACCCAGAGGCGGGTGGTATGGTTTATCAAATATCGTTTGGAGCCTGTGCGCATGGGTATGGAAGACTTTGCTTCATGTTAATAAGTAAAGGAACTCAGGGTCTGGTGTTGATTGGGTACCAGAGCTCATGGAGGTCTCAACGTGAATGCTGACGTAAAAGTGAATGACGTCAGACATGAGATCGAGATTCCTTTGTATAGAATAACAGGTGTTCTATCCTTCAAACTGAAATGAAGTAGTAGTCCTTGGAATAGATCGTTAAAGTTACCAAAAAAAGTAAAACCTGCGCAATTAGTGGTGGTAGAATGTTTTGGTAGTCCGCACAGGTAGATACCACCACTCTGTCTATTGCGAAACAGTAATGCGTTCTGGATCGAAGGATCGAACAGCCGTTATACTATACATTTGAGGTTTAGACCTCATGTCTCAAGACTCAAGGTGAGTGATGGCATTCACGTAGTAATGTCATGGGCTTTTGTGACTTAACACCACGGCCCGTGAGCCCGTTTTCTCGTGTACGTAAGAACATACCGACAATAACTTTTGTATCAATATTCATAACAGAAGTGACTTCCACGATGGAGGAACAAGGTCGTATAATTAAATCATATAAATTTTAATTCCATTTTAATTACTGGTGATAAGGTCTCTTGTTGGCTGCAGAAGTAGGCAGCATTATTTATAATACTTACTTCAATATAGAAATGCTCAAGAATCTAGCAGCGGCATTTTTTCGAAGATCTTCTCCTTGTAGAGAGAGACATTCACAATATATTTCCCAAAGATGAATGATAAAATATCACTTACTGAATAGTAGAGATAGAAGCCATATAATCAGTATAGCGGTCTTGGCGCGGCCCGTGGTCGACTTGAACTTCAGCGGGAAGCAGATAGCGTACCAGCGGTCCACAGAGATGAACGTTAGCGTCAGAACTGACACCGTCACTGACACTGACTGAAATAGAAACAGAAGATTAATATGATGTGTCTGAATTAAAAATAGAGAAAGAGAGAGAACACACTTTATTGCACACCAAAATACAATTGACATTAGAAAACAGTCAATAAGCAGATACATTTGTACAATAGGCGGTCTCATCGCTAAAAGCCATTTCTTCCAGACAACCGTTCAATTAACAGAAATTCAGGAAAAGATAAAGATACAGCATGTATGTTGCCGTGTACTATTAATAATGCATTATTAAAGAAAAATGATTTATATTCCAATAATAATATACTTACATACACATAATAAATCAATAGTTAATATAGGTAACAAATTCTAATAAATAATATAATAAATTCGATACCAGAATAGTATGACCTAATCTTGATGAAGATTTTCGAAGTCGTCGTGGCCTAAAGGATAAGATGTCCGGTGCATTCGTACGTAGCGATGCACCGGTGTTCGAATCCCGCAGGCGGGTACAAATTTTTCTAATGAAATACGTACTCAACAAATGTTCACGATTGACTTCCACGGTGAAGGAATAACATCGTGTAATAAAAATTAAACCCGCAAAATTATAATTTGCGTAATCACTGGTGGTAGGACCTCTTGGGAGTCCGCACGGGTAGGTACCACCACCCCGCCTATTTCCGCCGTGAAGCAGTAATGCGTTTCGGTTCGAAGGGTGGGGTAGCCGTTGTAACTATACTGAGACCTTAGAACTTATATCTCGAGGTGGGTGGCGCATTTACGTTGTAGATGTCTATGGGCTCCAGTAACCACTTAACACCAGGTGGGCTGTGAGCACGTCCATCCATCTAAGCAATAAAAAAAAAAAAAGATTTAGATTTGACTTGAATTGAAGTTAGTTCTGAGAAGAGCTCTCAGTCAGTCTATGAGGTTGTGATTAGGTTAGCTCAATAGATTTCGATAATCAATTAAAATCAGGAAGACCTCGGGCCTAATCAGTAAAACAAACCTAAATTTTTACTGAAAGAAAAATTCAGACGGAATCGACTGTGAAAACTCGTAAAAAGTAATTGGCGAGACGAAAACACAGTACTCGATTATGAGAGGGCATTCACGACGCGACCCTTCGTATTTCTAGTGGAAAATTGATACTCTTTTCGCTGTTGTATTTTACTAGAATATTCATTTATTCATCCCTAATGACTGTGAAAAGGAACGGACGAGTCTGTTAGTCGTTTAAAAAAAATTATTTAATTTCTATTTTATTTTTCTTTCTTTGTTCTGTACTGGCTTAAATTGTACAATCATCTATACATATAAATAAAACTGGAGTGTTAGTTTTTAATATTGAAATAACCACTTTTTACTACATGCATGTGAATATATATACGGTACATACATCAAAGTAACATTTTTTACAATTTTTGTCTGTCTGTCTGTTTGTTCCGACCAATCTCTGGAATGGCTGGGCCGATTTTGACGAGACCTTCAGTGATAGGTAGCTGATGATATAATGAGTAACTTAGGCTAATTTTTTTATACTAGCTTTGCCCCGCGGTGTTACCCGCGGTACGGCAATAACCGCGGGTAGCATCGCGGGACACAGCTATCATTAGTAAAATTTAATGTTTCCGAAGTGAAGCGAGGGCGGGTTGCTAGTTATAGAATACAATTGAGTATCTCATTTGTTCAGTAGCTGATAACTGTACCGTTAAACTCAGATTCGATTACCTCTGTGGCAGATATTAGGTATTCGGAGTCCAGATATGTTCTTGACTAGTTACAGGAATACATAACATTAAATTAGCTTGGACACGTTAAATGTGGGACGTCTGTTATATATTAAAAATATGGCCACATATCCTATTACCATTACCAGATATTACGTATTATAATATTACCAGGTCTCTAACCAATATTTACTCCCACCACAATAAATTTGCATAGCCAGGATTCAACAGTGAGCGTTAGGAATATTTTATGAAGTCGTCGTGGCCTAAAGGATAAGACGTCCGGTGCATTCGTATAGAGTGATGCACCGGTGTTCGAATCCCAGCCAGGTACAAATTTTTCTAATGAAATACGTACTCAACAAATATTCACGATTGACTTCCACGGTGAAGGAATAACATCGTGTAATAAAAATGAAACCCGCAAAATTATAATTTGCGTAATTACTGGTGGTAGGACCTCTTCAGAGTCCGCGCTGGTACCTACCCGGTACCTGCCACCACCCTGCCTATTTCTGCCGTGAAGCAGTAATGTGTTTCGGTTTGAAGGGTGGGGCAGCCGTTGTAACTATACTTGAGACCTTAGAACTTATATGTCAAGGTGGGTGGCGCATTTACGTTGTAGATGTCTATAGGCTCCAGTAGCCACTTAACACTAGGTGGGCTGTGAGCTCGTCCATCCATCTAAGCAATAAAAAAAAAACAAGGATGTGGCTCAGATAACTTGAGAGAAAACTAATTTGTCAAGTAATAAGAAACTTAATACGTGCACTTTGTATGAGAAAAGCAAATCTTTCATGCAGTACGTCGAGTATATTAGTGTCATTACGCTTGGCGAGTGCAAAACATATTATTTTCATTATAACTTAGATAAGATAGAAAAGGCTATAAGTTATTATAAACCAAGAGTGTTTTCTGAATAATTTGATATCACAATAACCTCTTGAGCATATTATTATTGTTGTCTTTTCATTGGGTCTATTTGATGGGTCTATTGTGGTCTTTTCATTGGATCTATTTGACGGCTCTCTATTGATGCCTAACGTACCCTATCTAAGTTACCTGTTCAACATTACATTATCTAAATACTTAATAAGAAGCCGACAGAAACAGAAAACCCTTTTAGAGTTTATAATTCTACATTAGCTTTTACTGGTTTAATGTGAATACCTTGGGACGTGCCTTTATAATTTTTAAGACCCAGTGTCTTGAAATTAACCTCTACGTGACACAATTTAATTGGGCGGAGAGCAGATGTCACAAATTTCTGGTCATTTATTTGATTATATATGACCGTGAGGATAGTTCTATGGTTTTTTAAAATGATGACGCAATTCTCTTTTCACGATTATCATTGCCTTCCATAGTTACAGTAATTAAGACTCACATTTCCAATGAATTCCATTTATTACATTTTAAGCGTACAGCGATAACTACAGTGAGCTCCGCTCCGTTCGACTGTTCGAGCTGGAATGCTTTGTGCGACAAAAGTAACTAATATTTTAGTAAAACAGTGGTGGCATAGTTTGTTCATTAATTTTCCTGAATACCGTCATAATCAATAGTTGACTTGCGGTGGACTTATAACAATTATTTAATAATTTTAAGATTGAGGGAACAGCTATCTCTAATCACCTTAGTTAACTAAATAACAGGGTTGCGCCAATATACTTAGTCTGGCCACAGATACTGTTACAAAGGAATACAAAAAAAAATCTATGGCAAATAACAATTATTACTTTTACAGTGTGTTAGTCTATATCTATACTTAATATTATAAAGAGGAAAGATTTGTTTGTTTGTTTGTTTCGAATAGGCTCCGAAACTACTGGACCGATTTGAAAAATTCTTTTTCCATTAGAAGCCGACATTGTCCCTGATGAACATAGGCTACTTTTTTTTTTTTTTTAATTTTTTTTTTTTATTTCATGTCTGTTTTAATGTTTCCGAAGCGAAGCGAGGGCGGGTCGCTAGTTTAATACATAAATATAAAACAATTTAAAGTATAAAAAGCTTATTCGAAGTGGTCTCCATTGGCTGCAACACAGTCCTTTAAACGTTGAGGCTAGTTATCAATAGAAGCACGCACTCTTTCCATGGGAAAATTTTTCACTGCCAATCGTACGGATTGTTTTAGGGACTCCAAATTATCATGGCGTTTAGAGCAAGCCGTACTCTCTAAAACTGACCATAAATCATAATCCAGCGGATTAAGATTGGGACTAGACGACGGCCAGTCTTCAGCTCTGATGAAGTCCGAAATGTTCATTTCCAACCAAGACTGCGTAGACCGACCTGGTGCCGAGTCTTGCTGGAAGGACCATTCTTGATTATTGAACATGGTGTTGTTAAGGGGTTTCACTACCTTTTCAAGAATGGTATCTAGATACACTTGTGCCGATGTTTTGATACCTTTTTCACAAAAGTATGGCTCAGTCACTCCTTCATAGCTAATACCCCACCAAACCATCACTGAAGTCGGATAGTGCCCACGTTGCACTCTGTCGACTAATTGGGAAGCTTCCTTAGAGCTTTTTAAATATTATATAATACGACCATTTTGTTTGTTAAAATGTTGCTCAATTGTAACATTTTTCTCATCCGTAAACAAATTTTTTCTATGACCTCCCTTTGCGTACCGCTTCCGTAGTTGTTTCGATTTTACCACCCTATTCTCTTTTAAATTATCAATTAAGAAATGACCAGTACGTTTCTTATAGGCTGCAAGCTCTAAGTCATCTTTTAAAATACGCGACATGGTTCTAGGTGCTATCTTCATCTCCCGAGATAAAATCTTTTGCTTTCGGACAGGATTTCTTCGAATTCTTTCCCTTACTGCTTTGACCACCTTTTTCGTACAAACACTACGTAGACGGCCAGATCTTTTTCTGTCACAAGCAGAGGAGGTCTCATTGCACCTATTAATAGCCTGGTACACAAACATTTTACTAATACCAAGCGTATCGAGAGTTTTCAAAATTGCATTTGGCTCCATACCTACTTTGTGTAATGCAATCACAGCGGTTCGGTTCTCTTTATCACCCCACTCCATTTTAATATCGCAATATATTGTACAATGTATTGGCGCCGAAATGAGAAAACTCAATGAGCAATCATATAAAAATGCCAGATTCCAAATTCAAATGTAATATTTTGTTTATTTTTAATTGTAACAGTATTTTATGGCCAGACTAAGTATATAATTCTTTTACTTGAGTGTTTCGGTGGTACAGTAGTTAGCTCTCCTGAGTGTTGAGCCATGAGCCTAATTTGCGGTTCGATTACCACATCAAAGCAACAACATTCGCATCTCTGCTGCATGCAATCGCCTTTCACCCGTGCCCACGTTATTACAGATATTCAAACATATGTGAGTATGTATTGTGTAAATCTCTGGTTCCCACATAGTACAAGGAATCCTAGTTTGGGGCCAGATGACCAGATGTGAATGTGTGTGATTATTTCTTTTTCTGGAGTGGACGAGATGTTAAATTTTTTTTTGTTGCTTAGATGGGTGGACGGACAGCCCACCTGGTGTTAAGTGGTTACTGGAGCCCATAGACATCTACAACGTAAATGTACAGTATAGTTACAACAGTTGCCCCACCCTTCGAACCGAAACGCATTACTGCTTCACGGCGGAAATAGGCGGGGTGATGGTACCTACCCGTGCGGACTCCCAAAATAAATTAGTCCTAAGTCATTGACATTTTATAAGCCCGAAACTTTTTAAATTGAAGCGCCTCTAGACGTCTATATTTCAATGACTAAATATTATAAAGAAAACAATTCTTCGAATCACGTCTCAAAATAAATATTGTTTTTATTCTGTTTGTGTTTTCTCGATACCTACTCGTGTATAATGAGAGGGTAGGTTTCAACGCTTAAATGATACGGTAGAGTAAATATGTCTTAGGGTGAAAGACGGCAGTTTCCGGTCTTCGAAGGCATAAAACTTTGATTCAACCTGAGGGTGTGTTATCGACACAGCTAAGCCATTAGCAACTACAGCCCCCTACTAAGGATACTTTTCAAACCTCGTTCGAAGAAAGTTTTTTTTTTATTGCTTAGATGGTTGGACGAGCTCACAGCCCACCTGGTGTTAAGTGCTTACTGGAGCTCATAGACATCTACAACGTAAATGCGCCACCCAGCTTGGTATAAGTTCTAAGGTTTCCTGCTTCACGGCAGAAATACGCAGCGATCAGATGTATATCACAGTGATTAGATGCATGTGAGCTCATTTGGGGGCATTTCAACTGTTCCACCACGATAAAAAGATTCCCGAATTGCTTGCTACCAATAATACATTTAAATTTTATCAACAAAAATTTTTTAATGAAATCAAATTTTAATCATTGATTAAAATTAATATACTTATATTAAACTCTTCTTTCTTTTTAGTCGGACCCTCTTGTCAAAGTGGTTGTGGCTGCTCTGATGATGTAGATGCAGAAGCATTCGCTAGGACCCCAATGTTTTCGAGGATTGCCCCCTTGCATTATTTAAAATAAATATATAAAAAATCTATATATATATATTGTTAGAAGATGATGATGACATTGGAGGCGTGGCCTAAGTGACGTCAAGGATGGTGTGATGTCGGGAGGGCGCGTGGCGAGATGTTGTTGGAGGGGCGCGTTTGGGCTCGAGGCGCGTTGGCGCAAGGCATCGTTCTCTTTTGCTTGCGACAGTCGGGACGGACGGACGTTCACATCGTTGCACAATCGTTGTATTTTATTATTCAAAGTTATTATTGTCAAAGTTTAGTTGTTGTCAAGATTTAGTTGCATTTTGTTAACCTTAGTTAATTTACATTGTTGGTTATAATTAAAGTGATTTCTGTCTAGGTTATATCGTTTATATTTTTTTTTTAATAGTAAAGTTAGGGTGTTGATAATATCAGAAGTGGGATACGCATAAAGTTTTCATATCTTTGTGTGTATCCTTAAGCCTACTGTGCTATTCTGAAACATTGTTCTAAAACAAAGTCGAAATGTCAAAGTCAAGTACAGGTAGAGGTAAAAATAATAAAACACGTGAACGTTCTCCGAATCCTGGACTGTACCAACAACTTCAAGCGATTGTATCTCGCCCGAATGCGTTGGAAGACAATTCAAGGTCTGGTATAGCGACTGTTGTTGAGAGGCAGCCTGCGGTGGAGTCATCGGGATCGGCGGGCAGTGCTGTGGTGCCGTGCGTGGTTCTGGCTTCTGAGCAAAGCACGACACCGCCATTGGTGCCTACGCCGGTTCCACGAGTTTCCGCTGACGATTGCGTCGCTGCCGAGGTAGCCGGTAAAATTGTAAGCGCAATTAATGAATTGAATCTGGTAAGGCCGAACCATATTTATATATCAAACTTTGATCCCGATTTAAATGATATTAATGTTTGGTGTGATGAAGTTGATCATGCACGTGTCATTTATAGGTGGACCGATAGGGAGTGCTTATCTCATATTGGTAATTGCCTTAAAGGCGATGCTCGTGTGTGGTTAAATGAATGGGTCACCAATGACCGTAGCTGGTCTAATTTTAAACGCGAGTTTAAGCCGTTGTGTCCCCGTCGGGTAGATGTTGCAAATATCCTTTTTGATGTTATGAAAACCGATTCCAACAACTATCCTACATACGCGGAATATGTTAGGCGATCTTTATTGCGTCTTCGCATAGTAAATGGACTTAGTGACGAATTAGTTTCAGCAATAGTGATCCGGGGTATCGTTGATCCACAAATTCGTGCGGCCGCTACAAACGCGAGGTTATTGCCTAACGATTTAGTTGAGTTTTTCTCCATATATGTAAAACCTACACCTCAAACAAAAACAAATCATAATACTCGTACTGTCGCTGGTCGCTTTCATAATACACAATTCTCATCACGTAAAAGAGAGCATAGTTCTAGTAGAACCGGTTGTTACGTATGTGGATCATTTGGCCATAGACAAGTGAATTGCCCTAAGCGAACGAGAAAACGTTCGCCTACTGTGAATGATAGATTCACATCTGTACCCGCTGCCAGCTCCTCTGTGCAGAAGCCTGAACCTTGTTCTTTTTGTAAAAAGCTGGGCCATAAAGTAGAGCAGTGTTTCTTTAAGCAGCGTTCTGAAGCTCGTGGAAAATCTAACGTGAATTTTTGCCGTGATACTGTAAATGACTATAGAAAAAATGATATAGCTACTGCGATCGTACAGGGTGTACCAGTCGATATCCTGATAGATAGTGGATCCACGGTCTCGCTTATGTCTGAATCAATTGTAAAACATTTTCAATGTAAACGAGTACCCTCATTTTGCGTGTTACAAGGAATTGGTGACTGTGACACTGAATCTCGCTATTTTACTACTTTGACATTTGAGTTTCCCGAAATTACGCTAGAAATAGACTTTCAAATTGTTAGTGACAAGTTCATGAATACCCCAGTCATAATCGGTACTGACGTTTTGAATCGGGAAGGTGTCACGTATATTAGGAAAAAGGGCATACAGCGCTTAACTCGGGTAGAAAAGGTTTTTACTGCTGAGACAACTGAACTTAATTCAATCCCTACCGTGAATACTTCATTAACAGGTGAAGAAAAAAATAAATTATTAGCTTTGGTACGAAAATTTTCAAAATACCTTATAACTGGTACCGCGGCCAGTACTGTTACAACTGGATCCATGCAAATTCGACTCAGCAATGAAACTCCTATTGTTTACAGACCTTACAAATTATCATTTAGCGAAAAACTTCGCGTTAGAGAAATTATTAAGGATCTTCTTGATAAAGGTGTGATTAGGGAGTCTGAATCGGAGTTCTCGAGTCCGATATTGCTAGTTAAGAAAAAGGACGGCAGTGACAGGATGTGCGTGGACTTTCGGGCTCTTAATGCGAATACTGTGAAGGATCGCTATCCATTGCCGTTAATAGACGATCACATTGACCGGTTAGGTAGCGCAAAATATTTTACAAGCCTCGATATGGCCACTGGTTTCCACCAGATTCCTTTAGCAAACGACTCCATTCACAAAACCGGCTTTGTGACACCCGAAGGTCATTTTGAATACCTTAAAATGCCCTACGGGTTAGCCAATGCCCCGGTTGTTTATCAACGTATTATAACTAATACTCTGAAAGCCTTTAGTGAGACAGGGAGGGCTTTAATATATATCGATGATGTTTTAATACCTAGTCAGACCATTGATGAAGGCCTAAATACTCTGCGTGAAATCTTTGAAACACTAACTAAGGCGGGCTTCTCGATTAATTTAAAAAAATGCAAGTTTCTTGCTAACGAAATTGAATATTTGGGCAGAACTATCAGCAATGGTCAGGTTAGGCCGAGTACGTATAAAGTAGAAGCATTGACAAGAGCCCCGAAGCCTGGTAATGTTAAACAAGCTAGACAATTTTTAGGTCTAGCGGGTTATTTTCGGCGCTATATTCCTGCATATTCGTTGCAGACAGCTTGTATTTCTAATCTGTTTCGTAAAGGTGTTGAGTTTAAATGGGGTGATGAACAGGAACAAGTACGCCAGTATATAATTACGCGTTTAACCAGTGAACCTGTCCTCAATATATTTAATCCATCATTATTAACAGAAGTACACACTGATGCTTCTTCTCGAGGGTATGGAGCTGTTTTACTTCAGACTCATGGGAATAATAATAAACGCGTGGTGGGATATTTTAGTAAAGTTACCCAAGGCGCCGAACCACGCTATCACTCCTATGAGCTGGAGACACTCGCTGTGGTCAAGGCTCTGCAGCATTTCAGGCACTACCTCATAGGTATACATTTCAAGGTAGTTACAGACTGCAACGCTTTGAAGCTTACCCAACGTAAAAAAGATTTACTACCGAGAGTCGCTCGGTGGTGGATCTACTTACAAGATTATGATTTTTCGTTAGAGTATCGTAAGGGCGCTGTGCTATCTCATGCCGACTATCTAAGTCGTAATCCTATAAATGTTTGTGAAATTGGTAGACCGCATAACTGGGCACAGATAGCACAGAGTGCTGATGAAGAAACTCGGAATTTAATACAAAAGTTACAAAACGGTGAATTAGATGAGACACGCTATGTAACTAAAAATGATGTTCTTTATTATAAATTTGATTCTGTTGGCCAACCTAGTAAATTATTATGTTATATTCCAAGAGGACATCGCCTCAGTTTGTTACGAATCTTTCATGATGAGCATCATCATATTGGAGTAGATAAGACGCTTGATCTAATATTAAACCATTTTTGGTTTCCTAGTCTAAGACAATTTGTTTGTAAATATGTACGCCATTGTATAGTATGTCTTTCACACAAAAAAATACCACGTCAACCCTTGCAGCCGATCGAGTCGTGGAAGAAACCGGACGTACCCTTTGACACGGTACATAGTGATGTCTTGGGTCCTCTTCCCGAATCGAACGGTTACAAATTTGTTGTCTTGATAATTGACGCTTATAGTAAGTTCTGTCTACTAAATCCTATGCGTAAGCAGGATGCAACAGAGTTAAAATTAGTATTTGAAAACGCTGTATCTTTATTTGGTGCACCTAGGCAGATTGTAACCGATAGGGGTAGAATGTACGAAAATAGATAATTTAGACAATGGGTATCAGACGTAGGTAGTAATTTATTCTTTATAACGCCAGAGATGCACCAGAGTAACGGTCAGGCTGAGAGATATTGCAGAACAGTTCTTAACATGATTCGTGTGGAGGTAAATTTCAGAAACGAAAATTGGTCAGAAGTTTTGTGGAAACTGCAGCTCACCCTGAACGTTACGAAACAAAAGTCCACTCAATATTCACCTTTATATTTGTTAATTGGTAGCGATGCTGTGACGCCCGTCATTCGTTCCGTTGTACGCGATGTGGCTCTAGAAGGAACAAGTGCCAACAGAGAAACCTTACGCGAGCTTGCCCGACAAAGAGCTTCTCAACTGCTGGACAAAAACCGAAAACAGCAGGACACTCGAGTAAATGAACGGCGCAAACCCCCGCGTACTTTCCATGAAAACGACGTGGTCTTCGTGCATAAGAATAGCCAATCTGTTGGAAAGCTGGATTCTGGTATGCGTGGCCCGTACAAAATAGTGCGTGCGCTGCCACATGGACGTTATGAACTGAAGCTTCTTTCTGGCTCACTTGGGAAGACCACGGAGGCTGCTGCCGAATTTATAAGTGCGTGGCACGGAGAGTGGACGCCGGATGTGTGCACCGCATTTTTCGAGTGTGAGCATAATTTGTAACAGTAATTGGGTTTGTTTCTTTTTGTCATTTAACTGGCATAAATGAAGCCGGTCTTTACTACTTGTTGGTCATCCTGAGGGCTCTGACAACTGTCTTATTTTGAGATATACTGCGGTCACTGTCTCGGGCAACCTGAGGGCTCTGCCACTGTATACATTAGCTTATTATGAGATATACTGCGGTCACTGTCTCGGGCAACCTGAGGGCTCTGCCACTGTATACAATAAGACATTAACTTATTTTGAGATATACTGCGGTCACTGTCTCGGGCAACCTGAGGGCTCTGGAAGAATTTGTGAAGACATGCTACGGAAATTGTCACTGAACAATAACTTCCCAACGGTCAGCAACATAATATTGCATTTCTGTGTGTCATTTTTAATGCAAACAATCTATTTTTAGGTGATGAGAATAGCTCTGAGGAAGGTATTGTCGCCGGTCCATCACACCACCATGACGACATAGTACCTCAAGACGGACCTATTAATGCGGGCGAGGACGCTCCGCCGTCAGGAGAGGCCGTGTTAGAAGATGATGATGACATTGGAGGCGTGGCCTAAGTGACGTCAAGGATGGTGTGATGTCGGGAGGGCGCGTGGCGAGATGTTGTTGGAGGGGCGCGTTTGGGCTCGAGGCGCGTTGGCGCAAGGCATCGTTCTCTTTTGCTTGCGACAGTCGGGACGGACGGACGTTCACATCGTTGCACAATCGTTGTATTTTATTATTCAAAGTTATTATTGTCAAAGTTTAGTTGTTGTCAAGATTTAGTTGCATTTTGTTAACCTTAGTTAATTTACATTGTTGGTTATAATTAAAGTGATTTCTGTCTAGGTTATATCGTTTATATTTTTTTTTTAATAGTAAAGTTAGGGTGTTGATAATAATATATATAAATGAATTGCTGTTCGTTAGTCTCGCTAAAACTCGAGAACGGCTGGACCAATTTAGCTAATTTTGGTCTTAAATTATTTGTGGAGGTCCAGAGAAGGTTTAAAAGGTAGATAAATATGAAAATGCTCGGAATTAAATAAAAATAACAATGTTGTTTTTCCTCTGATGTGTCCCCCGTCGGACGGATTCCTTTTGTTTGTTTTAAGTTTATTTTATGCAAAAGTTTAGGTCTTTTATTTATCGATTGAGGCACCACGAAGCCTGCCAGGTCAGCTAGTTATATATAAAAAGTTTCAATTGAACTAAAATTTCCGTTCCGTGTAAAGCCGCCCCGAAAAATCTCCACGGCCACCCTTCAAGACTAATTTTACCAAAGAAATCCATTTGCGGAGCTCGCCAGTTTTTTCACTTGTTTGTTTGTACGAACAAAAAAGATAAAACCATCAACGGGCATTACGCGACCATACCAGGGACAGCGCACCGAACAAAAAATAAACTATTTTCGCTGACACAAATAAGTCTGTATGGAAGACTTTTATCAGCGTTTCACTTCAGTTTTCCGTACCCAAGTTAATGATGTTGAAATCAATTTCGATGAATATTGCATTAGTTTTTTTTTATTGGCGGAAAATGCTTGATTACATTTGATTGACGGGGCGATAGTGTAAAGGGATAACTTGATCATCTCGAGCAATGACTCCGAGTGTTTTGAGGAAACAGTATAAAAAATGACAATGAACTGTAATTTTTTTTTATCCCTACCTATGCTGATAGCCTTGAGAGGCTATTTCAGCTTCGCCCTAACGTTTGTAGGTGAGCTCACGGGGCTCAAACCGGAGAGTTGCTAACACTGACCCTAGCAAGAGCAGTGCTTCGCAGAATCTACCACCGGATCGGAAACGCGACCCACTGAGAAGATCCGGCGAGAAACTCAGTGGGCTAGTGTAAGTAATACCTTTCATATGCTGTTCATAAGTTAGTAGTATCAGAAATTTGGTTGTCTTGAGTTTTTGAAATATATTTGTCCGTTGCCAGATACGATAGATTATTTAGATAGATAGTCTAGGGAAAGAACTGTTTCCCAAAAATCTGGACACAGAGGAAAATATATTTCGAGCATTTCTCCGAATCAATGCGACTCGGTAAGTATGTCGGCTTACAAAACGAATCAATAATTAAAATTTCATAACAAACTACAACTATTAACTAACTAACTAATAATAACTACACAGTTTAATGCGATTACTAAATAATATAATACATAAGAATACTCTAACAATGGCTGCTTTTAATTGGGATTATAAAGTCACTTGACATCACATAACTAGTCTTCAGTACCTTTCGTATCTGCTCTAAAGCCGGATTAGTCCCTGGGGGATATTTCATCGACCACAAGCCTCATGTGGTCGCGCTGTTAATAGGGTTTTGAGAAGATACTTGTCAAAGGGTTGTGGGATCGTACGATCTCTATTAACATTTTGTCATATGTCATAAAACAAATGGTCCTATGATGTAGTCATTATTGTCTTAAAATAAATATTAACTAGACGTCCCGCAGTAGTCGAAATTCGACTATAATTAATTGGAATTGTAAGTTTGTACACTATTATGATTGTACTTTATACTTCTATAATCACAAATTTCGCCAAGACTACACTATAAAATATTAAAAAAGACAAAAATATTTAATCTATTCTCAATTTGACAACAGACGTCAAGAACAAAAGTTTGACAATAAATAGTATGCATGCGTGTGTGCATCAAATACATGGTATGTGTATATGGTATGTAGTGTGTGTAATGTTTTATTTATTGATTTAATGTATCTTTTATGCATTACTTTAAAAAAATATTAGCATTGTGCACTTCTTCTCTACATTCTCTATAAGTGTGGAAAATTTCATACTCCTCCGTCCGGGCAATTTTCGTAGAAAGGGATACAAAGTTTTTGCTTCACGTATTAATATATAGATTCTTATTAACTTTTCTTTATGTCGTGTGTTAAAAGGTCAGATAAGGAGAATTATGTGGCAGCAACCATCATAGAACACAAGATATTTAACGAATCCAGAATCTCGATAAACGACATTTTCAAGATAAACTTGCGCATGTTCCGAGTAACAACATTTGGTCCGTCAGTCTACTGAGCTATTACACTTACTTGGTGAAAAATCTCTGTGTCGTCGCCCTCAAAATTCAATGGTTTTAATAATTGTTAAACGAATTGCTTCATATAGACTTGATTAGATATGGTGCTTATAGTTCGAGTAAGGTTTTTAGAGAATACCAAGGTGCGAGAAGCTGCTGAGGATGAGCTTGAACTTTATTTGATTTTTTTTATTTATTGCTTATATGGGTAGACGAGCAGACAGCCCACCTGGTGTTAAGTGGTTACTGGAGCCCATGGACATCTACAACGTAAATGCGCCACCCACCTTGAGATATAAGTTCTAAGATCTCAGTATGGTTACAACGGTTGCGCCACCCTTCAAACCGAAACGCATTACTGCTTCACGGCAGAAATAGGCAGGGCGGTGGTACCTACCCGCGCGGACTCACGAAAGGTCCTACCACCAGTAATTACGCAAATTATAATTTTGAGGGTTTGATTTTTATTACACGACGTTATTCCTTCACCGTGGAAGTCAATCGTGAGAATTTGGTAAGTATGTATTTCATTAGAAAAATTGGTACCCGTCTGCCGGTTTCGAACACCGGTGCATCGCTACATACGAATACACTGGACGTCTTATCCTTTAGGCCAACGACGAATTCAAATTTATTATTCGATATTTTGGGCTTCTTACTCATTAGACCTTCTCAAACGACTTTTCACGCATCATGTTTACCCAAAACACTCGCGCTCGCACCAATTTATAATAGCTATACATCAAACATCAATTTCTTCCGACAAGCTTAAAGCGAATGATCGATCGCATTTATTTCTGTAGATTTCTTAAGTGCGAAAATGGCTGAGGTAAATTTAGATGAACACCACTTTGTGAGTTATGTATGTGTATATTAAATATGGTACTGCATGAATTAGACGACTTTGACTGATCGATGAAGAAATATGAAGTAAATAAAACATTGATTTTATGGAAAGCAATATGAAATACTTTTATGCAAACAAAGTTAATATAATATTAATATTGTTCGTACTTGTATGCAAAATGGATGGAAAAGCCACGTTCATTAGATTAATACTAGTCTAACTGAAGCGAAATACGTATTTAATTTTTTTTTATCAATGAGGGATTACTAGTGGCCCAGCCAGGAGCGGTGGGATTTGCTAACAGTTGCCCGAGCGCCTCCAAAGGAGACCTAACAACTCATGGGCAGCTGCTTCGCGACTGAATCTACTTTTTTTTTATTACTCAGATGAACGGATGAGTTCACAGCCCACCTGGTGTTAAGTGGTTACTGGAGTCCATAGACATCTACAACGTAAATGCGCCACCCATCTTGAGATATAAGTTCTAAGTATAGTTACAACGACTGCCCCATCCTTCAAACCGAAACGCATTACTGCTTCACGGCAGAAATAGGTACCACCGTACCTACCCGCGCGGACTCACAAGAAGTCCTACCACCAGTAATTACGCAAATCATAATTTTGCAGGTTTGATTTTTATTACACGATGTTATTCCTTCACCGTGGAAGTTAATCGTGAACATTTGTTGAGTATGTACGTATTTCATTAGAAAAATTGGTACCCGCCTACGGGATTCGAACACCGGTGCATCGCTCAATATGAATGCACCGGACGTCTTATCCTTTAGGAAACAACGACTTCGTACTACCGGATCGGAATCGCGACCCGCTGAGAAGATCCGGCGAGAAACTCAGCGGGCTGATGCATGGGTACTTAATACGTCTCCGCGAACGCCTTCCACGATCCATCAATAAAATCGTGCAATTAAACTAGCAAAAATCATAAATTTGCGTTATTACTAATGCTAGAGCGAGGGCTGTAAGCTAAGTGTCAAATAAGTGGCACCATCTTGCCTGCTTCTATTGTGAATCAGCTATATCTTCCGACTCAAAGAGCGGACAATGATATTTCGACTTTACGTTTCGTGGTTGGCGGTTTTGACCTTGTGATATCAATGGACTCTTATCTATATATTGAACGTGAATACGTGAAGCAAAAACTTTGTATCCCTTTTTACGAAAATTGCGTGGACGGAGGAGTATTAAATTTTGCGCACTTATCGAGAATATAGAGAAGAAGTGCATAATGATAATATATTTTTTAAATAATGCATAAAAGATACATTAAATCAATAAAGAAAACATTACACACACTACATACCATATACACATACCATGTATTTGACGCACACACGCATGCATACTATTTATTGTCAAACTTTTGTTCTTAACGTCTGTTGTCAAATTGAGAATAGATTAAATATGGTTTGTCTTTATTAATATTTTTTAATATTGTAGTCTTGGCGAAATTTGTGATTATAGAAGTATAAAATACAATCATAATAGTGTACAAACTTACAATTCTAATTATAGTCGAATTTCGACTACTGCGGGGCCACTAGTATAAACAAATGACACATTATAAGCCCGTGTGCTGGTATGCACGTCTATGAAAAACAACTATCTCCATAATGAAAACATTAAACCGAAAGATAAATGCATTATCCGGTCCAAATAACGATCCGGCTTACTAAAACGCTAGTTCGAACGAGCCTCATTTTATATTTTAAGTATCAATTCATTAAAGAGCGGCCAATGTTTAAAGCTATTAAGCCGGAAACGCTTTGTTTACTTTAAAAATCAAACGACATTCGTTAGTATTTGTATTATTCGAGTAAAACTGTATGGATTCGTTCAATGTTTAAAGATTTAGATAAGTCCAAATAATGTTTCTAGAGAAAACTAACTGAGAAGAGAAACTAACCGTAACTATACTTGAGACCTTAGAACTTATATCTCAAGGTGGGTGGCGCATTTACGTTGTAGATGTCTATGGGCTCCAGTAACCACCTAACACCAGGTGGGCTGTGAGCTCGTCCATCCATCTAAGCAATAAAAAAATAAAAAATAAAATAATAATTGGGAAAGAAATTTTAGCTTGGAAAATTCGAGAACAAATGTACTGAAAAGTAATTAAGTAAAGTAATGTCGCTTAGCTCACCTTGTTTTTAAACATGTGATAAATAATTTAATACTATTTACATTACTAATATTGTTAAAGACAATTCGTATCAATTCGATTGAACGAGGTGACTGGCTTTTTTTGCTTTTTTCTCTTTTTTTTCCTGCCTAAGCTGATAGCCTTGAGAGGCTATATCAGCGTCGCCTTAACTAGTAGGTGAGCTCACGGGGCTCAAACCTGATGACGTTGCTAACACGAGCCCTAGCAAGAGCCGTGCTTCGCAGAATCTACCACCGGATCGGAAACGCGACCCACTGAGAAGATCCGGTGAGAAACTCAGTGGGCAACCTCTTGGCTTGGCTATAGTAATACGCATTAAATCTTTGGATCACATCGCACCTCAACATTCTGATACATTTTAAAAAATTATATTGGTAGGTGGCGGTATTCAAGTTTTATTATCTACCAGCTGAGTCCCGCGATGCTACCCGCGGTTATTGTCGTACCGCGGGTGACGGCGAGGGCAAAGCTATTCTAAAAAAAGTAGCCGAAGATACTCGAACTTACTTCGAATAAGCTTTTTATACTTTAAATTGTTTTATATTTATGTATTAAACTAACACACTGTAAAAGTAATAAATGTTATTTGCAATAGATTTTTTTTTTGTTTTCCTTTGTAACAGTATTTATGGCCAGACTAAGTATATTCATATGTATGTAATAAAAAGCGGTTATTTCAATATTACAAACAGACACTCCAATTTTATTTATATGTACAGATGTATAGATTATATTCATATGCATGTAGTAAAAAGAAGTTATTTCAATATTACAAATAGATACTCCAATTATATTTATATGTATAGATGGGATTCGATAACCATTGAACACTGGGTGAGTCACCTATAGTTATAATTCACATATCTACAGAAAAAAAACGACAAAATTTTTGTCATTTGCCCTACTAAGTTGAGTCAAGATTGAAATCGGATTGCAATTAATTTGTCTGGTCTCTGAAATTAAGTTAAAGCAAAATAGCCTTCATGCCCGCCCAGATAAGGGCGTCATTTGAATAATTGGAAACCTCAAATTCGTTGATGAACCACCTCGGGCGCCTTATATGGAGATGAACTGGACCTCGCATGTTTAAGTTTGTCGAAGGCTTAATTATGCGGTTTTAATTTGTATCCGAAAGCTTCATGTATGTGTTGATTTCCTTTGAGGGTTTTGTATAAAATATACTTTGTATTTTCTCTATATTTCAAATGTATTTTGGAAAGCTAAAACCGTAATAAGATACCATGAATGACCTTAGTTCTCAATAAAAAGTATTAAAAAGTTTTAGAGAGTGAAAAATAGCTGAAAATCACCAATGGACATGCAATTTAAGAAATTTTGCAGGCTTGGTTTTATTACCATGTTGTCCTCGTGCCGGATAACTAACTGTTTGGTCAAAATTTCTCAAAAATCTCAAATATCTGCTATAAGATCAACGTGCGGCATATTCACGTGAATCTAAGCTATAAATAAACACATCCAGCATACAAAAAATCTCTAATGAAAATAGAATGAACTGACCTGAAAATACAGGACGATCCTGCACATGGCTGTCCCAAAGAACCAGGTTTCGGTGACGTCCCAGAGCACAGTCGGCGGCAGACATATCAATATCACCATAAAATCGGCCACAGCCAGATTCACGATGAAATAATTCGTGACAGTTCTCATGGAATGATTTCTGTACACCGCTATGCAAACAAGCGCATTCCCTATCAGCCCGATCACAAATACTATGGCGTGAGTAGCTATGAGTACCCATTCGTAGGGCTGAGGGAACACGTAATCATTCAGCATCTCCATGTACTCCTCTCTGGTTAAATTGCAGAAGGCCCGGTCGCCAACGCAGGGCTCTTCAGTGAAATTATCATATTCAGTTGTCATTTCGGTTGCATCTAGAAGCCTTCCGAATTCAGTTTCATTATTGCTTTGTTTGATTGTCTCGTTTAATTTTTTTAGGCTACTCCTCGAAGTGGTGTTATCGGCGGACCTTCTTACTCTGATGCTCTCTGGTATCGAATCGAAGTTTGAACTTAGGACGTAATTGCATATGATCAACATCGTGATTATGGCCAAGGATTCTTTTCTAAGTGCCATTTTGGTGTCGTCTTACAAATTTGGTCTCATGTTCCTCTCTGCCCGAGTGGCTTTGTCAGCATCTGAAAAGGAAATCGACTGTGAAAATTCGAGCCATTCACACGAACGTGACTTCGGTTAATGGGTGACGATTGTGCGTTAATATTTTTTCTGCTAAAGTGCTTCGAAAACTGTGGATGTTTCTTTACGAAATCGATTATGATTTAGTTTTTAAGCGATGTGCGATAATACGATAAAGTTAAAGGCACACATACCTAAATTTAGTTCTATATTTTAATAGTGAACGTACTATCGCTACTATTTTTAGTCTATACTAATATTATAAAGAGGAAAGATTTGTTTGTTTGTTGGTTTCGAATAGGCTCCGAAACTACTGGACCGATTTGAAAAAATCTTTTTCCATTAGAAGCCGACATTGTCCCTGATGAACATAGGCTACTTTTTTAAATTTTTTTAAATATTTTTTTTTGGTTTCACTTGTGTTAATGTTTCCGAAGCGAAGCGAGGGCGGGTCGCTAGTTATTATTAAAATTAAAACACTCGTTAACACAAAAACGCGTCGTCTTACAATGCCCCGCCATCTCTCCCTGTTTGAAGCCATTCTGCTGCACACTCATTTAAGAGACCTCCCACCGTGACTATAATTTTATCGGTCTACCGCTTATTGGACGTCATTGACCATATCCATCTATTTTCCATACGTCCTACCACTATTTAAATAGCTAAATGATGCAGAATGTTACTAATGCAGACAGAGGTGAATCTATTTATCATCAGCCTGGAGACGTTCACTGCTGAAAATACGCCTCCTCCAAGGCTCGCGGTTACCGGTTCAGCCTGCATTCAGTGTCCTTCAACAGTAGTACCTAACTCAAGGCGACCGAGCCTTGATTGACCTTATACCCCGAAATCCTTTGCCCTAACGTCCACATAATACGCACAGATTATTCTTAGAAACTATAATCAAACAGATTAACCGACGCAAAAGCTAACAGACCTTCTCTAATCAGGGCTCGAACAACCCTACTAAGGGATGGCCAATGTTTTTGAATAGTTCATTAACTTTGCTCAATAAGGGATGACACAGGCAGATGATAATTGCTTTGACCCGTGTTAATTACATTCCCAAGCTCGTTGATTCCTGATTGAAGTCAAAGAAGGCTTTAATGATCGACACAATTAGTCAGGAATTATCGCTTACGGTTAAAGGATGTTGAATTCTGGCGGAAATGTTGTGTACCGCAATGTGTGGGCGTATATTTAATGAGTTCTTGATTGTGTAGCGAACTGCGCTGTTCTGTGATTTGAAATATTGGAGTACAATCAATAGTATATACTTCGAGACTGCTCGACTGCTCTTAACGGGATCCCGTGTCCGATTTGAAAATCAAGTCAGATAATTTTACATTACTGCTTGTGGTAGAACGCAATGGGTTGGGAATTGGGTACCTTCCATTATCTACCAATTTCTGCCACAAAGCAACTAGCTATACGGTCCAGTTTGAAGGGTAGCATAGCCACACAGGACATGGTGAGTCCAGGAGGCATCCGTGATTCAAGACTATATTATTATAAAACCGTCAATAAAACATCATCATTCATTAATAAATTTGTCTGTGTTTCGATTAATGAAAGCCTTACCAACCATTTCGGTATTTTGTGCGTCCTTATTTTTGAAGTTATACTTCTTTAGGCGCGCTATTAAAAATTGATGAGAGTGAAATTTTACGATGCGCGCGCACCGTGACACAAAATCAACAGAATGAAGTTGCCCACTAAATCGCTCATTACAATACGACCGACGTAACTTGGCGAGTCTGAATATAGCCGCAGGTGAACTTTCCGAACCGTACCGAGAATTACCGAATTTATACGATGTCAAGAAAAGGGATGTCCAATATGCGTGTTTGAGGATGTTGTTTAATCGATTTTTTTCAAATTGATGAAAAAAAAAAAAAAAAAAGAAATAAATTTAATAAATAAAAAGTATAATTTCTTACGCGCGTACATAAGTACACGCACCCTTTTTTACGTTAAGAAACGCACTAAGCCACACATGGCGATCTCTTTCGAAGACAGCTGACGCGCAATCCCGTAATTTGTCTTTAGTGTTTTCTAATTGTTTGTTTTAATGAAACACGTCTCGAACTAATTTGTAATCCGGCTTCCTCAGAATAAAGGGACGGGTGCTCAAGACGATCACGAGCATATAAATTGTGCTTAATGTTGACCGTACCCACAGATCATCCGATACTAAGTGATTGCTCGAGTCTGTAGACATCATAGTTGCTATCCCTCTTGAGTCATGAGTTCTTAGTCGCCATTACGTTGAATATCGGGTATCCTACCTTTCAAATCAGGTCGGAGCTTCCAATACGATCGGTGGCCCATTTGTAAGTCTGGACTAATTTTAACGGAGTAACAGACCTCTTGAAAGTAAATAATATGCGGATACAATTCTATGGAACGGCTGTGGAAGGGTAACCGCCTCCGGTCCAGCAGTGTATTGCGAGGCACCAGCGGCACAGCTTGACGCGGCCTGACAGGCTGCCGTATGGAGACAGCTGACGTAGAATCGTTGACTGTCACCTTGTCCCTATGTCTCCCATACTTTTCCAGGCTATGTTTCGGGCGAGGGTGCATGCGCACGTAGTAGTTTTTTACTAGATGAGACTTTAACTATGGCCACTGCGGCGGTAACCATCACAGAACACAAGATATTTGACAGATGCCTGAATCTCGCTTACGACATTTTCAAGATGAGCTTGCATATATATACAAGTTCCGAACAACAACATTGGGACCGTCGGTCTACTGAGCAATATCACCCGCTCGGTGGAAGGTCTCTCTTTCAGTCGTTATACCCCTAAACTGGTGATCTGCAATGGAACAATTGCAGCCTTCACACTCCATCATCAATGTGTCAAAAACTTCGACTACCACAGTTCCCACATTCTCACAGTTAAAAACAAGTCATCAACACTAGCCCCAGAGCAAGCCAGCAATCACACCCTCAACAGCCTAAAGCCATCGAGTTCTACATTATCCCTTGCGCTTCATAGGCGCGGATGATCCGAAAGAAGAAACATGCGTACCTACTTTTAGTAAGAAAGTAACTTAATAGTTCACTGAGGAATTTTCCGAAATGATTCAGACAATTCCTCAAAGAACGCATCGGACGATGAGCATTCAATAATTTTTCGGTTCACGCGAGTCGTAATCATTGCTACAACTATTTTTACATGCCGACCACAAGATACTACATATTTGTTCTTTGTGTACAAAGAATTGAAATATAAATGCCAATAATCGAGTTGGTTATCCCAACGTGACTAGTTGACGATCACCTAAGTCATCCGTGAACACGAAAATTGTAGTATTCGTCGTAACTTTGGATACAATCAAAGCGAAATAATAAAAGTTAAATTCAAAAATACTCAATATCGGCAACTGAATATGCATTTTCGTTTTTATCACGTCATCATTAAAGAAAAGATCGTTCGCGTGACCTGAACTTCAGTCTGAATAATTCAAATACTTCGTACGAAAAACATGAAATGAAAAGTGAAAATTACTTAGCACGCGACAATGCCTTAAATTATGTGTGGCACGCGAACTTTCTGACTATATTTAGTTTTTTTATGACAGCTCACGAAAGGTTTTATTTATACATGTACATAGCCATGCAGATTGACGTGATACGTGATAAAAAAAGTAGCTGTTTTTAACCGCGAATGAACTAACTAGCTCAAAAAAAATACCAATTTTGAAGCTATCTATCAGATAGGAAAATAACAAGATATACAACTGAGAGTTCTAGACTAGTAAATTTCTCGTTCAACTTGTAAGGATTGTAAATTTTTTTTTATTGCTTAAATTGGTGGACGATCTCACAGCCCACCTGGTGTTAAGTGGTTACTGGAGCCAATAGACATCTACAACGTAAATGCGCCACCCACCTTGAGATATCAGTTCTAAGATCTCAGTATAGTTACAACGGCTGCCCTACCCTTCAGACCGAAACGAATTACTGCTTCACGGCAGAAATAAGCAGGGCGTTGGTACCTACAGGCGCGGACTCACAAGAGGTCCTATCTCCAGTAAAATACAATCAAATAAAAAATATATAATACATAACATCATATTATACCTATAATTCTGTTAGAATCGGTAAACATGAGCCGTCGTTAAGAAACTACCTCATAACACACACAATAATAAAGCTATTTGTCGAATGAATAACTCATAGTAATCATATTAATAATACAATCACAAAGAAAATTAATGTAACCCTAAGTAATTGCTTTTTTTATTGCTTCATTCGTTACCGGATCCCATAGATGAGACATTTAGACATGAGGCTGAAGCAAAAATAACTGTACAATAAAATTTAAGTCGGATAATTACATAGTGGCTGATATAAAGAAGACTTGGCAACATAAGACTTGTTTGTGCGGACTCATGGTACATTATATCGACAGTAAAATATCTAAATATCAGTTTTAAATGATTTATATACAGGGCGTGGTATGTATGAGTGTTTCGATTAATAAAATTAAATTACGTCTGTTTGTTCATATTTTTGTAGTATAATAATATAATAATGCATCAATCGATCTTGCAGTTGAGCCACGATTTTGTATTAGTGTGAAGAATTAATAAATAAAACAAAAAAAATAAAAAAACGGACTGCGTGGGGATTCGTATAGTCCGCACGGATAGGTACCACCACCCTGCCCATGTCAACCGTGAGGCAGTAATGCGTTTGGGTTTAAAGGGTGGGGCAGCCGTTGCAACTATACTGAGAGCTTAGAACTTATATCTCAAGGTGGGTGGCGGTATTTACGTTATAGATGTCTATAGGCTCCGTTAATTACTTAACACCAGATGGGCTGTGAGCTCGTCCACCCATCTATGCAATAAAAATTTAAAAAATTACAAAAGAATAAGTGTTTGTCTATGTAGCCAATGGTGATACTGATGCTTAGCTGCCTTCAAAGGTAGTAAAAATTTTAAGCACTTCCGATCGATTAGGGTAAAGGGTCCTTTTTTATTGGTTGCTGGGTGGTGGTACCTACTCGTGCGGGCACGGAACATGCCCTACCACCAGTATTACTGGATAAGATATTTTGTGCTTGTTGAAGAAGAAGCTTGATCTCTAAATCCATGAATGGGATGCAGTAGCAAAGAGTAAACACGAATGTAGTTTTCTTACATTAGAGGCCATACTTCTTCCAGAGTCTCTGAGACCCTGCATTAAGCATGAATAACAGTCAAATAGAAAGCTATTTATTCGTTTGTTCCTATCAGGAATCTGTCTTTGTTTTCGCGAACCTTTTACATTGTTTTCGGTGTATTTTATATTACAGCTCAATGCTCAGAGGCCTCCAAACAAATTTTATTAGCCATTAGATTCTTCATTAAGTATTCACAGCGAAATGCGGGTCGTAACACGAGTATATTACCGCGTTTGATGCAAAAAAAGGGTGGTTGATGGAATTTTCTTCGACACCTATTTTTTATTTATTTCGTAGATATCTGATACACGAGATTACGTTTTATGAAATGGTTATCGGAGCCCGTAGACATCACCAAGTGAATGCCACTACCCTCCTTGAGACATGAGGTCGGAGTCTCAAATGAATTCCATGAAGGCTATTTCACCCTTTCTTTATTATATGTCACCCAGAATTACGCAGGATCGCGGGCTATCATTATCACGTATTTCAGAAACGTCTATGGCCAAACTGGTTTTCTCGATTATTATCTAATTATTATTTTTATTACTACGTACTAATAGTCCATGTCAGATTGAAGAGTTTATTTTTACTTTACATACACCTGATCCTCCCACCAAGGATTATTCTTCACTGAACCCATGAGTACTTCGCGGCAGAGATATCTAGGATGCCGACGTATACCTGTGTCAGCATATAATATTTAAATCTTTACTTTATGTTTTCGGGTCGTTTATGGGTACAACTTCGGTCTGAATACCAAAAAAAAAATGATCGCCATCAAATCCAAAGACTCAGCGTAGTCGACTCGAGACGATAGCATAAAGAATCATAACTCTAAGACGAGAATCGGTCTAGAAGAAGCAATCTCGCTCAATAGAACTGAAATTCTGAATCTAAGAATTCCTTCAATATTTTAGAAAACTATCCTTTAAAAAAAACATGTATAAAATTCTGTCAACGAAAAAAAAAACCGTTGTTATGAACCGAATTATGAATCTAAAGTACCACTACAAAAGATAGGGGTTGACAAACAGCCTTAAGGAATGACCAAAGCGTCAACCCTACGGATAACAATCATACAACGTCCCCCGGGATTAAATTAGCCAGTATAACAAGACCCGTTCTAGAATTATAAATGAACCAAACCACACCTTACACAAGCGTTACAATAAATCTGTGAAATTACACAAAAGTAGAACAACAAAAAAAAGAATCTTATTTATGTCAGCAAGTTAAAATGAGAATCATCCTTATCATCTCAGCTCACGGCAATCTCCAAATGATCTCTAGTGCGGCCGGTCTGTTGCCAACTGCATCCAACATGACCCAACGTTCACTAGGTCTTCGGTTCATCACATAGAAAATAAGAATATCATTAATTAATAATCAATTAAAATGCAATATTAAGGATTTACTCAAAAACTGCTGGTCGAATCTTGACATAATTGTTGCGGACCTCTTTGCTATTTTGATAGCTGATGTAGTTTTTTATTCTTGACTTTTGACAGGCGTTGTCTGTTTATTGTTTACCTATTTCCTTCTGTTTGCTTGATTTTCTTTTTTATTAAAAAACTAGCTGACCCGGCAGACTTCGTAGTGCCTCAACCGATAAATAAAAGACCTAAATTTTTGTATAAAATAAACTTACAGCAAACAAAAGGAATCCATCCCATGGGGGACACATCAAAGGAAAAACAAAATTGTTATTTTTATTTAATTCCGAGCATTTTCATTAATTTATCTACCTTTTAAACCTTCTCTGGACTTCCACAAATAATTCAAGACCAAAATTAGTCAAATCGGTAAAGCCGTTCTCGAGTTTTAGCGAGACTAACGAACAGCAATTGATTTTTATATATGTAGACTAGCTGACCCGGCAAACGTTGTGTTGCCTTAAATAAGATTTCTAGGGAAATTCTAGTCTAATATATAAAATTCTCAAAAACCTCATTCAACCACTTAATATAGTAAGCGGCACGTAAGTTGGCAAGGTTTTGGTGCAGTGGGGGTAATGTCGCGCATAGTGTACATTGCAACAAAAAAATGGTCACTTTTATTGCCCGCATATAATATATTATTATGTTAATTTTATTTTATTAAATTTTTTATTTACCATAATTTATTTTTAAGCCTGTGTGTTTAGAAGAAAGTTAAAGAAAAGAGAGGAATTCGTGAAGTGTATTAGGTGTTATAAATAAAATAAACTACTAAAAGTTAAAAAGTTTATTTAACAAAATATACTTAATATTAAAAATTATGTGTCGCCGTCGTCACTATCATTTTCTAATAGTGCTACCCCTTGGATTAAATTTATGGTAGGACCTGAGCTGGTGGAAGGAGTTGGCTCCTCATCGTCGACATAACGAAGAGTCGCTGTCGTCACTTGCGCAAATAATAAAACGCTCAGTGACCGAATCGACTATAATTATGGTCATTGGTATTTGGTCCTGGCATTGCAAACAAATTTAAAACAATAACACTCGTAACAAAAACTAAATTTAAAATAATAGTAACAACTCGTAACAAAAACTCAATATAAATAAAGGGTTCCTACAACTTTAGTAGGCACATGTGTAACCGGGAGCGAACGGAACGTGGACGCGGTGCGGGAGGGGAGAGTCGACTGACTCACCTCGAATATATTAAGTGTATAATCTATGGACTCACCAATCGCGCGCTCGGAACGGTGCTACGTCTTTCCCCGCGTCCCGCTTGACAACCAAAGAGACCTAAAAAACAACTTCTGCGCATCTAGCGACTCTTGCCAAGTTACGTGCTGGGGACTATACCTCATTATAACCAAAAAAAAAATTATAAAAAAAAAAATGTTTGGGGTGAACAACCCTTATCACTTAGGGGTATGAAATATAGATAGTAGCCGATTCTCAGACCTACTGAACATACTATTGATACACAAATAAAACCAAAGAAACATGGCTGAAAAATGTATAGTGAGTAAGACAGGAGACCGGCTTCGTCCTCATCCCTACTACGTGATGTTTGCTGGATGAGTGGTGACACCTGGCGGGGATAACTGATCGATTGATAGTTGATCAGTAGTCGACCGGCGAGGGCAGGAAATCCAATTGAATTTAAAAAAAAATCATAATTAAAGGAACTTGAAATTATAAACTCTGAATAAGAATTTATCATACTACAATTATAATTTGATTGCCATCTTGCAACCTTATTGCGGATCTGCGCATAGAAAATAAAAAATAAAAATCGGGATGGAAAAATAGGGGTTGATCGTATAAGAGTGAAAATTGAGAGTAATATATATTTTTTTATTTTAAGTCATGACAAAATAAAAAATAAAATCTTGCCAAAAAATTTAAAATTTATAATTAACAAATAAAAAATAGGGGTTGATCGTGGAGGGGTGAAAATTTCAGAGTAACATGAATTTTTTTTATTCTAAGTCATGACAAAATAAAAACAAAATTCTTTCAAAAAAATTTAGTTTTTAATTAGCAAATAAAAAATAAGGGTTGATCGTAGAGGGGTGAAAATTTAGGGTTGTATGTATTTTTGTATGTTGTATCATAAAAAAATAGAAATTAAAAATTTTGTCTAAAAAATAAAAATAAAAATTTAGGGTTGGACTACCCCTAACATTTAGGGGGATGAAAAATAGATGTTGGCCGATTCTCATAGATACCGGATAAGCACAAAAAATTTCATCAAAATCGGTCAAGCCGTTTCGGAGGAGTATGGCAACGAAAACTGTGACACGAGAATTTTATATATTAGATAGATAATCATTCTTCAACTTGTATCATCGTTTTATCATCTGCAGAGATGAATTTGGTTTGTTAATTTCAATAATTTTAATTGGAACCACTCAGGAAGCATAAGCTGTCATGGCCGCATCAAATTATAGTCCTAACTCGGCTCACGCAGGAGCCGATCACTATCGACGCCCTTGGTAGGTCAATATAGATCCGTCCGACTCACTAACAGTTTTATTAGATGCTTATAGCTCTAACACATCATGCATAGGTAAATTTATTCATCGAACTCGTGAAAGAGTTCATCGCGAAACCTCGCAAGAAACTATGCCCACTGGTTTTCTTGCCAGATCTTCTCGGCGGATTGCGATTCCGATCTGATAGTAAACGTACTCACGAAACAGCTGGTCTCTAGAGCTATCATGTCTTCCACTTGACGTCTTCAGGTCAGGACTTCCACTTGTCCTGGCAAAGATGGGAAGACGTTTGGAACTCCAATCACCCTTCCAAATATATAAAGCATGACAATATCCCTGCTTAACATATCGTCTTCTCGCATTGAAACTGTATAATCTCAAAAATGACTAATTTTACAGGAGAGTGTTTTAAAGGTTTAACATGTGATATTTTTAATATTAATCAACTTTGCAACATTTATTTTTTATTATTTACCAGTTACATTATCTGTCTTTTAAAGTAAGATAAAATTATGTATTAATTTTGTTAATAGTAGTCAAAATACAGGTAAACCAAAAAAAAAAAAAAAACTACGCTTTTTTTACAGTATTTATGAGAAAAACACTGATGATACAAAATTATTCCGCATTTTTTTTTTTATTGCCATTGTAGGCAGACGAGCATACGGCCTACCTGATGGTGAGTGGTTTCCGTCGCCCATGGACTTCAGCAATGCCAGGGGCAAAGCCAAGCCGCTGCCTACCGCTTAATACTCTCCACAAGCTTCGTTTGAAGAAAGACATGTCATAGCGCTCGGGAAACACCGTGGAGGGGAGCTCATTCCATAGCCGGATGGTACGTGGCGAAAAAGATCTCTGGAAATGCACTATGGATGACCGCAGTGGCTCCAGGTAGTATGGATGAACTCTACTCCGGTGGCGGGCGGTGCGATGGTAAAAACGATATCAACTCAATTTCGAATATTTTTGGAAATTAGACACTTTTAATGGGAAAAGACGATATTTTCTTTGTCTAAATATCGTGTTAAATAAACAGCTTTAAAAGCTCACGAATGGCGAACGTAAAAAGTTTCGAGCGAAATTAATAAGCGAGATAACAAGAAAACTTTTTAATATTCACGTTGCATTTAAACAGGACATTTAAGGAGGACTTTAATTAAACTTTAGTCCTATTAAGTTCCTCGCTGGACGACGTATTATGAGTCCGCACGGGTAGGTATCACTGTCTTGTCTATATATCTGCCGTGTAATGTGGGTTTACCTTTGAAGAATGGGAGAGTCGTTGTCCAATCCAAATTCTCAATAAATAAATAAATGAGATTGGAGACACAATCTACTATCCGCACGGGTAGGTACCACCATCCCGCCTATTTCTGCCGTGAAGCAGTAATGCGTTTCGGTTTGAAGGGTGAGGCAGCCGTTGTAACTATAGACTATAGACCTTAGAACTTATATCTCAAGGTGTGTGGCGCATTTACGTTGTAGATTACGTTGTAGATTGTTTGGGGGTTGGTGCTTCCCGCTTCCGTAGGTTTAACCCGCGATTCCCTACAAGTGACCCCTGGGTGGTGCAAAATGGGAGCCGAATACATAATCGGTGGTAGGACTTGTCCGACTGGCTGGCGACCACCCTCCAACTAGAGTCCGCCGCCAAATAGCCTAGCTGTGTTCCGGCGTGTAGGTTGGAGAGCCAGTTCTATTCCTTCCCTTTCCCCTTCCTTGCTGGGGGTGAGTCTTGGTGACGCCTGGAACATGCGGAGCAGACGTGCGTGCGAGCTCACGGGGCGTGATTGTTTGACGGGGGTATAGGGAGACCTAGTGAAACGGTATCCGCTGCCGCCCGCCGGTCAGTAGGGGACCTGAACCCGGGTGTCTCTACTAAACTCCGCCCCGGGAAGCTGTCCCGCCAACCGGTGTAAAATCCTGTCGTGCGGTCGTCGTGCCGGAGTCGGAGACCGGAGTGGATCCCGGCGATCGTACGCAGGGTGGACTGGGGGCCCTTCCATGCCCTGCGTCAGTCTCTCACGCAACCCGTGGTCGAGCACGTACTATGTTCCGCGCTTCATTCAGGTGTTGCCTCGATCTCACCTTCAACATCCTACCTCTCCCAATCCTACTCTCCAGAAATATAATTTATGAAGTCGAAAAAAAAGAAAAGGGTTTTACAGGCGGTTCCCCATTCCACATTTAATGTGGATTTCAGCAATGTCAGGGGCCTACATAGCAACCTTGACGCCGTACACCACCACCTTGAGACGGCGCAGCCTGCCCTGCTTTTTTTAACGGAGACGCAGATATCTGCTCCGGACGATACCTCATACCTTGAATACCCCGGCTACGTATTGGAGCACAACTTCCTACGTAAAGCCGGGGTGTGCGTATTCGTCCGGGCGGATGTCTGTTGTCGCCGTCTTCGGGGCCTCGAACAACGGGACCTGTCCCTATTGTGGCTGCGCGTGGATCACGGGGGCTGTATCCGAATCTACGCGTGCCTGTACAGGTCCCACAGCAGTGATGCAGGTTCAGCTCTGTTTGAGCATGTGCAAGAGGGGACTAACCGCGTGCTTGAGCAGTACCCATCTGCGGAGGTAGTGGTTCTTGGAGACTTTAACGCTCACCACCAAGAGTGGTTGGGGTCCAGAACCACTGACCTCCCGGGTCGGACTGCCTACGATTTCGCCTTGGCCTACGGCTTCTCCCAGCTGGTGACACAGCCCACCCGTGTCCCAGATATCGAGGGGCACGAGCCTTCTTTGTTGGACCTTCTGCTGACCACAGATCCGGCCGGATACAGTGTGGTGGTCGACGCTCCGCTAGGATCGTCTGATCACTGCCTTATTCGTGCTGCCGTACCACTCTCTCGTCCCGGTCGTCGAAGGACGACCGGGTATCGTAGAGTTTGGCGGTATATGTCAGCAGATTGGGATGGATTGCGTGAATTTTACGCATCCTACCCATGGGGGCGGTTCTGCTTTTCCTCTGCTGATCCTGACGTCTGTGCGGACCGTCTTAAAGACGTGGTGCTCCGGGGGATGGAATTGTTTGTTCCCTCCTCTGAAGTGCCCGTTGGGGGTCGCAGCAAACCCTGGTATAACAATGCCAGTAGGGATGCTGCACACCTCAAGCGGTCCGCATACGTGGCATGGGATAATGCCAGGAGACGTCGGGATCCTAACATCTCAGGGGAAAGGCGGAAATATAACGCCGCTTCCAGGTCCTACAAGAAGGTAATTGCCAAGGCGAAGTCGGAGCACGTTGCTAGAGTTGGCGAGCGATTAAAGAGCTATCCCTCCGGGAGCCGTGCTTTTTGGTCGCTCGCCAAAGCTGCAGAAGGAAACTTTTGCAGGTCTAGTCTCCCACCACTGCGCAAGTCCGATGACACTCTGGCCCACAGCGCGAAAGAAAAGGCTGACCTTCTGGTCAAACTCTTCGCCTCGAACTCGACTGTGGACGACGGGGGTGCCACTCCACCGAACATCCCCCAGTGTGATAGCTCCCTGCCGGATATCTGCTTCACACAGTGTGCAGTTAGGCGGGAGCTCCGACTCCTGGACGTCCATAAGTCGAGTGGGCCAGACGGCATCCCCGCAGTGGTTCTGAAAACGTGCGCCCCTGAGCTGACACCTGCGCTAACGCGTTTGTATCGCCTCTCTTATTGCGCTAACAGGGTTCCGTCTTCATGGAAGACCGCCCACGTCCACCCTATCCCCAAGAAGGGTGACCGGTCGGACCCGTCGAGCTATAGGCCTATCGCGATAACTTCCTTGCTTTCCAAGGTGATGGAGCGAATAATAAATACACAACTCCTGAAGTATCTTGAGGATCGCCAGCTGATCAGTGACCGACAGTACGGTTTCCGTCACGGTCGCTCAGCTGGCGATCTTCTTGTATACCTTACTCACAGGTGGGCTGAAGCCTTGGAGAGCAAGGGCGAGGCTCTTGCTGTGAGCCTTGATATCGCGAAGGCCTTCGACAGGGTCTGGCATAGGGCACTTCTATCGAAGCTACCATCTTACGGAATCCCCGAGGGTCTCTGCAAGTGGATCGCTAGCTTTTTGGATGGGCGGAGCATCACGGTCGTTGTAGACGGTGACTGTTCTGATACCATGACCATTAACGCTGGCGTTCCACAAGGTTCGGTGCTCTCCCCCACGCTTTTCATCCTGTATATCAATGACATGCTGTCTATTGATGGCATGCATTGCTATGCGGATGACAGCACGGGGGATGCGCGATATATCGGCCATCAGAGTCTCTCTCGGAGCGCGGTGCAAGAGAGACGATCAAAACTTGTGTCTGAAGTGGAGAACTCTCTGGGGCGAGTCTCCGAATGGGGTGAATTGAACTTGGTTCAATTCAACCCGATAAAGACACAAGTTTGCGCGTTCACTGCGAAGAAGGACCCCTTTGTCATGGCGCCGCAATTCCAAGGAGTATCCCTGCAACCTTCCGAGAGTATTGGGATACTTGGGGTCGACATTTCGAGCGATGTCCAGTTTCGGAGTCATTTGGAAGGCAAAGCCAAGTTGGCGTCCAAAATGCTGGGAGTCCTCAATAGAGCGAAGCGGTACTTCACGCCTGGACAAAGGCTTTTGCTTTATAAAGCACAAGTCCGGCCTCGCGTGGAGTACTGGTCCCATCTCTGGGCCGGGGCTCCCAAATACCAGCTTCTTCCATTTGACTCCATACAGAGGAGGGCCGTTCGGATTGTCGATAATCCCATTCTCACGGATCGTTTGGAGCCTCTGGGTCTGCGGAGGGACTTCGGTTCCCTCTGTATTTTGTACCGTATGTTCCATGGGGAGTGCTCTGAGGAGTTGTTCGAGATGATACCGGCATCTCGTTTTTACCATCGCACCGCCCGCCACCGGAGTAGAGTTCATCCATACTACCTGGAGCCACTGCGGTCATCCACAGTGCGTTTCCAGAGATCTTTTTTGCCACGGACCATCCGGCTATGGAATGAGCTCCCCTCCACGGTGTTTCCTGAGCGCTATAACATGTCCTTCTTCAAACGAGGCTTGTGGAGAGTATTAAGCGGTAGGCAGCGGCTTGGCTCTGCCCCTGGCATTGCTGAAGTCCATGGGCGACGGTAACCACTCACCATCAGGTGGGCCGTAT
Source organism: Bombyx mandarina (assembly GCF_030267445.1). Lineage (NCBI taxonomy): Eukaryota > Metazoa > Arthropoda > Insecta > Lepidoptera > Bombycidae > Bombyx > Bombyx mandarina. The sequence goes on from NC_143226.1 coordinate 10,445,898, forward strand.
GCTCGTCTGCCTACAAGGGCAATAAAAAAAAAAAAAAAAAAAAAAAAAAGATGTCTATGGGCTCCAGTAAGTAACCATTTAACACCAGGTGGGTTGTGAGATCGTCTATCTAAAACAAAAAAAAACAATTGTTTGTACAAATCACCCTAACACTAGACTAGATTCGCGCGGGCTTTTGCAACTTCCTTAGGGTTCTCCATAAGCAATGATTTTCAGACTAATTATTCAGGTAGCTCTTATTACAAAATCTATGAATACAGTAAAACAAATCATATTTTTGATTGGTCGATTTCAAAGCTTAGAGCTTATATTTCAGACTTCTTCAAACGAGGCTTGTGGAGAGTATTAAGCAGTAGGCAGCGACTTGGCTCTGCCCCTGGCATTGCTGAAGTCCGTGGGCGAAGGTAACTACTCACCATCAGGTGGGTCGTATGCTCGTCTGCTTACAAAGGCAAATAAACAAAAAAAACACCCTAAAATTTACGGTACATAATAATATAATCTTCGTAATTCCAATAGAGTTTTTCTTATTAAATTTTATCCACGCGGCTTATTTTGCCTAACGAACCAACCGATGCGATTTCTTTTCTGCAAGCCACTAATTACTGTTCAAAGATGGACAGCTGATGTTTACCATAACATGTTTTAAAAAGAAAAAAAAAGCAGAAATGTTAAACAATACTAAATAATATTTTTAATTTAGAGCGCTGAAACGGACAGCCTTTGATTATAAGCAGACGCTTGTTGATGTATTGTAACGGCTTATATTGTGGCTCACCGTCTGTAGATTTAATAATTAGACACGTGCTCAAAGTGCTTATTGTATTGAAACCCCACGAAAAGCACAGCCGTGCTCTTCAAAAGAGAACGCCCTGCTGACAGCATTTCAAGTATGCCCACTCCCCAAAATAATATTAGGTCTGATAATGCCACACGGTTATTCTCTTTCAATATACCTTGGGCAGCGAAGGTCAAGTGCCTAAGAGTCAACCTCGATAGAGCGATGACTTTTCGTTCCCTTATCAAATCAGTCCGCGATCGAGCTCTATTTATACTGGGTAGTCTCTATCCGATGATCGAAAAGTGAAGTAAATTGTCGCTTCGTATTAAAGTGATACTCTAAAAAACTACTGTTAGGAGGCGGCTAGCGTCAGTCTTGTCAAAAAAACCACAAATCCTTTTCTACAATACTGTTCTATTAAAAAAAACACGTGAGGCACTCGGGGACTGCCGCGGTAAAACTATTGCGTAGCACTTTTTATCAACTTATGCAATTATAATTAGGCATTAATAATTTAATATTAAAACAATAATAAAATAAGATCACGCTATATTTAGAAACATTAACAAAAGCAAAACATTAACTGTCCCCTTCACACTCATAAGCTAGACCGCGCGAGAGAGAGATGAGCAGATTTTTCATGATGCGCATGCAGTGTGGCGTCACGCCGCGCGCTTATTCACAAACACCACACAAGCGCAACGTGTGAATGTGTTGAACACGAGCTACATGGTAGGCGGAGTGGGGGGTGTTAAGTTTTATTTTCGTTACGGAATTTCTTGATTCGGAATGATTTTATTTCGGAATATTGAAATTCCATGAAAGAAATGAATAACTGCATGGTAGTAGATAGCGAGGAGTAGGACGAGTACGAGAGGCCTCAAGTAATTAAAGAAAACTTAAAAAAAGTCTTTGGTATTTATTTACTTTTACTACTACATTTTATTATTTCGCAGTAAACATTATCGTAAGCTCGTGTCTGATTTGTTTTTTCGGTGGTTATGTATGTGGATATAACAGTACGTTCATGATTTATGAAAATGTAATATTCGCTCACGCGACCCGTATCTATACTAATACTCTTAAACTTATACGATTCCATTTCTGCAGGATAGCCGTGGCAGAGCCATTATATGTGAATGATGTAGATCTTCACGTTTTCCGGAGTAGAGTTCATCCATACTACCTGGAGCCACTGCGTCCATCTACAGTACGTCTCCAGAGATCTTTTTTGTCACGTACCATCCGGCTTTGGAATGACCACTGTGTTTTCCGAGCGCTATGACATGTCCTTCTTCGAACGAGGCTTGTGGAGAGTATTAAGCGGTAGGCAGGAGCTTGACTCTGTTCCTGGCATTTCTGAGGTCCATGGATGACGGTAACCACTCACCATCAGGTGGGCCGTGCGCTCGTCTGCCTACAAGGGCAATAAACATAAACAAAAAATAAACATCTCAAGATTTAAATTACCTAATTTAAATTTCGTCTTTTGTTTTGTTTTTGACCTTTTTTTTTTACACGCGGGAACAAAAATGTTTTCCACTTTATTATTGATAACAGATATTGACAAGTGTCAATATGTGTTACTGAAAAAAGAAAATCGGTTAGCGAACAAAGGGGAAAATTGTTTTCACTTTGCCCATTTCTGCATAGACTAACATCTAATATATAAAATTCTCGTGTCACAATGTTCGTTCCCATACTCCTCCGAAACCGCTTGACCGATTCTCATGAATGAATTTTTTTATGCATATTCAGTAAGCCTGAGAATCGGCTACTATCTATTTTTCATACCCTTAAGTGATAAGGTCCACCCCTAAGATTTATTTTTTATTTTTTGGACAATTTTTTTTTTAGTTATTATGAGACATTATGTGGTTGAATGAGGTATTGTTATTTTTATATTCTTTCATCGTTCACAGCGCTACATGCCTCTTTCACTCATCTACCACATCCTTACACACTTACAATAAGTTAGTTTTTTTTTTTCTACACTAGAAATTCCCTAGAAATCTTATATATGGCAAAACAACGTTTGCCGGGTCAGCTAGTATTTTATAAATGCTTTGTAAATGCCTTTGTTGCCTGTTTATAAATAACTGCCTATTGTAAAGGAATATTTTCGTATCAATTATGTTTGTAACGGGCTTATTCTCGAAAGCTCAACACGAAAATTAACAATAATTTCATCATCAAACAATAATATACTGTTTACAATATCCTTTGTTAGATACACGTCCGTCAAACGATTTCAGTCGGCCTTTGAAAAAAGATTACAGCAACATCCGGTAGATTGTTCTATAACAATAAGATGAAGCAACTTCTGTTTCAGTGTGCGTGTTCTTTAAATATAATAATTGGACATTCGGTTACAGGTACCGCTATTTTTAAAAATTCTAACTAATAACATTTAAGGTCTGGCCAGATATTAATAGGATTGACACTCTGAAATCAGGTCTCTTTTCTTTTTTTTTTGGTCAGGAGGAAATCGCCGGACTTCCGCCCTCCGCTGGGGACGGTGGGCGGAGCATGTCGGAGTCGAACCGACTAAAGCCTCCTGTCGCTCAACAACCAACGTCCAAACCTCACATGAGACAGAACTCATGAAAAGGCAAAGGGGGGAAAGTGAAGTGTTTAGTGCGGAGCACATCTCTCCCATCACCCTCCCCCTCGGGACGCCGGACTGGCGGTCGTCGGCGCCACGACCACCAGCCATCTCGGTCGGCAGGCTATCCGGAGCCCGCCTAGATGGCGCCGGTTAGAGTGACTTATCCTACGGAATACTCAGCTGGGTCAGAACCAGCGTGGGTCGAGGATAGCCAGCCTTCCATCACCCGGATGCTCTTTCGTAAAACGCGTGCAGAGCAGCTTGCACGTCGTCTTCTTAGGTCCCCCTCGCCGGTCCCCAGGGCTTGGGCGAGATCTGCCTCTCTGGCCCCCGCTCGAAGGCGGCGGGCTTGCGCGTCTCTAACGCGCCCCGCTGAAATCAGGTTTCAAGGTTGTGGTATTTGCATTGTCTATGAACTCTACGATGTATATGCACGCCGATAACCAGAACTCCAAATCGTCCATGAGCCTTTTTAACAGTTACGAAAACTCAAATGAGTACCTAAAAATTACAGTTTCATTACATTAAATTTACTATAAATGCAGTTATTGTTAGTGTCAATCTAAGTGCTTGATGTTAGGTATTTTCATATCAATACATTAGCAATAGAAACTACAAAGTCTATCTATCTAGCCTCAATGTACTATTATGTACTATGACAACAGGAAATTTAAATAGATACTTATATACTTAATGAATTTAATACATATTATTTTTCAGCGCATCAATAAGGGATGTAGCAGTGAAATATCTATATAGGTATATTATGAAGCAAAAACTTTGTATCCCTTTTTACGAACATTGCGCGGACGGAGGAGTATGAAGTTTTCCACACTTATAGAGAATATAGAGAAGAAGTGCACAATGCTAATATTTTTTTTAAATAATGCATAAAAGATACATTAAATCAATAAAGAAAACATTACACACACTACATGCCATGTATTTGACGCACACACGCATGCATACTATTTATTGTCAAACTTTTGTGCTTGACGTCTGTTGTCAAATTGAGAATAGATTAAATATTGTTCGTCTTTGTTAATATTTTTTATAGTGTAGTCTTGGCAAAATTTGTGATTATAGAAGTATAAAATACAATCATAATAGTGTATAAACTTACAATTCCAATTAAATATAGTCGAATTTCGACTACTGCGGGATCTCTAGTAAACATAGAACTTTACAATTGTCAAGATTGCAACTTTGATGTTTTTTTTACAATAATTCATATCACAGTAGCCAAAGTCACTAAGCCAATGGTGCGACTAAAGGATGAAAAGGAATTGCAAATTATAATTGCCTTTTCCGAGAACAGAATTCAATTCGTGAAATAAAACAATGTCACCGGACCGAAGATTTTTGAGCGTTCGAATAAAAATGTAATTAAAAATATACAATATTAAAACAGAAAGCGAACTTAAAACTTTACGACTTAATTAACCGCCGGAGCTTTAACGTCCGTCGTCATAAAAGCTTTTACGAGTAAATTAATTGAATTGAAAAAAGCTGTGAACAACGTTTCTGCTGAGGCAGTGATTTGGTTTGTCGAAAAGTGGTTTTTGATTGGTCAATGTTATTGATTGAGTTACAATACATTTATTCGTGAGAGAAATCGCGACGGGTTAATGTCGGGTTTACTGTTGGTAGGACGTCTTGTGAGTCCGCACGGCTAGGCACCATCACCTTGCCTATTTCTGCCGTGAAGCAGTAATGCGTTTTGGTTTGAAGGGTGGGACAGCCGCTGTAACTATACTGAGAAATTAGAACTTATATCTCAAGGTAGGTGGCGGCATTTATGTTGTAGATGTCGATTGGTTCCGGTAACCGTTTAACACCAGGTGGGCCGTGAGCTCATCCAGCCGCCTAAGCAATAAAAAACCTACCCGTGTGGACTCACAAGAGGTCCTATCACCAGTAATTACGCAAATTACAATTTTGCGGGTTTGATTTTTATTACACGATGTTATTCCTTCAACGTGGAAGTCAGTCGTGAACGTTTGTTAAGTACGTATTTCATTAGAAAAATTGGTACCCGCCTGAGATTCGAACACTATTGCATCACTAGATACGAATGCACTGGACGACTTATCCTTTAGGCCACGACGACTTCAACGACGACTTGATTGCTATGGTAATAACATGTCTTTCTTCAAATTAAATGTGCAGCGATTACTTTACAGTTGACAGCCTTACTAACTGACATAACTGACGTCGATTAGATACTATCAAGTGGCTCGTATGATATATATATATATATTTTTATTGCCCCTGTAGGCAGACGAGCATACGGCCCACCTGATGGTGAGTGGTTACCGTCGCCCATGGACTTCAGCAATGGCAAGGGCAGAGCCAAGCCGCTGCCTACCGTTTAATACTCTCCACAAGCCTCGTTTGAAGAAGGATATGTCACAGCGCTCGGGAAACACCGTGGAGGGGGGCTCATTCCATAGCCGGATTATCCCTCTATGTAAGAAAAAATAATAATTACAATCTATACTAATATTATAAAGAGGAAAGATTTGTTTGTTTGTTTGTTTCGAATAGGCTCCGAAACTACTGGACCGATTTGAAAAAATCTTTTTCCATTAGAAGCCGACATTGTCCCTGATGAACATAGGCTCCTTTTTTTTTTTTTTTATTTTTTTTTTTTGGTTTCATGTGTGTTTTAATGTTTCCGAAGCGAAGCGAGGGCGGGTCGCTAGTGTCATAATAAACGGCTCCAACCCAAAATTACTCGAACAAGAACATCTGCGTATTTAAACATCTACCGTCGGGGCTAAGAGACCATAAACGTTTCTCAAACTTAGTTACGATTCTTATATTGCATACGTAACGTTAATGTTATAGTCCTACATTCTGTACGAGACAAAAGGGCCTCCTGTAGCGGGAGCGTGTACAGAAATTAGCGTTGGGAAGTCGACTTTGTGCTTCGTGACTGAGTAAGGTGTGGTAAGTTTGCTAGCGGGTATTTCTTTTAATCGCACCATTTCCTGCACAATGGAATTGATATTAACAATAATCTATTCATTACTGAATAACAACAGCATAGCGTCGTTGTCAAACCAAAATTTGCTATGTGCACTTTTTGAGATTTTTACTTTTTGACCTTTTCGTATAGTTCACAGCCCTATCTATCGTATAAAAAAAACTGTTATGTATCTATAGCTTTAATATTTATTTATAGCTTTCATTTGATATAGTTCTTAAAAATTCACCTTCATAAAAAAAAAATATACGAAAATGTTTTTACTCGTCAATTCAAAATAGAGTTTTTGCCCATAGCTGATTTTAGTTTGATAGCGACAATAGCTTCCTTTGAGATTACGCAGTATAGTTGTCAAATATATTAATACAATCAATGAAAACTAACGTCTAATCTGCAACGTAACTTTCTTAAAGTATTAGGTTAGTTCTTGAAACTATTATCATCACATTTACCGAAATCCTTATTAAGCAATTGAGGCACCATGTAAACTCTTAAGATACCAAGTAGGTAGACTGGTGATACGAACGTTATTCGTAGCTTTTACATCTGCAAGATTTGTTGGAATGAAGTTCCTTATGGGATGATGTGAAGGGGTACGACCGTAACGTAAGATTTTTATTGGTATTGCACACAGTGTATGACTTAACTTTGTTATAACGTACAAACTAGTAATGCACATAGTGTATATGGGCGCAAACGCCACTGTTGGCAATAATTAACATAATAATATATAGTTTAGTTTATTATATGTTAATATTTATTAATTATTAGCAACAAAACTGTTAATCTACCATACTTAATAATTAGCAGACACTGTTTTGATGTGAAAATGTTCAGAATATGTTTAATGTTTATATTATTGTTTAAAAACACAAATGACTGTATAAATGATTAAATATGAATAAAGCATAAATATTAATAATAATTTATATTATAATTAACAGTACTAATAATTTAATTAAGTATTGTAATTGTTATGCAATGATGTTGTTGGCGCCATCTATTATTAGGCTGGATAATAACAATGTTAGTTAATATTGCTTAAAAGTAATTCATGTAGAGTAAATTAAATGTGAGTCATGTAAAATCACTAAAATATGTATTTTGAATATTAAGCTATGTTTTGTGAATTGTTTCGCAGTAATTACATTTGTTTGTATAAAAGAAGTTGTAGTTGCTATAACCAACACAAAATGGCTAATTGTGTAAAAACCACTGAATAACTCAGGCGTGGCTTTTTGTTGTAAACAAGTAATGTTAAAGTTTTATAGAATTGTATTGTATTTTCATTGTAAAAGAACTTATGTGTGTAAATCGTGGCTTAACGCCGACATGTACGACTTAACTTTGTAATAACGTACAAAAAATTACATTTTTATCATTCACTAGCGACCCGCCCTCGCTTCGCTTCGGAAACATTAAAACACACATGAAACAAAAAAAATAAATAAAAAAAAATAAAAAAAGTAGCCTATGTTCATCATGGACAATGTCGGCTTCTAATGGAAAAATAATTTTTCAAATCGGTCCAGTAGTTTCGGAGCCTATTCGAAACAAACAAACAAACAAATCTTTCCTCTTTATAATATTAGTATAGATTGACCACGATATCAGAGCGTTCGTGTGCGCAATACACTATAGTCCAAGATCCTAGGGCCCCCAGACGTCACGTATTTTCTGACGAAATGTGGCCGAATGCGTAGTGTTAGTATGTACTAAGAACGCATGCCTACCTGCTACCTTGCTTAAACGGCCAATTTTCAGGTATCAGGTACTCAAGGTACATAGGTGCATAGCTCAGCATAGGTAGAAAAAAGAAAAAGATAAACAAAATCGCTGTAATAAGAGCCGCGACCTTATTACCTTAATATTCGTGCAAGCTTTTATATTATACTAATGGATTTAGCAGATACGCCTTTTCATTGTAGACACACAAACGAGACAAGTTGTTGAAACAAATTTAAAGTTTTTTCTGTTTTTTTGTTTCATTTTTAGTCGCTCTTTTTGCAACGCTTTGTCGTTTCCGAGAAAATTGTTTTTGTTTGACTTATCGTTGCTCTCGTGTGCCGTGAAATTTAAATTAACTTTGACTTCTGGCTTGTCATATTGTTTGTTGAAGTTATTCGCAATTGTTTCTGCGTCTTCGTACGTAAGTTCGTGTGTGTATATTACAATGAATCTTATTAAAGCACACGAAATCTCTTATTTAGTGCATCGTAGAACATATTTTAAATCAAATGCTAAAATCTATACTAATATTATAAAGAGGAAAGATTTGTTTGTTTGTTTGTTTCGAATAGGCTCCGAAACTACTGGACCGATTTGAAAAATTCTTTTGCCATTAGAAGCCGACATTGTCCCTGATGAACATAGGCTATTTTTTTTTTTTTTGGTTTCATGTGTGTTTTAATGTTTCCGAAGCGAAGCGAGGGCGGGTCGCTAGTGCTAAAATAAAAGTGTTCTTAACTACATCGTGTCGAATCGATTGCAAATTATTAAGTAGTTGTTTAAGTTACAAATCGATTAATATCTTCAACATGATGTTGATTTACTTAACAAAATGCCACGTGTTTTTTCAATCTCTCGAATCATAGATTTTACATAGTAATCTCTAAGCTTATTATTGATAATTTACAAACGCGATATCTTTGCCACGCCAATTACGGGGGCATAATCTAAAACAATTGAGATCGGGTAATACACAAAGTTCTTAATGACCTAAAATACAATGAGGGAATGAGTTTTTTTGTTATTACCATGACGAAAGGCGAACCCACCCACCTGATCGTAATTAGGGCCGTCGCTGGACACAAGTAATGCCAGGAGCAAAGCGAAGCCGCTGAATTTCCAAGGCTGAAGAAGGACATGAAATTTCTGCCGTGAAGCAGTAATGCGTTTCGGCTTGAAGGGTTGGGCAGCCGTTGTAACTATACTGAGATCTTTGAACTTATATCTCAAGGTGAATGGCACATACGTTGTAGATGTCTATGGGCTCCGGTAACCACTTAACACCAGGTGGGCTGTGAGCTCGTCTACCCATCTAAGCAATAAAAAAAAATATGTGTGGTGTCGTGGGACACCGGATAGTAACGAAGTTCCTTAATATAAAAATATTAATTTTTAGTTCTATTCGAGGTATAAAGAAAATAATTATTTGGGTACATATTATACAATTCTTCATTCTGATTTTTTATTGATATAAATAAAAAAAAAACTACTTTACAAAGTTATCGACTTTATTATATTCACAATGATTTAAAAAATATATATAATAAAATTATGTTATTTTTTGTACGTTATTACAAAGTTAAGTTATACACTGTGTGCATTACTAATAAAAATCTTACGTTACGGACGTTTTCTCCCGGTTATGGTACCTACCACTCCGCATCGTCCCATAAGGAACTTCGTTCCAAAAATTTTGCCCTCGGAAATACCGTGAAAGGAAGTTCATTTTAGAGTCGCGTGCCAAGAAGCAAAAATGATCGCTTAAAACGCCCCGACAACGAACGCAGCCGTCCCGAATGATAGGAATTAATTTTGCTCGCATGGCGGGTGGTGCGACTGTATAGAGAAGATGATGAGATTATCTGGAACATTTGTTCAGAGCAAGCTCGCTCCGGATGGTTTCATTTTGTGAGTATTATTTCTTTGATATTTCCCTGTACTGTAGTTGTTATTAAACAATTTTAAAAGACAATAATGCAAAGCGTGTGTTGTAATAAAAATACTGCTGCATTGTTCTTCCGCCGGTTCTTTTCGGAGCTGTGGCTATTTTTTTTGAACCGATAAAATAGATACTTAGTTTTGCACTAAGCAAGCATGCCTGTTTGTAGTTTGTTAGTTGTAAGTTTGTACACTATTATGATTGTATTTTATACTTCTATAATCACAAATTTCGCCAAAACTACACTATAAAAAATATTAACAAAGACAAACAATATTTAATCTATTCTCAATTTGACAACAGACGTCAAGAACAAAAGTTTGACAGTAAATAGTATGCATGCGTGTGTGCGTCAAATACATGGTATGTAGTGTGTGTAATGTTTTCTTTATTGATTTAATGTATCTTTTAAGCATTATTTTAAAAAAATATTAGCATTGTGCACTTCTTCTCTATATTCTCTATAAGTGCGGAAAATTTCATACTCCTCCGTCCGCGCAATTTTCGTAAAAAGGGATACAAAGTTTTTGCTTCACGTATTAATATACAGATTAACTAAAAGCTGTATATTTTCGTATTCGTATGTCGTATAACTCTTGTCAGAGCGGTCGTGGTCGTCAACCAGCATTATTGCTGTTGATGATTAGGCTTTACTATAATTTAAAAGTAATCTATTTAATCGACCAGATTATATGTGGTCGAGTTCACGGCTCATCTGGTGTTAAGTGGTTGCCGACGCCCATAGACATCGATAACGCAAATTCCGCCACCCACCTTGAGACATGAGTTTTAAATCTAAGTTTTTTAGTCCAACTGCTTCGCCTTTCAAACTGAAACGCATTAATGCTTCACTGCAGAAATAGGCAGGGCGGTGGTACCTACCCGTACAGACACACAACACGCCTTACCGCCATATGTACTTTTATTTCGGTAAGAGCAACGCCATCCATCATCGAATAGCGGAAGCGAATATCAAAGGAATTAGTAAAATTGAGAGCGCTAGGGTAGTAAAACGCCATCTATTGTCAGAGAGCGGGAACACATGTCGAAGCTACTCGACCTGTCAAACTGCGCTCGATAAATCTGGAGATATCGCATCGACTATAAAAGCGTGGCAGAGATGACATGAAGACAATTAGTAATCGGATCACCTGAAGCGAAGCGGAAGAAGCGAACTTTTGTACTGGTGGTAGGACCTCTTGTGAGTTCGCGCGGGTAGATACCACCGCCCTGCCTATTTCTGCCGTGAAGCAGTAATGCGTTTCGGTTTGAAGGGTAGGGCAGCCGTTGTAACTATACTTGAGAACTTATTCTCAAGGTGGGTGGCGCATTTACGTTGTGGATGTCTATGGGCTTCAGTAACCACTTAACACCAGGTGGGCTGCGAGCTCGTCCACCCTTTTAAGCAATAAAAAAAAAAAAAAAATTAAATTGTTTATTAAGTGTTTTAAGTTAAATAGAGCTTTAATCTGTACTTCGGTAGAAATTTAATTTACCGAACCCCAGCGCGTAACAATAGGTATAATGCTTTAAATTTTTATCTCATACTAGCTAACCCGGCAGACTTCGTAGTGCCTCAATTGATAAATAAAAGACCTAAAATTTTGTAAAAAATAACCTTAAACAAAAAAAAAAAAAAAAAATTGTTATTTTTAATTAATTCCGAGCAATTTCATATCTATCTAATCTTTTAAACCTTCTCTGGAATTCCACAAATAACTCAAGACCAAACTTAGTCAAATCGGTCCAGCCGTTCTCGAGTTTTAGCGAGACTAACGAACAGCAATTCATTTTTATATATATAAAGATAGATAGATTATTTGAATACGAGCATTTAAATTAATGAAAACCTATACATTTCTCTGCGTCCGTATTCACGTTAAGAAACGCACTGAACTGTATAGGGTGCCCGATTTCGAAAAGAGTAACTGACGCGTTATTTCCTGCGCGTGTTGCCAGAACGAGAGATATTTTAAAAATAATGTTTAGTAACGTGAAAATGCGTATTTTTTGTTTGTTTCACAAACTCTTTTGGCGTATGCTTGGTTAGTTTATGTAACGTCTAGTGAGGTATGTGTTATCGCAGCTACGACTGTTACGAAGCGAATTAGGTCACAATCTAGCTGGTAACAACGCGATTTCAACTGAGCTACTCAAATCAAGACTATGAAGGTGGACGATTGCCACCGCTACCAATACTTTGTTCAATTAGTTCTATATACTTAGTCTGGCCATAAATAGTGTTACAATTAAAAATAAACAAAATATTACATTTGAATTTGGAATCGGTCATTCTTATATCATTGCTCATTGAGTTTTCTCATTTTGGCGCCAATACATCGTACACTATTTTGCGATATTAAAATGGAGTGAGGTGATAAAGAGAACCGAATCGCTGTGATTGCATTACACAAAGTAGGTATGGAGCCAAATGCAATTTTTAAAACTCTCCTTACGCTTGGTATTAGTAAAATGTTTGTGTACCGGGCTAATAATAGGTGCAATGAGACCTCCTCTGTTTGTGACAGAAAAAGATCGGGCCGTCCACGTAGCGTTCGTACAAAAAAGGTGGTCAAAGCAGTACGGGAAAGAATTCGAAGAAATCCTGTCCGAAAGCAAAAGATTTTATCTCGGGAGATGAAGATAGCACCTAGAACCATGTCGCGTATTTTAAAAGATGACTTAGGACTTGCAGCCTATAAGAGACGTACTGTTCATTTCTTAACTGATAATTTAAAAGAGAATAGGTTGGTAAAATCGAAACAACTACTGAAGCGGTACGCAAAGGGAGGTCATAGAAAATTTTTGTTTACGGATGAGAATTTTTTTACAATTGAGCAACATTTTATCAAACAAAATGACCATATTTATGCTCGAAGCTCTAAGGAAGCTTCCCGATTAGTCGACAAGCGATTTCCCGATTAGCAACGTGGGCACTATTCCACTTCAGTGATGGTTTGGTGGGGTATTAGCTATGAAGGAATGACTGAGCCATACTTTTGTGAAAAAGGTATCAAAACATCGGCACAAGTGTATCAAGATACCATTCTTGAGAAGGTAGTGAAGGCCCCTTAACAACACCATGTTCAATAATCAAGAATGGTTCTTCGAGCAAGACTCGGCGCCAGGTCATAAAACTCGGTCTACGCAGTCTTGGTTGGAAACGAACGTTTCGGACTTCATTAGAGCTGAAGACTGGCCGTCGATCTTAATCCGCTGGATTATGATTTATGGTCAGTTTTAGAGAGTACGGCTTGCTCTAAACGCCATGATAATTGGGAGTCCCTAAAACAATCCTTACGATTGGCAGTGAAAATTTTCCCATGGAAAGAGTGCGTGCTTCTATTGATAACTGGCTTCAACGTTTAAAGGACTGCATTGCAGCCAATGGAGACCACTTCGCTTTTTATACTTTAAATTGTTTTATATTTATGTATTAAACTAACACACTGTAAAAGTAATAAATGTTTTTATAGTTAAGAATTTTATTTTCCTATGTCTCAGTATTTATGGCAAGACTAGATCAACAAATAAATGAAGACACTCCATTGAAACTTCAGTTTCGAGTCTTCAAGTATTAGTACCAGTGGCTCAATTGTCTGGCATTGATGATGTCCACAGACTGCATGGTTCCTTTTACTACTAAGTGAACATAATATTTTCATAGAACCTATTTTTGCCTAGATGACATAATCTTTTACGCAAACTCACAAGAGAACACTATGAATTTTCTAAATCGATTCCAGTTTTCAAAACAATCAACGGAATATGTAATTTGAAGTCGGCTTGATAATCTTGCAACACAGATCCTTTTCTGCGTTTGACTTAGAATGTTAGTGTACCGAATCAAAGGTAAGTATGTAAGGATCGAAATGGAGCTTTCATTCGGATTCCTGGGAAGCTCGAACTATTATTGGGTATTTGGAATTTATATTTGACTGCTACCAAACCATAAAATACACGTATTCAATGAGAATTCTTGGAGATTAAAGGTTTTTGAAAAACCAAATAAACTGTATTAATATTGTGAAGTTGTTAAATAATTAAAGAATAACATCATCTAATAACATTTAAACCCGCAAAATCATAATTTACGTAATTACTGGTGGTAGGATGTTTTGTGTCTGCACGGGCAGGTACCACCATCCTGCCTTTTTCTGCCGTGAAGCAGTAACGCGTTTCGGCTTGAAGGGTGGGGCAGCTGTTGTACTGTATAAACTGAGACTTTAGAACTCATGTCTCAAGGTGGGTGGCGGCAATTACGTTGTTGATGTCTATGGGCCCCGGTAACCACTTTACATCAGAGCGATAACAAAGAAATATAATTTTAACTTAACATGGCCAAATATATTCTAGCAACACAAACTATATAACTTTTTCTATAAATTATCCATGAATTTTGCTCCTGTCATGACTGGCGCCAATGCAAACTGGAGAACTAATATAATCTTAAATATTTCCTCTTAACGCACTAGCATCAAACAGTTTCACTTATTGTTTTTCAATACTTCTCGTCTTTTTGTATTTTCTATTCAAATAAAAGGCATCATCAGTATTGGTATTAAAAATAACGACAGAATCATTCCGGTTTTCGTTAACCCGACCCGAATTGATTATTTGGTGTCATATCCCTTGTAAGTCGTTATCCAAAAACAATAGAACACGCTAAATTACGCCTATACATAAAGCAAACCGCTTAAATTAAATATAATAAGCGAAAAACACGCAACTTCCGTAAAGCATTAATCTTATCAACTACACATAAGCATCAATCACTAAAAAAAAATTTCCTGTGTGCTTTCGTGAAAAGTTCGCGAATAGGGTGATAGCCCTGCTGATACTGAGTTGTTGAATTTCAACAATAAATCATTTAGCTGACAGGTTTCGGGGTCGAATAGGGTTAGTGACACCCCTTTTTTTAATATTCGCTCGGGTCAAAACGGTATGTGAAACTCAATTTATTTTTGGTTTCAGACGTCCTCAGACTTACTGGAATCGGTGGGTCAGCTTCAAACACCATCTTGCGACATCGAAGTCTTGTTTTTATTAAGCGCTTATTGAAGTTTTTTTTTATTGCTTAGATGGGTGGACGAGCTCACAGCCGACTTGGTGTTTAGTGGTTACCGGAGCCCATAGACATCTACAACGTAAATGCGCCACCCACCTTGAGATATAAGTTCTAAGGTCTCAGTATAGTTACAACGGCTGCCTCGCTCCTCAAACCGAAACGCATTACTGCTTCACGGCAGAAACCAACTCGTGCGGACTCACAAGAGGTCCTACCATCAGTAAAGATACAAGAGGTCCTACCACCAGTAAGTATGTACGACAAGGTAAGACTGTAGGGAGCAAAATGGGCCTCACTATTATTAATTTTTTATTATCATTATACTGTAATCCGTACGGGTAGATACCACTACTCCAGCTATTTCTGCAGCAAAACAATCAAGTGGTCCAATTTGACATTAATAAGACCATTGATGCTTCGAACTCATTACTCATAGAGAGTGAGGCTCAAGCTGTGATGACCATGGGCTCCGGTGACCAGTTAAGCTATGAGCTCATCGTCTGTCTAACTTGATAAAGAACACACACACACACACACACATCGTTCACACTCACCCAAAGAGTTATAATGCACAAAAAACCAACTTAAATGCAAATACGTGCCATAAATATTTACTAGTTTGTCATCCGAGTCATACACTAAAATACGCTCACAAATTTTACAAAAAGAATTCATACAGCTTGCCGAGGATCCTTTGGCTCTTGAATATTTCATGTTCGTGTGAGGAGGTCACGGCGTGATACAGCTCAAAGGCTTATTCATGAGATTTAAGGACACGTAAACACAGTCCGGCGATAATCATATTCTATCCTTAGTCCTTAATCCGCGTTTAAGAGTGTCAGTTTCTTTTATAAGGGTGGACAGTTGTCATTTATTTTTATAAGAGAATTTATACCGAATTATAATAATATAAAGAGGTTCGTGGGTTCCGCGAAGTATTCATGCGGTCCAGTTCTAATAAGGACACAGCGAGTACATTTGAGAATAAAAGAACATGCTGCAAGAGCAAAAAGAAGAAGAGCATGCCAAGTACCAGAAGAAGTTAAAGTGACCTCAGAATCTGTCGTAATGATTTCGGAATGTAATGTAAAATACAGCATGCATTATAGTGCCCCAATATAACATTAAAACAAATGCAAAGTATATATTAAATACAATAAATACAATGGACGGTCTTATCAGATGGACAATAATCATTTAAGGAAAGAAATTACTGAAAGCAGCTTACTTACCGATTGAGTAATATTTAAATAAATATCAAAAGTGATAATGATACTAATTTACTGCTAAAATTAGTAGCTAAATTGAATAACTGAAGACTAATCGACCGGCTAATTAAACATTTTAAGTGTAACTTAAAAAAAAAGGATATTTGGTCAAAGTAATGAAATAAATGGAAGTAAAGAAATGAAAATGCACACCGAATTTTGGACGCTCCATAGATTTATTAGATCTAATAAATCGTTATACCAAGATTAGATGCCAAAAAAAGTTATAGATGTTGGTAAGAGAGTAGCAGATCTGAAATGAAGTTTGGGCGGACACTTAGAAAGATGAAATAACAATTTTATTGATCAGTAGGACATAGACGGAACGGTGACTTAGGTGTCGTCGCCGAGGTGCCGAAAGATCTATGACGCGGTAGACCGGGGGCGCGGTTAGTACGGTAAGGCAGACGTGGAAGAGAATGGTGGACGATTGAACATTATGGCATAAATAGGGGAGCCCTACGTCCAGCAGTAGGTACAAAGGGGCTAAATATATGGGCTAATACGATGAAAGAAACTACTTGTAGTGTCTTCTATCTTTGCTACATGTGAAAATTTTCAATCAGATGTTTAGAAAATTAAGTTGAAATATTTCGTTACCTAGATAGAAACAGGCCAAGCTCATAATATGCGCGTGTTAAAAAGCAGTTGGATTTTAATTAATATAAAATTTTTTTTTTGTGAAATCTCAACGAAACATTTTTAAATAATGAAAATAACGAAAATCTAGTAATTGGAATAGTTTTTCATAAAAAAATTCTACGTAAAATTTCATAATAATGAATCGATGTGTAATAGTGTATGATCTAATGCTGATAAAAAAGTATGAGCTAATGCTCGTGTTTTAATTTAACCCCAAGTGACGTCACACTCAACGAAATTGCGTTCAACTGAGGATCTTTCAGTATGCGGGTGGCCATTTTGAGTAATCAGAGCTGCTGGTATCCCTTTTATTGCACACATGGACGAACTTAAACATTTCTTCTGTCGTTGACGGGTTCTATTCTTTAGTTCGAATAGCTGTTTTTTGTTTTTGTCAGGAGGAAATCGCCGGACTTTCGCCCTTCACTGGGGATGGAGGGCGGGGCATGTCGGAGTCGAACCGACTAAAACCTCCTGTCGCTCAACAACCAATGTCCAAACCTCGCATGAGACAGAGCTCATGAAAAGGCAGAGGGGGGAAAGTGAAGCGTTTAGTGCGGAGCACATCTCCCCCATCACCCTCCCCCTCGGGACGCCGGACTGGCGGTCGTCGGCGCCACGACCACTAGCCCTCTCGGTAGTTCGAATACCTACTTCATATTTTGAACCATGAGGAACTAGCCGTAAGGCACTAATTCCATTTACGAACAATGAAAGTGGCGATAATACACTTTCATTCAAATCTTGCCAGCGATAACGTTCCTTCGTTCTCCTCGAAGGAAATTCAACTTTATTTAAAGGTCGTCTAATGAAAATTTTCAACGGCAATTGAGTGTTCTATGTATAATCGTGGCTAAATTGGAATCTTCCGCTTCGCAGTGAAATGCATAGATTGGTTCTACGCTGTCAGAGATGTTTTGATAATGGATGCGATTTATATAGTTTCATAATCATGATTATTATTTCTAGCAGAAATTATTGTAAACAACAAAAACACCTGTACGTATTTTATGAGATGTTTTGGTTTTGAACTTTTACCGTTATGTACAGTATTTATATGTTCAATTTAGTTCCCGATATTTAAGCAAGCACTATGATCACGGGTCGATATTCAGTCACAGCAGAAAGGAAACCAACAAATCAATTATCCATTTCGATGCTTAGGGCGTTTTGGTCACGTACCATCCAGTTTTTTTTTAATTATTATTATTGCTTAGATGAGTGGACGAACTCACAGCCCACCCGGTGTTAAGTGGTTACTGGAGCCCATAGACATCTACAACGTAAATGCGCCACGCACTTTGAGATATAAATTCTAAGGTCTCAGTATAGTTACAATGGCTGCCCCATCCTTCAAACCGAAACGCATTACTGCTTCACGGCAGAAATAGGCGGGGCGGTGGGACCTACTCGTGCGGACTCAAGACTCAGAGTCAGAGACTCAAGAGGTCCTACCACCAGTTCAGGAATTGATTCCCTGCAACGATATATAATGAGCGCGAAAGAGGTTAGAGAAGAGTTATCAAGGGGTCGCCGGCTTGACGTTGCTGGTGTCTCTACACTGGAATCCCACTGAGTTTCTCGCCGGATCTTCTCAGTGGGTCGCTATTCTGATCCGGTGGTAGATTCTGCGAAGCACTGTTCTTGCTAGGGCTAGTGTTAACAAATTCTTTCAGGTTAAGCTTGTGAGCTCATCTACTCACCCAGACGTAGCTGGAATAGCCTCGTAGGCATATCAAATAGGTTGGAGGAAAAAAAGTGGGCCGGGCTGGGGCCGCTTTTTTGCAATAGGATTGAAACTTTGACCCGATGTCTCAAGGTGGGCAGCGCATCTATACGCTCTGGTAACAAATTTATACCAGGTGAGCCGTAAGATTATCTGTCCTACTAGAGGAATCACAAATACAAAACAAAACCCCTTGATTTCCCGCGGCCTATAACAACAAAAAGTCGAGTTAACAGCGGCACGATTTGTACCGAAAATAATCCGGAATTTACATCGTACATTTTTCACAAAAAAACACAATGAACTGCCACGCTTTCATCGTGTTCAAACGCCTCAAAAACTTGACTAAAAACCATAATTAATCATTGGGTAACACGGCCCCTGTCACATACAGTCGGCTTATGTCTCTGTCCTGTTGACAATACACTGCACGCCTAGTTTTATATTCCAGTGTTTGAGCAGGGGCAGGACAAGCGGCGTTTCAGAGTAATTTATTGTGAATCCCAACGTATTTAGGTCAGAATACCTTACATATGTAGCCTAGAATGGCGCTACATTATCAGCTCCCTCTATGGATTAAACGGCCGTCTGGTGTAGTGGTAAGTGACATAGTCACTACACAAGGGGGTCGCGGGTTCGAATCCCGCCAAGGGAAGATATTTGTATGATAAATATAAATGTATTGTCCAGGGTTATGGATGTATATTAAATATATGTATGTCTGTAATAAAAATCTTACATTTATTTTCCGTTATCTGGTACCTGTAACACCAGTTCTTTACGAACTTATCACGGGACCAGTTAACGTGGCGTGATTCTTAGTAAATATTTATTATTTATTTATATATTTATGGATATCATTAAGGGATTAATCAGAGACCGATTTTTTTTTGGACAAAGAGCCGGCTGCTGAGTGTGCGGACTGCCAAAAGAGGCGGTCAGCCGTGGTCCGGTACTGTGGTCAACATTGTAACCAGACTTAGCTAACCCTAACGACCCTCGTCGTCTCGGCGACTTCTGTCGTTCGTATTGTTGGCGTTCCGGAATATCCCGCTGGACGAAAACCAGTCTGCTTCCAGCCGCTCCGTAATTGTTGTGCTCATTCAGTGTAACAGCCTCAATTCCCTTCAGTCACCCCACATAGCCTTCACCAAAAACCTAGCATATCGCGATCGCTAGTGCGCTTTTTCGTGGTGACAGGCCACATTGTTCACTCTCGTAGCCACTTAAAACCGTCTTCTCGTACGAACGTAAAGATGTGTGAGCAATACAATAAGTTTTAACTGAGTTAAATTCGTTGTTCAAGATGAATGAGGCAAATTGCATTCATTACAGAGCTGTATGTGTCACTCTCTGATCCATAAACTACCAGTCTATTTGCGGACCTATTGGTATGTAAAATCCCCAACCACCGGATGCACTAAAGCATTTACTATACGATATAAACTATATCACAAATATCCGATGTTGCTACACTCATGAAATTTACAATGTTGAGAGCTATCATATGTGCTAATCTATGTGATGTTTGTTAGAAATCTTATCTAAATCCGTTAAGACATTTCTAATTGAGTAACAAGCTCAATTTCGCAATTTTGTTTTTAGATTGGCACCAAATACAATTAAATGAAGATGGTGGTAAAGGGTTAATAGAAGGTGAGAATTTATGGATTGCCGAACGAATGCCACTAACTTTTTTTTTTTGTTGCTTAGATGTGTGGGCGAGCTCTAAGCCCACCTGGTGTTAAGTGGTTACTGGAGCCCATAGACATCCACAACGTAAATGCGCCACACACCTTGAGATATAGTTTTAAGGTCTCAGTATAGTCACAACGGCTGCCCCACCCTTCAAACCGAAACGCATTACTGCTTCACTGCAGAAATAGGCGGGGCGGTGGTACCTACCCGTGCGGAGTCACAAGAGGTCCTACCACCAGTAATTATGCAAATTATAATTTTGTGGGTTTGATTTTTATTGCACGACGCTATTCCTTCACCGTGGAAGTCAATCGTGAACATTTGTTAAGTACGTATTTCATTAGAAAAATTGGTACCCACCTGCGGGATTCGAACACCGGTACATCGCTCGATACGTATGCACCGGACGTCTTATCCTTTAGGCCACGACGACATAAAGTGATATTTAATAACTTTACCTTTAAGTGATATTATGGCGTTGTCCAAATCCTAAACTCCGCAAACGATCCTTCAAACAAAAGTAGCTCTTTTAAATCAAACAATAAAACCGAAAACTCCATACCACGGCCTGGTCGGTTAACGAGCTCTAACAAAACCTCGCTGAAATATCAATGATAACGTCCAAAGTAAACGAAGAATTTTTCCTTTTGAAACACTATTGGGGCGACCGTAAGATTGCATTCATTCTTTCAAAAAATATCTTTTGCCAATATTAGCACAGATATAACGGAAACCGATACTTCTTAGCATAATCAGAACGTGCTTTAGACCAGGGATGGGTAGATACGAGTCTACCCCAAGGGTAGGGACAATTGGATTACATTTTCGGACGGTCGCGATTCAGTCTTAGATTCTGCGAAGCACTGCTATTGTTAGGACTAGTGTTAGAAAATTATCTCAGGTAGTTCACTTACATGTACACGTAGCTGGAATAGTCCATTAGGCTACCAACTAATAGGTAGGGAAAAATTCTGATTGCAAAACTAGTTTTTCACTTTACTTTTCAAAGTGGCTACAAAAACTGTGATTTTCAAGAGCATCTCAAGTATGCTAGTGTATTCTAGTGAATCTTCTAGTTCTATTCTAAATGTGGGTCCGACAGCTTGGGATGAAACCCCCGCTGCGTTTCATGCTCTAACCAAATATTTTATCTTACATGCTCTAAACAACAAAAAACTTGTGTCTTATGGATCACTGACAAACCAGCACATAGTATATTAAATAGTAACATTAAAAATATGAATAATATAATAGAAAAAGAAAAGAACCCCCTGAAAACAATAAAAATATGTCAGCCGAGATTGTACATCTAAGCTAGAACTAAATCTACTGACATGATATCCTGTTTTTATTGTGATAGCACGGACTTATAATCGTGGATATCTTTTATTGGTTTACGTTGGCACTCGACCAAGTGACCCACTCAGTTTAACGAGGAGCTGACGGACATGTCAATACTGTGTTGTCATACAGTCCGTCTCGGCTCTCGTAAACATACACTGTGCATACATTCTGGCTATGATGTCCTAAATTAGCTTTAGCCCCTTCTCATGCTGTGGGCGTCGAAAAATGCGACTAAGGTATTTAGCGGAGAACTAGCTGCTATGTTTTCGGAGCATTATGGGGTGCTTTTCAGGATTTTTCTTACACTATTTTTAATTCAAATTTATTAAAATTTATTTATTATTTTTAATTTTTTAGTTGAATTTCAATTTTGACAAATTTTTTTTCAATTTTTTTTTTAATATTGAATTGTCAGTCCTCTATAAGTATACCAAATTTCGAGTTAATCCGACGTTTTAAAGGGGGTCAAAATCATGTTCAAAGATTCCGTTACAAACATACATACGTCTGAAGCCAATAAAAGCGTATTAAAAATTGTTGCCTGCCTTTGGGATTCAAATACCGGCACAATAGCGTTACTTGATAAGAATGCATCGAGCGTCTTATCGTAGGCCACGACCGCTGCAATTTCGATTTACGTTTTACAAGGACGCCCATGTAGGTAGGCATTACTATTCTGCCTATACATACCGCGAAGTAGTCATAGGTTCTAGTTTGAAGGGTAGTAGGCACTTTTTTTTTATTGCTTAGATGTGTGGACGAGCTCACAGCCCACCTGGTGTTAAGTGGTAACTGGAGCCCATAGACATCTACAACGTAAATGCGCCACCCACCTCGAGATATAAGTTCTAAGGTCTCAGTATAGTTACAACGGCTACCCCACCCTTCAAACCGAAAAGCATTACTGCTCCACGGCTGAAATAGGCGGGGCGATGGTACCTACCCGTGCGGACTCACAAGAGGTCCTACCACCAGTAAAAAATATATAAAACTAAAATAATAATAAATAATAAAATAATAATAAAATTATATAATACAACTGAGCCAAGTTGAGCCCCGTGAGCTCGCTTATACGTCCGTTGAAGCTATAATAGCCACTTGAGATTACTAGCAACAGGTAACCTCGCGTCTGAAGGTGTATTACGGCATTTATATTGTGATCTCGATGGGTTCCGGTAATCTTTTAATACGAGATGAGCTGGGAATACGTTTACCCCATCATGCAAGAAAAAAGTAAGCTGTTTGGTGGAGGATTTCTGCCATCACCAACAAGACAACGAGTACCATCATAGAAAATTTGAAAAACTATGATTAGCAGACAAATTAAAATTCTTTCACAAAGCAATGCTCTCAGGTACTCAAAATCTTTTGCAATATCAAAATTTCACCAACTATTAAATTACTTTAAATTCCTTTAGTGTCTCTCTTCGAAGTTGGAAAGTCAATCTTTGGCGTTCGCCAAGCCTTTGTCTGACGCGTTCAACTTAAAGCAATTAACTGACACTTGAACAATTTGCAAAGCAAAGAGATGGTACGATATTTTAGGTTTTTTTTTCTACTGAATCTCGACCCAATTAATTAACGGCTCCACATATAATTCTAAAATGGTCTAATACCAGAGCTACCCTTGAAGTTTCAACAGCCCTAAAACAATCTCAATGTATAATTGTGGTTCTACCGGAATGGAGTCTCCATTATGGTATCTTTTGCAAGCTATGACAGACCCTTGTTGAGAGAAGCTCTGAATACTCACTTGAAATTGGGTCTCATGATAGGCTGTATGCCAATCAAATAGGTCGCATCAACTTGAAAAGCTTCTCCAAACAAGGTTTGCCGAGAGTCCTCAGAACTAGACTATGGCTAGGTTGTATCCCTGGCATTGCTGATACCCATGAGCGACGGTAACTATTTAACATCGGGTAAGCCGTGTGTTTGTCTGCTAACAATGGTAATAAAAACGAAACAATATTGAATAGTAAGTGAATATTTTGTAAATCAAGAAAGTAGGGCAAGCTTGAGAATGGAGACACGGTTCTTGGACTTGGTCGACTGATCTTAAGGTGTGTCACATGTAGGTGTATGACATTGTCAAGTTATAGTAATAATTGAAGACATGAGCGGTTAAGTACCATTTTTAAGATTTTTGAGTTTTTACATTGAATGAAGGTGCTATGTGCCTATAAACCATATTAGACCTTAAAACCCCGGGCTTAAAGGCTGTTTTTAAAAATTACATGTGGTGAAGAAGCTATGTTCGAAGAAAAAGTACAAGTAACAAAAGCTTTGCGGTAGGCAGCGGCTTGGCTCTGCCCCTGGCATTGCTTAAGTCCATGGGCGACGGTAACTACTCACCACCAGGTGGGACGTATGCTCGTCTGCTTACATGGGCAATAAAAAAAAAGCTTGTTGTCCGTTTTCTCAAAATTTACAAATTGTTTCATCCACTGATGTCTTCAATTATTTGTTCTTGCGAATTAGACGTATTCAATGCGAGTTAGACAAACAGGATTTTAGTACCAGCCAAGAAACTTCTATACAATAGTTGTTATAAATAATAACTTTCTCAACTGGGAATTTCAGGAAAACCGAAAAAAACCCTCTTCCGAATATGAAAGGTTTTGCCAAGTTTTTTTTTTCGGGTTTCGCATTGTCCCTAGAGGCGGACCTCCGCACCTCAATAATCCCTTGCCACGTCAAATGCGGCTTTATGACATAATGTAGGAATCTGAGGCCTTGGCCTAATTGGAAGACGCCTGGTGTATTCGTATCGAATTATGCTTACATTGCTGGTACTTAAAACTAAATAGCATTTACAGATCTCAGTACTTTTGAAGTTTTTTCATTCATCAACGGACTCCCCAACGTTAAAAAAAGGATGCGTGTACTTATGTACGCGCGTAAGAAGTTATACTTTATTTTTATTAATTTTTTTTTTTTAAATAATAAATAATTAATATTTAACATTAAAAAATGAATGCTAATAACACTTTTTTTTACGAGTGTACATGCGCGAAAGTTCACCTGCGGCTATATTCAGACTCGCCAAGTTACGTCGGTCGTATTGTAATGAGCGATTTAGTGGGCAACTTCATTTCTGTTAAATTTGTGTCGCGGTGCGCGCGCATCGTAAAATTTCACTCTCATCAATTTTTCATAACGCGCCTAAAGAAGTATAACTTCAAAAAAGGTACCATTTTTTCTACTAAAATAACAAATATTCGCGAATGATTTCCACGTTGAAGAAGTAGCATCTCGAATAAATATCAAACGCGCAAAAAAATATTGCGTAATTACTGGTGGTACGGCGTCTTTTGAGTCCACATGAGTAGGTACCACCGCCCCGCCTATTTCCGCTGTGAAGCAGTAATGCGTTTCGGTTCGAAGCGTGGCAGCCGTTGTACTGTAAAAACTGAAGCTTAAAACTCATGTCTCAAGGTGGGTGGCGGCATTAATGTGTTTGATATCAATGGGCCCCAATGAGCACTCGACACAACTGACTGTCACAAGTTACGGGCCACGTTAACTTTGACTGTTCCATATTACTATTTTCCAGCAGTGATCTTAGGGAGCGAAATCAGCAAACCCCCGAACCCCAATACTGCGTTATAATACCAATCGCGCTGTGCATCGTGTAACCTAATTAGCCTCTTCGTATGACGCATGCAATAGTATCGCGTGTGCATTATACCAGTTTCTGAAATAGAAGCTCACAATAGCTCTGAATGCGTTTGTAAATGTGTTTCTTTAACCTCGTCTTAACCCTATACTGAAAATAGTTCGAAATGAGAAACAAGTTTATTTAAATGCATTTTAAAATGTTCGAGATGATGGATTATGTTGTGGTATGGCGTATTTTAAGTCATATTCAATTGTAAGGCTTATTTCTGCCGCCAATGTGTAATGCGTTACAGTTGGAGAAGTCAGAGAAGTAAAAATAAGTTGTTTTTTATCTAATAAGTAAATTTTACAATTGAGCAACATTTTAACAAACAAAATGACCGTATTTATGCTCAAAGCTCTAAGGAAGCTTCCCAATTAGTCGACAGAGAGCAACGTGGGCACTATCCGACTTCAGTGATGGCTTGGTGGGGTTATTGGGGGATTAGCTATGAAGGAGTGACTGAGCCATACTTTTGTGAAAAAGGTATCAAAACATCGGCACAAGTGTATACTTGATACCTTTTTAGATACCATTCCAAGATTAGATACCATTCTTAAGAAGGTAAGGAAGAAGATGATACCAGCATCTCGTTTTTACCATCGCACCGCCCGCCACCGGAGTAGAGTTCATCCATACTACCTGGAGCCGCTGCGGTCATCCACAGTGCGTTTCCAGAGATCTTTTTTGCCACGTACCATCCGGCTATGGAATGAGCTCCCCTCCACGGTGTTTCCCGAGCGCTATGACATGTCCTTCTTCAAACGAGGCTTGTGGAGAGTATTAAGCGGTAGGCAGCGGCTTGGCTCTGCCCCTTGCATTGCTGAAGTCCATGGGCGACGGTAACCACTCACCATCAGGTGGGCCGTATGCCCGTCTGCCTACAAAGGCAATAAAAAGAAAAAAAAAGCCCCTTAACAGCACCATGTTCAATAATCAAGAATGGTCCTTCCAGCAAGACTCAGCGCCAGGTCATAAAGCTCGGTCTAAGCAGTCTTGGTTGGATACGAACGTTTCGGACTTCATCAGAGCTGAAGACTGGCCGTCGTCTAGTCCCGATCTTAATCCGCTGGATTATGATTTATAGTCAGTTTTAGAGAGTACGGCTTGCTCTAAACGCCATGATAATTTGGAGTCCCTAAAACAATCCGTACGATTAGCAGTGAAAATTTTCCCATGGAAAGAGTGCGTGCTTCTATTGATAACTGGCCTCAACTTTTAAAGGACTGTATTGCAGCCAATGGAGACCACTTCGAATAAGCTTTTATACTTTAAATTATTTTATATTTATGTATTAAACTAACATACTTTAAAGTAATAAATGTTATTTGCAATAGATTTTTTTTTATTTTTAATTGTAACAGTATTTATGGCCAGACTAAGTATAGGAAAGTGTTATTGCAATATTGACATGTTGACACCATCTCTCAAGGGTCCACTGAATTTCTCGTCGGATTTTCTCAACGGGACGCGATTCCAATCCAGTAGTAGATTCTGAGAAGTACTGCTCTTGCTAGGGCTAGTGTTAGCAAATTCTTGCAGGTTGAGCGCGAGAGCTCACCTTCCCGTCAATGCTTGCTGGAGTAACCTCTTAAGCTATAGGTAGGGACCAGCAAATAGGTAGGGATTTTTTTGCCACAAAACGTGCCAATTTATCACATGTAATACTAACATACAAAGTATAACAATCCTATAATCATAGCTCGTTCTAACGTAACCGCTTTCACACAAACATTTCACGTTGTATTTCACGCAAACTTATGAACAGACAGTCACCTAGTTCATTTTCAATTAAAATCTAAGTTCAACGCGTTGTCAAAAGCAAGTTCGAAGCGTGACAGTCGCGAGGCGGCGCCAAGTTGCTCGCTCCACTTCTATCGATAAGTCTTGAAGTTGCAGTCTCTTAGCTGTCATCAGTTAATATGTTACTTCAAAGTAATACAGGCTCCATTGGAATAGTTCTCCGTTACTGGTAATAAGGCGTGAACCCGATGGATAGGGACGATCACTTTACCTACCTTGAAATAGTAAAACATTTCGGTTTGAAAACTGGAGCAGACGTTGTCTTGTCATACTGAGACCTGGGAATCACGTCTGAAGTTGTGGTGGCTTTTAAATTGTTAACGTCTGTGGGCTCCTGTAACCACTTAAGACTAGGTGGACTATGAGCTCGACCACTCGTCTAAGCAACAAAAAAAACGAAAATAACCGGTGATGTTACAACAATAATAAATTCAATCATGTTTTAAAAGGCCAAGCTAATTAAACACACATTGTGGTCGGTCCTTCAGCTTTATACAAAGGGAATTGAAAAATGACCACGGCCAGTGAACGGTCGTCTTCATTCATTTGTTTTTTCCAGTTTTGAAAAGTCCCACTCGTCATCTTTCTGTCTTAATCTATGTCTAGTCACTGTATGTCATACGTTCTGTCAAAGAGGCTGCACGCCATCAGAATTCCGTTACATAAAAATATAAAAACCTCAATTAAAAACTATCTCAACTCAACTAGAATGTGTTATCCAATACGAAGTATCGACTGAAACTGAAGCTTCACGTCAAATAAAAGATTTCTCATTAAGCGCAGTTTTGCATACCCTTTACGTCATTCCCATGCCCCAGATTTTCTTAGAAATACGATGCGGAAAACAGAATCTATGTTTCAATGTCTCCAATAGTGCTATGGACATTTTAGAAACAGCCACAATAGCCAAGGAATCTCGTTCCAATATTTATGCTCCATTAGGCCACTTATCGGCTATTCTGTTCACGTTATTGCTTAGATAATTCCGGTACGATGGAGACATTTTTTCGGAGGAAAGGGCTTTTGTCGATGTGTGTGGAATGCTTCGCACTGACTTGCTGCTTTTATTGTCATCGAAAGTGGATAGGCTCAGGGTTACTACCACGGATTTTAAGGGCACAACAAGGCTGTTACATACTACACAATATATTTTAAAACACTTCTGTAATAGTGGGTGGTAAGTTCACAAAATAAAGATCTCTAGATCTTGAACCAGACGCAAGAGGTAGTCACATTTTGATTAACGTCGCAAAGAGAGATCACAAAGCATAAATTTATAAAAGTTTGAATCTTTATTACTCTAATTAGTTAAAAATGGGTGTTTGAATCTAAGTTCGCTCAAATATCGTTTATAACTTGAACGACTTGTATATACAATACTTCTATCATACTAAATAAAATAATATAATAAAGACGACAGTGTGTTATAAAAATGAATTGCTGTTCGTTAGTCTCGCTAAAACACGTCTTGTATTATTTGTGGAATTTCAGAGAATGTTTAAAATAAAATAAAAGGTTTAAAATATGAAAACACTGGGAATTAAATAAAAATAACAATTTTTATGTGTCCCCAGTCGGACAGATTCCTTTCGTTTGTTTTAAATTTATTTTATACAAAAGTTTAAGTCTTTTATTTATCGAATGAGGCACTACGAAGTCTGCCGGATCAGCTAGTAAAATAATATAATAACTAGCGACCCGCCCTCGCTTCGCTTCGGAAACATTAAAACACACATGAAACCAAAAAAAAAAAATTAAAAAAGTAGCCTATGTTCATCAGGGACAATGTCGGCTTCTAATGGAAAAAGAATTTTTCAAATCGGTCCAGTAGTTTCGGAGCCTATTCGAAACAAACAAACAAACAAATCTTTCCTCTTTATAATATTAGTATAGATTATATCGACGCTTGAAAGGCAAACGTGACTAAGCGACAATGCGAGAACTTTACAGTAGACTAATTTAAAGTTGAAATACCTGAAAAAAATATATTTTAACGAATCTAGCTGTAGGATTGAAATGAATTTAATAGACCTAGAAATATATATTTTTTGCGCATCGAATATGGTTATTGCTTACCATTTATGTACAAAGCAGTTATTGTCGCTTAGTCACGTTTGCCTTTCAAGCGTCGATATATATTATGGGGAAGTCTAGGCTCAGTGGTGCAAATTGCGAGAGGCCTGTGTCCAGCAATGCACCGCTGTGGACTGATGATGATTATAATGATGAATCATATCAAATTAAACACATTGTGGAAATAAATAAAAAATCGGTTTCTTAACTGACTTTAATATATCTGAAGGTTTACGACTATAATCTTGATTAACCTGTATAAACTATGAACTTTATCAAACGCTATTACGCGGTGTGGGATTCTGAAGTGATTGATAAGAGATAAAAGTTATTGAAGGCTTAGAAGTAATGTACTGAGAAAATTTATGATTCCCGATAAGGAACGGGGTTAACATTCTTTCCACTACATTATTTAGTTATTGTCCGTATTAGAAGACATTGATACCAAATATGGTAAGAGTAGGTAATTAGTACGCACGAATATGTATTTTATTATGTGGTTTTGTTTATTGCATAGATGGGTGGACGAGCTCACAGTCCACCTGGTGTTAAGTAGTTACTGGAGCCCATGGATATGTACAACGTAAATGCCGCCACCCACCTTGAGATATAAGTTCTAAGGTCTCAGTATAGTTACAACGGCTGTCCCACCCTTCAAACCGAAACGCATTACTGCTCCACGGCAGAAATAGGCAGGGTGATGGTACCTACCTGTGCGGACTCACAAAAGGTCCTACCACCAGTAAAAAAGAATTAATTATATGTCGTGGATAACGACTTTTAGTTGTCGTGGATAACGACTTTTAGTAATATTAAGACGGTGGTTTTGATTATTATTTTAAATGATGAAATGTTGTTTTGATAAATATCACAAAATTAAGGGTAGACTCCGTAACGCCACAGTATAAAATGGCGGTACGTGGACAGAGTCGTGGCTCTCGAACAAGGCCTACCGGTTAACTCCGTACACCGCATGCATACAGGCCGCGGAAGGGAGCCATATAATATGGTTCTCGTCGCCCTCCAGCCTACCCCCGAGGGTAAGCAAATATTCAACATCCGAACGGTCTGTAGCCTTTCCGGAATCGCAGTCGAAACCCCACACAAGAAAGGCACACCTAGCCAGTGCCATAACTGCCAATTATACGGGCATTCTTCCCGTAACTGTCACGCGCGCCCCCGATGCGTCAAGTGCTTAGGCGATCACGCCACGGCCCTATGCACTCGCGATCAAAAAACCGCGACGGAACCGCCTAGCTGCGTCCTGTGTCGAACACAGGGTCACCCCGCAAATTACCGCGGATGCCCCCGAGCCCCTAAAATAAATCGACGCGTCGCCCGCCAAAACCGCCTCCGAGCTTCCGGCCCAGACATCAAAGCCTCGGCACCCTCTGTGTCGCAGGCTAAGCCAGCGTTCGTTCCGGCGCCGGTGCCCAGTGTCTCGGCCTGGGCGAAACCGCTGCCGTACACGAACACGGCTACAACTCCCTCCTCCGCAATTCGTCCCGCCCCCGCGACTCGTCCCTCTCCCGCGACTTGCCCTCCGACCGCGTCCGACAATCTCGCTTTAGCGATCGACTTCTTTCAGTCGATCAACTTTGAGCGCGTTAACGCTTTGGGCGACGCCATTCGCGCTGCCTCCACTGCACAACACTTTATCGCCGTTGTGCAAGAATACGCCGACGTATACGCGTCATTAAATACGTACGTCCTCCCCTCACTCCGCCGGTAATCAATGGCGTATATAAGTAGAATAAAGCCCCTATCCGTAACGATAGGATTTTTTAACGCTTACGGTCTCGCAAATCAACGTGATCAGGTTTCTGACTTTTTGCGTGACCATCAAATTGATATCTTTTTAGTGCAGGAGACCCTACTTAAGCCCGCGCGCCGTGACCCTAAAATCGCGAACTATAACATGGTCAGGAACGACAGGCTCTCTGCTCGTGGTGGTGGTACCGTCATTTACTATAGAAGAGCCCTGCATTGCGTTCCGCTCGATCCTCCCGCGCTCGCTAATATCGAAGCATCAGTGTGCCGAATCTCACTGACGGGACACGCGCCGATCGTTATCGCGTCCGTTTATCTTCCACCGGATAAGATCGTTCTAAGCAGTGATATCGAGGCGCTGCTCGGCATGGGGAGCTCTGTCATTCTGGCGGGCGACCTAAATTGTAAACACATCAGGTGGAACTCACACACTACAACCCCGAATGGCAGGCGGCTTGACGCGTTAGTCGATGATCTCGCCTTCGATATCGTCGCTCCGCTAACCCCGACTCACTACCCGCTAAATATCGCGCATCGCCCGGATATACTCGACATAGCGTTATTAAAAAACGTAACTCTGCGCTTACACTCGATCGAAGTAGTTTCAGAGTTAGATTCAGACCACCGTCCCGTCGTTATGAAGCTCGGTCGCGCTCCCGATTCCGTTCCCGTCACGAGGACTGTGGTGAATTGGCACACGCTGGGCATCAGCCTGGCTGAATCTGATCCACCATCGCTCCCGTTTAGCCCGGACTCTACCCCGTCTCCTCAGGATACCGCTGAAGCCATAGACATCTTAACGTCACACATCACCTCGACATTAGATAGGTCATCGAAACAAGTTGTAGCGGAGGACTTCCTTTACCGCTTCAAATTGTCCGACGATATTAGGGAACTCCTTAGAGCTAAGAACGCCTCGATACGCGCCTACGACAGGTATCCTACCGCGGAAAATCGAATTCGAATGCGTGCCCTACAACGCGACGTAAAGTCTCGCATCGCCGAAGTCCGAGATGCCAGATGGTCTGATTTCTTAGAAAGACTCGCGCCCTCTCAAAGGTCTTACTACCGCTTAGCTCGTACTCTCAAATCGGATACGGTAGTAACTATGCCCCCCCTCGTAGGCCCCTCAGGCCGACTCGCGGCGTTCGATGATGATGAAAAAGCAGAGCTGCTGGCCGATACATTGCAAACCCAGTGCACGCCCAGCACTCAATCCGTGGACCCTGTTCATGTAGAATTAGTAGACAGTGAGGTAGAACGCAGAGTCTCCTTGCCACCCTCGGACGCGTTACCACCCGTCACCCCGATGGAAGTTAAAGACTTGATCAAAGACCTACGTCCTCGCAAGGCTCCCGGTTCCGACGGTATATCCAACCGCGTTATTAAACTTCTACCCGTCCAACTCATCGTGATGTTGGCATCTATTTTCAATGCCGCTATGGCGAACTGTATCTTTCCCGCGGTGTGGAAAGAAGCGGACGTTATCGGCATACATAAACCCGGTAAACCAAAAAATCATCCGACGAGCTACCGCCCGATTAGCCTCCTCATGTCTCTAGGCAAACTGTATGAGCGTCTGCTCTACAAACGCCTCAGAGACTTCGTCTCATCCAAGGGCATTCTCATCGATGAACAATTCGGATTCCGTACAAATCACTCATGCGTTCAACAGGTGCACCGCCTCACGGAGCACATTCTTGTGGGGCTTAATCGACCAAAACCGTTATACACGGGAGCTCTCTTCTTCGACGTCGCAAAAGCGTTCGACAAAGTCTGGCACAACGGTTTGATTTTCAAACTATTCAACATGGGCGTGCCGGATAGTCTCGTGCTCATCATACGGGACTTCTTGTCGAACCGCTCTTTTCGATATCGAGTCGAGGGCACCCGCTCCTCCCCACGACCTCTCACAGCTGGAGTCCCGCAAGGCTCTGTCCTCTCACCCCTCCTATTTAGCTTATTCGTTAACGATATTCCCCGATCGCCGCCGACCCATTTAGCTTTATTCGCCGACGACACGACTGTTTACTATTCCAGTAGAAACAAGTCCCTAATCGCGAAGAAGCTTCAGAGCGCAGCCCTAGCCCTAGGACAGTGGTTCCGAAAATGGCGCATAGACATCAACCCAGCGAAAAGTACTGCGGTGCTATTTCAGAGGGGAAGCTCCACACGGATTTCCTCCCGTATTAGGAGGAGGAATCTCACACCCCCGATTACTCTCTTTAGTCAATCCATACCCTGGGCCAGGAAGGTCAAGTACCTGGGCGTTACCCTGGATGCATCGATGACATTCCGCCCGCATATAAAATCAGTCCGTGACCGTGCCGCGTTTATTCTCGGTAGACTCTACCCCATGATCTGTAAGCGGAGTAAAATGTCCCTTCGGAACAAGGTGACACTTTACAAAACTTGCATAAGGCCCGTCATGACTTACGCGAGTGTGGTGTTCGCTCACGCGGCCCGCACACACATAGACACCCTTCAATCTCTACAATCCCGCTTTTGCAGGTTAGCCGTCGGAGCTCCGTGGTTCGTGAGGAACGTTGATCTACACGACGACCTGGGCCTCGAATCTATCCAGAAATACATGAAGTCAGCGTCGGAACGGTACTTCGATAAGGCTATGCGTCATGATAATCGCCTTATCGTAGCCGCCGCTGACTACTCCCCGAATCCTGATCATGCAGGAGCCAGTCACCGTCGACGCCCTAGACACGTCCTTACGGATCCCTCAGATCCAATAACGTTTGCACTAGACGCCTTCAGCTCTAGGAGCAGGCTTAGGGACCTCGGTAACCGTACTCGTCGAACTCGACAAAGAGTTCGCCGTGCAACCTAACCCATGAATCAGCTCGCTGAGTTTCTCGCCGGATCTTCTCAGTGGGTCGCGATTCCGATCCGGTAGTAGATTCATTCGCGAAGCAGCTACTCTTGAGTTGTTAGGTCTCCTTCGGAGGCGCTCGGGTAGCTGTTAGCAAATCCCACCCCTCCTGGCTGAGCCTTTGCTCGCCCACCTGTCCTGGTGAAACTGGAAAGGCCTCCGGGCCACCAGTAAACCTTCAATCATAAAAAAAAAAAAAAAAAAAAAAGAGTCGTGGCATTCCGTGTCAGTCAGTCAGTCAGTCAGTCAGTCGGTCTGTCGGTATGTGGAACGAAACTGTCGGTTTATCCTGTCATTGTGAAAGTTGTGTGTGTTGAGTTTCAATAATTATTATTCAAAAGGTTTTATTGACTTTTTATAAACTGAGTTCAACCAAATACGAGTGATGACGGAAACTACCGCTTAGCCATCCCTGGCGCCGCCTCCGACATATATATGTATATTAAACATAACAGTAATAAAAAAAAAAGTATATTAAAAATAAAAGTAAATAATTGTTCTTTTCTAATTTTATGGACATCACATAACGGTTTCAGAGGAAAATTATTGTAGTTTGCTTATTGTTTAGACATTCCGTTTTTGGTGATAAAGAAATTAAATCAGATCCAATCTGAAGAATTTATTTATTTGCGTAGGTGATAGGGTACGTGGCTACCATAATCTTATCTCTTTCTTCCACGAGCCAATTATTCGAGTGTGAAGAAAGAAACACTGAATTACGAAAATTGTTCATAGCCTAAAGACATTCACTATATCGTTTTAAAATATAAAAAAAAAAACTAGCTGACCTGGCAGACTTCGTAGTGCCTCAATCGATAAACAAAAAACCTAAACTTTTGTATAAAATAAACTTAAAACAAACAAAAGGAATCCGTCCGACGGGGGACACATCAAAGAAAAAATAAAATTGTTAGTTTTATTTAATTCCGAGCATTTTCATATTTATCTACCTTCTAAACCTTCTCTGGACTTCCAGACCAAAATTAGTTAAATCGGTCCAGCCGTTCTTGAGTTTTAGCGAGACTAACGAACAGCAATTCATTTTTATATATCGACGCTTGAAAGGCAAACGTGTCTAAGCGACAATAACTGCTTTGTACATAAATGATAGGCAATAACCATATTCGATGCGCAATATATATATATATATATCTCTAGGTTTCAATCCTACAGCTACTAGCTAGATTCTACTACAGCTAGATTCGTTAAAATAGATTTTGTTTTCAGGTATTTCAACTTTAAATTAGTCTACTGTAAAGTTCACGCATTGTCGCTTAGTCATGTTTGCCTTTCAAGCGTCGATATATAGATTAGATAAAACTTTATGATTCTAGAGGTGTCTGTGTTGTATTTGAGAAAGGACCTCACTCAATTGAAGGTTAAACTATCGGACGAGAACTAATTGTCAATGAACTGAAAGCAATATCAATTTTCCGGGCTAGACCCTTTTTCGGTAGCTCATATTTCGTGGACCTCTGGATCTACGGAGAAGCTTTGATTGTTTCTCTCTGTATTGTTTTCTTGGTGTTCCACGGCAAGTGCTTCAAGTGATTCTATTGTTTCCAAGTTATCATCACACCATTCTCCATTAGCTTAGTTCATTACTGCTATTACTTTGTTCATCAAAAGTGCTTTTTCAGAGGTAATTTTTGCGAACCATCTGACTCTTGGATGAACTCCCCCCACCACGTTGCTTCCTGAGTGCTATGATATATCCTTCTTCAAAGGAGACTGTGAGAAAGAGAGAGCTTCCCGGTAAGCAGAGACTTGGCTGCGACGCTGGCGTTTCCATTGTCCACGGGTGACCCTAATCACCACCATTTCGGTCGTTTACCATCGACGTCTAGTCAAAACAGTTTTTATGATCCCCAAACTTAAAGTGATGTCAAATGACGAACTGCTCCGGGTCACTGGAAATTTACAATTGTAGTCCACTACGTGCAATAACAAAAGCGTTTATCGCTTCCAGAATACTATAGGAAAACTCCACTCCAGTTATGTGTATCTCAAAAAATTTAAGTCTTAATTTCATTGCATAAAAATTGGTACAAAAGAAAGTAAAGAATAAATAAAGGTTTGATAATAAATGGATGATGGCGTCCTAAGTGAACAAGGTTTTCCACAATTACAAAGATATAGTTCGCCTAAGGATAAACTTTTGTATCAGAAACAATGACTTCTCAAGATTGAAATTTATTCTACGTAATGTGTTTTCTCTTTTGTTTTTTTTGTTGTGAAAGTGGGAGAAAAAAATGTTACGATGCTAATTTGTTTTAACTTCTTTTGACTTCACCCGAAGCTATATACCTAATAGAAACTCTTTAAACTTAATTTACAGCAAATTTGAAAACTTATCGAGAACCGATTCCACCTTGCGTCGATAATCCCCATTGCTTAGGGGACATGGCCTCCATGAATGACCTTTTCCAGGATTATTCTGCGCCATATGACTATTTTCGGCTGCATAGATCGTAGACATCGTGGTCTGAAGAGTTAAGAGCAGAGCGTATCTAGTCCGACCAGAGCATTAGACTTTTGCCTTTTCTGCTTCAACCTTGAGAATCGATTACACCACCATTATTTTGGCCAAATATCCAGATCAGAACTCTCCTCACGTCGTTTCCTCACTGCTGAGGATCGTGACCATCACATTTCGACAAGATTTTACTCTTTGTAATGTACTTCTAGCGCCTCCGATCATTGGCCGTAGACAGGGCTTAAGGGATCAGAACTTTTTTATATTTGTTTTTTTTTCATTGGTAATATTAAATCTAATCTATATCCTCTAAATAAATATCAATCAGAGGAGAGCGAATAAGGCTGTTGACTAGGTAATGGCAGGAATAGCAACTCAAAACCAACTCCGTTGACTGTGTGCGTAAAAATTATCAATTTCCCGAGCAGTTATGTTATTTAATTCATTGATCATTGTTGATCAACGCTAATCGAAGGAAGTGACCAGGTATAAAACCATCGGATTCCATGGACAATTCAATTTCAATGTTGCAGTCCACAACGAGATCCCACCGCACTGTCATCAGGTTATTCGCTGTTCAATTCAAAAAACCGAATTGAACAAGCGTTTCGTTCTAGAAATATTCCGAATATGTCCTAAACAAAGTACCGACATCTATATATTAATACGTGAAGCAAAAACTTTGTATCCTTTTTTACGAAAATTGCGCGGACGGAGGAGTATGAAATTTTCCACACTTATAGAGAATATAGAGAAGAAGTGCACAATGCTAATATTTTTTTAAGATAATGCATAAAAGATACATTAAATCAATAAAGAAAACATTACACACACTACCATGTATTTGACGCACACACGCATTCATACTATTTATTTATTGTCAAACTTTTGTATTTGACGTCTGTTGTCAAATTGAGAATAGATTAAATATTGTTTGTCTTTATTAATATTTTTCTATAGTGTAGTTTTGGCGAAATTTGTGATTATAGAAGTATAATAGTCTTTGAAAATAGAATCTTAATAGTGTACAAACTTATAATTTCAATTAATTATAGTCGAATTTCGACTACTGCGGGACCACTAGTATCATACACAAAATTGAGGGGACATTTATGTACGAAACTCAACTGTAGAAGATAGTATACTAGCAATTATTTTCTTATTGCGCGGGAAAAAGAGCATACGGCCCACATTAAGTTGCGTGATTGAATCATCAAAGCTATTGGGTACAGTTAAGCCCCCGTTTACCCCTGAAGAGCTTAAAAGCCTCGTTCAAATAAAGCCACGTCGAATAAAGCGCTTGCTAATAAATATGTAATTTATTCGTTCTTCTGAAATGTAATGGAAGGAACATAACGTTGAATCTCACATTTCATCACACGTGACTGCCTGCTTTAATCAAAATGCGTTTTATGTTTTGTGCAGGCTATGAAATGTGATTTTGCACGTTTTCTATTGTGGTAAGGTAAATTCTCAGTGGGCTTGTTCTTAAATTAAGTCCAGAGACCCCAGTTAGCACCACAATATCTGACCGCCTCGATACGTGGTACTGTTAAGGGGTAGGTCTCTTTTTAAAAAAGGACACGGTGACTGGCACTGAGTTTATTTTATAAAGAAATAATACAAAACAATGTATGTTTCCACTTCTCAAAGCAAATATGTTCTACCGGGCTTTAGCAATATATCGTCTTTATATAGAGACTAGCGACCCGCCCTCGCTTCGCTTCGGAAACATTAAAACACACATGAAACAAAAAAATAAAAATAAAAAAAAAAATAAAAAAAAGTAGCCTATGTTCATCAGGGACAATGTCGGCTTCTAATGGAAAAATAATTTTTCAAATCGGTCCAGTAGTTTCGGAGCCTATTCGAAACAAACATACAAACAAATCGTTCCTCTTTATAATATTAGTATAGAAGTATAGACAATGCATTCAAGAATGCCTCAGTCGGCATTATTATTTATATTACGTTATTATTGAGGGGCATATGTAACAGTACAACAACCAACGCTTTTTCAAAGCACCCATGATTGCATTCTGTTAGGAATACGCAATATCAAAGAGGGCAGAACCACTGCTGGTCAGATCTAATAAAGAAACCGGTTGGTTTATACCATGCGGTCAATCCCATCTATGACTATGAAGAAAAGTCATTTTTTTTTTACAGTTTCACCAGGACATGTAGCTGAGCAAAGGCTCTGCTAGGAGGGGTGAGATTTGTTAACAGCTGCCCGAGCGCCTCCAAAAGAGAACTCAAGAGCAGCTGCTTCGCGAACGAATCTACTACCGGATCGGAATCGCGCCCCGCTGAGAAGATCCGGCGAGAAACTCAGCGGGCTGATGTTTAGGTTAGGTTACACGTCGAACTATTTGCCGAGTTCGACGAGTACGGTTACCGGGTTCCCGAAGCCTGCTCTAATTGTTAGAGCCAAAGGCGTCTAATGCAAGGGTTATTGGGTCTGATGAATCCGTAACGACATACATGCCTAGTCTTTTTTACTGGTGGTAGGACCTCTTGTGAGTCCGCGCGGGTAGGTACCACTGCCCTGCCTATTTCTGCCGTGAAGCAGTAATGCGTTTCGGTTTGAAGGGCGGGGCAGCCGTTGTAACTATACCGGGACCTTAGAAGCTATATCTCAAGGTGGGTGGTTCATTTACGTTGAAGATGTCTATGGGCTCCAGTAACCACTTTATACCAGGTGGGCTGTGAGTTCGTCCACCCATTTAAACAATAAAAAAAAAATAGTCCGTCGCTGGGAACTGACTCCTGAATGATCAGGATTCGGGAAGTAGTCAGCGGCGGCAACGATAAGGCGATTATCATGACGCATAGCCTTATCGAGGTACCGAGGAAAATCATATGTAGTCAAGAAACAATAAAGACGAGAGGCTATATGACCTGCACTCGATTTGTACCAGTAGGTGGATGCTAGGACTTAGGAGGCTGTATAACCCAACTGTGTAACAAAGATGCAGAAAATAATAGATTCAAGAAGAAAATCGACGACTGTAGTGAAAATATTAAATTTTGGTTTTGTTTTTAAATTTTAATGTATCTTAATACTTTTAGTTCTCAACTTGAATATAAATAATGCGTTTGAATACATATTTCCTTTTGCAATTTATTCTTTATTAGTCAATAAATCAGATTATTACTAATAAATTTTAATACTCTTATTAGTTACAGCATTAAAGTTTATGTTCAATTTTTTTTTTGTATTAGTGAATGAATTAAAATTTTCTTTTCAATGACTATTCTGGGTGGTTAAGATTTTTTTTAAATTATATCTGCGTTATTACATTTTTAATGCGCATTTTAAAATCGTTCTTATGTACAGGTTAATCGTATTTTGTGTGCGTGAAAAATTCAAACCGTTTTTAATTCAATGAAAAAGGGAATTAAGAATTACAATACGAATCGGAACTATTTCAAACATCCATTAGTTTTTGGCAAACGATCACGAATCACGTTAAATAATGTTGGTACCTCAAAATAATGAATCGAATTTTGAAAATTCATTATTTACTCACGTTTCAATGTTGGCAGCGCTTCAAAAATTTCTTAATGAACCACGAACAATTAATGCACAAACACTTCAAATGATATTTCGGTAATAAACAATAGTTTGACTAATCGTAAAATATACACAAAATATGCACATACACACGCACACACACAAAAAAGAATTATTTTAAATTTGATGCAAAAATTTCAAAATCCTAATTTCCAAAGCAGTTTATTCAGAATCCTAGTGATTTAAAAATCGAACACTATGCAGTTTATTTCACAAAAAAGTTTCTATTTGTATCGGTTTTTTTTTTAATTAAGTTTATTATTTTACGTTCGCGCGCGTTCCATTGCGGGAAGAGGCATGCACGGTCGACGGTAAGTAAGGAGGGACTGGCGGCTGACGAAGGATTGCTAATCGCCGACTGAAGGAAACGCGGATCCGTGTGCAACGCGACAACGCTTCCAACCTGAATACGGTTTTCATGAGAGAAAAAAAAATTACTATAACTCTATTCCAATTACGAATTCGCATGAGACAAATGTTATTATTATGTTATTGTGTGTGTGTGTGTGTGTGTGTGTGAATTAATTGTATAATGATCTAGATTGTATGTGTATTTTTTAAATTATACTTACAACCATAAAACAAATAAAAAAGTAGTTTAAAAAAACTAACAAAATACGCTTTTATAGAAAATCCAACTTAAAAATAGGAAATAAATTTTAATAAATTCGAATTGAAAATAGTGTAAGAAAAGATGATTTTATTGTAAAAAAAGCGTGGGGCGCATGATATATGAAGTTATAAATATTTTATGAACAGATTTGAGTAGAAGGGTTATTTTGATAATATCCTGAAAAGCACCCCACGCTTAAGCGAGATTGCTTCTTTTTTTTTAAAAATTGAATCGGTGTTCTAGTAGCGTAATACTGAATTTTTTTTCTTCTTCTAAATCTTCAATTTGTAAATATACAGAATTGGTCGATATCTTTTTTACGCGGTAGATATATCCTCGCTCAAATATTTATTTGAGTCTTCTAGTCAATAGTACTGTGATATCGAGTCCAATACTTATTTAATACAAATAAGACATGATATACGCGTATCGCTTCCAAATTTTGTCCGCGTTGTAATACTTTATATATTATTTTAGATGTAAGCCCATTTGAGTGGGGTTTTTCTGAAGCGCTGACAAGGTCATGGAGACTTAATACTTTTCTTTGCTCGGGATCGACCAAGAAGCAGGTTAGTGATATATATATATATATATACCTAGTCAGGTCATAAATTCTGTCACATGTTTAATGTAAAATAATTGA
The DNA here is from genome assembly GCF_030267445.1 of Bombyx mandarina. NCBI lineage: Eukaryota > Metazoa > Arthropoda > Insecta > Lepidoptera > Bombycidae > Bombyx > Bombyx mandarina. The sequence continues at coordinate 10,487,186 of NC_143226.1, forward strand.
AACAAGTTTATTCATTATGTAACCATTCATATACCAAAATGAACTTAACAAAACATAGATTCTTATGACACTAAAGTTTATTCAAAATGACCTCCGTAATTTTGAATACAGGCCTTCAATCTGCGCGGCCAGTCGTCTATCGCAGCACGAACGAGGTCCATGTCAATATCGGCGGCTGCCTTAATCAAGGATGTCTTGAGTGACTCCAAATTGGGATGAGGCTTTGAGCATGCCTTTTCCTCCAAGTGTTGCCATATCTTGTAAACTAACGGATTAAAATCTGGACTGGAGGAGGGCCAGTCTTCGTGCCGGATGAAGTCGATTTCACGCGCCGCCAGCCAGTCTTGTGTGCTCTTCGCTCTATGAGCTGGCGCCGAATCTTGTTGGAATACCCAGTGCCTGTTATTGAACATGGTATGAGAAATAGATTCCACAAGGTTCGTCAGGACTGTATTTTGATACACAACTGCATTCGTTTTTACACCTTTCTCACAAAAATGTACCTCTGTTAAGCCCCAATAAGAAACTCCCAACCATACCATGAGCGAGGATGGAAAATGACCTCGTTGGACACGCGGAATACGGTTGCTTGCTTCTTCACTATTGTGTGCGTACACCTTATCATTTTGTTTGTTGTAACTCCCTTCTACGGTAAAAATTTTTTCATCCGAAAAAAGAAATTCCCGATATTTTTTTCCCGCGTACCGCTTCAACAAAGCGCGGCATCTCTTCAGTCTCAGGTCCATTAGACGAGCATTCAATCGATGTCCTGTTTTTCTTCGATATGCCCGAAGCCCTAAGTCTTCATTTAACACCCTTTTCACCGTGGTTCTGCTTAACCCCATCTGAAGGGCCAACAGTTTCTGCTTACGTTTGAGATTTCTTTGAATACGCGCCTTCACAGCTTTTATCACTGCTGGAGTCCTAACAGACCGAGGGCGACCACTTCTTGTCCTGTTATCTAGACTAGAGTATTCATTGTATCGTTTGATGGTACGATAAACGAATCTTTTGGTTATATTCAAATTTTTCAGTATGTTAAAAATTTGAATTGGCGCGTAACCGCAACGATGCAACGCAATAACTGCAACACGCTCTTCTTTAAGCGTCCACTCCATATTTAAAAATGAGTAAAATTCTAAAAGTATACATTTTTATTTTCATGAACAATTCGAAATTCGAATTCAATAAACTTTTTTGTGGCCAGCATTCTAAAAGAAAAGTTTTTACTGTGTGACAATACTTATGATCTGACTAGGTATATACATATATTTTTTTTATTGCTTAGGTGTGTGGACCGGCTCACAGCCCACCTGGTATTAAGTGGTTACTGAAGTCCATAGACATCTATAACGTAAACGTGCCACCCACCTTGAGATATAAGTTCTAAGGTCTCAGTATAGTTACAACGGCTGCCCCGCCCTTCAAACCGAAACGCATTACTGCTTCACGGCAGAAATAGGCGGGATGGTGGTACCCACCCGAGCGGACTCACAAGAAGTGATAATGATAATATGTAACGATAGTGATATGTTTTGTGCATCAATAAAATTCAGCATTATTCAAAAGGCTTTATTGCAATAAACTCAGTTGCACCGAATACGTATGATTACGGAACTGCCGCTCGGCCATGGCGCCGTATTTATATATTTATAATAAAAAAGTTATATACCTTTTTTTTTCCACTAATATTCCAGAAATTAATTGGCAATACTAACTTTATTCGCCTTTAATGATTCGCTTAGTCATTCTATACTGATACTTTATGTATTTTTATTGCCCTTGTAGGCAGACGAGCACACGGTACACCTAATGGTAAGTGGTTACCGTCGCCCATGGACTTCAGCAATGCCGGGGGTAGAGCCAATAAGACACATCTCTCCTTATTCTGGTCTATTTATTATTTTAATCAAAATCAAGATAATAAAGACTTTCTTTGGTCACATCGGGGATGAAGATATTATTATGTTCACGGCAGAAATAGTACCGAGTTAATGGTGAAATGTTCGGACTCACTCGGGATAAGCCACTAATCAATATCAACGATGAATAGGACTTAGGGTGGAATAGGACTCCGGCGAGAACTGGGAAAGTGTAGGAATATATTTTATTAGGATTTTTTTAAATTGCTTAAATGGGTGGACGAGCTCACAGCCCACCTGGTGTTAAGTGATTACTGGAGTCCATAGACATCTACAACGTAAATGCGCCACCCACCTTGAGATATAAGTTCTAAGGTTTCAGTATAGTTACAACGGCTGCCCCGCCCTTCAAACCGAAACGCATTACAGCTTCACGGCAGAAATAGGCAGGGCGGTGGTACCGCGCGGACTCACAAGAGGTCCTACCACTAGACTATAAATATCTTACTGGTTTAAAGACTTAAAAGACCATCTTCAAGTATTTTTGCAATAGTTTGCCGAACGACTTCACGGCCCGCCCAGTTGTAAGCCGTTATCATTCGTTAACATCAAAAAGTGAGTCTATAAGGATTATGTTGGGGAAAACACTACTCTGTGTCGGGAAATTTTTATATGACGAAACTTTTTGTGTATATTAATTCTTGATGTCCCCTATAGAATTTTATTTACTGCTTCCGCAAGTTTGTATACAAATTTTTAGGCAATTTTTTTGTCTTTGAAAATAACATGAAGATGTAGTCCATGGTTTATATGTTATTGTGGACAAGCTGACAAACGAAATCGGATCTCAGATGGATGGACGGGAAAAGACCTAGGGGGCTCAGCCCAATACGTTGCGGCGTTGGTCCGACCAGATCCGAACCGCTTTCGATTCGACCTTTCACAGCGCCCTCCACACCGCCAGAGACAAGAATAAATGGAGAAAGATGGGCGTGCGAAGATGATACAAAAGAGTGGTCACGACCCTCAGCAGTGAGGAATACGACTCAAGGAGGAGGAAAGTGAACATCTGTACGTACCGAATTTGTAAATTGTGCTTTCTACGATTCCTGGAATCTGAAGAGAATCTTATACCTTTAAACGAGCAATTCTTGTATATACATATATATGTATATAATCTGAATCTCGGAAATGCCTCCAACGATTTTTATAAAATTTAGTATACAGGGGATTTCGGGGGCGATAAATCGATCTAGCTACGATTTATTTTCAGAAAATGTTGTTTTACTCGTGTTTTCAATAATCAACTTTATCGATAATCAACTTTATGACTCTTTCCGACGTCTATTGGCGAATAACAATACTATTTTTACTGCTTTAAAGACACAACAAGATGGCGTTTTAAATAAAAAAAAACGTGCAAGGTTCGGTCATCATCTAGTGATATTTAGGAGTCAAACGCGTAGCAAAGTATCCTGTTGATGACAAGACAATCCCACTGAGTTTGTTTCGGAAGTCCGTAAGTTTTCGGAAGCCTTGTAACTAGTACTTCTTGGAACCGATTGTAGAATCGACAAGATCTGTCGATGTCAATCCTATCGATTATGATGATATTTATATGACCTAAATTTCATTTCACTGGGATATCTATTTATTTATTTATTTATTTATTTATGTACACACAAAAAGGAAGACATAGTACAGAGTAATAGGAAAATTATGTACAAAGGCACTGCTCATTTCTTTAAGAAATCTCTTCCAGCAGACCTGCGAGAGGATTATGAGAATGATAATTAAAAGTGATGAGTGTGTGTAGAGCAGCTAAAATAAAAAATAGGTACAACATGAGAATTATAGTGTAGAATATATATCTGTCGATTACCAAAACCAATTAACAACAAGCAATGAAATAAATGAATGACAAGCAATGAAATATATAAACATTATTTGTAGGCAAAACAATTTGCTACAAATTATGACTTTACAAATTTTTTTTAAGACGCATAGTTTCCGAGATATCGCGAAAAAAGTGTTTTCACCCCTTTTTCCAAGATGGCGGCCGGGGGACAAGGGTGGCGACCCCACAAACTTGAGGTTAAGCTTCTATTGACCTCCCACACATGTCCCAACATAAAATTGCGTCCTCTAAAAAACGCAAGGTTATCAACTGTGTAACACCTTGTCACCGCGATTCAGGAATTGTTGAATTTACGTACAGCGACATCTGTTGATAACAAACTAAATAGAAAAAATCTTACGTTACGGACTTTTTTTCCCGGTTAGGGTGCCCCTCCGCATCGTCCCATAAGGAACTTCGTTCCAAAAAGATTGCGCACTACGATAAAGTTTGAAGAAGAATTCTCAAGTGCATAGAGAGGGGAGGGTTTGATTTATTATATGCGCCATATCAACTCTAACACGTCAGTCGATCATCCAGAAAAAGTTATGCTCTATTAATAAAAGCCTTATCGTATATTTCGCGAAAAGCAATGTAACACATACAATACTTAAGACACAACATCTCTCTAATGTAACTTCGCTAACAGCGCTGGAAAACTCCCTCGCAGCCATTCATTTCTCAAATTTCGCTTTTTACTCACAATTAAGTACAAAAATAAACATAAAACAACATTCGTGTCGTCTTATTACAAAGAAATTGCCGTGACGTCTAATTGTTGTGATTTGACGTCTAATTATTATGATTACAACCACAAATTACGGTTACTAAATTTATTCAAACATTACTCAAACATTTATTATGTGTTTATTTAAAGTCCTTCCTAGTTTCTTACGAAAATAATTCCATCATGCCGCCATGATATGGCCAATCGGTAGTTGGCACATTACATTGAACTAGATACCCCTAGTGCCTTCAGCCAGAAGAGAATGCAATGACTGAGAGGAATATTACAAATTTTTGGCCTATCTTTTTGGGATGATAGAAAATCTGCAATGCGTTCGCGGCGGTAGGTGAGCTCTTCGAAGCTGCTGTACTGGCCACAGCCCGCCGAAACCGTCAGGACTACATTAGAGCACGCCACCGTTTTCTTAGAGTCGGCATGCGAGCTGGCGATGGAGGCGCTCCCTGCTGTATACCAATTGCGATCTGACCTCCGTGCCTAGAGCCTGGTACGTCCCGTCCTACTGATATCCGAGTGTGGAAAACTTAATCTCGCCGATCGATACTGAAGGTCAGTTCCAGACAGCTCACCGTCGGGCCATTCGCTTGGTCCACGCCCACTGGATGAATCAATACCGCCGACACTTTCAGCTGGTGCAAACGCTGACCAAGCACAGCTGCTTCAGGAAGCACTCGCAACAGATTAGAGCTGAATCGACGACAGAGGGTTGTTGTAGATACAAGTTGGACAAGGGATGTGTGTCCGCAGTGCCGCCGCGTTGTCAGGATGACACGTGTTCTCATCGCACGAACAATTACCGAAGTGACACTCGACATTTTTGAAGTGAAAACTTCTTTAAGATCGTTGTGATTTCAAACCGGATGCAACGGAAAAAACGACAGGTAAGAGACACAAATACAAAAGAATGAGACAGAAATATACATACTATTTAATACAGCGCAATCTCTGAGATTTTTTAATACTTACGTGTGTATGAAAGCTCTTGTAGTGAATTTTAATTTAGGATTATACGTGAAATTAAAATATCAATTCACAGAGGGCGCTACCTTGCAATTATTTACTAATGACAAAATTTTACATATACTTAAGACGTTTAGGATAATTGTATTTTAATTTTGGAAGGTTTCACTTCTACCACGTGTGAATTGCACACATGTTTTTTTTATTACAAATTGAACAAATTAGTTTGTTAAATAACAATAATTTTAGGATATAATTAATGAAAATACAACAGATAATCTTATATCATGAGAGAAAAAGAACTCCCTATCTTTATTTAAATATTATTATTTCTTCTGTGCGTGTGTTTGTCACTGAACTCCTCTTAAACGGCTGGACCGATTTTAATTAAATTGTCCGTGTACCTTCAGGTAGATTGGAGAATGGTTTAGATTTACAAATCAGTCCGGCAGATGGTACTGCAGTCGATATCTAGTTTTATCTATCTTTCCTAGAAACAATCTATAAGTACATTATTATGGCAAAACAACGTTTGCCGGGCCAGCTGGTGTGAATAAAATATTTTTTACTTTTTAGTTCACCGAGCTGCAAAATCTTATCTATAATTTCGATGACTCTTCGCAGATCATTAGACTACCACCACCACCACCATCACCATCAGCGTATTGCAGTCCACAGCTGGACATACATAGGCTTCTCAAATTGCACAACACTGCCGACGATCCTTGGCCTCTCTCATCCAACAAGAAGACACATCAAACAAGTCAAAGCCAAAAACTTGTTAAAATCTGGTACCTACCGACAGTATTTCTACATCAAACATGATTACACATTAGACGAGATACGCTTACGTGTATAATTCGAATATTTTTTTCTAAAATTATATCGAAATACTGTGGGTGTTTGATCACGTTAATCCAATCTACAAGTATTTTTACCAGGGAATACAGAATTAGGAAATTTCCGCTTTCACGATTTTTATATCGACATATACGGCATTAATGAAATGTTTTTTTTTTTTTTATTGCTTAGATGGGTGGACGAGCTCACAGCCCACCTGGTATTAAGTGGTTACTGGAGCCCATGGACATCTTCAACGTAAATGCGCCACCCACCTTGAGATATAAGTTCTAAGATCTCAGTATAGTTACAACGGCTGCCCCACCCTTCAAACCGAAACGCATTACTGCTTCACGGCAGAAATAGGCAGGGCGGTGGTACATACCCGCGCGGACTCACAAGAGGTCCTACCACCAGTAATATAAGATCTCAATAGATAAAAGTTTGTTTGTCTATTTATCAAAGCGAATGGTAATGCGACTAATTTCTTCTTAGCTATGTTCATATAATCATCACATAGGTAGCTACAGTGATTGCAGCATTCAAATCAGCAATTGAAGTCATCGTGGCCTAGAAGATAAGACGTTCAGTGCATTTGTATCTAGCGATTCACTGGTGTTAGAATCCCGCAGGCGGTTACCAATTTTTCTAATGAAATACATACTCAACAAATGTTCACGATCGACTTCCACGGTGAAGGAATGACATCGTGTAATAAAACCCGCAAAATTATAATTTGCGTAATAACTGGTGGTAGGACCTCTTGTGAGTCTGCACGGGTAGGTACCACCACCCTGCTTATTTCTGCCGTGAATCAGTAATGCGTTGCCGTAGCCGTTGTAACTGTACTGAAACCTTAGAACTTATATCTCAGGTAACTCTCATTTCTTCTCTGGCTTAAAAGAAAACTATATGTCAAACATTCATTCGTCATCTCTCTTACCTTATAACACGACATCCCTATCTCTCTCACTCAGTCATGCTCGATATCTGTCAGTCATCCACACATTTAAGGCAAAGATGCAGTTAAATTCGAACCTTGTTTGATTGTAGCAGTCATTGTCTATTGAGATTTCGACCTCACAACATCATAAGCCCTTGTACGAGTTATAATTATCTCAACTCAATAAGTTTTTCGAATAGCTTGGATCGCCATTATTTCCTGGACATTAAAAATTATCAGAAACGAAGTACTGTTCGGAGAGATTTATATGATTTTTAATTTTAACTCACATGAATTAATGGGGCAATTTCAACTGACAGTTGTGTGTAAGGCTATATTTTGTTTTACGCGTCTTTGGTGTTTTATGAGTAATTAGATATTTTTGTTTTAATATTAAATTATTATTGTCTAATTATAATTGCATAAGTTGATAAAAATGCTATGCAACAGCTTTACCGCGGCAGTCCCAGAGTGCCACACGTGTTTTCTTGTTGTACTATTATTACTTTTCCATATTCCGAATTAATTTATTTTTATTACTTTAATTATTTTATTAGTACAGAAGATTCGACTGATTCAGAGTAAGTTTAAAATAGGTTTTTTTTTTTTTTTTGTGGACGAGTTCACAGCCCACCTGTTGTTAAGTGGTTACTGGAGCCCATAGACATCTACAACGTAAATGCGCCACACACCTTGAGATATAGTTCTAAGGTCTCAGTATAGTCACTACGGCTGCCCCACCCTTCAAACCGAAACGCATTACTGCTTCACGGCAGAAATAGGCGGGGCGGTGGTACCTACCCGTGCGGACTCACAAGAGATCCTACCACCAGTAAATATATATATAATATATCATTAACGTAATTCGAACGCAAAAAACAAACTTAAATGGTAACGTTACCATTATTGCTCGGGCGACAATAAATTATACAGTTCAATATGAACCATTTACAGTCTGTATTTATTGAATTTTTTTTTTTAATTTATTTACATTAAACACTATGGTTCAGAATAAGTTACTATTCGCTAAGTCCTTTACCTTTCACTAATAATAAGTATGACAAAATGTGATTATTTCGTTCCATATTAATAGGTTATGTAAATACAATGAAATAAAGTTTTTTATTTTTGCCTTTTAGAACGAAGTACCTTATGGAACGATGCGGAGGGATACCTTAACCGAAAAAAAACGTCCGTAACGTAAGATTTTTATTAGTAATGCACACAGTGTACGACTTAACTTTGTAATAATGTACAAAAAATAACTTTTTTTTTTTATCATTCACTGACCACGACCTCAGAGCGTTCGTTTGCGTAAAACACTAACTCTTATGCAAACAACCGTGAATGAAGTGTACCACAATAAGTTCGCACGTTACCGAATGACCGTGGGTTGTTGCGAACCTCCAGTATTATTTTCTTTATACCTCGAATAGAACTTTAAATTTATGTTTTTATTCGTTCCTATCCGGTGTCCCACGACACCACACATCTTTTGCTACTTGAAAATTAAAATTCTAGTGTCAATTTTTATGATATTTGCAAGTTGAAATGCAGAAAATTATCGTCAAACACGCGGCCGATTTTAAAACTCTTGCCAAATCCCTATGCAGAATGGTAAGAGGAAACGCTGTACCAAACACACGCCCTATTGTCGGATAAGTGCAAGAAGAAGAAAAAATTATGAAATATTATGGTCTTTTGTTATTTTGAATGACTGAACCAGAAATATTTTGTGGAAACTGAAACTGATCGGCCATAGGTCAACATACTCTGGATTATACTTCATTGAATGATTGAATCTGAATGATTCAAACTGTGACTATAAATGGTCTTATTCATAGCTAAATATGTTCGTGGAGGGAATGCATAAATGAACGGTTTTTTTTTTTTTATTTTTTTATTGCCATTGTAGGCAGACGATCATACGGCCCACCGAATGGTGAGTGGTTACCGTCGCCCATGGACTTCAGCAATGCCAGGAGCAGAGCCAAGTCGCTGAAAATATTAGCATTAATAGCATTTTTGACAAATGTGTGATTTTTCGACAACGTTTTTGTTAATTTTACTTTAAAATACTAGTATTATTGAGATATCGGTTTGGTGTTAATTTTGTAACCCATTTCCCATTTGTGTGGTGCTTAAAATTGCTGACTGATGCTGCTACAGGAAAAAATAACGTGGGACTGCCGGTCGGGCTGACGCTGCTGCAGGAAATTGATGATGGGCTTAAGGCTTCGCATCCTTAAAAAGGTTGAAAACTCAATAGGCTAAGCTATTGATGGGCCTATCACCACCGCACTTCACACTAACGCCCACGACTGCCGGATATATGTATGCTTGGTGGTAACCGTTCTCATTAATTTTTCACGGAAGGTTATTAACTTTGCGACTTGTTAAACTTGTTTTACTGGTGGTATGACGTCTTGTGAGTCCGCACTGGTGGGTACCACCACCCTGCCTATTTCTGCCGTCAAGCAGTAATGCGTTTCGGTTTGAAAGGCGGGGCCATCGTTGTACAGTTAAAACTGAGACCTTAAAACTCATGTCTCATGGTGGGTGGCGGCATTTACGTTGTAGATGTCTATGGGCTCCGGTAACCACTTAACACCAGGTGGGCCGTGAGCTCGTCCACCCATCTAAGCAGTAAAAAAATTAATCAATACTTGCTTACGTCAGAACAAAAGAATACCTATCCGGACAGAGTAACTCAATAATCCTGATAGAAATTGACAAAAATGCTAAGCTCACAAGATTTGGTTATTCGAGCAAAAAATAAAGGTATATTTTCCTTGGTCTATTTGCCTACTTATATTGGATCAGTAACGGAATAAGATTAGACAAATATATGTATGTGTATAAAATTCCTTTCGCATGGCAATCGATATTTTACTCAAGTGATGAGTTATTACATAGCTTGAGACTTTGATCCCACTTCTCAAAACCAAGTGGGTTACATGGGATCTGCCTTTATGTGTAAAAAAAGCTATGTATTAACAACTACTTTACTCTAGAAACACGTAAATAATCATTTGCAAACGAGGCTTGTGGAGGGTACTTAACAGTAGGCAGCGACTTGGCTCTGCCCCTGGCATTGCTGAAGTCCATGGGCGACCGTAACCACTCACCATCAGGTGGACCGTATCTTGGTCTACCCACAAGGGCAATATATAAGATAATTTAGTAGCAGAAATATTCAGAGCAGCGATTCTGATCCTTTCGACTAAAGATTTACCCTAAGCGCGTGTTCAACCATCATCCAATGATCCACTTCTATTTTAAAATACCCAAGGCCGGACAAAAATAGTTGATGATCTCCGAGCAGGAAGACATCGTTTCTTCGAAATAACATTCTGCTACAAGAATCATTAATGCGTAACACAAAAAACACTCACATCGCTTCAATGGTAGAAATTTCCGGAAGTCAAGTGCTTTCCCGAGTGTGAATATCTCTGTAAAGGCGTTTATTCACTGGGTTAAGAAAATCTATCTTTTAAGGCTGCAAATTATTCAAGCAGTAAATATATATTTGATTTCACACAATGGCACATTTTATCTCATACTCGTCTGATACTCTTTTGATCAAATGAGGACAATAAAAAGAAAAAAAAACAATGACAAATATAAATGGTTTTGGTTAGTGAAAATGAAGAGTACAAAAAGCTACGAAGTGTACTCTTGTCTTCCTCATCCTGTGTCTACCCAATGCTGAGTGGAGGTCTCTTTATATGCACTTCATTATTTTCTGTTCCTACCCAGTCCTTACCAGCTATTTTTACCAGGTCGTTGGGTCATCTCATTGGTTTTCCGCTGACATAACAAAGTCTCGTACGAGGTCTCCACTCCAGTACTAATTGTAAAAAGTTCACTTAACGAATGTACCAGCCCACTGACGTCCATTGCTGGATATGGGTCAACCCAAAAATTCGTCCCAGTAGCACACGAATGACGACATTCCTATGACCCTCAACAGTTTGTTCGTCCAACTTCTAGGAGGCCCAGGTCTTCCGAATTACATAAAATTCACTAATGTGATTTAAAAAGAGTGCTAATCAGTAGAGTTCAGCTTATTCGTTATAATTTTTTTTATTGCTTAGATGGATGGACGAGCTCACAGCCCACATGGTGTTTAGTGGTTACTGGAGCCCATAGACATCTACAACGTAAATTCCGCCACCCACCTCGAGATATAAGGCCTCAGTATAGTTACAACGGCTACCCCACCCTTCGAACCGAAACGCATTACTGCTTCACGGTGGAAATAAGCGGGGTGGTGGTACCTACCCGTGTGGACTCCCAAGAGGTCCTACCACCAGTGAAAATTCAAGCGATCCTGCAAGATTTTCAACAAATCACTCAATTAACAACATCAATTTAAACCTTAGTTTCGTCTGTGTCCAAAGAAACATTAATGCCCAATAATTGTAAGTATAAACTTAGAGGAAGGAGGAGGAAGAGGTAGACCTAAGAAGAAATGGATGGATTGTGTGAAAGACGATATGGGTAGGAGGGGAGTGAGCGAAGAAATGGTATATGATAGAAGAGTATGGAAGGAGTAAACATGTTGCGCCGACCCTAGGTGACTGGGAGAAGGGCAGGATAATGATGATGATGAATTGTAAGTATAAACTTCAAATTTCGGCGAGTTACACCTGAGATATAAATAACCAGGAAAATTTCAAAGAATTCGTAAAAAGGAAATAAATATTGCATTAAAATGAGAAGTAATTTTAATCGTAAATTATACGATCCGGGAAAATCATACTGAAGAATGAGAAGCTTGGAAAAAAAAATTTATAACAAGATACTCTTTCCCCGTGGGTGTCTTAAATGTGACTAAGGGATTCAACGGAGAATGGGTAGCAGCTTTGTCCGAGTATTACAGTAACCCAATGTAATTACTAACCGACGTTTGTAGGTGATAAAACGTATTGTTTATCCGGGCGCATTACCGGCACGGATGAGTGTCGTTCTGACAACATCTGCCGTCATGTAGCAATGCGACCTGGTTTCAAAGACTGGACAGTCGTGGAAATTTCAAAGTCTTGTCTCAAGGTGCCTACCTCCAAGGGGTCAGCTATTTTTTTTTCCTACCTAAGCTGACAGCCTTGAGAGGCTATATCAGCGGAACCTTAACTAGTAGGTGAGCTCACGGGGCTCAAACCTGACGACGTTGCTAACACGAACCCTAGCAAGAGCCGTGCTTCGCAGAATCTACCACCGGATCGGAAACGCGACCCACTGAGAAGATGCGGCGAGAAACTCAGTGGGCTGTGTCTGAGCGTTAATTTACTTGTCGAGCAGTTCGTCGCAAGCGACGGGTTCGACGAGAACGGTGACCGGGTCAGCTAGTAGATATATGTATAATATGTAAGATTGGTAAGAATGGAACGTATGAAAAGTGTGTGGAACGGAGCGTTAAGGTGTGAGTGAGAGAAAACGATTAGAAAAGGACAAGATTGAACACGATTGAATGAGCAAGGCGTAAATAACACGTCAGTTAGTTTTTAATTATAATAACAGAGAAGATTTTACGTAATTACTGGTGGTTGGACCACACGCGAGTCCGGTGAGTTTCTACCGTGAGACGTCATATGTCAAGGTGGGTGGCGGCATTCACACTGTGACATCTATCATCATCATTATCAACAGCCCACAGTCATCCACTGCTGGACATAGACCTCTTCCAATCTACACCACTGAGCCCGGTCTACGGCTCTCCTCATCCACTTCTTGCCGGCCACCGTTCGGAGGTCATCGCACCACCTAGCCAGGGGGGCGTCCCGCGTTACGTCTTCTGCTGCGCGGGCTCCACTCAAGAACCCGTCTGCTCCAGCGATCGTCAGTCCTACGGCATATATGGCCAGCCCACTGCCACTTCGGCTTGCTGACTCTTTGAGCTATGTGACATCTATGGACTCCGGTAACCACTTAACACGTTGAACGCCATATAATAAATCGAGTATTTTCATTCAGGCCACGGCCCTCACCGGTCAGCCTTATCTTACTAAACCGTTCGGGCTGTAAGGGTCACCCGTGAGCCGCGTGAGGTTTCCAACGTAAACGCTTCTACAAGCCACAGATTGCAGCTATCAAACAAAACGCGCATGAAAGTGACCCGCGTGGTCCTTTAGTCGAACCGAACGTCTTAGTTTTTAAATCCAATGAAAGTTGTTTTTTTTTATCAAGTTTATATAAACTTTCAAGATATCTTATAAACTAGACGTCGCTAATTTTTATCCGAGCAAATTATCGCATTTTATAAGATTTAGAAAGAAAATCTCAAGTTGATAAAAATTACTGATTCCCTGATTTTAGTTTGGCCCGAATGGTATAATACGCTAGGCCCATCGGTGGGACTCTTGGGGTTCAACGTTACATTACCCATGAGATCATTTCGCAAAAAAAAGCATGTGAAAAACACACAAAATAATGTGAATGTGCCGCTTTAAAACTCTTTCTGCAAAGAACAATTTCACGAAGTGACGTCAAAAGGAATGCTCTCTCGTATATTTTCGTAGGCGTGAAAGAAGTGTTCATGATTCACATGTACAACGCTCAATGCTACCGATATATAATTTTGTATAACTATATTGAATAATGCGTTATCGATTTTTCGCCTTCTTTTGTCTTATCACAATGGAGTAAGCTTGTGTTGTTGTCTTTTTTTGCCTTTATTGATGCACAAAAACAAATTACAACCATGGAAATTATAAGTTTAAATCTATACTAATATTATAAAGAGGAAAGATTTGTTTGTTTGTTTGTATTGAATAGGATCCGAAAGTAATGGACCGATTTGAAAAATTCTTTCACTGTTTGGAAGCTACACTATTCCCGATTTCGGTAGAAATAGGACACACCCGCATTTCCAGCCTCACTCGAATACAGCAACCCCGGTTGCTGGGAAGTGATCCCGGTGAAGCGTATTGTTTCTTTTATTTGTATAAAATTTTCTCGAGTGTTCGGCGTATCTACCGACACACCTTCTTTATTAGCTTTGTAACTTAACCTCTCACTAGTATTGTCTTACTATTATTGTAAATTAACTAATTTTTATACTTGTAAAATTGTGTCCAATAAACACAGTATTGTTATTTAAAATTAGTTTCTTTTATTGGTGTAAGTCTCCCAGAGCGATAAGTGGTGGAGCCCTGAGATCCTCCTCACAGAGTCTCCTGTTCACCGGTTGTCTACCGGTGGTGACGTGTCAAGAAGTGGTGCGCCTCGGCCCCGTGTCTCTCGACCCATAGACCACCTTTTGGGTAGTGACGCGACAGGGCCTCATGTAATATCGGTATACCCAGGGGCACTCTCAGACACCGACACGTTATAGCTTATTGCTTTACGAGCAGTGGCCATGATTACCCACTGAGTTTCTCGCCGGATCTTGGGACTTGGGATCTTGTAGATGTCTATGGGCTCCAGTAATCACTTAACATCAGGTGGGCTGTGAGCTCGTCCACCCATCTAAGCAACAAAAAAAAAAAAGTTGTTGGTAAAGTTAGGACGGCTTTGTACTGTGAAGCTCTAATTGAATAACAATTATTTTTATGCTTCGATTATGAAATAGAGTGTGCTCAATCTAATATTATCTTTGCTGAGATAAGCCCTCATTTTTTTCGTTAAGAGATGGTGTACTAGGTGCCTAGTACCTCATAATGTCCCTCGGAGTTGCCAAGCTGTGAGTAGATTTTCGGAGATTTATATACATTCTATACTGCAGAAATTTGTGATACTGCAGAGCATCTCAAGCATTTAACGAGTAGGAGTACTTCGAAGTCTGCGGCCCCAAGATAAATAAAAAGAGACTATTTGAAAAACCGATCATAAATATCTTATATTATGATCTGCTATGATAATAATATGATCTTGTTACGTTTCCAACTAGCACAATTAAAAATAATAATAAAATTGCAATAAATTATTAACCGTTATACAAAAAACTGGGAAGTAATATTATTTGTGATCTGAGAGTAAAATATGATTAGTGCCCATATCGATTTTTTTTTATTTTTTTTTTAAGCCTTTCTTTATTCCACTCAAAAATACTTAATTACAAACAATTTGAACATACATAAATGTTTTTTTTTTATTATTTTTTTATTTTTATTAAAAGGTTAAAAAGCTTAAAAAAAAATTAAAGTTTAAAAAGTTAATTAAGAAGTTTTTGTTTAGGAAAGTTAGTTTTTTTCTTATATTAATGTTAATATCATTTTCCTTATTTCTGTAATGGACCTCCTTCGGGTAAAAGCCTCCTCTAAGGTATATATATGATATTATCTGTGATCTGAGAGTACAATTTGCTCAGTTCCCATATCGACTTTACTCAGTTCAAATCGAAAGTGGCTTCAGCTCGGTGCGATAGGACCTTCATTCATAGTCTTTTCTTTACTAGGCTACTTGAAAAGTTTACAGCTACATTTTCTGGGTTATGTCCAATTTTACAACGATATAATCACATTTGTAGTGGATTTTATGATTAGTTTTGTCATTCTCTTTTATCCGTGCTATTATTGTACGAGATTTATAAAATTTAAAAAATATACAAATTTTATACGTGCAATCCTCGCGAGTTTATTTATCAAGTTCCTTGCCAATCAATTTATGTAGTGGACTGTATGATTAGGATGCGATAAATAAACTCGCGAGGATTGCACGTATAAAATTTATTTATTTATTTATTTATTTATTTATTTATTTATTTATTTATTTATACTTTATGCACAAAACAAAACTTGTACACAGGCGGACTTAATGCCATGGGCATTCTCTTCCAGTCGACCATAGGGTGGTGCAGAGTTAATGCATGGTAGGTGCATTGACAAAAGAATAACAAACAACAACAACAAAACAAAACAAAAAGAACAAACTCAAAACAAAAATCTTCCTTAAAATAACATCTCAGTATTATAGAATACACATACTACAATTCAATATACCTAAGTATAAAATAGTAAAATACATACATACACATAATTACACACAATAATATACATGTAAAGTAATAATATATAAATACACATGAAAATACACAATTTAGTATTATAGTTAAGAATGGCTAAAAGTAAATATATATAATATAATAATAATAATTGAAAAATGAAATAAACTAGTTTGGAGATGATTCTCCCAGTTTTTTGTGGATGTGTTCGCGAACTTTGAATATTTTTAAAATTTTATAAATCGCGTACAATAGCACGGATAAAAGAGAATGACAAAACTAAGACATTCCAAAATTCAAAATTCAAATGTAATGTCAAAAACCACAACGACAACAATAAAAAAGGTTTTATACCATTTTGTTGGGTTTCCAACAACATTCAAAAATGATTTTACTACATAGTATGGTTACGCTCTGGCGTTCGGGATAAATAAAATTTCACCAAAGTACAACTAAACACTGTATTCAACACTTAGAACACTTCAAACACTCAACAAACACTTTAAAACTTTCAATTGACTTTTTCTGCTTCGCTTCAGGTGATCCGTTCACTGTTTCGCTTCGAGTAGTTCCGATTACTGACTGACTGCGTGCCATCTCTACAACGCTTTTATAGCCGATACCACATCCCTAGAATTATCGAGAATATTCCACAAAATTCGAGTATTGTGTGTTTCCGCTATCTGACAATAGATGGCATTGTACTTCACGAGCGCTCTAGATCCTTCGATATACGTTCGACTATTCGGCGATAGATGGTGTTACTCTTACCGGCGTAGCAGTATTTTCTTTATTATTGTAATTTGTCAGAAAATTCAAAGATTCTATTGTCTCAAGAAATAAAGATAAGCCAACTGCGTGGAACACAGCGGACTCACGAACTTATGAACTTACAAAAAATAGTAGTAAGTACTTTTGCTAAGTCGCTTTTGTTTTTCAATGAAATTTACTACGGCAATATCCTTCTTAATTACATATAATATAGAAACACATTTGAAATTGTTTCATTGCTCTCATTACAATGCTTTAAATATTGTGAGTAGCTGTCGAATATAACACGCCAATTCTTCATGGAAAAATTCTTGCCGACTTCGAACTTATCTCTCAAGTTGTGAAAAGGTTTTCCCGTCATGCACTTTGGACTCCAATAACCACTTAACAACAAATGGACCGTGAGCTCGCCCACCTAGGCAAATAACATTAAAACCACCCACCCAGTTTTAAATGACAACCGAAGCTTATAAAAACGGGTAAGCTCAAATTTCCCTGACTATAGATAGGGTATTGAAACCTATCAACCTCTGACACTCAAAGCTGCCGCACTTTGTTGGAGTTTATTCAAAGAAACGCGCAACGAATACTAGGCTGCACTAAAAATATCGGGAATGGAATATTTCCACTGTTCCTGTCATATTAAAATCTTTTTAATTGAAAACTCCTTGGTTTTAAAAATCGAATACCATTTATTTATTTAAAAAAAGATTCTCGGTCTTGTCACGAGGTTTTGTCAAACTTGTTTAGTCGTTGAGAAAATGGAATTGACTCGAGAAAATTCAAGAGCGATGATTTATTATGACTTTCGAAGTGGTTTAACACAAAAACAGTGTGTTGACCGGATGATTTCTGCATTTGGTGATGAAACCCCATCCAAAACCACAATTTATCGCTGGTTTGCTGAGTTTCAACGTGGACGTGTCAAGTTCAGTGATGATCCCCGTCAAGGTCGTCCAAAAACTGCAGTCACCCAAGAAAACGTTGATGCTGTGCGTAAGCTGATTGAGGAAGATCGACATGTGATATACCGCGAAATTCAGGCAACTTTAGACATTGGCATGAGTCAAATACAAATAATCTCGCATGAACAATTAGGTGTAAAAAAGTTGTTTTCCCGATGGATACCGCATTCGCTCTGTGAAGAGCAAAAAGCGGCTCGCGTTACTGGGTGCGTCAGAACTCTCGAAAGATTCCACGCAGGATCCTCAAATGCTGTATACAACATTGTATCAGGTGACGAATCCTGGATATACGCGTACGAACCCGAAACAAAAAACCAGTCACGAGTTTGGATGTTCGAAAATGAGTTAAAGCCAACAAAAATTGTTCGTTCACGGAGTGTTGCAAAAAAAATGGTGGCCACGTTTGTCTCCAAAACCGGCCATGTTACGACTATTCCTCTTGAGGGACAAAGAACGGTTAATGCAGAATGGTATGCTAGCATTTGTTTGCCACAGGTCGTTTCTGAACTCCGTAAAGAGAACTGCAACCGCCGCATCATCCTCCATCACGACAATGCGAGTTCTCACACCGCGCACAGAACAAAAGAGTTTTTAGAGCAAGAAAACATAGAATTATTAGACCATCCGCCGTACAGCCCCGACCTAAGCCCTAATGATTTCTATACTTTCCCTAAAATAAAGAATAAATTGCGTGGACAGAGATTTTCATCACCTGAACAAGTTGTGGACGCCTACAAAACGGCCATTTTGGAGACCCTAACTTCCGAATGGAATGGTTGCTTCAATGATTGGTTCCAGCGTATGGAAAAATGTGTCAAATTTCGCGGAGAATACTTCGAAAAGTAATAAATACATTTTTAGATAGTAATGTTGTGTCACTTCGTTAATTCCCGAAATTTTCAGTGCTGCCCTCGTACTTAAACGTTATAATATAAATTATCTTTTCATATCGAAGTGTTGTGATGCATTTGCATTTAGAAGAGTATGTACTTAAAGAATACTAGGAAACCTTGTACTAAATACACTCGAAATTTTCAAACTTTTTTTAATTTTCTTTATTGCTTAGATGGGTGGATGAGCTCACCGCCCACCTGGTGTTAAGTGGTTACTGGCGCCCATAGACATCTACAACGTAAATGCGCCACCCACCTTGAGATATAAGTTCTAAGGGTCTCAGTATAGTTACAACAGCTGCCCCACCCTTCAAACCGAAACGCATTACTGCTTCACGGCAGAAATAGGCAGGGTAGGGTGGTACCTACTCGCGCGGACTCACAAGAGGTCCTACCACCAGTAAGAAGTAAGCTTTAACATTATCGTGATTGTTTTGCAGTACATCGACAGATGTGTTAGGATTCTACCTTCGATATTGTAATGGTTATAGGAATCCATATACATTAAAATATTAATATCAACAAACGATGAGCCTGGAATTGGAACGGTTGCATCTCGCACTTACTGTTTTAATTTTCATTTGCACTCTAAATGTAGTTTTATAGATGTATGTCTCTTCTTCTTCGTCGCTTTCTTCATTGCTGAAGGTCGTGCCCCTGAAACTTGACCGTGGCCTGTCTCGTGAGCTGTTTCCATCTCGTTCAGTCCTCAGCTTCTCGAATGGCGGTTGCGACTGGCAAACCAGTTAGGGCGGTTATTATAATAAATAAATATAAATATTTACTAGCAATCACGCCACGTTAACTGGTCCCGTGATAAGTTCGTAAAGAACTTGTGTTACGGGTACCAGATAACGGAAATAAATGTAAGATTTTTATTATACACATACATATACTTAATCATCCATAACCCTGGAAAAGACATTTATATTTATCATACAAATTATCTACCCTTGGCGGGATTCGAACCCGCGACCCCCTTGTGTAGTGACCATGTCACTTACCACTACACCAGACGGCCGTATTTGATCACACCAACAGCTACGGCGACGGCGAAACTTCAATATTATTAATATATCCCAAAAACATTTTTTTACTTTCATAATCAAATAGAAATAGGGTATAAATATAATAGAGCTTTTGCGGTTTTTTTCTTTCAGTATTTCGATCCCTGACTGATCATGGATTTTTCACACATGCACCTTTATTTTACATATTATTTTTCTGAATAGAACTGAGATCTCTTGGAAGAATCGGTTCTCTTGCATGCAGGATAAAACGCCCGATGTCTTTGTATCGAGTGATGCGATTATGCTAATATTATATGAGCACGCCTTCTAAGTTCTCCTCCTGGACTGTGGAATTATAGAGTTTCTTAGCTACAACAATAACTGGTGGTCTCAACGGTACGAGTATGACGTCATTAGTGGGCTCTTTTCTAACTCTAATATTATAACTTCATGCTAATGTTACGTGAGTGGGTTCTGGCAACTGTTCACACCAATTCATTTTATTTTATCTTATTTTATGATACATTTTTAAAATTTTACGACTACCCACTTAGCAACACAATATTATGTTTTCGATGTATATTCGGACAGCGTTGAATAGTGGTGAAGTGTTTCATTAACGTTCGGAAATACAGAAAAAAATTATATCACTTATTAACTATTTCGAATTACAATTGAGTAGAGCAGTGGTTTTGTCTGCTCAATACAAAAGAGGAAATTCATACAGCCAGCCCTTGAGTGACTAGTAATTCAGCAGCTCATAAAATATTTGATACAAGTCTGTTATAATACAATCCTAATGTAACGTAAGGCTGTATCATAAATCAACATAAGTGATAAACCAATAAAGCACTGAAAGGGCTCTTACCTTTATGTGTTCAGAGTTAATTGAATTATAAAATAAGGGACCTTTACTCGGGACCTTTCAAAGTATAGCAATATTGGAAATTGTATATATTTAAAGTTATTTCTAAGCTGTCAGGAATAATTCAGGATTCAGGTGACTTCCAATCAGTCGCTTTGGAAGAGCATGAAGGTTTTTTTATCAGTAGCCTAATTAGAGCCAAGCTTGGTTTACCTAGTCACCCTCTCTTGTCGGTTTGACAGTTGGACCACTAGTCACACAGACCTCAAGTCTTTTTTTTGTTATTATTTTTTATTGCTTTTATGTTTGGACGAGCTCACAGCCCACCTGGTGTTAAGTGGTTACTGGAGCCCATAGACATCTGTAACGTAAATGCGCCACCCATCTTGAGATGTAAGTTCTAAGGTCTCAAGTATAGTTACAACGGCTGCCCTACCCTTCAAACCGAAACGTATTACTGCTTCACGGCAGAAATAGGCGGGGTGGTGTTACCTACCCGCGCGAACTCACAAGAAGTCCTACCACCAGTAGGTGGATCTGAAGGTGGGTGACGTGTGAGCTCGTTCGCCCGTTTAGGCAATAAAAAATAAAGGCTTTACATTAAACTATTTACTCAGTCCTGTGCTTTCTTTGTCCAAAATTAAGCTGGATTTTGTACTGGATTTATTCTGAGAATTTAATTAAATCCAATGTTTAAATTTACGATTCGCCATAAAACTAATTGACTGGCATGAGGTCTATTAATTGTTCTAATATTACATATTTGAATCCCAATTAAAGTGTAACATGATACCGATTCTGGCGATTAACGGTCTCGCCTCTATTGATTTTGGCTGGAATATGCAAGATGTTTGTTTTTGTTGCTGTTGCGGCTACTGAACTCTTTCGAACCCTTAGTACCCGAAACTTATTTGTGAAGTTTCCAATTAGTATAACGAAAGTTAAAATCAGTTTTATTATATTATAAACATTTTTATATGTATCAATACATCCATGGTGTTGTCATCAGAATATGCATCTATGGTGTTGATGTATCATCGTCAGCGCAGTGGTTTATCTTTTCAATGCACTTTTTGAAGAATTCAGATCTACTACTTCTTCTTCTTCTTCTTAGTCGCATACTTAATTGCTGAAGGTCGTGTCCCTGAAAGCCCTTCGTGGCTCTTTGTACCATCTTCTCTCAGGGCGGTCGTAATAGAGAGTCCAGTGAGCGCAGTTACCTAGATTCAGATCTACAAGAGCCAACAAACTCTTGAAAGGCATTTTAAAGCCTTGCGAGTATGTTTTTTTGTTTCCTCTAATCCAGTTATCTAAGCTTTGGAGAAAGTAGAAGTCTATCGGCGCAAGATCCCGTCACGTCTATCGGCGCAAGATCCCGTCCTTACGGTGGAATACGCAAAACTTCTAACCCTAGCTCTTGTAGTACCGTAACGCTTGAGGTCGAGCGTTATCGTGTAGGATTAACCGATTTAAGGGATTAACCAAGACTGGTCGGCTATTCACGAACTTCTCCATCATCGTGTCCAGTTCCTCACAGTACAAATCCGCAGTGATGCTGATTGCATTAGCTAAGAAGCTCAGATGAATTATACCTGCACTAGACCACAAAATAGCGACCATGCTTTTTAGGGGGTTAATTTTCTTTTGGGACATTGCCTAAGGGCTAAATTGCCAAGGTGCTGAACCAGGATCTAACCAACATGATGACTGCTTACGACTAAAAATAATCAATTTTTGAAGGCAAAAAACAACGCGGTATTGGAGTATGCTCATCATTATTTGGCTCCCAAAGTACAGAGTACTTTAATTTGAGTTCAGATGACTGATGGATGCCGTGTCCGATTTATTCTTCATATTTATTTATTACGAAACTCCAAAAGTTGATGGTCGGAGATACTTAAAGGCACTGACAATTTTGTTTACAAATGTGTAATGTATGAAAAACACAAGTTATATATCGAAAAATCGCAGGTAGGTTGCTCTAAAATGTACTTATTATTATGTTGAGTACTTGTGTTTATGTTATTAATGGTATGGGGATTGCGTTTAAGTAACTTACTTGTCTTCCAGTATTGGCAGTTAGAATAGTGGTAGCAAAGCTCATAATAATTAAAACGAAAGTTTTACATTAAATTAATTAAAATTATAATTCATTTTCAACGAATTAATAAAAAATCTATAAAAAGCTTTCCAAAAGTATTCTATTTGTTGTTTATAACTTAAATCTACATTTAGTAATTAGTTTCACAAAAGTTTTAAAAGTTGTTTTAAGTTGCTTATTAATATTTCTTTGTTAATACAAGCGAATTGAACTTAAGATTAGTTAAATATTAAGTAAATTATTTTAAAATGTTTTGTTAAACGATGATTATTCACTTCTTAAACAAAACAATTTAATTGTATCTAGCTGTTAGCTTTATCTTTATTATCTTAAATATCTCTCAATTTAGGCACTGTAATATTAGACTAATGTTTGAATTATTTGTCTTCATTATCGTAAGAGAGGAGCAGGTGGCTTCACTGCTCACCTGATATTAAAGGGTAAATGGAGTCCATAGACATTAGCACAACGTCAAAGCCGAAAAGCATCTTGAATATTGAGGTCGTAATCTCATTGGTAGTCATAGACAGAATGATAATATCTACCTTACACTTAATTGTTTATTATTCGCAAAGATGGCTGAACAAGCTCACGGTTCGCTTGGTGTTAAGTGGTTACCGAAGCCGATAGAATTCGCAACGCGAATGTCGCTCCCCACCTAGAAACTTGTGGTGAATGTCAAAATTAGTCACAAGTCGGTACACCGGGCGTCTTATCTTTTAGGCCACGACGACAACGTATCTGTTGAAATTTTTATTTCAAACTCAACAACCTTGCTAAATTTAATGTTCGGCCATTAATATTATTGTTACCTCGGTAGGAGTAGCACCATCTATCGCCGAATAGCCGAAACGAATATCAAAGTAACTCGTAACGTTGAGAAAGATCGAGACGTACAACGCTATCTATTGTCAGATAGCGGAAACACACAATACTCGACTTGTGTGGAATATTCTCGATAAGTCTAGGAATGTCGTATCGACAATAAAAGCGTTGCAGAGATGGCACAAGTCCGTTAGTAAACTCGAAGCCAAACAGCGAACAGATCACCTGAAGCGAAGCGGAAGAAGTGAATTAAGGATTTTAAAGTGTTTGTGAAGTGTTTTAAGTTATAAGTGACAATACAGTATTAAGTTGTACTCCGGTAGAATTTTTATTTATCCCGAACCCCAGCGCGCAACATTTTTATTTATTTATTGCTTAGATGGTTGGACGAGCTATGTATTTATGTATGTATGCATCGCTCCGAGGAGAGCAACGTTTATGGCACGCAGTAATTAATATAACATAAACCAAAACCCATTAAGGTGTTTGTACAAAGTCATAAAACTATATCTGATCCTCGTTAATATATTACGATTTATTTATAGCACACTGCAGGAATTTGACACGATTTATTATACAGTTTGATTTAGATGCATAGTTATATTTGTTTGGTCATTGAGATTTTAGCGTGGCGATCGATCAAACAGTCATTATCTATGGACTTCGATAACCACTTATCATCGGTTGAATTGCTACACTGCAGCAACAGAAAAGGATAAATCAGAAAATCGTAATAATAATAAGTAAGTACCACCGCCCCGCCTATTTCTGCCGTGAAGCAGTAATGCGTTTCGGTTTGAAGGGTGGGGCAGCCGTTGTGACTATACTGAGACCTTAGAACTATATCTCAAGGTGTGTGGCGCATTTACGTTGTAGATGTCTATGGGCTCCAGTAACCACTTAACACCAGGTGGGCTGTGAGCTCGTCCACACATCTAAGCAATAAAAAAAAATAAAAAAAGTTATAAATACTATCTATATACATACCAATTATAAATTAAATTATTGGTAGATAAAGTACGATCCATCCAGCGAAGGAATGAATTTCCCTCCACGGTGTTTCCTGAGCGCTTTCCCCCCCCCCCCTACCTAATCGTTGGTAGTCAGTCTAAGGGGCTATTCCAACTTCACATGGATTGGTAGGTGAGTTTACGGGCTCAACCTGAGAGAATTGCTAACAGTAGCCCTAGCAAGAGCAGTGCTTCGTTGAATCTACCACCAGATTGGAAACGCGACCCACTGTGAAGATCCGGCGAGAAACTCAGTGGGCTGTGCTTACAGGTTAACTAGCTGACCCGGCAAACGTTGTTTTGCCATATATAAGATTTCTAGGGAATTTCTAGTGTAGAAAAAAAAAAACTAACTTATTGTAAGTGTGTAAGGATGTAGTAGATGAGTGAAAGAGGCATGTAGCGCTGTGAACGATGAAGGAATATAAAAATAACAATACCTCATTCAACCACAAATTGTCTCATTATAACAAAAAAAAAAAATTGTCCAAAAAATAAAAAATAAATCTTAGGGGTGGACAACCCTTATCACTTAAGGGTATGAAAAATAGATAGTAGCCGATTCTCAGGCTTACTGAATATACGTAAAAAATTTCTTGAGAATCGGTCAAGCGGTTTCGGAGGAGTATGGGAACGAACATTGTGACACGAGAATTTTATATATTAGATGTACTCACAGAGCCCTTCGTCGAAATAAAAATAAACGTAAGTATATATACCAACCGGATAATAATTCTAAATTTTACAACCAATAACTCTTACGCGAAGACGAAGCTCTTATTTAATAAGCGATTTATTGATATTTATTACAATAACAAAGGGGTAGACGCGGAAAAGTTTTACTAATAATTTCATCTGAAATCTTGAAAGTTTGTTAAATTTCCTTATCCGTGTAAACGGAAGGCTTCGAGTGTTAAGCGAATTATCTATACTAATATTAAAAGCTGAAGAGTAACATCACGGTAAGACCAATACAAGTGGAGCACCAATAAATAATGTTTCAAAATAGGGGTTTAAATAGCTCCTTAACGTACTATAATTCAAATGTATTTTCACTTTCTACGTAAATGAAGTGGGGGGTAAAAGTTAGCATTATGCCAAAGTAACTATTTCACGCGGACGGAGCTAGTTAACTAATAACCTGATCTTGATACATTTCTGGAAGTCGTAGACATAAGGCATTCAGCGGATCCCGCGCACCTCAATAGGCCGTCAGTCCGTCTTGTGGGAAGCCTATCCACACTACGTCTTCAGATACACGATTGTCGCTCAAGAAATGGCCATCCGTTCTACGAGCAATGTGTCCTGCCCACTGCCACTTTATCGTCGTAACCCTTTAGGCTACGTTGATTACCATGGCTTTCCTGCGAATCTCCTCCAGCAGGCAGCGCAGGACCGATCTTTGTGGCGAGGCTTGGGGGAGGCGTATGTCCAGCAGTGGACGTCTATGGGCTGATAGAATAGGTATAAGGCATAAGAAGACAGAGGCCAAACGTCCCAGACAACGCAGTCCCACGAGAAGTTCGGACCAAATTCGATCTCCTCTGAACATCAAGATCCACGATGCCCTTCACGAAGCCAAAGATCGCGGCAGACGGAGGGAAGTCTTACGTCAGAGAATGACGCAGGGGGGGAATCACGATTTTTACTAATGAAGAAGCGATGCGAGGAGGAGAATGAGACATAATTAAAGAAAATTACGATTGGGTCTAAGACTTTTTTTATTGGCATTATTTTATTTAGGACGTTTCGAATCCTTTCCAGTTTTATTTGTGGTCACGAAAAACAAAAACAGGATTAAGCTCTTGAGGATTTTGAATTAAATATCTGTTTTGATATTATTCATTATTATTATATTTCCGAATGAAAGTAATTTGGGTAATGTACCTATTATATGTATGTATGAGAATGAATAGTAATAACGAATACAACGTGTGTAGCGTGTCTTTTTTTTTTTGCTATTTGAAAATCAGTATTGGGCGAATCTATCTATACTAATATTATAAAGCTGAAGAGTTTGTTTGTTTGAACGCGCTAATCTCAGGAACTACTGGTTCGATCTCAAAAATTCTTGAAGGCTATATATAGGCTATATAACATCACGCTAAGACCAAAACAAGCGGAGCACCAATAAAGAATATTTCATGTTATTTTTCCCTTTTGAGAGCTTCCGCTGCGTGCGCTGCAGAAACAGTTAAAGTTTCGCTAAAATAATGTATGACAGAATTGTTCCCCTTTAAAAGGTCTAAAAAAAGTCCGCGACAGCATCTGTCTACATGTTGAGATTGGCTCGCTATAACGTTTTTTATGCTAACCAAATTATTTCTAAAATAAAGCATTATTTGTGAACTATTCCGCACAGACGAAGTCGCGGGCAAAAGCTAGTCTTAAATAATAGGGGATCAGAGCAAGACGTTCGTATAAGTATGATCAAGCCTTTCGGATTTTCGGTGATAAAAAACCGCAAATCACATTACGGAGTAGTTAGCGATCCTGACTGTTGCGCCAATGGTCGTGGGTTCGATTCCCATGTCAAGCAAACATTGTGTGATGAAAAAGTTTATTTGCTCTGTGTCTGGGTGTAGGTTATCTATACATGTATACATTTAAATATATATAAGTATGTTTTTTTTATTGCTTAGATGGGTGGACGAGCTCACGGCCCACTTGGTGTTAAGTGGTTACTGGAGCCCATAGACATCTACAACGTAAATGCGCCGCCCACCTTGAGATATAAGTTCTAGGGTCTCAGCATAGTTACCACGACTACCCCGCCTTTCAAACCGAAACGCATCACTACTTCACGGCAGAAATAGGCTGGGTGGCGGTACCTACCCGTGGGGACTCACAAGACGTCCTACCACCAGTAATTACGCAAATTATAATTTTGCCGGTTTGATTTTTATTTCACGATGTAATTCCTTTACCGTAGAAGGCAAGTTTGTTAGCCGCTGATACCCATAACTTAGGGAATCCTAAATGATGGGTCTGAAGGGCTGGGGATGTATGTGTGAGTTGTTCCCAATTACTATTATTACCATTATTATGAGCTGGCCGGCCCATTTCAATGAGAATATTATCCTCTAAACGCTATAACCCTCAATGACGACACGCACTGGGTTTATGTATCCGCTGTTATGCCATCGTTAAACAAACTTCGTGGCGCAGTAATAAACGCTATATTCGGGTGCGTCCAGCGCTTTCCGAAGCGTTCTTCAACGGAGATGAAACTTTGAGAGCCGTGTACACTTCTTGGATAGACATCTTTGTACAAGTTTACGCTTGGCTGACGTTCTTAACCCTTCGACTGCCGTATAAGTCACTGGCGCCTTAGGAAGCGCACTCCGGTCACCGTCCTCGTCGAACCCGTCGCTTGCGACGAAGGGCTCGACGAGCGAATTAACCCACAGACACAGCCCACTGAGTTGCTCGCCGGATCTTCTCAGTGGGTCGCGTTTCCGATCCGGTGGTATATTCTGCGAAGCACTGGTCTTGCTAGGGTCAGTGTTATCAACGCTCCGGTTTGAGCCCCGTGAGCTCACCTACACAAGTTAGGATGAAGCTGAAATAGCCTCTCAAGACTATAAGGAAAAAAAGTTAAGTCATAATCATGATCATCATATCAGTAGACATGTACAACATAAATGCGCCACCCACCTTGAGATATAAGTTCCAAGGTGTCAAGTATAGTTAATTAGTTAATTATGTCGATATTTCTTCTCGATCTTCTTACTAAGGCGCGGAATATCTAGTAGACACTGGGAACGACGAATCCGGAGTTACAAAGAATTATTGTATTTAATTTTCTAAAAGACTAAAACAAACATTCAAAAGAAATTCATTTCATTCAATTCATTCATTCAAAGGGCAATCCATGCGCTTAGTAACAGAAATCGATGTAACAATAGTACTAGTATGGTAATAGTAACTTTACTGTGACAATAGAACAGCAAAACAAAAACTGTAATCCGCTTTGTCACATTATTCGCACATACGCAATAATTCACAGATCTTTTGCCTATTTTTCTGATACCAACATTAGTTTTTACCTGTAGAAGAAAGTCGGGTTGGATCATTTGTGTGACGTTTGTTTTATGGTAGGCAGCGGCTTGGCTCTGCCCCTGGCATTGCTGACGTCCATGAGCGACGGTGACCACTTACCATCAGGTGGGCCGTATGCTCGTCTGCCTACAAAGGCAATAAAAAAAAAAAAAATTACCGAGTTCTCGTCAGCCGTCGAAGTCAAAGCAAAACCTCAGAGTCTTTGGGAATCTTAATCAAAATAAATCTAATTATCCAAAGCAAATATAAATGAAAGTAAAACTTTGCGAAGTTTCAATTAATTTTAGAATCGTGAGATCGCTCGCGATTAATTAGTTTTGTGTTCGGGTTGTGTATTTGCGGGATTTTTGAAATAAATACATTTATGTTTAATTAACCGATTTGAAAAAAAATGAACACGTACTTAATTCGAAAATTTTTGTTTGTTTTTACCTCAGATATACTGGTTGTTAGAACGTCTTGTGAGCCCGCACGGGTAGGTACCACCACTCCGCCTATTTCTGCCGTGAAGCAGTCATGAGTTTCGGTTTGAAGGGCGGGGTAGCCGTTGTAACTATACTGAGAACTTAGAACTTATATCTCAAGGTGGGTGGCGGCATTTACGTTGTAGATGTCTATGGGCTCCGGTTACCACTTAACCCCAGGGGTATCTTGATCGCGGGTATCGCACCGTCTCCTTCGAGGCGGCGTGTGTTTTGGCGGGGACGCCGCCATGGGAGCTGGAGGCGGAGTCGCTCGCTGCCGACTATCGGTGGCGCAGCGAGCTTCGTGCTCGGGGCGTGGCGCGTCTCCCCGAAAGTGAGCTGCGGGCGCGGAAGGCCCATTCTCGGCGGTCCGTGCTCGAGTCGTGGTCGAGGCGATTGGCCAACCCCACGTGGGGGCTACGGACCGTCGAGGCGGTTTACCCGGTCTTTGATGACTGGGTGAATCGTGGCGAAAGACGTCTCACCTTTCGTCTGGTGCAGGTGCTGACCGGGCACGGATGCTTCGGGAAGTACCTGCGCCGGATAGGGGCTGAGCCGACGACGAGGTGTCACCATTGTGGACACGACCTGGACACGGCGGAGCATACGCTCGCTGTCTGCCCCGCTTGGGAGGTGCAGCGCCGTGTCCTGGTCGCAAAGATAGGACCTGACTTGTCGCTGCCTGGCGTCGTGGCGTCGATGCTTGGCAGCGATGAGTCATGGAAGGCTATGCTCGACTTCTGCGAGTGCACCATCTCGCAGAAGGAGGCGGCGGGGCGAGTGAGGGAAAGCTCTCCTCACTACGCAGAAACCCGCCGCCGCCGAGCAGGGGGTCGGGACCGGGGTCGTATCCGTGACCTGGCCCCCTAAGAGCTAGGGGTCCCACCCGTTTTGTGCGGGGAGGGACCCAGACGTGCGGTGGCGTGCTCTGCACGCTCACCCGCAATAGGAAGCCGGGTGATGGTAGACCGCGTTCCCCCGACCGCTCTGGGGGAAGGTGTAACGCGGCGCCATCAAAGCGGGCTCTCGGCCCGCTGAACGAGGGAACCGGTGGTCGTGTCGCTGGCGGCCACCGGTCCGGCGTCCGTGGGACGGTGGGATGGATGTAATGTGCTCTGCGTCAACCCTGTCCCGCCGTTTCAATAGCCCCGACTGGGCTCCGGCCCGGTCCGAGGTAGGGCGCCGGTTGTGAGCGGCAGGAGTTTTTAGTGAGGTTCAACTCCCACATACCCCACCTGCCGCGCGGGTGGGGATCCGGCGATTTTCTCCTGTGGAAAAAAAAAAAAAAGAAAGGGGTATCTTGAGCTCGCCCAACACCTCAGCAATAAAAAATTTTTTTTTTTGATGAACCGAAGTATTATCCCGTTTTGATGATACTAATATATATTTGTTAGCTAGTATAAGCTTTTCAAATCTATCATGATTACACCAGTAGTGTTTGAGTAATCCTTACAAGTGCATATTTTGTTAACTAGTTCTACATTGATGTTATTTATACTCATTTTGTTTTTTTGTCAGTTTTATTTGTTGTTACAATTTTATGTTATTTCATCTGTCTATTTATTGTTTACTTAGCGAAACCTAATCTGGCTTTGCTGTAAAAAACCATTGAATGAATTTTGTTGAGTGATGCGTTCCAATTTGATGCCTTTGGTTAGTTGTTAAGTAATGCGTGATTTTGACCTCGTCAAGATTTCACAGGGGTAAATCAAGAAGAGTGGCGATATTTACGTCCACGAGATCCGCTGATCACTTAAAATCAAGCGGGCTGTTAACCTATCAACATAAGCAGTAACATCCAACGGCACAAAGCCCGATTTTTTTCCTGTCTCATAGATACCGTAAACAAAAACAATGGTTCTTCATTATGAGCATTGGTGATCACTCACTTTTGGGTTCAGCCATTTGCTCTCTTCAAAGGAAGTTAATAAATAGCATTACGCCTTGTGAGATTTTTCCCGTAAAATACTGTTATGCCTACTATATCTAGATATAATACTTTATTATTACACTTAAATAAATTTTATCTTAAAAATTTGCCGTAAAAAGTTGTTTATCTATAACACAATAGAACCTATTTCAATTTCAAAGGCCGAAATCGTTAATATCCAACCAGACGCCTCTAATCTCGAAAAATATTATTATGATACTTGACATCAAAGAAAAATCCGCCAAAATATGCTAAAGTTTCCTGCGGATTCACGTCTAATTCAGAATTTTTGAAGAGGGTCCAAACATTTTCCCCTGATCAAGAAAATGTGCATCGTCATTTACCACCTGTACAAAAACGACAAAGAGTTCACCGTGACCCTTTAAGGGCGGATATTTGACTGTGGCTTTACAAGACGCCGGATTGAAATTGAACCGTAATAATGTTTTTAGGCAATTTCGTAATATATTATGTACCCCCCCCCCCCCCCCCCACGGCTAATGCCACCCATTTTTTTTTTGTATTCCTTATATGGTTGGACGAGCTCACAGCAGAAATAGGTAGAGTGGTGGTACCTACCCGCGCGGACTCACAAGAGGTCCTACCACCGGTAACCATTTGCGCTGCGCATACATAAAATTACATTAGACTTTTTTTTTACTTTGCCGACAAACGACCATTACGCCTGCAATATGGTAAGTGGCGCGGGTAATTCACTGGCCACTGATGATGTGTAATCCCTTCAAGCCTCATTTGAAGAAAGTCGTTATAGCTCCCACTGGGGACCGTGGGGGAAAGTTCAGTCTTAGCCGGTTGGTACGCGGTAGGCAAGATGCTTGGATGCAATATGGATGAACGCGGCTATTCCCGGCGGTATCTGTGGACTCTGCTCCTGTAGCGGGTGGTGCGACGGTAAAAGCAGATTGAGGAATCTTCTAGAACCATTCCCCAGAGAACTCACACGTTTCACAGATCAATCGATTTTATAAATTAGACTTGAAAGGTCTCTTTACATTTGTGTAGGTTAAACCAACAATAATTCTGAAATCCGCCGGCGCCATTGTCTCATTCGGGACAGCAACAAAACGTAAACACAATAAAATTTCGAATAAAACTTTTATAAGATAGAGAGTAATGTAAATATGAATTCGTGATTGCAAATAAGGGATTCGGAGATGTTTGATATAAAGAAAATATTGTTTTTTTTTTTTTTGTTCTTGTCAATTTTTGGGCGGACCCCTCTGAGTAAATATTTACTTTATGATAAATGCTTTACAGATTGAAATCCTTTACGAATTCCGCTTCAAAGTATTTCCGAGAAGCACGTCGAAAAACTCTGTTGTTGGATGAAAAACATTGAATCGGATTGTTGGCGCAATGGTAATCAACTATGTACGAAAGAATCGGGGGTCAAACCCTGATCATCATTAATATTTCTGTTATTCTTGTCTCATCTATGTTTTAGGCACTCATACACAAACAAAAATACCCAAGTCAGCTAAGTTGTATGGGAAACAGTCACTAGAAGTAAAAAGGTATACCTATTAGTAACCATGCAGTCTGCATGGTTATGTCTACATGTCATGCCTACAAGGGCAATAAAAAAGTGTGTGTGTCCGCTCCGACGCACGACTGGAGTTTACTGGATATAAAAAATTAAACGAAACAATACGAGAAATAGTTCTATATTACGACAACACGATACACAACAGATTATTAACAAATTAACGAGACACAAAACAAACGACTAACAAATATATGAAAATACAATAATGAGAGAAACGCGCGATCAGTACGAGGCTTTGTGGCGGACTGCCGGCGCAGCAGCCCGGCGTCACCTGCGATAACGCGGCCGCGCGTTGGCTCCTGATTGGCGCGCGCACGCATCACGCAATCAGGAGCCAATCAGGCGCATAACGCATTTCGTGTGACATGCTAGGCGCATAACGCATTTCGTGTGACATGCTAGTACGATTTTGGTCCCCATAATTTTCATACCCCGGGCCTATATATGTAAATCGATTCTAAAGGAGTAAACTCCAAAAAAAACACAATATAGAAAATGTAATAGATAAATATATTATATAAAGTGTTAGAGATTAAGGTTGAATTTGGATCATTGTACTGAGCGAACAGTAGATTTAGTAAATTCCTCTTAAATATCAAGGCGACCCTCGGCGTTTCTCCAGGTTTTTCCCGGCATTTATAGCGTCGACACCGAAAAATCAAGCTTTGAACGATTGAATAAATCCGAGATTATCTGACGAGCTCCGATAAATCTAGAGAATGGGAAGCAAAGAGTGATGCTCCCATAAATTTGCCGTAGACTCCGATTTAGGGTTGTCGACTGATTTTATAAAATTTTAATATATTTTATCAATCATCACTACATAGTATAAAACAAAGTCGCTTTCTCTGTCCCTATATCTGTCCTTATGTCACGAAAACAGATTATTTAATACAATTCCTCTCCTTGACAACGTTGGGACAATGGCACTTGCCATTATATTCCTAAAGAGCAAACCGGGGCTTGAACGTGTAAATCCCACTTCCAAAATGCAATGTTGTTAACAATTTTACAAAAATACATCTAAGATGACCTATTTTGATTCATTATGGTATATACCTGTGAAGAAATGCTTTGTAGTAAAAAGTAATTATGTAGTAAAGTAATTTTTTGGAAGTTTGGCGTTTTGAAAGCAGGATGACTAGATCACTATCACTACATAGTATAAAACAAAGTCGCTTTCTCTGTCCCTATATCCCTATGTATGCTTAAATCTTTAAAACTACGCAACGGATTTTGATGCGGTTTTTTTTTATAGATAGAGTGATTGAAGAGCAAGGTTTATATGTATAATAACATCCATTAATTAGTGGAGAAATTAATAATAAATTACAGTTTCCGAAGCGAAGCGAGGGCGGGTCGCTAGTTTTTATAACAAATACGATATTTCAATCATTACATGCGGTTTCCACTGGTGGTAGGACCTCTTGTGAGTCCGCGCGGGTAGGTACCACCACCCCGCCTATTTCCGCCGTGAAGCAGTAATGCGTTTCGGTTCGAAGGGTGGGGTAGTCATTGTAACTATACTGAGACCTTAGAACTTATATCTCGAGGTGGGTGGCGCATTTACGTTGTAGATGTCTATGGGCTCCAGTAACCACTTAATACCAGGTGGGCTGTGAGCTCTTCCATCCATCTAAGCAATAAAAAAAAATGCGGCTTGCAACCCATACACCAAATAACATACTAAATTGAATCAAAGAGGTAGGATGATTCTTTCACTAATCCACTCTTCTAACACTCAATATACCGTGATCTTATTATTACTAGCGATCCTCTATCCTCAGAAAGGTATAATAATGCTTGGTTAGTAGATTGGTAGAAATTTCAACCCCAATGATGACTGGCTACTGAAATCCATACATATCACAGCCACAATAATTCTGCCACCAACTTAAATACCTAAGGGAAAAGCTTAAACTGTAATCTTCTTCTTCTGAGTCGGTCTCTTCATTGCTGAAGGTCGTGTCTAATTTTAAATGTGGACCACTCGATGCACACTGCTTCCCCACGTCTTCCTGTCCTCGGCGGTCTTTATAGCCTCGGTTATTGGCAGGCCGGTGAGCGTATTTACCAGACCAGACCAGCGGGTAGGTGAGCGTCCGCGTGATCTTCTCCCGTCAACCTGACCAACTACCATCAGCTTCTCCAAGTTATCGGGGGCTCTACGAGCGATGTGGCCGAAGTACGCGAGAATACGTAAACTGTAATACATGATTAAACATATGCCATAAATATACTTATTTAACTTATAAAGTTAACAGGTTAGCTTCATGACAGAAGTTGAAGATGGTACCTATCCGTGCGAGAGTGTGTGTGAGTGGAGATATGACTTATGATGAGCCTGAATAGAAAAAGAGGACATGCCACGCCAATCTCATATAGTGAGATGAGGGCAAGAAGAAGAAGACCTACTCATGCAGGAAGCACAATAAGCATCATCAGTAATTGCGTGCATAAGTGAGTACATAATTACTGATGGTATGACGTCTTGTGAATCAGCACGGATCGAAACCACAATCCTGCCTATTTCTGCCGTGAAACAGGAATGCATTTTGGTTTGAAGGGTAGGGCAGCCGTCGTACTATACTGAGACCTCAAAACTCATATCTCATGATGGGTGGCGGCATTTACGTTATAGATGTCTATGGGCTCCGGGCTCCACTTAATACCAGGTGGGCCGTGAGCTCACCTACCCATCTAAGCAATAAAAAAAAGTTTATATTGATTGTAAATTTCCTTTTTAATACACAATTTCCATCACCGTAGAAGTCATTGATGCTTACGTGCTCACGTATAAGCATCTGATTCCAAGGTTTGAACTCAGACGCGGTCTTATCATTCTGATACACTACACGGCTTAACCATTGGGCCACTGCGACTCCCAAAACACAATCTATAATCTACAAAATCAAATATAGGACTTAGGATACATCCCTATTGTGTGTTTCTGTTACCTTTTTAAAGGAATCAGATTCAATTTATTCTTGGACCGTGATTTTAAGAACATTTCTCAACATTAGTAGCTTAAGGCTGGTGTCTGTTTTCAAATATACAAACAGAACCGTTCATATTTTGGTATGGTATTGGGTATTCACGAGTTATAGACATAATTAAATCACTTTTAATCTATCGTTCGTAGCTGTAAAGTACCCGAATCATTGGAATAAATATTTTGACAATAAAAAAGTCACATTAAACCGTAAATCTAGTTTTGTTCATGAAAATAAACTAGCAAATGAGAGTTTCTTTGGACAGGATATTCATGGTGTTTTTAAAGCTCAATAAAAGTTTTTGCAATATACCAATTGCGGTTGTTTCTGATTAACACAGTTTGGCCGTAAATAATGTTTAATTTTTTTTTATTGCTTAGTTGGGTGGACGAGCTCACAGCCCACCTGGTGCTAAGTGGTAACTGGAGCCCATAGACATCTACAACGTAAATGCGCCACACACCTTAAGATATAAGTTCTAAGGTCTCAGTATAGTTACAACGGCTGTCCCACTCTTCAAACCGAAACGCATTACTGCTTCACCGCAGAAATAGGCAGGGTGGTGGTACCCACCCGTGCGGACTCACAAGAGATCCTACCACCAGTAAGATGATGGTAGAATTGGGATCTTAATGAATGAATAAAACCTTATTCACTGGATTTTATTTTTATTGTTCCATACTAAACATTCCCTATTGTTGCAACTAAAAATTATTGGAAACCGGGCATCTGTATGCCCTATCAGCCGTCCAATCTTCGGGCTATGTGGCCTGCTCGATACCACTTCTGAAGAGAAGAAGCAGAGGAAGAGAAAACTATTTGCGGAAATACGTTCGATAAAAGTATTAAAATTAAGGAGAGGGATGATCAAATAATGGACACGTCTGACTATCTCTCCCACACATTTTTACTGGTGGCAGGACCTTTTGTGAGCTCGCACGGGTAGGTACCACCACCCCACTCATTTCTGCCGTGAAGCAGTAATGCGTTTCGGTTTGAAGGGTGGGGCAGCCGTTGTAACTATACTGAGACCTTAGAACTTATATCTCAAGGTGTGTGGCGCATTTACGTTGTAGATGTCTATAGGCACCAGTTACCACTTAGCACCAGGTGGGCTGTGAGCTCGTCCACACATCTAAGCAATAAAATCCGAGGGCGGCACTGAAAATTTCGGGAATAAACGAAGTGACACATTACTATTTAAAAATGTATTTATTGCTTTTCGAAGTATTCTCCGGGAAATTTGACACATTTTTCCATACGATGGAACCAATCATTGAAGCAACCATTCCATTCGGAAGCTGGGGTCTCCAAAATGGCCGTTTTGTAGGCGTCCACAGCTTCTTCAGGTGATGAAAAATCTCTGTCCACGCAATTTATTCTTTATTTTAGGGAAAGTATAGAAATCATTAGGGCTTAGGTCGGGGCTGTACGGCGGATGGTCTAATAATTCTATGTTTTCTTGCTCTAAAAACTCTTTTGTTCTGTGCGCGGTGTGAGAACTCGCATTGTCGTGATGGAGGATGATGCGGCGGTTGCATTTCTCTTTGCGGAGTTCAGAAACGACCTGTGGCAAACAAATGCTAGCATACCATTCTGCATTAACCGTTCTTTGCCCCTCAAGAGGAATAGCCGTAACATGGCCGGCTTTGGAGACGTAGCCACCATTTTTTTTGCAACACTCCGAGAACGAACAATTTTTGTTGGCTTTAACTCATTTTCGAACACCCAAACTCGTGACTGGTTTTTTGTTTCGGGTTCGTACGCGTATATCCAGGATTCGTCACCTGATACAATGTTGTATACAGAATTTGAGGATCCTGCGTGGAATCTTCCGAGAGTTCTGACGTACCAAGTAACGCGAGCCGCTTTTTGCTCTTCACAGAGCGAATGCGGTATCCATCGGGAAAACAACTTTTTTACACCTAATTGTTCATGCAATATTATTTGTATTTGACTCATGCCAATGTCTAAAGTTGCCTGAATTTCGCGGTATGTCACATGTCGATCTTCCTCAATCAGCTTACGCACAGCATCAACGATTTCTTGGGTGACTGCAGTTTTTGGACGACCTTGACGGGGATCATCACTGAGCTTGACACGTCCACGTTGAAACTCAGCAAACCAGCAATAAATTGTGGTTTTGGATGGGGCTTCATCACCAAATGCAGAAATCATCCGGTCAACACACTGTTTTTGTGTTAAACCACTTCGAAA
This sequence comes from Bombyx mandarina, assembly GCF_030267445.1. NCBI lineage: Eukaryota > Metazoa > Arthropoda > Insecta > Lepidoptera > Bombycidae > Bombyx > Bombyx mandarina. The sequence continues at coordinate 10,525,050 of NC_143226.1, forward strand.
GTCATAATAAATCATCGCTCTTGAATTTTCTCGAGTCAATTCAATTTTCTCAACGACTAAACAAGTTTGACAAAACCTCGTGACAAGACCGAGAATCTTTTTTTAAATAAATAAATGGTATTCGATTTTTAAAACCAAGGAGTTTTCAATTAAAAAGATTTTAATATGACAGGAACAGTGGAAATATTCCATTCCCGATACTTTTAGTGCAGCCTAGTAATAATAATAATAATAATCCGCTGAAACTAAAACATGTTATAGTAACTACCAAGAGAAAGTGATAAATACCAATTCACAATAATTAAGTTAATCGTCGCAAGTCGCACAAGTTACATTAATTAGATAACAATTAGTAAAGTTACTCGTAACTTAGATCTTAGTTCAAGTAACGTCTTCGAGTTGTCTAAGAAATGTTTTCTATCAAGGACTTTCGTTATCTTCAACATAGTTGTGGTGGTCTGGGATAGATGCCGCGGCTTTGTGATATCGTGTACATTTTATTTATTTATTGCTTAAGTGGTTGGACGAGTTTACAGCCCACCTGATGTTAAGTGGTCACCGGAACCCATAATAGACATCTATAACCTAAATGCCGTCACATACCTTAAGACATGAGTTCTAAGGTCTCAATTTTTACAGTACAACGGCTGCCCCACCCTTCGAACCGAAACGCATTACTGCTTCACGGCTGAAATAGGCAGGGTGGTGGTACCCACTAATACCCACAATAAACATATGACTTTTTTTATTTTATCAATGTCACAAATGTGTCGTGGACTTTTCTTCTATTGAAAATAATTGTACCTATCAAGAAAATTATTAATATGCTATTTCACATTAATAATTAAGAGAGTCATCGTATCCTGTGGGCTTAGTGTAATCGTATCCTTAAGACTGTGCCGGAGTTCGCGGAATCCCGCAGGCAGCTATAATTTTTTCCTATTCGATGATTGAATATCATTGTGTGAATTAAACCCGAAAAATGGAGTTTAAGTAATCTATACTAATATATAAATCTATAGTGGTTTTTACGGATGTTCCGTTATAACTACTGAACTACGCATCCGATTGACTTGAAACTTGGTATCCGTGTAGAAAATACATGTACTTAATGGATAGGCTAATATTTATATGAGTGGTGGACTCCCTAATAATAATGACAATAAATAATAATGTTAATTTTAAATGCCCAGCGAAGCGGGCGGGTACGGCTAGTGACCTTATAAGGCACCATGAGTGACCTCAAAGAGAAGAGAACGTGGACTCCAATGACCCTTTCAACGCAGACCGGTCACGTTTCTTAGTATGTACAAAACGACTGATTTTATTACGTTGGATATAAATTCGTTGCTATTAAATTAGGTACGTCAGTTTTTTTTTTTTTTTTTTCTCTTATGTTTTAATGTCTCGTAGCAATCTGTTTTTCTCTAGTTAACAATGAGCTATTCCTCTGGCTGAATTTATTCTTAATAGATATATAAACAGAATCAGATGTCCAGTAACACCTTCATCTTTTATTGTTAGATTTAATTTCTGTTCTGTAAGGTAGGTATACTGTGCCTCCTTAATCTAGTAAACTGCACTGCTCCTGTGCCTCCTAGGTCCGACGCCAATTTATTGACGTGTGTCGATAACCTGGCTTGGTATTTTTTGCTGTAAGCTACTATTTCCTCTTTTACTGTGGGAATATTTAGATCCATTTGTATGATCTTGTTGCTTATGTAATGCGGTATTCTTAGCATTGTTCTGAAAGTTTTATTTTGAAACCTTTCCAGGATCTCGACGTTGCTATTGCTGGCAGTTCCCCAAAGCTGTATGCCATATGTCCATATTGGCTTTAAGATGGTTTTGTAAATTAAAATTTTACTTGTTGGCGAAAGCTGGGATTTCCCTCCAGTCAACCAGTACATATTTCTTAGCCTTATGTCTAATTGTTTTCGCTTAGACCAGATGTGCTTTTGCCATGTCAGTCTTCGATCCAGATGTATGCCAAGATATTTTGCATCTTCTGCTTGCGGTATGTTTTCGTTATGTAAGCTTACAGGAGGACAGGTTTGTTTCCTGAGGCTGAATGTAACGTGGGATGATTTGCTTTGGTTTACTTTAACGCGCCACATATTAAACCATTTCTGAAGGTCATCTAGATGTGATTGTAAGTTTTCAGAAGCTGTTGTAGGGTCGTCATGAACAGACATTATAGCTGTATCATCTGCGTATGTTGCAATGATAGTGTTTCTGTTGGTTGGTAAGTCTGCTGTATAGATGAGGTACAGGACAGGGCCGAGTATGCTGCCTTGTGGCACACCAGAAGTAATCTCATGCATCTGTGATGATTCTTGGTTATGTTTAATCTCAAAGCATCGTCTATTAAGATATGACTTAATAATAGCGTAATAGCTGTGTGGCAACATTTTTTTCAATTTGAATAACAGTCCATCGTGCCACACCTTGTCAAATGCCTGCCCGATATCGAGAAAGGCAGCTGAGCAGTACTGTTTATTTTCAAGTGTTCCACTTATGACATCCACAAGGCGATGAATCTGTTCAATTGTTCCGTGCTTTTCACGAAAGCCAAATTGATGTGCGGGAAGGACACTCGGCAGATGTTTCTTCATCCTGTTAAGAATGACCCTTTCGAAAATTTTACCAATGACTGGAAGGAGGCTTATTGGCCTATAAGAACCTGCATCGTGAGGTGGTTTTCCAGGCTTTGGCACCATCACCACTTGGGCTATTTTCCATTGACTAGGAAAGCACTCCAGTCTAATGCATGCATTAAAGATGATAGTCATGAATGTTATGCCTTTTTTGGGAAGATGTTTAAGCATAGTTGCATCGACTTCATCATAACCTGGCGATTTTCCTTCTTTCAGGTTCTTAATTTCATTAGTTACTTCCGTCGGACTTGTGTACATTAGCGGTAGGCACATCTGCAGTGGAGAATTCAGATAGTTCAAAACTTCATCGTCGTGCGTTAAGTTTAATCCCGGGAAAGGCTTAAATACTAATTTGAGGTGCTCTGCGAAAATTGAGGCCTTCTCAAAATCAGATCTGGCCCAGCTTCCAGTAGGAGCTCTAATAGGTGGTACATGCATTTTCGGTCTTTTCATTTTCCTAGTAGCCTTCCATAGAGAATAGTTGGTGTCTGGACTTGGCTTTAAATTTCTTAAGAACGATTGTAGCTCGTCTTCTTTCATTGCTTTAGTTAGGTATTTTAATTCCTCAGAAGCTTTATTAAAAGCTCTCTTATCAGCAGGATAGCCAGTGTTATGCCATATTTTGCGCAGATTCCGCCTCCTAGATACCATATCCTTGATATGTTTGGGGTAATGGTGCAAAACCACAGATGGGAATTTTCTTAGCGGCGTAGATCTGCCTAGTGCCTCGTGAATAAGTTGATTTAGATTTTCTACAGCATTCTCAACATCTCCAGTGGATTTCAAAGGGATGTTTAAATTCAGATTATTGTTGATGTACTCTTGGTAGGTTTCCCAATTGGTATTCTTGTTATATGGTTTAGGTGGATAATCATTTAACAAGATAGTAGAGTTTATGTTAAGAATCACTGGAGTGTGATCGGAGGATAGATCAGTACAAGATTTGACGCTCAGCTGCGTTTGGGGCACGTTCTTGGTGATAAAGAAGTCAAGTAAATCCGGTGTTTTCTTTCGATCAGTCGGCCAGTAGGTTGGCTCACCTTGAGATAAGCAATATAAAGAAAGTTCTAGAGTCGTCTGGAATAGCTGCCTGCCTCGTGGTAGAGTCAACCTTGAGCCCCAGTAGGTGTGTTTAGCGTTCCAATCGCCGCCACAGACAAATCTACTCCCCAGACTTAAGAAGTAATCCTTGAAGTCATCAGCATTAATATTGTGTCTTGGAGGACAGTATATAGCAGATAGAGTTGTTTCAGTATTTTTGCCTTGTATTCTGATAGATGTAGCCTGTATTTTTTCAGTACTGTATTCTTCTAGCGGGTGGTGTTTAATGCTTTTTTTAATTATAACTGCTGTTCCACCGTGGGAGTTGCCAGAGGGGTGATTTGTAGAATGAACAACATAATCTTTTATTCTAATGTGAGTTCTATGAGTAAATCTCGTTTCAGAAATAAGTGCTACATCTATTTTTTCTGTCCTTAGGAAGATTTCTAATTCTAGGCATCTGTCTGACAACCCATTGGCATTCCAAGTAACTACACGTAAATTATTGATCATTTGGGCACTAGGCGGGATATTAATTGAATCATCCGATTCATCATGCTGTCTATCATGTTAGTCATGATGGTTTGAAATTTGTTAAACATGCTGTCTATGAGCTTATTCAATTCGCTGCTGTCAATCAAGTGGGATTCAGTCTGTTGTTTATTATTATTGGAGTTCACTGCATCTGCATAAGTTTTAAATATGTTTTTGGTATATTCTGCTTTCCTGGGATTTTTCTTATTTGGTTGCGAGGCTGGGGTATCTTTGATTACATTTTTGGGATTAATTTTTAAAATTTGTTGTTTATATTGTTTGTATTTGATACAGCCTTTGTAAATTGCAGGATGTTTCTCTTGGCAGTTAACGCATGTTGCCTCAGTATCTGGTGTCTTTTTACAGCTTACAGTGGGATGATCTTCTCCACACTTAACACATCTATGTGGTCTATAACATTGATTTTTGCTATGACCAAACCTCTGACATCTCTTACACTGTAGAATCTCTGTTGTTTTGTAAGGAGCTTCAAAAGATACTTTCATATTGTTTAATCTGTTTACCTTAAATACCTCTTTGTTATTATGTTTAGGTTCAAGGTCAATATAGAACAACGGCAAGTCTTGTTTAGTAGTTTTATGTCGTACATTAACAATATTTCTGACTTCATGGCCTAGATCTCTTAATTCAGATTTGATAGCTTCCATGTCCTCAGTTGAGTGAAGCCCACGGAGAACGACTCTGTAAGCCCTTTCGCTTTTGAGCTTATATGTATAATGACTGATGTTGTTTGTAATAAAATTGTCTCTGATCTTCTTGTACATTTCTATATCTCTTGGTAAGATTTTTACTACATGTCCTGACCTCAAAGTGGTCATAGTATATGTCATTGGGTCGTCATTCGTAATTTTGTTCAGTATGTCCTTGAGGGTTTTTATGTATGCCACACCCGTAACAAATATAGGTTCGGGCTTAGGTATTTTTGGTTTAGGATCGCTTCCGTCTTCATCGAGTATCTCTAATGTTTCAAATTGATTATGGGTAGGTATCGGGTATGTGGTTTTCTGTAACTTATTACTGTTTCCTTTTAAATCTGAGTGCGATTCAGTTCTCTTCCTTTTTATTAGAGGAACCTGGTCACTCTGCCATGTACTATGTTCAAGGTCTTTAGTTGTGGTTAGGAATAGCGTAGGTTCTTGTTCTTTATTTATGGCACTTAGTGAGTTACTTCGTGTTCTTTCAAACATGCTGCGGTGAAAAGTTTGTTGTACCATATTAGGTAATTTTGTTTTATTCATAGGGTTGATTCCATATCCATCAGATCGCAAAGTTGTGCCCCCCCCAGAATACGAGGGGCTGCCTGAGTTAGACTCAGGGAGGGATTCTCCGGTATTACCGGTACCCTCCTGGGGTAGTTTGTTTTTCAAATTTGCATTCATTTGGCTTCCTTTTTCTTCCTACTACTCTAGACGTTTTAGAGATTATTTAGATCCCCAGGCTTGCTATAGCCTCTTCCAACCAATTGCTTGGCAGGTTGTATGGTTATACCGCCATTGCTCGGTCGCCATTGCCTCGTTTGTTATCTAGCAGGGAGTACCACGGAAACCGATTGGTTTCCGCCGCCATCCGGCGCGCGCAGGTAAGGTTGACTGTAGGGTCGGTGGAGGTGTTGTTACCGTTCTCCCCTAACTCCCCAGGTACGTCAGTACACGAGAATCTTTTGGATCTGTTCGTACCCATTTCTAAAACAACATGGACCCTCGATAACTGTAAAGACAAGGTTCGGAGGAGCTCTGTAAATGGAAAACTATTGTGAAACCTCTTGTGAGTTGATTTAGAACTCCCGTTCGGTCAAAGATTATATTTTAGGCTTTTGAAATGTTCTGTCGCAAATTGAGAATATTTAAGCACTGAAATTCCTAACGGTTTTTACCATGTGTTCCTGTTTAACGGAAGTGGCGCAAGGACCTTTAAAAGGTGGAAAGAAATGGACGAGGAGTTTCGAAGACCGGACTCAGTGGTGTGTATTAGGAGAGGCCTGTGTCCGTCGGTGGACGACGCTGATGTAGATGTTTCAATTTTTAAAATGGGAAATCCAGTATACCCTTTAAATTTCAAGAAGGCAGCTTTCAAGCTTTGATGTCCATAGGTTCTGATAGCGATTATACCAGCGGTCGGGGAACTTTTTTAATTATTACCCCAAAATATTTTTGTGTAAGTTGATATTACCCCATGGCGAAGAACAAAAAAAAATCGAAATCGCTTCTTTTTAGCATCTTTCATATTATAGCCCACAATAAAATAACTGGGTCAATCACGTGAACTTTGTGTTTCCAAATAATGTGTTCTATCTCATTCTCTCGCCGGCTGAATCTTATACATTTATGTGTTTGTGTCTCTATGGACTTATTTTTTCGTTTCGTTTCATTTCGTTTCATCGAGATTGAAATAGCATAAATTCTAAAGAAGTTTCACTTCAATATAATATACTTTTTACTCACAAAAGTTTCATTTTTACCCCCAAAATTTCATTTTACTCCATTTGGGGTAATTTATCACGGTTCCCCGACCGCTGGATTATACGAAGGGCTCGACGTGCATGTTAACCCTCAGACACAGCCCACTGAGTTTCTCGCCGAATCTTCTCATTGAGTCGCGTTTCCGATCCGGTGGTAGATTCTGCGAAGCACGGCTCTTGCTAGGGTTCGTGTTAGCAACGTCGTCAGGTTTGAGCCCCGTGAGCTCACCTACTAGTTAAGGTTACGCTGAAACAGCCTCTCAAGGCTAACAACGAAGGTAGGAAAAAAAAAAAGTTACATCTTATAAACAGCACTTCTATCCATCAATATTCTATGTCTTTATCCATATTTATCGCAATGCTCCACTCGTATTAAAGAATAGAACTCTGGCGGTGAGTAACTTGGAAGTTTTCAGCAAGTTTTGTCTTAATGTTGGGAGCTTTGTTCAAGAGTTTGAATGGAAATACTCTGGTTGAACTGGACTGGAGAAATTTCGTGACCTCCTTAAAGATGTCGATACGAATGATGTGCTATATAGTTTTACTAAGAAATTTATTATTTTAAATTGGGGAAATATTCCCCCTAATAGGGTGGCGATATCAATACGTGTGGGGTGTTAATACGGCCATCACTATGCGTGTTACACGTCACTAACCGATTTTCTTTTAATCAGATCTCAGGTATCCACTTCTTTACGAAAAATTTATACCTACCTACGGAAAGTGACCTATATAGATACATCACGCAAACGTATCTAGACCATGAACACTACTGCAATCCACTTAGGAAAATAAATATAATTCAACTGACGCATAGAGATGTGAATCTTGTTAAGACGCGGCATAGGACATCTCAAAATCTCAATTAACGCGAATCGATTTTAAAACTATAATATTGCAATCGATTTATCTAATCATTTAATTTTATCAACTAAGCTAAACAGAAAAAGCAATACATTTGTTAGAAGAATTGCAAAAAAAAAATATTTACTGGAATTTAATTCCACTCAAAAAAGACATAAATTTTACCCATTCCACGAATTCTTGTGGCGCCCTGAGCCGATCAAGGACTCCAACCCTAAATAAGGGTTGGCTGTGGATTCTATATCGATAGTCTGTGTATTTGTGGATTGGACAAATGTTAACTATTTCTAATGAAATCCTGAAACTGAAACATGGCTAAAATGTAATAAATAGGTTTTTCGGCGAATTCATTGTACTTTCGACACGATACGACGTATTGGGATCCTGAAGGGATAAGTTCCATCGCTGGGAAAATGGCGTACAAAAACACTTATCTTGTTTAATTTCCATGAATGAGCTCATTTTCTATAGTTGTTTTTTATTTGTCATTTTTTATTACTTAGATGAGTGGACGAGCTCACAGCCCACCTGGAGTTAAGTGGTTACTGGAGCACATAGATAAAGTAAATGCCCCACTCACCTTGAGATATAAGTTCTAAGGTCTCAGTATAGTTACAACGGCTGCCCCACCCTTCAAACCGAAACGCATTACTACTTCACGGCAGAAATAGGCAGGGTGGTGGTAACTATCCGTGCGGACTCACAAGAGGTCCTACCACCAGTAAAAATAAGCTTTTAATAACTTGATGAGATAATGAGACGTTATGTCAAACTTTTCCATTCGAAATGAATGAATGAAATGATGTCATTGAATCAAATATATGCATAATATCTAACATAAGACTAACACAGAGTTCGCTTTCATCCCTAAAACTTTGTCACTTTTGTTTTTACGTCACTTTTTTTTTGTTGTTACGTCACTAAAACAGATTATTTAATACAATTCCTCTCCTTGACAACGTTGGGACAATGGCACTTGCCATTATATTCCTAAAGAGCAAACCGGGGCTTGAACGTGTAAGTCCCACTTCCAAAATGCAATGTAGTTAACAATTTTACAAAAATACATCTAAGATGACCTATTTTAATTCATTATGGTATATACCTGTGAAGAAATGCTTTGTAATAAAAAGTAATTATGTAGTAAAGTAATTTTTTGGAAGTTTGGCGTTTTGAAAGCAGGATGACTAGATCACTATCACTACATAGTATAAAACAAAGTCGCTTTCTCTGTCCCTATATCCCTATGTATGCTTAAATCTTTAAAACTACTCAACGGATTTTGATGCGGTTTTATTTAATAGATAGAGTGATTGAAGAGGAAGGTTTATATGTATAATAACATCCATTAAATAGTGGAGAAATCAATAATAAATTACAGTTTCCGAAGCGAAGCGAGGGCGGGTCACTAGTAACTGTATAAAATATTGATATCTTAATTGTTTTGGTACGTTCCACGTAGCTAGTTCCACGCTTACCAAATTCTCACCACCAAAGAGCAACGAAACAAAATTTGTATATTCTGGAAGAACAATGATAATATGAGTCGACTGTTATCAAAGCCGGCAATGTGACTTTTGGACAATTATTGGTAAATCAGAAAAACGAATTATTGACTTTGTATTCCATTGGCAGTCACAAAACTCTACTGAACGACATCTTAAATAAATAACAGGTTAAGTATTAACCTTTATTTAATGCAGGTTTTGAAACGTATTCTTTGAAGGAGACGATTATATTCAAATCAATCTGTATTGACATATCAATAACATTTTTTTGTCCAAATGCACAGATTGCCACCTTTGATAATAGACGACTCATATACAATATGTTTATACTAAACAAATTCATAAATTTTCTGATTAATTAAATAATCATTTGAAAGCTACTGACTTAAACTGCAAGAGTCTTTTGACTCCCAAAATATTTCATTAGAACGTATTCTCGAGTACCCTGGAATTGAGGTAACATTCTAGAATTTTCCGCAGATGTCTTGAATCATAGCCATAACCAAAACTACTTCTACGAATTAGTATCGGTTAACTAATATATTGGAAAGATCGGAATTAGCAAATTGGAGATAAGGAACGCGAGGTAAAACTGTATGAGGAGGTTTGAAAATGTATGTAGACTTTCTTAATGACAACCTGAGTGTCTATTTGCGGCTTGATGCAATATAGTGGACTTTCTCAAAATAAGGTATAGCATTGTAACGAAGAAAATTTTACGTATAAAACTGAGCAAGATCGCAGGCAGGAAGACAATTTAAGTAATTTTGTTTGCTAAAACAATGTCATATCATAAAAAAAAAACTTTGTGCAGATAATTAAATAAAGGCCTAATAATATTGGTAGTGAGGGGGATTGTGAGCATTTCACAAATCGGTATGACCATCGTTCATCGACCGGGGGCGATTTGCTAGTGTGGAACAGCTACAAATACTATTATGACATTCTGTACCACTGTTGAATTTTTTGTAGATACAATTCTGGTAGGTACATTGACGGTATCATCCGCCCATACAGGAGGAAGAATGAAAAATGTATTTAGCCCATCCTATTTTTTATGATTGAAAGATTACTGGTGGCCCGGAGGCCTTTCCAGCTTCACCAGGACAGGTGGGCGAGCAAAGGATCAGCCAGGAGGGGTGGAATTTGCTAACAACTGCCCGAGCGCCTCCGAAGAAGACCTAACAACTCAAGAGCAATTGCTTCGCGAATGAATCTACTACCGGATCGGAATCGCGACCCCCTGAGAAGATCCGGCAAGAAACTCAGTGGGCTGATGCATGGGTTAGGTTGCACGTCGACCTTTTTGTCGAGTTCGACGAGTACGGTTACCGGGTTCCTCAGCCTGCTCCTAGTGTTAGAGCTGAAGGTATCTAATGCAAGAGTTATTGGATCTGATGGATCCGTAAGGACGTATCTAGGGCGACGACGGTGACTTGCTCCTGCGTGATCAGGATTCGGGGAAGGGATTGTGAGCATTTCACTAATCGGTATGACCATCGATCATCGACCGGGCGTTCCGATTTCTAGAGTCGAACAACTATGGACAACTAGAACGTTCTGTACCACTGTTGAATCTTTTATAGATACAATTCTGGTAGGTACATTGACGGTATCATCCGCCCATACAGGAGGAAGAATGAAATCTGAATTTAGCCCATCCCTAACGCCACAACAAAACAACAACAGATCAAACGGTGCTACGGTGATAATCGTTCCTTTTGTTACATACGAGAAACGTGAATTGAGTTACCAAACACTCTGTATCGTACGAGGTTTTATTGGCGTTGCTTTACGACGGCGTAAATATTACGCCATTATTATTATTATTGCTATTTGTTAAACGATAAAAGCGTTGGTTTTGCGAGTGTCATACATCCCAGAGGCATTGTATTCATAGCGACACGTGTCAAAGATTGGAAAGTAATAAAGTATTATTCTATTGTAATTTATTGATATTATAATTGTTTGAACGAGATTCTTTATTTTTTTAGATTGCTATTGGGCTGTATTTTGAGAAACAGGGATAGAATTTTCCATTTTTATCAGGCCCGATCTCCACCAAGAAGGGTGGAAATTGCTGACAAATGTAAGAGCGCCTTTCCAAATGCAACTTGGATTGGCTAAGAAAATCTGACAAGAAACTCAACGAGCTGATTTGGTAGTCTAGCTGTGTTATTGTATAGCTGCTCCTAGTGTTAGAGAGCTAGTGACAAAAGGGTCCAACAGTACTTTTAGTGAATCGGTTGAATTCAGCTGAAGTGAGCAAAATATACACATCGCACAAAGTAAATGATCTTACTGGTGGTAGGACTTCTTGTGAGTCCGCGCGGGTAGGTACAACCACCTTGCCTATTTCTGCCGTGAAGCAGTAATGCGTTTCGTTTTGAAGGGTAGCCGCTGAACTATACTTGAGACCTTCGCTCTTTCGCTTCGAGTAGTTCCGATTACTAACTGACTGCGTGCCATCTCTGCAACGCTTTTGTAGCCGATACCACGTCTCTGGAATTATCGAGAATATTCCACAAAAGCCGAGTATTGTGTTTCCGCTATCACACATCTCTCGGAGCGTGGTGCAAGAGAGACGATCAAAACTTGTGTCTGAAGTGGAGAACTCTCTGGGGCGAGTCTCCAAACCCGTTAAAGACACAAGTTTGCGCGTTCACTGCGAAGAAGGACCCCTTTGTCATGGCGCCGCAATTCCAAGGAGTATCCCTGCAACCTTCCGAGAGTATCGGGATACTTGGGGTCGACATTTCGAGCGATGTCCAGTTTCGGAGTCATTTGGAAGGCAAAGCCAAGTTGGCGTCCAAAATGCTGGGAGTCCTCAGCAGAGCGAAGCGGTACTTCACGCCTGGACAAAGGCTTTTGCTTTATAAAGCACAAGTCCGGCCTCGCGTGGAGTACTGCTCCCATCTCTGGGCCGGGGCTCCCAAATACCAGCTTCTTCCATTTGACTCCATACAGAGGAGGGCCGTTCGGATTGTCGATAATCCCATTCTCACGGATCGTTTGGAACCTCTGGGTCTGCGGAGGGACTTCGGTTCCCTCTGTATTTTGTACCGTATGTTCCATGGGGAGTGTTCTGAGGAATTATTCGAGATGATACCGGCATCTCGTTTTTACCATCGCACCGCCCGCCACCGGAGTAGAGTTCATCCATACTACCTGGAGCCACTGCGGTCATCCACAGTGCGTTTCCAGAGATCTTTTTTGCCACGTACCATCCGGCTATAGAATGAGCTCCCCTCCACGGTGTTTCCCGAGCGCTATGACATGTCCTTCTTCAAACGAGGCTTGTGGAGAGTATTAAGCGGTAGGCAGAGGCTTGGCTCTGCCCCTGGCATTGCTGAAGTCCATGGGCGACGGTATCCACTCACCATCAGGTGGGCCGTATGCTCGTCTGCCTACAAGGGCAATAAAAAAAATAAAAAAATAAAAACATACAATCAGACACACGCTATCAGACAATAGATGGCGCTTCTCGAGCGTTCTAAATGTTTTCTTTATTGCTTAGATGGGTGGACGAGCTCATAGCCCACCTGGTGTTATGTGGTTATTGGAGCGCATAGAGATCAACAACGTAAATGCGCCACCCCCTTGAGATATAAGTTCTTAGGTCTCAAGTATAGTTAAAATAGCTACCCCACCCTTCAAACCAAAACGTATTACTGCAGAAATAGGCAGGGTGATGGTACCTACCCGCGCGGACTCACAAGAGGTCCTACCACCAGTAATTATGCAAATTATAATTTTGCGAGTTTGATTTTTATTACACGATGTTATTCCTTCACCGCGGAAGTCAATCGTGAACATTTGTTGAGTACGTATTTCATTAGAAAAATCGGTACCCGCCTGAGATTCGAGCACCGGTGCATCGCTCGATACGAATGCACCGGACGTCTTATCCTTTAGGCCACGATGACTTCACGCTTAATTTCAGTTTTAGAATGCCAGCATTAGAATGTCCAAATTTAGTGCCTCCATAAATATTACAGTGGGAATTGTTATCAAGCCATCGTGTTCCTCGAATGAATTCAATGAAACTGCGGATTGCTCCAACGGGTTGTTCGTTAGAAACGAATCTAATGGGGAGCCGTGGAAATGGAGTTTAAGATAGAACTTTCGAATTATTTGACCATACTAGTTTACTGGTTTGGGTGTATGCAATTTAAATTGGGATGAGGATACCGACGCAATCTTTACGTAATGCGAGCACACCCGGATAGGTGTACTTCTGTATATCTTGTGTATTTCTGCCGCGTTATGGTAATGCATTCCAGCTTGAATAGTATAAAAGCAATTACTACCGCGTTTTAAACTACTAACAGTCGAGGACAAATCGCAAATGATATTTTGATCCCAAGCTAGGAATTCCTGTACTATTTGAACCACGGACTGACATACGCATTACATGACATACATAATATTCGTTCAAACACATTTTAATTTTATTTTTTATTGCTTAGATGGGTGGATGAGCTCACAGCCCAACTGGTGTTAAGTGGTTACTGGAGCCCATAGACATTCATAACGTAAATGCGTCACCCACCTTGAGATATCTTTACTGGTGGTAGGACCTCTTGTGAGTCCGCGTGGGTAGGTACCACCGCTCTGCCTATTTTCTGCCGTGAAGCAGTAATGCGTTTCGGTTTGAAGGGTGGGACAACCGTTGTAACTATACTTGAGACTTTAGAGCTTATATCTCAAGGTGGGTGGCGCATTTACGTTTTAGATGTCTATGGGCTCCAGTAGCCATTTAATACCAGGTGGGCTGTGAACTCGTCCACAAATCTCAGTAATAAAAAAAACCGGATAGGTAAGCTATCTTGCGTACTTCTGCCGCGTTACCGTAATGCATTCCAGATTGAACAGCAAAACAGCCATTACTACCGCGTTTTAAACCACAACTAACAGTCGCAACACGTAACAACAAATCACAAATGGTCATTTGGTCCCAAGCTAGGAACTCCTGTACTATGAGAACCACGCACTGACATACACATTACATGAGAAACATTAATATTCGTTCAAACATATCTATATAATATACGTGAAGCAAAAACTTTGTATCTCTTTTTACGAAAATTGCGCGGACGGAGGAGTATAAAATTTCTCACACTTATAGAAAATATTGAGATGGAGTGCAGAATGCTAATATTTCTTTAAATTATGCATAAAAATACATTCAATCAATAAAAAAACATTACACACACTACCATGTATTTGACACGCACACACATGCAAACTATTTGTTTATTGTCAAACTTTTTTATTGCTTATAGTCTGTGGTCAAATTGAGAATAGATTAAATATTCAATTCATCAATTCATTATAGTCGAACTTCGACTAGGTACACCGAGGGCCCACTATATAAAACACACTCAGACAACGAGCAAACAAATCTATTCGTAGCCCGTGTTTGTCCGATGTGGGGATTGAACTCACGACCTTCGATCCAGCAGTCAGGGTCGATAACTACTTCACCACCAGGTCAAGAAAATGTTAAAGCTATTTCTAATCGAAGTCTATCTAGTAGTCTAGTCATCTAGATCTAGGAACTTGTTTCGTATATGTTTTCAGACCCTTTAATTCAAAATATGGGGTTGAAATCCGATGATTTGCTCCTAACCTAAAATCGGTCATATCATTGCTCTCAAACGATCGTAATTATACTAAATCTCCTTTGATCATACTTGGAAAAAACATATTATAGTCCTCAGGAAATATCTTAGAAGGAAGTTAATCACGACATTTAAAATTGCTTTAGAGAAAATACCTCTGAAACACACTTTACTAGAAGTGACTTTCTGATTGGATTTCAAGCTTAGATGTTGAATTGCGTACACTCAAAAGGTTTCTTCTAAGAACTCCTAAGAACTCTAGTGGTTCCAACGCCTTTTCAAGGTACAAAAATGAATGCATCATGATTGCGGTGAAGTTTCGCAAGGGAGGGGGACACACCATTTGATACATCCAACAAAGTATAGTTGAGTTAAATGTTTCCTAGGACAAATCGCGAGAGGCAGTTTTTAGTGATACTGTTTTGAAATTCATTAGTTATTTTACCCGTAACCAGTTACGAAATTTCATGCGAACTGTTGAGAAATTCCAGTGACTAGAGGTCCCCAGTAGTCGAAATTCGACTATAATTAATTGGAATTGTAAGTTTGTACACTATTATGATTGTATTTTATACTTCTATAATCACAAATTTCGCCAAGGCTACACTATAAAAAAATATTAATAAAGACAAAAAATATTTAATCTATTTTCAATTTGACAACAGACGTCAAGAACAAAAGTTTGACAATAAATATTCTTCAGCAATGCCAGGGGCAGAGCCAGTCCGCTGCCTACCACTATATAGTTGTTTCGACTATGTGTACAATTTTCCAGAACATTCCCGACAAAATTAGAACATTCAAGAAATGTTCTAGTCTGGTTTTGCGTATGTTGGGAAGATTCACAGGACTATTAGAACGCTCTCAATACAACTGAAGCTATGAATAAACATTCAAGAAATGTTCTAATTGTTTCGATCTCCATTTTGCTATTATACAACAAATTATCTTACCCGTACCGGCTTAACAATATGCATTAGAAACTAGCTCGCTAATACTCAAACTGTTGGCGACAGCGGAGTCGCCTCATAGAGATAGAATAATTTCAATAGAATTTTGTAATAGATTTAAATAGATACGTAAAGACAGACATAGAGTTATAACAAATAGATAAATATATAGAGTGCATGGAGATATAGATAGATAAGGATATTGATAACGTACACATATATTTACCATAGAATAGAACGTAAGTAGCTATAAGTATAATGAAATAAATAGTATATGATGGAGGAGGGACGTCCGTATCGTGTTTTAAAAAGTGTTATTAATTGGTTGACGATGACTCATGTTTGAGCTTCCGAAACAAAACTTCACGAGAACTTTGTGAGCTGCGTATATTTCACGAGAAGCATAACAACATTCCAGAAAGATCCATACTGTGCTACGGCTCGGATACGAATGAAATACCTATATATTAAGTGTATCTATGCGAATGAATAAGCGCTAGACAGTACGGCCGTATTTATAGGGCTTGGTACACGTCAGCGTGTTTACAAGTTTTTAAAATATTGAAATTACAATAAAAGGGACTGTTTAACATCAATTTCTCATCTTAACAAACACAAAGTCATTAGTTGATGACCAGATGATCCGATTATCACATTGAATCATTATTATTTTTATAATAGGTAGGTAAATAGTCATATTTGCGCCGACATATACATTTTCGCCTTATTATCTAATATATAAAATTCTCGTGTCACGGTGTGCGTGATTGAACTCCTCCAAAGCGGCTCCACCGATTTTCGTGAATTTTAGCGTGCATATCGGTCAGGGTTGAGAATCGAACAACATCATTTTTATTTTTTATTTGTTAATTATAAACTTTAATATTTTTCGCAAGATTTTCATTTTTATTTTTATTTTGTCATGAATTAAAATAAAAAATCTGATCTTACTCTCAATTTTTCATCCCTCTATGATCAACCCCTATTTTTTATTTGTTAATTATAAACTTTAATTTTTTTAGCAAGTTTTTTTTTTATTTTGTCATAACTTAAAATGAAAAAATTCATATTACTCTCAATTTTCACTCTTATACGATCAACCCCTATTTTTCCATCCCGATTTTTATTTTTTTTATTCTATGCGCAGATCCGCAATAAGGTTGCAAGATGGCAATCAAATATTATAATTGTAGTACGATAAATTCTTATTCAGAGTTTATAATTTCAAGTTCCTTTAATTATGATTTTTTTTAAATTCCATTTGATCTCCCGCCCTGGCCGGTCGACTACTGGTCGGCAACACAACGTTTGCCGGGTCAGCTAGTTTCTCTATAGATTTAAGATTAAAATAATAACTTATATGACCACGCGCCCGGCCGTGTTCACCTTCGGACCTTACATTGACTGTTTCGGATCGGCACGAGTAATCGCCAAGAGAGGGGCATCCGGCGTCTTATAAGATTTTCAAGAAATCTTGTAAGATTAATAAACCCTTCCAACCGTGGTTGACGTCACTCGGCTTATCGACACGTGTGACGTGCTGTGTACACAACTTTTTTTTCCCTACCTAAGTTGATAGCCTTGAGAGGCTATATCAGCGTAACCTTAACTAGTAGGTGATCTCATGGGGCTCAAGCCAGAGTGTTGCTAACACTGACCCTAGTAAGAGCAGTGCTCTGACTGAGAAGATCCGGCGAGAAACTCAGTGGGCTGTGTCTATGGATTATGTACCCAACATAAATGCTAGCTACTATCAGTCTACCTATGCGAACTATCTACCTCTCCTTGCGTCGGTTTCCTCATTACTGAGGGTCGTGGTCATGGCCTTGAAACAGATTGTTTTTTATAGTGCACCGCCAGCTGTTCCTATCTGCAGCTGAGTGCAGAGCATCGTGCACTGTGGTATCCAGGGCTGCACGAATCTGGTCCGTCCAACCACCTAATTTCTATTGAATACCCCTTTCTGCATGTTTTAAACTACCAAATTTAGATTAGAGACCCTTTTTAGATTACGGGCTTGATACCAAAACATAATTTTTATCCGTTTCTACTTTTACAGCTTGATCTCAATTTTATTGTTTTCAATTTTATTATGCCCGATGTTTCGACTATTTTACAGTTTTCGTGGACACGATTATTTATCGACATTAAATTTGTTAATTACTGTGTATTTTAAACAATATTCATTTGCATTTTATGCCTTCACACACAAAAGTAACAAAGACTGTCTTGAGCTTCGTTATTCTATTTGAGTTGAGTTTTTATGATGAGAAGATCCCTGGTGTTAGAAACGCACCAAATTTTCACTCTCTCACCCCCTCTATTAAACTTTCTATGTATATTTTTTTTATTTCCTGGCCTAATTTAATGGCCTCTAGTATCGTACCTGGTACTAGTTCGCTCTCTTTAGTGAGTACTGCTTTAGAGTTTGTCAAAAATTGTTGGCACTTTACTACAGCTCAGAGCACAACATCAAAGCTCATCATCAAGACAACATGTTCGCAAATATGTTTACGACCCGCAAAATCCAAAAGGAACACACCGTATATAACCATGACGTCATATTCAATTTACGACCGAAACCAAATCAAACGGGTCGCGTACAAAAACCGTAAGCTTGTTGAACGAAATTGGAAACTATAGTGTGTCGATGGCTCCGATTTTACGATGGATATACCAATCAACTATCCGACCGTTTACTGATTCTGATTCTAGGGCTACCTAACATCATCATGTAAATAATTAATATTAAAGTTAAAAATAGAAATCATTCATATCAAAAACCCGACCATATGCATTCATAGAATTATCCAAAATTAAATTTAAAAAGAAATAAATATAATATATAGTCACATGCTCTCCTCCTCGCGTCGTCTACTCTTAAGAGTCGTGACCATCATATTCCGACAGGATTTTACTCCTCGTAATGTCCCTCCAGCGCCTCCGATCATTGGCCTCATGAAGGGCTTCGTGTCGTGAATGGGATTCTCTAGCATGGTGCGGATTTGGTCGAACCACCTTGTCGGACTGTTCGGTATCTTTCCCTCGATCTTCCCTGTCATGAATAGTCTCTCTATGAAGTCACACGCATAAGCAAATAAAAATAATCTGGTCATTATCGCAGTCTAAATTTACATTTGGATCCGAAGTGCTTGAAATGCAGCCCGGTCCAGTGCTGGATTGTCGGGCAGTCCAGATCTATCCTCCAGGAGAAAAGCTGCATGTAGCTGTAGCCACGTATGTGTCATATCAGGGACGCATTTCACGTATAGTGTATTATGCGTATAAATAGATGTATTGTGGCGTAACTACCGTGGCTACGCTCTCAAATTTTGTATCTTTGTCCTAATGTATTCTGTATCAAATATTACAGGACAGTGTTATTATACGAGTGCTTTACGTGCAAAGTATTGTATGACTTCTTTGTATACTTAATCCGCAGATGGCACATGTAAAAAGTCTGACAATATGCTCTGAAGAGTGTCGTCTTCTCTTGTTCCGTCCAACCTGCGAGCCAGCATATAACCTCTAACTGAAAACGCCCTGCGCTCTCTTTCTATGTCAACTTCATCTACGAACGTTTCAGTAGCCCTATGTTCAGGATATTTAAAAGCAGATACTACTTTAAAAGCACGTCCATATCCTGATTTAACCGTTATGATTTAAACACTCGTATTAGCAAATTTTTTGTGGCGTTATATCTAAGACCGTGGGCAAATGCATATCGCTTGCAGACGGCGACAAATATATTGTGCTTTTTTTTTAATTCCAGTATTATTTTTAAAGTTGATCTGAACCCGAAATATCCTCCCGTTTATTGACGAGAAGCAATCACGCGTTCCACTTAGATAACTGGAACAGTCGCAACGTATTTGTCTCTTTAACGAGTTCGTATCTGCCTTTGTAGAGCGGTGAAGTAAAAAATGATAGTCGACAATCAATGTGGATTTTCGTTCAATTGTCATAATATAATTCTCGGGCCTTCAAACTAGTCGGGTTTCAACTGAAATGTAAAAGTACAATTGAGGCCGTCAGCGCAAAATTGGCCTAAGCTTACCATAGTTAGTATGGAGGTAATTAGATTTGAATTTTCATGAATTTGAATTTGAGTAAGCAAAAAAACAATACGCGCCAAAATATTAATGTTTACAAAGCTATCTGTTATCTATGGGTGAAGAAACTATGGATAGGCCGGTTTTGCATCAAAATTTGTTTTATCTATATAATATATAAAAATGAATTGCTGTTCGTTAGTCTCGCTAAAACTCGAGAACGGCTGGACCGATTTGGCTAATTTGGGTCTTGAATTATTTGTGGAAGTCCAGAGAAGGTTTAAAAGATAGATAAATATGAAAATACTCGGAATTAAATAAAAATAACAATTTTGTTTTTCCTTTCATGTGTCCCCAGTCGGACGGATTCCTTTTGTTTGTTTTAAGTTTATTTTATACAAAAGTTTAGGTCTTTTATTTATAGATTGAGGCACTACGAAGTCTGCCGGGTCAAATAGTCTCAAATAAATATCAATGTATCGTATAATATCATATATATCATATCATATCATATAATCATATATAAGCTTGAATATAAAAAAATGTGGGTTTGGCCACTTTTGCGCTGATAGCCTCAATTGTAGTTAACGCGGTCACTTGTGCTTGTTCTTTTAGACAGGAATTCACCGCCGACTTTTTATTTTATTTTATTGCCCTTTTAAGCAGACGAGCATGTGGCTTACCTGATGGTGAGGGTCGCCATGGCTCGTGGACGTAAGCAATGCCAGGGGCAGAGCCAAGCCGCTGCCTACCATTAAGTACTCTCCACGAGCCTCGTTTGAAGAAGGACATGTCATTGCGCTCGGAAAACACGCTGATTGGAAATAAATCGCCTTTTGCGATACCCACCGAAAGATGTGGGTCGGTCGAATTCTGAGCTCGGAACCACCCGGATATTTTTATTAAAGCAGCTTAGTAAAAAATACAAACGAAATATTTGCTTCACGAGACACGGGATCCCTTATCATTCGTCTCCAGCAATAGCATTCTCAAGTTATGTTGCTAACTGAAAAAGTGGAAACCTAAGTGCTGGTTTTTTTTCGGACTACCTGGAACGACCCAGAGTTTCAATCCGTCAAATTACTCAACACTAAGAGCGACCCAAAAATAGAGGACAATCTTTTTCGATATGGTGGTCAAATGTACAAACATAAGCCTAAAAGTGTATATGACCCCATTTCTTCGAGCTATCGAAAAACAAATTAATTGGAGACATTTACTCGAAATGAGATGAAAATTCAAACCGGGCACGACCAACAGAGAAGCTCAACAATAAGATTCTGGTTCGGACATAGCCAGAGATAAAGACTTTCTAGGTGCAAATCTATGAAGTCCAATCAATCATGACCGAAATGAATAAAAGATGAACAGAAAATATATGAAGAAAAATACCACAATGATGCTCATTAAAGTTAAAAGCTCCTTCAAACCGCTACGAAGCTATGAATCGAACATAATATGTATTTTTTTAGTCTCGTAATTTTTAGTCCTTAGCACTTCGGCAACGAATTGGCACTTTAACTTGCTTTTGTGTATTAGTTATATATAACTACTAGCTGTACCCGTCCGCTTCGTTGGGCATTTAAAATTAACATTATTATTTTTCACCCCCACAAAGATTCTCATTATTAACGCCCCCGCAACTAACTGGTGTAGGGAGTCCAACACTCATATAAATATTAGCCTATCCATTAAGCATATGTATTTTCTACATGGATACCAAGTTTCAGGTCAATCGGATGCATGGTTCAGTAGTTATAACGGAACATCCGTAAAAACCACTGTAGATTTAAATATGCGCGCGGAGGACTTTCGAGTTCTTTGGATACATTGCCAGAAAGAGAGGTGACAATTTAGAGAAGAAACTGGTAACAAGGTGTGCGGAAGAAGGCCCAGAGACAGAAGTCCAATGCGCTGGTCGGACCACAATCTACTCTTCACACTTCAGTCCACGTTGCCATTGTTGAGTCTCTATATCGGGCAAGGATTAATAGGACACGTGTTCAGTTAAGTGACTAACGTATATTGGGATTACAACCTAACGTGCAACCGACAGCCCGACTATCCCGAGACAGACGTAGCATCACTGCAATATAATTTTCGCTAACACATACATATAATTATTAGTTGCTATGGGGACATTTGTGGTCCCTACATCATCTACACAGCTGAGGATAGGCAGGAGTGGCGCAGTATAATCCAGGAGAAAGTTATTAGAGGAGGTCACGACCCTCATTGAGGATTATCGACGCAAGGAGAAGGAGGAGGTGTATTATTATAATTCAATGAAACTGAGCTTTCAACCGAATATTTAGGAGCGGAAAACAACAGTCATTGTTTTTAATCTATAGTCTTCATCTGCCAAAGCTTGTCTCTCATTTGAGGTTGAGATCAGATCCCTTACGGCTTAGCTTCAGACTTTATTTCTTGATAAATAATAAAGAAAGCACACAAGATATACACAAATATTTATCTATCTCGCTATGAACTAAACCTATATGAAGTTGTCGTGGCCTAAAGGATAAGACGTCCGGTGTATTCGTATCGAGCGATGCACCGGTGTTCGAATCTCGCTGGCGGGTACCAATTTTCTTATGAAATACGTACTCAACAAATGTTCACGATCGACTTCCACGGTGAAGGAATAACATCGTGCAATAAAAATCAAACCCGCAAAATTATAATTTGCGTAATTACTGGTGGTAGGACCTCTTGTGAGTCCGCACGGGTAGGTACCACCGCCCCGCCTATTTCTGCCGTGAAGCAGTAATGCGTTTCGGTTTGAAGGGTGGGGCAGCCGTTGTGACTATACTGAGACCTTAGAACTATATCTCAAGGTGTGTGGCGCATTTACGTTGTAGATGTCTATGGGCTCCAGTAACCACTTAACACCAGGTGGCCTGTGAGCTCGTCCACACATCTAAGCAAAAAAAAAAAAAAACCAGAAAAGTTTGGAGGTAAATCCTCCACAACATTACAGTTTTACTTGAACTCAGATTAGTGAGTAACTTTACGTGCTAGGATTTTATATAGACATGAACGTACTAAGCTTGTTCTAGAAAACGCTATAACATATTTCTTAATTTACTTCTTATTACCAATGAGATTGCCTTTCCCGGCTGTTTCATTACTTTGTATGCGTTCCGTTTTGAATATACCATAACCAGGTATCTAATCTACTATGATTAGATATCTGGTATACTCAAATTCTGTAGGCAGGTACAAATTTTCCTTAGAATATATTATTATTAAGTAAATTAACTATTTCCACAACTACGGAATAGTATCGTGTAGTAAAAAATCAAATCCACAAAACTAATGTAAGTATGTGATTATGTGATATTATATGTAAGTATTTTTACTGGTGGTAGGACCTCTTGTGAGTCTCCCGGGTGGGTACCACCACCCTGCCTATATCTGCCGTGAAGCAGTAATGCGTTTCGGTTTGAAAGGTGGGGCAGCCGTTGTAACTATACTTGAGACCTTAAAACTTAAGGTGGGTGGCGCATTTACGTTGTGGATGTCTATGGGCTCCAGTAACCACTTAGTACCAGGTAGGCTGTGAGCTCGTCCAACCATATAAGCAATAAAATAAAAAAAAATGTGCGTAATTTGGTTTTCATTTTATTTCGTCATTCAATCTTTTTCTCTAGCAAATTTAAAACAACTACTAATTTAGTTACATCGGAAAACGTTTAGAAACTTCTCTTAATTGCGATTTTTCTCAAATTCATTTGCAAAAATTGCCACTAACATCTATAAATCCATTCGGATTTGTGATATTTCTCTCCTCAACTGTGAAAAAACCATGACCAAGTTGGATTTTTGTTTCGGAATAATGCGTCATTAGTACGTAACAAAACGTTTTCAACTGAGCGATTAATGTTTTTCTGTCCATAGTAAAAACACAGAACATTTGTTTTGTTTTTGAGACATTAGTCATAATATGTAGTCGGTATAAAAATGAGAGAGAATTTCCCTGTTTCACCCCATTTGCTGATAACAATATTCTTATACGCATTTTGCTAATATTAAAGTTTAAGATAAAAACCGAGAATAACATTTTTGGATGCTATTTAAGCAAATGTTAAAACGGTTTCAGAGGCCTCCTGCAGCTGAAATCTTTCTTTTTTTTTATTGCTTAGTTGTGTGAAAGAGCTCACAGCCCACCTGGTGTTAAGTGGTTACTGGAGCCCATAGACAACATATCTAAACAATAATAATAAAAAAGTCTAAACTAAACTCAATATCACAGAGCTATTCGTTAACACACAACCAAAGTGAAGTATTGCGTGTTGTAGCTAATAATAGATTTAGCGAAAAATCACTTAATTAACTTCTCTTAATTAAGAGCGGCCTGATGTGGCGACGATAAATTAACATTTTCACAGCCCTATACAAAGACTAATAAATCAAATACTTGTACCTAATAAAATATATTATAATTTATAGTAGAGTACTTTTGAAATTCAGGGCAGGGCAGAGTAGGGCAGTTCTTCAAACAATTATTAAAACCCATGAATTGCAGATTTTGCATGATGTCCCTTACTTCGCAACCTCCCAGAAGGCATAAATTGCTGTATCTTTTTTTTTATTGCTCGAGTTGTCATCGTTATACAGGGTGTTACAAAACTACCCATAAAGCCGAAAGGAGGTTAAATGGGGCCTTATAACGAGTCCATTCACAATATTTAAGAACCGTAGTAAAGCTGAATAGTATAACACAAAAAAATAAAAAAATATTATTTTTTTTACTGATGTGCAAACCCTATTTCAGTAAAATTAAAGAGTAAACTGCGCAGAATGTACCTACATTTCTATTCCAAATAGTTGTAGGATATCGATTAGAAGATTTTTAATTGACAAACATATTTTTTTCCCACTTAACATTTTTTTATAGCCAGTACTTGAGTATAATGAATGAAATGCGTTTATTTCAGGCAACTTAAGCCCATAAAATGTCACATACAATTACATAACATCTAAATCAAAATACGATAAAATTAAAATTACAATTAATCAGAATGACTAAAAATAAAAACAAACAAAAATGAAACCAAATCAAAATTATTAAAATTAAAGCTGTCAACTACTAATATAAAATTAAAATTCATAAAATAACTAATACAATAAATAATGAAATAATGTTAACTGAGTAACCGCCACCATACCACTCACTGTGGTAGATTAATGATTAATTAATAATTAATGAATAATGACATCCTTGTATTGAGATATTTTTTTTTTTTTTCCACAGGAGAAAATCGCCGGATCCCCACCCGCGCGGCAGGTGGGGTATGTGGGAGTTGAACCTCACTAAAAACTCCTGCCGCTCACAACCGGCGCCCTACCTCGGACCAGGCCGGAGCCCAGTCGGGGCTATTGAAACGGCGGGACAGGGTTGACGCAGAGCACATTACATCCATCCCATCGTCCCACGGACGCCGGACCGGTGGCCGCCCGCGACACGACCACCGGTTCCCTCGTTCAGCGGGCCGAGAGCCCGCTTTGATGGCACCGCCTTACACCTTCCCCCAGAGCGGTCGGGGGAACGCGGTCTACCATCACCCGGCTTCCTATTGCGGGTGAGCGTGCAAAGCACGCCACCCCACGTCTGGGTCTCTCCCCGCACAAAACGGGTGGGACCCCTAGCTCTTAGGGGGCCAGGTCACGGATACGACCCCGGTCCCGACCCCCTGATCCTTGTATTGAGATAGCAAACATTTATGAATGAAAAATAGAAAAACTATTAAAGTAGACAATTATTAGGTAAAATAGGTACGTAGGTATGTCTGTTAAATAATCTGGTTCCCTGACATGACAGCTTACTAGGGTTGAAATAATTTTAGGCTTTGATAATTAATTATATTTTTTATGGGATATTTTGTAACACGTTGTATATTGTTGTTATATTATATTAGTACGTAATATCGGATGAGTATTATTATGCTGCCATAAAGCTATGATACTAGAGGATAGGACTCTCATTGCATTTCAATCCTACGGTTTCAGGCCGGACTTCTAATCGTTTAAATATCAATTTTAGCATTTATACAATAATTAAGAGTTCAAGATATGCTAACGTAATGACTGGGGATATGCTCATGAGGTCAAGGATTTGGTTTGTCGTGACGAATTCACGGTTCACCAAGCTTGGCTTCTTGGTCAAAGTGAAACTGGAATATAATGGTATTGTACAGTAAGGAACGAAATAAGTCTGAAGACTTACCGGTTCACATTCCTTCCACTGCCTCGCGCTCCCTGGGCTCAGCGTCGTTTCCGGAGGTGGGACCGTCTGTCCCTTGACTGGTACACGATGAACAATTGTCGCTGGTTCTAATGGTTACGCGTGACTTGCGTTGGGTAATTTTTGTTGTTTGTAATAAAAGAATGTCTGCCGCGGAACGCGTGTGCTAAGTTACTATACGACGGCGATCTCTGCCCGTAGGCTTGGAGGGGTTGCTCAGCAAGCTTCGGATTGGCTAGTCGGCCCTTTACAGGCAAGATCGAACCTTACTGCACCCAGGTTAAGATTTGTGTTGTCTTGAAGATGTATTGCCTAATACTCGATATTAATAAAAATATAGAAACACGAAAAATCTGTTTCAGTACGAAACAGGTATTATATATAATAGTAACATAACAAACATTCATATTATCGTAAATTAAAATAAAATTAATAGCGCCAGCGCAACCATTACTCTCAACAAGAGACGTAAAAAATAATCATTGTGAAATTCCCGCCGTTAAAATGCCCCACGAAAAACATCTGCATTGGAGCACGAGGATTTGGAGATAATAATAATAATAATAATAATAATAATAATAATAATAAAAATCATTTATTGCCTTTCACATCACAGAAAATAAAATGAAATACAAATAAAAGAAAAGAAAAAAAAAGAGAAAAAGGCAAAAGAAGGTGGCTCAGCTATTGCTGTTCGAGGTTGATAAATCGAACAGCGCTGATTTTCAGTCACCCCCGTTACCCCTTGGTTCATTGCGGAAATGAAGGCTAATTACGTGTGTACATACTTAGAATAGGGTATAAATTAGTAAAACTAGTAAATTATAAAAATTTAGAGATTTAGAAAAAATTAGAAAAATTAGAGAGATCATAGTGAATTACATCTGCCTTTCCATTGGATTTAAGTTCTGTTAAAATATTTTACCGCGGCAACAAAAATTTGATTACATTTCTGATCGGCTGTGCTCTGATTTTTTTTTAATTGTATATGTTAACGTTCCCACCTTAGGGATATTTACACGCGCCACCAATGGAAAATCGCAATCGTGTCATGGTGACCGGAAAAAGCGTTTTGGGGTCATCGTCCGGCAAGAGGTCAGGGGAATCGATCTCTGGCCACCGAATCCCACATATCCCAGACGCCCCCTAGACGCGAGAGCCTCGTGGGAGGTTCGGGTGGAATCTAATTAAAAGTAATAGCAATATTAATGCCTTAATTCGTTTTCTGGATTAGGCACATATATATTACGACTTAATGTTTTTCGCACTATGTAGCTACATTTGAGTCCTCTTAAAGATAAACGCCCACTACAGCACGATGGTACCAAAGAATATGTTTGGCTTTTCAATTAGGTTCTAATCATTGTCACCTTAAAGGGGCTATTGACAATAAGCTAATTTATTTCCACTACGGAAGAAGTGCATTAAAATTTTTCTTAATTTAATTTATATCATTTTGAGCAACAGTCGACGACCTCAAAGGTATATTTGTCAAAGATACCTTTTCAGACATATCTACTTACACATATACCAAAGCTATTGTGGTAGAAACATAAAATTTAGTGCTTTTTATTTTGAAGGCATCCACTAAGGGAGGATTTATATAATTTTCCCCCTATAAAGTTTTTTTTCCACCTATGCTGATAGCCTTGGGAGGCTATTTCAGCTTCTCCTTGTCGTGTAGGTGAGCTGGCGGGGTTCTAACTAGTATTGTTGCTAACACTGGCCCTAGCAATATAAGTGTTCGCATAATCTACCAACGGATAGGAAACGCGACCCACTGAGAAGATCCGACGAGAAACTCAGTGGGCTGTGTCTATAGGTTAATTTACTCGTCGAGCCCTTCGTCGCAAGCGACGAGTTTGACGGTTACCGGTGCTTGTGGTACCTAAAAGCACCGTTAATGGATCGGGAGGATCCGTAATGACGTGCTTAGGGCGACCTCGACCGCTTACCATTCGATCTACGGTATTGGGTAATAGAGATAAAATCAAGGAAGAAGATAAGGGTTGTATGAAAGTCCGTTATTTTCAAACGATGGAGCACAAAGCTTAATATATTACTTCCAGTCAGAATGAAATGTACACATTAACGTTTTTCTTTCGTTAGTTTAACTGGATGCTAATTAAGATAAAGAAGGAAGACGTATTATATTAATTATATATTAAAGCCATATGTACCTGAGTACATACATATTATATAATTACTGTAATGTATACTTTCAGTATAATATCCTTATTCGATCACACGAAGCCGAGTGGGGTCACTAGTCACCAATAAAGTATACTTAATATATGATGGCTAGGTAGTGCGATGACCTAAGAACACAAAATCATAATTTGCGTAATTACTGGTGGTAGGACCTCTTGTGAGTCCGCACAGGTAGGTACCACCACCCTGCGTATTTTGGCCGTGAAGCAGTAATGCGTTTCGGTTTAAAGGGTAGGGCAACCGTTGTAACTATACTTGAGACCTTAGAACTTATATCTCAAGATGGGTGGCGCGTTTACGTTGTAGATATCTTTGAGCTCCAGTAACCACTTAACACCAGGTGGGCTGTGAGCTCGTCTACATATCTAAGCAATAAAAAATAAATAAAAAATAAAAGTAGCCGGCAAAAGGTCGATGAGGAGAACCGAGGTTTGGTGCGGTGTGGTGTGGATTGGGAGAGGCCTATGTCCAGCGTTGGACGACTGTGGGTGATGATAATGATACAAACGATGATGATCACAAACGACTTGATAAAGGATTAAGTTCACGACTTTTTTAAACATGATTCCGATAATCATTAAGGACCAAACAGGGAGTCCTTAAACATGAAGTACCTATCCAAGCCATTTTTTTTTTTTTTATTGCTTAGTTGGGTGGACGAGCTCACAGCCCACCTGGTGTTAAGTGGTTACTGGAACCCATCGACATCTACAACGTAAATGCGCCACCCACCTTGAGATATAAGTTCTAAGGTCTCAAGTATAGTTACAACGGCTACCCTACCTTTCAAACCGAAACGCATTACTGCTTCACGGCAGAAATAGGCACGGTAGTGGTACCTACCCGCGCGGACTCACAAGAGGCCCTACCACCAGTAAAAGCCATATATTTGAAACTGTTTTTCGAATAGCTTAGTGAACGCAATCGTCTTTAATTATTAAATGAAGTCGACCTAAATGTTAAATGGGCTTTCCGGCGATGTTTATCACGGATTAGTTAACAAATAACATTCAGGATTTTAATTTACTATCGTCTCATTAATCGTATTATTTTTGTTTCGTTCATATTATTATGGTATTGACCGAATAATTTTTTTATTTTTTATTGCCTTTGTAGGCAGACGAGCATACGGCCCACCTGATGGTGAGTGGTTACCGTCGCCCATGGACTTCAGCAAAATGCCAAGGGCAGAGCCAAGCCGCTGCCTACCGATAGTAAGTAAGCATTCATTTGATACCTGTTTCTGTCGTGGGCAATTTTTTTTTTATTGCTTAGTTGGATGGACGAGCTCACAGTCAACCTGGTGTTAAGTGGTTACTGGAGCCCATAGACATCTACGACTTAAATTCGCCACCCACCTTAAAATATCAGTTTGAAGGTCTCAGTATAGTTACAAATCAAATCAAATCAAATCAAAAAAAAAATATTCAACATAAATGAAAGTACATACTTGTTGAACGTCAAAAGAACTACCGCCAATTCACAAGAACTAGCCTCCGTCTTGAGAAGAATTGGCACGAAACTCAGTGGGCATGTCTTTTTTTTATGTTTGGTTTTTTTTTAATATTCTTTTTTACAATGAGTATTATAACGTAACAATTATTACAATATTGAAATCCCCGGAGCGAGCAACTCATTCCCACTTTGTGGAACCTTCTAGATAATCATACAACGGCTGCCCCGCCCTTCAAACCGAAACGCATTGCTGCTTCACGGCAGAAATAGGCGGGGTGGTGGTACATACCCGCGCGGACTCACGAGAGGTCCTACCACCAGTAATTACGCAAATAAAAATTTTGCGGGTTTGATTTTTATTACACGGTATTATTCCTTCACCGTGGAAGTCAATCGTGAACATTTGTTGAGTACGTATTTCATTAGAAAAATTCGTATCCGGCTGGGATTCGAGCACCGGTGCATCGCTCAACACGAATGCACCGGACGTCTTATCCCTAAGGCCACGACGACTTCATACCTCGACTTCGACCTCATATACAATAATTCGCGTAGTAATCAGCTTACATCATTTTTTTGTAGAAATACGTAATCGAGTCATTAGTGAGACTTGATGATGGGATTAAGGCAACGATCATAATTTAACTTCAACTTTTTTTTTACGAAAATTTAGCCACCTCCCTCATTGCCGCATGAGGTGCAAGTTTCAATCATATTGCAGCTAATTCATCTTTTAAGCCGTCATTGATGATAATTATTGCATTCTTTACAGGAGAAGCTTTTTGACTCACGTCACCAAGGTCAATGAGCTTTCACATTTTTAAAACCTTTGTGCCCTCAACGTCTATATACACTTTGGAGTTAAATTAAAATTGCATATTTCTTCCTATTCGTACACTCTTGACAGAGTGGTCGTGGTCATGCATCAGTCGGATCCTGCGATACCGATGCTCTCGCGATGCGACGCCATGTGGCACGATGTTTCGCAGAGTGAGAGCAATCATTTATGTTGGAGTGAGTAACAGATTTTATGAGGTCGGTCCATCGTGTTGGAGATCGTCCGCATTGCATATATTGCCTTCCAAAGTCCGACTGCTAATTGTAAATATCGATCATCCACTCGAATGCTAAATATTAATCATGATCCAGGTCAACGATTTCCCTATCGCTCCGTCGGCAGTATTGAGCGATAAAAAATCCAATAAATCAAATCCACTCGACGTTCGTATTAAGAGCTCACGATATGCTGACATAATAACCGAGAATACGTTCATGACGTCACGGATATATGACCTGACGAATTTGTACTCCACCTAGTTTTACAGCATATGTATGATTGAAATCGCCTCCAACTAGAAATGTTCTTTTTTTATTTTATATTTTTTCTGATTTAAAGATTACAGGTGACCCGAAGGCCTTTCCAGTTTCACCAGGACAGGTGGGCGATCAAAGGCTCAGCCAGGAGGGGTGGGATTTGCTAACAGCTACCCGAGCGTTTCGGTTTGAGGGGTGGGGCAGCCGTTGTAACTATACTAAGACCATCGCAAAATGGGTGACGGCATTTACGTTGTAGGTGTCTATGGGCGCCAGTGACCACCTAACACCAGGTGGGCTGTGAGCTCATCCACCCTCATCAATAAAAAAAACATTCGTTAATCGGCGGATCTTCTCAGTGGGTCGCGATTCCGATCCGGCGGTAGATTCTGCGAAGCACTGCTCTTGCTAGGGCTAGTGTTAACAATTCTTTTAGGTTGAGCCCGTCAGCTCACCTACCGGTCGGTGCGGATTGGGAATAGTCCCTTACGCTACCAACGATTAGGTAGGGGGAAAAAACACGCAGAAAATCGGGAAAATAATAACCAAAATAATATAAAAAATGCAAAATAATAACAAAACCATATTTACTTATGATGCACTTAGATTAACAGCAAACCAAACTCCTCATCACACGAATGTTTGTCGTGTGAAAAAACCAACCTCGACCCAGCCCATAAGAGCGCTAACCACCACACCACCGTGCCAGTCGAAAAACAACTCTAATCACGCCGGCAAAGGTATCCTTTTAATTTGCTTCTCGATTTGTCTAACATTCAAACCATTCACGTTCGGACTAACGAACAAATTGTACACTGCACCATACAAGTTGACGCTTGCAAATATATAGAACAGGGTGTAGGCACCGACGTACTCTTCGATGTATGAAAAGGTGTACGCGTGCGCTAGTTTGATCAGTTGG
The DNA here is from genome assembly GCF_030267445.1 of Bombyx mandarina. Lineage (NCBI taxonomy): Eukaryota > Metazoa > Arthropoda > Insecta > Lepidoptera > Bombycidae > Bombyx > Bombyx mandarina. The sequence continues at coordinate 10,556,908 of NC_143226.1, forward strand.
AAATAAGCGAAAAGGATTCCTAGCAACGTCGCTTTTATCTGTAACAAAACACGAAAATGTTCAATTTGGGGTTACAATTATCCAGGATAATCCAGGATAATAATAAATCCAGGATGCTGACGTGTTTACCGATAGTTGAGGAATACTTTTTTTTTCCAAAATAATGTTATTTTTGGCATAATACTAGTACATTATAATTTTAATGTTTTTTGTGTTAACGAGTTAGGCGTTTTGGTGCAAACTGTAAGCCTGACATTGTATTGAATGGAATAAATAAACTAAATAAATAAACTAATACTTCATGTAAGTATACGAATTACTTAACAAACATAATATACAGTGGGTAGTCGTATTTTTTATTGTTAATTGTTTATATGGCTGGAAGAGTTCACGGCCCATCTGGTGTTATGTGGTTATTGGAGCCCATAGACATCTACAACGTAAATGCCGCCACCCACCTCGAGATATGAGTTCTAAGGTCTCAGTATAGTTACAACGGCTGCCTTGCCCTTCAAGCCGAAACGCATTACTGCTTCACGGCAGAAATAGGCAGGGCGGTGGTACCTACTTGTGCGGACTCACAAAAGATCCTACCACCAGTAAAAAGAGTCGTGTTACTAAATCCATATAAGTTTGAACGTCTTGATATTGTCATTAAGCGTTGCTCATGTTGACGCTCCACGTGCTTTCACGAAACCTCATGTCATGACAGTAATCACTGTTTTTAATTTGCAAGTGTAAATTATTCATTCAAACTACCAACTAAATTAGAATAACTAAAACGTTTGCTTGACCGATTATTACGCATGCTCTAATTTTTGGCCACTCGTTGAGTATCAAATTCTTAGGTATGGTAAATTTTCCCTAAACTTTGGCCCCATATGACGTCACATGACTTCACCAAACGCTGCAACTTTGATGGATAAGAACAGTGCGGTTTCAAGTTGAAACGTTCATTATAAGATTTTAGGCTCTCCGTTACAAAGACTGGATTAAATAAGGACTGTGAATTCTTACCTCAAAGTTAAGAGTCTGCGTTAGAACAATAATAGGTAATACCCAAGACATTCCGTAACCAAATAATAAAGTCGCGAGAGAAGCTATTGCCAGCCATTGATATGACGTCACTTCTAGGTCGACTTGGTTGTAAACTGCCAACACTCCAGACGCTAATGCCATTATCGCGTACCCAAGACTCAGAAGATACTGAAAATAATTTCATCGTAATAATTAATTTTATTGCGTAAAATTATATCGAGGGGTGAAATGTTGTTTGGGTTAAGCAATATTTTTGAAACTTTACATGAGAGCCATTTAAAGTTTAAAATTTTGGAAAAATATCGTGAATAAAAATTTCTTCAGCTGTTCGAATGGTGTCAACATAATTGAAGTTAAATAAAAACGTTGCTGCTAATTGATTGATGCTAATCTATACTAATCTACCTGCTAAGCTATGGCTGCCAGCCAGGCTGCCCAGTGTGCGGGGAGCCTTATAGAGGAATTATTCAAAATCACTTACTTTCATATCTAGAATTGTGACGCAGATTAAAGTCAGAAGACTTCCGGCGAGTAAGGCGCTGGTCACCAATACGCTTTGCGGATCATCGTACCCTTTCAGCTGGATCAGAGCCTTGCTTTGGTTCAGAAACACTATACTCCCACATAGGATCATAGTTGTGTACAGCACCAAACCAATTTTGATACTATCCCACCAGATTTTGTTGCGATCTGCAAATTCAATGGACCGTTGAAATTTAAGACGCTTAGTACTTAGTTGCTTTTGAAATTTTTACTTTATGACACAAGCTGTAAGGTCCTAGATGCAATGCATACTTTTAATTATGTATACGACACGCGAAATATGAAGAAAATCTATATTAATATATAAATCTACAGTGGTTTTTACGGATGTTCCGTTATAACTACTGAACCATGCATCCGATTGACTTGAAACTTGGTATCCATGTAGAAAATACATGTACTTAATGGATAGGCTAATATTTATATCAGTGTTGGACTCTCTATACCAGTTACGGGGGCGTTAATGATGAGAATCTTTGTGGGGGTGAGAGATAATAATGTTAATTTTAAATGCCCAGCGAAGCGGACGGGTATAGCTAGTACATTATAAAAGTATTTACAAATCATTCGTATAGTGATTCTTCCGTTAGCTCTTGCTCTGTCACTCTCTTCTCGAAGATCTTTGAGCTCTTTCATGACGTTTGGATTATCTTCATCTAATCCTCTTAGTTTTGCGATAAGAGCCGAAGCAGTCTGAAAAATGATTGATCAATCAATATTACTTTAATTCGTATTAAAGCTAAAATAAAATGTACTGTCAGATTAATTATAGCCAACAATAAGCCAATTGAAATTATTTAATGACAATTATTAAATGGGACTAATCTTTCATGGAATCCATGACAATAAGCTTAATTTTAAATAGACATTGTCCAATACCCAAAAATACTAAGCGTAACAATTCCATTACGGAAACTTTACAAAGGCCTTTTCGGTCATTGTTCGACGAATCCGCGACAAATTTTTCACATCTTGTATTGTCAGTGATTAAAGTTGAAGTTTGAAATTTAGGTGAACTGTTTTTGAGAAACGGCAAGCTAAGGGACTGTCTTGTTGATTCTCCTAATTCGTGAAACTTCATTTCCGTAGTAAGCAGTAATGCGTTCGTGAAACAGTAATCCACCAGTAACCACTTAACACCGGGTGGGCTGTGAGCTCGTCCACCTAAAAGTTATAGTGATCCCAAGCGCCTGTGTAGAAGCAATGCTAATGCTATTTCATTCTAAAATAGAATTAAATTTTTTAGTCATTTCCCATATATTCATTGATTTTCGGTTATTTGTAGACTGACTGAAAATTGTTTTTTTTTTTGGAAGGATAGATTCTATAGTTAATTCAATTGTATGTATAGCAGCAACTTACTGTATACCTACGTATAGTTGAGTTACGTGGTTATTGATGTCGAATTTCAGTTTTTCAGTTAATTCTAATTTTGTTAAATACGTCACATGGTAATAAGCCTTAATTATTTTTTTTGTAGCAAGGAAACCTAAAATGATCACCAACACGAAAAAGTATTCAATGAAAGTGAAACTACACTCCGGAAAGACACCAAACAAAGCCAGGCAAATGACAAACATTTAAACAAAGTTAGATAATCCCGAACCAGAACCCGAATCTGATTACGAAGTAGCTCAGGTCTTCTAGACCAACCAAGCGAGCTAAACAATGATACTTTAACGTCTTGATTTTGTACAGACGGAAAATCACCTCCATCAAAATTTCAGTAAGATAAATAATTTGACACCAACTACAGACATTCATCTTGTTAATGATCAGTCAGCTGTATAACAAACTGGTATAGAAACTTCTAAAATGTCTTGCAAAAGAAAAGAAATGTACGTAATTTATACATTTTGGAGTTCATTTTGAAAATAGAGAAGAAATTAATTCTTTTTTCTTCAACTAATTACATAAATTCCACTGATGAGTAATTTGGCTTTATCTTCGGCTGTGTGACATATAGCGATAAACTAATGAAACTATCACAATACTAGACAATTGATCTGTTTTGAAGGCCAATGCCAAACCCATTTTTTTAAGCGATTTTATGACCTGGTAACTAAGACCTTTCAACCATGTGATATTTTAATTTATATTCTTATGTTTATGAAAAATCATAATATGGAGTGAAATCAAATGTAATGAAGATGATTAATTTTAGACATTAATCAACTGTGATGAAATTAAATGAAATGAGATGAGATGATATGGGATGAAATATAATCTCAGTAAAATGGTGGTCATTTACTGAGACTGTCTTTCAGTGGACTTTTTGGAGGATCCCGAGAAGTGACGTCCAGCGGCTTTGTTTAATTTTCCCACATTTGTGCACTTTTACAGATATTAAACAGTTAATAAACCACCGCTATTAACCATTTAAACCTGAAGAAACACTAAATAGACAAAATAAAACCAATCACACAACTTCACTCCACGCGTTCACGCCAAAAAGTGCCCAAACACAAATAATTCATAATATAAGATTTAATAAAATAATAAAAGATTTATATTAAGTGGATATAGTAAATGGAGTTTGTAGATATATTGCATGATGCACAGCCTGAGTTTGACTGTCCGCTTAAGACCTACGAATAAACTCTCGATTGATTTGGGCCTTAGATCAGAATTACACTGCTATTTGTGACTTCCTATTTGCCATATCTAACATATACACTAGAGTTCCGTATTACGAAATTAAGCAAGGACACAAATTGCCATAGCACGGCTCACGAATTCCGGTCAATTTATCCCTTCAAACTGCAAGAGATGTAAACAGTGTCATTATTCAATAATACTTTCGACACGTCCAATTGTTGTTTCATTCGAGATGATAGCGAAATTGCTCGGACTGCATCGCTCAATTGTAATGAAGACAATTACATGCTTTAGAAACATCCGCGGCCCCACAAATAAAACTAGTGTATGCGTATGAAGAGAAGCCAATATATGTAGTTTAGATTCGAGAAAGAGTTACTGATTTTAAAAAAAACGTTATAACTGTTCACGACGCTGATATAATGACGCGTTTTAAAATGAATCAATTAATTGTATTATTTGTTGATCAGCAAAAAAATCTTAATTATTAGCTAGTAGTTGTGAATCCACATGTGTGGGCGAAAAGGAAAATTTTACATATTACGGGCGCATCGCAGTAATATTTAAGTATTTAGGATTAATTAATTTGTATGTATGTGTGGTGGTTATTGAATGATCTTTGTTTTTTCTATGATTAAAGGATTACTGGTTGCCCCTGAGGGCCTTTCCAGTTTCACTAGGACGGGGGGGGCCGAGTAAAGGCTCAACCGAGAGGAGTGGGATTTGCTAACAGCTGCCCGAGCACCTCCGAAGGAGACCCAACAACTAAAGAGCAACTGCTTTGCGAATGAATCTACTATCGGATCGGAATCGCGACCCACTGAGAAGATCCGGAGAGAAACTCAGCGGGCTGATGCATGGGTTAGGTTGCACGTCGACCTCTTTATCGAATTCGCCGAGCACTCTTACCGGTGTCCCTAAGCCTGCTCCTAGTGTTAGAGCTGAAGGCGTCTAATGCAAAGGTTATTGGATCTGATGGATCCGTAAGGACGTGTCTAGGGCTATTAACTGATCAGTTAGTTTATAGCTATACAAAGATATGCCAAGTTTGATATTGCGTTAGAGATGCATTAGTTACTTTCATAATAAAATGTTTTATCGTCTTGTGTCCTACTACACTTTAATATTGGACAATCAATTTGATATTGAGTAGATTTTTATTCCACAGAAGTGCGCTATTGGTGATCAAGCACCCAAGGGAACCTCCAAGGGACGAATCTAATGAAGTTTCAAAATCTATCTTTACATTTTAGAGTATTTAATGTATGTCGATAGATACCCCAACGTTTTTTATTTAAAAATAATCATTGGTTTGCTTTTACGGCGGCTTTGATATATTAAATAACTATCTGACCCAGCAGACTTCGTAGTGCCTCAATCGATAAATAAAAAGCTTCAACTTTTGTATAAAATAAACTTAAAACAAACAAAAGGAATCCGTCCGACGGCGGACACATCATAGGAAAAATAAAATTGTTATTTTTAGTTAATTCCGAGCATTTTCATATTTATCTGCCTTTTAAACCTTCTCTGGACTTCCACAAATAATTCAAGATCTAAATTAACCAAATCGGTTCAGCCGTTCTCGAGTTTTGGCGAGACTAACGAACAGCAATTCATTTTTATCTAAAAAGATAGATTACATGGGTCTTTTAAATAGTTCTACAACGAGATCCCACAAGGCGTTCGCTTATTATACCTTGTTATATTATGAGGTTTCGCTCCAAGCCGTCTGTGTCTCTCAATCAAATATCTTTTGTATGTAAAGAATGGGCTTTAGTCGTAAGAAAGAGTATCCTTTTGTCGTCTAAATGCGTCCATTGTCTGTTGTTGGTCTCATAGCTATTTTCATGACTTCTCAAAGGTTTTTTTGTAAACAGTGATAGAGAAATGATTTCAAATTAAACACGTGTTTTTAGTAATTTTTATATGAAAGAAACAATATAAATTTGACCCTAACTACTGTTTCATTGGGCTTGAATTTAATTACTTTTGATTTTTATCCAGTCTACACAACAAAACAATAATTTTGGAGTAATCATAAGTACATTCTACAATTACTGAGACTTGGAAAATAAACTATCTTTGACAAAGATGCTGACTTCAGCTGAAAATTGAACTCGGATCCTGTAGTGTCCTCTCCTCTTGATCAATGAAGTGAAATCGCTTGAGGTTATATGAGGTCATTATGTTCTACATTAAGTAGACCCCTATACCTTTTGACGACCCGAAACAAAAAAATACCAAAGCTAAAGGATACCGCTTTCCAAAAAACCACCGAAACAATACAGCAGGCGATCCTTTGATAAAAACCAGATTCTACACTTAATCTATTTCGAATAGAAGGGAAACAGCATAAAGACCTTTTGCAAAAACAATGGACTGATAATACTTTTTCAACTAGACATACAAAAGTACCTACGGCGTTAGGTACTTAAGCACGTAATGATAATAGTTTTTTTTTTCTTAATCACCACGAGTTCTGTGATAACGAAGTCTTTGTATAAATGATGATTAATAATAATAATAATAATTAAAAAAAACTTTATTGATTCAACTCATTTCTGCTGCTAAGAGATCTTTTGACTCAGTTTGAAATATGGACTGCCAATGCAACTAAGTTTAAATTGTATCTTAAAACTTTATAGTAGTATACGTCTTCAGGTATGCTTGGGTATTTACTATCTATCTGGTATATATCGATGCTTGAAAGGCAAACGTGACTAAGCGACAATAACTGCTTTGTACATAAATGATAGGCAATAACAATATTCGATGCGCAAAAAAAATATATTTCTAGGTCTATTAAAATCATTTCAATCCTACAGCTACTAGCTAGATTCTACTACAGCTAGATTCGTTAAAATAATTATTATTTTTCAGGTATTTCAACTTTAAATTTAGTCTACTGTAAAGTTCACGCATTGTCGCTTAGTCACGTTTGCCTTTCAAGCGTCCATATGTATTTATTTATAGGTGGATAAGTATTCATGTCAGTCTCGGGTTTCGATAACACAGGAAATCTTGATTTGGGCCCGGATAATCGTGCGTGACTTGTTCCCGGTTATTTCTTTTATATAATGAGTTCTTACTGCGATTTGATGAGTTCCCGGCGTTTCAGGGTGTTGCAAGCGCCGTGGTTCACGGTAGGACTATTCGCGACAATCAGTGACAGAAATATGGAAAACTCATTGAATGCAAAAATCGTTGTAAGAACCCGTTGAATAATAATGTTTATAATGTATATAATTATAGAGCCACGAAAGTTTAAAGTAAGGGCAAAAATTACATAAGACTAAGGAGGAATTCAGAGGTGACGAACTGATAAACTTAAAAACAATAGTTTTGACTACCCGGACGGATCACGAAATGGCAAAATAGCTGCAGCTGGTAAATATTGAAATAAAAAATCGCACCAGACATTGGTTTAATTTTCATTATAGCAAGCATCGAAAATGTCATCCAAATAAATTATGCTATCATTGGAAAAAGCATACCAAAATGCAAAGAAAAAAATACGCATTTTTGTGTCTGTTTAGGGCCATGCCTATTGTCTAAAATTGCATTAAAATACTGCGCTATTGTTAAGAGAAATCACCCACAATGTTATACATAGATGACTGCCAAAAGTACCACGTTTTCCCCGAAACAGTAGATCACGCGGGACTATTCCTTTTATTTATGTTACTTTGCGAACTTTGCACATTTATGTAGTATTATTTTCGAATCTGATTTATTATAGAATTATCCTGCTACTCATCGCCAGCCACGTCGCTTGTCGTTACTAGGAGTTTTAATATATCCTGTTTGGATGTGTGAATTAAACTTATTAAGTATCTTACCTCAAATTTCCTCTTCATCACCAAATAACTAGGAGACTCCAGTACGAACACCATCAATATAAACTGGAACATCACCAACGCCACCATAAAGAACATCCTCTCTTCGAGATTCATCACCAATCTCATCATGTATCCTGCTGCGGTCATCACCATCGTTGCACACATTGAGAAGCCTTTTGTTTTTAGCGATGATATTTCTTGGATGTATATTGGGCATACGGTGAATAAGCCTCCAGTGGCCATGCCGGCGATTATGTGTAGAATAATTGTGCTTGTGTCGTTTAGAAAGAACAAGGGTATTAAGGAAGCCTGTGGAATGAAATTTTTACACCACATCAAATTACCACAAGTGAAGATCTTTATCAGTAGAATTATGTGATTTTTAAACTAATTTCCTGTAGCTCAGTAACGTCCAAATCACAACAATACGAACATAAAAAAGATAATGAAAGAAAAAGAAGGAGTGTAAATGATAAATGCAGAGAAGTAAAAGAATAAGAAAAAAAGTATCTTCTAATTCGATTAAAAAACTCAGTTCATTAAAGAATGGCTTTTAGGACGCATTATGAACTCACGCGTTCATGGTTAATTGTAAACAAGATAATTGAGACCTCAAAAGACATGAAACTTTTGATGGGTCCACGCTATCTCCTCACATCATTTATGGAACCCACTTAACACCAGTCCATGAGCTCATTTTTTAAATTTATTTATTTATTGTTAACATTAAAGTAGAAACACAATCATAATTGGCGTCTGTGCTTGAACTAGGTGATAAAAGCTGTATCTCAAGCAGCAGTGCTCCTCGTACAAATAATAAAACAGCTTTACTTCAAATAGACAAAAATATAAATTCAATAGACAACAATTAAACTGAAATTCATGGATCGTATAAAAGTGACAATATGTGAGCTCCAAAATATAACAATTAACAAAAAATATAGAAATGAATGTATTCATTATAATAATAATATAATCATTATACGTAGCTCAAAAAAAATGTACTCACACCTTGAACCAAATTAATAATAAAAATTCCCATTTTCCTTCCATGTCTGTCGATGGTGTAACAAAACAGTGGACCGGCTATGGCTGCTGTGATCACTAGAGCAGTGGTACTCCAAGGTACGTGGTCTGTGTTGATGAAGTGCCCCGAATGGGCTGTGGAGGTCAAATTGGCGGTTTGAATGCCGTGAGTGAAGAATCCTAGGCTTGCTGAAACACATCAATAATATTTTATCAGTGCATCCCGTGCACGTTTATCAGTGCATTACTGGTGGTAGGACCTCTTGTGAGTCCGCGCGGGTAGGTACCACCACCTTGCCCATTTCTGCCGTGAAGCAGTAATGCGTTTCGGTTTGAAGGGTGGGGCAGCCGTTGTAACTATACTTGAGACCTTAGAACTTATATCTCAATGTGGGTGGCGCATATACGTTGTAGATGTCTATGGGCTCCAGCACTTCAGCAACCACTCAACACCAGGTGGGTTGTGAGCTCGTCCACGCATATAAGCAAAAAAAAAACCTGTCAAACGTGTCGATCTGGCTTTGTCTAATTCCGGATTGACTTATATAGTGCTTTGTTGTATGAAAATTGAAACGGTTAATATAAAAAATGAAATAAAATTGAGACACATACGATCAGACGTGACCATAATGTGTTGAATGAAATGAAATAATCTCAGTAAATTGGTGGAAATTTGCTGAGAGCTCAATAGACTGTTTTACTTCACAACAGATACGGTCACGGCGACCACGTTCACAGATCTATGCAATAATATAAACTAAAAATGTCCCCTGACCATAAAATAACCCCTGCTAACCCCTTTCAGACGGCAACTAACTCAAACGGGCTCCCAATAAATAAATAATTAATTGGGAACAAATCACGCACGGTCACCCGCCCCAAGTTAGGATTACCTCTATTGTGGGTACCTGATAAACATACTCATATACATTTAAATATATATATAAATAGATAACAAACACCCCACAAAGAGTAAACAAACGTTTTCATCACACAAAGCTTGCCCGATGCGAGAATCGAACCTACGACCCTAGGCGCAAAAGTCAGGGGCGCTAATCACGGCATCATCGAGTCGGTCAAACAATATTATTATCTATATATTAATACGTGAAGCAGAAACTTTGTACCCCTTTTTACGAAAATTGCGCGGACGGAGGAGTATGAAATTTCTCACACTTATTTATAGAGAATATAGAGAAGGAGTGCACAATGCTAATATTTATTTAAAATAATGCATAAAGGATACTTTAAATCAATAAAGAAAACATTACACACACTGCCATATATTTGACACAACACATACATAAAAATATACTCTTTGCTTACTGTCAATTTTTTTTTTTTTTTTTTTTTCCACAGGAGAAAATCGCCGGATCCCCACCCGCACGGCAGGTGGGGTATGTGGGAGTCGAACCTCACTAAAAACTCCTGCCGCTCACAGCCGGCGCCCTACCCCGGACCGGGTGGGAACCCAGTCGGAGTTATTGAGACGGCGGGACAGGGTTTACGCAGAGCACATTACATCCATCCCGCCGTCCCCCAGACGCCGGACCGGCGGCCGCCAGCAACATGACCGCCGGTTCCCTCGGTCGACGGGCCAAGAGCCCGATTGATAGCGCCGCGCTACACCTTCCCCCGGAGCGGTCGGGGGAACGCGACCTACCACGCCGCCCCACGCCTAAGCTCCTCCCCGCACAAAGCGGGTGGAGCCCGAAGCTCTTAGGGGGCCGGGTTACGGACGAGACCCCGGTCCCGACCCCCTGCTCGGCGGCGGCGGGTTTCTGCGTAGTGAGGAGAGCTTTGCCTCACTCGCCCCGCCGCCTCCTTCTGCGAGATGGTGCACTCGCAGAAGTCGAGCATAGCCTTCCAGGACTCGTCACCGCCAAGCATCGACGCCACGACGCCAGGCAGCGACAAGTCCGGTCCTATCTTTGCGACCAGGACACGGCGCTGCACCTCCCAAGCGGGGCAGACAGCGAGCGTATGCTCCGCCGTGTCCAGGTCGTGTCCACAATGGTGGCACCTCGTCGTCGGCTCAGCTCCTATCCGGTGCAGATACTTTCCGAAGCATCCGTGCCCAGTCAGCACCTGCACCAGACGGAAGGTGAGGCGTCCTCGGCCACGATTCACCCAGTCATCAAAGACTGGGTAAACCGCCTCAACGGTCCGTAGACCCCACGTGGGGTTGGCCAACCGCCTCGACCACGATTCGAGCACGGACCGCCGAGAATGGGCCTTCCGCGCCCGCAGCTCACTTTTGGAGGGACGCACCACGCCCAGAGCACGAAGCTCGCTGCGCCACCGATAGTCGGCAGCGAGCGACTCCGCCTCCAGCTCCCATGGCGGCGTCCCCGCCAACACACACGCCGCCTCGAAGGAGACGGTGCGATATCCACGGATGACCCTGATAGCAACGGTGCGCTGCGGCCGGCGCAGGAACCGAGCCATAGCGGCCCGGTTGCGTGGCTCAGCCCATACAGGCGCACCGTACAGGGCCATCGATCGCACCACCCCTGCGTAGAGGCGGCGCACAGCCTGATCCGGCCCCCCGATATTCGGGAGCAGTCGGCTCAAAGAACCGGCTGTCCTCATCAATCGGGGGACCAGCTCCGCAAAGTGAGCACGAAAAGCCCACCGGCTGTCCAACACGAGGCCGAGGTACCTCAACTGCACCCCGACCCCTATTCGGACGCCTCCAACCACGATGTGGGCGTCGACAGGTGGCGCTCTCCGTGGCCCGTGAAACCACAAGGCCTCGGATTTACTGAGCGCCACGTCGAGGCCCAGTCTCCTTATCCTCCCGACAACGAGGGCCACCCCCGCTGTGGCGAGACGGGCAGACTCTCTATAATCATCCCCCCGGGCCACGACCAACGTGTCGTCCGCGTAACAAATAACGCGGAGGCCCGGGAGGAGGGCACCCCTCAGCACCCAGTCGTACCCGATGTTCCACAAGAGGGGTCCGAGAACCGACCCCTGCGGAACACCCCGCACGACCGGAAAACGGTGAAGGGTCCCACCGTACCCGGTACATTCGACCGACCTGGCCTCCAAATAGGAGCCAACCAGCCGGCGGAGGTAGAGGGGCACTCCATGCCTCTCCAGTGCCCCCCCTATTACGGACCAGGGCAGGGTGTTAAATGCGTTGGCGATGTCAAGAGACACCGCCAGCGCCACCCCACCCCGTGAGACAGCCTCGTCCGAGAGGGCCCGCACCCGAAGTATTGCATCCACGGTCGAACGGCCCTCCCGGAAGCCGAACTGCTCCGCCGACAGGTCAGGTCCAACCCCGACCAGGTGCTGAACGATGCGGGCAGCCAGAATACGCTCCAGCAATTTTCCCGCCTCGTCCAGCAGTACGATAGGACGATACCCGGCGGCTGTATCCACCGGGCGCCCCTCCTTCCGCAACAACACAAGTCTGCCCGTCCGCCAGAGCAACGGGAACCGTCCCGACTCCAGGCAACTATTAAATAGCTCCAGGAGCCGGTCCCCTAGGGCATCGAGGGCCAAGGCCAGCACCCGGCCATGGACTCCGTCCGGGCCGGGGGCCGTGTCCTTTGCAGTCATCCTTACAACCGCCACACGGAGCTCTGCCCCAGTAATACGGGGCACCTCAGCAGGGGCTTCACCGTCGATGGCGTCCGACGGCTCACCCATAGCGGGGGGAACAAAACCCTCCCGCTCCTGCGGGAACAACGCCGAAACGATGTCCCGCAGCTGTTGAGGCTGGAGTCGCTCAGTCATAGGGGGGGCCCACGGGCGCAGCTTGCCGCGCACCAACCTGTACGGGCTCCCCCATGGATCCGCTTCGAGCGCCTCCAAGAGTCTCTCCATGTTCTGCTCCTTGGCCCGCCTGATGGCCAGCCGCAGGGCGTCCTTCGCAGCGCGATATTCGCCGTGCAGCCGGGTTTCCTCCTCCGCAAACGCGACGGGGTCGTCGCGCCGCAGGTGGCGGCGACGGCGGTGTCTAGCGCATTGGCGGCTCGCCCGAATGGAGACCGCACGCAGTCTCGCAATTTCAGGCGACCACCAGGGAGACTGCCGCCGTCCGCAATGCCGAGAGCCGACCCGGGGCATTGAGGCATCGCATATGCGGTGCATCGCGCCGCGGAACCATTCGGCCTCGGCCTCCACGTCGAAAGGGTGTGGGCGCGTGGGCGTCCACGCCGCCACCATAGAGGCCTCCACCAGGAGCTCCTTTTTCAGGAGCTTCAATGCCCACCTAGGGAATGACCGGGATGCACTCCGCGGGGGGTTAACCCCGCGAGCGCCTGCGGCCGGTGTTGGCGTGGGAGCGGAAAGATCGAACCGGATATACCGGTGATCTGACAACGATTCCGCCCCCACCACCACGCCCCAGCCGAGGATGCGCTGTGCGACGGACGAGCTCGCGAACGTCAAGTCCACAATAGACTCTCCTGTCCACCGCACGCATGTCGCGACTGAGCCCCTGTTAATGATACAGAGATCGGCCGCGACCGCCCACTCCTCCAACAGCCTACCACGAGCGTCCGTAGATGGGGAACCCCAAGCGACAGACTTCGCATTGAAGTCCCCCGCCAGTATCACGGAACGGGGAGAGAGGTGACGAGCGATCACCTCTAGCCCGTCCAGGAACCGCTCGAACTCGACGGTAGGCCGATTCGGAGAGAAGTACACCCCGATCACGACGGTATTTTCTAATTGTACCGCGACGATCCCGGGACCCCTGGTCACCATCGCCAGGGGGGAATCATCGCGGATCTTCTTATATGTATGGCCGCCAAGCCATCAACGTCCCCAAACCAGCAGTCGTCTGCTAGGGGAACGAAGTACGGCTCGGCGACCACAGCCACGTCAATTGACCACTCCGCCATAGTCTGGAGCAGCATGTCCTGAGCCCCGGCGGAGTGGTTCAAGTTTCCTTGGAGGAAGCGATAGGTGTGATCCATTAAGACTGGACCACATCCATCGCCCCCTCCCTTACTCCATTGTCCCCGCTATCGGGCGCGAACGCCTCAGCGTGGGCCAAAGTGCCGGCCGGTGCTCCCCCGGCCGACAGCTTCTTTTGGCGCCGCTTAGCTTGGCGGCGCCAATTTCTGATTGCGTTTTTGCCGGCTGGGGGGCATGCCTTGCCCCCGGTCCGGTGGTCAGCCCTGCGTCCGGCCGCCGCACACAATAAGCAATGCGGCGCAGCCGAGCACACGGCCGCCTTGTGTCCAGGCTGACCACAGCGGAAACACAGTCCGCTGCGGTCAACCGCACTTACGCACCTGGCGAGGCAGTGCCCAGTGCTGAAGCACTTTAAGCACCGCCAGGCGCGTGGTTCTAGCAGGCGCACGTGGGCTGCTATCCAGCCCACGCGCAACCTACCCGGATCCCCCAAAGGTCTCCCGGGCGGAGGAGCAGCCAGGGCGAAGGCCGCCTCCACCGGGCAACGTACCCACACGGAGCTGGCCCCGCTATAACCGGGACGCAGCTCGCCTACGGTTATATTCTGCAGGGCACAGTTGCCCTGGGAAGCGACGGCCGCCGCCACCTCATCCCTGGTGGTGCATTCGTCCAGGCCGGTCACTTTCAATTCGGCCATCTTGACCGGCCTATGCACCCGCACCTCCTCTTCAGGCAGGACCGCGCGGAGCCTTGCGGCCAGACGCTCTGCGATGCCGGGACTATCGGCACCGGAACACTCTAGCAGTTTGGCCCCATTGGCTGTCTGCCTAGAGCGGAGACCCTCCCCCGCCCCGATCTCATTCAGATCGACTGCCGCGCGCGCCCGAGCAATGACATCTCCGTATGTCATGCCCTTGGCTTTGGCAGCCGGCAGCAGCGTTAGGACCACTGCCGCCGACCGCGGCGCGCGCGGTGGCTTCTTTGTTTTCTTGTTTTTCTTTTTGGCGGCTACAGGCGCTCGACCCTGTTGGGGAGGAGCCTGAGCCGCCGTGGCCGCCGGCGCTTCACCCACTTGTGGAGATGCCAGTGGGACCTTCTTGGCACCCCGCCGGGCCACCACGTTCCACCCCTCGTCCATGTTGGATGGGGGCGGAGGCAGCGGACGGGGCTGGGGTGCTTGCGATGGGCGTTTCGCGTTGGCGCCGCCCCCCCGCTTTGTTCTATCCCGTCCCGGGCCCAACCTAGTGGCTGGAGTCCGTACGGGGGCGGGGTGGGCGGCTGGAGCACCCAACACTGCTGCATGTGCCGGTCGCCGTGCGTCAGCCGGGGCAATGAGTTGCGCCTCGAGGGCCGCCAGCCTGCCGTCCAGCCTTTCCAATACAACCTGGACGGTGCGAGTGATGACCTCGTCCAGGCTGAAGTTTCCAGCCAGCTCCCGTGGCCCCACGAGTGCCTGCTGCCTCTTGGTAGCGGTCATCTCCCTAGTGCGCGGCGATGGGAGACGTGGACGCTGCTCTGCCACGCGCGGTGGTGGCAGCACAGGCCAACTGTCGCCAGTCAGCGCTGGGGAACGGCGGCTCCGAGGGGCCCCAGTGATACACGACGTCGCCATCGGTACAGGAGCCGGAGGAGTCCGCAACCCAGTGGCCCGGGGTACCGCAGGTGACGCCGTCGCTGTCGCTGTCCTCTTCGAAGCAGCAGCCTCATCATCAGGCTGCTGTTGGGCTTGAAGTAGTGCTCGAAGCCTCGAATTTTCCGCCATCAGCTGTACCACCTGGTCATTGGCGGAAGCAACCGAAGGCAGAACCTTCGAGACCTGCGAGACCACCTCTCGCAGTTTACGGCCAGCGGCTTTGGTCTTAGTGCCGTTGGCCGCATATGATTTGACGGTCCTCATGGCCCTGTCTATGACCAAGGCAGGGTCCTGAAGGCCGCCTTCTTCCTCCTCTGTCGTTCGCCCGTCCAGTGAGGCGACAGACATCGACGCCGATGACTGCGCCGGTGACGGTGCGCCCCTCCTCCGGGCGGGTCTTCCTTTCGTGCTTACTGTCAATTGGGAAACTTTTGTTATTGTTTAAAGTCTGTGGTCGAATTGAAAATAGATTAATATTGTTTGTCTTTAATATTATTGATCTACAGTGCAGTTTTGGCGAATACTGTGATTATATTATCGAATTATAATAGTGTTTGACAATAGAATCTTAATAACGTTTAAACTTATAATTTCAATTAATTATAGTCGAATCTCGACTACTGCGGGGCCACTGGTAATTTCAAATAATTATAGTCGAATTTCGAGTATGTACCGGGGGACCACTAGTCTAATTCGAACGTCCTTCGATAACAATTGCTGCTGTCAGTTCAGTTCTCTTTGAACAAAACAACAAACCCAACTCGCCAATTGACTAAATCGATTTCATATTAACACGCTTTTATTAGCTTGATCGGTATCTATTTAATGGAATCATTCACCAACTTCTAAATTTCGGTTTGACTAAAAATTTTATTTGTTTTTTTACAACGTAAATGCCGTCCCCCACCTTGAGATATGAGTTCTGAGATTCTAGTTTTTACAGTACAACGACTGCCTCATCCTTCGAACCGAAACGCATTACTGCTTCACGGCAGAAATAGGTGGGGTAGGATAGGTACCTACCCGTGCGGACTCACAAGAGGTCCTACCACCAGTAATTGCGCAAATTATAATTTTGCGGCTTCGACTTTTTATTAAATGATGTTCTTCCTTCGCCGTGGAAGTCGATCGTGAACATTTGTTAAATGCGTATTTCATTAGTAAAATGTTACTTGCGGGACTTGAACACCGTTGCATCGCTAGATACGAATGCATCAGGCGTCTTATTATAACCTTTAGGCCACGACGACTTCAAGACTTCAAATTTTCAACTAAACTTGTGTATTTTGTTTGTATATTTAGAATTTAAGATGTGGATAGGACAAATTGACATGTTGTTTATGGAGAGATATACGGCAAAGAGAAGATCTTCCACCTGGCGGGTGATATCTGCTCGGTAGACCGACGGTCCTAATGTTGTTGTTCGGAACTTGTATATATGCGCATTATCTTGAAAATGTCGTAAGCGAGATTCAGGCATCTGTCAGTTATCTTGCCTTTTATGATGGCAACCCGCCACATTGTTATCACATGCAACACAGAGCGATCGACATTGTCGATTTATTTTTTGAAGGATGTTTTGTTTTCTGAATTTCATTATGTATGTATCAAAAAATGCAAATTCATATTTTTCAAAAAATGAATGAAAGGGAAAAAGTCCATGAATAAATTTTAATAATCTAACTTAAAATTCTTGTTTAAATTATTTGATTTATTATTGACAGAATTATTATTTAAAGATATGTGCTAATTCAATATGTGGTGGTAGCCATCATAGAACACGAGAAGTTTAAGCTATGCCGTGCCGGCAGACGAGCATACGTCCCACCTGATGGTGAGTGGTTACCGTCGCCCATGGACGTCAGCAATGCCAGGGGCAGAGCCAAGCCGCTGCCTACCGCTTAATACTCTCCACAAGCCTCGTTTGAAGAAGGACATAGCGCTCGGGAAACACCGTGGAGGGGAACTCATTTCAAACACGGATGGTGTGTGGCAAAAATGATCACTGGAAACGCACTGCGAATGAATGCCATTTAAATTTTTAAATTTGGAAAGAACATCGTTAGAAAAAGAAGAAAAAAAACAGTTAAATCAAATTGAGTAAACTTAATTGAAGTTCAATTAAAAAAATCAAACTGTTGATGTTAATATTAAACAAAACCAATCTTTAACTACAAAGACAAATGTAGCGTATTAAACGAAATGACGCTTAAACCAAACACCCTTTCACTCCTCGACAAGTTGTTTGACAGTAGCCTGAATCTCGCTTACGACATTTTCAAGATAAGCTTGCATATATGCAAGTTCCGGACATTCGGACCGTCGGTCAATCACGATTCTGCAGGATAGCCGTCGGAGCGCCATGGTTCCTTAGGAATGTGGATCTCCACGATGACCTGGAGCTCGACTCATTTAGTAAGTATCTACAGTCGGCATCGCTGCGCCATTTTGAGAAGGCGGCACGACATGAGAACCCTCTCATCGTAGCCGCTGGAAATTACATACCCGACCCAGTAGACCGAATGGTAAACCGTCGACGTCGCCCAAAGCACGTCATTACGGGTCCTCCTGATCCATTAACGGTGCTTTTAGGCACCACAAGCACCGGTCACCGTCCTCGTCGAACCCGTCGCTGGCGACGAAGGGCTCGACGAGCGAACTAACCCATAGACACAGCCCACTGAGTTTCTCGCCGGATCTTCTCAGTGGGTCGCGTTTCCGATCCGGTGGTAGATTCTGCAAAGCACTGCTCTTGCTAGGGTCAGTGTTAGCAACTCTCCGGTTGAGCCCCGCGAGCTCACCTACAAACGTTAGGGCGAAGCTGAAATAGCCTCTCAAGGCTATCAGCATAGGTAGGAAAAAAAAAAAAACATCGGACCGTCTTGTTCTGTGGAAGATCTTCCCTTAGTCGTTATCCCCATACATGCATATATATATATGGCCACCAAAACGCATACAAAAAAAAAACATTTAAATCGGTCCAGCTGTTTAGGAGGAGCTCAGTGACAAACACACGCACAGAAGAAATATATTTATAAAGATTTATGTCGCGCTTAATGAAGGAATACTCTACTTGTGAAAGACGATATGTGTAAGAGGGGAGTGAGCGAAGAAAGGGTATATAATAGAGTATGGAAGGAGGAAACATGTTGCGCCGACCCCAGGAGACATTTTTTTTTTATTGCTTTGATGGGTGAACGAGCTCACAGCCCACCTGATGTTAAGTGGTGGAGCCCATATACACCTACAACGTAAACTCCGCCACTCGCATTGAGACATGAGTTGTAAAGTCTCACTTTTTTAACAGTACAACGGGTGCCCCGTCTTCAAAACGAAACGCATTACTGCTTCACGGCAGAAATAGGCAGCGTGGCGGTACCTACCAATGCAGACTCACAAGACCTGACCGACTGACTGGGAGAAGGGCAGGAAAATGATGATGATGATGATGATGACTCTGCTTTCTTCCTTCGCACTCACCGATGAGGGCTATGACCACGCCGCGCCACACACTGCCACGTTCGACATCCTTGGTGATTACAACCCGATCACAACTAACCGTGTAAACCATTACGAGACGTGAATCCGATGTCAAAACTCACTAAGCACTGTTCCTTATAACTCTTTTCTTATTATTTTACTTTTATTTGCTTTGTTATGTTCTTATCTATCCGTTAAAATGACTAATTAACACGTGCATACATTAAATTCGA
Source organism: Bombyx mandarina (assembly GCF_030267445.1). Classification (NCBI taxonomy): domain Eukaryota; kingdom Metazoa; phylum Arthropoda; class Insecta; order Lepidoptera; family Bombycidae; genus Bombyx; species Bombyx mandarina. The sequence goes on from NC_143226.1 coordinate 10,576,176, forward strand.
CTTAACCTGACACCTTTTTAAGGTTGAATTTTGTTTGTGTTTACGATTTATGTGAAGAATGAGTTGATTTGATTAAGTTTTTTTTTTTTTGTGTTGTTTAATAACGCGGATGATAAAGGCGGTGAACGGTAAGGAGATTGCGACTGTCTGTGCAAAGAAGACGTGACCAAGAACGCGTTCTGTTGTAAATCGCTTAAGGATCGTTTGAGCTTACTTGCATGGTTACAATTAAAAATAATATTAGCTTTATTTTCTGGGTATTTTTTGTATATATCATATTTGAGTAGATTTCAAGTCATCCTGTTTTTTCTTAGATAGATGAACGAGCTCACGGCCCATAGACATCTACAACGTAAATTCCACCACCCGCATTGAGACATTGTAAGGTCTCACTTTTATACAGTACTAGCGACCCGCCCTCGCTTCGCTTCGGAAACATTAAAACACACATGAAACCAAAAAAATTAAATAAAAAAAAATTTAAAAAAAGTAGCCTATGTTCATCAGGGACAATGTCGGCTTCTAATGGAAAAAGAATTTTTCAAATCGGTCCAGTAGTGTCGGAGCCTATTCGAAACAAACAAACAAACAAATCTTTCCTCTTTATAATATTAGTATAGAAGTATAGACAACGGATGCCCCGCTCTTCAAACCGAAACGCATTACCGCTTCACGGCAGAAATAGGCAGCGTGGTGGTACCTACCAGTGCAGACTTACAAGACGTCCTACCATCAGTATCCTTTACAGATATAGGCAAGGTTCAGAGTTGATGACATCCTTCCGCTACTTAGGCAGGTCATCGTCTTCTATACTCTTCGTTGATCTGCATATCCTCGACTTAGCATACGGGTCTACTTAGTCGGGCACTCTTGTCAGACTGATTGTGGGTGGGTTTTTTTTTCCTACCTATGCTGATAGCCTTGAGAGGCTATTTCAGCTTCGCCCTAACGTGTGTAGGTGAGCTCACGGGGCTCAAACCGGAGTGTTTCTAACACTGACCCTAGCAAGAGCAGATCCGGCAAGAAACTCAGTGGGCTGTGTCTATGGGTTAATTCGCTCGTCGAGCCCTTCGTCGCAAGCGACGGGCTCGGCGAGGACGGTGAATACGCAGAAGCAATCGTAAAGTTCCCGATGTTTTCGAGGATTGCCTCCCCCGGCGATGCGCTTCCATATCTGACGGTCCGAAGCGTTTTGACTAAGCTGGACCATGGTACAATGGTGGCTTTCTTTTTTACGTCAGTCCAGCGAGTTGGTGATCGGCCGCGTGGTCTTTTGCTTTCGACCTGGCTTTGAACCATTAGTCTCGCCATTCCAGCCCTGTTTGGTAACCAGCTAAGTCCCACGCTAATTATCAACGGCTCTTATCATATGCTCCCACCATTCATCTTTAAACTGACATATTTTTTCCTCACAGCAAACATTTATTTATATGTATTTCAATTGAATATTCTAGATCATCAAAGTATCAAAAGTGACTTCTAACTCCATCCAATATTTATTGCACCGAGGTAACAGAAGTTCATACATTATGTCGTTCTAATCGGATTTTCAATCACCAGACTTAATAACGAATAGTCGTTAACCACCAATCAATTAGCCTTAATGAGTATCTATTTATATATTATAATTAATTAGAAGAGTACATATATTATTAAGTAAATTGAACGATTTTTTTTAAAACACGTGAAGGTTAGTATTCATATATTATGTATTTTACTATAGTATCCAGTCACCGTCCTCGTCGAACCCGTCACTTGCGACGAAGGGCTCGACGAGCGAATTAACCGATAGACACAGCCCACTGAGTTTCTCGCCGGATCTTCTATGGGTCGCGTGTCCGATCCGGTGGTAGATTCTGCGAAGCACTGCTCTTGCTAGGGACAGTGTTAGCATCACTCCGGTTTGAGCCCCGTGAGCTCACCTACTAGTCAAGGTTACGCTGAAATAGCCTCTCAAGGCTATCCCTTAGGTAGGGAAAAAAGCTTATACAAAAAAAAAATTGCTACAATTTTTTTTTATTTGCCACTATTCCCTTTCAATAGCAAAGTCCAGTACTAGCGCAAGTCGAATTGCCCCGTTCAAACGGTGGCACATAACAATCAGACAACTACATAAATCGAATTACATGATTTAGCTGTTGCCTTTTTACTGAACAATATAGATAAGGACATACGTGAGGAATTTCGAATCAGCCTTTTGCCGTGCACTCAAGCGTAATGACAATACAACTATGAGTTTCCGTATCAGTCGTTTCTCAGTTGTGTTGTCGATTGGGGCCCGAACTAGGGGATTCTTTTTGCATTTGCCCCACTGTGGGAAGTCGGTGCCTCCTTTTTTGTCCAATAATGCCTACCATACATCATCTCTGTACTCATACCCTTCTCTCGCATTTCCACTTTCATATAGTCCATCCAAGTCCTTTTAGGTTCGGGACCCCTATAATTATGCGAACACTTGTTCCTGTTTTTATGTACCTCTAATCTGTCTATTTATCGTATACTATCACACTAATTCATTTCACAATTCCTGACTTTTCGGACAGTGAAGTCCTGATAAAGTAATGGGCGGTAATCGTTGTGGAACTTGCCTACATAGTAATCGATTCATAGTGAGACACCACTTCGATAAAGCGGCACGACACGAGAACCCTCTCATCGTGGCCGCCGGTAACTACATCCCCGATCTTGCGGAAAGAATGGAAAGCAGTCGACGTCGCCCAAACACGTCATTTCGGATCCTCCCGATCCACTAACGGTGCTTTTAGGTACCTCAAGCACCGGTGACCGTTCTCGTCGAACCCGGCGCTTGCGACGAAGGGCTCGACGAGTACATTAACCCTCAGACACAGCCCACTGAGCTTCTCGCCGGATCTTCTCAGTGGGTCGCGATTCCGATCCCTTGGTAGATTCTGCAAAACACGGCTCTTGCTAGGGTTCGTGTTAGCAACGTCATCAGGTTTGAGCCCCATGAGCTCACCTACTAGTTAAAGGACGCTAATATTATAGCCTATCAAGGATATCAGCTTAGGAAAAAAAAAAGTGAGCTAGCAAGCAAATACCCCCCAAAATTAATGGCGAACTGATTATTGGCGGAGGATTTTTAACACACTCACTAAGATGTCTGGATAGCTATAATATTTTGCCCATTACAATTGCCCATTACATTACAGTGACCATTACAATGTCAAGCTTTTATCTAATTAGTAATATGATTAATAAGTCCGTGAGATAGCGCGATACACAGCGCAACTTTGACTTCCAGTGCTCCCAGGAAGATCATAATTAATTAATTTAACTCGCGCACAATCTTGACATAGCTTATAGTTTTGAGCTAAGTAGCACTACTCGTATGTCAGCTTGTATCGAAATACACCATAGTATATTTACTTAAATAAAATTTGGTATATCTACGTATTATCCAACTATGCGTTACGTAATTATCTTGGCCCTGAGGCCTTTCCATTTTCACCAGGACATGTGGGCGAGCAAAGCCTCAGCCAGGAGGGGGGGGGGGGATTTGCTAACAGCTGCCCGAGCGCCTCCGAAGAAGACCTAACAACTCAAGAGCAGTTGCTTCGCGAATGAATCTTATGGAGGGAGGACTTTCAGTGTGTTGAAGATTCCAATAAAGCGACTAATTAGGGTGGTGCCATCGTAATTTATTATGATGGTCCGGTATCTTGTGAAGCTCTCTCGGGTAGGCACCAACACTCCGAACTTTTTCCGCTGTGAAGCAGTAATGCGTTTCGGTTTGAAGAGTGAAGCAGTCGTTGTACTGTAAAACTGAGACTTACAGCACATGTCTCAAGGTGGGGGGCAGCATTTACGTTGTTCACGTGCATGGGCCCCTGTAACCATTTAAAACCAGATGGCCCGTGAATTTGTTCTCCCATTTAAGCAATAAAGGAAGAGTGATTCAATTATAAAGATAGATAGATATTCAATTCAGCAGCCTTCAGCACACTTCGTTCTGTGTACAGCTGCATATTATACCTCTTTATATAGATTGTATATAAGATATTCGAGTCTCAAACTACATCAGTCTTTCGGAAATAATATATATGAACTATCATGTTACTCAGAGAACGCTGCTACTCATTCTCTATTGAAGCCTTTACTAGTGTTTATGTCGCTCAACCTCCTTACTTAGAAAGTTGAATGAGTTCATGGCCAACCTGGTGTTAAATGGTTACGGGAGCCAATTGGCATCGACAACTTTACTGCCGCCATTTATCTTGAGACGTGAGTTTCACATCTCAGTTTTACACTATAACGGCTGTTCTATCGACCAGATCATAATGTATTACTGCTTCGCGTTAGTATTAGGTAGACTGGTACCTGTGTGGGCTCATAAGACCACTAAATCCTTCAACCTTAAGAGAGTAATAATCACTTTATCGCAAATTTAATTAAAGGTTAACTGCATGATGCCTGCAATAGACTGGTTACATCTCGATTGATTACATCCCTCTACCAAAACAAAGATCGTTCGTTAATTGATTTTACGGTGATAGAAAGAAATTCGGTACATATAATATCTTCATACGCTAAGCTCGACAGGGGAGCTTACGTTAATATATTGGATGCGGCGGCTACCTAAACGGCACGTTCCAATTCCAACGACCCGAAACTTGGAAAAGCACAAGAGACAAGATAAACCGTAACCATTTTACAAAATAAATATAGATCTATATAGAATATATGGAACGGTGGGGCAGCCGTTGTAACTATACTTGAGAACCTAGAACTTATATCTCAAGGTGGGTGGCGCATTTACGTCATAAATGTCTATGGGCTCCAGTAACCACTTAACACCAGGTGGGACTGTGAGCTCGTCCACCCATCTAAGCAAAAAAATAATAATGAAAAACAGCTTTAAACATGTAATAACAATTTTCAAACTGGGGACAGAAATATCAGAGAAAAAAAAAACTGATAAATTTTTTCCTCAAATCCATACCTGATTTTAAAACTGTCATAAGACATCAGGCCTTGTGGTTGATGGTCAGGAAGTATTTGTGGTTGATGGACGTAATAATCGTGTGCTTGACAGCAAAAATATACACGTAGGTGTACTTACTATCTTCATATTTAATTATACGTGCTTTGAGGTGTGTGTACACCTCAAACAATGTGTATTGTCATAACGTCGTCATACTTTATACATCATACATCATTGTCATACGTTATTGTATTGTATATATCGACGCTTGAAAGGCAAACGTGACTAAGCGACAATAACTGCTTTATACATAAATGATAGGCAATAACCATATTCGATGCGCATAAACAAATATATTTCTAGGTCTATTAAAATCATTTCAATCCTACAGCTAGATTCGTTAAAATAGATTTTGTTTTCAGGTATTTCAACTTTAAATTAGTCTGCTGTAAAGTTCACGCATTGTCGCTTGGTCACTTTTGCCTTTCAAGCGTCGAATAAATAATTATGTTTGTAAAATTGAGCCAATTTGAATTGTCCAGTTGTGTACTCATCTTAGCCTACGGGCTTCGGTTTGTCGCGTGGTTTGTTCGTTGAAAAATCACGAATGAAATACTCTGGCTTCTTGCTATCTTCGGAACAGAAAATGTCTTATTTCATATGTCTAGGTACGATAGTCGCAATGTGACCGCAATGTAGATAGGTGGGTACTTTTAAAAAAGTCCAAAACATAGTGCCTACCGCAAATTAGTGATAAGTTCGAAGTAGTTCTACAGTAGCCATCACAGAACACAAGATATTTGACAGATGCCTGAAACTCGCTTACGACATTTTCAAGATAAGCTTGCATATATACAAGCTGCGAACAACAACATTCGGTCATAACCGATCCTGTAGACAGAATGGTTAACAGTCGACGTCGCCCAAAACCCGTCATTACGGATCCTCCCGATCCATTAACGGTGCTTTTAGGTGCCACAAGCACCGGTCACCGTCCTCGTCGAACCTGTCGCTTGCGACGAAGGGCTCGACGAGCGAATAAACCTACCGACACAGCCCACTGAGTTTCTCGCCGGATCTTCTCAGTGGGTCGCGTTTCCGATCTGGCGGTAGATTCTGTGAAGCACTGCTCTTGTTATGGCCAGTGTTAGCAACACTCCGGTTTGAGCCCCGTGAGCTCACCTACATGTTAGGGTGAATCAGAAATAGCCTCTCAAGGCTATCAGCATAGGTAGGGAAAAAAAACTTTGGGACTGTTGGTCTACTGAGCAATATGCCCCGCTCGGTGGAAGATCTTCTCTCCATCGTATACCAAAATAAGATTTCGTTCTCATTTAAATGAGCCACAATCTTCTACAGACATCTACAGGCCACAAATAACTCGTAAACAGTAGTTATCTATTATAATAAAATAAAAATACATATAAGACAAAATTCCTTCTAGATTAAACCGTTTCATGTAATAAAGGACCAAGCTTAATTTTCGTTTCCGCGAACATTTCTCCGAGGTATCCGACAGGTGCGAGATAACGTTATACCTGAACGTAACATTAAGCATCGCGAGCAAGAACTATAACGTTAGACTAACAATGCGATAAGAATACGTAAACTGGTTGTTTATGTTTTTGGGACTTGTGTGGGAATTATATAAATGTTCACGCAGTAGGAGTAATTGTTTGCTCGCCCGGGTTCTATCTCGAGCGAAGATTCTCATTACGGATCCTCCCGATCCATAATGCTTTTAGGTAACCACAAGCACCGGTCACCATCCTCGTCGAACCTTTCGCTTGTGACGAAGGGCTCGACAAGTGAATCAACCCATAGACACAGCCAACTGAGTTTCTCGCCGGATCTTCTCAGTGGGGCGCGTTTTCAATCCGCTGGTAAATTCTGCGATGCACTGCTCTTGCTAGGGCCAGTGTTGGCAACACTCCCGGTTTTAGCTCTGTTAGCTCACCTACACGTCAAGGAGAAGCTGACATAGCCTCTCAAGGCTATAAGGATAGGTAGGAAAAAAAACAAGGAGATTAAGCGACACGGCAGTGGTATCTTTTGTGGATGGGCCTAAACGTCTTCAACCACTGGGTCCCACAAATCCTACGCGCCACCGAAAGAGGTTCCCAGCCCTAAATATAAAGGGGCAAATTTTTGACAGTTTTATTTATATTCAATCGGGTTTCCAAAGCATATTAAGCCGCCTGATATAACTCGTATTAAGACATGCGATGCCGTAGATAGGCGCGGGGCACGTCAAAATAAGCATGCTTTCATAATTGCTGGTGGTAAGCAATCATCGACATAAGTACCTTTTCCATTGAACGCTGTAGGAAAAAACAAATACCTACCACGTCTGGTTGATGATAGGTGACTACCGTCGCCCATTAACATCAGTGGAATACTTGTGGTAGGGTATCTTTTGAGCCCGTATGAGTAGGCTTCTCCCTGCATACTTCTGCCGTGCATTTCGGTTTAAAGGGTGGGGCAGCCGTTGTACTATAAAAGCTGAGACTTTAGAATAGTAACTCGTGTCTCAAGGTGGGTGGCGTTACATCGTTGATGTCAATGAGCTCTGGCAATCATCAGGTGGACCGTGAGCTCATCCAACTAAAAGAAAAATAATAATAAAAAAAACTCTAAGTTTTTTTTTTTTTTATAGCTTACAATAGAGTGTAAGAGAGCAGGGGATTCGTTTAGTGGGTGGGCCCTAAAATCCTTGGACCCGCGATCTTCTTTCAACACCTGCTGATCGTTCAGTCTCACATACCCCGCGCGCCCCTTATGCGCGGTGACCTCGTAGGATGTTCGGCTCCCATAACACCAAGTGGGTCGAGAGTGTAGGGTCAAGGAGGAGGATAGAGAGAGAGAATGTTTATTGGCAGCAGGCAGGGGCTTAGTTATTCCCCTGGCATTATTGATATCCATGAACGACAGTTACCGTCAAATGATCAATATAGTCGTCTTCTTATAATGAGAATAAAGAAAATTGTTTTTAGTAACAAATTAGTACTAACCAAATCAAATCAAATCAAAAAACATTTTATTCAACACTAGCTGACCCGGCAGACTTCGTAGTGCCTAAATCGAGAAATAAAATACCTAAACTATTGTATAAAATAAACTCAAAACAAACAAAAGGAATCCGTCCGACGGGGGACACATCACAGGGAAAACGAATTTGTTATTTTTATTTAATTCCGAGCATTTTCATATTCACATTATCTACCTTTTAAACCTTCTCTGGACTTCCACAAATATCCAATATATCCAAATATCCAATTCGGTCCTGCCGTTCTCAAGTTTTAGCGAGACTAACGAACAGCAATAAATTTTTATATATATAGATAGAAGATAAAGGAAAGTACACACTTGTTGAACGTCAAAAAGAACTACCGCCAATTCACAAAAACTAGCCTCCGTCCTAAGAAGAACTGGCAAGAAACTCAGCGGGCATGTCTTTTTTTTTCAATATTAGATTTTTTTAAATACTCATTAAATATTCACCATAAGCTAAATAAAAATTCAAATATTCAACCAGGAACCCACCTACGTGACTTATACCTTTAACAACAAAAGCACAGAATTTCCTCGAAATTTCGAATGATCCCTGAGATACCTGCATCAATGCCCTTAAGCCGGTAATCAGAGATCCTTCCACCTTCCGAGCGAGCGGAAGTCTTAATTAAAAGCTCGACTCAATACGTATCCGTTGTTTAATTAGACCCGCTCCAAATCCAGAACCAATGCAACATTGAGTGTCTATTGAAGTTCCTATACCACAAATCTGGTGAAAATTCTCTTCATTAGCATTTCCAGAATTTCGTTTTTAATTGCCTGTCGTCGGACTTATTGCACTATGGCATCTGTTTGGCTTTGTACCATAGTTCTATGTAGTCATCGCTAAGCAATCTTACATTTTGACTATAGAATCTTTATTTTTGGGTCGTAGCTACCAACTAAACCCGATCAAACAAAATCTCACCACACCCGATCTTCACCCGCGACAAAACCCGACCAAGGTAGGTAATCGGTTTCTGTCTCACTCTTCAGTTCAGAATGTAAGACATAAGTATTGTTTCATTGTCATCGATAATATTGTTACGCGCTGGGATTCGGAATAAATAACTGTTCCACTAAAGTACAACTTAAAAGTAGTTCCGATTACTGACTGACTGCGTGCCATCTCTGCAACGCTTTTATAGCCGCATCCTACGCTTAGGGATGTGGATGTTGGATGGATGATGTTGGATGTGGATGTGTGGATGTTTTAGGGATGTGGCTATAAAGCCACATCCCTAAAATTATCGAGAATATTCCACATATTTATAGTATTGTGTTTCCGCTATCCGACAACAGACGGCGCTGCACTTCTCGAGCGTTTTAGATGCCACTAGATCCCTTGATACCCGTTCGGCCACTCGGCGATAGATGAAGGCGTAAAAAGGGATACAAAGTTTTTGCTTCACGTATTAATATATAGATTAAACATTTTTACACAATAGAAATTCACGCTTAATACATTCAAATGTTATCAACCCGTATTCCTGCCTCGTACAACACAAAAGAAACAGCAATCCGAATGTAATATTGTTGCGACATTCGGCTTCAGTGTGGAGCGATCTGTAAACAAATCGTTGAGTTTTGTGCACTTGAAAATGTTTTTTGGAATACACGATTGACTGACGACAAACGAATAATAGTGTTACGCGATTATTAATTTTTTTATTTATTGCTTAGATGAGTGGACGAGCTCACAGCTCACCTGGTGTTAAGTGGTTACTGGAGCCCATAGACATCTACGACGTAAATGCGCCACCCACCTTGAGATATAAGTTCTAAGGTCCCAAATATAGTTACAACGGCTGCCCCACCCTTCAAACCAAAACGCTGCTTCACGGCAGATATAGGCAGGGTGGTGGTACCCACCCGTACGGACTCACAAAAGGTCCAACCATCAGTATAATAATAATTACAGAGAAGAAAATACAAGATTACAGAGAAGAGAACAATAAAAATGTAATAGCGGAATAGTTTTATTTTATGCGCCACGATCCCAATGTATAGTTTATATCTATATATATAAAAATGAATTGCTGTTCGTTAGTCTCGCTAAAACTCGAGAACGACTGGACCGATTTGGCTAATTTTGGTCTTCAATTATTTGTGGAAGTCCAGAGAAGGTTTAAAAGGCTACGAATAAATAGACTTATTATTTATTCGTAGTTAAAAGGCAAATAAATATGAAAAGGCTCGAAATTAAATAAAAATAACAATTTTGTTTTTCCTTTGATGTATCCCCCGTCGGACGGATTCCTTTTGTTTGTTTTAAGTTTATTTTATACAAAAGCTTAGGTCTTTTATTTATTGAGGTCGATTGAGGCACTGCGAAATCTGCCGGGTCAGCTAGTTTCTACAGAAATATTAATAATTGTTGTGTTACGAAGAAAACCCGTTGCAAGTCAATCGTTGCTTTAAAATTCTATTACACCGGTGTCGCTGCTCATTTGAAAAGTGCGTCCTTCTGTATTCAAGGGTACTCCACGGGGCGCGAGCGATTCTACTGAGTACTTTTCTCAACAGATTACTTTTGAAGAAAACAAGCATTTGTGATCGCTGAGGAAGGTTTTTTTTTTTTTTTTCAAATATTTACATGAAATTTGATTTTTCTTATGACGTATTTTGATCCTGACTACAAGCCCGCCTTTAGATGATTGAGACCTCATCAAGATGGGTAGCTAGCTGCACTCACTTTCCGATATCTATGAGTCGCTATAACGATTGAAAACATTTCAGACGGAGTTGTATGTCCTTTTTCCAGTTTCACCAGGACAGGTAGGCGTCGTAGCAAGCGTAGCTTGTTTATTGGTGGTAGGACCTCTTGTGAGTCCGCACAGGTAGATACCACCACCCTGCCTATTTCTGCTGTGAAGCAGTAATGCGTTTCGATTTAAAGGGTGAAGCAGTCGTTGTACTGTAAAACTGAGACCTAAGCACATGTCTCAAGGTGGGGGGCAGCATTTACGTTGCAGATGTCTATGGGCTACAGTAACCACTTATCACCAGGTGGGACGTGTGCTCTATGCGTCCACCCATCTATGCAAAAAATAAAACATGTATTGAGTACTTATTTCATTAGAAAGTCGATACCTCCTAGCGGGATTCGAACACCGGCGCATTCGTATCGTTCGATAGTACACCGGGCGTCTTATCCTTTACGCCACGACGACTTCATCATATTTATTATTCGAATAGGCTTTTTTTTTTTTTTTTTTGTCGCTCAATATTATCAAAATATTCACCCATTTAAGCAATAAAAAAAAATTAAAAAACATAGCAACTAGCATTCCAGTAGCCACGAGCGCTAAGCACACCAGAGAGTCGGTCAAAAATGATTCAGAAACATTTCGTGATAACAATAGCTCATAACGTGGCTCGCATACTAACAACTCACATTGTTTTCTGTTGTAGATTGCGACAATTTTTCAACTCGACCCCACCTGCGTTGGTATAAGTTATAAGAGCTTAGCGATTTACTACAACAATATCTTATACCTTTAAACGAGCAATTCTTGTATATTAATATACCTATATATGTATACTATAATGTTAATCTCGGAAACGGCTCCAAAGATTTTCATAAAATTTAGTATACAGGGGATTTCGGGGGCGATAAATCGATCTAGCTACGATTTATTTTCAGAAAATGTTGTTTTATTCGTGTTTTCAATAATCAACTCTTCCCGACATCTATTGGCGAATAATATTATTATTTTTCTTAATTGAGGGCAACTAACCGCTTTAAAGACACAACAAGATGGCGTTATAAAAAAAAACCCAGCAAAGCTCGGTCATCATCTAGTACATTCTTGAATGACTCGGTGGCATTGCCGACCTTAACCGCTAAACCAAGGATCGTGGGTTTGATTCCCACGTCGAGTTAACATTTGTGTGTAAACATGTTTCTTTGCTCGTCGTCTGTGTGTTTAATATCTATATATGTATATACTGGGACCAGATGACTGTCTGTAACTTGTTCTCCGTCAGTTAGCGACAAGTTTAATTAACTTCAAAAAAATTTTAGTACTCATTCAGAGAGAATTTGTTTACAGTATATTCCAATTATTGTGTAGTGTTCTCTTAAATATTTTACCGAATCCAAAGATATTATTTCTATCTTATTATTTGATGACCTAAAATTTTAATGTAATGTTTCTCTTACGGGTCCATCAGATCCAATAACTCATGCATTAGATACCTTCAACTCTAACACTAGGAGCAGGCTGAGGAACCCTGGAAACCGTACTCGTCGAACTCGACAAAGAGGTCGACGTGCAACCTAGCCCTTGCATCGGCTCGCTGAGTTTCTCGCCGGATCGTCTCAGCGGGTCGCGATTCCGATCCTTATTAGCGAAGCAGCTGCTCTTCAGTTGCTAGGTCTCCTTCGGAGGCGCTCGGGCAGCTGTTAGCAAATCTCACTCCTTCTGGCTGAGCCTTTGCTCGCCCACCTGTCCTGGTGAAACTGGAAAGGCCTCCGGACCACCAGTAAAAATTCAATAATAATAAAAATATATATATATAAACTAATAAAACATACTTACAAAATATTAACCAAACGTATTAACTACCCTACCACGTAATCATTTAGTCATATATCTTTTTCAATCACATGCAATGTTTCATTTAAATAGATCAATTGTTGTCCATCGCAGTAAACTGAAATAAATTAATATTCTACAGACTCAGAAGAAAATCGTTAGTAAGAATATCGGCTCTGACCACGAATGGTGCCGAAATCTGGGTATAATAATTGGGTTACACTAAAGACTACCTAAGCAATAAAGAGATAAATTAAAATTAACTAGAGGTCCCGCAGTAGTCGAAATTCGACTATAATTAATTGGCATTGTAAGTTTGTACACTATTATGAGTATATTTTATACTTCTTTAGTCACAAATTTCGCCAAGGCTAACACTATAAAAAAATATTAATAAAGACAAACAATATTTAATCTATTCTCAATTTGACCACAGACGTCAAGAACAAAAGTTTGACAATAAATAGTATGCATGCGTGTGTGCATCAAATACAAGGTATGTAGTGTGTGTAATGTTTTCTTTATTGATTTAATGTATCTTTTATGCATTATTTAAAAAAAGATTTGCATTGTGCACTTCTTCTCTATATTCTCTATCAGTGTGGAAAATTTCATACTCCTCCGTGCTCGCAATTTTCGTAAATAGGGATACAAAGTGTTTGCTTCATATATTAATATATAGATAATAATATGCATATAAAAATAAAGAAATAATAATCTCCTTTCACTTAGACCTCGACTTATGAGAAATTATACGTCATGAAGACCCAGTAATTTGTTGGGAAAACATATAAAAGTTACCAGATTTATTTTCAGCGGTTTAATAACGCGGGGCAACCCTAACAAGGGAATGATCCTTGTCAAAATATTATGTACAATTTAGATATTAGTTGGTTGAAGGAATTCAATCATAGAGTTTGAAAATGTGTCAAAACCTTATGCTGGGATACAAAATATTTACTGATTCTATAAGCTAAGGGGTCTCACCAATACCGTATTTACCATAAGGGCACACGGGGCCCGTGCCCAGGGCCCCCATTCTCACGGGGGCCCCGAAGGACCGACAATTTCTTTCACACATTTATTCTCAAAAATTTTTGTCGGGCACATTACACTTTATTCACAAATCAGTAATATTATCAGAAGGTATTTACAAGGCATATACTACGCCATTATATCGATGACTGCGCCTATTTCAACTGTACTAATTAATAATATTTCCGAACGCATCCTACCTAATTTACTAAGTACACCATCTAGCCATCACGATAACGGTTTCCATTATCGTAATTGTAACCAAAAAACTAGCAGCATTCTAATATCATTAATGACACATTATATCATACTTGATTACCTATAATAAATGGTCATACTCAGTAAAAAAATGTTATTATAATTCGCTTTTTTTACTTTCCAAAAGGGCCTCAAATTCTTATGTGGCCACGAGCCCCAGCCTGATTTAAGACGTCCCTAGGTCCCACCCTGATAATCGTTTGACGGGACATCTTATTACTTACATATCGACGATTAAGAACTAAATGCTGATCTATAATCTAAATCTATGATAGATTATATTGCACAAGTATCAATATACTCGTATTGTGCAATATGGCGGGTTTGTTTGTATTTCATTCGCGCATTAGCGTAAGTACAAGGATCTACTAATGTCTAGGTTTTGATGATACAACGTCATCGTAATTGCAAAAACAACTAGTTAAAATTTATAGTATTATGATGGTCATTTATGGCCGGTACGGGGGCGCCGATAAAGTGATTGCCTAGGGCGCTCTGGACCTTTAATCCGCCACTGGTAGTAACTGTTTCTTAATCTGTGCTATTATGTACCTAATTTGTAGTATTTACCTCCTTAGGGCGGATTGTTTTACTGCCCTCCACGGTATATGCCGAACGCAATTAGAAGTTCTTCTTCAAATGAGGTTACAGGAGAGTCCTGGGCAGTAAGCAATAGCTTGGCTGCGTCTCTGGTATGCTGACTTCCGTGAGCAAAAATAACGGATGGAAATAAATGAACTCAAAAACATTGATATCACAACTATAAGACAAATGGATAGAACTGAATCATCTGGACTTTTGGTCATTTCATTTCAATTTTCTATTCACGCAAAGCTCACTCAAATTGTGAAGAATTTTCGCAGTGTACTAACACATTCCGACCCGGCAGACTGGTTCTGGCCCAGCGGGGTATCCCGGAACACCAGCGGCATCGCCTGGGCGGCCTGGCAGGGCTGCCGTACCGCGGAGACTGGCGTCATTGGTCGTCGACTATCGCCTCGACGACCCGTCGGTCGGGCGTCCTCGGGGTGGCGCCGCGTGTCTGGTTGTAGTGTTGACCGCGAAAATCCCCCTTCTCTGACCGGGTTCTGACCCCGGACAGAGATCGGACGTCGGGTGTAAGAGTGCAGGGGAGTCGTTTAGTGGGTGGGCCCTAAAATTCCTTGGGCCCGCGGTCTGCCCCCAATACCTTGCAGATCGTCAAGTCCCACATACCCCGCGTGCTCCCTAGGCACGGGGACCTCATAGGAGGTTCGGCCCCGGCCCGAAAAAAAAAGCTTTCTAACAAATAAGCTTCATAAATGTGTCAACTTTCTTTTGTTATTCTAGCGCGACAATATTTCTCATTTCCACAATTCGTTTTTCGTACACACGAAGCCGTCAGTCAGTCAAGACACGACGTTTCATTGTTTCAGCTATAATTATAGTTCACCATATTTCTTCAGGTTTTTCTACGACCATCCGCTTATAACTAAGATCTGACGTAAAACGGTAATGCCTTCCGGCTAAAAGGTTGGGGCAGCCGTTGTACTAAAAAACTGAGATTTAGAACTCATGTCGTAAGTGGTTGACAATATTGACGTTGTTGATGTCTACGGCCACGGTAGCTACTTAACAACAGATGAGCCGTGAGCTTTTTCACCCGTCTAAAAAAATCAGAATCGATTAAAAAGATTTGTTTCTTAATTATTTTCTTTGGTATTACAATTATTTTAATTTATATTCCTTAAGGTAATAGTAATAAAGGCTAATTGACTATTTATTTTTAAACATCATTAGATAAAAAAGAATATTGTCATGATAAGTGAAATGTACAAAAATATAGGAATCAGACTCTGTATTTAGAGATATCAAATCTCGCTTTTTTTTATTGCTTATATGGGTGGACGAGCTCACAGCCCACCTGATGTTAAGTGGTTACTGGAGACCATAGACATCTACAACGTAAATGCGTCACCCACCTTGAGATACAAGTTCTAAGGTCTCAAGTATAGTAACGACGGCTGCCCCGCCCTTCAAACCGAAACGCATTACTGCTACCCGCGCGGACTCACAAGAGGTCCTACCACCAGTAAATAGGCTTTCACAGAATCTTCTTTTTTTACTATCAAATAAATCAGTGCATATACTCAATGTTTCATATTGAAACGAAGCATATCTTTTCCACTCTCCTATACTTTTATTTCCTTGCCAATTTGACGAGTTGAGCCGAAAATAGCTTGAGAAACAGAAAAACTTCTCGATTCGCCGGTTCTGAAGCCGTAACATCAAAAATAATTCGAATTCTATTTTCCAACATCGAAAGCAATAAGAAAACGATATCAGCAATTAATAATACGAAAGTTAATCGATGAATCTGTGAACCACTGATTCGATTATCCGCTCGCATGAGCCCCAAGGAAATTGACTTATCCGATTATAGGGATGCGGGCCTACGCGCTAACATGCCTCATTGTACATCGATATAATTAAATCGATTCTCATCGCATATCGTTATCGAACAATCTCGTGATTCGGTTTATCTGTTCATATTATCGGAACCATATTAATATACAGATCATTGAATTTTGATATACCAATATTTGTGACTTTTATTATTTTACAATTTACGTTAACCTTTTCTACCAGCATACATTGGATTTTTTTATTGCTTAGATGGGTGGACGAGCTCAGGGCTCACCTGGTTTTAAGTGGTTACTGGAGCCCATAGACATCTACGACGTAAATCCGCCACCCACCTTGAGATATATGTTCTAAGGTCTCAAGTACATTTACAACAGCTGCCCCACCCTTCAAACCGAAACGCATTACTGCTTCATGGCAGAAAAATGCAATGCGATGGTACCTACCCGCGCGGACTCACAAGAGGTCCTACCACCAGTAAAAAATGAAATTTGAGGACATCCTCGGGATGATTGCTTCTCGCGCTGATTGTCCGATCCAACATAAATGGATGTGTATAATTACCGGACAAGACTGACATATCCTTATTATTATTTTACTATTCATTATGAAATGTGTATGATTTTCTTTTTATTTTATTTTTTCTCCAAATTAATTGATTGATTGACATAATGATAGCTAATATTGACATAGAGTGGTTACTACTGTATTGATATAATTATGTGTTTCTAATTCATTTCCTTTGTATATTTAATTAATAGAATTAGTATATTGTTCATTTTCTATTTGTATTGTTGAACTGTTTGTGTGCTGACTATTGTATTATTATTATACTATGGATTTTTTCTGAAATAAATGTAAAAATAAAAATAAAAATAAAATAAAAAACGCGAAAGAAAGCGTAGAATTACACAATTTCGCTGTTGGTTGAACATAAAATACTTCCTTGTGGATCCAGATCTATTCGAAAAGTAATATAGACTCAATTGATAATACTAATGATTTTCACCCCAAAACAAGGTAGCGTTCTCTACTACGTAATGACTATAAGCTGTGATAACCATATTACGAGCCATAAGCACTAAGCTCACTGTCACCCAATGCTAATAAGTCATGTTTAATGTTCACGCAAATTGACGAGATTTAAGCAAAATTCATATATCTACGAATAAATTTCCTACTGTACATTATAATTATTTTGAAACTACCATCAAATTAGTATAAGCTGACGTGTGATTCCCGGCTTAGAATTGTATCGACCCATATCTATCCGTGGGTGTCTCAAAAGGCGACTATGGGACTTCCATTGGCTATCAAATAGATGCCAAAAATAGCATTCACAAGTGGGTTGCAATTCGCTGATCTGAGGGTTGACTCCTTATGTAGCAAAACAAGTGGACGTTCTGTGCTGGCTTCACTGAATGTGTAAAGGCAGGAAGAAGAATCAACTTAATATAATTCTACTTTGATAAAGCGGCGCGACTCAATAGCCCTATTATCGTAGCCGCCGCTAATTACTCGTACATAACCGACGCAGACGACGTGGCCACGCAAAACCGCCGTCACCTGTAACAGATCTCATCAGCCACTCTCGGTGCTTTTGAGCTCTTCAAGCATCAATCACCGTCCTCGTCAAACTCTTTACTTACGGCAAACAGTGCGACGAGCGAACTAACCCATAGACACAACCCACTAAGTTTCTCGCCGGATCTTCTCAGTAGGTTGCGGCTCCGATCCAGTGCTAGATTATGCTAGAGCACTGCTCTTGCTAGGGCCAGTATTAGCTCTTTTTTTGTTAAGTGGTTACTTGAGCCCATAGACATCTACAACGTAGATGCGCCACCCACCTTGAGATATAAGACATTCTCATAAGTTGAGTCCTAATGAGGTGAGCACCAGACACAGAGTAACTGGAATTGCTGTTGAGGATACTAGTGAATAGGAAGAGAAAAACAAACAAAAAATTGGCAGACTTCAATCGTTGTTCCAATCTCGAATAGAACTTTGAAACTGTCTATTTATTTCCCCAACTCGGAAGACGTCAGTGAAAGTACTAATTGCGTGCTTATCTAGATAATATTTGGCACATGCAACCGGCGTCTAGCCCGTCCCCTCGAAGAACGTTCTAGAGCAGTTCGTATTTCTCATTACGCGTCTGCCCCGACACGTAATAATCTCACTCCTATAACCATTTAACGAGACCTGCCGGTAATGTTACCACATCATTTACCCGCCACACTGCATTACGGACTCTGTAGTGATGTTCATTAGGCTGCCTCGAATGACATAAGACAATTCCTTAGTAACTATGAAATAAGATCTATTTTGTACACAATACCTAGACTGGTTTGCTTCAAATCCTACCACGTTAAGTTTTAAGGACGCTCACTTCATTGGACGGTCATTGAAACAACGGTAATTTAAACATGGTTTTAATCCTGGTGTAGCTTACGATTTTGGATATAGTGAGAAGACTCTTTTACGGAGTTTCTCTGGAGAGATTCATCAGTCGTTTGCACTCTTGGTAGAGTGGTCGTGGTCATAATTTCGGGTGGTGGTCACCAGACGTCGCCATTCCTTTGAGACTCGTAGAGACGAGTAAAATGGATGGAAAATGTTCCGGAAGTCGTAGTCCGAAAAGATGGAGTGATCGAGTGTCTGACTGAGCAATCCTGACCGATATAGGTGGTGGCACGCAATAGAATGTCTCAGGCGGGTACGTCACGATGGTCACCCATGAGCGAACGATTAGGACAGGTGTAGCTTATGAAGAGATCGGTGACATATTTTTACGAAAATTCAGCATAATGTAACGCCGGTAAGAGTAACGACATCCATCGGCGAATAGCCGAACGAATATCGAAGGATCTAGTAGCACCTAGAACTCTCGAGAAACACAACGCCATCTATTGTCAGATAGCGGAAACAATACTAGAGATGTGTGGAATATTCTCGATAATTCTAGGGATGTGGCTATAAAAGCGTAGGATGCGCCTATAAAAGCGTTGCAGAGATGGCACGCAGTCAGTCAGTAATCGGAACTATTCGAAGCGAAACAGCGAATGGATCGTCTGAAGCGAAGTGGAAGAATTGAGAATTTTAAAGTGTTTGTGAAGTGTTTTAATTGTTAAATACAGTTTTAGTTGTACTTTGGGGAAATTTTATTTATCCCGAACCCTAGCGCGTAACAATAACTTCTCGACCCAGTGAAGCTTTTTTTAGATATTAGGTACATAATATCATAGCTTTGAAGTAGTTTTATATGTTTTTTTTTAAACTTGTAACGTAATTGATAATTAGATTAGGATATTGTAAGCTCGCATGGGTAGATACCACCACTATGAATATTTCTGTCGCAAAGCAATCACGCATTCCGGTTTGAGTTGAGACCAATCGTTATACAACAGAAACTTATTTTAGAGATTTCTTGTTTCAAAATGATATTCACGTTCTTATGTATATGTGTTCCGGTACCCACTTAACAGCTGTTGAGCTGTGAGCTCATTCATCTATCGCACAAAAAAAACTATTATTTATTTTATACCAATTTCAAACACCCTGTTAATGGATCAGCTTCCCTTCATACATTGATGGCTGTGATTGGCCAGCGGTGACGTAATATCGCATGAACCAATGAGATATCAGAGAACGCAAAAGTGGCACCAATTGTCAAATCTAATATATTAATACGTGAAGGAAAAACTTTGTATCCCTTTTCACGAAAATCACGAGGAGTATGAAATTTCTCACACTTACAGAGAATAATATAGAGAAGAAGTGCAGAATGTTAATATTTTTTTAAATTATGCCTAAAAAATGCATTAAATCAATAAAGAAAACATTACACACACTACATACCATGTATTTGACGCCCCCACTAAGCGTGGTCTCGCCTTGTCGTGGCGGTGGGGCTTAAGCGTGCACCCCGACACCGTGGAGCAGCGTTGTCTGCACAGGGGTGCCGCGAACTAAGTAGACTGCATACCGTGTTCCCTTTTTCCCACCTTTGCTGGACAAAGGGTGCGTGAAGGGGGCGAGGGCTCCCTTCTGGAGCCCTCTTGGATGCTAGGCCATGTCCCCGGTAGCTCTCTGGTTGCTAAAGGGGAAGGCCCTCCAGAGGGGGGTACCAGTACGCCGGCGTGGCCACATCATGGTCAGACGTGTGGGTCTGTCAGTAATGACAGACCCCAAGAGGATGAGAAGTGAACCGGAGGACACTCCGTTCCGGTCGCTGGTTGCCATGTCCCCGGTTGCCTCTTGGCAGCTACAGGGGAAGGCTCTCCAGAGGGGGTACCGGTTTACCGGCGTGGCTTCGTAGAAGCATACCGTAATCCCTACCGAGTAGGGGACGGGGGCCGCTGCCTAGCAGGGGCCGCGAGGATGCGAACCTCTATAAAAAATGCCCTAATCCTAAGCTTGTGACGTGCCCGGTGATGGGATGAGTGGCTGGAGGGATTCCAGTCGTGAGGGCCGTCCCAGGGGACCGACCCCTGGTTAAATATCAAAGGAAAAATTAATGATGGCAAAGTTTTTAAAAAAATTACCCCAGGAGGGTACCACCCTAGGTGGAGAATCCCTCCGTGCTTCCACCTTGGTGGGAGCACGCAGCCCCGCGTATTCTGGGGGGGCAAAGCTTGCCAGGACGAAGGGGCTGTGTGACGGGCAGCGGAAAACCCGTCGAACAGAGATACGCCAGCACTGACTTGACGCCTTCTGGGCTCGTCAGTGACAGCGAGGCGGCTGGCTCGAAAGAGACAACCGCCAAAAAGATAAGGCGGAAAAGGAAATCCCAGCGAGTTTCCTCACGCGAGGGGGGAGGGGAGCCAGCGTCATCCTCTGGCGCAGATGCCCCGCCGGAGAAGGTACTGGTAGTCTCCGATGCGGCCTCTGCTACGGAGGACATGCCGCCACCTAAAGAAAGACCCGCCCGGAGGAGGGGCGCGCCGTCACCGGCGCAGTCATCGGCGTCGATGTCTGTCGCCTCACTGGACGGGCGAACGACAGAGGAGGAAGATGGCGGCCTTCAAGACCCTGCCTTGGTCATAGACAGGGCCATGAGGACCGTCAAGTCATATGCGGCCAACGGCACTAAGACCAAAGCCGCTGGCCGTAAGCTGCGAGAGGTGGTCTCGCAGGTCTCGAAGGTTCTGCCTTCGGTTGCTTCCGCCAATGACCAGGTGGTACAGCTGATGGCGGAGAATTCGAGGCTTCGAGCACTACTTCAAGCCCAACAGCAGCCTGGTGATGAGGCTGCTGCTTCGTGGAGGGCAGCGGCATCGACGCCGTCGCCCGCGCTGCCCCAGGCCATTGGGTTGCGGACTCCTCCGGCTCCTGTACCGGCAGCGACGTCATGTATCACCGGGGCCCCTCGGAGTCACCGTTCTCCGGCGCTGACTGGCGATGGGTGGCCTGTGCTGCCGCCACCGCGCGCGGCTGAGCAGCGTCCACGTCTCCCGTCACCGCGCACTAGAGAGATGACCGTTACCAAGCGGCAGCAGGCACTCGTGGGGCCACGGGAGCTAGCTGGAAAGTTCAGCCTGGACGAGGTCATCAGTCGCACTGTCCAGGTTGTACTAGAAAGGCTGGACGGCAGGCTGGCGGCCCTCGAGGCGCAGCTCATTGCTCCGGCTGACGCTCGGCGACCGGCATATGCCGCGGTGTCGGGTACTCCAGCCGCTCGCCCCGCCCCGTACGGGCTCCAGCTACTAAGTTGGGCCCGGGACGGGATAGAACCAAACGGGGGGCGGTGCCAACGCGAAACGACCATCGCAAGCACCCCAGCCCCGTCCGCTGTCTCCGCCTCCGTCTAACATGGACGAGGGGTGGAACGTGGTGGCCCGGCGGGGTAGCAAGAAGGCCCCATTGACAGCTCTACAAGTGGGTGGAGCGCCGGCGGCCACGGCGGCTCAGGCTGCTCCCCAACAGGGTCGAGCGCCTGTAGCCGCCAAAAATAAAAATAAAAATAAAAACAAAAAAACAAAGAAGCCACCGCGCGCGCCGCGATCGGCGGCAGTGGTCCTAACGCTGCTGCCGGCTGCCAAAGCAAAAGGCATGACATACGGAGATGTTATTGCTCGGGCGCGCGCGGCAGTTGACCTGGATGAGATCGGGGCGGGGGAGGGCCTCCGCTGTAGGCAGACAGCCAATGGGGCCAAGCTGCTAGAATGTCCCGTTGCCGACAGTCCCGGCATCGCGGAGCGTCTGGCGGCAAGGCTCCGTATGGTTCTGCCTGAAGAGGAGGTGCGGGTGCATAGGCCGGTCAAGATGGCTGAATTGAGAGTGACCGGCCTGGACGACTGCACCACCAGGGATGAGGTGGCGGCGGCCGTCGCTGCCCAGGGCAACTGTGCCCCGCAGAATATAACCGTAGGCGAGCTGCGCTCTGGTTATACCGGGGCCGGCTCCGTGTGGGTACGTTGCCCGGTGGAGGCGGCCGTCGCCCTGGCTGCTCCTCCGCCTGGGAGACCGTCGGGGGATCCGGGCAGGTTGCGCGTGGGCTGGATAGCAGCCCACGTGCGCCTGTTAGAACCACGTGCCTGGCGGTGCCTAAGGTGCTTCAGCACTGGGCACTGCCTCGCCAGGTGCGTGAGTGCGGTTGACCGCAGTGGACTGTGTTTCCGCTGTGGTCAGCCTGGACACAAGGCGGCCGTGTGTTTGGCTGCGCCGCATTGTTCATTATGCGCGGCGGCCGGACGCAAGGCTGATCACCGGACCGGGGGCAAGGCATGCCCCCCGGCCGGCAAAAATGCAATTCGAAATTGGCGCCGCCAAGCTAAGCGGCGCCAAAAGAAGCGGTCGGCCGGGGGAGCACCGGCTGACACTTTGGCCCCCGCTGAGGCGTTCGAGCCCGATAGCGGGGACAATAGAGTAGGGGAGGGGGCGATGGATGTGGTCCAGCCTTAATGGATCACACCTATCGCTTCCTCCAAGGAAATTTGAACCACTCCGCCGGGGCTCAGGACATGCTGCTCCAGACTATGGCGGAGTGGTCAATTGACGTGGCTGTGGTCGCCGAGCCGTACTTCGTTCCCCCAGCGGACGACTGCTGGTTTGGGGACGTTGATGGCTTGGCGGCCATACATATAAGAAGATCCGCGATGATTCCTCCCCTGGCGATGGTGACCAGGGGCCCCGGGATCGTCGCGGTACAACTAGAAAATACCGTCGTGATCGGGGTGTACTTCTCTCCAAATCGGCCTACCGTCGAGTTCGAGCGGTTTCTGGACGGGCTAGAGGTGATCGCTCGTCACCTCTCTCCCCGTTCGGTGATACTGGCGGGGGACTTCAATGCGAAGTCTGTCGCTTGGGGTTCCCCATCCACGGACGCTCGTGGTAGGCTGTTGGAGGAGTGGGCGGTCGCGGCCGATCTCTGTATCGTTAACAGGGCTCGGTCGCGACATGCGTGCGGTGGATGGGAGAGTCTATCGTGGACTTGACGTTCGCGAGCTCGTCCATCGCACAGCGCATCCTGGGCTGGGGCGTGGTGGTGGGGGCGGAATCGTTGTCGGATCACCGGTATATCCGGTTCGATCTTTCCGCTCCCGCGCCGACGCCGGCCGCAGGCGCTCGCGGGGTTAACCCCCCGCGGAGTGCGTCCCGATCATTCCCTAGGTGGGCATTGAAGCTCCTGAAGAAGGAGCTCCTGGTGGAGGCCTCTATAGTGGCGGCGTGGACGCCCATGCGTCCACACCCTTTCGACGTGGAGGCTGAGGCCGAATGGTTCCGCGGCGCGATGCACCGCATATGCGATGCCTCGATGCCCCGGGTCGGCCCTCGGCGTTGTGGACGGCGGCAGTCGCCCTGGTGGTCGCCCGAAATTGCGAGACTGCGTGCAGTCTCCATTCGGGCGAGCCGCCGGTGCGCTAGACACCGCCGTCGCCGCCACTTGCGGCGCGACGGCCCCGTCGCGTTCGCGGAGGAGGAGACCCGGCTGCACGGCGAATATCGTGCTGCGAAGGACGCCCTGCGGCTGGCCATCAGGCGGGCCAAGGAGCAGAACATGGAGAGACTCTTGGAGGCGCTCGAAGCGGATCCATGGGGGAGCCCGTATAGGCTGGTGCGCGGCAAACTGCGCCCGTGGGCCCCTCCTTTGACCGAGCGACTTCAGCCTCAACAGCTGCGGGACATCGTTTCGGCGTTGTTCCCGCAGGAGCGGGAGGGTTTTGTTCCCCCTGCTATGGGTGAGCCGTCGGACGCCATCGACGGCGAAGCCCCTGCTGAGGTGCCCCGTATCACTGGGGCAGAGCTCCGTGTGGCCGTTGTCAGGATGACTGCAAAGGACACGGCCCCCGGCCCGGACGGAGTCCATGGCCGGGTGCTGGCCTTGGCCCTCGATGCCCTGGGGGACCGGCTCCTGGAGCTATTTAATGGTTGCCTGGAGTCGGGACGGTTTCCGTTGCTCTGGCGGACGGGCAGACTTGTGTTGTTGAGAAAGGAGGGGCGCCCGGTGGATACAGCCGCCGGGTATCGTCCTATCGTACTGCTGGACGAGGCGGGAAAATTGCTGGAGCGTATTCTGGCTGCCCGCATCGTTCAGCACCTGGTCGGGGTTGGACCTGACCTGTCGGCGGAGCAGTTTGGCTTCCGGGAGGGCCGTTCGACCGTGGATGCGATACTTCGCGTGCGGGCCCTCTCGGACGAGGCTGTCTCACGGGGTGGGGTGGCGCTGGCGGTGTCTCTTGACATCGCCAACGCATTTAACACCCTGCCCTGGTCTGTGATAGGGGGGCACTGGAGAGGCATGGAGTGCCCCTCTACCTCCGCCGGCTAGTTGGCTCCTATTTGGAGGCCAGGTCGGTCGAATGTACCGGGTACGGTGGGACCCTTCACCGTTTTCCGGTCGTGCGTGGTGTTCCACAGGGGTCGGTTCTCGGACCCCTCTTGTGGAACATCGGGTACGACTGGGTGCTGAGGGGTGCCCTCCTCCCGGGCCTCCGTGTTATTTGTTACGCGGACGACACTTTGGTCGTGGCCCGGGGGATGATTATAGAGAGTCTGCCCGTCTCGCCACAGCGGGAGTGGCCCTCGTCGTCGGGAGGATAAAGAGACTGGGCCTCGACGTGGCGCTCAGTAAATCCGAGGCCTTGTGGTTTCACGGGCCGCGGAGAGCGCCACCTGTCGACGCCCACATCGTGGTTGGGGGCGTCCGGATAGGGGTTGGGGTGCAGTTAAGGTACCTCGGCCTCGTGTTGGACGGCCGGTGGGCTTTTCGTGCTCACTTTGCGGAGCTGGTCCCCCGGTTAATGAGGACGGCCGGTTCTTTGAACCGACTGCTCCCAAATATCGGGGGCCGGATCAGGTTGTACGCCGCCTCTACGCTGGGGTGGTGCGATCGATGGCCCTGTACGGTGCGCCTGTATGGGCTGAGCCGCGCAATCGGGCTACTATGGCTCGGTTCCTGCGCCGGCCGCAGCGCACCGTTGCTATCAGGGTCATCCGTGGATATCGCACCGTCTCATTCGAGGCGGCGTGTGTGTTGGCGGGGACGCCGCCATGGGAGTTGGAGGCGGAGTCGCTCGCTGCCGACTATCGGTGGCGCAGTGAGCTTCGTGCTCTGGGCGTGGCGCGTCCCTCCAAAAGTGAGCTGCGGGCGCGGAAGGCCCATTCTCGGCGGTCCGTGCTCGAATCGTGGTCGAGGCGGTTGGCCAACCCCACGTGGGGTCTACGGACCGTCGAGGCGGTTTACCCAGTGTTTTATGACTGGGTGAATCGTGGCCGAGGACGCCTCACCTTCCGTCTGGTGCAGGTGCTGACTGGGCACGGATGCTTCGGAAAGTACCTGCACCGGATAGGAGCTGAGCCGACGACGAGGTGCCACCATTGTGGACACGACCTGGACACGGCGGAGCATACGCTCGCTGTCTGCCCCGCATGGGAGGTGCGGCGCCGTGTCCTTGTCGCAAAGATAGGACCAGACTTGTCGCTGCCTGGCGTCGTGGCGTCGATGCTTGGCGGCGACGAGTCTTGGAAGGCTATGCTCGACTTCTGCGAGTGCACCATCTCGCAGAAGGAGGCGGCGGGGCGAGTGAGGCAAAGCTCTCCTCACTACGCAGAAACCCGCCGCCGCCGAGCAGGGGGTCGGGACCGGGGTCCCGTCCGTAACCCGGCCCCCTAAGGGCTTCGGGCTCCACCCGCTTTGTGCGGGGAGCAACCTAGGCGTGGGGCGGCGTGGTAGGTCGCGTTCCCCCGACCGCTCCGGGGGAAGGTGTAGCGCGGCGCTATCAATCGGGCTCTTGGCCCGTCGACCGAGGGAACCGGCGGTCGTGTTGCTGGCGGCCGCCGGTCCGGCGTCTGGGGGACGGCGGGATGGATGTAATGTGCACTGCGTAAACCCTGTCCCGCCGTCTCAATAGCTCCGACTGGGTTCCCACCCGGTCCGGGGTAGGGCGCCGGCTGTGAGCGTTTAAAAAAAAAAAAAAAAAAATGTATTTGACGCACACACGCATGCATACTGTTTATTTATTGTCAAACATTTGTTCTTGACGTCTGTGGTTAAAATTGAGAATAGATTTAATATTGTTTGTCTTTATTAATATTTTCTATAGTGTAGTCTTCGCGAAAGTGATTATAGAAGTATAGTGTAGTGATAGTCTTTGAAATGAATCATAATAGTGTACAAAATTATAATTTCAATTAATTATAATAGAATTTCGACTACTACGGGACCACTAGTTTTTATTATTACACGAAGATAAAAGATGGACGCCCACGTCAATTTACCTATGTTTGTAAAATTAAAAACAATATATTTAGTATTTGAAGAAGTAAGCGCATCTATTCATTTCCCTGGCCATCTCAAGATACCTCTAAGAAATAGACGCAGCACACCATTTATACTCCGAGTACTAATATCATGTCGGCTAGGTATACCTACAAGTAAATTTTACGACACATGTAGTTACTGTTCTTAATGTTTGCCTCGGACGTTAATGAAAAGCAACGCACAATTTTAAGCTTTAACCACCATTAATAAGACCGATTTTGTCGTAACAACGAAAATCGCAACCGACCATTAGTAGTCGAGGGGTAGTGTTGCCATAATTTGTCAGACGTGTAATGCTAAATGAATATTAAAGATTACAAGCTGAGCCGGCAAACGTTGTTTTGCCATATATAAGGTTTCTAGGGAACTTCTAGTGTAGAAAAAAAAACTAACTTATTGTAACTGTGTAAGGATTAACAAATAAAAAATAAGGGTTGATCGTAGAGGGGTGAAAATTTAGGGTTGTATGTATTTTTGTATGCTGTATCATAAAAAATAAAAACAAAAGTTTTTGTATAAAAAATAAAATAAAAAATTTAGGGGTGGACCACCCTTAACATTTAGGGGGATGAAAAATAGATGTTGTCCGATATTCTACCCTGGCCGATATGCATGCTAAGATTCACGAAAATCGGTTGAGCCGTTTCAGAGGAGTTCAATCACGCACACCGTGACACGAGAATTTTATATATTAGATTTTGTATGCCACATATAACTTTCTCTTGCTGCATAGTAAATAATAATAGGATACACCTGGAAGGATTTTATCTTAAGCTCAGCATGTATGTTAGCTGATAAAGGCCACCGTAGTCAAAGGAATTCTCAAAACATACATCACGCTTTTGAATTTCGCAATTACCTCCACTTCAATATCATCAATGGCTTTTAAATATAAGCAGCGTAAGCAGCGGCTTGGCTCTGCCCCTGGCATTGCTGAAGTCCATGGGTGACGGTAACCACTCACCATCAGGTGATCCGTATGCTCGTCTGCCTACAAGAGCAATAAAAAAAAAACTCGTGTAAGACTCGGGATCCAAAGCCAGGAAATAAATACACAGATTACAGTTCACTTAATTCCGTATTACTTTATTTGTAACTCCACTTGTACAATCTATAAGTACTAGAGGTCCCGCAGTAGTCGAAATTCGACTATAATTAATTGGAATTGTAAGTTGTACACTATTATGATTGTATTTTATACTTCTATAATCACAAATTTCGCCAAAGCTACACTATAAAAAATATTAACAAAGACAAACAATATTTAATCTCAATTTGACAACAGACGTCATGAACAAAAGTTTGACAATAAATAGTATGCATGCGTGTGTGCGTCAAATACATGGTATGTAGAGTGTGTAATGTTTCTTTATTGATTTAATGTATCTGTTATGCATTATTTTAAAAAATATTAGCATTGTGCACTTCTTCTCTATATTCTCTAGAAGTGTGGAAAATTTCATACGCCTCCGTCCGCGCAATTTTCGGAAAAAGGGATACAAAGTTTTTACTTCACGTATTAATATATAGATCTGCTCACTACTCAATACACTGCTTTCTGTCTCGTTTTTTCAGACTATCGCCTTTTTTATTATGTCACGTCCCCACTACTGTAATTGCTCCCACCAACAGTGTTGCTATTTGGCAATCCGAAAATTGCCTTAACATTAACAAATTTAATTATCTTACAACAAACCTTACACTCATATTTTATGTAGAATTGGGATCGCGACGCATAAAATAAAAATATTCCACTATTGCACTTTTATTGTTCTCTTTTTTTTTATTGCTTAGATGGGTGGACGAGCTCACAAACCATCTGGTGCTAAGTGGCTACTGGAGCCCATAGACATCTACAACGTAAATGTCGCCACCCACCTTGTTATATGACTTCTAGGTCTCAGTATAGTTACAACGGCTGCCTCACCCTTCATACTGAAACGCATGACTGCTTCATGGCAGATATTGGTGGGGTGGTGGTACCTACCCGTGCGGACTCACGCGTGATGCAACCACCAGTAATTACGCAAAATCTTCTCTGTTATTATAATTAAAAATTAACTGACGTATTCTTTACGCCTTGCTCATTCAATCGTCTTCGCCATCTTGCGTTTCTCTGTCATTCTCTTCTCCCTTTCTAATCATTTCTCTCACTCACACCTTAACGCTCCGTTCCACCCTCTTTTCATACGTTCCATTCTTATCAATCTTACATATACATATATCTATATATTTAATGGGCTTTATTTACAGTAGTACCCACTTGTACAGTGCATAGTTATTGGTGAAGTGTGAGAACTCAAGAATAGGTACCACCATCCTGTCTCTGACCACCATCCACCATTTGATTTCACATCTCAAGGTGGGTGACAGGATTCACGTTGTAGTCTATGGGCTCTTTTGAAGCTAGCAATAAAACAATAATATAATTGAATTATAAAAGAATTCGATATATAATTTCGAAACTTTTAAATAGCTTTCACCGGAAGAAGCCCCGGGCCACACTCACTGAAGCGCTGAACAACAAAGTTTCTTAGAACTTAAATTAAGCTTATTTGTAACGACCATCTGGGTAAAACATTGAATTTATTTATTTATTACTTGTGGTAGGACCTCTTGTGAGTCCGCACGTGTAGGTACCACCGCCCTGCCTATTTCTGCCGTGAAGCAGTAATGCGTTTAGAACTTATATCTCAAGGTGGGTGGCGCATTTGATTTGTAAATGTCTATGGGCTCCAGTAACCACTTAACACCAGGTGGGCGGTGAGCTCGTCCACCCATCTAAGCAATAAAAAAAATTGAATTTATTTATTTTTTGATGCATTTTCGGTATTACAAATAAAAGTTACGTATTACTCACATTAAGACTTGTGGGAATATCACGATGGCTCCATACGACTCCAGAACATTCGCCTAACGTCTAAACAACCATACATCATTTGGCGTCTGCACGAGATAAGGGTGAACAGCACTATTTCCGCTAGATCGTGTAGACTAGTGTAGAGGAAGCGATACCAATCTGCGTGGGGTGAAGTTTGGATGTGTTTTGCCTTAAGTTACGAGATAAGTACCGGTTTTACTGGTTAAGATCAAATGATTTTAAGCTACTATTTCAATCGTTAAGTACACCGCGTGTAATTCATTTTTACTGGGAGTAGGACCTCTTGAGAGGCCGCGCGGGTAGGTACCACCACCCCGCTTATTTCTGCCGTGAAGCAGTAATGCGTTTCGGTTTGAAAGTTGGGGTAGCCGCTGTAACTTTATTTGAGACCTTAGAGCTTATGTCTCAAAGTGGGTGGCGCATTTACGTTGTAGATGTCTATGGGCTCCAGTAACCACTTAACACCAGGTGGACTGTGAGCTCGTCCAACCACCTAAGCAATAAAAAAAAATGATTCTTGTCTGCCAATGGTGATATGACTGCCAAGTGTACTTTTTTTGTATTTAATGTTTCGCATTAACCATTTTTGAATGACTCCATTATGAATAAACAATATTGTAAAATAAAAATAAGAAACCCGCAAACTATAAATAATTTACGCATTTACCGGTAATGGTAGGGTGGCCACACGGGCAGAGGTACTGTGAGCTTCCAAAACTAATCAGGTGACAGCGTGCCTTGACCTCGTCTGCCCAGCGCCTGCGATGAAGTTAGTAATTTGGACCACACTTCATTCGCAGTCTTGACAAAGACAAATGCCGGAGCGTTACACAAATTGGTGTAGAGCGACCGATTTTTCCCTGTTCATATTGAAAATTGTTTTTCGAAATTGAAAACTTCTTTAGCACTTTAACCGTGTTTTACAAGTTTGGTACAACGGTTTGATGTTCAGTATCGTGCTCATCATACATGACTTCTGGTCGAACCGCTCTATTCATTAAAGAGTTGTGGTAACCAACTCCTCCCTACGACATCTTGCGGCAAGGGTCCGTCCTCTCTCCACTCCATTTTAGTTTATTTATTAATGACATTCCCCGATCGCTGTCGACACAGTTAGCCTCATTCGCAGCGACTATATTATTCGAGCAGAAACAAGTCCATAATCGCGAATAAGCTCCAGAGCACAGCCGTAACCCTCGGACAGTGTTTCCAGAAATGGGAAATCGATATTAACCCCGCGAAAAGCACAGACGTGCTCCTTAAAAACGTGAATCTCCTCTCCCATAAGAACCTTAACCCCCATCAACCTCTTCAGTCAATTCAAACCCTGGCCAGGAAGGCCATATCCTGGGTCATCCTGGATGCATCCATGATATTCTGCTCATTTCAAAGTCTGTCCGCGACCGAGTCGCGTTTATCCGCGGCAGACTGTATTTTTAGACACATAAACACTCTCCAATCCCTCTAATGCCGTTTTTATAGGCTAGCCGTCGGTGCATCGTGATTCGCAAGGAATGTCGATCAACAAGATATGGGTCTTGAATTGATCAGGAAACACCTGAAGTCAGCGTCGGAATGGTAATTTGATAAGACCATGCGTCATGATAATCGCGTCATCGTTGCCGCCGTTGACTACTCTCCGATTCCGACTCACGCAGAAGCCAGTCACTATCGACCCTTTAGACACGTATTTATGGATCAATCTGATCCCCTAACACTACCTATTATTAGATATTTATATAGTAGTTGCATTCTGGAAACAGATACCTTTAAGCTCTTAGATCTCTTTCGGGAGCTATCAGCAAATCCCACTCATCCCAGCTGAGCTCGTAGGATTTAGCTTGCGAGGTAATGAGATTGAATGCTAGGTTTCTACTGTGGCTGAACTGCACTTTTTCTTTATCCACATTAACGAACGCCGAATAACCTTTCTGGTCCTAAGAATTCTATCAAAATTCTTATCAACGTTTTCTTGGCTACTTTCCGAATCAATCAATTACCTCGACCTCTAGGGATCACGTATGACATTAGCTACAAGAACTTCATCAAGCTTCAATGAATACGGTATATCATGTTACTGCGTAACTAAAACCGCTTGCTGATCCATAATATCCAGCTTTGCGTTAAAACGTCTCATTAACACTCGTGCTAATTACCGCGATAAAGGTTGTTATGTTGTTGTTTGCCACAATGTATAGATGACGGCGTTTTTCAACAAAATTTATTCGCCTAATGACTTGTGAACGAAGGCTGGAAGGTAGATATGAGAATAATCAAATTATAGGTCCTATGATTAAGGACACCTTCTTTGTTAATTTTTCTTCTAATTTAGTCCTTAGTTTTCTTTTGCATGGCATGGCCATACAACCTCACAGTGCTGTATCGACATACTACCTCATGGCTGTGGAAAAAGTTAATGCTAAGTCAATTGTGAGGTGGATGATCGAAAAACTTGTTCGGACTCAGAAGGAAGGCAATCCATCCTGCCTGGAGAAAACCGAATCAACTACGTCCTTGTTATTTGAGTGGCACAGGAAGCGGCGGTTTTAATAAAGTATGGAAACATGCTTCAGTCATGATAAAGGTGACATAAAGCTATGGTATTAGCTGAGTAGTGTGGATAAATGAATACATGGAATCGGGCCTCAATAGGCAAGGTGATTCTGTTTCTCCATTTGTGCTAAGCGTAGAGTTTCTCGACGGTTTTTTCAATGCGTCGCGATTATGATCCGGTGGTAGATTCTGCGAAGCACTGCTCTTGCTAGGGCCAATGTTAGCAAATTGTCTCAGGTTGAGCCCGTGAGCTGTTCCACTAGTCCGAGCGTAGCCGGAATAGTACCTTAGCCTACCAACGAATAGGTAGGGAAAAAGAAAAAAAAAAGTTTGTTCAGTTAAAACAATTTTAATCTACGCAATAACTAAATAAATAAAATGACAAACAATATTATGTAATGTGAAGTGTGAGGAAATATCTTACCACAAGACAATGATAATGCTGTCAATCAAGAAAAATAAGAAGAAAGAAGAATTGAAAATCCAAATGTGAGACAAGATTAGAAACTTATATTAAAATTTATGAATACGTATAAGCATGAACGAACTCGAATGTGTGGGTTTAAATTAAATTACAATTAAATTACTTTGAATATGTTGAAGAAGAATTTTTAAAAACGAGATGGGTTTGAGATCACAATAAACCTCAACACCAGTATATTAGGGCGGAAAATGGAAAGGGCTTAGGTGGGACAAGCCAAGTAGACTATGGAGATACTGCTATACCCAACAAAGATCTAGAGTCCTTATCCTTGCTTATCCTTGACCACGCAAAACGAATTAAAGTAATGATCTCGAAAAAAAAAAACTAAACATTTAAATAAATATTTGATAGATCATCAATGGACCAAAGTATCCGCGCATTCATATCCAAACGACGAAATCAAATTTTTGGACGTTCCTATACGGAATAACTGAAGCTATTCCAATCAGAACTCTAACAAACTGACTGGTGACGAGCTCGGTGTGCAAAACAATTGATTTATTTATTACACTTCATGTGTTCACATTGGCGGACTTAATTTCTAAAGCATTCTCTACAAGTCAACCGAAGTTAGGGCAGAGTAAATAATACTAGGTACATCGAAATATAAATTAAACACACAATCACAAATACATTCACAAAAATAAGTGTAAATATACATAAATACAACTGTAAATAAATACACACATCACATAATTTCGTATTTATTTAGTCATATTTTAATATCTAACTTTTCAAATAAACCACTAAATTTATCGTCAGACACGACTGATCGATTTTCCAAAAACATTCATCATTAATCAATAATAAAATTAATAATAATAATAAATTTTATTTCAGAATTAATTCCATATGAAGTGTTAGTAATACAAATGTATCTTAAAAAAAAACCATGGCTGATCTTGAGCCAACATAGACTTCATTCCAGTGCCTCAGTATAAAGCAGCAATAGCGACTCCCTATCGCGGTCATAATAATAATAAAATAAATATAATAATATAGAGGGGGAAGAGGTCGACCAAAAAAGACATGGATGGAGTGTGTGAATGACGATATGAGAGAGAGAGGAGTGAGAGTTGAGATAACGTCTGATAGAAGAGAATGGAAGTGAAAAAATTGCTATGCCGACCCCGCCTAGTGGGATAAGGTGGAGAAAAAGAAGAAGAAGAATAACGCAAAATTTATCATTTCCAAATTTTCATCAACTTCTTTACTCATTTTTCATCGTGAATTTAACATAATCGGGTCTATTTATTGAATTGAGTTTTTCAATATTTAATCCACTGTTGTTCGTCGCAAATCAATCTCCGTAACTATCAATTTACAAAACAATCATAGAGACGTATAATAACAGCCATCCAATCCGGCACTGCGGTAGATTGAAATACGGTGAATGGCGTAACAATTCGTCCTATAATTTCTTTGAACAGTATTAATGTTTTAAAGCAGAGAAGCAGAAGAGGATCTATCATTATCACGGCGAGTCCTGACATGATTCATTGGTCGTCGAGAACGACCAGGGTCTGCTTGAGGATAGTGAATCTTCTAATCCAGGTATCACCACCCCGTCTATTTCTGCCGTGAAGCAATAATGAGTTTCAGTTTGAAGGGTGAGGCAGCCGTTGTAACCGCACTGTTTTAGAACTTATATCTCAAGGTGGGTGCGCATTTACGTTGTAGATCTCTGTGCTTCAGTAACCGCTTAACACCAGGTGAGCTGTAAGCTCGTCCACCCATCTAAAGAAAAAAGATTACCGGTCTTACTGGTAGATTGGTGAGCTATATTACCGCCAAGTTACTTGAGTAGATACCTATAGACGCAACTTGGATATCATCACCCTCCTTCAGACATAAAGTTTCATCTGTAATATAGTAACAGGTTCCAATCACAAGACTGGGACAGCTCTTGAGCTCAGATTATGAGAGACAAAGAAGAGAGAGACAGAAAGAGAGAGAGAGAGATGAAAATCCTCGAAAAACTCTTTATTCTTCATTTAATTGCCTTAAACTTCTTCAGCTACTATTTTAACCGGTGCATTTATCTATTCGTTCGACTTATGCTTCCACCGATGCCCGTGCAATGTGGCGTGTATCCAAGAAGTAACGTCAGGTGCCGACACTCTCGTCACGAAACTAGGTCCGACTGCTCCTTGGTC
Source organism: Bombyx mandarina (assembly GCF_030267445.1). Taxonomy (NCBI): domain Eukaryota; kingdom Metazoa; phylum Arthropoda; class Insecta; order Lepidoptera; family Bombycidae; genus Bombyx; species Bombyx mandarina. Next base: position 10,611,242 of record NC_143226.1, read on the forward strand.
ACAGTCACTTGTCTTCCAAGACGATACTACACCCCAGAGAACTCCATTGAGCACTACTGGAGCACCCACGTTCCGCTTTAAAAAGAACATTTGTAATGAACAAATTAGCACAGGTACAACGATATGTACCTTTCTTTTTCAATATCGAAGTAACCTATATTTAATGCGATTAAGGTAATGAAACTCCTTCGAGAAATACTATGGTTAATTTTACATAACATTTACCAAGTTTTTCGTAATAGTTTCCGAAGTACGAAAGTAAGCAATCAAAAAATACAAAATGTGTGCAATTCACACGTGGTAGAAGTGAAACCTTCCAAAATTAAAATACAATTATCCTAAACGTCTTAAGTATATGTAAATTTTGTCATTAGTAAATAATTGTAAGGTAGCGCCCTCTGTGAATTGATATTTTAATTTCACGTATAATCCTAAATTAAAATTCACTACAAGAGCTTTCATACACACGTTAGTATTAAAAAATCTCACAGATGGCGCTGTATTAAATAGTATGTATATTTCTGTCTCATTCTTTGCTGGCTTCATCCTACACATTTTTGTATTTGTGTCTCTTACCTGTCGTTTTTCCGTTGCATGCGGTTTGAAATCACAACGATTCTAAAGAAGTTTTCACTTCAAAACTGTTAACATTTTTTGGGCGCAATGTAAACAAATAAAGCTTAACTGGCGAGTACCTTCGCTTTACAAATGCTGGTCGGTAAATCTCGAATTATTCAATCTGCATATTAGTATATGCAGCATATTGTATTTAAATACATTGATATTTAAGATACTTAAAGATATGCCAAAACCACGATTTGAAATTTAAACTTTCCACCTACCTACCTACCACCAGTAATTACGCAAATTATAATTTTGCGGGTAATTTTGCGGTAATATTAAATTATTATTGTCTAATTAATTATAATTGCATAAGTTGATAAAAATGCAATGCAATAGCTTTACCGCGGCAGTCCCCGAGTGCCACACGTGTTGTTTTTTATGTAAAACGGGTAAGAAATACAGATAGGCATAGTTGAGGTGTTTCATTCAGAAAGAATACTAATTCTTTTGTATTGGCTTCTAATCTCATATAACACGCTTTCACACAACACGGGAATTTAATCTATAATATACTATATATAAAATATACTACATATATATATAGGAAGGTTAACTATAATTTATATTCGGTCAACTTACATTTTCCACGCAAATTTCGCTTCCACCAGGAGGATCCAGACACATGATCAAGTCAGTCTTATTGACACCGTAGGCGTCCAGCTCGGCGGCGCACTCCTCAACTTCTGATGGATGGAGATGAGTCACTGTGAGCATTCTGCGGCGCTCTATAGCTTCCATCGACTCGGGTGTTTGGGCTTTTGTTTCTGGTAAAATCGATCAAAGACATTAAAATTTGGTATTGAAAATGTTAGATTCGTATCAATTAACAAATTTACTTTGGTGGCTGTGGAATCTTGCTACTACGGGCACAAAGTGGACAATCGACAATAAATAAATGAATTAAAATTAAAGACAAAGAAGAGAATGAAGTAGAAGCAGTATTTCTTTCTTCGGTCTTCCTGAATCATAGCCATAATTAAAAATAATAATTTTATTATTTTTAAATACGTTATTATAGAAAATCGCTCTTTTTACAATAAAATCATTTTTTCTTACACTTATTACTTCAAATTTATTAAATTATATTTTGAAGGAGGTCAAAAGCATGTTCATAGATTTCGTTACATACTAACATACGTATGAACCTAATAAAAGTGTATTGAAAAATAGAAATAATTTAAAAAAAAATCGGCGATAGAGGACGGTAATTTTGCGAATTTAACAAATACGTCCATCAAAGCAATCAGTCTGGCCACATTAATAGCGTCGGGCTAAGGTTCGGTGAGCTAAGTGGCACATAATCCTTATATCATAATTCGCACACCCTTGTAAAACCTAACTAGTTAAGTGACTAAATGGCCTGAATACATTACGGCCAGAATTTGTTACTCATACCACATACTGTCTGATTGATTGCTAAGGTGGATTACTGATTGAAAACAAAAATACTACTGCGCATATGCTATGTACTGTACTATGATAAACAAGATTGCTTAAAGTGTTAAAATGGGGCCACTCGTAAATATAAACAGTTTTTTTTTTCATTGCTTACTCACAATTCGTCCCACCGCCAGTAATTACGCAAATTATAATTTTGCGAGTTCAATTTTTATTACACGATGTTATTCCTTCAACGTATAAGTCAATCGTGAACATTTGTTAAGTACGTATTCATCAGAAAATTTGGTACCCGCCTGCGGGATTCGAACACCGGTGCATCGCTACATACGAATGCACCGGATGTCTTATCCTTTAGGCCACGATGACTTTGTTACGGTTGCACATAACCGGCTTTTTAGGCAACCGCTTTGCTCTGCCCTTGGCAATGCTGAAGTCCATGGACGACGGTAACTCTTCGCCATCAGATAGGCCGTATGATCGTCTGCCTATAAGAGCAATAAAATAATTACCATACCACCACCAACCGATCGCATTGGACACACGCACCGAGAACCACAACATAGCTATCAAAAGAAAATGTACTCTAACTCCTACGCATTTGAAGGCAAATCGTATCTTAAATATATAGGGGATACAGATTCGGAGACAGTGGTTGTAATCAACAAAACCGAAAGGACATAGCGAAAGTACAGTTGCTTTGCTAAAAAAATCGGTCGTCTGTAAAGTCGGTTTACTGACGATAGTTGAACGTGACAACGTCATAAGAAAATACTGATGGAATGGTTTCATTTTTCAAAAGAAAATTTTATTTTATTTGTTTGATAGATATTTTGTATGGATATAGAGAAGAAGGTAAATGGAAATCACTATCGCTCACTCACTTGAGTGAGTCCTCCTACTTAGGAGAGAGACAGATGTCGAACGCTGCCGAACGCTGCCGAACGCGGAGGCCGATTGTGCCTCTTTGTCGCTCATTGCGCGCTCTCACTTGCACTTCAAGCCTTTAATGGAACGCCTCAGAGCGAGGTGACGCCGCATGAGTCATGTTTCTTCGTGCATGCAGCCGGCTCCATCGAATTATAAGACGTTGTCACGTCAATATATTATACGAACATTAATTTCTTATGCCGAAAATGTGCTTACCAGCGATGGATTCCATGACGTCACAATGAAATGAGTTGCGGCAACATCCATGAACGTCTTCTGAAGTCTTATCGCTTTTATTTTCGGCGTGAACCTCAGGGTTTCAGGCAGCTGCACCATGGCCACATCGAAAATGGGACTTTTGTCGTCGAAATAAGGATGAATTTGTATCAGCTTGGCCGGCAGTAGCAGACCTCCTTTTTATAATTGATACTCCCGAGTCTCACTTTCACTAGTTTTAAAGTTTCTCTCATTCTGAAAAAAAAAAAAAAACAATATTGGCCTATTTAGGGCCAGGTGATATGTCGTCCTGCTCATTGCGAACCGGCTGCCTTTTGTATGCAGACGCGCATACTTAATAGTGAGTGGTTACGTTCACCCATGGACATCAGCAATACCATGAGCAGAGTCAAGCCGCTGCCTACCGTTAAGTATTCTCCACAAGCCTCGTTTGAAGAAGGACAAGTCATGGTGCGCGCATTACACCGTAGAGGGAAGCTCATTCTAAAGCCGGAATGGTACGTGCCAAATAGATCTCTGAAAACGCACTATGGATGAACGCAGTGGCTCCAGGTAGTATGGATAAACTCTACTCCGGTAAAAATTTGTGAATTACGGTTTTTTTTGCAGCAAGGAAGGAAAAAAGGCACATTCCAGCCCAGTTCTGTCTAGAACCGCTCGTGTATTCCAGTTTTACATGGACAGCATACATAAAAAATAATGGAAATCTATTCAGACATCAGAATAAGAAAACCAAAAGTATATTATGTATTTCTTTGTTATTTATCAATCTATATGTACTTGAACCCACGGTAATTTAAGACTAAGTTACCATTAATAATATGTATTTAATATGGACGATAAAATTCGAATTTTATATTTAATTCAGGCTAAAGTATTGTTTCGCCGGTAAGAGTAATGGCATCTATCGCCGAATAATCTAACGAATATCGAAGGATCTAGTAGCACCTAGAACGCTCGAAAAGTACAATGCCATCTATTGTCAGTTAGCGGAAACACAATACTCGAAATGTGTGGAATATTCTCGATAATTCTAGGAATATGAATAGTGTTGAATGGTATCGGTTATAAAGCTTTGCAGAAATGACACACAGTCAGTAAGTAATCGGAACTACTCGAAGCGAAACAGCGAACGAAGCACCCGAAGCGAAACGGAAGAAGCGAATTGAGAATTTTAAAGCGTTCTGTGAGTGTTCTAAGTGTTGAATACAGTTTTTAAGTTGTACTCCGGTAGATTTTTGTTTATCCCGAACCCCAGCCCGTAACAGTATTTAAAAACGGTAAAACTTACAGGAACAATCCGTCGGCGGCCGTCAAAATCCAATTCTCGTCAATCAACGCCCCCGCGCTGACGTACTTCGATCGCTGCAGTATCGCAACCACGTACGGGAATACGTGACTGTTCGTCACTCTCGTGTGTTCGTCCAATTCAGCATTGCTAAGTCGCTGTACCGTTTCTATCTTACTCGATACAGTTCTAATGAATAATAATACGCAAATGTAGATATTCATTTTTCGAATAATGTCAAATAAATAATACGTGTTCGATTTTCGAACATCGGAACGTTTTGAATGCGAACGACTAACGGCGAATTACGTAACCGTTTGTTTGGTAAATGCGCGCAAACATGCTTTGTTTGTTTGGAATCTATTGTTGATTTTAAAATTTCAAATTAGGAACAGCGATTTATTAGCACTAACTAGGGTGAGAAGTCGTCGTGGCCTAAAGGATAACAGCCTGGCCACGGACATTCGCCGATACGAATATTCGCGCGGTGCGAACGGCGAAGCGTCTAGCGACTAAAACAAGCGCATAGAAATGTACCTAACAAGCCACGCGCACCGGCGACCGGCGAAGCGACCGGCGGAATGTACCGAGCGAATCGCGCGGTGCGGCGGGCGAGCAAAACAAATGCATGAATAAGGACGGCGCAAGCCACGGAGTCGAGCGGTAGTCGCGGCGAATAGTGCAGTGATTAAATGAGTTTAGTTGTTTTCGCCGCGAAAAATGAACGCCGAAATTTTTATATTTTATATTTTTTATTAATTTTTTTTTTATATTTTTAAACTCGTCGTGGCCGAACGGATAAGACGTCCGGTGTTGAGCGATGCACCGGTAGTCGAATATCAGGCGGGTACCAATTTTTGTAATGAAATACGTACTCAACAAATTTTAATGTTCACGATTGATTTCCACGGTGAAGGAATAACATCGTGTAATAAAAATGAAACCCTCAAAATTATAATTTGCGTAATTACTGGGGGTATGACCTCTTGTGAGTCCGCGCGGGTGGGTACCACCACCCTGCCTGTTTCTGCCGTGAAGTAGTAATGCGTTTCGGTTTGAAGGGTGAGGCAGCCATTATAACTATACTTGAGACCTTAGAACTTATATCTCAAGGTGGGTGGCGCATTTACGTTGTGGATGTCTATGAGCTCCAGTAACCACTTAACACAAGGTGGGCTGTGAGCTCGTCCACCCATCTAAGCAATAAAAAAAAATAGTTGAAATACTAGCTAGACCAGCTATTTGGAAGTCTAGCCACTCAAAGTATTTCTCGTACTTCTTGTGGAATTCTCCATCTATAGGTATACTCCGATTCTTATTCAAATCATGTACTTCACAATCTTTTCCAAATAATAGGTCCTGAACCAAAAAACTATTAATTTGTAAGCAATATCGAGATAATTTCGATATAGACATTTCGCTGTCGGACTTCCTTACTAGTCGCGGCGGCGAACGTGAGTACCCGTGGCCTGCAAACGGTGCTGCGCGAATGGTCGCCTCGCCCACCGCTTCGCTGTTCGCACCGCCGATCCCCGTGGCCAGGCCGTAAGACGTCCGGTGCATTCGTGTGTAGCGATGCACCGGTGTTCGAATCCCGCAGGCGGGTACCAATTTTTCTAATGAAATACGTACTCAACAAATGTTCACGATTGACTTCCACGGCGAAGGAACAACATCGTGTAATAAAAATCAAACCCGCAAAATTATAATTTGCGTAATCACTGGTGGTAGGACCTCTTGGGAGTCCGCACGGGTAGGTACCACCGCCCCGCCTATTTCCGCCGTGAAGCAGTAATGCGTTTCGGTTCGAAGGGTGGAGTAGCCGTTGTAACTATACTGAGACCTTAGAACTTATATCTCAAGGTGGGTGGCGCATTTACGTTGTAGATGTCTATGGGTTCCAGTAACCACTTAACACCAGGTGGGCTGTGAGCTCGTCCACCCATCTAAGCAATAAAAAAAAAAGCTCTTATCGGAGTCCACAGAACGCCACGTCACGCCAAACCTTTTTAAATATATTTATTTCTTCTGTGCATGTGTTTGTCACTGAACTCCTAAGCGGCTGGGCCGATTTTAATGAAATTTTCTGTGTACCTTCAGGTGGATTCGAGAATGGTTTAGATTTACAAATCAGCCCGGCATATGGCGCTACAGTCGGTATCTAGATTATTTATCTTTGGAAGTCAATCGTGAACACTTGTTAAGTACGTATTTCATTAGCAAAAATTGGTACCCGCCTGCGGGATTCGAGCACCGTTGCATCGCTCGATACGAATGCCCCGGACGTCTTATCCTTTAGGCCACGACGACTAATATTAGGTTCAAATTTCAACTTAATATTAGAATAAGTGCGGCACTGTTCGAGCCGAATCGCAACTGCCTGCACCAATAAAACTCGCTACAAAAAAATATATGTATGTATCATTTTTATTTACCACCCACTAAATATCGAGCCATCAACGCATTCTCTGGTAACAAAGCCGGAGTGTAAACAAGATATCTTATTTGCCGAACAATAACAACACTAAGGTTATCATTTTTCCATTTACCAATGATCTATGGTACTAGAAATGCCGTTTCAGTTTTATTTTCGATTTCAAAAGCAAATTGGCGGGGCGTGCAAATAGCTTGACTATGTGTCTGTGGTGTAGACAGGACTATGGAAACTATAGAGTATCATAAATGTTGAAGTCACGAAATCCACCGGCATCACAGGCACACCAACCACACTCCAATTGGAACACAAGCGAGGCCTGGGTTAAAGAATGGTCAGCCAGGTGTATCCCACCTGAACTGTTCGAGCTGAGTCCAAACTCCCGCCCACCTGGTTTCAAAGAAAAACGCCCAATCTGGTGCATGCTTAACCACCTGAGAACGATGCTGGTCACTGTAACCAGCTGCGGAAGAGATGGGGCTGGACGGAAAACGAAAGCTGTGAATGCGGATGCCCAGAGCAAACTGTACGCCACATTGTCATGGAATGCCTACTAACGAGATTCGCAGGCCAAGTGGAAGATCTCAAAAATGTAACAAAGAAGCTATCGATTATTTCATAAACTGTAAATTTGAATTATAACCAGGCAGTGTAAACGAATGCCATACGATAAATAAATAAATAAATGTCGGAAATAATAATAATATGTATATTAAAATTAAAATACAAACGCGTTATTCAATGATGAAATTTGTTTTATTGATGTCCAATCGATTCGGGTATGGTTATTATTGTATTCAGTCCGGTCGTAAACAAACACATTCGATGCACATATTCACAATTTTCGAAACTAATCTGTGGGTTTTGAGATTTTTTTTTTACCACGGCAACACTGGACGCGAATTGATGCGGCGGTAGACTTTTTGGCGGGAACGCGAGGAGTGAAGTTGTGTGATTTGTTTTATTTTGTCTATTTAGTGTTTCTTCGGGTTTAAATGTGTAATAATGGTGGTTTATTAACTATTTAATATCTGTGAAAGTGCACAAACGTGGGAAAATAAAACAAAGCCTCTGGACGTAACTTCTCGGGATCCTCCAAAAAGTCCACTGAAAAAATCTCAGTAAATGACCACCATTTTACTAAGATTATGTTTCATCCCATATCATGTCATTTCATCCCAATAGATTAATATCTCAAATTAATCATCTTTATTTCATTTCGTTTCACTCCATATTATCACTTTTCATAAAAATATGAATATAAATTAAAAATAAGACATGACTTAAAGGTCTCAGTTACCAGGTCATAAAATCTCTTAAAAAAAAAAAAAAATTATGCGGCATTCGTGACTTGACATTTATTTGTCACTTCTCGGCCGGCAAGATAGATTCGCGCGATAGATCAACCTATAACAAAATCCTTCATTTAAAAATAAAATATAGGATAGGTAATATGTTACTGCCATCTACACGAGCAATGAGAAACTAATCGAAGCGAGGCCATCTAGTGGCCGACGCCCGCAAACATTTTGTTAAGTGCTTGAGTTGCTGATCTATAGCAAATTTATGACTTTAACAACACAGAAGTTTAAGGGCATCCGCTACAAGATGTCGCTAGTTTCCATACAAAAAAAAATATTTGTCTTAAAGTATCGCAGTATCAGGGCTCTGGATCGCCCTACCTCAACGGAATGGTGGTGTGATCGACAGCGTCACTAGACTGGTGGAGCCAACCGAATCAATTGAATAGTTATTTAAAATTGTTATTAAAAACAAATTCAGTTAACTATTATACATCTGAGGTACTATTATTTGATCTAAGATCTTTTTTGCCACGTACCATCTGGCCTTGGAATGAACTCCCCTCCACGATGTTTTCCGAGCGCTATGACATGTCCTTCTTCAAACGAGGCTTGTGGAGAGTATTAGGCGGTAGGCAGCGGCTTGGCTCTGCCCCTGGCATTGCTGACGTCCATGAGCGACGGTGACCACTTACCATCAGGTGGGCCGTGTGCTCGTCTGCCCACAATAGCAATAATTTTTTTTAAACATATGCGCGATTTGATCAGATACGTTATTTTCCTTCAATCTTGTATTCCAGAATCACTTCTAGTATTATCACGTTAACTCTTTGTATTAAAATATTTTATGCTGCGAACATTTCGTTGGCTTTCCATTCATTTGTTTGTTTAGCATAGTATCTCAGTTTCCCTAGAAACTTGAAAGCTCACAAGGTCGTTCTTCTTCATTATACGGAGTGCTAAAGCTTTTGTACGTCAATTAAAATAACGTACAAACGAAAGTGGGAAAAAAATATGTAGGTGATTATGGTCGAATTTGGATCACTGAGTGAGGACTAGTTATTTAAAATCACTAAACTAAGTATACAGAATTAATGACATTTTAATGACCCCTTGTCATCTTAAATGTGTGCAGTTCGTCCCAACTCCACGAGATGGCGCTTTATTCTGTTTGAGTCGCAAATATTCATTCCACGTCCACTAGAAAATCCATTAGCGCCCTTGAAGCTGGAACCATAGATAATACACATTAATTAGTTATAGATAAGCAACTCAAGCTTTCAACAAAAATGTTTACGGGCGTCGGCTACTAGATGGCTTCGCTTCGATTAGTTCCTCATTGCTCCTGCAGATGGCAGTAACATATTACCTATCTTATATTTTATTTTTAATGAAGGATTTTGTAAATTTTCAGAAACCACAAATTGATAAAATTTAATCAATTTGTCTTTAACAAATAAAGACGTTATGATTTTTATTTTTTATTTTCTGTCCTTAGTTATACAATAATTAAATGCCTTAACTTTAACAACATATATGTTTAGGGGCATCCGCTACAAGATGTCGCTAGTTTCCATACAAAAAATATTTGTCTTAAAGTATCGCAATTTCAGGACCCTGGCTGGAACTATGGCCTCAAGAAGTGACCTAGGTATTTTCTCCCGAGATCAGCAACACTGCTGTCTCATCTAGACTGCCACTAAGCTCAGAGGAGTGTCTTTTACAGCTTTTACAGAACATAGTGCCCCTTTTAGATTAGGGCTCGAGAGAGACGGAAAGACTCTTGGTGCCCTACCAAGGGTCAATCTTTGTCTGTAGACGCCGAACCCTAGCTAATCGGTTTACGTGACGTCATATCTAATCGTTGCAGTCGTCATGGCCCTAAGGATAAGACGCCCAGTGAACTCATACCAATGCGACTGTATCCGTGCTTAAATCCCGCAGGCAGGTACCGATTTTTCTAGAGAATCTTAGGTTAGCGTTATCGACGTTCAACAGATCTATGTAAGATTTTTAAACATAATTAATTCATAGATATCGCTTTCAGCTAACATTCCTAAATGCCACAGAAATCGACATACATCACGCTGTACCCTAATGATTGAAGGAAACCATATCACGTTCACCAACCTATCTATACAGTACATATAAAATAACTCACTCCACTTGTGACGTAAACGACTTCGAATTACCGAAGCATTCCGTGTGTGAAATAAGAAACTTGAAGACAGATGCTTATTGGCTCATTTGAATATTTTAAGTGGATATTAGGTTGATCATCGAACGAAGCGATTGACGTGCGACTGTCATATGTCGTATTCGATAACGATCTAGTAGCTTTCGGTATTTACACACCCATAGATACATTACACTCAGAGAAAGAGGTAGACCTATGAAAAATTGATGGATTGCGTGAAAGACGATTTGTTTAAGAGCGAAGTGAGCGCCCGAGGTGACTGGGAGAAGGGCAGGAGAATGATGATGATGATGAGACAGCTCACTGAGTTTCTCGCCGGATCTTTTTTTTTATTGCCTTTGTAGGCAGACGAGCACACGGCCCACCTGATGGTGAGTGGTTACCGTCGCCTATGGACTTCAGCAATGCCAGGGGCAGAACCAAGCCGCTGCCTACCGTTGAGTACTCTCCACAAACCTCGTTTGAAGAAGGACATGTCATAGCGCTCTCGAAACACCGTAGAAGAGAGCTCATTCCAAAGGCGGATGGTACTTGGCAAAAATTATCTCTGGAAATGCACTGTGGTTGAACGCAGTGGCTCAAGGTAGTATGGATGAACTCTACTCCGATGGCGGGCGGTGCGATGGTAAAAACGAGGTGATGGTATCATCTCAAACAATCAGAGCACTCTCCATAGAACATACGGTACAAAATACATAAAGAAGCGAAGTCCCTCCGAAAACCCAGAGGCTCCAAACGATCCGTGAGAATTCCTATGAATGTTGATGCCATTGATTGATGCAAAGAAAATGTCAGAAGTGACATCCTAAAAATAGAGACAATAGATTGTAAATTTTCGAAAACATTCCAATTCACTCATCGTGAAACATTCCACTGAAGTGTTTTAATACCAAAGATTTTATTTGAATATACTTCGAATCGTAATTTAACAGAATATTGAAAATTTATTGGTGGTAGGACGTCTTATGAGTCCGGACGGGTAGGGTCCATCACCCTGCATATTTCTGCATATGATATGCATATGAAGCAGTAATGTGTTTCGGTTTGAAAGGAGGGCATATCTTTAGGTGGGTGACGACATTAAATTTGAAGATGTCTAAGGGCGATAATCACTTAATACAAAGAGGGCTGTGAGCTCGTTCTCCCATTTAAGCAATAAAAAAAATTGGCATTAATAATTTATTTGAAAACAATCCGATTTCGTTCACAACATTTTAACCCTTTCTTTAAGGTCTAGAAAAGTTTTATTAATCAAAAACGTGTTTAGTTATTACATTCGGACCCTGTTTCACAGTGTTTAATGAATGAAAAATGAAAATGCTGTTTAACATACTTTTTTTTTATTGCTAGACGAGTGGACGAGCTCACAGCCCACCTGGTGTTAAGTGGTTACTGGAGCCCATAGACATCTACGACGTAAATGCGCCACCCACCTTGAGATATAAGTTCTAAGGTCTCAAAGTATAATTACTTAGATTACTAGGGAAGCCCACAATTATTGAAGTTACATAATGTGACAGCTAAACTAAAGAGATCTGGGTCAATCCGAGCTCTTAAAAGTTCGAATTTGAGGGAACAGAGAGAAATAGTATTAAATAAATCCACTTCGCAGACATCTCTGTATCGATCATCGGATTACCACGCTCACAGACATAGCCCGCTTAATTTTTCGCCGGATCTTCTCAGCGAGTCGCGATTCCGATCCGGTGGTAGATTCAACGAAGCACGGCTCTTGTTAAGGCTAGTGTTAGCAAGCCCTCCCAGGCTGAGCCCCGTGAGCTCACCCCCTCAACCGAATTTGGAATAGCCTCTTGAGGCTACCAGCGATTGTAGGGAAAAATAGGGTTACCACACAACAAATTATAAATGCAGTCCATCTTGAGATTTTTTTGTTATTGACGAGACTATATTCCTCGTGTTAAGTACTGCTCCCACCCCTGGATATTAATGATAGCAGGGCTAAATAAAAATATGCAAAATTATTGAACATAGTTTCGATTGGTTACGACTGAGAGCGCTATAATTGTTCTGAAATTGTGTTCGTTTTTGAAAGAAATCTCCATTGAACTTGTATAATCTATGCTTTTATTATAATAATATTACAAAATAGGAAAGTATGTTTTGTATATCCCCTCCCCTTGTTTATCCCCAAATTCACGTCCAAACTAATCAAAGAATTGTTATTTATTTTATAGTGACAGTTTGAAGTCAGCAGAGTGACATAGGCTACCGTTTATTCCAGAAAAAATCGCATTCCCACATGAAACTGTTTTATTGTATATATGAAAAGAAATACGCGACGATTTAGGAAAAAATACATTTTCCATTGACCTCGCGGGTGAAGCTGCGGCTCACAGCTAGTACGTTATAAAATTTGCTTCAGAAAGGCAAAAGATTGAATTTGTTTCGGTAGTTCGCCTTAGGTTTGAGGCTCTTCGAGAAAGCGCTATTAAACCTTACTTTGACATTCTTTAAATTAGTTGAGATATAATTTTAAATAATTCTGAACTTTTAAATAAATTTACAATCACACAATCATTAACCGTATCGGCTGTTCTTAGCATCTGCTATATTAAATGAAAATCATTTATTTCAGAAACCAGTCCATAATATGTGTACCGTATCATTGAAATATTATAAAATGAAAATTTAAATATCATCGATTAATGGCATAAGGAATATATCATGTATTTTACTGTAATTTTATTTTATCTGTGCTGATAAAATAAACTGTTTATCGTTAATCGAAATCGGCAAGTTTAATTATTTATTAGGTTTCCATTGAATGTAATTGTAATTTGTATCAGAGCCATCTACAAGTTTATCGCGGAACTACTAATTAGTTGCAATCAAAACAGTTTCATACCAACCGAACTTTTGTTCTTCTTTCATAGATGGCGCTTTCGTCAAAAATAAGAAAATCGATAAATTTAAAATCTCATGCCTACCGAGCGAGTGATACGTAAAGTAGGATCCGGAATTGCGGTTTTTTTATTTGACCTCACACATTTTAAAGCATGACTCTCTAAGAAGCTTCTAGAATCGCTCTCCCGCTCTTCACACGAGAATGCGTTCTTTGAAAAAATCTTTCCCACCCTCCATTAAAAATAAACAACATTATTTGAAAGATCTATTTATTTCGAGAGCTTTCATAGTAAATAACAATATTCACTAAATTATGTTATACATGACTCAAAGATTGCATAAGCAGTATCGCTAATTATAATTCCGCCCATTATAAATACCCACACATACCTAAAATAACAATCGAATTCACATTAGAGCCCAAGCCATGACATTACCGGCGTGATATCCAAGACTTGAACTACTCAAATTGAACCCGGTTAATCTTCACAAAGCTGTTATAACGTGACTAGGTATTTTTTTAATACTAGTGCATTTTTATTGGGTATGAACGATGGCAAACGGATGGACCGGACACTCATTCCGACCATTTTACCATACATACGTGGTTGACAACAAAATCCTCCCCGTATAACCTACAATTAGTTCACACGTTCTCGTCCCAATCGATTTAATAACACAGAAACGAATTTAATAATAATCGTAATTTTATTCAGTTTTTTTGTTCTAAAGTACAATAAACATGAAATCACTAATAGTTGTAGATGCATTTTAAACACCAAGAAAAGGGAACTTAGTCTATAGAAGCCCGTTCTACATGACATTAATAAAAAAATATTACTAATAACCAAAAACTTAGAAGAGATCCAGCCGAAAAGAGTCTAATAACTACGCCTCATAAAGCCGCTGCGTCTACTGCTAATGCCCAATATGAGGGTCTATCGCTGATGAGGACCTTGAAGATTACGTTACCAACCTCAAAAAAAAAAGGGGGGGGGGGACGGTTAGCTATATTATCGAAGAACATAACAAGCTCTCCGACATAAAAAGTTTCGCAACATATTTTTTTGAAGTGAATACTTCTTTAGAATCGTTGTGATTTCAAACCGGATGCAACGGAAAAAACGACAGGTAAGAGACACAAATACAAAAATGTGTAGGATGAAGCCAGCAAAGAATGAGACAGAAATATGCATACTATTTAATACAGCGCCATCTGTGAGATTTTTTAATACTAACGTGTGTATGAAAGCTCTTGTAGTGAATTTTAATTTAGGATTATACGTGAAATTAAAATATCAATTCACAGAGGGCGCTACCTTACAATTATTTACTAATGACAAAATTTTACGTACACTTAAGACGTTTAGGATAATTGTATTTTAATTTTGGAAGGTTTCACTTCTACCACGTGTGAATTGCACACATTTTGTACTTTTTTTTATTCCTTTTTTTTTATTCCATTAGAACTTATCAAACTTACCCTTAAAACTTATATATGTATATCGATGACCCTACTTGTGCTAATTGTAAATTCTAAAACTAATTTTAAGTTTACAATTTTTGTTGTTTTGTTTGAGACGTTGTGATTTGTGTAACGTTGTTTTCGGTAAGCAAAATCAGGTGGGCCGTGAATACACGTACTCATTTAAGGCAATAATTAACGTGATTGACGTTATTCTAGCTATTAGCGGCGAGGTTAAGTGGCTTTAATCAACAAATAGGTCAGATCTAGTCGTTAATTCGGCCCGCGAAAACTGAAGAGATGATATTTTAAGATAATGATAAAATTTAAGTAGCATATTTTACCTATACTAGACCTTAGAACTTATATCGTCTTCTCGCATTAAAACTGTACTAGAGGTCCTGCAGCAGTCGAAATTCGACTATAATTAATTGGAATTGTAAGTTTGTACACTATTATGATTGTATTTTATACTTCTATAATCACAAATTTCGCCAAGGTTACACTATAAAAAATATTAACAATGACAAACAATATTTAATCTCAATTTGACAACAGACGTCAAGAACAAAAATTTGACAATAAATATAGGTAGTATGCATGCGTGTGTGCGTCAAACACATGGTATGTAGTGTGTGTAATGTTTTCTTTATTGATTTAATGTATCTTTTATTCATTATTTTAAAAAAATATTAGCATTGCGCACTTCTTCTCTATATTCTCTAGAAGTGTGGATAATTTCATACTCCTCCGTCCGCGCAATTTTCGTGAAAAGGGATACAAAGTTTTTGCTTCACGTATTATTAAAACTGTATAATCTCAAAACTTACTAAATTTTACAGGAGAGTGTTTTAAAGGTTTAACATATCATATTTTTAATATTAATCATCTTTGCAACATTTATTTTTTAGTTTTTACCAGTTACATTATCTGTCTTTTAAAGATAAAATTATGTATTAATTTTGTTAATAGTAGTCAAAATATGCGTAAACTAAAAAACTAAAACCTAAAACTAAACTACGCTCTTTTGACAGTGTTTATGAGAAAAATACCGGTGATACCAAATGATTCCGCATATTAACTCAATTTCGAATATTTTTAGAAATTGTACACTTTTAATGCGAAAAGACGATACCTCAAGGTGGGTGGCGCATTTACGTTGTAGATGTCTATGGGCTCCAGTGACCACTTAACACGAGTTAGGCTGTGAGGTCGTCCACCCATCTAAGCAATAAAAATATATTCATGAATATAGTATTCGGCAGATAGATAATAAGTAAGAACAGATCATTACAATTTTTCTATTTTTCTGTTTGCTTATTATTTATAGATGATTTATAAGTAATATTTTTATTTCAACAAAACTTCAGTAACAAGACGAATGTTCCAAATAAAATAAATCCAAAACCTTAATGTCGCTAGGTTAACGTTTGATAGCCTTAAGTCATATGTCCGTTTTTATTGTTATGAACGAATGTGGTGCTGGTATGTCCTGGCTTGAAGGATGCCATTATAGACGAGTCCTTCTTCGTGGTGACACGGGACATGGATGTGAAATCCTGCTGTCCCGAACTGGTAGAGCAGCAGAACGCTCTGCGGAATTCGCGACGAAATTTATCTGAAAAGTAATGTAGTAAAAAGGTTATTGTTTTTTTTTTCTTTTGTTCCATATTTACTATATGAACCGGTTGTGTAGCTGTAAGAAATTAATGGAACCTTAATTGAGTCTCAGTATTATTGTGAAATATCATAGCTATATTGAATTCGCTGTGCCGAACCCACCTATACTATACTATACTTAGAACTTATATCTCAAGGTGGGTGGCGCATATTTATGTCTATGGGCTCCAGTAACCACTTAACAACAGGTGGGCTGTGAGCTCGTCCACACATCTAAGCAATAAAAAAAAACGTAGTGGGATAAGGTGGGAGACAAGAAAGAAGATCATAGCTATATAATATTAATTATTATTATTATTATTTTTATATACTGGTTTTTAAAAAACCTATTTTTAATATCCTTTTTTTTTAAACATTTGTATGATTATTAAGATTTTAAATAAATATAGTAGAATAATAACAATAGTAATAATAATAAAATCATTTATTGCCTTTCACACAGATCCAGATGAATACATTTAGGTAAATAAAAGAAAAGAAAAATAAAAAGGCAAAAGGCTCAGCTAATGTTGTTCAAAGTAGATGAATCCATCAGTGGATCTCCGAAGGCTTGGCTCTGTCCATTGGCATTGCTGACATACATGGGCGATGGTAACTCACCCTCAGGAGGACTGTATGCTCATTTATTGCCAACAAGGGTAATATAAAAAAAAAACTCATATACGAATCCGTCGTGAGTTTTCAAATTGGCATCCTATAAATTCGAATCTATTCCCGATCCTGCGGACCGAATGGAAAGCAGTCGACGTCGCCCAAAACGCGTCATTTCGAATCCTCCTGATCCACTAACGGTGCTTTTAGGTACCTCAAGCACCGGTCATCGTTCTCGTTGAACCTGGCGCTTGCGACGAAGGGCTCGACGAGTAAATTAACCCCCAAACACAGCCCACTGAGTTTCTCGCCGGATCTTCTAAGTGGATCGCGTTTCCGATCCGGTGGTAGATTCTGCGAAGCACGGCTCTTGCTAGGGTTCGTGTTAGCAATGTCGTCATGTCTGAGCCCCGTGATCTTACCTACTAGCTCGACGAATCTAGAATAACCCCTCGAGGTTATTAGAATAGGTAGGAAGGTAGAAAAAAAATCTACACTAGCCGAATTGAACGCTGGCTTACAAGCTAAGAGGGTAGTGGTGACTGGTCATCTCGGAAACTAAAATGGCAATGGACAGGACATACAATAAGAGGCATCGAAAAATGGAACAAAAGCATAGTGTGTTGGTACCCTAGAGATAGAAAAAGGAAACGAGGCAGACAGATTCGGAGGTGGGAAGACGAGATAAAGACGGTAGCAGGAAAACTATGGACAAGGAAAGCTCTAAGCCGAGTAGAGTGGATAGAAATGGAGGAGGCCTTTGCCAAAGTTGGGCAAACAGACGAAGTTGTCGATGTCATCGACTCGGCCGAGTCGTTAATATAAGTTTATTATTTGTAAATATCCTTTGCATCTGAATAAAGGCTTTTATTATTATTACAAGCTAAACTCACCGCTCATGAGGTTGTAGATCAATGGATTTATGGCAGAATTCGCGTAGCACATGACGTGCGAGACAAGCGCCCAAATAGTTATGAATTCCGTTTGTCCCATATCAATGGTGTAGCTGTAAGAATATTTATGATTTATTACTACTAACATAATACCTTCTTTTTTTTTTCGGGGGAAATCCTCATGGACCTCCGCCTGGGGAAAGGCGGAGGGGCGTGCCGGACTCCTACCGGCTAAAACCACCCCGGTGTCCACCCACAATACCTAGCTTAACGTTACGACATATGATTGATGTGGTTACATTGAACTGTTACTAAGCATATCTATTTATTAATACGTGACACAAAAATTGTGTAGGTACCGCTTTTTACGAAAATTGCGTAATGATGAGTAAAAAATTTCCCCCCCTTATATAATGATAGTTATGTGTTAGATTTTTTAAGTTAACTAACATAGATTATAAGTAATTATTACTAACAAAATGTTATGGTTTTAAAAAAAAAAAAAACTGAAATTAAGTATTAATAATAATAATAATAATAATAATATTATAATAGTTTATATAGAGTGCAGAATGCAATTATTTTTTTTAATTTTGCTTAGAAAATACATTTAATCAATAAATAAAATATTACACACACTACCATGTACTTGACACAAACACACATATATATATACTCTTTGTTTATGTCCAACTTTTGTTGTTGTTTAAAGTCTGTGGTCAAATTGAGAATAGATGAATAATACGAGTAATAGTTTTGGCGAAATCTGGGATTATATTATAGAAGTATAGTAAGTGTTTGACAATAGAACCATAATAATGTTTAAACATTTTTTTTTATTGCTTAGATGAATGGACGAGCTCACAGCCCACCTGATGTTAAGTGGTTACTGAAGCCCATAGACATCTACAACGTAAATGCGCCACCCACCTCGAGATATAAGTTCTAAGGTCTCAGTAAGTTACAACGGCTACCCCACCCTTCCAACCGAAACGCATTACTGCTTCACGGCGGAAATAGGCGGGGTGGTGGTACCTACCCGTGTGGACTCCCAAAGGTCCTACCACCAGTGATTACACAAATTATAATTTTGCGGGTTTGATTTTTATTACACGATGTTATTCCTTCACCGTGGAAGTCAATCGTGAACATTTGTTGAGTACATATTTCATTAGAGAAATTGGTACCCGCCTGCGGGATTCGAACACCGGTGCATCGCTACATACGAATGCACCCGACGTTTTATCCTTTAGGCCACGACGACTACAATTTGAATTAATTAAAGTCGAATTTCGATTAGGTACTGCGGGACCACTAATATAAATACGCAAATAATTATCAATGCCACAAATAAAACGAATAATCTATATTTAACTACATTTATTATGTTTTTATTACAAACTAGTGACCCGCCCACGCTTTGCTTCGGAAACATTAAATTTTATTAGTGATAGTTGAGTCCCGCGATGTTAACCGCGGTTATTGTCGTACCGCGGGTGACGCCGCGGGGCGAAGCTAGTCTAAAAAAAGTGGCCTACGTTATTTCTTATATCATCAGCTACCTGTCAGTGAAAGTCCCGTCAAAATCGGTCCAGCCGTTCCAGAGATAAGCCGGAACAAACAGACAGGCAGACAGATAGACAAACATTGTAAAAAACGTTATTTTGGTGTATGTACCGTATATATATTCATATGCATATAGTAAAAAGCGGTTATTTCAATATTACAAACATACACTCCAATTTTATTTATATATTAATAATAATAATAACACTTTATTTGACACCACATGTACAGAGTGAGCAAATAAAACAAATAATAGTCGGTGACATAAATTGGCGGCCTTATCGCTGAAAGCGATCTCTTCCAGGCAACCTTGCAGGGAGAGGAATATGTGAACTGGACGGTACTATATCATAATAAACTTACATAAAAATATATACATAAATACACATGTGAAAAATAAATACAATATAAGATAGACTCACATACGAATAAATACAAATAAAATACAAATAAATATAACAAATAAAATACAAATAAATATAAAATTTTATACGACAATGTTTTTATTCGTTAAAAAGTTATTTTAAGTTTTATCGATTAAAAACAAATAAATACTAAAAATATGCAATTAAATACAAAATAAGTAGCAACTTGTACAGTTATATTGTAAGAGCCATATTAATGTGCAAGGTAGTGCGATTTTAATCTGAATTTGAAAATGAAATTATATGTATAGATGTAAATGTTTTTTGTTCGGATGTTTGTAACTCAGTGACGCAAAAATGGCTGAGCGAAATTTCAGATAGAGTTAGTTGAAGCATGTGTTTAAATACGGATTTCCTCAATAAAATTCGGTATTTTAGGTTAGAGCATCGATATATCGCCGGAGCATGTATTAAATACGCGTTTCCTTAATATATGAATACAATAATTCTGTTAATTGGTTGTACGTCTTGTGAGTCCGCACGGGTAAGTACTACCACCCTGCCTATTCCTGCCGTGAAGCAGTAATGCGTTTCCATTTGAATGGTGATGCAGTCGTTGTACCGTAAAAAAATCGGTTGTCTGTAAAGTCGGTTTACTGACGATAGTTGAACGTGACAACGTCATAAGAAAATACTGATGGAATGATTTCATTTTTCAATTATCGCAATTATCGTTGCTATAAACAATTGACACCACATTCACTTTTCACTGAACTTCATACCTACTTGACGAAAACATGTTTTTTTTTTTTTTTTATTGCCTTTGTAGGCAGACGAGCATACGGCCCACCTGATGGTGAGTGGTTACCGTCGCCCATGGACTTCAGCAATGCCAAGGGCAGAGCCAAGCCGCTGCCTACCGCTACGCCTCGCCTCAGAGCGAGGTAACGCCGCATGAGTCATGTTTTTTCGTGCGTGCAGCCGGCTCCATCGAATTATAAGACGTTGTCACGTCAAAACCTTAGAACTCATGTCTCGAGTTAGGCGGCGGCATTTACGTTGTAGATATGTCTATGGGCTCCGGTAACCTGTTAACACCAGGTAGGCTGTGAGCTCGTCCACCAATCTAAGCAATAAAAAAATGTATTTACATCGTTACAAGGCTTACTAATGCGAAGTCATACATGCGAATTCTCACAAACTACCAAGTGTCATTTTGAATAAATTAGCATAGTTCATTAAATATTTGCTCGTGAAATAATGACGTTGCCAATAAGTTACGCTTCAGAAATAATACCTATGTCGCGGCTTTTCGTATTTCGCCTTAATCTACATTTGCTTTGTGGGTAAAACATGTCGTCTTAAGTAATACGCCATACCACCAATACGGTTACGTGAGGCAGGGACGACTTTTACGTCTTTTAGGTTAGGTAATCTATAAGGTAAACAGACTTGAATGGTCTCTTCGAAAGAGGATATCCGAGTGAAGAGTGTGAGTGCAGAGATGACGTATGATAGACTTCAATTTTAAAAGAGGACATGCAGTGTCGACTCCACATAGGGGCTTAAGGTAAGAAGATGATTTTTTTATTTTTTTTATTGCTTAGATGGGTGGACGAGCTCACAGCCCACCTGGTGTTAAGTGGTTACTGGAGCCCATAGACATCCACAACGTAAATGCGCCACCCACCTTTAGATATAAGTTCTAAGGTCTCAAGTATAGTTACAACGGCTGCCCCACCCTTCAAACCGAAACGCATTACTGCTTCACGGCAGAAATAGGCAGGGTGGTGGTACCCACCCGCGCGGACTCACAAGAGGTCCTACCACCAGTAATTACCCAAATTATAATTTTGCGGGTTTCATTTTTATTACACGATGTTATTCTTTCACCGTGGAAGTCAATCGTCAACATTTGTGACAGAAATATGTGTAACATTGAAGATGACACATTATCGCTATAAGACGGCCGGTGTACTGGTATCGTGACAATGCGGTTGTGCCCGTATTCAAATCCCGAAGGTGGGTATCAAGTTTGTTAATAAAATACGGCCCAGATAGTGTTAATTGATTACCAGAGCCTTTTTTTATTGACCTTGTAAGCAGACCAGCGTGCGGCCCACCTGATGGTGAGTGGTTACCGTTGCCTATGGACTTCAGGAATACCAGGGGCAGAGCCAAGCCGCTGCCTACAACATCTATAGGCATTACTACGTAAATGCGGCCATCCACCCGTTGGCGCCTTAAGTATATACCAATTACGCAAACTGTGTAGTTATTCCGGGTTTGATTTTTTTACACGATGCTATTGCGTCGTCATAATATTTCTTAAATGTAGATAAAGAACTCCGGTAGTTTGGCGTCAATCGATACGAGATCGCTGGAAGCTTAAGGGGGCTTAAGCTAAGGGGGACGATTAGGTGACCTCACAGGCTCAACCTGAGAGAAGTTGCTAACACCAGCCCTAGCAAGAGCAAGTGCTTCGCATATACTACCACCGGATCGAAACCGCGACCCACTGAGCAGACACGGTGGGCTGCGTGGGATACCAGTACACTATTAGAAACACAGCCCATACGAAACCACGAAACTTGAAAGGAGATAATATAAAATCGTG
Organism: Bombyx mandarina; assembly: GCF_030267445.1. Classification (NCBI taxonomy): domain Eukaryota; kingdom Metazoa; phylum Arthropoda; class Insecta; order Lepidoptera; family Bombycidae; genus Bombyx; species Bombyx mandarina. The sequence goes on from NC_143226.1 coordinate 10,633,693, forward strand.
GAAATAACAATTAATGTAATGTTTCTTATCCTGTTGATACTAGTCAGGATATTAGAGCGTAGTTTTAAAAATTTTGATATTATCATTGGACCTTGATGCACCTGTAAATTTTTAAGCTGATTCGAAGTCTTGAAATCGATAAATCCTGGTCCACCCATCAAATCAATAAAAATAAAAACTCAGTTGCATCGTCTATCAATTGAACAACTCTTAAAATCTTAACTACTGCAGAACGGACCAATGTTTCGGAGCTTACGACATCATATTAGAATTGAAATCGAATATTTATTAGTTACTAGCTGACCCGGCAGACTTCGTAGTGCCTGAATCGATAAATAAAAGACCTAAGCTTTTGTATAAAATAAACTTAAAACAAACAAAAGGAATCCGTCCGACGGGGGACACATCAAAGGAAAAACAAAATTGTTATTTTTATTTAATTCCGAACATTTTCATATTTATCTAACCTTTTAAACCTTCTCTGGACCTCCACAAATAATTCAAGACCAAAATTAGCCAAATCGGTCCAGCCGTTCTCGAGTTTTAGCGAGACTAACGAACAGCGATTCATTTTTATATATTAAGTATACATTACGCACTAGCGACCCGCTCTCGCTTCGCTTCGGGAACTGTAATTTATTACTTATTGATCTTATTGAATTCTCTTTTATACAAATCTGGGCCTGACAGTAACAAACAAAAAACCTGATCTTTCCTCTCCTTATATTCATGGTTTACTATTTTGGTAATAATAACTTACAAATAAAAGATAGATATATGCTGTCACGGGTTTTTTGTAGGACTATTTAAGATAAGCATTTACATTTTCATTATATACGTGTCACTCCAACGGCTTTTGCAGCGCATGCCAAAACAGATTTTGGCAGACTTTTTTTCTTTTATTTGCCACTTATCGTTATATTTTGGGTAATTCACACTTTAGCTTTATAAATTATAGCCTATGTGTTATTGTGATGTTTTTTTTTTATTGCCTTTGTAGGCAGACGAGCATACGGCCCACCTGATGGTGAGTGGTTACCGTCGCCCATGGACTTCAGCAATGCCAAGGGCAGAGCCAAGCCGCTGCCTACCGCTTAATACTCTCCACAAGCCTCGTTTGAAAAAGGACATGTCATAGCGCTCGGGAAACACCGTGGAGGGGAGCTCATTCCATAGCCGGATGGTACGTGGCAAAAAAGATCTCTGGAAACACACTGTGGATGACCGCAGTGGCTCCAGGTAGTATGGATGAACTCTACTCCGGTGGCGGGCGGTGCGATGGTAAAAACGAGACGTTGGTATCATCTCGAACAATTCCTCAGAGCATGTGTCAGCTATATTATTGTAAATTTTCATCAAGATCCATTCTGTAGTTTTTGCGTGAATGAGTAACAAACATACAACCATATGTACATGCTTACTAAGTTTCTAGTTTATAATATAATTGGGATAAAATTAGACAAAAAAACACGCATATGATATTTTAATTAGAGCTTATACTAGGTAGTACATGTGCGTTAGGCATCTGATTGTTTGACTACATTAATTTGTATTTGGTTAAAGGCACTGATTGAATTATAAATTATCGATTCATTGCTAAATGAATTTATCAACTACATGGACACATTACAGAAATACGCTCTATTGTATATTCATTTATACTATAAAACGTATGTATGTAGGTATATGTTGGTTCTAGAACGTCCTCGGCAAAGGAATGGCATGATTTGAAAAAAAAATTAACTCATATAAATGACTAGCGACCCGCCCTCGCTTCGCTTCGGAAACATTAAAACACACATGAAACCAAAAAAATAAAATTTTTTTTTTTTTTAAAAAAGCCTATGTTCATCAGGGACAATGTCGGCTTCTAATGGAAAAAGAATTTTTCAAATCGGTCCAGTAGTTTCGGAGCCTATTCGAAACAAACAAACAAACAAATCTTTCCTCTTTATAATATTAGTATAGATTATTTTTTTAATCTTGCGACGACGTTAGTCTAATGTCTAATGTAACCACCTTCTTCTCTAATAGCTATAACCACTTACTACCTGGTGTTAAGTGACTACCGAAGCACAGTTGTCAACGTTAATTCCACCTTCAACTTGGACATGAGTTCTAAGACCAAGTTTAATTGTACAACGGCTGCTAATAAACAGGGCAATGGTACCTAAAAATCCGGGCTAACTAGACGCCCTACCACCAGTAAAAACCTTATTTCCATCTTGTGATCTAAAAAAAAACTATAACATTTATTTTAAAAAAATACGTGAAATGTTTTTTTTGTGAATTTACTGGTGGTAGGACCTCCTGTGAGTCCGCGCGGATAGGTACTACCACCCTGCCTATTTTTGCCGTGAAGCAGTAATGCGTTTCGGTTTGAAGGGTGGGGCAGCCGTTGTAACTATACTAAGACCTTACAGCTTATATTTCAAGATGGGTGGCGCATTTACGTCGTAGATGTCTATGGGCTCCAGTAACCACATAACACCAGGTGGACTGTGAGCTCGTCCACACATCTAAGCAATAAAAGTGAAAAAAATAATCGAATTAGGTTGTGGTCACAACTTACCGCATCACAGACAACAAGTGAACCGGGAAATAGCAGACGGCGAACATTATCACAACTGACACCAACATTTTAGCTGCCTTCCTTCTAGAACGGAGTTGTGCTAAAACAAACAGAAAATATTCATGAGTTCGAACGCCCCCGTCCACTTGAAGTTAAGCAGCTTCCACTGGTGGTAGGACCTCTTGTGAGTCCACACGGATAGGTACCACCACCCTGCCTATTTTTGCCGTGAAGCAGTACGCGTTTCGGTTTGAAGGGCGGGGCAGCCGTTGTAACTATACTGAGACCTTACAGCCTATATCTCAAGGCGGTGGCGCATTTTCGTTGTAGATGTCTATGGTCTCCAGTAACCATTTAACACCAGGTGGGCTGTGAGCTCGTCCATCCATATAAGCAATAAAAAAAAGAGAGTCCACAGGGGTCTCAATGTCGTGACCCACTTTGAGACAGTGAGAGTGGGTAATAAAAAAACCGTTATTATACCCATGTCAGAGCAAATTTCGGCCTTTAGCTTGAACCTCTTATTTCCAGCACAGCGCGCTTCCAATCCCTCTTTAACCATGGCTCAAGTGATATCCCAAGGCAGACGATGACGTAATGATTCCCGAAGCCGAAACTTATATGATGCGAAAACAGCATTAACTCTCTATCTGCCATGTTCCCTCGTCACTATAAATATCATGTCACTAGATCGCTTATTGTAATACATTACGTAAAATTATTTTATTTTTGTTATATAAATCAACGTAAATATCATTTTTTGTATCAGACGAGAGTATGGCCTAGCTGATAGTAAGTAGACACTGTAGCAGGTGGACATCAGCAATTTTACTGATGCTAGGACCTCTTGTGAGTCGGCACGGGTAGGTACCACCGCCCCGCCTATTTCTGACGTGAAACAGTAATACGTAATTAAACTTGAGACCTTAGCACTTATATCTCAAGGTGGGTGGTGCATTTATATGGTAGATGTCTATGGGCTCCAGTAACCAATTAACATCAGGTAGGCTATGAGCTCGTACACCCATTTAAGCAATAAATCAAAAGCTAAGAGCACAGCCTAACAACTGTCTGTTGCTGAAAATGCCTAGTAAGCTTTTACGGGCGCTTTTAAGCCATCACGGCTTTGTTGGTGATCCGGGATGCAGCTCCGCCTCCACAGTAAAATATTATGTTCCAAAAATGAGATAAAGGAGAAGAAACAGGGCTGAATACCAAATACTGGCCAGGTCACACTAGGCCTATATACCATCACCGTAATTTCTTACATACTCTATACCGCATTTTTTTGCTTGGATCGGTAGACGAGCTCATAGCCCACCTGGTGTTAAATGGTTACTGGAGCCCATAGACATCTATAACTTATATTTCAAGGTGGGTACCTTGAAATATCAGTTCTAAGGTCTCAAGTATAGTTACAACGGCTGCCCCACCCTTCGAACCGAAACGCATGCTTCACGGCAGGAATACGCGGGGTGGCGGTACCTACCCGTGCGGACTCACAAGAGGTCCTACCACCAGTAATAACCCATCAGATAAATAATATTTAACCCATCACACGTTGGTTTGACACGAAACCAAAATCTTTTAAATATTCCGAAAACTATTGAATTTCATCGGAAAATTATTCATACCCCGAAACGCGCCAAATATCCTTCGACGTTGAAAATTAAGATCCTTCGTAAATTTCTCATCTTACGCGTTGCTTTTGAGTATCGTTTCCAAGAAATTAATTTCGATTATTAAAATGTAATAAGAAACTTGCTGTTTAGTTATGGCGAAAACATTTTTGTGCAATTCGTAAAAGAGGTGGCTTTTCGAAGTGATCATCTCAATATTTTTTCCTCCCTACTTAATCTTTGGTAGCTTTTTTTTCTCTCCTACCTATGCTGATAGCCTTGAGAGGCTATTTCATCTTCTTCTTGACGTGTAGTTAAGCTCACGAGGCTCAAACCGGGAATGTTGCTAACACCGGCCTTAACAAGAGCAGTGCTTCGCAGAATCTACCACCGGATCGGAAACGCGAGTCACTGGGAAGATCCGGCAAGAAACTCAGTGGGCTGTGTCTATAGCTTAATTCACTCGTCGAGCCCTTCGTCGTAAACGACGAGTTACAAGGACGGTGACCGGTGCTTGTGGTCCCTAAAAGCACCGTTAATGGATTGGGAGGATCCGTAAGGAAGTGTTTTGGTAGCATAAGGGGCTATTCCAACTACGCGTGGACTGCTAACGGAGCTCAATCTGGGAGGACTTACTAACACGGGCTAGTAGCTGTAGTAAGACAGACTAGTTGCAAGAGCTGTGCTTGCTTCGCTGAATCTACCACCAAATTCGAATTGCGACCCACTGAGAAGATCCGGCAAGTAACCTAGTCGGTTGTCTCTACGGGGTAGGCTGGACGTCGAAATCTTCGACGAATTTGACCAGAACGGTAACCGGTCCTTGAAGTGCCTAAATGTGCTGAGATTGGTACGGGATGGTCGGATAGGATATGTCTGAGGTCACGGCGGTTTTGGGTCGTCTCGTCATATGGGTCGGTTATGTAAGTAGGCGACCACAATAAGGAATCTAATGAAATGAAAATGAATTATTTGAACAACAAGTCCATTTATGTCCTTTAACTGGTGGTAGTACCACATGTGAGTCCGCACGGATAGGTACCACCACTCTGCCTATTTCTACCGTGAAGCAGTAATGCGTTTCGGTTTGAAGGGTGGGGCAGCCGTTGTAACTATATATATATAATTTTTTTTTCCTACCTAAACTGATAGCCTTGAGAGGCTATGTCAGCGTAACCCTAACTTTAGTAGGTGAGCTCACGGGGCTCAACCTGACGATGTTGCTAACACGAACCCTAGCAAGAGCCGTGCTTCGCAGAATCTACCACCGGATCGGAAAACGCGACCCACTGAGAAGATCCGGCGAGAAACTCAGTGGGCTGTGTCTAAGAGTTAATTTACTCGTCGAGCCCTTCGTCGCAAGCGACGGGTTCGACGAGAACGGTGACCGGTGCTTGAAGTACCTAAAAGCACCGTTAGTGGATCGGGAGGATCCGAGATGACGTGTTTTGGGCGACGTCGACTGCTTTCCATTCTGTCCGCAGGATCGGGAATGTAGTTACCGGCGGCCACGATGAGAGGGTTCTCGTGTCGTGCCGCTTTATCGAAGTGGCGCATGGACGCCGACTGTAGATACTTACTGATGGACTCTAAGTCCAGGTCGTCATGGAGGTCGACGTTCCTGACGAACCACGGGGCTCCGACGGCTATCCTGCAAAAACGGGATTGAATGATTTGGAAGGATTTTAAGTGTATGCGGGCCGCGTGAGCGAACACTACACTTGCATAGGTCATGACGGGGCGTATGCAAGTTTTGTAGAGTGTCACCTTATTTCTAAGGGACATTTTACTTCGCCTACATATCATCGGGTAGAGACGTCCTAGAATGAAGGCGGCACGGTCGCGTACCGTCTTGATGTGGGGGCGGAATGTCATCCTACTGTCGAGGGTGACGCCTAAGTATTTGACCTTCGGGGCCCACGGTATGGGCTGGTCGAACATCGTGATTGGGCGAACGGCGGGGGCGGGGGTATTGACGCGCCTAGTCGGGAGGGGGATGCTCAGCGTGGTGTTCGGAGGGCGACCCCTTTTGAAGAGCACCGCTGTGCTTTTCGTGGGGTTGATGTCGATGCGCCACTTCCGGAACCACTGTCCCATGGTGGTAGCTGCGGTCTGAAGTCGTCGATGAAGCAACGCCTTATTCCTACACGAGTAGTAGATGGCGGTGTCATCGGCGAAGAGCGCCAGATGGGTCTCCGGAGACCGGGGTATATCATTGATATACAAACTGAATAGTAACGGGGAGAGGACGGAGCCTTGCGGGACTCCGGCTGTGACGTGACGGGGCCGGGAACGCGTTCCCTCGACTCGATATCGGAACGAACGGTTCGACAAGTAGTCTCGTATGATGAGCACGAGTCTGTCTGGCACTCCCATGTTATACAGTTTGTATATCAAACCGTTGTGCCAGACTTTGTCGAACGCCTTCGCTATATCGAAGAAGAGGGCTCCTGTCGGAATGGGTTTCCGCCTGTTCAGCCCTAGTAAGATGTGCTCCGTGAGGCGGTGCACTTGATGGACGCACGAGTGTCTGGCGCGGAATCCAAACTGCTCGTCTATAAGAATTTTATTCGCGGATACGAAGTCCCAGAGGCGTTTACGAAGGAGCCGTTCGTATAATTTGCCTATCGCCGGGAGGAGACTGATGAGGCGGTAACTCGCGGTTTCGTTCTTTGGTTTGCCCGGCTTGTGTATGCCGATAACGTCCGCTTCTTTCCACGCCGCGGGAAAGATGCAGTTCGTCATAGCAGCATTTAGTATGTGGCCAACATCGTTATCAGTTGGGCTGGTAACAATTTAAGCGCGCGGTTGCGGATGCCGTCGGAGCCGGGAGCTTTCCGTGGTTGTAGGCTATCGATCGCCTCCTTGACCTCGGAAGTGGTAATGGGGGGTAACGCGTCCGAGGGCGGCAGGGAAGCTCTGCGCTCGACCTCCCTGTCGACGAACTCGGTGTGTTCGGGGTCCGCGTGTTGAGTGCTGGTGGTGCACTGTTCTTGCAGTGCATCGGCCAGCAACTCTGCCTTGTCATCGTCATCGTAAGCCGGTGATTGGCCTGAGGGGCGTACGAGAGGCAGCATAGTGGCTATAGTTTCGGACTTGAGGGTCCTAGCTAGTCGCCAGTATGCTTGGTGAGTGGGCGCGAGTTCTTCTAAATAACTATCCCAGTTTTCGTTTCGGGCGTCGCTTAAGCGGGATTTGACCTCCCGCTGTAAGCGACGCATCCGAGTCCGGTTTGAATCCGTGGGATATCGATCGTAGGCCCGGATTGCCGCGTTTCTAACTCTTACGAGGTCCCTAAGATCGGGGGAAAGTCTGATGCGGTGGAAGCAGTCCTCCACATCGACTTGCTTAGAAGATCTTATGATCGCCGTCGAGACGTGATCAGTGAAGATGTTTATGGATTCGACGGTATCCTCGGGGGATGGAGTTGAATCCGGGCCGCAAGGGAGGATTGGTGGAGCGGTGTCAGCTAAGCACGTGCCCAGCTTCTTCCAATCCACCATGGTCCTCGTATCTGGTTCTCGGTTGACTGGGCGACCGAGCTGCATTACGACAGGTCGGTGGTCTGAGTCGAGTTCTGACATTGCCTCGATGGAGCGCAAGCGCAGAGTTACGTTCCTCAGCAGTGCCAGATCTATTGTGCTCGGACGACGCGCGGCGTTGTACGGATAGCACGTGGGGGTCGGGGGGTTGAATATTTCGAATGTGAGGTCGTCTATGAACGCGTCGAGACGCCTACCGTTCACATTCGTGCGATGGCAGTTCCACCTAGTGTGGTGGCAATTTAAATCGCCTGCCAGGATGACCGCGTCCCCCATACCGAGCAGTGTCTCGAGGTCACTGCTCAGGAGGGGTTTGTCAGGGGGGAGATAAACGGATGTGATGACGATCGGCTGGTGTCCCGTCAGCGCGATGCGGCACACTGACGCCTCGATATGTAAGAGCGAGGGAGTATCGAGAGGGACGCAGTGCAGGGCCCTCCTATAGTAAATGACAGTCCCGCCCTTGCGGGTGGAGAGTCTGTCATTCCTAACCATGACGTAATTCGCGACTTTGGGGTCGCGACGCGAGGGCTTTAGGAAGGTCTCCTGCACCAGAAGGATGTCGATGAGATTATCGCGGAGAAACTCATATACTTGGTCGCGCTGACGCGCGAGTCCGTTAGCATTATTGAATGCTAACTTTAAGGAACGCGGTTTTTCCCTACCGTTGTTGGCCATTGATTACCGGTAATCAAGCCAGCGTACGCTGGACGGACTCGATGACGTCCATATGGTCGAACGTCGCGTATAGGCGGTCATCGGCCGTGACCGCCCTGCGCATGGCGTCGGCGAACGAGCGCATGCGATCGATGTTAATCGCGGCGATATAATCACGCACGATTGAGAAGTCGTTTACGGCAGGCCGCGCGGGGCCGGGGCGAGGCGCGGGACCGGGCGCGAGGGCGGGGCGCGGCGCGAGCAGGGGCTGGGGTGCCGGTGGTTTTCCTGCCAACGTGAGCGGCAGCGGTTTTGCCCACGCGGAGACGGTGGGCACCGGTGCCGGCACGAAGGCAGGTTTCGGCGCGCGGGGCGCCGAAGTTTTTGGGCCGACGGTTTTTGATGGCGCGTTGGCCAGACGCTTCCGCGGGGCCTTGGGGCATCCGCGGTAGTTGGCCGTGTGACCCTGCTTTTGGCAGAGCACACAGCTCGGTGGTTCGGTCGCGGCCTCCTTGACCCGCGAGCAGTCGGCTGTCGCGTGGTCACCGAGGCACTTTACGCACCGCGGACGCGCGTGGCAGTTGCGCGCGGAGTGGCCATAAAGTTGGCACCTATGGCACTGTCCGGGAGTGCCTTTTTTGTGTGGGGCCTCGACGGTGACCCCTGATAAACCGCAAACGGTGCGGAGGCTTGAGGCAATTCGTTTGCCTTCGGCGGTTGGTTCCAACGCGACGAGAACCATGTTATACGCGAATTTGTCGCGCCCGCTGTGCATACGGTGCACACTTACGATCGGGTACGCTTGCCTGATTAGGTCTTCCTTGATTAGCTCGACGTCGAGCTCTTTTGGTACTCCGCGTATTACTACGCGGAGCTCGCGGTCCTCCTGGAGTGCATAGGTGTGGTAACCTATGCTCTCCTTTCGGAGGTAAGAAGTGAGGGCCCTATGGTCGCCCGACGTTGCGACCTTTATTTGTATCCCGTGCGCGAGATTACGCGCTTGGGAGTAGTTAATTTTGTTGGCCGTAAGGGCCTGGGATACCCGGTTCCACGACGACTTTTCCCGCAGGATGACCGGCGGCGGCGCGGCGATTTTATTGACGGGCGCGGGTTTCGGCGACGGAGTTGCGCGGCGAGGGGAGTCGGGTGAGACCACGACTTTAGGACGCGACGCGTTCGCGGCCTTGGGCTGTTTTGGCGCCGTGGACGGTTCCACGGCACGGGCGCGTTTTTTGGCGCGCGTGACGGTTTTGAACCCATCGGAGGTTCCGGGCTGCGGGCTCGTCGCGGACTCGAAGTCCATCTCCAATCCGGTATCGGAGTCTGAACCGGAGTTGGCGATTGACGACGCGACGGACGAGATCGGTGTAAACGTCGCGGGTGCGTTAGGCGCCTCGCTGGCGCTAGGCGCTTCATGAGTGAATACGTGCGCTCGAAATGGATTTGGGGGCGGGGCATGTTTGCGCGGCTCTGAACGACGCGGCGAGGGACGCAGGCGGGGGGGAACTTGCGCGGGCGGCCCTGTAGGCCGCGAATTCGGCCGTGAGGTTAGATAGCACCGGGTACTTCTCGGCAAGTAACCCGAGAAACCCTAATAGCTCTTCTTCCATTTTTCGGTTTTTTTTTTGCCCGGGGGGGGCGTCCCCGGGACTTAAGGCACACTCGCCGAAAGGCGAGTCCCCTGAGTAGGAGTTATGCCCCCTGTGCTGTGCCAGCAACAAGGGGGGGAGTGCCTTTGCCGTGAAAACGGCAGTCGGCTGGGGATTGGGGTGGAAGTTGGGAAGGTGGGGCCCCACTGGGTTGTGAGTGCCACAACAAGCGGTGATCGCAGTGGGGGTTCAGTCTTTAAAAAGACTGTTTTGCTCGCCGAATAATATAAATAAATTTAATAATATGGTATGAGTGAAATGATAGTGAGGTTGTCGTTTCGAATGCAAAACTAACGAACACGAAATACGCTTTACCGATTCAAGGTCGCGATGCCAGCGACAGAGCGTCCGGAATGCAAAACAACGTCAACGACAATGTCGTGCAATCCAAACACACAATCGCGACAGCAGCGACAATTTCTCGGGAAAACGCGTCCGGGCTCAACCGTGTTGCGATCGGAACTGTAACTATACTGAGACCTTAGAACTTATATCTCAAGGTGGGTGTCGCATTTACATTGTGGATGTCTATAGGCTCCAGTAACCACTTAACACCAGGTGGCGCTGTGAGTTCATCAACACATCTAAGCAATAAAAAAAAATAAAAAAAACATTGTAATATATTTAAAATTAACAAAACAAATAAAAACTTAAATGATTAATAAATAATTATCAGTTGAAAACATTTAAATATTCGTTTCAAACTGATACCTATTTAGACTCAACCATCATTATTTTTATTTTTATTTAGTCCGCAAGTGAACTATGTTACAATGGCTCAAGTACTGACAGTCATAACGGTCTGCTAATGTTTTATGACTTGATATAAGCAGTAAGACCTATTAGAGTGGTTACAAGCAGCCTTGATAATGTCGACAACTGGTGGGTACCAGTTTTGATACCATCATCTCATTTTAACATCGCACCGCCCGCCATCGGAGTAGAGTTCATCCATACTACCTGGAACCACTGCGTTCATCCACAGTGTGTTTCTAGAGATCTTTTTGCCACGTACCATCCGGCTATGGAATGAGCTCCCCTCCACGGTGTTTCCCGAGCGCTATGACATATCCTTCTTCAAACGAGGCTTGTGGAGAGTATTAAACGGTATGCAGCGGCTTGGCTCTGCCCCTGGCATTGCTGATGTCCATGAGCGATAGTAACCACTCACCATCAGGTGAGCCGTATGCTCGTCTACCTACAAGGGCAATTAAAAAAATGTTTGAAGTCTTAATTACAATTTTATGTTACGACCGCCTTGTAATTTGACCGAAGGATTGACTGACGGTATATGCCGGGCAGGATGCCCACAAAACATCCTCCCATCGCAAATTTCCCTTTTCAATATAATATATAAACTTTTTTATCAGAGCAATAGTATTAATATTATTTATCGTCAACTGTTTATCTTTTGACGTTATTATCAAAGTGAAAACAACGCATCGTCATTTAACAATAAGGACGACAATAAATTAGAAATGATATAGAATGTCATTTTTGTTTAATCGTAATTCTTTTTGTGTGCTGCTTAAAGTGCAGCTCTTACAAGAGATCATAAATAACGTACCTTAGATTGGGGGGGGAATTGGGACTCTTTCCAAATTCAACAAAAATGTTCAATGGTTTTTATTAGGGTAATACCAATAAAATTAAAATTAAAATGGTTCCGGAGGCTTAAATTTTTACATAGGAAGCGTTATTATACATAGTTCATTACAAAGTATGCACAAAAACTGAAAAAACTAGCTTTACCTGATTCACTTTGGCTTTGGGGTGAATCAGGTTTCGCATGGGGACAATAGAGTTTTTCGATAGGGCTGGCATTATTTAGTTGTTAAGTAGGTACCTAACTTTATGTAACTAACTTTTTAATATCTATAATGTGTTACAAAACTATGATGACCAAAATTAAACTATTTAATATTCTTAAACACTAAATAAAAGTCATTTTCAGTTCAACAAATTTAAATCTAACAACTCAACAAAAGTATTGTGACATCCCAGATTTGTCCCTATTCTAACTCTAGTCTCTATTCCCCCCAATCTACTGTATTGATATTTTGACATTGAAACTAGGGATCGGAGCCTTAATTGCTGGTACAATAGCTATCATTTTAGATCTACTATCTATCTTTCAAACGCGAGCAATATACATACCTCAAATTGCTTATTTCCGAAATTGGAACTCATAAATCAACTATTTATATAGGCTTTCGGCAAAATGTAGGTATTTTGCATTCTGCTCCCTTTAGACTCTAATTATTCATTGCTGTTATGTTACAAAAACCGTCTATTGACAGCATTTACATACCGAATGTGCATTGGATATTATTATACTGGTCATGTTCGACATTTTACGAGGCGAAACAAAAGGGGATACACACTTTTTTTAAGAAAGCAATTTTGCTAATGTTAATGGCGACAAAATACGAATAGTTTATTTAATTTAGCAGGCGCCTAACATCAAGGAATTCTTTTGCGCTTACCTCAAACAAATAGCTGATATCCAAATATTTACAGCGATAAATGCAAAACGCGTGTGATGTGTGTTTGTGTTTTCTTTTACAAAGTGATGATACGTAATCGATATCCACCCACGATAATTAAGAGGCACGCGAGCTTTCATTCGTTTAGTATAGTGTTATTACATTACGTGCCTGCTTGCTTGTTGAACAACTAAAGTGGCAGACTGGTGATAGGACCACTTGTGAGTCCGCGCGGGTAGGTACCACCACCCCGCCTATTTCTGCCGTGAAGCAGTAATGCGTTTCGGTTTGAAAGGTGGGGCAGCCGATGTAACTATACTGAGACCTTAGAACTTATATCTCAAGATGGGTGGCAGCATTTACTTTGTAGATGTCTATGGGCTCCAGTAACCGCTTAACAGCAGGTGGACTGTGAGCTCGTCCACCCGTCTAAGCAATAAAAAAAAAGATGAAAGCTTCAGTTGTTCCGTATAGGTACGCCCAAAAATTTGATTTCGTCGCTTCGATATGAATGCATGGATATTTTGGTCCATTGATGATCTATCAAATGACTAGTGGCGGAAATAAAGTGGCGGATGAAAAGCGATTGCATGCAGCAGAGATGCGAATGTTGCGATGGATGTGTGGAGTAACGAGAATGGATAGAATACTGAATGAATATGTTAGAGGAAGTCTGAAAGTGGCACCTGTGAAAGAGAAGCTGAGAAGTGCGCGTTTGGGATGGTATGGACATGTAATGAGACGAAATGGAAATGAGGTTGGTAAGAGAGTGTTAACTATGAACGTGGAAGGATATAGAGGAAGAGGTAGACCTAAGAAGAAATGAATGGATTGTGTGAACGTTGATATGTGTAAGAGGGGAGTGAGCGAAGAAATGGTATGTGATAGAAGAGTATGGAAGGAGAAAACATGTTGCGCCGACCCCAGGTGACTGGGAGAATGACAGGAGAATGGTGATGATTATGATGACGACATTGCGCGGCTGCGTATTCTTAGGGACTCTTAAAACTGAACACAACTTAAGCATGTAGTACCGCATGCCAATGCAATGGACCGGCCAATAAATTAAAACCACAAAACCACGCTGGGAGGTCCCCTAATTGGGTGTAGTAGTATGACTTCGAGCAGGGAGAGATGGTAGGACATCGTGAGACACGTCCAGTCCACCCTCTCCAACACTGCATAACGATCGGACCACTCCGTCAAGAGTCACACGTATGAGAAGAAAAACCGCATGTGACTGTCACAGAATTGTTGTGACTTTTTATTTCTTAGACGGGTGAATGAAGTCACGTCCCACCTATGTGGGACGCTTAGTGCGAGTTTTTTAACGTTGCCGATAGCGTAAAAGTTAACTCAAATTTGTATGCAGTTGGAACAGCACCCTTAGCGGCAAACTTAGGCAAACGTTCCAACTTCATACAAATTTTAGTTAACTTCTACGCTATTCAGAACGGTAAAATCTCGCACTAAGCACACAGGTGTTTAGTAGTGGAGTCCGTAGACATAAATTTCAGCCACCGATCTTGAGACATGAGTACCCGCTGTCTCAGATTTTTTTTATTGCCCTTGAGACAGAAGAGCGTACGACCCACCTGATGGTGAGTGGTTACCGTCGCCCATGGACTTCAGCAATGCCAGGGGCAGAGTCAAGCCGCTGCCCCTACCGCATAGTTCAGTTCAGTACTATACCGCATATCCTTCAAATCGAAACGCATTACTACTTCGATACAGAAATATACATAGTGATGGTATTTACCCCATATGGACCCACAAGACGCCCTACCACCAGTAATCACGCAAATTATGTTTTTTTTTTGCGGATTTGATACTGCACGATATTATTAAAACGCTTCTCTTGTTGTGTGACCAACCAGTCTTACTGTGAAGTATATTTCGATACCTCACATAATTCAAGGGTTGGCAGAAGAATTATTTTGTTCGTTAAGCTTAAGTACTCTTTATTCCGAAAATATGTAGAACTTTTTTCTCTTCGATTCAATTATTCTAACAGAACACTATTTACAGCTTTTGGCTTGATATAATGTTTGTGGAACACCCTGTATAATCGAAATAGAATCTTAAAGCCGTGTTCTAATCGAAAGTGTATTAAGATGAAATTTTATTAAGGTTCTTGGATGAGCCGGCATCTCAAGCCCTGTGAAACTAATAGTATATATCAATCTATTAAGTCTTATCGTAAAATTGACTTGGTAAGAATTAATGACGGATCAAAACACACATCTTGGAAATAACAAAAAAGCAATTAATGACGTACTCAGTTCTGCAGTGGCCAGTTTCTTTGTGTCGGCCTGTCCGGGAATTCCGTTGGAGCTCCAAAGCACCCTCGCTATCTGATGATACGCGACGGCCATGAGCACGAGGGGTAGTCTGTTAAGCAAAATAAAGTATCAGTCTTCAAAAGCATACATTACCTCATACATTTAGCTACAATAACTTCGCACTTTTACTCTAATAAAATGACAACCTTATAACGTGAACTTATAAAATCTAAGTCTAACCCACAGACACAGCCCACTGAGTTTCTCGCCGGATCTTCTCAGTGGGTCGCGTTTCCGATCCGGTGGTAGATTCTGCGAAGCACTGCTCTTGCTAGGGCCAGTGCTAGCAACACTTTGGCTTAAGCCCCGTGAGCTCACCTACATGTTAGGGCTAATCTGAAATAGCCTCTCAAGGCTATCAGCATAGGTAGGAAAGAAGTCTAAGCATGTATAAACCTAAATAGTATTTTATATCGATGCTGCAAAATATCATCAAAAATTAGTTCTAAGCGAGCAAAGTCTCAAAAGAAAACAAAACGCGATAAAGAAAAATCACTTTCCATCTATACAGATTGACGTTGAATTTATTTTATCAAGCTCCGCTTTGACGATCCAGGGCAGCGGAACGCGAGGCTCACGAAAAATGACAGTATTCGTTAGCCAACTTTTTATTTCCAACGATTGTTTTGTTTTCATTAAGAATAACAAACTCTGAGGTTGAATTGTAATATTTCCGTGTTTACGTTTACGTTTATAATTAATTTTGAGAACCCTTGGATTGGCATCACTTTACGCTTTTTTTTTTGGTCAGGTGGAAATCGCTGGACTCCCACCCTCCACTCGAGATAGTGGGCGGGATATGTCGGAGTCGAAGCGACCAAGAACTCATGAAAAGGCAAAGGGGGAAGAGTGGAGTGCTTAGTGCGGAGCACATCTCTCCGATCACCCCCCCCTCGGGACGCCGGCCCGGCAGTCGTTGGCGCCACGACCACCAGCCCTCTCAGTCGGCAGGTTATCCGGAGCCCACCTAGATGGCGCCGGATAAAGTGGTTATCTTACGGAATACTCCGTTAGGTCAGAACCAGCGCGGGTCGCGGATAGCCGGCCTGCCATCACCCGGATGCTCTCGCGTAAAACGCGTGCAGAGCAGCTTGCACGTCGTCTTCTTAGGCCCCCTTCGCCGGTCCCCAGACCGACATATGAGGGGTACCCGAAACACTTAGAGATCCAGTTACTTTACGCTATGAGCTTGAAGGTTTACAACTCTGTTTCTTCCGCAAAGCGAATTTCGATTTGAAGACTCGGTCAGGACTTGTCCTAATAGAAAAATTAACTAATTTCCGGAGAGAAAAGCCTGTGTTTCGCTCATTTTCTCACGTGTATTAGAGAGAGTTCTCGTGGTACTAATACATTGATTTTGCCTACCAATGCCTATTTGCTATCTAAAGCCTACATATTGTCCTCCCATGAGGCCTACCGTGATTGACTCCGGCAGGGGTCTGCAAACCAAGTTCCGTTCGATGTATAGCTGTGAAAACTCTTACGTATATATCAAAAGGACTTTGAGGATGTGCCAAACGAGTTCGCTGCTCGGAGACCAGGTCCCGTAGCATTGCAGCAAGTACGGCAGCTCGAAGCGCAGAGGAACGAATCGGACCAGCTTCAGCACCACTAGCTCCGGTATATCTGTGAACAGAGAATGGTAAGAGGTGTGAAGATATTCTTCCGAACCATCTTTGTTTGACAATCCCAGCAAAAGCCTACAGAAGAACCGCTCTGCGAAAGCCAGTGTTGAAGCTGGTGGTGGGACCTCTTGTGAGTCCGCACGGGTAGTACCACCACCCTGCCTATTTCTACCGTGAAGCAGTAATGCGTTTCGGTTTGACAGTTTGAAGGGTGGGGCAGCCGTTGTAACTATAGTGAGACCTTAGAACTTATCTCCAGGTGGGTGGCGCATTTACGATGTAGATGTCTATGGACTCCAATAACCACTTAACAACAGCTGGGCCGTGAGCTCGTCGACCTATCTAAGTAAAAAAAAGTCTCTCACAACCCAGCACGCCTCCAATCTTGGTTTAAGTAGAGTAGCAGATGAGTCCAACCCTTTTAATTACCTCTGAAGGCTAGGGTTAGGATTGTAAATCTAAATGGATAAACAACACCATTCAGCTTATTTTTGTCGCGACGATGCCCTACTTTCTGTTCTGGAAGGTGAGACAGCTCTAATACATTTTTTTTTCTCCTTTTTATTGCCTTTGTAGGCAGACGATCATACGGGCCACCTGATGGTGAGTGGTTACCGTCGCCCATGGACTTCAGCAGTGCCAGGGGGAAGAGCCAAGCCGCTGCCTACCGGACATAGATAAGTGATTTTTTCTTTTTCTTGTGTTTTTTCTTTAATCTTGTGTTTCAAGCTGGGTGGCAGCACTCTCGGAGGCCACTTAACACCAGATAGGCTGTAAACTCGTTCATTTATTGAAGCAATAAAAATTACATACATATATTAATTCAAAAATCAGCTATTCATACCAGGCCTTTAGTTGATTAAAAGATTCAATTCGTTTATTTTTTTATTGCTTAGATGGACGAGCTCACATCACACGCACACCTGGTATTAAGTGGTTACCGGAGCCCATAGACATTTAAAACGTAATTGCCGCCACCCACCTCGAGACATAAGTTCTAAGGTCTCACTTTTTTAACAGAACAACGGCTGCCCCCGCCCTTCAAATTGAAACGCATTACTGCTTCACTGCAGAAATAGGCAGGGCGGTGGTACCTACACGTGCGGACTCACAAGACGTCCTACCAACAGTAAGTATTATATTAGTGAAATTCATTTTGAATTATCTTAGAAGCCAATACACATATTTATGTAGTGGGCGACCAATTGTTTGCGATATACAAGTATCCATGGTATTGCTCACAAGTTACTCTTGTGTGGGATGTAGCAACGCCTACACTTGTTGTTAATACCCGAACATTAAACATGTTTACACTTATTTCTTCACGAAGTACTCCAGTATCAATAAATACAATAATAGTAAAATATATTTCTGAACATTTCAATGATCATTGGAACCGTTTTCTTTGAACAAAATTACGCCAAGGTTTGCGTGGGGGAAACAAAAAGTAAAACAATTCTCAAATATCTTTGGTACTTATAAATTTCGAACAAAGAGTGTTGAATGAATGTGATTTCTCGAAGTGAAAGTATAACTGGTAGCTCTCATCCGATTAAAAACTTTATAGCTTAGAGTTTGATGCCTTCTGCTTTAACACTAGGAGTAGGGACCCCGATAACCGTACTCGTCGAACTCGGCAAAGAGTTTGACGTGCAACCTAGCGGTAGGCAGCGGCTTGGTTCTGCCCCTGGCATTGCTGAAGTCCATGGGTGACGGTAACCACTCACCATCAGGTGGGCCGTATGCTCGTTTGCATACAAGGGCAATAACAAAAAAAAAACTTAAACGTCAGCCCGTTGAGTTTCTCGCCGGGTCTTCTCAGCGGCTCGCGATTCCGATCCGGTAGTAGATTCATTCGCGAAGCAGCCACTCTTGAAGTCGTCGTGGCCTAAAGGATATGACATCCGGTGCATTCGTGTTGAGCGATGCGTCGGAGTTTGAATCCCAGGCGAGTACCAATTTTTTTAATGAAATACGTACTCAACAAATGTTCACGATTGACTTCGACGGTTAAGGAATAACATCGTGTAATAAAAGTCGAACCCGCAAAATTATAATTTGCGTAATTACTGGTGGTAATTACTGAAGGTGGTGGTAATTACTGAATCACCACGTGTGAGTCCGCGCGGATAGGTACCACGTAAGCGGATCAGATATGAAAGTTTGTATAATGATTAGTATATTTATTGGAAAGCTGCATCAGTACGTACTTTATATATTTCGTCTCTGTATTAGATATTTCTCCTGAAAAAACCATTCATTCTCCATTAATTTCCATAGTTTTCTGTATCTCTCCAATCTCCATTGCTCAAACATGTCAAATTATCTGTCAATTAGCGGCGTCTGATGGTAATCTTTCTCTACAGCTACCAATTTTTAAGCGAAGCTGTCACTCATTCCAATTTCATCTATTAACACTTCACTTACTAGCGACCCGCCCTCGCTTCGCTTCGGAAACTGTAATTTATTATTGATTTCTCCACTATTTAATGGATGTTATTATTCATATAAACCTTCCTCTTCAATTACTCTATCTATTAAAAAAAACCGCATCAAAATCCGTTGCGTAGTTTTAAATATTTAAGCATAGGTACATAGGGATATAGGGACAGAGAAAGCGACTTTGTTTTATACTATTTAGTAAAGATGGATATTGTCGTCGAGTTCGTTAACTCGCAATATATAGAGAAATTTAACGATCTGCCTTTGATCGATAAGAAGAATCCTCAATTTTTGACGAATGGCATATTATTATCATCCGATACATCTATTAAAGCCTATACAGAGTTCAGTCATCGCACTTGTATAACACAAAAATGAACGAAGCCTCCAAAAAGCGATAGAATAAAGTCGCAAATCAATTCATCAAGAGATCAAAAGTATGTTTTATGTATACGGCAAAACCTTATGTGGCATTTTCCATTTTCCATAGAAGTCTTAAATGAGGGTACCTACCCCTAAATCAGGGATGCGAGAAACGAAACTTTCTAATGAAAATGTTTGATGAGGACTAATGCAGGCTTTTAGGGAAAAAGTCATTGGTCCGGCACACGAAGGGAACGCTTGTTTTAATTACAATATTCTCGTAGGGAATTAATGAAACAATCACAAAATTTAAATGTTTCATAAGCAATTTATTTAGGGGATAATTTAAACCCAACATTTCCATGTTTGCTTTTTTGCTTACCGGTAGAACGAGCTCACTGCCCGCCTGCTGCTAAGTAGGAACCTGAGTTCCACCACATACCTTGAGGCTTGAGGTCTAAGTCTCAATTGTTATAAAATCACAAAAATTATAATTTTTACGCGTTTTAATTTATTAGAAGATGTTAATCCTACATCGTGGAATACATTCGTGCACATAATAATATGTCGAGTACAACAATGGTTTCATTAGATAAAATTTTAATAACCGCCTGCGTGATTCGAACGCCGGCACAGTCGCATCGCCCGATACCAGTACAAAACCTCGGTAGCCTCTTTGCCTAGTTCGACGAGTAGGGCTACCGGGGAGCAACCTAATCCATACGAAGATGTGCTAAAAGAAATTGACGTTCCAATTATTTCCCCTCACACACAATTGCGAAACGTAAGTATCACTGGATTCTTTATGTAAGAAGACATTTTTTTGGAGCCTTATCCCACTGAGTTTCTCGCCGGATCTTCTGAGCGGGTCGTGATTCCGATGCGGTAGTAGATGCATTCGTAAAGCAGCTGCCCTTAAGAAGTTAGGTCTCATTCGAAGGCGCTCGGGCAACTATTAGCAAATCCCACCCTTCCTGGCTGAGCCTTTGCTCCCCCAAATCTCCTGGTGAAACTGGAAAGGCTTTTGGGCCACCAGTAATTCCTTAATCATAAAAAACCAATACACAAAAATTAAAAATGCTCGTATGCTCAGAAGCTATGATCAAACAACTCAGTCTAGTCAAATTACAAGTGCTTAAATGATGCACTGTGTATGTATCACACAAACAAAAGATTTTAAACTTACTGAAGCACAAAGAGACGAGCCATATAATCAGTATGGCGGTCTTGGCGCGGCCAGTGGTCGACTTGAACTTCAGCGGGAAGCAGATAGCGTACCAGCGGTCCACAGAGATGAACGTCAGCGTCAGAACTGACACCGTCACTGACACTGACTGAAATAGAAAGAGAAAATCAATAAAACAGATAAGGCTGTCTGATTATGAATAGAAAATACGTTTCACCTTATAGCTAAAAACTAGAATACTAGACTAGAAGATCTTGTTGGAGACCTATGAAGTCGTTGGAATATTATTTTTTTATTACTTAGATGAGTGACGACACACGATCCACCTGCTATTAAGTGGTTACTGGAGCCCATAGACATCTACAACGTAAATGCTGCCACCCATCTTGAGATATAAGTTCTAAGGTCTCAGTATAGTTACATCGGCTGCCCCACCCTTCAAACCGAAACGCATTACTGCTTCACGGCAGAAATAGGCGGGGCGGTGGTACCTACCCGTGGGGACTCACAAGAGGTCCTACCACCAGTAAGCCCATAGACATCTACAAGGTAAATGCCACCACCCAACTTGAGACATGAGTTCGAAGTTCTCAGTTTTAACAGTACAACCCTTCAAACCAATGACCATCTTATTTGCAACTTCTTATTTCCAGTCAAGATAATGTTCATTTTAGAAACAAGACTTTCTTTTCCTACTTTTGTAAATTTGAATGATTTGATAATATAAAAGAGGCCAGATTGTTACGAAGTTAGAAAAGTAAGAAAAGAAAAAAAGGTCGAGCGAAATATAAATAAGTTCCTACTAGGCCGCTTATTAGATAAAGAGGAACCTTTATCTAAAAGAGGGACCTTCATCTAATAAACAGCCTAATAGGAAAAACAATGAAAAAGTCCTTCTTATTTAACATACATATTATAACGGCCGTCTGGTGTAGTGGTAAGTGACATGGTCATTATACAAGGGGGTCGCAGGTTCGAATCCCGCCAAGGGAAGATATTTGTATGGTAAATAAAAAAGGAATTTCCAAGGTTATGGATGTATATTAAATATGTGTATGTGTATAATAAAAATCTTATATTTATTTTACTATATCTGGTACCTGTAACACAAGTTCTTTACGAACTTACCACGGGACCAGTTAATGTGGCGTGACTGTTAGTAAATATTTATTTATTTATTTTATAGCTTACCATTATTATATCATCTGTCCTACCAACCAAGAAAAACTAGATACGATCGTAATATATACCAATGCGATCTCAAGATACGACCTACTACTAGACAACTAATTTACATGAACTGGGACAGACGGACCGTCCTGTCTATTCATACAATGCAATTAAGACTTTAAACCAATACTAGAGGTCCCGCAGTAGTCGAAATTCGACTATAATTAATTGGAATTGTAAGTTTGTACACTATTATGATTTTATTTTATACTTCTATAATCACAAATTTCGCCAAGACTACACTATAAAATTTTTTAACAAAGACAAACAATATTTAAACTCAATTTGACATCAGACGACAAGAACAAAAGTTTGACAATAAATAGCATGCATGCGTGTGTGCGTCAGATACATGGTATGTAGTGTGTGTAATGTTTTCGTTATTGATTTAATGTATCTTTTATGCATTATTTAAAAAAAATATTAGCATTGTGCACTTCTTCTGTATATTCTCTATAAGTGTGGAAAATTTTATACTCCTCCGTCTGCGCAATTTTCGTAAAAAGGGATACAAAGTTTTTGCTTCACGTATTAATATATAGATATCAAGGTGGAATTTGTCATTCGCTTTACGACAATAAAAATAAAAATTCTTATTGTCAGCTATCCAGTAAGCCTTTGAATACAAACTTGGTCACGACATGACGAAAATCGTATAACCGGTCATGTGGTCAGTAACTGACCACGAAATCCGTTTTCGAATCAGTATCTTTGGCAAAGATATTTGGGATTAGGAGGTCAGGGTATGAACTTAACTTATCCCTCATAGGTTTCCAACGTCCCAACTCTCCAGAGAAAATACTAGATTTAAAACAGTAATTGACTGTCGTTCATTTAAGCATGACGCTTAATACCATCCTCCAAGTTATTTTTTTATTGCTTAGGTGGGTTGGCGAGCTCACAGCCCACCTGGTGTTAAGTGGTTACTGGAGCCCATTTACATCTACAACGTAAATGCGCCACCCACCTTGAGATATAAGTTCTAAGATCTCAAGTATAGTTACAACGGCTGCCCCAACCTTCAAGCCGAAACGCATTACTGCTTCACGGTAGAAATAGGCAGGGTTTTTTTTTATTGCTTAGATGGGTGGACGAGCTCACAGCCCACCTGGTGTTAAGTGTTTACTGGAGCCCATAGACATCTACAACGTAAATGCCCCACCCACCTTGAGATATAAGTTCTAAGGTCTCAGTATAGTTACAGTACAGGGTGGTGGTACCTACTCGTGCGTTTAGTAACGGCTTAACCAAACGAAAGTGCAAGGTAACGCTTAAAAAAACAAAAAAAAGCTCAAGTTCAAAGTTCAAGCTGTAAAATTTTACGAGCTATCAAATATATGAAGTGTAGCTAAAACATAAAAAAACTTTCCGGAGCCTTTTTAAATCCTCCACAATTATTTTTTGCATGAATCGTTTTATTATTGCCATTGACTTTCGAGATATGGCAAACGCGCTGAATTCTACCCTCCGTTTTATCGACCTGACTTTATTCTCAATGTTTACGCATTAAATTAAATTAACAAATTAAATTTTGAAGTTGTCGTGGCCTAAAGGATAAGACGTCCGGTGCATTCGTGTGTAGCGATGCACCGGTGTTCGAATCCCGCAGGCGGGTACCAATTTTTCTAATGAAATACGTACTCAACAAATGTTCACGATTGACTTCCACGGTGAAGGAATAACATCGTGTAATAAAAATTGAACCCGCAAAATTATAATTTGTGTAATCACTGGTGGTAGGACCTCTTGGGAGTCCGCACGGGTAGGTACCACCACCCCGCCTATTTCCGCCGTGAAGCAGTAATGTGTTTCGGTTCGAAGGGTGTGGTAGCCGTTGTAACTATACTGAGACCTTAGAACGTATATCTCGAGGTGGATGGCGCATTTACGTTATAGATGTCTACGGGCTCCAGTAACTAGGTGGGCTGTGAGCTCGTCAATCCACCTAAGCAATAAAAAAAAAAAATACAATGAATGCCGAATGAAACACTTCCTCGCTGCTAGCGGCCAATTTATCACGCATCGAAAATGATTCGATTTATTTTCAAAATAAAAAAAACGCGCCATCTCTCCAATTTGGCGCCACCAATCCCTTTGTCGAAAAACCTGTTGACACGTCACTTCACCTGTTGCTCCATGAAAAAAATAATTCAGTCTGTTCTATAAACACCAGATTTTCAGTTAGGCTGCCGGTTTCGTGCTTATAGAAGCACGAAAAAGGACATGTGTATTTCGCACGCGGCAAAAGTGAAAGCTTCAGAAGTATTGTACCTCTTTATCGCACCCCAGGCTCAACCAGCCAGCTCGGGCACATCTCAGCCTCCTCTTGCCCCCCGCCCACGGCGCGAGCGGCGCAGCGACCGACAGGCGACGCAGCCTGCCGGGTTCGCTGCATGGCTTCTCAGATTGTGGGAGAACTTGACCGAGGTGATCTCCGGAGTAATCCGTGAGATCGCCTCGGGTTCCAGCCCCTTCGGGGCTATCCTGTCGGGGTTCTACCAGTTGATGGCTCAATGGCTAGCCAAGAGCTTCGCATCATCTATTGGAACCCCGACGGGATAAAGTCCCGGAAAAACGAGCTGCTTGTTCTCGCCCAGGAGTACAACCCTGAGGTTTTGCTCCTGGGCGAGACCAAGCTACGCCCTCAGGATGCGTTCAGGATTCCCAGCTACTTCATGTACCGACGTGATGAGCTTACCCCTGCCGGGCGGCCGTTCAGGGGCACTGCGGCCCTCGTCAGGCGGGACGTGGTGCATGATCAGTTGGATTTGCTGTCCTTCACATCGACACGATCGGTCGGTGTGAGGGTACACACCTCGGGGGGGGATACGCGGATTTATGCCGCGTATAGACCCCCGGGGCCTGAATTTCACCCTGAGGACATAAGACGGGCCCTGAATCACGACAGCCGCCCAGCTCTGCTGGTCGGGGACCTCAACGCGAAGCACGTCGCGTGGGGCTCCCGACTTAACTCAGCAGTGGGTAGGCGGCTGTTAGAAGATGCCGATAGGGGCGACTACTCTGTGGTCGGCCCCGATGAACCCACACACATTCCAACCGCCGCGCGCTATCAGCCCGATGTGCTGGATGTGTGTGTGCACAAGGGGCTACGGTGCCCCGTAACGATCGAGGCACTGTACGACCTGGGTACCCCCCATCTCCCTATCCTGGTCACTCTGGGAATGGGGCTCACCCGGGTTGCGACCTCGCCCCTACCACCGAAGGTCGACTGAGAGCTCTTTAAGAGACATCTAGTCGACCTTCCCGTGATTCAGGACCCCAACACCCCTGATGGGGTCGACGATGCGGCAGTCCACCTCGTTGACTCCATCAGGGGAGCGATCGATCAGGCGACGACTCTTGTGCCCAGCGGCGGGCCCAGAGGTAGACTCCTGGCCCATCTGAAGGCGATTATTCGCCGGAAGAGGGGCCTGAGGAGGCTCTGGGCGACAACTCGTTGTCCCAGGATAAAGCGCGAGCTTAATGATCTGGAAGCGGGGCTGGAGACAAAGATTAGCTCCTTCCGGGGCTATGCCTGGCAGGAGAGGATCGAGGAGGCCTGCGAGGATCCCTCCTCAGTATCTCTCCACCGGCTTTGTCGCCAGCTCTCAAATCGGCCTGCCCCGACTTGTCCACTTGTGGACGAGAGGGGCAACCGATGCTTCTCGGCTCAGGCCCGCGCCGATGTCCTGGCCGTAATGCTGGAGCGGCAGTTCGCTCCTAATGACTCTGCACCCTCAGCGGCCGCATTCCACCAATCGGTGGAAGAGAGCGTAGCAAGCCTACTCTCCTCCCCGGTGCCACCGTTGGGAGATGATGATTTCATCACTCCCAGCGAATTGCGCCTCTCCATCAAGCGGATGAAGAGGCGCAAGGCGCCGGGTGAGGACGGTATTCCCTCCCTCGCATTCTTCCACTTCCCTGAAACGGTTGTGTCATACATGACACGGCTATTCAATTCCATTCTGTCCACAGGACACTTCCCGGGAATTTGGAAATTGGGCAAGGTTATCGCCTTGCCCAAACCCGGCAAGGATAGGAGAAATCCCTCCAGTTACCGTCCGATCACTTTGCTGTCGCATGTGGGCAAGTTGTTCGAGCGGCTGCTGCTGAGAAGGATGTCGCCGTACATCCTTCCCAGACCCGAGCAATTCGGGTTCCGCAGCGGTCACTCGACAACGCTGCAATTGGTCCGCGTTATGCACCACTTGGCGGATCGATTCAACGCGCGCCAGTACACGGCCGCAGTCTTTCTCGATATCGAGAAGGCCTTCGACCGTGTCTGGCATGCGGGACTGATCCACAAGCTGGTGCAGAACACGGACCTCCAGCACGCCTACGTGCGACTGCTGGGATCGTACCTGGAGGGAAGATCCTTCTTTGTCGCGGTCGAGGGCGCCAAGTCGTCGGTGCGCCCAGTCACGGCCGGAGTTCCTCAGGGAAGCGTCCTGGCACCATTCCTCTACGCTCTCTACACCAACGACATTCCCACGCTCGAGGGAAACCTTCAAGCGTGGGAAGTAGACGTGAAGTTGGCGCTGTTTGCCGACGACAGCGCCTACTTCTCGTCATCCAACGTCCCCTCTGCGGCCATTTCGAGGATGCAGAGGCTTTTGGACTTACTGCCCCAGTGGCTGGACCGATGGAGGGTCGCGGTCAAAGTGGGGAAGACTGCGGCTATGCTCTTCGGTCCGGTCCGCACAACAGTCGTCCCGGGACAGCTCAGTCTCCGTGGCGCTAATGTCGAGTTTAGATCCAGCGTCCGGTACTTGGGGATCGATATCGACCGGAGTTTGAGGATGACCGCCCACGCCATGTCGGCGTTGGCGGCCGCTCGCTATGCGAGATTCCTCCTCCGGCCGGTGTTGGCCTCCAGGTTGCCGGTCAGGACTAAGCTCGGCATTTATAAGACGTATGTCCGTTCCCGTATCACGTACGCAGCTGCGGCCTGGTATCACCTCATCCCGCAGGGTATGCGGGTGAGGTTACAGGTCCAGCAAAATCTGGCTCTTCGCACGATAGTCGGAGCAGGGCGTTACGTCAGAAATGACGTAATCGCCCGGGATCTAGATGTGGAGTCGCTCGAGGAGTTCATCCGGAGGCTAGCTCGTAATCTTTACGAGCGGGCTGACGGTGGACCCCACGAGCATCTCCATAATTTAGCTCCCTTGCACGCCAGACCACCTGATGGTCGGGCGCTACCAAGGGAGCTACTGGAACCCCCGGCTATGGTAAGATAGTCGGCTTAACCGGAGTGATATGGGAGTGCTCATAATGAGTGCCCCCATGGGACTGAGCTGTCCACACTCGTCATTTCCCCCCACATCGTTGGGGTACCCCCTTATGGGGACCCATTTCCCACCCCGTTGGGTGGACCACTCCCCCTTATGGGGAGTGATCATAAGTCGGTCCCTCCCCGCAACGGTCTTCCCCTTCTGGGGAGCCCTTAGCGGGTGAGCGCCTTACTAGTGCCACGGCTCTCCCTCTGATTTGTAGAGGCGGGGCCGCGGCATGGGGCCAGTGGCAGGCCCCTCGTATCCGCTGACTGTTGTCCTGTTGTTGTTGTAAATAGTAGTGTAGTTTAGTTTTAGTTAGTTTTGTAGTTAGTTGTAAAGAAAAAAAAAAAAATAATAATAATAATAATTAGGAAGCAGAGGACAGCAGCCGGCGCCGGGGTGTCAACGCCGCGGGCATCGAGCCATCACCAGACTGCCCATCATATTATATATAAGTATATATAGATGTAAATTGCAGCCGTGCACGCTGCGAACAAAGTACCTTACCCAAAGTCCTCCCCGCATCTACTTCACCCCTGCCCTATGTGGTAGGGAGCTTCGTCCCGGGCAGTGGAGTTTGCCCCGAGGCCCCTTCCGTGCCCCCGTAAGAGGGTACGACGACCCTTCTTCTCTCTCTCTTTATCGCACAGATTAAATCTTTGAGCCACCACCCCGCCTACTTTCCTACGCCGTGAAGCAGTAATGCATTTCGGTTCGAAGGGTGGGGCAGCCGTTGTAACTATACTGAGACCTTAGAACTTATATCTCAAGATGGGTGGCGCATTTACGTTGTAGATGGGCTCCAGTAACCACTTAACATCAGGTGAGCTGTGAGCTCGTCCATCCATCTAAGCAATAAATAAAAAAAAGGTACATATTTATTTCCATTTAGTGTCGCTTTTTCGTTTTATTCAGCTTCGAAACAGAGCGGTAGTTAAGAAGCTTTCACTTTAATAAATATGCTTTTCGTATTCATGAAATAGTTATGATTTCATATTCAAATTAAGATCCTCGTACTCATTTCCTACCTATCACACTACTCTTTAAACTGAGCGGTGTGACTGCATACAACGAAGCAAGTCACGTTCCGTAATTCATGACCTCCGGAAAACTCTAAGAAGTCTCCATCCTATAAATTAATATTGTTACAGAAAATTAAAAATCACAAATCAGCTTTCGTCTTTCCGAATGAATAATTCGTGTATTAACACAAAAATGCTACAGATCAAACGATGATAACAAAAATCTAATTCAAATTCTAACTACGTTAATTTCAAAGTTATTTTCTAAAATAATTCGAACTGTGTATTTATTCTGTTGGAAAAAAAAAAAAACCTTTTTTCTGGATAGGCAAACACACTTATTCCACTCGAAGTAGCTTTAACCACGAATGAGTGTTTTTCAATAAGGACGTACTCGTGTTGAATCCAGTTATTTGAGGGCTCCTTTGGCTAAAACGTTTTTCGAGTAAAACGCTTGATGTAAATTCTCTCGACTTTAGTCGCATATGTGAGATCAGAAATTATGAAAAAGAATCCAGAAGCTATTTATTTATGCATGTACATTACATGTAACATTACTTCTAATATTATATCTTACGTGTCGGGGATAAGATGTGTTATGTATTGCACTGCAAAATCCTGCACACTATCGAGATGAACCGATCATTTGTTTCAGTGTGTGGGGGTAAAATTTTGAAAGCATTGGCTTCAAGTGCTAAAATTATTAGAAAATTTCGCACTATTGTCTTTGATCCAGTTTAAGGGTTCATCATCGAGCGAATTGTAGCCTGACTCGGAGAGTTCTGCCTCATCCGAGGTGCGGATATGGGTTTTTGAGCAACAGCGTGCTTAGTTAGTTCAACTCCGACATTCCCCACCAACATATCGCGCCCAAAGTGTAGATGATAGTTCGACGATAGCATCTAGACCAAAACAATACCTTTTGTTTTCACCTATTAATAGTTTGACAGATCCATTAGACTCTAACAATGTGTAAATTCATAATAAAGACAAAGAATAGCAGATACATTTTTTGGCGTCAATAAATAAACGGGTGTAATAACAGGCTTATTGACCAACCCAGTGGTAAATTAAGAGATGAAATCAGATTCTTCGATGTATTATAATAACGGATAAATTTCGGACGGATTTCCTTCAATGGATAAATGAAAACATGGAGATACTTGAGAGATACCTATTGTACGTACAAAATACTGCTAAATATATATTAGAAGTTTATTTGTTTATTTTATATCCCATTAGTTCTCACCGTCAGGGGATTTGACTTCCATATCGTAAACTTCTGTAAATAAATGACTTATTAAATGAAAACCCTATGAGAACCCAATCCGACTTGACGATTTCAAAGTTTTAGCAATCGTTGGGATTAATTCAAATTGC
This sequence comes from Bombyx mandarina, assembly GCF_030267445.1. Taxonomy (NCBI): domain Eukaryota; kingdom Metazoa; phylum Arthropoda; class Insecta; order Lepidoptera; family Bombycidae; genus Bombyx; species Bombyx mandarina. The sequence goes on from NC_143226.1 coordinate 10,663,084, forward strand.
TCTTTGGATTTAGACCGCATAATCCTTGTCGCGTAATCATTCGAAGCGTCCCTAATAGGCCCTATTGAATATGCTTATCTCGTTCAAATTATCTTGGTCAAACTCCAAACGACAATATAAATAGAAGGATATCATAGAATTTATGTTATGGTCTTCGAAAAGGAAATAATGAAAAACAAGTTAATTTCTATATCCAAGATATGAAAATTCTTGAATAGTTATAATACATTTTGACAAGACCAATGGTCTAACAGCATTGTCTCTTAGTAAAACTACAGCCCAAAAACTTAAGGTATAAGTGATAAGTTAAGTTAATAATTAAGCTATGGAGAGCTGTTGAGCTTTCCATAACTAGATGACATGATAAAGTTGGCCTGTATGGTCTACGATGGGCTATAGATTCTTCTTCCATTATACGAAAACAGCATTACCGAAGACCTTAGTATTTAACCTTGTAAATGAACATGTCAGTTTTCTCCTCAATCGCGTGTTCAATAATGCAATGTGTCCAATAGCGCAATAGGGTGTCTTTATTTCTAGCGTTGCATTACAGCAAATCATTAAGAAAGTATGAAACAAACCTGAAAATAGGGCAGGACTTTACAAAGCCCTTCCCCAAGGAACCAAGTCTCAGTCACGTCCCACAGCACCGTCGCCGGCAAACAAAACAATATCACCATGAAATCAGCCACAGCTAGGTTGACAATGAAATAATTCGTAACAGTCCGCATTGAGTGATTCCTGTAAACCGCGACGCACACCAGCGCGTTCCCAAATAATCCGGTTATGAACACAAACGTGTGTGTAGCTATCAATATCCACTCGTACGGGTTTGGGTAAATATATTCTTGTATCATTTTGACATACTCCTCCTTTGTCATGTTGCAGTATTGTGGATCTCCAACGCAGGTTTCATTCTCTGCTTCCTCAAATTCACTAGAGTTCGTATCTGTTTTAAATCTATCATCATATTCGCTTATGATTTTGTTGGCTTTCATTTTTTTTGGTACATTCAGATCATCTTCTACAGTTGTCATTTCAAAAGATTCATGTTTATCAGCTATGTACAAACTCAATTGTTTGGTTGTGACATCATCGTCTGCTAATATATTTTCTTTGTTTAGCACAAAGATAAATAAAAATAATTTATTCACAAATGACACGGCCATTTTGGGAACTATTCGTTGATGTTTTATCGTCTAGCGTTTGAATCTGAAACGAAACAAAGACAATAATTAAATTTAAGACAAACATACATTTTGCTTGTATACGTCAAAGAAATTCAAAAGAAAATACTTTCTAATCTGAATAGATTTCATCTCATAAATAGGTTAAGCATAGAGTACAGATTTATAACTCGAAATCGTGTGCTAAGCTGTTGTTTCTAACTATAACCTAGCTTTAATGTTCACTTTCGTAAGGAGTTCGAAGTTGGGATCTTGAAATATAAAGGTTTTTTATTGGCAAAATGCCGAAGATAAAGACTTGCCCCAAGTGATGAGTAGTATAGAACACATAGGTAAAATTAATGTGGATACGGCCACCTTGAAACATTAAGTAGAAGCCTGAATTATTGTGCAAATCGGTTGTTGCACCTTTCCACTGGAACGCGTGACTGCTTCGCGATAGAAACTAAGTCGATGGTGGTAGCTACCAATGCAAACGTCCAATATGGGCATATCCAGTATAATTTTCAGGGCCATATAGTATTGTATATGTATGTGCTATTGATAATGTCGACTTTTTTATGGCATTTAATGCACACCAATTAACCTTACTTTATTGAAAATCTATATATATAAAAATGAATTGCTGTTCGTTAGTCTCGCTAAAACTCGAGAACGGCTGGACCGATATGGCTAATTTTGGTTTTGAATTATTCGTGGAAGTCCAGGGAAGGCTTAATAAATTAAATATGAAAATGCTCGGAATTAAATAAAATATCCACAATTTTGTTTTACCTTTGATGTGTCCCGCGTCGGACGGATTCCTTTTGTTTGTTTTAAGTTTATTTTATACAAAAGTTTAGGTCTTTTATTTATCGATTGAGGCACTACGAAGTCTGCCGGGTCAGCTAGTAGCTCATAAATTTTGACTGACTCGGTGGTGCAGTAGGTAGCGGTTCTGACTGTTGCGCCAAGGGTCGTGGGTTCGATTCCCGCATCGGGCAAACATTTATGTGATGAAGAGGTTTGTTTTTTCTTTGGGTGTTTACTGTCTAAATACATATGTATATATTTAAAGTATATGTATGCCAGTCTCTGGTAGCCACAACACAGGCAATCCTAATTTATTCCCAGTTATTTATTATTTATTTATTTACTTATTTATTTCCGTTGTTTTCGTTAGCAATAAAACGATAGTAGCCTTTTTTATGTAAACACGCCTTTATCCGACAATTAGCTCTCAATAACGCATCGAAAGCTGTATATCAGGATATAATTTGCCAATAAGCTTATCTGGAGATAAAAGCAACTTAATTGTGATCGGTGCTTATCCGATGGATATTTTGTATCCATGGATCAGCGCGTCGTGATAAAACAATGACTGATAGAACTCGCATACTTGTCAAAGTATAATTATATATTTTTATTGGCATAGTTTAGAGGGAGTCTTTAGACAAGGATGCATTATGTCTTTAAAGGAACACTATCTATCGATTTAGTATTACTTATATGTATTTATTTTATGTATCTCATTATATATGTACGTGTATGTATATATTCATGTGTGTGTGTGTGTTTTTTTTTATTGCTTAGATGGGTGGACGAGCTCACAGCCCACCTGGTGTTAAGTAGTTACTGGAGCCCATAGACATCCACAACGTAAATGCGCCACCCACCTTGAGAATAAGTTCTAAGGTCTCAAGTATAGTTACAACGGCTGCCCCACCCTTCAAACCAAAACGCATTACTGCTTTACGGCAGAAATAGGCAGAGTGGTGGTACCCACCCGCGCGGACTCACAAGAGGTCCTACCACCAGTAATTACGCAAATTATAATTTTGCGGGTTTCATTTTTTATTACACGATGTGATTTCTTCACCGTGGAAGTCAATCGTGAACATTTGTTGAGTACGTATTTCATTAGAAAAATTGGTACCCGCCTGAGATTCGACACCGGTGCATCGCTCAACACAAATGCATATTGCTATTGTGTATTTTATAAATAAATAAATTGATTAGATTGTGCTCTTCTACCCATTTATGTAAAGCTCTCCCTTTTTAAGAACGGTTAGCTGGTAGATAACTCAATTGTTGAGTTAAGCTCGCCATTTTATAACTTTTCGCAATTATTGTATTGTATTAACTGTGTGTACAAAAAAGAATAAAGAAACAATCTTGTTAACTGGCACAAGTAAGTAAGTACCACCACCCTACCTATATATTTTGTCGCGAAGCAATAATTACTACTGGTTTATATTACTGTGACGAGATTTAAATGTTTTGTTCTATTATTGCTAAGATGGTTAGATGAACTCACTGCCTGATGTTAATTAGTTACCGGAGCCCATAGATATCAACAACGTAAGTGCCTCCCATCTTGAAACATGAGTTCCACGTCTCACTTTTATAGTACAACGTCTGTCTCACCCTTCAAACCGAAACGCAGCCTCGCGGCAGAAATAGGCGGGGTGGTGATACCTACTGGTGGTTTTTTTCGATTCCTTAAGTTCAAAGGCGAGCTGAAGACGCAGTTCTCATGAGATGCTCTGATTGTAAAAAGAAAGTATAAGTTCAAAGGAATTAATATTGTCTATTTTAACATGTGACTTTTAGTAAACGCTAAATATAACAATAATATTTGTAATTCCATAGAAAAATATACAAAAAGATGTTTGTTGTGAAAGTAATTAAAATTAAGTTATTTTTTTATTTCTAAAGAAGGATTAACTTGGAGCCGTGTTAATTAGTCCATTATGGATTCTTTGTCTCGATAACGAAGAGTTTCCAATTATACTATTTATGGATAACAAACATAAATAATCGGTAAGGTAAACTCTTTAAATTGAAAGGTAAACTAATTGAAACTGAATTGACTTAAACAAATGAAATTAAATTGAAATTTAAACCAAATAAAATTGAAATGACTAATATAAATGAAATTTACTGGTGGTAGGACCTCTTGCGAGTCCACACGGGTAGGTACCACCACCCCGCCTATTTCTGCCGTGAAGCAGTAATGCGTTTCGGTTTGAAGGGTGAGGCAGCCGTTGTGACTATACTGAGACCTTAGAACTTATATCTCAAGGTGAGTGCCGCATTTGCGTTGTAGATGACATGTATATGAGCTTACCACTTAACTCGTCCACCCATTTAGATAGAATAACAAAAAAAAGCGATGAGTTTTTTTTTTAAAATAAATATATAAATATTTACTAACAGTCACGCCACGTTAACTGGTCCCGTGATAAGTTCGTAAGGAACTTGTGTTACAGGTACCGGATAACGGATATAAATGTAAGATTTTTATTATACACATACATATATTTAATATACATCCGTAGCCCTGGAAAATATATTTATATTTATCATACAAATATCTTCCCTTTGCGGGATTCGAACCCGCGACCCCCTTGTGTAGTGACCATGTCACTTACCACTACACCAGACGGCCGTTAAAGCCGTAATGTAAGCTCTTTAAATAGTTTAATCCTTAAATTGATGTTACAAGCATTTTAAAACCGTTTTAAAACCCGAGCCCCAAATACATGTTTACGTTTTAATAAACCAAACATTCACACTCTGATTTATCGTTTCCAATGAAAATATTCAATTTAACAGACAAATTTTCATGAAAATTCTCACGAAACATTTTTATTGGTTCATATAAATAAGAGTGTTATATATGATTTGTTTATAAGTAGACGGCGCGTTTAGTTTTAAGCTCTTGCTAATAGACGTTGGACAAGTTGTTTGGCACTGAGCTTGGGCCATGAGCTTAGCGTTTTTTTATTAATTTTTTTATTGCTTAGATCGGTGGACGAGCTCACAGCCCACCTGATATTAAGTGGTTACTGGAGCCCATAGATATCTACAACGCAAATGTGCCACCCACCTTGAGATATAAGTTCTAATGTCTCAAGTATAGTTACAACGGCTGCCCCACCCTTCAAACCGAAACGCATTACTGCTTCACGGCAGAAATAGGCGGGGCGGTGGTACCTACCCGTGCGGACTCACAAGAGGTCCTACCACCAGTAATTACGCAAATTACAATTTTGCGGGTTTAAAATGATAATAGTCGAAATAGCCGAAATAGTCGCCTTAACGAAGCCCAAACACATTTATTACGGACTAGTAGTCCCCTGGTAGTCGAAATTCAACTATAATCAATTGAAATTATAAGTTTGTACACTATTATGATTCTATTCTATAAGCACAGATTTCGCCAAGACTACACTTTAGACAAATATTAATAAAAACAAATACTTAATCTATTCTCAATTTGACCACAGACTATATAATTATAAGCAATAAGAAAAGTTTGACAATAAACAAATAGTATGCATGCATGTGTGTGTCAAATACATGGGTAGGGTATGGGTTTTTTTTATAGGTTTAATGTATTTTATATGCATAATTTAAAAAAATATTAACATTCTGCATTCCTTCTATATATTCTCTATAAATGTGGCAATTTTCATAATCCTCCGTCCCCGCAATTTTCGTAAAAAGAGGTACAAAGGTTTTGCTTCACGTAATAAATAGATACGATCCGGTGACGATTTCATTCCAAAGCGTAAGACATGAGGCGTGTTTGGTACTAACTGTTGCTACTTTGGTACTAGCTACTAATCTCAGTCTTGTTAGAATATTAATCCAAACAAAAAATTTTCATGTCAATGAATTGCTTGAAGTTGAAAGGTAGTTTTTTTGCTGAGATGGATGAACGAGCTCACAGCCTACCTGGTGATAAGTGGTTTCAAACATTTACCTATGAGAGAGATTACTCGCCGGTTTCGTAGCCACAAAAAAAAACATAAACAATCTATAATGAAGTAACGTGTTATTTAGAAAGAAAACAGTTTTATATCGGTAGATCTCAGTTACATCTGTCTTAATTGGATATTTCAACTACCAAATACATACTCGTCTCGTTAAGAATAACAATATTCTGTTAACTGACAACAAATCTTGAAGATCAGAGTTAATAATACTATACTGATAAAAAAAAAAACACTAGAACGTATAATTATTTTAACGTATTAATATATTATTTTTAGACTGGTATTACTGGTGGTAGGACCTCTTGGGAGTCCGCGCGGGTAGGTACCACCACCCTGCCTATTTCTGTCGTGAAGCAGTAATGCGTTTCGGTTTGAAGGGTGGGGCAGCCGTTGTAACCATACTTGAGACCTTAGAACTTATATATCAAAGTGGATGGCGCATTTACGTTGTAGATATCAATGGGCTCCAGTGGTCGCTTACCACCAGGTGGTCTGTGAGCTCGTCCACTCATCTAAGCAATAAAAAAAAGCATATTGGCCCTTGAATAATTTCTCGCTGTTTCTTTTTCAAAATAAAAGCTTTATTTAAATTATAAGGAACAAAAACATTTTATTCAAAATATTGCCCATCGCTAGCGACTACTTTCTCCCATCTTTTTGGCAGTATATGAATTCCGCGCATATAAAGGTATAAAATACATGAAACTTTTAACAAAATTTCAGGATTTATAAGCACGTATCGCGTCTATAGTCGTTCTAAAGTATACCTGATCGTTTATAAAATCGCTAAAGTTTCGCAGCGAACAAAAGCTTCAATGAAAGTATTAGCGGTCTATTTTTCTCATACGTACGTGTCACGTTAGTGAATATTACGATAACAAAATTCCTGAGTAAATAAGCCCACACGACGCTCTTGAGCTGATAATACTACAACAAACCGGGTGGCTCCGATTATTAATAGTCAACATTTTAATGTTGTGTCCGGTCTGCAAATATATACAGGGACGTCTTAAATCAGGCTGAGGCCCTTGGGCACACAAGAATTTGAGGCCCTTTTGGAAAGTAAAAAAAGCGAATTATAATAACATTTTTTTACTGAGTATGACCATTTATTATAGGTAATCAAATACAGTATGATATAATATGTCATTAATGATATTAGAATGCTGCTAGTTTTTTGGTTACGATTACGATAGCGGAAACCGTTATCGTGATGGCTAGATGGTGTACTTAGTAAATTAGGTAGGACGCTTTCGGAAATATTATTAATTAGTACAGTTGAAATAGGCGCAGTCATCGATTTAATGGCGTAGTATATGCCTTGTAAATATCTTCTGATAATATTACTGATTTGTGAAAAAAGTGTAATGTGCCCGACAAAAATGTTTTGAGAATAAATGTGTGAGAGAAATTGTCGGTCCTTCGGGGCCCCCTGAGAATGGAGGCCCTGGGCACGGGCCCCGTGTGCCCTTATGGTAAAGACGGCATTTAATATACATGTAGGAACGGAACGGTATGGATGAATGACAGATATGGAGCATGACTGAGTGAGAGAGATAGGAGATGTCGTGTTAGGAAGTAAGGAAGACGGCGAACCAATGCGGAACACTTAGTTTTATTTCTTAAGCAAGAGGAGGGTAGTTGCAGGACGCGACCGCGGACAGACACGGCTTAACAAGATGTTTATATTTAGTTATATATATTAAGACGAAATAAAGAGTTAAGTTTGTGTGAAGTGATCGACCGTTTGACTGGCCCACCCTAAACATAAAACCCCACATAATTATATAAAAAAACTAGCGACCCGCCCTCGCTTCGCTTCGGAAATATTAAATTTATTTATTGATAGGCGAAGCCCGCCATGTTGCGCGCGGTACGACAATAACTGCGGGTGACGCGGCGGGGTGAAGCTAGTCTAAAAAAGTAGCCCAAGTTACTCCTTATATCATCAGCTACCTATTAGTGAAAGTCTCATCAAAATCGGTCCAGCCGTTCCAGAGATTAGCCGGAACAAACAGACAGACAGACAAAAATTGTAAAAAATGTTATTTTGGTGTATGTACCCTATATATAATTCATATGCATGTAGTAAAAAGCGGTTATTTCAATACTACAAACAGACACTCTTATCTTATTTTTATGTATAGATTTTTATTTAAGTTCCAGTAGTACCACCCAAAAACGAATTAAAAAGAGAATTGACGGATTTTTCTGCTTCAAACATCCTACCCTCAGTCTTTTAGACTACTCGTGACCGTAACGTTTGCCAATTCTTCTTCTTCTTGCCCTTATCATCTATATTGAATCAGCTTAGCATGTCCCCTTTACCATTCAGGCCCATCATATGCCCTTTCTTCACACGCATCCTTCTCTTACATATCCTCTTTATCACAGTCTACTTACTTCTTACTGGTGGTAGGACCTCTTGTGAGTCCGCACGGGTAGGTACCACCACCCTGCTTATTTCCGCCGTGAAGCAGTAATGCATTTCGGTTTGAAGGGTGGGGCAGCCGTTGTAACTATACTGAGACCTTAGAACTTATATCTCAAGGTGGGTGGCGCATTTACGTTATAGATGTCTATGGGCTCCAGTAACCACTTAACACCAGGTGGGCTGTGAGCTCGTCCACCCCCCATCTAAGCAATAAAAAAATAATAAAAAATGTCCATCCAAGTCTTTTCAGGACACCCCCTCCTGACATTAGCATTTATCATTATCATCCTCAGGGTCTTTTTGGCTAGATGATCACCTTCTCTTCGCACAACCTAGACAACCTTAGACTCCTTATTTCCTCGGTCACTGGCTCCACTTTCAAAATCCCCTTATACACTAAGTTCTAATTTTATCCACTCTTATTACTGGTCGTTTGAACATTCGCGTTTCTGCTGCATGCATTCCTATTTCATCCATCCAACACTCTGATGTATACAATACTGCTGGTCTTGTAGCTGATCGGATCGGGTCGCTTGGAACCTCTGGGTATGCGGAGGGACTTCGGTTCCCTCTGTATTTTGTGCCGTATGTTCCATGGGGAGTGCTCTGAGGAGTTGTTCGAGATGATACCGGCATCTCGTTTTTACCATCGCGCCGCCCGCCACCGGAGTAGAGTTCATCCATACTACCTGGAGCCACTGCGGTCTTCCACAGTGCGTTTCCAGAGGTCTTTTTTGCCACGTACCATCCGGCTATGGAATGAGCTCCCCTCCACGGTGTTTCCCGAGCGCTATGACATGTCCTTCTTCAAACGAGGCTTGTGGAGAGTATTAAGCGGTAGGCAGCATAAGACCTGTAGCTTGCAACAGCGCTTAATATTGGGTACTCATGAAAAGTAAAGATCGCAATTGGTAATAGCGTCTATAATTGATATAATAAAACAAATGATTTATACATTTAATAATTGCCTGTCCCGATATCTGGCAGATTTTTAGAAATGTCATCTCTAGAATAAGGGGTGAACAACGATTGCATGAAATCCCGTTGTATTTCATTAACTTTTACTTATAAATAGCGGACACGTATGTACCTACATAATATATTGCCATATAAAAAAATTTTAAAGAATTAAAAGTTGTAAATATAAATAGAAAGTTCATCACTTTTAGTTACTATAGTCACAGCATCAAAACTATAATATTTTGTTAAAAAGATACAAATACATACCGACGTGAATCTGTTTTTATTGTAAGGATTTTGTTATTGGAAGATCGTATTTTTTTTTATTTTTTTTTATTGCTTAGGTGTGTGGACGTGCTCACAGCCCACCTGGTGTTAAGTGGTTATTGGAGCCCATAGACATCCACAACGCAAATGCGCCACACACCTTGAGATATAGTTCTAAAGTCTCAGTATAGTCACAACGGCTGCCCCACCCTTCAAACCGAAACGCATCACTGCTTCACGGCAGAAATAGGCGGGGCGGTGGCACCCACCCGTGCGGACTCACAAGAGGTCCTACCACCAGTAATTACGCAAATTATAATTTTGCGGGTTTGATTTTTATTGCACGATGTTATTCCTTCACCGTGGAAGTCAATCGTGAACATTTGTTGAGTACGTATTTCATTAGAAAAACTGGTACCCGCCAGCGAGATTCGAACACCAGTGCATCGCTCGTTACGAATGCATCGGACGTCTTATCCTTTAGGCCACGACGACTTCAAATTGTAAAGGTAATTGTAATTGTAAAGGTCAGCATCATTTTGCAATGAAATACTTGGAACCTATTTCTCAAAATGGACTCTGTATCTACCAGGTTGGCCCAGCTCAACAAGGTTGGCCCAATGGCTTAACGTCCCGCAAATCGCGTGCGGCCCGTAGGCAAAAGCACTTCGTAAAAGCTTCGGTCCTCGGGTGACAGAAGAACTGGGTGGGCCCAGTATCGGGTTGGCTATGAACTCCTGAGAGTAAGAGCAAAACTACTGTTACGCCGGTAAGAGTAACGCCATCTATCGCCGAATAGTAGAAACGAATACCAAAGGATCTAGTAGCATCTAGAACGCTCGAGAAGTACAACGCTATCTGTTGTCAGACAGCGGAAACTCATCGAAGGTACTCGACTTGTTAGGAATGTTCTCGATAATTTTAGGGATGTCGTATTGACTATATAAGCATTGCAGGCATGTCACGAAGACAGTAATCGGATCTACTCGAAGCGAAACAGCAAACAGATCGCCTGAAGCGAAGCGGAAGAAGTGAACTACTAGTTGTAAAGTGTTCTGTGAGTGTTTTAAGTGTTAATAAAATCTTAATTTGTACTTCGGTAGAATTTTTATTTAACCCAAGCGCGTAATAATACTTCTAAAATGCACAATTCTACTGAAACACCCCAAATAAATTAATTTCTTACCAAGCAGAGCACTGAGATATGGGCGATAAAAATTAAATAGATAAAATATTCCTGAATCAATAACACCTTCTTGAAGCGTTCGCCTAATTGACTAAATGAAAATTTAATTTTAAAACCGGCAACTTTCCTCAACAAATTAAATTAATAAAACAATATCTGACAAATTGCCTAAATGTCTTCTCAAACTACAATTTCTTACCGAACAAAAGGAATTGAGTTCTTGAAATAGATTTAAATTGAATTGGTAAAGCAGAAGGTTCATTGTTTGAGGTTAGGGGATCTTCCAATCTTCCAATCTTTATACAGAATTTTTATTGCATTAATAGATGAAAGAGGTCATTGCCCAACTGGTGCTGATTGGTTATCGGTATCCATAGTAACGACAATGCCATCAGCTACCTTGACCCATGAGGTCCAAGTTTATTGCTAATAATCGACGATGTGGATACCCAGCTATAACCCGTAGAGGCTTTACTCAAGGCCACGGTAGCAGTATTTTTCGATTACCTTCTAACCTCCCAAAGGGCACCATACTACTTGATCTGAAGACTGTGTAGCCGTATTTCCATACTCGATCCTGTGGACCAAATGGTAAACAGTCGACGTCGCCCTAAGCACGTCATTACGTATCCTCCGGATCCATTAACGGTGCTTTTTGGTACCACAAGCACCAGTCACCGTCCTCGTCGAACCCGTCGCTTGCGACGAAGGGCTCGACGAGTGAATCAATCCATAGACACAGCCCACTGAATTTCTCGCTGGGTCTTCTAGTAGGTCGCGTTTCCGATCCGGTGGTAGATTCTGCGAAACACTGCTCTTACGAGGGCCAGTGTTAGCAACACACCCGGCTTGAGCCCCATGAGCTTACCTACACGTCAAGGAGAAGCTGAAATAGCCTCTCAAGGCTATCAGTATAGGCAGTAAAAAAAACCGTATTTAATATTGTTGAGACTTACGTCGTGACTTAAGATGGAAAACATCATTCAAATTCACTACAAGATTAGACAATAGTGTATTAGGCATAATAGTACAAATTGTGTCATTCGCATTAACCCACAAACTTTTTTCATCTAATGTATTAGCTGTTTTTAACGGCTTTTATTGGGCACATAAACCAAATTGAAGTTAATTTATCAGTACGGATATATCGTAAAACAAATACCTTCACGTTAACTCACGCGAATGTAATAAAATGATAGTAAAACGGCTATTCTTATAAATGTAATTAAAAACTTTTCGAACGCGAAAATCGCGCAGAGCTCGGTGGCTATGCCCTGTGATATGCTGATGTGATAACACGCTGTGCCCTCGCGAGGGATTAAGGAGACGAAATATAAATAGCTACCGTTCTAATATAAATCGTTGTGGCCTAAAATACGCGCTGTAAACTGTCGAGATTCTTGTTCGAGAAGATGGCACCACATGATAACCCCCTTGTCGTAGCCCCCCAATTTCCGTCCCGGACGATGGGGCACCGCACAATAATCGTCGCCTTAGACGACGTCATTTGAGATCCCCTTGATACAGTCTCCGTGCTTTAGGCATTCCGAGCGCCATTCTCACCGAATGCGACGAAAAGTTTGACGTGTAACTTAACCCATCCCACTAAGTTGCCAAATCAAGCATGATAACAAACATCATCTATATATTTATTATACGTGAAGCAAAAACTTTGTACCCTTTTTAACGAAAATTGCACGAACGGAGGAGTATGAAATTTTCCACACTTATAGAGAATATAGAGAAGAAGTGCACAATGCCAATATTTTTTTTAAATAATTCATAAAAGATACATTAAATCAATAAAGAAAACATTACACACACTACATACCATGTATTTGACGCACACACGCATGCATACTATTTATTGTCAAACTTTTGTCCTTGACGTCTGTTGTCAAATTGAGATTAAATATTGTTTGTCTTTGTTAATATTTTTTATAGTGTAGTCTTGGCGAAATTTGTGATTATAAAAGTATAAAATACAATCATAATAGTGTACAAACTTACAATTCCAACTAATTATAGTCGAATTTCGACTACTGCGCGACCTCTAGTTTTATTAATTTTATCCAAAATTCGTATAACAGAATCGTTCTCTTGACGTATAAACAAACAGAAGAGAGTTTCTTTATTCGATTTACGATCATCTCGACGTGTGAGTGTATTTTAATGTACGTGATTCTCGAGTTCGCAAAATAAATATCGATTGATAAAATAAACTTTTTGTTTTTATTTATTTATTTAAAAGAACGATTCCGGAAATATATTGTTCACACTTTCGTTTTGGCACTTCGGTTGTTCTTCAATATTTTTAAGTGGTTCATTCCGTGTGTGTTCGAAGAAAAACGAAAGATACCACCACCCTGCCGGGTAGGTACCACCACCCTGCCTATATCTGCCGTGAAGCAGTAATGCGTTTCGGTTTGAAGGGTGGGGCAGCCGTTGTAACTATACTGAGATCTTAGAACTTATATCTCAAGGTGGGTGGCGCATTTACGTTGTAGATGTCCATGGGCTCCAGTAACCACTTTACACCAGGTAGGCTGTGAGCTCGTCCACCCATCTAAGCAATAAAAAAAAACTTTTAATGCTGTGAAGAAAAGTTGATGTAGATGATCCTATTTTGTTTTCTCTCTGTACCATAAAGCAGACTCTGTCTTTCATAACTTAAGCAAGAATAGTGTTGATTTACACGGCCCACATTCCCATAAACTCTCTCCATGTCATTCTGTTTCTGCAGGATAGCCATCGGAGCACCGCGGTGCGTGAGGAATGTCGACCTTCACGCCGATTTAAATTTAGAACAGATACGTAAGTATGTTAAGGTAGCGTCAGAACGCTACTTTGACAAACCGCAGCCCACTGAGTGCCTCGCCGGATTTTCTCAATGAGCCGCGATTCCGATCTGGTTGTAGTTTCTGCAAAGGATCGCTCTAGCTAGAGCTAGTGTTAGTCCTCGCAAGCAAATATGTTGTGTTACGTGTAGATAATCGGTTTGAATTACCTCTAGCTTAGTTTACATTTTAAATTACTAAATAATTTTCTTGCTCAATTACCTTCTTTTGGACATTATTAATATACAAAATTTATCTCTACCTACCGCGGAGTGAAACAGCTGGTCTGTGCTGACGTTTCTTGTACACTAATAGCCACATTGAAAAGCTATAAATGATCATTCTTGGTCGCGTTGATGATATATATTTGTAATATTCTCATCATCGCGTTGCGGTATTACATTCGATCCTTTCACCTTTGCCTTGTCACATTATGTCCCACGCGGACTTGAAGAAATATTATCATTTCTCTTTCTGTAATATATAAAAAATAGGTAAACAAAATTCAAACAAGTTTCCACCATCAACATCACATATGTGAAGAAAGTGAACAAAGAAAAAGAAATTTATAAATTTACTAGCTGTACCCGTCCGCTTCGCCGAGCATTTAAAATTAACATTATTATTTCTCACCCCCACAAAGATTCTCATCATTAACGCCCCCGCAACTGGTGTAGGGAGTCCAACGATCATATAACTATTAGCCTATCCATTAAGTACATGTATTTTCTACATGGATACCAAGTTTGAAGTCAATCGGATGCTTGGTTCAGTAGTTATAACGGAACATCCGTAAAAACCACTGTAAATTTATATATTAATATAGATGATTACAAAAACAAAAAGCAACACAGTACGCACATATGTATATATTTACATCCACCTCTATTTTATGTATATACATGTGGGACACGTCGGACCTAACTCACCTTAAATATATGTCATGAATAATACATATCTATGCCAACATTATAAGAAACGAAATCCCCAAATAGTCCTTTATAAAAAATTATAGAGGTCGCAGCCCCGATCATTCTCGCTCACGACTCGGTCGTGCGCGGACGTGCTTTCCGATCCGTGGCCCGCTTGCGAGCTGCGTCTCTGAACTCACAGTTGTGCTCGACAGTGTAGTGACCGTGAATACATCGTGCGTACAATTCAGTAGTGCGGACGTGCCGATCCGTTGGTCGCTTGCGATCTGCGTATCGAGGTCCATTTTTGTGCGCTAAAGTTTTGTAACCGCGAACCCACCCTTACCAACTGCCTTTTTCAAGGCAAAACCAATCGCTACGTTCAGCTTCCTGTGGCACTCACAGGCTAGCGATTTCCTAACCCTTCCCAAAAACAACAGTCTTTTTCAAGACTAGACCCCCGCTCGCGATTCTGCCTGCTGTAGCACTATACAGCCCGAGCGGGTTCCTTTCCTTTTCCCCGCCGATTGCCGTTTTCACGGCATAGGCATTCCCCCCCCCTGCTCCTTGCTGTCCTGCAGCACAGGGGGGTTACAAATCCTATCCGGGGCCTCGCCTTTCGGCGAGTTCAACAAAAGTCCCGGGGCCGCCCCCCCCGGGCAAGAAGACCGAAAATGCAGCAAGAAGAAAGTGTCAGTGAAAGTGCTAGTGACATTGTCGGGTTCCTCCGGGATAGGTACCCGTCAATTAGGGCCGAGTACTTAGCGTATAGGGCCTCCCGTGGCAATCCCTCCCCCCCCGCGTCCGTCGCCGCGTATTTCAACCGTGCCTCGGAGGCACGCCGCGCGCCCCCCGCCGCCGCGTTAAGTTCGAGCGCACGTTTCGACGATGCGACTCACGAAGCGCCTAGCGCTACCCCCACCCCCGCGCCCGCGTCGGTTACGTCATCACGCGCTACGTCCGCCGCGACCTCGATCGTTTCAAGTTCAGGCTCCGATACCGAATCGGAGATGGATTTCGAATCTGCGTCAAGCCCTCAGCCTGGAACTTCGGATGGGTTCCAAACCGTAACGCGCGGTAAAAAGCGTACTCGCGCCGTGGAGTCCCGGAACTCCACGACAAAACAGACGAAATCCGCGTCCGCCTCTCGACCGAAAGTCGTAGTTACACCGGAGTCGGACTCCGCGCGCCGCGTAACCCCACCGCCGCGTCCCAAGCCCGCGCCCGCTCCCAAAGTAGCTGCCCCGCCCCCGCTGATACTTCAAGAGAAGACAGCGTGGAATCGCGTGTCCCAGGCCCTTCAGGCAAATAAAATTAACTACACCCATGCGCGTAACGTCGCGCATGGGATTCAGATCAAGGTCGCAACGCCGGGCGACCATAGGGCCCTCTCAGCATACCTCCGAAAGGAGAACATAGGTTTCCACACCTATGCTCTTCAGGAGGACCGCGAGCTCCGCGTAATAATACGCGGAGTCCCTAAGGAGCTAGAAATAGACTACATTAAGGAGGATCTGACCGCTCAGGCCCTCCCGATAGTTAGTGTGCACCGGATGCACAGCGGGCGGGGCAAACAGCCCTATAATATGATACTCGTGGCGTTAGAACCCACCCCGGAGGCCAAAAAGAAGATCGCATGTCTCACGACAATTTGCGGCCTATCCGGGATCTCGATCGAAGCCCCCCACAAGCGTGGCACTCCCGGGCAGTGCTACAGGTGCCAACTCTATGGCCACTCGGCGCGTAATTGCCACGCGCGCCCCCGCTGCGTGAAATGCCTCGGCGATCACGCTACGTTAGACTGCGTTAGAGATAGGGAAACCGCGACCGAACCTCCCAGCTGTGTCCTATGCCTTAAGCAAGGGCACCCCGCGAACTACCGTGGATGTCCCAGGGCTCCGCGAAAACGCCCAACCCACCCAGCTCCGCGAACCGTCGGCCCAAAGACTTCGGCACCTTCAGTGCCGAAACCCGCCTTCGTGCCGGCTGCAGTTCCCACGGTCTCGGCGTGGAAAAAGCCGCTGCCGTATACGAAGGCGGGAACGGAAACCGCACCCCCGCCCCCGCTCGTGACACGCCCCGCGCCCCAGCCCCTGCTCGCACCTCGCCCCGCGCCCGCGTTCCGTCCCCCGCAACCCTCCGCCGTCAACGACTTCGCGCTCGTGCGTGACTTCGTCACCGCGGTCAACTTCGACCGTCTGCGATCGTTCGCAGACGCGATACGTAGGTCGGTAACCCCGAACAGCGGCTCGCGGCCGCTTTCGATCACATGGACGTCTACGAGTCCGTGTCGCGTACGTTATAAAATCTTTACCGGTAACCAATGGCGCAAAAAGGTAGAGAAAAACCTTATTCCCTTACGTTAGCATTCTATAATGCTAACGGACTCGCGCGGCAACGCGATCAATTTTTTGAATTCCTCCGCGACAATCTTGTAGATATTCTATTAGTGCAGGAAACCTGTCTGAAGCCCTCGCGTCGTGACCCGAAAGTCGCGAATTACGTCATGGTTAGGAATGACAGACTCACCGCCTCCAAAGGCGGGACTGCCATTTACTATAGGCGGGCCCTGCACGTTGTCCCTCTCGATACTCCCTCGCTCTCACATATCGAGGCGTCAGTGTGCCGTATCTCGCTGACGGGACACCAGCCGATCGTCATCGCATCCGTTTATCTCCCCCCGGACAAGCCCCTCCTGAGCAGTGACATCGAGTCACTGTTCGGCATGGGAGACTCTGTCATCCTGGCAGGCGATTTAAATTGCCACCACACTAGGTGGAACTGCCATCGTACAAACGTTAACGGTAGGCGTCTCGACGCGTTTATAGACGACCTCACCTTTGAAATAGTCGGTCCCCCAACTCCAACATGTTATCCGTATAACATCGCGCTCCGTCCGAGCACTATAGACCTGGCATTGCTTAGGAACGTAACTCTGCGCTTGCGTTCCATCGAAGCAATGTCAGAGCTCGACTCAGACCACCGACCTGTCGTTATGCAGCTCGGTCGCCCTCACAACCCAGTCACTGTTACGAGGACCATGGTGGATTGGAATAAGCTGGGCACGTGCCTAGCCGACGCCGCTCCGCCAATCCTCCCTTACGGCCCGGATTCGAATCCATCCCCCGAGGACACCGTCGAATCCATAAACATCATTACCGATCACATCTCTTCCGCGATCATTAGATCTTCTAAAGAAGTCGATGTGGAGGACAGCTTCCACCGCATCAGACTGTCCCCCGATCTTAGGAATCTCTTAAGAGTTAGGAACGCGGCAATCCGGGCCTACGATCGTCTTCCCACGCATTCAAACCGGATTCAGATGCGTCGTCTACAACGCGAAGTCCACTCCCGCTTAAGCGACGCGCGTAACGATAATTGGCATAGTTATTTAGAACAACTCACGCCCTCCCACCAAGCATACTGGCGACTAGCTAGGACTCTCAAATCCGAAACTACCGCTACTATGCCTCCCCTCTTACGCCCTTCAGGCCAACCACCGGCATTCGATGACGATGACAAGGCTGAGCTGCTGGCCGATGCACTGCAAGAGCAGTGCACCACCAGCACTCAATACGCGGACCCCGAACACACCGAGTTAGTCGACAGGGAGGTCGAGCGCAGAGCTTCCCTGCCGCCCTCGGACGCGTTACCCCCCATTACCACGGACGAAGTTAGAGACGCGATCCACAACCTCCAACCTAGGAAGGCACCAGGCTCCGACGGCATCCACAACCGCGCGCTAAAATTTTTGCCAGTCCAACTGATAGCAATGTTGGCTACAATTTTAAATGCCGCTATGACGCACTGCATCTTTCCCGCGGTGTGGAAAGAAGCGGACGTTATCGGTATACATAAGCCGGGCAAACCGACAAACGAAACTTCTAGTTACCGTCCGATTAGTCTCCTCTCGACGATAGGAAAAATCTACGAACGGCTCCTTAGGAAACGCCTCTGGGATTTTGTTACCGCGAACAAAATTCTCATAGACGAACAGTTCGGATTCCGCTCTAAACACTCGTGCGTACAACAAGTGCACCGCCTCACGGAGCACATTCTGATAGGACTAAATAGGCGTAAACAAATCCCGACCGGCGCCCTCTTCTTCGACATCGCGAAGGCGTTCGACAAAGTCTGGCACAACGGTTTAATTTATAAACTGTACAACATGGGAGTGCCAGACAGACTCGTGCTCATCATACGAGACTTCTTGTCGAACCGTTCGTTTCGATATCGAGTAGAGGGAACTCGTTCTCGTCCCCGTCAACTGACCGCCGGAGTCCCGCAAGGCTCCGCGCTCTCCCCGTTATTATTTAGTTTGTATATCAATGATATACCCCGGTCTCCGGAGACCCATCTAGCGCTCTTCGCCGATGACACGGCTATCTACTACTCGTGTAGGAAGATGTCGCTGCTTCATCGGCGACTCCAGATCGCAGTAGCCACCATGGGACAGTGGTTCCGGAAGTGGCGAATAGACATCAACCCCACGAAAAGCGCAGCGGTGCTCTTCAAAAGGGGTCGCCCTCCGAACATCACTTCGAGCATCCCACTCCGTAGTAGGCGCGCAAACACCTCCGCCGTTAGTCCCATCACTCTCTTTGGCCAGCCCATACCGTGGGTCTCGAAGGTCAAATATCTAGGCGTCACCCTCGACAGAGGGATGACATTCCGTCCCCATATAAAAACGGTACGCGACCGCGCCGCGTTTATTCTAGGACGACTCTATCCAATGCTTTGTAGTCGAAGCAAACTGTCCCTCCGTAATAAGGTAACTCTCTACAAAACTTGTATACGCCCCGTCATGACGTATGCAAGCGTAGTGTTCGCTCACGCAGCCCGCACCAACTTGAAATCCCTTCAGGTTATTCAATCACGATTCTGCAGGATAGCCGTCGGAGCGCCTTGGTTCCTTAGGAATGTGGATCTCCACGACGACCTGGAGCTCGACTCTTTTAGTAAGTATCTACAGTCGGCATCGCTGCGCCATTTTGAGAAGGCGGCACGACATGAGAACCCTCTCATCGTAGCCGCTGGAAATTACATACCCGACCCAGTAGACCGAATGGTAAACCGTCGACGTCGCCCAAAGCACGTCATTACGGATCCTCCTGATCCATTAACGGTGCTTTTAGGCACCACAAGCACCGGTCACCGTCCTCGTCGAACCCGTCGCTTGCGACGAAGGGCTCGACGAGCGAACTAACCCATAGACACAGCCCACTGAGTTTCTCGCCGGATCTTCTCAGTGGGTCGCGTTTCCGATCCGGTGGTAGATTCTGCGAAGCACTGCTCTTGCTAGGGTCAGTGTTAGCAACTCTCCGGTTGAGCCCCGCGAGCTCACCTACTAACGTTAGGGCGAAGCTGAAATAGCCTCTCAAGGCTATCAGCATAGGTAGGAAAAAAAAAAAAAAAAAAAAAAAAAAAAAAAAAAAAAAAAAAAAAAAAAAAAAAAAAAGCAGCCCCGATAAAGGAAAAATTAAACAGACAAATTTATTTCATTTTCTTTTGTCTCTTTTTTTTTGTCTCATCAGAGCTTATGTAACGACAGAGCTTATTTGTGAATATGTTTTGACGATGAAATATTTGGAAATCAAAACTGGTTTAGGGATCTCAAAATCCTGTCTTGGAGTTATTAGAATCCACTGATACGACAACTTGAAAAGCTTTTTTTTATTGCTTTTTATTTTTATTGCTTAAATGGTTGGACGAGCTCACAGCCCACCTGGTATTAAGTGGTTACTGGAGCTCATAGACATCTACAATGTAAATGCGCCACCCACCTTGAGATATGATCTAAGGTCTCAGTATAGTTACAACAGCTGTCCCACCCTTCAAACCGAAACGCATTACTGCTTCACGGCAGAAATAGGCAGGGCGGTGGTACCTACCCGCGCGGACTCACAAGAGGTCCTACCGCCAGTAAAAAGCGACATCAAATTTCAAATTGGACCACCCAATTCGTGTCAAAGCTAAATAAATTTGTAACTGTCCCATAATCCTCCTACGGTCTAGTCAGACGACTGAAAGCTCTTCAAATCGGACTTTAATTTAAAGCTCTTTTTTATACAAATTCTTTTATTATTCTTTTACGAAACTCTAACGAAAAATAATGAAGTCGTAATACGCACAACAAGAAGACTTATAGCCCCATTAACAACGTAACCAAACAATTGGAAATAGCCTAAACCACTAATATTTACCGGTCCGTTCTCAATGACTCAGATAGTTAAAAATAGTTTTACAAATATTCGTTTCGCTTTTGGATTCAGGTATACTAGAGTAATGGCTCGATTCGAATGAGTTTTATTAAGTTAAAAATCTTATCGGTTCCGAAAAACGTAATAGACTTGAAGCGCTTTTGATAATCTTCTTATAATGGGCTTTTTAAGCTTTGATAACTCTGTATGAATAAAACTTTACGAGTTCTACTTCTGGAGCCTGGAATTCTGCTGAGTAAACTTTTATTTTCTTACTCAGTGTTTCTTGTTTTCACGAAATGTTTAGTTGGCAAAATATTGTTGCAATTTTGTAATCTAATTGTTTGTGTTATATTTTAGGTACTATTAGAAATCAGAAGTGAGAAATGAATAAAAAAACAATTGCCAGTGGCCTAACCTTATCTTACTAATTTTTAATTAAGTACAAATCACAAATCACGAATCACGAATCACGTATGAGTATGCCGAGTAGTCCGCGAACGTCCGTACCCAGCGCCGGTCAATGCTCAAGTCGCCGAGACGCTTTTTTTTTTATTTTGTTTTTTTCCTACCTAAGCTGGTATCCTTGAGAGGCTATTCCAGCGTAACCCTAACTAGTAGGTGAGCTCACGGGGCTCAAACCTGATGACGTTGCTAACACGAACCCTAGCAAGAGCCGTGCTTCGCAGAATCTACCACCGGATCGGAAACGCGACCCACTGAGAAGATCCGGCGAGAAACTCAGTGGGCTGTGTCTGAGAGTTAATTTACTCGTCGAGCCCTTCGTCGGGTTCGACGAGAACGGTGACCGGTGCTTGAAGTACCTAGAAGCACCGTTAGTGGATCAGGAGGATCCGAAATGACGTGTTTTGGGCGACGTCGACTACTTTCCATTCTCATTCCGATAGAGGCACCCGTCACGTGCGGACGTGCTCATCGACCACTCGATTGCCCGGCCTTTGTTCGCCCGGCCATTGTTCGCGCGGCCTGTGTTCGTGGTACATCTGCCGACCAAGTGTTTTTTCTGGAAGTTTTTAATTGTTTTGTTTCCTTTTGTTATTTCTGTGTTCGTGGTACATCTGCCGACAAACTGTCTTCCTGGAAGTGTTTAATTGTTTTGTTTCTTTTTGTTATCTCCGTTTTGTTGTGTTTTTTTTCTTTGTCCTGTAGTAATCGTGCCGCATCGCCACCTGTGTTCAATAGAACCGCTCAGGTCCGAGATATTGGGGCCTCGCCGCAAGGCGAGTGTTTTCTAAGACCCAGGGTAGCCCCACCTGGGCACGTAGCCATCATGGACGCTGTATTTGCGGAATTTCTCCGGCTTCGCTACCCAAAGCTCACTTCCGAGTTTCAGGCCTTCAAGGCCGATCACACCGCGAGCCCTCTCGTGGACTCCGCCGAGCTCGCTGCTCCTGCGTCGCCTGTACCTGCGTGCAAAGCTTCTGCATCGAGCACCGCAGCCTCCGTCGTGCCTGCCGTTCCCGCGTCGCCTATACTGGCGAGTAAAACTGCTGCGTCGTCCGCCGTGGTCACCGTTCCAGCAGCGCGATCATCCGCGGCCTCCGTCGCACCCTCCAAAACACCTACTCGTAGGTCACCTGCGCCCGCCTCCTCGTCCTCCGACTCTGACTCGGAGATGGAGGTCGACCTCGCCCCCGCCTCATCGACGGATGGATTCACCCTGGTGCAAAAGGGTAAGAAGCGTGCCGCGGAGTCTCGAGCTCCCGCGGCCGCTAAAATTAGCAAAGCCGCGAACGCGTCGCGCCCCCGCCCTCAGACTCCCGTTGCGCCTCCAGCCCGTGCCACTCCGTCGCCGCGTCCGGTGGCACAAAATAAAACCCAGACTCCTCCCCCGGTAATCCTTCAAGAGAAGGCAGCTTGGGAACGAGTTTCCCTGGCCCTTAAGGCCAAAAATATCAATTTCACGAATGCCCGTAACCTCGCGAACGGCATTCAAATTAAGGTTCGAACACCCGACGACCATAGGGCCCTCTCAAGTTACCTCCGTAAGGAGCGTATAAGTTTCCACACGTATACGCTCCAGGACGAGCGCGAACTCCGTGCCGTTATACGTGGCATCCCTAAAGAGTTGGATGCCGAGCTCGTTAAGGCCGACCTTCTCGAACAAGGCCTACCGGTTAACTCCGTACACCGCATGCATACAGGCCGCGGAAGGGAGCCATATAATATGGTTCTCGTCGCCCTCCAGCCTACCCCCGAGGGTAAGCAAATATTCAACATCCGAACGGTCTGTAGCCTTTCCGGAATCGCAGTCGAAACCCCACACAAGAAAGGCACACCTAGCCAGTGCCATAACTGCCAATTATACGGGCATTCTTCCCGTAACTGTCACGCGCGCCCCCGATGCGTCAAGTGCTTAGGCGATCACGCCACGGCCCTATGCACTCGCGATCAAAAAACCGCGACGGAACCGCCTAGCTGCGTCCTGTGTCGAACACAGGGTCACCCCGCAAATTACCGCGGATGCCCCCGAGCCCCTAAAATAAATCGACGCGTCGCCCGCCAAAACCGCCTCCGAGCTTCCGGCCCAGACATCAAAGCCTCGGCACCCTCTGTGTCGCAGGCTAAGCCAGCGTTCGTTTCGGCGCCGGTGCCCAGTGTCTCGGCCTGGGCGAAACCGCTGCCGTACACGAACACGGCTACAACTCCCTCCTCCGCGATTCGTCCCGCCCCCGCGACTCGTCCCTCTCCCGCGACTTGCCCTCCGACCGCGTCCGACAATCTCGCTTTAGCGATCGACTTCTTTCAGTCGATCAACTTTGAGCGCGTTAACGCTTTGGGCGACGCCATTCGCGCTGCCTCCACTGCACAACACTTTATCGCCGTTGTGCAAGAATACGCCGACGTATACGCGTCATTAAATACGTACGTCCTCCCCTCACTCCGCCGGTAATCAATGGCGTATATAAGTAGAATAAAGCCCCTATCCGTAACGATAGGATTTTTTAACGCTTACGGTCTCGCAAATCAACGTGATCAGGTTTCTGACTTTTTGCGTGACCATCAAATTGATATCTTTTTAGTGCAGGAGACCCTACTTAAGCCCGCGCGCCGTGACCCTAAAATCGCGAACTATAACATGGTCAGGAACGACAGGCTCTCTGCTCGTGGTGGTGGTACCGTCATTTACTATAGAAGAGCCCTGCATTGCGTCCCGCTCGATCCTCCCGCGCTCGCTAATATCGAAGCATCAGTGTGCCGAATCTCACTGACGGGACACGCGCCGATCGTTATCGCGTCCGTTTATCTTCCACCGGATAAGATCGTTCTAAGCAGTGATATCGAGGCGCTGCTCGGCATGGGGAGCTCTGTCATTCTGGCGGGCGACCTAAATTGTAAACACATCAGGTGGAACTCACACACTACAACCCCGAATGGCAGGCGGCTTGACGCGTTAGTCGATGATCTCGCCTTCGATATCGTCGCTCCGCTAACCCCGACTCACTACCCGCTAAATATCGCGCATCGCCCGGATATACTCGACATAGCGTTATTAAAAAACGTAACTCTGCGCTTACACTCGATCGAAGTAGTTTCAGAGTTAGATTCAGACCACCGTCCCGTCGTTATGAAGCTCGGTCGCGCTCCCGATTCCGTTCCCGTCACGAGGACTGTGGTGGATTGGCACACGCTGGGCATCAGCCTGGCTGAATCTGATCCACCATCGCTCCCGTTTAACCCAGACTCTACCCCGTCTCCTCAGGATACCGCTGAAGCCATAGACATCTTAACGTCACACATCACCTCGACATTAGATAGGTCATCGAAACAAGTTGTAGCGGAGGACTTCCTTCACCGCTTCAAATTGTCCGACGATATTAGGGAACTCCTTAGAGCTAAGAACGCCTCGATACGCGCCTACGACAGGTATCCTACCGCGGAAAATCGTATTCGAATGCGTGCCCTACAACGCGACGTAAAGTCTCGCATCGCCGAAGTCCGAGATGCCAGATGGTCTGATTTCTTAGAAAGACTCGCGCCCTCTCAAAGGTCTTACTACCGCTTAGCTCGTACTCTCAAATCGGATACGGTAGTAACTATGCCCCCCCTCGTAGGCCCCTCAGGCCGACTCGCGGCGTTCGATGATGATGAAAAAGCAGAGCTGCTGGCTGATACATTGCAAACCCAGTGCACGCCCAGCACTCAATCCGTGGACCCTGTTCATGTAGAATTTGTAGACAGTGAGGTAGAACGCAGAGTCTCCTTGCCACCCTCGGACGCGTTACCATCCGTCACCCCGATGGAAGTTAAAGACTTGATCAAAGACCTACGTCCTCGCAAGGCTCCCGGTTCCGACGGTATATCCAACCGCGTTATTAAACTTCTACCCATCCAACTCATCGTGATGTTGGCATCTATTTTCAATGCCGCTATGGCGAACTGTATCTTTCCCGCGGTGTGGAAAGAAGCGGACGTTATCGGCATACATAAACCCGGTAAACCAAAAAATCATCCGACGAGCTACCGCCCGATTAGCCTCCTCATGTCTCTAGGCAAACTGTATGAGCGTCTGCTCTACAAACGCCTCAGAGACTTCGTCTCATCCAAGGGCATTCTCATCGATGAACAATTCGGATTCCGTACAAATCACTCATGCGTTCAACAGGTGCACCGCCTCACGGAGCACATTCTTGTGGGGCTTAATCGACCAAAACCGTTATACACGGGAGCTCTCTTCTTCGACGTCGCAAAAGCGTTCGACAAAGTCTGGCATAACGGTTTGATTTTCAAACTATTCAACATGGGCGTGCCGGATAGTCTCGTGCTCATCATACGGGACTTCTTGTCGAACCGCTCTTTTCGATATCGAGTCGAGGGAACCCGCTCCTCCCCACGACCTCTCACAGCTGGAGTCCCGCAAGGCTCTGTCCTCTCACCCCTCCTATTTAGCTTATTCGTTAACGATATTCCCCGGTCGCCGCCGACCCATTTAGCTTTATTCGCCGACGACACGACTGTTTACTATTCCAGTAGAAACAAGTCCCTAATCGCGAAGAAGCTTCAGAGCGCAGCCCTAGCCCTAGGACAGTGGTTCCGAAAATGGCGCATAGACATCAACCCAGCGAAAAGTACTGCGGTGCTATTTCAGAGGGGAAGCTCCACACGGATTTCCTCCCGTATTAGGAGGAGGAATCTCACACCCCCGATTACTCTCTTTAGTCAATCCATACCCTGGGCCAGGAAGGTCAAGTACCTGGGCGTTACCCTGGATGCATCGATGACATTCCGCCCGCATATAAAATCAGTCCGTGACCGTGCCGCGTTTATTCTCGGTAGACTCTACCCCATGATCTGTAAGCGGAGTAAAATGTCCCTTCGGAACAAGGTGACACTTTACAAAACTTGCATAAGGCCCGTCATGACTTACGCGAGTGTGGTGTTCGCTCACGCGGCCCGCACACACATACACACCCTTCAATCTCTACAATCCCGCTTTTGCAGGTTAGCCGTCGGAGCTCCGTGGTTCGTGAGGAACGTTGACCTACACGACGACCTGGGCCTCGAATCTATCCAGAAATACATGAAGTCAGCGTCGGAACGGTACTTCGATAAGGCTATGCGTCATGATAATCGCCTTATCGTAGCCGCCGCTGACTACTCCCCGAATCCTGATCATGCAGGAGCCAGTCACCGTCGACGCCCTAGACACGTCCTTACGGATCCCTCAGATCCAATAACCTTTGCACTAGACGCCTTCAGCTCTAGGAGCAGGCTTAGGGACCTCGGTAACCGTACTCGTCGAACTCGACAAAGAGTTCGCCGTGCAACCTAACCCATGAATCAGCTCGCTGAGTTTCTCGCCGGATCTTCTCAGCGGGTCGCGATTCCGATCCGGTAGTAGATTCATTCGCGAAGCAGCTGCTCTTGAGCTGTTAGGTCTCCTTCGGAGGCGCTCGGGTAGCTGTTAGCAAATCCCACCCCTCCTGGCTGAGCCTTTGCTCGCCCACCTGTCCTGGTGAAACTGGAAAGGCCTCCGGGCCACCAGTAATCCTTCAATCATTAATAAAAAATACTTTCCATTCTGTCCGCAGGATCGGGAATGCGCCGAGCAGCGCCAAATACGGTGCTTTTATAGGTTTACTCGGTATAGTGCGTTTAGCTAGTGGGGGTACATCTAACATTTTAGCTAATGGGGGTACATCTAACACTGATTATCGCCAAACGTCCGTGCACTCCGAATGTAACGAGCAAAATGTGCGGAATTATCTAAGTACCCTCCTTATATAGGTTTGGCGAGTATTCGATGACGATGTTTCGGAGGCTCCTTACAGTACATTAAAGTGGCAATATAGGCAATACAATAAAGGATTTTCCTCGCTAAAAATATTATATTGTTTAAATGAACTCAATGGAATGTTTATCTTAAAAGCCCATTGTGAGGGCAACATGAAAGTACAGGGCCTCCTTTTAAAGCCCTCTCTCTGGCTGCTTCATTAATTCCAAATAAATTGGGAAAGCTTTTTAACCAAATTTCAATGAAAATAAAACAGGCTTCTTCTTTCAATTAGAGTCTAAGGTTTTTTAAATTTAAAAGTATGCGAATGTAGCAGAATTATAACTAATGTAGCTTTTATTGAACTCAAAGCTTAGGAAAGATTTGAAGGAAACTACGAGGAACATTAAAACATTTTTGTTACTAAATATGTGGAAAATATGGTTTTTACTGGTGGTAGGACATCTTGTGAGTCCGCACGGGTAGGTACCACCGCCCTGCCTATTTCTGCCGTGAAGCAGTAATGCGTTTCGGTTTGAAGGGCGGGGCAGCCGTTGTAACTATACTGAGACTTTAGAACTTATATCTCAAGGTGGGTGGCGGCATTTACGTTGTAGATGTCTATGGGCTCCAGTAACCACTTAACATCAGGTGGGCTGTGAGCTCGTCCACTCATCTAAGCAATAAAAATAAAAAAACGAATAAATCCCATCACCATCATCATCACATAGTATTATTATAATAAAATCAAACTCTTATTTCAATACCTTTAAATAGTCACGATCCGACTAACGATTGTATTGGACTTATGATCTTATTGGATCACCCCAGTTTCTTCGAGAAGCCTGCCTGCGTCCAGATGCTTTATGTGTTACTTTTTTTCTTTTTCTTTGATGGTGACGATCTCACATCCCACCTATTTACCGGAGCCCATAGACATCTACGACGTAAATGCGCCACCCACTTTGAGATATCAGTTCTAAGATCTCAGTATAGCTACAACGGCTACCCCGCCCTTCAAACCGAAACGCATTACTGCTTCACGGCAGAAATAGACAGGGTGGTGGTATCTACTCGCGCGGACTCACAAGAGTTCCTTTTTTTTGCCATGCGACTCAACTGGTGCTCTAATCCCGCAGCTTGGTACGATGTTTCCAGTGAAAAACTTACTTAACTTACATTCATGAATTATTTCAAACTTATATTCATGAATTATTTCACCGATGAAGGAATAAAGTGCTTTATTTAAAAAAAAAAATTTTTTTTTTTTTTTATTGCTTAGATATGTTGACGAGCTCACAACCCACCCGGTGTTAAGTGGTTACTGGAGCCCATAGATATCTACAACGTAAATGCGACACACGCCTTGAGATATCAGTTCTAAGATCTGAGTATAGCTACAACGGTTACTCCGCCCTTCAAACCGAAACGCATTACTGCTTCACGGCAGAAATAGACAGGGTGGTGGTATCTACGCGGACTCACAAGAGGTCCTTTTTTTTACCATCAGTAATTATAATTGTAAAAAAATAGAGTTTATTTGTGTCCGATCATATGTATGGCGGGTGTTTTGGTTCTGATATCACATCTCCAATTCTCATTACGATATTACACTCCAAATATTAGTCGTGCTAGATAAAGTAAACACAATAAGTTATACGCCGGTATGACGCTGCTAAAGATGATGTCGATAAGATTGTATCCGTGTGTGTGTACTTAGGGTCGTTTTTGCTTTGGTATTCTTTTTCTGCTAGAATTGTATCTGAAGTGTTTAAGTACATCATCCAAATTGTAGTCGGCTTGTTCTAGAAGATAAGACGCTCATTGCACTCGAATCAAGCGATGCGTCTGTGCTGGTATTCGAATCTTGCAGACAGGTACCATTTCTTGTAATGAAATATGTTTTTAACAAATAATCACGATAACTTTTAGTAATTTAACAAATTACTAGTGGTACCACTATAGGTAGCTACTACTACCCTTTTTTATTTTTGTTCAGGAGGAAATCACCGGACTTCCCCCCTCCTCTGGGGATAGAGGGCGGGGCATGTCAGAGTCGAACTGACTAAAACCTCCTGTCGCTCAACAACCCACGTTCGAACCTCGCATGAAACAGAACTCATGAAAAGGCAAAGGGGGAAAGTGAAGTGTTTAGCGCGGAGCACATCTCTCCCATCACTCTTCCACTCAGGACGCCGCACCGGTGGTCGTCGGCGCTACGACCGCCAGCCCTCTCGGTCGGCAGGCTATCCGGAGCCCGCCTAGATGGCACCGGTTAGATTGGGTAGCTACTACCTCCCTGCCTATTCTTGCCGTGAAGCAGTAATGCGTTTCGGCGTTGTAACTATTCAACTGAGACTAGAATTCATGTGTCAAGGTAGGAAGAAGAAGGATCGTCGTGCTCCCGTAAGCGAGGGCACGGAACTTCTCTGCCCGGGTAGACGCTCCCTGCCACACAGGGCAGGGGTGAAGTGAATCCAGAAGGGTAACCTCGGGGTTAGGATGTGCGGTGACACCCCTATCAGCAACAGATGATCGAACACCTCGTCCACATGCGACAGCAGGGTGATCGGATCAAGGTAGGTGGCGACATTTACGTTAGATATCCGTCTATGGGTTCCGGTAACCTTATAATACCAGTTGTTGTAATAGGGAGTCGAAGGAATTATTTAAGATGATTCCATCATCTCCTTTTTACTATCGCACCGCCCGCCACCGGAGTAGAGTTCATCCATACTACCTGGAGCCACTGCGGTCATCCACAGTGCATTTCCAGAGATCTTTTTTGCCACGTATCATCCGGCTTTGGAATGAGCTCCCCTCCACGGTGTTTCCCGAGCGCAACGAGGCTTGTGGAGAGTACTCAACGGTAGGCAGCGGCTTGGGTCTGCCCCTGGCATTGCTGAAGTCCATGGGCGACGGTAACCACTCACCATCAGGTGGGCCGTATGTTCGTCTGTCTAAAAGGGCTATAAAAAAAAGTTGAGATGTAAGTTCGTCCACCCACTGAAGCCATAAAAATCCTACTAATTAACCGATCTCAAAAAATGAGAAGGTTCTTAATTCGACTGCTCCCTTTATGTATAAAACTCTTGTAATATGATTTTAATGATTAATGGTTTTCTTCATTTGAAAGCTGACACTTCTCATGTGGTCCCATTTAAATTATAACAACATCTGACTTTAACTTTCTGAGTTATCCTTAACTATACACATTTAATTTACTTCTTTACTAAAATAATAATTTGCATGCACAATTTGTTCACTGTTCGCAAACGAGCATACAGTCCACCTGATGGTGAGTGGTTACCAGCCCTCATGAAGGTCAGTAAGCATCAGGGGCAAAGTTAAGTTGCTGCCTACCTAACATACGTAATTGTAATTTGTATCTTAATTACGTATTGGCAAAGTTTAAATTATATATGTACATATAATTACTGGTGGTAGGACCTCTTGTGAGTCCGCGCGGGTAGGTACCACCGCCCCGCCTATTTCTGCCGTGAAGCAGTAATGCGTTTCGGTTTGAAGGGTGGGGCAGCCGTTGTAACTATACTGAGACCTTACAACTTATATCTCAAGGTGGGTGGCGCATTTACGTTGTAGATGTCTATGGGCTCCAATAACCACTTAACAACAGGTGGGCTGTGAGCTCGTCCACCCATCTAAGCAATAAAAAAAAATATATATATATTATTATATTCACATCAAAATAAAGTTTAGCCTAGTAAAACTATGGCACAAACTAAGTTGCTCTTATAAAAAGAAACAACATTTAAAGCTATTGCTTCACCAGTTTTGTATGTTTTTTATATTTCAATATTACAAAAATCTATACTATTATTATAGAGCTGAAGAGTTTGTTTGTTTGAACGCGCTAATCTCAGGAACTACTGGTCTAATTAGAAAAAATCTTTCAATGTTAAATAGCCCATTTATTGAGGAAGGCTATAGGCTATATTATAACATCACAATACAAGTGGAGGACCAATAAAGGATGTTTCAAAATAGGGGTTTAAATAGCTCCGTAACATTCTATAATTCAAAAATATTTTCACTCTCTACGTAAATGAAGTGAGGTGGTTAAAATTTAGCGTTATGCCAAAATGTTCCACGCGGACGGAGTCGCAGGCTAAAGCTAGTGTTTTAATCTTATACCTTTAAACGAGCAATTCTTGTATATATATAATCTGAATCTCGGAAACGGCTCCAACGATTTTCATAAAATTTAGTATACAGGGGATTCCGGGGGCGATAAATCGATCTAGCTACGATTTATTTTCAGAAAATGTTGTTTTGTTCGTGTTTTCAATAATCAACTCTTCCCGACATCTATTGGCGAATAATAATACTATTTTTCTTAATTGAGGGCAACTAACCAAGATGGCGTTTCAATGTTTCAATACTCAAATTACCATTTATGTCACCTTTATAACTAAATTCTTTTAAGATTTATGTCATAAATCATATTATTGAGGTTACATACAAAATAATATGTTTCTTTTTCTTTGCTTTGTTGATAAAATTACGAACCGTTTATATAAAGGGACGGTCCACCATATTTTATTTTACGTTGATGAAATTGGCAGCTTGACATACGACAGTTCCCCAACCTTGGATTGGGGTATCGATATCATGATTGATATCGTACCTGTATGGGCTTGAGTTTGTCGTGGAGCTTTCGAAGTATTGTTTACACGGTTATTCCTGAAAGTTTTATGTTATTATTTTCAATTATCGCTAAATTCCGGCTTATTTATTGCTATGACCGCGAAACGTATGCTTAATTGTTGAAATCATTTTTCGTTAACAATTACTATTTTTTATTTAAAACA
Source organism: Bombyx mandarina (assembly GCF_030267445.1). Lineage (NCBI taxonomy): Eukaryota > Metazoa > Arthropoda > Insecta > Lepidoptera > Bombycidae > Bombyx > Bombyx mandarina. The sequence goes on from NC_143226.1 coordinate 10,694,896, forward strand.
AAAGAAAATACACTATTTTCTCATTGTAGCGATACAAATAAAATAAATCTAACAAAAAGGCTGAATCGCTCGAATTTTTACTGGTGGTAGGACCTCTTGTGAGTCCGCGCGGGTAGATACCACCGCCCTGCCTATTTCTACCTTGAAGTACTAATGCGTTTCGGCTTGGAGGGTGGAGCAGTTGCTGTAACTATACTGAGACCTTAGAACTATATCTCAATGTGACTGGCGCATTTACGTTGTAGATGTGTATGGACTCCAGTAACCAACACCAGGTAGGCTGTGTGCTCGTCCACCCATCTAAGCAATAAAAAAAAAGAAAACCATCCATCACAAACAAAACACATCTCAATGGGATGATACTAAACTATTCTATTAATATCTTAATGGAATATTAATACAAAAAGCGTGACGAACAAAATAAATTAAACGAATCACTTTTTAAATAAAAACGCATAGAACGAAATCAAACTTCATATCGTCTCGAGCCGTAAAGCTTAATAAAGCTTAATCGTCGCTGGCAGCTTTCACCAAGGAAAACACTTTTAAAGCACCGAGTAAAATAATTAGGAATGAAACGTTTATAGCCTAGCAATTTATGTTCTTTGATAAAACACAAACACTTTGTTATCGATAAATGAGCATATAACATACTAGCTTTTGCCCGCGACTTCGTCCGCGTGGAATAGTTACTTTGGCATAACGGTAAATTTTACCCGCCCCTTCATTTACATAGAAAGTGAACATATTTTTTAATAATAGTAGTAGTCAATAGTTCCTGAGATTAGCGCGTTCAAACAAACAAACAAATATAATAATATAGTTTATATAGCCTTCCTCATTAAATGGGCTATCTAACACTGAAAGTTTTTTTCAAATCGGACCAGTAGTTCCCGAGATTAGTGCGTTCAAACAAACAAACTCTTCAGCTTTATAATATTAGTATAGATATTTGATAAAAGACAAACACTTTTTTATCGATAAATGAGCATATATGAGCATCAAGTAATTTATATTTTTGGATGAGGAATTCATATGATTTTTTGCTTAGTTGTGTGAACTAGCTCACATACCAGTCTGAAGTGGCTACCGGAGCCCATAGACATCAACAAAGAAAATGCCCACCCTGAGTAATCAGTTCTAAGGTCTCATTTTTAACAGTACACATTTACAGTATGTAATTTGAAGTATAATCTGACGAAGCATGTTGCGAATAATAATATGTTTAAAAAAAGTGTTATTTCATTATTGCGAAAAATAAAGATTTGTTAACATTTGAAGTACCATTATAATTTTTGTTCAGAAAACAGTTTTGACGTGACAACGTCTTATAATTCGATGGAGCCGGCTGCACGCACGAAAAAAACATAACTCATGCGGCGTTACCTCGCTCTGAGGTGTTCCATTTAAGGCTTGAGCGAGAGCGCGCAACGAGCGACAAAGAGGCACAATCGGCCTCGTTCGGCAGCGTTCGACATCTGTCTCTCTCCTACTTGAGTGAGCGATGCATCCGCGTGGACAGCTGCTATACAATAATACATTTACATGTTTTCGTCAAGTATGAAGTTCAGTGAAAAGTGAATGTGGTGTCAATTGTCCAAACAAAATATCTATCAAAGAAATAAAATTAAAATTTATTTTGAAAAATGAAACCATTCCATCAGTATTTTCTTATGACGTTGTCACGTTGAACTATCGTCAGTAAGCCGACTTTACAGACAACCGATTTTTTTTTCGGGCGTTAATATTTTCCTTTTATCACTCACGTTGCTAGATCTGAAAACGTTGTCGACGCAATTTTTCTAACACAATATACATATTTTATGTACTTGATTCACATTCTGGAATCAATTCCGCGATGAAGGAATAGGACGGTGCAATAAAATTCGCTAAAACAAATTGTGTAATTGCTAAACAAGTCTGTAATTTACATGGTAATATCTATGGATTACGGTAAACACTTAACACCAGATCGGTCGCGACTTTGTTGACCAGTTTAAGCAATTGCGCGACCCACAGCTACGAAGTATGTAGTTCTAATTAATAATAACGTAAGCCGAAGTTATATTAGCTAATATATATGTATAGTAGTGTTACGCCGATAAGAGTAACGCAATCTATCGCCGAACAATCGAACGAATATCGAAGGATCTAATAGCATCTAAAGCCCTCAATAAGTACAACGCCATCTACCGTCAGATAGCGGAAACACGTCGAAGGTACTCGACTCGTGAGGAATGTTCTCGACGATTCTAGGGATGTCGTATCGACTATAAAAGCGTTGCAGAAATGGCACGAAGCAATCAGTAATCGGAGCTACTCGAAGTGAAGTGAACGGATTACCTGAAGCGAAGCGGAAGAAGCGAATTGAGAATTTTAAAGTGTTCTGTGTGTGTTCTAAGTGCTAATACAGTGTTAACTTATACTTCGGTAGAATATTTATTTATCCCGAACCTCAGCGCGTAACAGTAGGCAGCGACATGGCTGTGTCCCTGGCATAGCTGATGTCCATGAGCAACAGTAGCCACTTACTATCAGGTAGGTCGTATGCTCGTCTGCCTACAAACGTAAGAAAAAAAGCTATGTAAGCACGTGTTCGATCTATATATAACAGACGCGTAATACTGTTCTTGTATTGTTTAAAATACTCCACCGCGATTTTATTTTTAACTCAACATTATTTATCATTTATTGCATTAAATACGATTTTCGTAACAAACGTTCGTTTTATTTTGAACTATTTGCGTAATTCTTTGCGGGACACTAGTGTTGAGCGTCTATCGATATCGATAAAGTATTTTTCAATATTAGAATTTTCTTTAAGTAACGTTAGCACATCGTCTACCAATATCATCTAGAAGATACGGGTGTGCAAAATGTAGTGTAGATCCTACATCTACTATAATTTTCCCTTCGCTATTTTTGGCCCAATATTCTGAATTCTGATCTAACTGCTGACACTTTTCAAAATTGAAAGTATTCTTAATGACCTACTACTACACCAGTACTCTACATCACACTTGATTATCTAGTAGATATTGACTTAGGCATTATAAACATGCTAGTAGCTCTTTTACTTAAAATTAAATAAATAAGTAAATGTACACCCAACGAACTATAAAAAAAAAGCAAGGATCAACTCCTCGCCTCAAGTAAAGAAATTGTTTAAATTTAAATGCATTTGTTTCTGAGGCGTATCACAAATACCCGCGTAACTATTTCCAGGGCCCTGAAACTGCGATACTTTAAGACAATTTTTTTTTGTATGGAAACTAGCGACATCTTGTAGCGGATGCCCCTAAACTTATATGTTGTTAAAGTTAAGGCATTTAATTATTGTGTAACTAAACACAGAAATTAAAAAAACAAATTAATCATACAAGTCTGTATTTGTTATAAACAAATTGATTAAATTTTATCAATTAGTGGTTTCTGAAAATTTACAGCATCCCTCATTAAAAATAAAATATAGGATAGGTAATTTATTACTGACATTAACATGAGCAATGAGAAACTAATCGAAGCGAAGCCATGTAGTGGCCCACGCCCGTAAACATTTTTGTTGAGTGCTTGAATTGCTTATCTATAACTAATTTATGTGTATTATCAATGAGTATTTCTAATATTTAGAAATATTTCTAGAAATATTTCTGCAGGGAGGCAGTCAAGCAGTCCGATTTCAAGGATGAGACAACTGGTTAAATCGTTGCCTTAGTATTTCCTGGTGCTATAGTAAGCTTGCACAGGTAGATACCATCTTGCTGCCTATTTCTGTTACAGCAGTCGTGGTTTCCGAAGAGTAGAGTAAGTAATACCCCCCAATTGAGGATTCCTTGTGTTATGGTACTAGAGATTGGCATACCTATAAGCGTTTAAATATACATATATATATATATATAGATAATAAGCATTCAGACAAAGAGCAAACAAACCTGTCCGTCACATGAATGTTTGTCCCATGCGGAAATCAAACCCACGACCCTAGGCGCAACAGTCAGGGCCGCTAACTACTCCACTACCGAGTTAGTCGACGAGTAGACTTAAAGCAATGCAGCAAAGAATTTGTCGTCATCTTTCCAAACAGATGGTGTCTTAATTACTGGTGGTAGGACCTGTTGTGAGTCCGCGCGGGTAGGTACCACCACTTAAAGCAAGTGAAGCAGTAATGCGTTTCGGTTTGAAGGGTGGGACAGCCGTTGTAACTATACTTGAGACCTTTGAACTTATATCTCAAGGTGGGTGGCGGCATTTACGCTGTAGATGTATATGGGCTCCGGTAAACAGTTAACATCAGGTGAGCCACCCACCTAAGCAATAAAAAAAACCATAATAAACAAAACATCGATAAATCTTCATTAGTAACAACGCTCCTCACTAGTAGTCATAAGTTGCATTCGATAATAACTCAATCATTCGATTTTGCAGAAGCATCGACGTTAGAATAATGTACCTTAATATTTTTATTAGGAGATCTTCGAATAGTTTCGTTGTAACTCACTATTATTTCAAGGCTTCGTGGACGCGTGGTGCGAACTGTGTGTGATTTCATCCGCGCAAATAGAAGCTCATCTTACATTCTTCACTTATAGGGGCCGATCATTTATTGTATTAGTTCCTTTATATTTAATTTCAATTTTATATTAGTAGTTGACAATTTTAATTTTAATAATTTTAATTCAATTTCATTTGATTTGATTGTTATTTATTTTTAATTTTAATAATCCTTTTTTTTTATTGCATAGATGGTTGGACGAGCTCACAGCCCACCTGGTGTTAAGTGGTTACTGGAGCCCATAGTCATCTACAACGTAAATGCGCCATCCACCTTGAGATATAAGTTCTAAGATCTCAGTATAGTAGTTACAACGGCTGCCCTACCCTTCAAGCCGAAACGCATTACTATTGCTTCACGGCAGAAATAGTCCCACGTGGACTCACAAGAGGAGGTCCTACCAAGAGTAAAAAATTCTGATAAATTGTAATTTTAATTTTATTGTATCTTTATTTAAATATTATGTAATTGTATGTGAAATTTTATGGGCTTAAGTTACCTGAAATAAACGCATTTCATTTCATTTTATTACCGCCACGGTTTCTTTGCTCTACACCTCCAATTAACTCAGCTCTATCGACTCTATCGACCATGACACCCGCAACAATTGTGTATTACAGTTTTACGGGTGGGTTTATATGTTTATAACAATTGGATTGTCGTTTGAAGATTGGAAGACATTCGCGTGTCCTCTATAGCCGGTAATATAAAATAGTAAGCATTAGGAAGGACGCAAGTAATTCTTTTAGAATTTAGTATTTTAATTAACAGTTTCGACTTGCAGTTACTTAAAATTTTACTGGTGGTAGGACCTCTTGTGAGTCCGCACGGGTAGGTACCACCGCCCCGCCTATTTCTGCCGTGAAGCAGTAATGCGTTTCGGTTTGAAGGGTAGGGCAGCCGTTGTGACTATACTGAGAACTTAGAACTGTATCTCAAGGTGTGTGGCGCATTTACGTTGTAGATGTCTATGGGCTCCAGTAACCACTTAACACCAGGTGGGCTGTGAGATCGTCCACACATCTAAGCAATAAAAAAAAAAAAAAGCGTGAATGAATTTTCGTAAATAGGCGTTCGTGCGATGATAGAATTTCATTCATTATCAACTGACATATTGTCCATTTATTTCGTGTATTAAATTTTTACTTTTGTTATATTATCAACAACAAACAACAGAGGAGAAAATGGTACAACTAAATGTTTGTATTTGTTTGTAATGTGTTAAAATGATTTTCAATCAATTTCCAAAACACAATTACTCCCGATTCATTAATGTATATACATGTAAAGAAAGTTATTCCTTTCTTTAATTTGAATTATGTCACGCATGCGCTGTCGACATGTTGTAAAGTCGAAAAGCCTTCACAGATAAACAATATGTCATTGTGTAAAATTTTATAAAAATGATTTCTATTTAGATAGTTACAAGATTATAAAATAAACTTTAAATGTCGTTTCTTTGTTCTTTTAGAGCAACACATTGAAGTTTTATTTTAATAAAACAACATTACCTAATAATCTTATATACATGTATAAGCTTTTTAATAAAATCAATTTTAAATTATGTGATGCTATTAATTATGTTCATGTTGAGAACTCTGGATCCAAATCAGCCTTTAGGTTAAGGCAGTTTTGACGTTAATTTTGAGTTTTTGTCATATTATTATTATTTTTCTTTCTTCTTCTTCTTTCTTTATAATTGTCATATTATAAAGTCGTCGTGGCTGAAAGGATAAGACGTCCGGTGCATTCGTATGTAGCGATGCACCGGTGTACGAATCCCGCAGGCGGGTACCAATTTTTCTAATGAAATATGTACTCAACAAATGTTCACGATTGACTTCCACGGTGAAGGAATAACATCGTGTAATAAAAATCAAACCCGCAAAATTATAATTTGCGTAATGACTGGTGGTAGGACCTCTTGTGAGTCCGCGCGGATAGGTACCACCGCCCTGCTTATTTCTGCCGTGAAGCAGTAATGCGTTTCGGTTTGAAGGGTGGGGTAGCCGTTGTAACTATACTGAGATTTTAGAACTTGTCTCTCAAGGTGGGTGGCGCGTCTACGTTGTAGATGTCTATGGGCTCCAGTAACCACTTAACATCAGGTGGGCTGTGAGCTCGTCCACCCATCTACGCAATAAAAAATAAATAAAAAAAAAAAGTTTGATTTTTTGTTTTAATATTATTATTATTATTGTTTTTGTTTTATTCCGAGATTGTATTTGTTTTTATTTAATTCTGGTATACTCTATGAATTGTTAATGAATTTAATATGGACGCAAAATCTGAAGTAAATGAAATAAATAAAAAAAATATATATATCACACCCCTATCAAATCTGAACACCTGTCTATTGTAGAGTGCAGTAGGTAACCCTACGCGCCGTCCCCTAAGCTAATTCAACCTTTGTTTCGACACCAATAGATGGCGCTGCCGCACTTTCTGCATCGCGCTATCGTTTAATCTCAAGCCTTAGTATATGAATTACGTTCACTCGTTAACAAGCATAACATCTTTTATATGTATATATTACATGTCTGTCGACTAATTTAACTATTGGTTATCTATTTTTGAAAAAGGCCGCGTTGAATGTATAGGATATGCAGCCTTTGTAAATTGTAATAAACAATAGAGATGTGAATCGATTACGATTTCTGACTCCGGTTTATTGCCGATTTGTTTCTCAAAAAACCGTTTTTTTTTAAGGTATTCATAGGTTTTTTCCGTAAAGGCTAAATAATCATTAAATAAAACAAACTTACGTGCAAACGAAGAATTTTCTTCATAAAATTAATAGAGTGAGCATATTTTATATAGGCTTAATGATCATATTTATACTATACTAAAATAAAAAGCTTTTTATTTTTGATTTCATACTATTGTATTTTTTCAAAGTAGGTTTTTCTTATATTTTACATGGTAATTTTATTGTAGTTTTTAAATGTAATGCACGGCAATTTGAGTCTGTAACACGGTATTTTTTATCTAGCAGCACGGTAGTTTGTATATTTGATCTGGTAGCACTGACTGTGAACGTAACGCGTACTTAAAAACCGATATTCTTAAATAAAAACCGGTGTTTATCGGTATCTATAAAAACCGGTTTTCCTCCGGTTTTCTTCGAACCGGTTTACATCCTTAATAAACATAACAACTTTTTTATGTTTTAGAATTTATTGGTGGCCCGGAGGCCCTTCCAGTTTCACCAGGACAGGTGGGCAAGCAAAAGCTCAGCCAGAAGGGGAACATAACAACTATTTCATTTTAAAAGTTTAATAAGTTGAACCAAAAAATAATAATGAAGTTTAGAAAATCGTTTTATTAGACAGCATAGAAAGTGGCCAAGGAATTCCTCAGAGGATGAGCAATAGCGTTCTCCGACTATTAAAGCAGTACCTTGCGATAACCAACCCCCATGCCAAACGCGTTGATTATAATAACGCCCACCCTCCCAAACATGACTAATAGATATTCCGGGTCTGGCTAATAAAAGCGTCATAAAAAACAGTCAAAAGAGTATCTCTATTATATGTTCAAAAGTTATTCAGTTGAGAAATGTTTAGAAAGTTGGAAATTTTGCTCCTTTTCAAAGTATAGAAGAACAGGAAAATCAAAAATAGAGTCTCGAAATACACGACAAACGTATAGCTTTTTGTCCGTTAATTGTGCCCGAGTTTTGGTTAATAACTCGCCCGCTACACTCTTAGAGTTTACGCATATGCAAAACTTCTTGATATTAATATGTGTACTAATTTAAAAAAAAATATTGAGGTGTGAAATACTTGTTGGTTTAAGCACAATTCCGCTTAATACGCGTCATTTTGTAATTAAAAGTGGGTTTTATTTGGTACTAGCTTTTGCCCGCGACATCGTCCGTGTGGAATAGTTCACAAATAATGCTTTATTCTAGAACAAATTTGGTTAGCATAAAAAACGTTATAGTGAGCCAACCTTAACATATAGACATATGCTGTCGCGGACTTTTTTTTTAGATTTGTTAAAGGGGAACAATTCTGTAATACATTATTTTAGCGAAACTTTAACCGTTTCTGCAGCGCACGCAGCGGAAGCTCTCAAAAGGGGAAAAACCCCGATTTTGAAACATTCTTTATTGGTGCTCCGTTTGTATTGGTCTTAGCGTGATGTTATATAGCCTATAGCTTTCCTCGATAAATGGGCTATCCAACACTGAAAGATTTTTTCCAGTAGTTCCTGAGATTAGCGCGTTCAAAGAAACGAACTATTCAGCTTTATAATATTAGTATAGATTAGCTTCAATAGTTCGATGTTTTAATTATAATTGAAAATCAATTAAGCTTACTCCATTGAAAATAGCTGAAGATTTTTTTTTTATATTTGACTATCCTAAGATAGTTTTACCAAGTTTTATAGTTTAAATGGCTATCCTGTAAAGTCGCAAAAATTTCACGTAAAAAAAAATAAAAAAATTGCTTAGATGGGTGGACAAGCTTACAGCCCACCTGGTCTTAAGTCGTTACCGAAGCCCAACGTAAAAGTTACAACGTAAAAGTGCCACCCACCTTGAGATATAAATTCTAAGGTCTCAGTTTATTTACAACGGCTGCCCCACCCTTCAAACCAAAACGCATTACTGCTTCACGGCAGAAATAGGCGGGGTGGTGGTACCTACCGGAGCGGACTCACAAGAGGTCTTACTACCAGTAAAACAGCCTTTTATCCCTCTATTTGGTTTTTTTTTTAAACTCAATGCTATTCTTTAATGCTCTCTATTATTTGTAACGATTCGTATTAGCTCACAACATGCTCTACCACTCTCTACTCTTTTTTTCTGATTTGATTTTTAAATAAAGCACTTTATTTCTTCATCGGTGAAATAATTCATGAATATAAGTTAAATAAGTTTTTCATTAGAAATGTCGCACCAAGCTGCGGGATTTAAACACCAGATGAGTCGCATGGCTCGATACGAAAGCACCGGGCGTCTTATCTTTTAACCCAAAAGGACTTCAAAGCCATTAAGCTCAACTATAAGACAGCCAAAATCTCCTATTACTTTTACTATTGTTACGTAATTCCATAAAACTTAATGCGACACGTAGGGCCCTTACAACATACTCTAAAAAGCGTTTTACGATTACCACAAGACCGTGTGACTCTTAATCCAAAATAGTAAACAATGAAAAGGCTACCTCACGTCAGAGTACATGAATAGTGTTGCGACACCAACAAAAGCCCTCTAAGTAGAAACCCCTATACAATTTGAAGAACCATTTTTTTTTCGTACCTATTCTAGTAATCTTTGAAAATCTTTGAAAATCTTTTGGATTGAGAAGATCACTAACAAAGAGCTGTGGAGGATCACTAAGCAGACACCAATGGAGAAAGAGATCCTTACGCGGAAGTGGCATTGGATTGTTCACACTTTGAGAAAGCCCGATACCCACCTATCAAAGAGAGCACTGACCTGGAAAGTGTCTGGCAAAAGGAAGAGAGGCCGCCCCAGAACAACTTGGCGTCGCTCGGTGGAGCAGGAGCTAGGGGTCTTGGGCAGGACGTAGGAGGAGCTAGAACAGACTGCCCAAGACCGATATAAATGGAAAAATTTGATTCGAGCCCTACACCCTAGCAGAGGGTAATAGGAAAGAATGATGACTCTAGTAATCTCGAAGGGTTAATCTAGGTTCACCGGGCCAGTAGGTGAGCTCACGGGGCTCAACCGGGAGTGTTGCTAACACTGGCACTAGCAAGAGCAGTGCTTCACAGAATCTACCATCGGATCGGAAACGCGACCCGCTGAGAAGATCCGGCGAGAAACTCAGTGGGATGTGTCTGTGGGTTAGTACTCTTCTTCTAAAGCCTTCCACACCTTGCTCTTATCCTTTATTATCCTTTTATCATGCTGCACAGGGATTTGGACTGGTACGACCGATTGCCTGCCTGACTTGTACCCTTCTTGAGTTATATGGGATGATATATTGAGGGAAAATATACATTGGAGAGACCACCGTCATGGTTCGCCATTTCATACGAAACACCGCAATATCTTCTCTTTATATTTGAAATTAACGAAAAATTATCATTGACTTTTAAAATTACACATTTAATATGTTTTTTGTCATTCCAAAATTAATTCTTTGCCCAGACATCCAACAAACTTTTAGGGGTTGAATAAACACAAATAAATATACTTTTTTTTTTACTACTAATACAAAACGATAGTAATAAAACTACACATTTTGCGTTATCACTATACAGCTGAGAGATAGACCTCAAGTTCCAAAAGATCGGTGCCGCTATTCACGTCCTGATATCTCACGGGCTCCGGTAACCGCTTAACGTTTGACGGGCCGTCACTCGTTTGTGCAATAAAAAAATCGAATTGTCAACACAGCTATTTCTGATCCGAACTAGTAGTTTTTACTGGTGGTAGGACCTCTTGTGAGTCCGCACGGGTAGGTGCCACAACCCTGGCTATTTCTGCCGTGAAGCAGTAATGCGTTTCGGTTTGAAGGGTGGGGTCGCCATTATACTATTATTATTATTATTATTTTTTATTGCTTAGATGTGTGGACGAGCTCACAGTCCACCTGGTGTTAAGTGGTTACTGGAGCCCATAGACATCCACAACGTAAATGCGCCACCCACCTTGAGATACAAGTTCTAAGGTCTCAATTATAGTTATTAAAACTGATATCTCAAGGTAGGTGGCGGCATTTACGTCGTAAATGTCGATGGGCTCCGGTAAACACTTATCATCAAGTGGACCGTGAGCTCGTCCACTAAGCAACGCACTGTCTAAGCAATAAAATAAAATAAAAGTCCCGTTCGTATTCTATACAAGAGATTTAAAGGAAACAGTAATAGAAACCTATCCTTCAAATTTCGTTACAAGCTTAAGCTAATACGTAATTCTCTTTTTGTCTACTTAATAAAAAATGGTTCACGGTATATTGCCGATGCATGCCATTTAGAGAAACCACAATTGCTCCAATCATTTTGTCATACATTTTGACGCTGAAAAGCTTCCAAGACAGGAAGCAAGAGCTTTAGATATCTTACTGAGCTAATAGTACAAAAAACGGTCACCCCAAAACCCGAGCTACTGATGGCTTTAGTCGTAAATATTATTTTAAATAGAATTTATCACTGTACTTATAATACTAGCTCGTAAATTAATTTGATTAGTTTGTAATATATATGCATATTCCATTTTCGTTATAATAACTTATTAAAATAGTTTAGAAATATTTTTTTTATTGCTTTTCATGTGTGGACGAGCTCACGGCCCTCCTGATGTTAAGTGGTTACCGGATCCCATAGACATCTACAACATAAATGCCGCCACCCACCTTGAGATATGAGTTCTGAGGTCTCAGTATAGTTACAACGGCTGGCCCGCCCTTCAAACCGAAACGCGTTACTGCTTCACGGCAGAAATAGGCGGGGCGGTGGTACCTACCCGCGCGGACTCACAAGAGTTCCTACCACCAGTAAAATCTCTGATACGTACAAACCGATGTACAATTAAGGCCCTTTGAAAACTTACCTTATGTGTAACTTGAAAAACTCACACACACATTAACCAATGCTCTGAGTTGGAGAATTTCACACGAGAACAAAAGAATATCGACATTAATAGTAAATAATAATAAAGTTTATTTTTGTATAAGTTTAGCAATTCGATTTTTTACGAGAGCGCTTTTGTCTGAGCTCCGTTGCTGTGTACGCTGGTCGCGACGGCACCGGGACGACTGAAGAAACCCGAATGACGAGTGTAGACGTTGTAGACTAATGTAGACCGATTGACACTGTAGACGTAGACATTGGACGTAGACACTGTCACGCTCTTGAAGTTCACTCGAAATCGTCTGTATCGCCGCGAATCAGAAACGGATTTCTGCTTTTTTTTTTGTTTTTACCCCGAAAGATTTACTACTAGAAACTAGCCGCACTTGTCCGCTTCGCTGGGCATATAAAAATTAACTTTACTAGAGGTCCCGCAGTAGTCGAAATTCGACTATAATGATTGTATTTTATACTTCTATAATCACAAATTTCGCCAAGACTACACTATAAAAAACATAAAAAAACATCAAACTAACAATATTTAATCTATTCTCAATTTGACCACAGACGTCAAGAACTGTCAAACTTTTTTGACAATAAATAGTTTGCGTGCGTGTGTGCGTCATATACATGGTATGTAGTGTGTGTAAGGTTTCAATGCATTATTTTAAAAAATTATTAGCATTGTGCACTTCTTCTCTATATTCTCTATATGTGTGGGAAATTTCATACTCCTCCGTCCGCGCAATTTTCGTAAAAAGAGATACAAAGTTTTTGCTTTCACGTATTAATTAACTTTATTATTTATTGTCATTATTATTAGGGAGTCCAACACTCATATAAATATTAGCCTATCCATTAAGTACATGTATTTTCTACATGGATACCAAGTTTCAAGTCAATCGGATGCATGGTTCAGTAGTTATAACAGAACATCCGAAAATACCACTGTAGATTTATATATTAGTTTAGATAAATTTGTTTGCGATGATGACATTAGAAGCTCAACGAAACATATTGGATTTGAAATAATTTTGACAGAATGTTATTTTTAAAAGCGGTTTTATTAGCTCGTTGTGTGTTTTTTGAACGTGATTTTCAGCTCATACTAACTAATTTTAGTTTGAAACTTTGGCAAGGACCAATGGCGATACAATTATGTTTTTTTTTATTGCTTAGATGGGTGGACGAGCACACAGCCCACCTGGTGTTAAGTGGTTACTGGAGCCTATAGACATCTACAACGTAAATGCGCCACCCATCTTGAGATATAAGTTCCAAGGTCTCAAGTATAGTTACAACGGCTGCCCCACCCTTCAATCCGAAACGCATTACTGCTTCACGGCAGAAATAGACAGGGCGGTGGTACCTACCCGTGCGGACTCATAAGAGGTCCTACCACCAGTAAGATATTTATAAAATATTTTTAGATATTTTAGATAAGATATTTATATATTTATTTAAGATATTTTTAGATATTTTAGATAAGATATTTATATATTTATTTAAGATATTTTTAGATATACATAAAATATTTCGAATAATTCATCTAGCACTCCCTCACTTTTGTGGTGAAATATTTCTTGTCTCGATTTTTTTTTGAACTTAATATAAATTATTTTCTATTTTTTGTTATTTCTTTTTTCTAGTTCAGCTTTGAAAGCGACCAATGAAAAATTAAATACAATTTTCTTCTTTTTTCTTTATTGTTCATGTAGGCAGACGAGCATTTGGCCCACCTGATGATGAGTGGTCACTGTCACTCATGGACGTCAACAATGCCAGGGGCAAAGCCAAGTCGCTACCTACCATAAACATATATTAGCTATATATTAGTAGCTATATATAAGCTTCGGCTTACGTTATTCAGTCAGATACGCGTTTCTTAAGTTTTTTTTTTAAATAAATGTATCTTTTTTATTTGATTGGTGTTGTTAATTTTAAGTATGTTTCGATGTACACATATGGACTTGTTGTTGTTTGAAATAAAATAAATCATTAATTCATTCATTATTACTTTGAACTACTTCGCCAAGCCGCTGCCTACTGCTTAATACTCTCCACAAGTACTCATTTTATACCTAAAATACCTCATACTTATCTTATAATCTACACTTTACATAGACGACCCACCTTGTCTTAAATGGTTACTGAAAACATCAACAAGGGAGATATTGCCACCGACCTTGCGATATGAGTTCTAAGGCAGTTACTAACAGTACAACGGCTGCTCCACACTTCAAACCGAAATGCATTACTGCTTCACGACAGAAATAGGCAGGGTGATGGTGCTACCCGTGCGGACTCACAAGACGTCTTACCACCTGTGGGTGACTCACATGTATTTATTTATTTTATAATATTTTATTATAATTACACTACACAACAACACATACATACTTTATTTTATTTCAACACATTCATTTATCACACAATCATACAAAACATTATTTACACTTAACAAAATAAAATTCACAAGCAAAGTCAGGCGATAACTGCAGTATAGCGGCGGCGATATAATTAATATTTCGCTAGTACGTCGGTCGCATTTTTACCGATCCACCGCCACCAGTCGAAATCTGACTTGCGAGCGCGCATCTTGTATTATCTTTTCTGTTCTACGCCTTTTATAATTTTTGCTTTTTGTTTCGTGTACCTGCTTGTGTTGCTTGGACTATCTATTTCTTGTTACTTTCTCCTTCTTTCTTTATATTTGTGTTCGTCTTAAATAAAAACTTTCGTTGTGCCCTTTCGTGTTTGAAAAGACATTATAATTCAACCCAAGACGACGACTAAACTGGTGACCCCGACGTGACCACCAATAATTAAACAAATTATAATTTTACGGGTTCGATTTTTATTACACGACGTTGTTCCTTCACCGTGGAAATCAATCGTGAACATTTGTTAAATATGTATTTCCTTAGAAAATTTGGTACCCGCCTGTGGGAATCGAACACCGTTGCATCGCTTGATACGAAATCACCGGGCGTCTTATCCTTTAGGCCACGATAACTTCAAATAAAAAAACCACAATAACTGTCATTAAAACTAATGGTTCGCCTAAGAAGCTCTTGGAATATGAGATTTCAATTTACCGTTAGAAAAAACACCCTGAAATTTATATTATGTACGTAATCGTTTTATTAAAATATTTGAGCGACAGCTGTGGCCCGAGTGAAGGAATTTAATAATTTCCGAACACATCTCGTGAAAATTAAATACGAAATGGAACGTTGTTTGATAAGTAAAGCTTACTATATATGAGTCGACTATTATCAAAGCCGGCAATCTGACTTTTGGACAATGATTGGTAAATCAGAAAAACGAATTATTGACTTTGTATTCCATTGGCAGTCACAAAACTCTTCGGAACGACATCTTAGAAAAATAACAGGTTAACTATTAACCTTTATTTAATGCAGGTTTTGAACCGTATTCTTTGAAGGAGACGATTATATTCAAATCAATCTGAATTGACATATCAATAAATTTTTTTTGTCCAAATGCACAGATTGCCACCTTTGATAATATCGACGACTCATATGTAATGATATAAGCCGCTTATCTTATTTAGGGAATGACTGCTGACTTGCTCTGATCTGCGTGGACTTAAATTATTATCTGGTAACTGATCAAAATAGAGAAACTTTTTCTCAACATGTCATAGGTCTTGGACCTGAATCCTTCTGTAAGATATGATATCAGCACCGAAATCGTAACCCGTTTCACGCAATTGCCGCTAATTATACCCCTGACCTTTTTTAGGGGGAGGGGGGGGGCACTTTTTAATACGCTTTTAACGTTTATGTTTACGCTTTTAAAACGTACTCGTTAACACGTTACCATCTGTGCTTAACCAACATTTTGTAGTCGTCGTGGCCTAACGGATAAGACGTCCGGTGCATTCGTGTTTAGCGATGCACCGGCGTTCGAATCCCGCAGGCGGGTACCAAATTTTTCAAATGAAATACGTACTCAACAAATGTTCACGATTGACTTCCACGGTGAAGGAATAACATCGTGTAATAAAAATGAAACCCGCAAAATTATAATTTGCGTAATTACTGGTGGTAGGACCTCTTGTGAGTCCGCGCGGGTGGGTACCACCACCCTGCCTATTTCTGCCGTGAAGCAGTAATGCGTTTCGGTTTGAAGGGTGGGGCAGCCGTCGTTACTATACTTGAGACCTTAGAACTTGTATCTCAAGGTGGGTGGCGCATTTACGTTGTAGATGTCTATGGGCTCCAGTAACCACTTAAAATCAGGTGGGCTGTGAGCTCGTCCACCCACCTAAGCAATAAAAAAATAATAAAGGTGCTCAAACAACAAACATACTCTTTTGGAACTCAACAAAACTTCCCCTTGGACCCCAACACTCCATTTCGATGCCTCCAATGAACACTAGTCTAACTCAAAATTTTGAAATTTTCGTTTTTTACGCAAATCGCTTCACTATTTTTAAAAGTATTACAAATCATTATTGATGGGGTTCGAAGCAAGAGTAAATCAGCTAGTTACACAAAAAGAAACCATAAATATATCTGCTATAATAAAGATTTTATCAATATTTTTCGTTTAAACGCTCCGCCTGTAAACCTACGAATTTGGAGTTAGCGTAGTGTTCATTGGAGGCATCGATTTTTCATAAAAATAAGAATGTAAATTAAAATAAGACATGGCCTAAAGGTCTTCGTTACCAGGTCAAAAAATTAATTAAAAAAATATATATTTGTCTTCTGCTAATCGTCTGCGAAATACGTGATAGCACTGCGGATCGGCATCGCGACCCGCTGGGAAACTCAGCGGGCTGATAATTTACAGCCGATTTTACTGATATTTTACATGTATAACCATCAATAAAAATTCGAACCTAAAGACATGAATTCATCAAAGAAACGCCTATCGCCCGAACCTCTCAAGGTTCTATCTGTGACGTAATATACGTGCAATTAATCACTAGCAGCGTCACGAAATCGATCTGCTTGACTTAACTATTGAGTACAGTACATGACGAATGCTATAGATATTGTAGCTTGATTATAGCTTTCGACTATATTGATCTGAGGGGCTCCGAACAGAATCCCTTTTTTATTTCACGTGATATTTGGGTTTTTCGATCAACACCACAATTTTACTGGTGGTAGGACCTCTTGAGAGTCCGCGCGGGTAGGTACCACCACTCTGCCTATTTCTGCCGTGAAGCAGTAATGCGTTTCGGTTTGAAGGATAGGGCAGCCGTTGTAACTATACTGAGATCTTAGAACTTATATCTCAAGTTGGGTGGCGCATTTGCGTTGTAGATGTCTATGGGCTCCAGGAACCACTTAACACCAGGTGGGCTGTGAGCTCGTCCAACCATATAAGCAATAAAATAAAATAAAACTTCGGGCAAACAGTAATACTTCCTTCATGAAACAAAAGTAAAACTAACGTTCGTAGATAAAATGCGTATTTAATTTATTTGGTAGGTATAATTGTTTCTTCTTATGTATGTAATATGTTTTAATTTTTATTACATGAACGCTTTTGGATTTGCGCGTAATGTATTACAAATACCTAGTCAGGTCATAAATTTTATCACATGTTTAATGTAAAATAATTGAAACAAGTTTATTCATTATGTAACCATTCATATACCAAAATGAACTTAACAAAACATAGATTCTTATGACACTAAAGTTTATTCAAAATGACCTCCGTGATTTTGAATACAGGCCTTCAATCTGCGCAGCCAATCGTCTATCGCAGCACGAACGAGGTCCATGTCAATATCGGCGGCTGCCTTAATCAAGGATGTCTTGAGTGACTCCAAATTGGGATGAGGCTTTGGGCACGCCTTTTCCTCCAAGTGTTGCCATATCTTGTAACCTAACGGATTCAAATCTGGACTGGAGGAGGGCCAGTCTTCGTGCCGGATGAAGTCGATTTCACGCGCCGCCAGCCAGTCTTGTGTGCTCTTCGCTCTATGAGCTGGCGCCGAATCTTGTTGGAATACCCAGTGCCTGTTATTGAACATGGTATGAGAAACAGGTTCCACAAGGTTCGTCAGGACTGTATTTTGATACACAACTGCATTCGTTTTTACACCTTTCTCACAAAAATGTACCTCTGTTAAGCCCCAATAAGAAACTCCCAACCATACCATGAGCGAGGATGGAAAATAACCTCGTTGGACACGCGGAATACGGTTGCTCGCTTCTTCACTACTGTGTGCGTACACCTTATCATTTTGTTTGTTGTAGCTCTCTTCTTCGGTAAAAATTTTTTCATCCGAAAAAAGAATTTCCCGATATTTTTTTCCCGCGTACCGCTTCAACAAAGCGCGGCATCTCTTCAGTCTCAGGTCCATTAGACGAGCATTCAAACGATGTCCTGTTTTTCTTCGATATGCCCGAAGCCCTAAGTCTTCATTTAACACCCTTTTCACCGTGGTTCTGCTTAACCCCATCTGAAGGGCCAACAGTTTCTGCTTACGTTTGGGATTTCTTTGAATTCGCGCCTTCACAGCTTTTATCACTGCTGGAGTCCTAACAGACCGAGGGCGACCACTTCTTGACCTGTCATCTATACTAGAGTCTTCATTGTATCGTTTGATGGTAGGATAAACGAATCTTTTGGTTATATTCAAATTTTTCAGTATGTTAAAAATTTGAATTGGCACGTAACCGCAACAATGCAAAGCAACAACTGCAACACGGTCTTCTTTAAGCGTCCACTCCATATTTAAAAATGAGTAAAATTCTAAAAGTATACATTTTTATTTTCATGAACAATTCGAAATTCGAATTCATTAACTTTTTTGTGGCCAGCATTCTAAAAGAAAAGTTTTTACTGTGTGACAATACTTATGACCTGACTAGTTATGTTACTGCACTACACGAGTGTTTAACTTCCGACTTATCTGTGTGTTTAGTGCGAATTTCTTAACGTTCTCCGAGGCGTAAAAGTTAACTCAAGCTATCGAAAGCCATTGAAAAGATGCGTTCTTAAATCACATTAACACAATCAAAGGGAAAAATGAACAAGAAAAAAAGTATGCCTGTAGAGCTAGATGATCTAAGTTAAAATCCTCCTCATAAAGGCTCGCTTTGAAAATGCTAACTCCATTTTGTCCCACAAACTTCACTCCAACTCCTAATCGGGCTGACATAGCAATGTATTTTGTCGGTAATTTGTTGCTACAAAATTTACACAAATAAGAGTGTAATGACGAAGAAATCTTTAGTAATAATATTATAAAGAGGAAAGATTTGTTTGTTTGTTTGTATTGAATAGGCTCCGAAACTACTGAACCGATTTGAAAAACTCTTTCCCCGTTTGGAAGCTACACTATTTCCGAGTGATATAGGCTATAATTTTTTAGAAAAAAGTTAGGGATCCTTACTAAAACTCCAATAGTGTAACCCAAGCTGAAAAAAAATTACCTAAAATATTATTTCATCGCGTGCCCTGCGAAAACTATTGATCATAGAATAAAATAATGTACTAAGACTTTGTAGAACACGTTATTTTTTACAAAAAGTATCACGACAGCATAATATGTCTAACTATTATAGTTATGCCGCAATAAGTGTTCCTTTATTTAAAAAAATAAAACAATATAATTATAATACTAGCGGCCCGCTCCGGCTCCGCTCGGGTCTTTAACAAAAACATCAATGATATTTGAGGTTGTTTTTTTTTTAAATAAAACAACACTTATTGCTTCATAACTATCATAATTAAACATATTATGCTGCCACGACACTTTTTGGAAATAATAATGTGTTCTACAAAGTCGTAGTTATTTTATTACATAGTTCATTATTTTATTCTTTTCGCAGGGCACGCGATGTAAAGAATATTATAGGTAATTTTTTTACACCTTGGGTTACATTATTGGAGTTTTAGTAAGGACTCCCAATTTTTTTCAAAAAATATTATAGCCCATGTCACTCGGGAATAGTGTGGCTTCCAAACAGCGAAAGAATTTTTGAAATCGGTTCAGTAGTTTCGGAGCCTGTTCAATACAAACAAACAATCAAATCTTTCCTCTTTATAATATTAGTGAAGATTAGTATAGATAATAAATATCGATCTTGACAAAGCGATGCTACTCATATAGTGACCGACAGACTTAACTCTAATTGATTTTTCCAGCTGTTTGATGTCCGTCGATTATATCACTTTGGGCACACCGGGCGGGCCCAGCACGGTTTGCTCTAATGTCCTATTTTTGTTATCACTTTATAGCCAAGAAACTTCTTACTTTAAAACAGACTTCGAGATCTCAGAGTTTAATAGCGCGCTATCTCTTATTCTGGGTATAATAAAGATATCATTTTGACGTGACAACGACTTATATATAATTCGATGAAGCCGGCTGCATGCACGAAAAAACATGACTCATGCGGCGCTACCTCGCTCTGAGGCGTTACGTTTAAGGCTTGAAGTGCAAGCGAGAGCGCGCAATGAGCGACAAAGAGGCACAATCGGCCTCCGCGTTCGGCAGCGTTCGACATCTGTCTCTCTCCTACTTGAATGAGCGATGCATCCGCGTGGACAGCTGTTATACAATAATATAATTCAAAGCACATTCATACTTGTAAAAAAACTACATAAAATATTATTAGGTACATTGCAAAAAAATAATTGACGTAATTGTATTTATGCGTACAAATAAGTGTAACTTGATCAATTCAATAGTGATTTCCATTTACCTCCTTCTCTATATCCATAAAAAAATATAACAAACAAATAAAATCAAGATTTTCTTTTGAAAAATGAAACCATTCCATCAGTATTTTCTTAGTCACGTTCAACTATCGTCAGTAAACCGACTTTACAGACAACCGATTTTTTTAAATAAAATAATAATAATGGTTGGTTCGAAGTAAGTATCAGTTGAATGGAATATTCGAAATGTATTCAACTGATAATAACGTATTTTTTATTTTATTTGTTTTTTTTTAAGTATGTTTCAATGATACTATGTACACATATGGATTTGTCGTTTTTTGTCTGAAATAAAATAAATCATTCATTAATTCGTTCATAGTTATAACTATAACTTTTTTATTGCTTAGGTGGGTGGACGAGCACACGGCCCACCCGGTGTTAAGTGGTTACCGGAGTCCATGGAGATCTATAACGTAAATGCCGCAACCCACCTTAAGACAAGAGCTGTAAGTGTCTCACTTTCAGCAGTACAACTCTAAAAATTAAAGTAATGCAATCAATAACATTGTTAATACGAAATTTTAAGAAAACAGTAAACTGATTTCAATTATATTATTAAAAAAGGTGTACATCAGCCATGCGGTCGCGCAATTGAATGTGCATTGTTAAGGATAACTCATAAATTGCTGGTGAGATCTTTATGAAATTGAACAATTGTAAATAGACATGCTTTAACGAAAACCGACTTGAAATAAAAAAAAGATATTCCAAAAAACAAATCAATATACACTAAAAATAATAATCATCGAAATCGGTTGGCGTGATATTGAGTTATTGAGTTATATATCTATTTGTCGCGCACGTACTTAATGCAAATTTAAGACTTATATAGTTTTCTCATGGATGCCATTATCAGAACTGGACTAAATTGATGGGCTGGGATCCCACGGGCAGCGTCAGCTTTCTAATAAAAAAAGAATCATCAAAATCGATTCACCCAGTCAAAAGTTATGAGGTAACAAACATAAAAAAATCGGTTGTCTGAAAAGTCGGTTTACTGACGATAGTTGAACGTGACAACGTCATAAGAAAATACTGATGGAATGGTTTCATTTTTCAATTATCGCAATTATCGTTGCTATAAACAATTAACACCACATTCACTTTTCACTGAACTTCATACTTGACGAAAACATGTAAATGTATTATTGTATAGCAGCTGTCCACGTGGATGGATCGCTCACTCAAGTAGGAGAGAGATAGATGTCGAACGCTGCCGAACGCGGAGCGATTGTGTCTTGTCTTTGTCGCTCGTTGCGCGCTCTCGCTTGCACTTCAAGCCTTAAATGGAACGCCTCATGAGTCATGTTTTTTCGTGTGTGCAGCCGGCTCCATCGAATTATAAGACGTTGTCACGTAAATAACACACAGTCGAATTGAGAACCTCCTCCTTTTTTGAAGTCGGCTAAAAATGAACTGAAAAGCAGAAGCACTAGTTTTCAATTAAATAATGAATCTTCAAAATCGATATTGCTAGTAACCTCGAGAGGTTATGCTAGTTTCGTCTGACGTATAGCCAAGCTGACGAGGATCAGGCTGGAGACTTCGCTAACACTGGTCCTACCAAGAGCAGCGCCTCACTGAATCTACCACCGGATCGGAATCGCGACCCACTGAGAAGATCCGGCGAGAAACTCAGTGGGCTGTGTCTGTGAGTTAAATTTCACGACGAACCTTTCGTCACATTCAATTGGTTCGACGGGTTCACTGGTGGTAGTAACTCTTGTGAGTTCACTGGTGGTAGGACCTCTTGTGAGTCCGCACGGGTAGGTACCACCACCTTGCTTATTTATGCCGTGAAGCAGTAATGCATTTCGGTTTGAAGGGTGGGGCAGCCGTTGTAACTATACTGAGACCTTAGAATTTATCTCAAGGTGGGTGGCGCATTTATGTTGTAGATGTCTATGGGCTCCAGTAACCACTTAACACTAGGTCCAGCCATTTACGCAATAAAAAAAAATAAAAAAAGAGAACGGTGACCGGTGCTTGGAATGCCTAAAAGCAATGATAGCGGTTCGAGAGGATCCGAAGTGACGTGGTCTCCCCGTAAAGTGCGGACTAAAGAGCTGAAACAAACTTTCGCTATCAACATTATAATTATCTTTGTGATAAATTTTAGACGTATTGTTATATTACTTACTAATATTGTTATTCGTTAACTAAGATAAAGCATAGTTGTAATGTTTCTAGAATATTTTCTAAGCTCCGATAACCACTCGGTATTACGATTGAGTTTTGAGCTCGTCAACACATCGACGTGATTCAAACTATATAGATCCGAGACTTTTACAACTCCAATGATACAATGTTAAAATTAGTCAGAACAAAATCAGTGGGTTTTTTTTTTGTAAAATTATTGAATCAATTAAATATTTGTTCAGAATGAGTTGTTTCATACTAGTACTCTATCTATCTATTATTTCGTTCATAGAATTTTTATTATAAATTAAAATGTAATGTTCTAGTTAACTTAATGATCGTTTTATTTATTTGAGCAAATATACCGCAGACAGCATTGCTATCATTATTCTAATAGGCGTTTTAATCACGGACTTCGGATTAAACGTAGATTATAAAAAAAACGGATATGATTTATCACATTGTTAATGTTTTTTATTGGCTCACAGGCAGGCAAAATGTTGAGTCGCTTTCACTTACATTAAAAATTATTACATTTTACATTTAAATTACATTACATTAACAATTATCTTCTCAGATGTAAAATCAAACCAGAAAAATTATATTAATTTGCCAATTCTTCGTAGGTTTTTTTTTATTGCTTAGATGGGAGGACAATCTCACGGCCCACCTGGTGTTAAGTGGTTACCGGAACCTATCAATCGTGAGCATTTCTTAAGTTCGTATTTCATTATGAAAATTGGTACTCGCCTGCGGGATTCGAACACAGTTTCATCGCTACATACGAATGCACAGGAAGTCTTATTCTTTAGGCCACGACGACTTCAAACCATGCTTGCGGTGCTTCGAGAAGAAAAATTAGATAATGACAAATGGCTTGAATATGTTCTTATTTTAATGACTTTGAATTATAATCATTACGTATCCATCAGATGTTTTCTGTTTCGAAGGCGTACAATCAAATAAAATTGCATTACCACCGCATCCACTCTTTCTAACATCAAGGACCAGTAGATTTAATCCGACATGTGGTTACCCAGATATTCGGTAACAAACCTTTAACAACGCCTAGCTTATACGAATTAATGACGTAAGTACGATGAAGTCCTACGTTATCTACTTTAATTAATTACGATTTAATTCAGTAATTTTACTTCACCGCGCTAATGTTTTATGACGCGGAGATTCTACCTCCCAAAGTTTATGTTTATTACTGAGTGGTAAGCCCTCGTACACTATACCCTCTATGTTGAATTCAGCTTAGCTTTTATATGTGTTTCACTTGTTCTATGGTAAGAGGAATCTGATGATTGTGGCGGTAGCCATCACAGAACACAAGATATTTGACAGATGCCTGAATGTCGCTTACGACATTTTCAAGATAAGCTTGCATATATACAAATTCCGAACAACAACGTTCGGATCGTCGGTCTACCGAGCAATATCACCCGCTCGGTGGAAGATCTTCCCTTTGTCGTATACCTCCACACTGGTAACCCTGATGTGAGACGTCTAGGTCTCGGAGGGGTGTGTGGCGCATCACTACGCAATGCATGCGCCCATCACTACGCGACCGCGCGACGAGATAGCGCCCGAGAAGACGGAAGCAATCAACGCGACGAGCACATAATGATCATAATACTTTCTAATCCCATAATATTAACTTAGATATAATATATGCAATATTATGTATGCGATTGAGGGCATGTTTGTTTTTTATTGCTTAAATGGGTGGACGAGCTCACGGCCGTTTGATGTTAGGTGGTCACCGGAACCCATGGATATCTACAACGTAAATGCCGCCACCCACCTTGAGATATGAGTTCTAACATCTCAGTATAGATAGATGATAGCAGCGACTTGCCTGTGGCCTTTTTTTATGATTTACTGTTGGCCCTGAGGCCTTTCCTATTTCACAAGGACAGGTGGGTGAGCAAGGGCTCAGTCAGAAGGGGCGGGATTTGCTAATAACTACCCGAGCGCCTCCAAGGGAGACCCAACAACTCAAGAGCAGCTGCTTTGCGAACGAATCTACTACCGGATCGGAATCGCGACTCGCTGAGAATTTTCGCGCGAGAAACTCAACGGGCTGATGTTTAGGTTAGGTTTCACGTTGAACTCTTTGCCGAGTTGGACGAGTACGGTTACCAGGGTCTCTACTCCTACTGTTAGAGCGGAAGGCGTCGAATACAAGGCTTATCGGATCTGGTGGATCCGTAAGGACGTGTCTAGGGCGACGACGGTGACTGGCTCCTGCGTGATCAGGATTCAGGGAGTAGTCAGCAGCGGCAACGAGGCTCTTAGCGCTCGTGACGTCCATTAACAATCTTGACTACTTCCCATCAGTTGGACCATACGCTCGTCTGTCAACAAAGGCAGTAAACAAAATGTTTCATAAGAACCAAATTAGTAGCCCACTACATTAGAGCCATACACTGGAAAGCTCATTCTTCAAATTCAGCTTTTCCTTCATTTGGTTGGACGTTGTCCCTGTTTGAGGTTCCTTACTAATTTTAGTTTCGCTCTAGGCTGTTCTGTCGTCGGCTGACTGGTAGATGAAGGTAGGTAGCTCATGGGGCATAGCCCGAGAGAACTTGTCTACAACCGTAACTCTTGAAACTGAACACTTCATTAGGTAATTGGTTCTAGCCTATAGACATAGGATATGGTCATCGTGGTACGTCAGAAATGTCGACCTTCACGACGATTTAAATCTAGAACCGATACGTAAGTATCTTAAGGTAACGTCAGAGCGCTATTTCGACAAATCGGCGCGACACGACATTCTTCTTATCATGGCCGCCGCTAATCTATCCGACTCAGGCGACGGGGCAACGCAAAACCGCCGTCGTCTGAAACATATTTTGTCGTGTCCCCTGGATCCACTCCCGGTGCTTTTAGGCTCTTCAAGCACCGGTCGCCGTCGTCCGAGTTCGATGAGCAAACTAACCCATAGCTTACTGAGTTTCCCACCGGATCTTCTCAGTGGGTCGCGATTCCGGTGGTAGATTCTGTGAGCCCCTTAGCTACCAGCGAATAGGTAGGGGGGAAAAAGGATATGGTCAGTATTGAATAAGATTTATTTGACATGGTCTTGAAGACGCCTTCCCCGTATCTTGCGATGTGACTTTACTTCTGTTCGAATAGAAGAGCATACTGGCGTGAGGTAAATCATTCATAAGTAGGCTACCTCTTTCTGTGAGTAAATTGGTGATCATAGTACGCAGGTATAAAACTCAGAGAATGCTGATGCCAACAGGTGAATCTCCTTTACCACACTCACGATAAAAAATGGATTAAGCTATTCTGGGTTAACACCACAAAGCCCTACTAACAAAGCAACTCCCGAGGATAATTGATCGGACTTTATGTTTGTTCATTTCAGCTAAAAAAATCAGTACAAATAATGGTTTGCGCAGGCATACCTCATTTTTCTTTTAGTGGTAAAATATTTTCAATGAACCGACACTTTTGTCCCCAGATAATACGTGTAATTTAAAATATGATGACCTCATCTAAAACCGAGATAAATCTTAGATTACAATCGAGATTTTAATCTATACTATGATTTATTTGGCGCTCATCCCTCATCTATCAACTTATCACTACATTTATTTTTAAAATATACCTACGTCATATTTACCTACATGAATGGAACTGCCGACTTTTTTTAAATGAATTAGGTTAGGTTACTGCCGCATTGGCAAGACCGCTTACCGGGGCATTGCTTTGCCCATAAAAAAAAAAGAAATGGGAGAAATGAAAGTTGTGACGCAATTGCAATTTTGTTCAGAGGTTCACAACCGGGGTCATACTTATATCAATAAAAATAGCAAGAGTGTTAACAATAAAAAAATAAAAAAAACACCGCCCCCCCCGCCCCCCTACTCAACTTCCTTATGACCTTAAACCATTTCACGTAGCAAACTATTAATAGCATATCATTTTAGAAAACCCAAAAATACAATACATCTAGACATCAGTACTTCGGCCAGCATTATAATAATCTTTTACTAGATATAGAACGATGATAAAGGAAATGTTATAAATTTACTTTTTGGCATTCCGGGCTGACTAGCATACTTATGTCGCCGAATCACACCTTTATGATCCGTGACCACGAAAACACTCACTTAAGTCTCTATATATAATATACCATTGATATTAGTCCATGATGAGGAATAAGGTTGTTAAGAGAGTTTTAACTATGAATATGGAAGGCTTTACAAGGAGGTAGATCTAAGAAAAAAATGGAAGGATTGTGTGGGGGCGGTATGTATAAGAGGGGAGTGAGCGAAGAAATGATATATGATAGAGGAATATAGAACGTGAAGACATGTTACGCCGACCCCAGGTAACTGGGAGAAGGGCAGGAGAATGATGATGACTAGTCTATGATGATCTGCAAGCAAAGTAAATTGTCCCTTCGTTACATAGTAACACTAAAAAACTTGGATACAGCCCGTCATGACCTAAACAAGTGTTCGCTCACGTGGCCCGCACCCACACAAACTCTATCCAGGTCCTCCAGCTTGGGACGGTGGGATGGATGTAATATGCTCTGCGTAAACCAAGTTCCGCCGTCTCAATAACTCCGACTGGGCTCCGGCCGGGGTAGGGATGCGCGGATGGGAATCCGGTGATTTTCTCCTGTGGAAAAAAAAGGTCATCCAACTCCGCTTTTGCATTAAAAAAAATTTTTTTTTTTTTTATAGTCAAAAATATTTTGGGGTAATAATTAAAAAAGTTCCCCGACCGCTGCGTTAGAGCTTTAAAGTCGTCGTGGCCTAAAAGATAAGACGGTGCATTCGTATATAGCGATGCAACGGTGTTCGAATCCCGCAGGCGCATACCAATTTTTCTAATGAAATACGTACTTATTAATTGTTCACGATTGACTTCCACGGTGAATGAATAACATCGTGTAATAATAATCAAACCCGCAAATTAAAATTTGCGTAATTACTGGTGGTAGGACCTTGTGAGTCTGCACGAGTAGGTACCACAACCCTGCTTATTTCTGCCGTGAAGCAGTAATTCGTTTCAGTTTGAAGGGTGGGGCAGCCGTTGTAACTAACTATACTGAGACCTTAGAACCTATATCTCAAGATGGATGGCGCATTTACGTTGTAGATATCTATGAGCTCCAGTAACCACTTAACACCAGGTGGACGGTGAGCTCGTCCAACCATCTAAGCACTAAAAAAAAATTAACAAAAAAAAGAAAATCATAATCGCTAGCGTTTTACAAGGTTCTTTGCTATCCCCGATGTATCGACCATCACTCTTCTTCGGAGCGTGGTGCAGGAAAGACCATCAAAGCTTGTGTCTGAAGAGGAGAACTCTCTGGGGCGAGTCTCCGAGTAGGTTGCAGCGGATCGTTGAAGGTACAAGTTTATGCGTTCACTGCAAAGAAAGACCCTTTTGTTATGGTGGCATAATTCCAAGGAATATCCCTGCAACCTTCCACTAGTATTGGCATTTTGGGTCGACGCTTCGAGCGATGTCCACTAAAGGGGTCATTGCCATATAGATTGCAGTAGTCTCTTCCTAATTTTAGGCAGCGGCTTGGCTCTGCCCCTGGCATTGCTGGCGTCCATGGGCGACGGTAACCCCATCAGGTGAGCCGTATGCTCGTCTGCCTATCAAGGGCAATAAAAACAAAAAAGGAAGTTCTAACTCATATAAAAAAAACATGATATTACGGCATTCGTAAATTAGATTTAAACACATGTGTCATGTAGCTGATAACGTTCATAGAAACAGTAAAACCCACATAATATATTATACGGAATTACACCGAAAACTAATAATGAAAAACAATTAGCATGTTCTTAGACGTTGTAAACAAAGATATAGAGTAATTTAACATTTTTTTTATTTTTGTGTTATTGCTTAGATGTGTGGACGAGCTCACAGCCCACCGTGGTTACTGGAGCCTATTAGTGGTTACTGGAGCCTATAGACATCTAGAACCTAAATGCGCCATCCACCTTGAGATATCAGTTCTAAGCTACGCTAAGCTTACTATAGAGTCAATGATTATCTAGAAGATTGCACAAAGTGGGAATGAGTTGCTCGCCCTGGGCATTTCAATATTGCAATAATTGTTACGTTATAATAACTGGTTATACATTATAATTCGAAGTTGTCGTGGCCTAAAAGATAAGACGTCCGGTGCAATAGTGTTGAAGCGATGCAACGGTGTTCGAATCCCGCAGGCGGGTACCAATTTTTCTAATGAAATACGTACTCAACAAATGTTCACGATTGACTTCCACGGTGAAGGAATAACATCGTGTAATAAAAGTGAAACCCGCAAAATTATAATTTGCGTAATTACTGGTGGTAGGACCTGTTGTGAGTCCGCGCGGGTAGGTACCACCACCCCGCCTATTTCTGCCGTGAAGCAGTAATGCGTTTCGGTTTGAAGGGTGGGGCAGCCGTTGTAACTATACTGAGACCTCACAACTTATATCTCAAGGTGGGTGGCGCATTTACGTTGTAGATGTCTATGGGCTCCAGTAACCACTTAACATCAGGTGGGCTGTGAGCTCGTCCACCCATCTAAGCAATAAAAAATAAATAAATAAATAATAATAACAAAGATTGGTACCTTGAGATATCTATATCTATACTAATATTATAAAGAGGAAAGATTTGTTTGTTTGTTTGTTTCGAATAGGCTCCGAAACTACTGGACCGATTTGAAAAATTATTTTTCCATTAGAAGCCGACATCGTCCCTGATTAACATAGGCAACTTTTTTTAATTTTTTTTTATTTTTATTTTTTGGTTTCATGTGTGTTTTGATGTTTCCGAAGCGAAGCGAGGGCGGGTCGCTAGTAAGTTATAAGGTCTCAAGTATAGTTACAGGTCCATAAGCGAAAATATTTGTATCGAAATAATATTTTAATAATATATTAGTAGGTACATATTTTACTGTACGATTTGTTTATATTTGGAAACAAGCCCTAAGTTTCTTACCGATTCATCTCTGTTGTGAATCTGCAGTAAATTCATGACCGTTTATTGTTCGCGTCATTTTAGAACTAGATCGTTTTCAAACGAATAATTAATACTAGAGGTCGAAATTCGACTATAATTAATTGGAATTGTAAGTTTGTACACTATTATGATTGTATTTTATACTCCTACACTATAAAAAAATATTAATAAAGACAAACAATGTTTAATCTATTCTCAATTTGACCACAGACGTCAAGAACAAAAATTTTACAATAAATATTATGCATGCGTGTGTGCGTCAAATACATGGTATGTAGTGTGTGTAATGTTTTCTTTATTGATTTAATGTAGCTTTATGCATTATTTAAAAAAAATAATAGCATTGTGCACTTCTTCTCTATATTCTCTATAAGTGTGGAAAATTTCATACTCCTCCGTCCGCGCAATTTTCGTAAAAAGGGATACAAAGTTTTTGCTTCGCGTATTAATATTAGATATTGTTATAGCTTCCTGACGGCGGGTACAAATCAAGCTCAACTACAATGTTACAATTGTTTATTACAAGATGTAAAAAAAAAAAACCGCACGATACACACGAATATATAATATGCTTCAGGGGAAAACCTCGTGCCAGACACCTGTAGAATTGTTACAACAAAAAAGGACATCTGTCATTATAGTATAGGACTGTAAGATTAATACACTGTGTACTGGCATATTTCGAAACCATTGACCTTATCAGCTGGGCATCCCCGTAAGCGCCTGAGAATATTTTAACTTCCATTTTTTTGTCGCCTTTATAGACATACTACCCATCTGATGGTGAGTGACCCCATTTCCTGGTGGTAGGACCTCTTGTGAGTCCGCACGGGTAGGTACAACCACCCCGTCTACTTCTGCCGTGAAGCAGTAATGCGTTTCGGTTTGAAGGGCGGGGCAGCCGTAACCATACTGAGACCTTAGAACTTATGCCTCAAGGTGGGTAGCGCACTTACGTTGTAGATGTCTATGGGCTCCTGTAACCACTTAACACCAGGTGGGCTGTGAGCTCGTCCACCCATCTAAGCTATAAAAAAAAAAGGTACTACCCATCTGATGGTGAGTGATAACCGCTGCGCATGAATGTCATGACCGCTCAGAACTCTTGTGAAACCTAATTTGAAGACCAAATCACGACAAATGTGTACCGGAATGAGTAATCTTACTTTTAGCCTAAGGGGCTATTCCAACTACGCTTCGACGGGAAGGTGAGCTCACGGGCTCGATCTGAGAGAATTTACTAACACTAGCTCTAGCAAGAGTAGTGCATCGCAAAATCTAGCACCGAATCCCGAATCGCGACCCACTGAGAAGATTCGGCGAGAGACTCAGTGGGCCGTGTCTATAGGCCGTCCGTGAGCTCACCTACCCTTTCGCGGGAATTTTGAATAGCCTCTTAGGCTACCAGCGATAAGGTGGGGGAAAAAGAAAAGAAAACTAGATTTTTCTTACCTCGTTTGAAGAAGCACTCTCTATCAACCGCCCGATTAGCCTACTCATGTCTCTAGTCAAAATGTCTGAGTGTCTTTGCTCGCCCACCTGTCCTGGCTAAGCTGGAAAGGCCTCCGGGTCACCAGTAATCCTTCAATCCTAAAAAAAAACTCTCTATTAATGTGTTTTTAAAACACGCGTTATGACGTCACAACAGTAAATCAAAGGGTGCTCACCATCTGGAAGGCCGTAAATATTAGAAAATTTTCCAAAACACGCAGAAACCTACTATTTGTGATGTCATAATAAGTCAATATCCTGTAAATAATGTAACCGAATTGTGCTCGGAATAGAAAACCAGAAAAATATGTGTGGAGCGTTTAGAAAAATGAAATGAAGCATTATATATAAAAAATCGTTGTGAAATATGCCATTGTAAATTATAGATTAGAAGACTCGTGTCGATTGATGCTGCTAAGCTAGGGTTCTGCTATTCTCAACAGGAACCATTATTTTAGGTAGGTCACACGTGTACGTATGAAGAACTTGCACTTTTGCACTTGCACTTTGCACTTTTTTTTTCCTAAGCTGATGGTCTAGAGAGACCATATCAGCGTCACCGGGCTAGTAAATGAGCTCTCGGGACTCAAACCTGACGATGTTACTCACATTAGCCCTAGCAAGAGCCGTGCGTGCGTAAAAAAAAAAAGTGTGTGTGTCCGCTCCGACGCACGACTGGAGTTTACTGGATATAAAAAATTAAACGAAACAATACGAGAAATAGTTCTATATTACGACAACACGATACACAACAGATTATTAACAAATTAACGAGACACAAAACAAACGACTAACAAATATATGAAAATACAATAATGAGAGAAACGCGCGATCAGTACGAGGCTTTGTGGCGGACTGCCGGCGCAGCAGCCCGGCGTCACCTGCGATAACGCGGCCGCGCGTTGGCTCCTGATTGGCGCGCGCACGCATCACGCAATCAGGAGCCAATCAGGCGCATAACGCATTTCGTGTGACATGCTAGGCGCATAACGCATTTCGTGTGACATGCTAGTACGATTTTGGTCCCCATAATTTTCATACCCCGGGCCTATATATGTAAATCGATTCTAAAGGAGTAAACTCCAATTAACCTGCCAAATACTATTTACGAAAATTGAGTTTTGTACTATATAGTATTGCATTGCGTTAGTTTAATTATCTTTTAGATTTATTTTCGTTTTATTATGATTAGATAACGCGTTGATCTGTAAAGACAGCCAATGCAGAGATTGGTGAATCCATTTCACTCTTCTTCAACCTGTATCTTAAAATTGACGGCAGAATTAATCTTGAAATGCTCTGGTAAATATTAAAACCAAAAACAATATCTTTTATTGATTTATTAATGAACAATGAAAACTCGATTATAAAAATGCGTCATTATTATCGTATGAAATGCTCCGTCAAACGATTCCAGTAGTTTAAGTATTCAGATAAAAACCCGCTAAATATTAAACAGCACTCGATTGTAATGATACGTGACCTGTGCATTAATGTACGTCTATAAGTTGACAGGCTCGGAATCAGACCCGCAAAATGATTTTGAAATAACCTCCTATTGATTTTGGGGGGGGGGTCAAAATATTACAATTGATAATTCCTTACCTGGACTGAACTAGCTCACGGCCCATCTGGAGTTAAGTGGTTCTTGGTTAAAAAAGGTGTGGCGGTAGCCATCAAAGAACGCAAGATATTTGATGCCTGAATCTCGCTTACGTCATTTTCAAGATAAGCTTGCATATATACAAGTTCCAAACATTCGGGCCGTCGGTCTACCGAGCAATATCACCCGTTCAGTGGAAGATCTTGCCATCGTCGTTACCACCAGAACCCATAGACATTAACCATGTAAATACCGCCACCCACATTGAACCACAAGCTCTAAGTCTCAGTTATATAGTACAACTTCTGCCCCACCCTTCAAACTGGAATGCATTACCGCTTTTTTTAATTTTATTTTTATTGCTTAGATGAGTGGACGAGCTCACAGCCCACCTGGTGCTAAATGGTTACTGGAACCCATAGACATCTACAACGTAACTGCGCCACGCACCTTGAAATATAAGTTCTAAGGTCTCAGTATAGTTACATCATATTCGCTGCAGAAAGAGGTGTTGGTATCCCACAGCTGTCTAAGACATAGCTCTCCCATATTTAAAACTGCAGGTATTGTTTCCGAATAAAAATGAGCCTGATGTTACTTAAACCAGACATTGGCTAAGGTACAGCGCTTCTAAAACAATTATCTCACAATCTGATTTCGCCTCTGAATGTACAACGTCAGCTATCTTAGTAATAAGGTTAAGAACTTAAGATTGTGGTGAAACCCCTCACATTTTTCCTCGAGGAAAATCGGGGGATTTTCTTGAGTCGTATCTTCGTTTTGTCGTCTCGTGATTTTTTTTTTCTTATACATATCACGTATTTTTCCATCTTTGATATGAGATACAAGAATAGGTACATTGTAATATACATAATATATGTACAGCTGTCTGTATTATTGAAATTCCATTGTACATGAATTGTACAATGAAAATAATGTAGTTTGTTATCAGATGCTTTTTTATCTTTAACATTTCCGTGAGATGCTTTTTTATTGAACTAGTTTTATCGACGGACTCATGTGCGATCTTGTGCTAAGCGATTATGAGTCCATGGGCATCACAAGCCCCGACCATCCTGATGGCGAATTGGTAATTGAATTTTATAATAAATTTAAGACTTTTTTTTTTCCTACCTAAATTGATGGTCTTGAGAGAACATTTCAGCGTAGCCTTTACTAGTAGGTGAGCTCACGGGGCTCAAACCTGACTTCGTTGACTAACACTAACCCTAGCAAGAGCAGTGCTTCGCAGAATCTACCACCGGGTCGGAAACGCGACCCACTGAGAAGTTTTTAAGACACAACCGTCTCACAATACCAGAAATAATCTATCTATCTTGTATCTACTTAGTCTGGCCATAAATACTGTTACAATTTAAAAAAAAAAATCTATTGCAAATAACATTTATTATTTTTACAGTGTGTTAGTTTAATACATAAATATAAAACAATTTAAAGTATAAAAAGCTTATTCGAAGTGGTCTCCATTGGCTGCAATACAGTCCTTTAAAAGTTGAGGCCACTTATCAATAGAAGCACGCACTCTTTCCATGGGAAAAATGTTCACTGCCAATCGTACGGATTGTTTTAGGGACTCCAAATTATCATGGCGTTTAGAGCAAGCCGTACTCTCTAAAACTGACCATAAATCATAATCCAGCGGATTAAGATCGGGACTAGACGACGGCCAGTCTTCAGCTCTGATGGAGAACGAAACGTTCGTTTCCAACCAAGACTGCGTAAACCGAGCTTTATGACCTGGCGCCGAGTCTTGCTGGAAGGACCATTCTTGATTATTGAACATGGTGTTGTTAAGGGGCTTCACTACCTTCTCAATAATGGTATCTTGATACACTTGTGCCGATGTTTTGATACCTTTTTCACAAAAGTATGGCTCAGTCACTCTTTCATAGCTAATACCCCACCAAACCATCACTGAAGTCGGATAGTTCCCACGTTGCACTCTGTCGACTAATTGGGAAGCTTCCTTAGAGCTTTGAGCATAAATACGGTCATTTTGTTTGTTAAAATGTTTGCTCAATTGTAAAAAATTTCTCATCCGTAAACAAAATTTTTCTATGACCTCCCTTTGCGTACCACTTCAGTAGTTGTTTCGATTTTACCACCCTATTCTCTTTTAAATTATCAGTTAAGAAATGACCAGTACGTCTCTTATAGGCTGCAAGTCCTAAGTCATCTTTTAAAATATGTGACTTGGTTCTAGGTGCTATCTTCATCTCCCGAGATAAAATCTTTTGCTTTCGGACAGGATTTCTTCGAATTCTTTCCCTTACTGCTTTGACCACTTTTTTCGTACGAACACTACGTGGACGGCCAAATATTTTTCTGTCACAAGCAGAGGAGGTCTCATTGCACCTATTAATAGCCCGGAACACAAACATTTTACTAATACCAAGCGTATGGAGAGTTTTAAAAATTGCATTTGCCTCCATACCTACTTTGTGTAATGCAATCACAGCGATTCGGTTCTCTGTATCACCCCACTCCATTTTAATATCGCAAAAGATTGTACAATGTATTGGCGCCAAAATGAGAAAACTCAATGAGCTCAAACTCAATATAAAAATAACAGATTCCAAATTCAAATGTAATATTTTGTTTATTTTTAATTGTAACAGTATTTATGGCCAGACCGATTTGGCTAATTTTGGTCTTGAATTATTTGTGGAAGTCCAGAGAAGGTAGGTAGGAGTCCAGAGAAAGTAGGGTTTAAAAGGTAGATAAATATGAAAATGTTCGGAATTAAATAAAAATAACAATTTTGTTTTTCCTTTGACGTGTCCCCCGTCGGACGGATTACTTTTGTTTTAAGTTTAGGTCTTTTATTTATCGATTGAGGCACTACGAAGTCTGCCGGGTCAGCTAGTTACTAATAAAAATCTTACGTTACGGGCGTTTTTTCCCGGTTAGGGTACCCCTCCGCATCGTCAAATAAGGAACATCGTTCCAATATACATAAACAACGAACACACAAACACGCGAGAGGCAACTTCAAAATAAGTAACTACGTACAAGTTCCATACTAAGTTTCATGTTTGCGACGTTGTAACATCAATTTTTAGATAACAAACGCTCATGTGTCATTGTATACTGAAATGTTGATTTCTATCTGTTTAAAAACGAAAGACTTACACGATCGCGAACGATATATCGCACCTACAGAATTAAAGTGGCTTAAACCAAAATTCTTATTTTTTTTTGTAGTCAACTCCAAAAATATAATCGAAGAATTGTAATTGTTTAGTTTTCGATTTTACTTTTAGATATTATGCGTCTGATTTAAAAGAGATAAAAAGAGTATTTTGTCCTTTTCTAGACCAAAAGAGATTGTTTAATTTTATAAACTAATAGGATAAATATTTGTAAGTCGTTCGAAGTATTTAAAAACTGATTTTCTTAAAATTTTTAGTTAAGTCGCTTCAATGCGAAAGTATTGATATGGATTTTCGAACGTATAAGGTTTGATTATTTCGTGTTAAGTTTGGACGAAAAATAACAATGAAATAAATATTATATAAATAAGTTTTTTTTTTTATTACCTGACCTGATTACATAGGGGTTATGCCAGCATAACTGGGCGAGTGGGTGAGCTCACGGGGCTCTGACCAGAGGACGTTCCTAACACTAAACCTAGCAAGAGCAGTGATTTGCAGAATCTACCACCGGATCGAAAACGCGACCCACTGAGAAGATCCGGCGAGAAACTCAGTGGGTTGTGTCTCTGGGTTAATTTACTCGTCGAGCCCTTCGTCGCATGCGACGATTTCGATGACCGGTGCTTGAGATACCCAGAAGCACCGATAGTGAATCGGGAGGATCCAAAATGACGTGTTTTAGGCGACGTCAACTGTTTACCATTCGGTCCGCAGGATCAGGCATGTTGTTACCAGCGGCTACGACAAGAGGGTTT
This sequence comes from Bombyx mandarina, assembly GCF_030267445.1. NCBI lineage: Eukaryota > Metazoa > Arthropoda > Insecta > Lepidoptera > Bombycidae > Bombyx > Bombyx mandarina. The sequence continues at coordinate 10,731,892 of NC_143226.1, forward strand.
ACGTGTCGTGCCGCTTTTTGGAAATGGCGCACTGATGCTGACTGAAAGATGCTTATTGATGCAGTCTAACTCCAGGTCATCGTGAAGATCCACGTTCCTAACAAACCATGGTGCTCTGATGGCCATCCTGCAGACAAAGGATTGAATGACCTGAAGAGAGTTAATGCGTGACGGGCCGCGTGAGCCAACACTACACTATGCAAGTTTAATATATGTAAGTTTTGTACAGAGTTCATTCTGTTTAAAGCTGCTATATTTACATCATTACCACTTCCTACACTAGCGCTATTTTGATGAGTCTTCCAACAATAACTTGCTGGTTACAGACGGACACTCTTTCTATTTATCCCTATACAAGAGGGTGCTCCATACCTCTACCCGCTTCTGGCTGAGCCTTTGCTCGCCCACCTGTCCTGGTGAAACTGGAAAGGCATCCGGGCCAACAGTAATCCTTCAATCATAAAAAAAAATCTCTACCTACCATAGATTAACGTCAAACAAAAACGATTGAACTTTAGCCCGGGCAGAGGGGTTTCCCCGAGGTCCGTCCCGCGCCCCCGTAAGGGGACGCGACGACCCGATAGTAGTAGTAATAAAACTTGAGAGCAAACATACCTGTTCATCACACAATGTTTGCCACATGTGGTACTGCCATCTAAGCAGTTCAAAAAAAAACCGTATTTTAATTTTTGACACTTTTTAAATTTTCTAATAATTGTTTGCCCAAGAAATTCAAATTACGATCATTATGCTACTTTTTTTTTTTTGATTTTGTTATTGTTTTGAATTTATTGCGGAAAATTTGTATTGAAGCAGGAAATGCATTTAGTGTTTACCGATTGGAAACTTTTGACAGAACACGATTTAGATTTTTATCATCACACAAATGAAGCCACATCTCGTGCATCTCGGTCAGATAGCGAATGATAAATATTCGGATACGTTGAACGGTATTGAGTGGTATACCTATCGGGCATCTTGTTGAAGTTCCGCAATGAAATATGTACTTTAGTTACCTGATATTACAAGCGAAAATATTCTGTCTGTGGATAGAAAAGTACATAATGCTGGCGTGGCTTTTTTTTCCTACCCATTCGCTGTTAACCTAAGAGTCTGTTCCAGCTACGCCCGGAGGAGTAGGTGAGCTGACGGGCTCAATCTGAGAGAATTTGCTAACACTGGCCCTAGCAAGAGCAGTGCTTCCACAGAATCTACCACCGGATTGGAATCGCGACCCTCTGTGAAGATCCTTCGAGAAACTCAGAGGGCTGTGTCGATGGGTTTTTTACTGGTGGTAGGACCTCTTGTGAGTCCGCACGGATAGGTACCACCACCCTGTCTATTTCTGCCGTGAAGCAGTAATGCGTTTCGGTTTGAAGGGTGAGGTAGCCGTTGTAACTTTACTTGAGACCTTAGAACTTATATCTCAAGTTAGGTGGCGCATTTACGTCGTAGATGTCTATGTGCTCCAGTAACCACTTAACGCCAGGTGGGCTGTGAACTCGTCCACGAATTAAAGCAATAAAAATGGGTTAGTTCGCTCGTCCAGCTCTTCGTCGTGATCGACGAGCTCGACGAGGACGGTGACCGATGCTTGAGGGTCCTAAAAGCACCGAGAGTGAATCCGGGGGATCCGACAAGACATGCTTCGGACGGCGGCGGCTTTGCATAGCCCCGTCCCATTCAGATAAGGGGCCATTGTGTCCTAAAGGATAAGACCCCGGTCCACTCGTATCAAGCGATGCAACTGTGCCGGCGTTCGAATACCACAGACAGTTGTAAATTTCTCTAATAAATTAGGCACTTAACGCATCTTCCAGACCTGCATACTCGCTATGACATTTATGGACTACCGCTACCATTTAACACCAGAACTTTTTTCTAGCAGAAAATCTATATACTTATATATAAAAGAATAGCTGTTCTTTAGTTCGTTAATTAGTCTCGCTAAAACTCGAGAACGGCTGGACAGATTTGGCTAATTTTGACCTTAAATTATTTGTGGAAGTCCAGAGAAGGTTTAAAAGGTAAATATTAATTATTATTTTTTAAATTAATATTATAATTAATATATTAATTATAATAATTATTAAAATTTAAAAGGTGAGGTTTAAAAGATAAATATGAAAATGCTCGGAATTAGATAAAATAAAACAATTTTGTTTGTATTTTGATGTCTCCCTCGTCGGACGAATCCCTTTTGTTTATTTTAAGTTGATTTCATACAAAAGTTTAGGTCTTTTATTTATCGATTGAGGCACTACGAAGTCTGCCCGGGTTTACTTGGGAATAGTGTAGCTTCCAAACAGTGAAATAATTTTTCAAATCGGTTCAGTAATTTCGAAGCCTATTCAATACAAACAAATAAACAAATCTTTCCTCTTTATAATATTAGTATAGAAGTATAGATGTTTATTTTGTACTCTTGGTTTCCCAAATAAATAAATACAAACTAAATAATTATTAATAATTAAAAAAAAAATACTGGCACTTCATCTGAGTCACATCTCGAAAACCTTGTAATGAAGATGCCACAAGTCGTAGATGCCCATCGCAATTAAAAACACCCTTATTGTGTGTTGTGTAAAGCTATTTTATTTTTATAATCGAACGAGACATACGACTATTTGGGTGTGATTGGCAGAAAAAAACATTGAAAAACGTAGTATTGATTGGACACAATTGCGAACAATTACGAGTACATTACAAACAATCAAAGGTTTTTGCTTTGCATCTACATGTCGTGTGCTGTTGCAATCTTGTCTCTTTGAACTTTTTTTTTCTTAGATGTGTGGTCGAGCTCACCTGGTGTGAAGTGGTTACCGAAGCCCATAGACATCTACAAAGTAAATGCCGCATTACTGCTTCACGCCAGAAATAGGCAGGGCGGTGGTACCTACCCGTGCGGACTCACAAGACGTCCTACCACCAGTAATTACGCAAATTATAATTTTGCGGGTTTAATTTTTATTACACAATGTATTCACTCGCCGTGGAAGTCAATCGTGAACATTTGATAAGGAAGTATTTCATTAGAAAAATTTGTACCAGCCTGCAAGATTCGAACACCTGTACATCGCTAGATACCAATAAACCGGACTTACCTTCTTATCCTTTAGGCCACGACGACTTCAAATTAAATTATTTGAAAAAAAAGAACATTTTAAAATGGTTTATATGGTATTATTGCAATTGAACTAAGTAATAACTGTTTATTTTTGCCGCGAATCAGTCTTGTACTTGAGGCTGAAAAGAGACGTCATAATAATATGTCATTCGTTAGCGCGTGGCCTCCGCGTGGCGCCGGCTCCGGGACAGCCCGAACAGCCTCCTGGCCGCGATAGGGAGTCGCTATTGCTGCCCTGTACTGAGGCACTGGAATGAAGTCCATGTTGGCTCAAGACCAGCCATGGTCAATGTAAAATAAATAAAATGTACTGCTTTTTGTTAAGAAAGATTTTGTATTACTAACACTTCATACGGAATTTAATTCTAAAATAAAAATTTATTATTATTATTATTATAATTAAGACTTAGACCTAATATCTCAAATTGACCAGGAACATAGCTCACCTAACTTTATGCTTAGTGCGAGTTTTTTTACGTTCCCGATAGCGTAAAAGTTAACTCAAATTTGTATGGAGTTGCAACGTTTGCCTGCGTTTGCCGCTAGGGGCGCTGTTCCAACTGCATACAAATTTGAGTTAACTTTTACGCTATCCAGAACGTAAAAAAACTCGCACTAAGCAGCACACTGGATCATTCTTAAAACCTCGACCGTATTAAGAGAAATTTAGAAAATTTTAAAATATTTTCATTTTTATTACAATAGAGACTTAAATACTTAAATAATATAAAAACGCGCATACGCATCACTGTGATCATATTGATTGATATACATTTTACTTTATTTATTTTAAATTCAGTAAATAAACCATAACATTTTGTTAGTAAGTATTACTTACTTAGTCTGGCCATAAATACTGTTACAATTAAAAATAAAAAAAATTCTATTGCAAAATAACATTTATTACTTTTACAGTGTGTTAGTTTAATACATAAATATAAAACAATTTATAGTATAAAAAGCTTATTCGAAGTGGTGTCCATTGGCTGCAATACAGTCCTTTAAACGTTGAGGCCAGTTATCAATAGAAGCACGCACTCTTTCCAAGGGAAAAATGTTCACTGCCAATCGTACGGATTGTTTTAGGGACTCCAAATTATCATGGGGTTTAGAGCAAGCCGTACTCTCTAAAACTGACCATAAATCATAATCCAGCGAATTAAGATCGGGACTAGACGACGGCCAGTCTTCAGCTCTGATGAAGTCCGAAACGTTCGTTTCCAACCAAGACTGCGTAGACCGAGCTTTATGACCTGGCGCCGAGTCTTGCTGGAAGAACCATTCTTGATTATTGAACATGGTGTTGTTAAGAGCCTTCACTACCTTCTCAAGAATGGTATCTTGATACACTTTTCACAAAAGTATGGCTCAGTCACTCCTTCATAGCTAATACTCCACCAAACCATCACTGAAGTCGGATAGTACCCACGTTGCACTCCGTCGACTAATTGGGAAGCTTCCTTAGAACTTTGAACATAAATACGGTCATTTTATTTGTTAAAATGTTGCTCAATTGTAAAAACTTTCTCGTTCGTCAACAAAAATTTTCTATGACCTCCCTTTGCGTACCGCTTCAGTAGTTGTTTCGATTTTACCACCCTATTCTCTTTTAAATTATCAGTTAAGAAATGACCAGTACGTCTCTTATAGGCTGCAAGTCCTAAGTCATCTTTTAAAATACGCGACATGGTTCTAGGTGCTATCTTCATCTCCCGAGATAAAATCTTTTGCTTTCGAATAGGATTTCTTCGAATTCTTTCCCTTACTGCTTTGACCACCTTTTTCGTACGAACACTACGTCCACGGCCAGATCTTTTTCTGTCACAAACAGAGGAGGTCTCATTGCACCTACTAATAGCCCGGTACACAAACATTTTACTAATACCAAGCGTATGGAGAGTTTTGTAAATTGCATTTGGCTCCATACCTACTTTGTGTAATGCAATCACAGCGATTCGGTTCTCTTTATCACCCCACTCCATTTTAATATCGCAAAATATTGTACAATGTATTGGCGCCAAAATGAGAAAACTCAATGAGCAATCATATAAAAAGGACAGATTCCAAATTCAAATGTAATATTTTGTTTATTTTTAATTGTAACAGTATTTATGGCCAGACTAAGTATAATTTATTTTAAAAACCGAACACACACATAACTATTAGACTATATATTAGAGACGGTGTATTTTTGGGAAAAAAATATGTTAATTTATTACTTTTATCCTTCAAGCCACGATCACTTGAACGACTTACTCCATTTATGATTATGAAAATTATATTCTAATCGGGTATTCCCTTTTGCCTCCTTTACCTCAATAATTAACAATATACATTTACTTATCGCGTCCCGACCGATAAGAGCTCCTCTTTATTTACTGTAGACACTTAAAGAAGAACTATCGCAACCGGGTACTAACCTAGGCTAGTATGCATCACAAAACGGTAGTGGCCTTCAAGATAATCATGTACATCATATACCAGAGTCAACTATTTGTCAAAATTACGCATATCGCATTTTCGGATTAAAAGTTAATTTTACTGGTGGTAGGTGGTACAACAACAAACAACAACAGGTTAGGCAACAGTCACACGTGTTGTATAATTAGATCATCATCAAGGTACTGGTGGTAGGACCTCTTGTGGGTCCGCGCGGGTAGGTACCACCGCATTGCCTATTTCAGCCGTGAAGCAGTAATGCGTTTCGGTTTGAAGGGCGGGGCAGCCGTTGTAACTATACTGAGACTTTAGAACTTATATCTCAAGGTGGGTGGCGCATTTACGTTGTAGATGTCTATAGGCTCCAGTGAGCACTTAACACCAAGTGGGCTGTGAGCTCGTCCACCCATCTAAGCAATAAATAAATAAAATGGTAAGTTTTTTTAAATTGCATATTATCAATTTTTAAACCATATCACATTATCTATTTATGGTTGTAATTGCATGTGTATTTGTAGGTGTGTACGTCTGTGCATAATTTATAAAATTTAATATTAACTAGAGGTCCCGTAGTAGTCGAAATTCGACTATAATTAATTGGAATTGTAAGTTTGTACACTATTATGATTGTACTTTATACTTCTATAATCACAAATTTTGCCAAGACTATACTAAAAAAAATATTAACAAAGACAAACAATATTTAATCTATTCTCAATTTGACAACAGACGTCAAGAACAAAAGTTTGACAATAAATAGTATGCATGCGTGTGTGCGTCAAATACATGGTATGTAGTGTGTGTAATGTTTTCTTTATTGATTTAATGTATCTTTTATGCATTATTTAAAAAAAAGATTAGCGTTGTGCACTTCTTCTCTACATTCTCTATAAGTGTGGAAAATTTCATACTCCTCCGTCCGCGCAATTTTCGTAAAAAGGGATACAAAGTTTTTGCTTCACGACACGACAACTTTTTTTAGGGGCCCAAACGCCCATAGAAAATGGGCATTGTCCTTTCCCACACTTATAGAGATTATAGAGAAGGAGTGCAGAATGCTAATTTTTTTCTTAATTATTGTTAAAAACTATTTTTAAACTAACTATTGTTAAAAATACATACTTTAACGAATTTAATAAATACTTTTAATTAATATATTAATCATAATAAACAAACTGACAAAAAATAAATAAATAAAGATGTCCCTAATGTAAATTTCTTCGTACTTGTGATTCTATCGATAGCTAAGATAAATATAACGCTTAGAAAAGCCAAGACAAAAAATTGATATAGATCAAAAATCAAAAAATCTAATCTATGTATGTCAAAAAAAAACTCAATAAAACCATTGAGCGGCGCATACACTCTTCTAAAATTCAACCCCATGAAAATGGCGTTCATATAAAAGCACACAGTTTATGAGTCGAGATTACATTGCGCGGACGCCACGCGCCATCACGCGAGTCGAGGCGGGAAGTGCGGTTTCGTATTTCGAACGATTCACAATTTCAAAATTAGAAACTTTTTTTTTTACTTTGGCACTCTTAAAAAAAATAGCTCGCGCCTTCTTGTGAATTTTACGTTTATTTATAATCTGTGCTGTGATATCGTCTGTGTTTTTTTTTAAATATTTTTCTTTTAATATTTAAAATGGCTAACAAAATATATAACGTAGGCTCTGAAAACGAAGAGAAATATGGAAGCAAGCACTTTCAAGTATTAATGGCTATTATTGGTGAGTTTTTTTTTTTAATACAAATGGATCAATGACCGTTATGTCGTCGACTTTGTTACTAGCCGAACCCACATCGCCATCCGCCGTGACCCGTCTGGAATCATAGGTGCCCCTGGAAAGCGTGTATACGCAAATTCCGAATTTTCGCGAACATTATCATATAAAAAAAAAATATTTATCCATTTAACAACAGAATTTAATTTTATTAGTTTATTCCCCGTTTTTGTTTGTCATCTTCTTGCGTAGTTGCGTAGCTTTGTAAAGTCTAACACGTTCGATTATAACCTATATATTTTATACTTTTTGGAAAAAAAAGTATAAAAGACTTTTTTTGTTAATAGTATGTATCTTTCAGAACATTTCTGTGACTTAAATGTTTTAAATCGATTGGAGAGGGCTATGTTCAACAATAGACATAAGCTGAGATGATGAAACGTTTTTAAAGTTGATATAATCCCTTTAACGATAGCCAAAAAAAACTTTAAAATTACAACAAACAAAATAAGTTTTATTTCAATTTTAAATAACTATATATTTCTTTGTATCGTAAATTTTAATTGGAATTTAAAAATTAAATAATTTTATTGTGTTGCAAAATTTTTACATACATTTAAATATTTAATAATATCTCAATATTATTACATTAACACAAAAAATTCTTTACAATAAAATGAATAATGATTATTGTATTTTCGTGATGTTTTATATGACGGATGGTAACGTGTATTATAAGCCCGCATGGATCGGTACCACTATCCAGCCTATTTCTGAGGCGAAGCAGTGCGACGTTCCAGTTCCAAGAGTTGAACAGCCGTTATAAAATACAATTAGAATTTCGACCTCAATTCTCGAGGCTGCATTCACGTTTTGATGTCCATGGACTACATTGATCATTTAACGCCACGTGGGCTGTGAGCACGTGAATAAAATAGACCGTAAATGTAAACAAATAATTTTTATGTCAGGTCCATATAAATAAATACAAAAAAAAATCAACAGTATATATGTAGTTCGTTCTTGGTAATACAAAATAATCAAAATTAGTGCCCTAATTAAAATAATTAAATGTTACGATTATACAAAAACCAGGGACTCCATTTCGATATTGTGAATACAAACAATGCTCATTTAAACCGACGTTTTTAACATATTATTATAGTATTCGTCACATTTAAACAAGACAACAAAATCAACCATTTTACTGACCATTATTCGAATATAACACTGACCTATTGATTTTATTATGGAAGTCCTATAATTACATAATCCTACGCATAGTTGTTCCCGTAATTAAAAAAAAAAAAAAACTCCGATTTCAAACTACGCTCATTCGAACGTAGACACGAAGACAGACGCACGCGCGTCATATGAATCTATTAGCATACTTTTCCGCTGTATGACTAAGACGGTAACGACATTGAGATCTCTTTCTTATTTTCGTACGCGCGTTGTAGACTCATGGGTGTTACGCGAGCTAACGTAATGCGTACAAATAAATGTTTTTCTTTTTTTTTTACGTGAATTATTCCATAGATTACTTTAGATTGATAATGAAATCTTAAGACGCCTTCATACACAAGACATTCTGCCGGCGACGTGACGAGGCCATTAATGTATTCTACAATATATTGTATCTACTATCTTACCGATTGCCACGTCATGGAATCATTTAGCGAGTTCAGAGTTTCTTTGTTAATATGCGAACGATCGATCTGCTGTTAAAAGGTTACCGGTGTCCATAAACATGGACTATGTTAATGCCAGCTAGCTGCCTTACCCTTCAAACTGAAAGGTATTGCTGCTTCACGGCAGAAACAGGCAGGGAGGTGATACCTACCTATGCGGACTCACAAAACGTCCTACCACCAGTAATTTCGCAACTAATGTTTTTTGCGGGTTTGATTTTTATCACGCTACATTATTCTTTCGTCATGGAAGGAAATTGTGAACATTTGTTAAGTAGGTAGGCAGCGGCTTGGCTCTGCCCCTGGCATTGCTGAAGTTCATGGGCGACGGTAACCACTCACCATCAGGTGGGCCGTATGCTCGTCTGCCTACAAAGGCATAAAAAAAAAAAGTACGTATTTCTTTAGGACAAATTGGTACCCGCCTGCGGGATTCGAACACCGGTACAGTCGATTCGTTGGATACGAATGCACCGTCTTATCTTTTAAGCCACGAGGACTTCCATGGCATTATCCGATAGTCGGCGGCTCCATCAAACTCCAGGAAGACATAAATTTATCTGCATCTGTACAAACCCTATATATAGGGCTGCCTGTTACAATAGCAATAAATGTAGTAATCTCCTCTTTAGATTAACTAAGACTCGAGATAGACTTGTTAAGACCCTTGATAAGATGCCATTCGACTGTCTGAAGACTCCAAGCGCTACAGAACCCTATTTTTTTTATTGGCCTAGTAGGCAGAAGAGTGTAAGGTCCACCTTGTGGTGAATGGCTACCGCCGCCCATGGACTTCAGCAATGCCAGAGGCAGAGCCAAGCCGCTGCCTGCCGTTAAGTACTCTCCAAAAGCCTCGTTTGAAGAAGGACATGTCATAGCGCTCGGGAAACACCGTGGAGGGGAGCTCAATCCAAAGCTAGATGGTACGTGGCCTTTGCCTGTTGGGAATGCGCCGTCTATAAATGAATTATTTTTACACTTATTCTTAAAATAATTTATTTCTTAGACATTAGCTCATTCTTACTGGTGGTAGGACCTCTTGTGAGTCCGCGCGGGTAGGTACCACCGCGTTGCCTATTTCTGCCGTGAAGCAATAATGCGTTTCGGTTCGAAGGGTATGGCAGCCGTTGTAACTATACTGAGATCTTAGAACTTATATCTCCGGGTGGGTGGCGCATTTACGTTGTAGATGTCCATGGGCTCCAGTAACCACTGAACACCAGGTGGGCTGTGAGCTCGTCCACCCATCTAAGCAATAAAAAATAAAAATAAAAAAACATTAGCTCCATAGCTTTCATTGTTTTCAACAAATTGAAGTCTTTCATCTATTTGTTGATTTTTCACAGTATATCATGCCACAGCTTCATTCCTACGTACTTACATATCCGTGAAACAATAAATGTGTTGACCTTACAGAACCTAGCGCTGTATTTAAATTAACACAAGTACTGATGTGTGTTTCTGTGTGTGTATCCGAAAATTATTTATAATTGGAGTGACGACAATAGCGCGTTTTAATTCGGACGACTAATTAGTATTGTTTTAACGTCATACTAATATGTAATACTAATTATAATTGATTAGGATACGTAATTTAGTAGTCTGTATTATTGTTTTAACTATGTTCAAAAAGTGAGGAGGCCATTTATTCGAGTATTTACTGGTGGTAGGACCTCTTGTGAGTCCGCGCGGGTAGGTACCACCGCCCTGCCCATTTCTGCCGTGAAGCAGTAATGCGTTTCGGTTTGAAGGGTAGGGCAGCCGTTGTAACTATACTGAGATCTTAGAAATTATATCTCAAGATGGGTGGCGCATTTACGTTGTAAATGTCTATGGGCTCCAGTAACCACTTAACACCAGGTGGGCTGTGAGCTCGTCCACCCATCTAAGCAATAAAAAATAAAAAAAATAAAAGTATATTTCGACGCTTGAAAGGCAAACGTGACTAAGCGACAATAACTGCTTTGTACATAAATGATAGGCAATAACCATATTCGATGCGCAAAAACAAATTTCTAGGTCTATTCAAGTCATTTCAATCCTGCAGCTAGATTCGTTAAAACAGAATTTTTTTCAGGTATTTCTCAAGTATATTTTAAAGTAATTTCAACTTTAAATTAGTCTACTGTAAAGTTCACGCATTGTCGCTTAGTCACCTTAGTAGCCTTTCAAGCGTCGATTTGTTTTATTTGGGTTAAGCACTTATTTTAGCGTGTGACTGTGTATTATATTTTCGCGGAGTAGAAAAGACTTTTTACCCTTGGGTTTATGAGTCGACTTCCTGAAAATGAACACGTCATTACAGATACTCCCGATGCACTATCCGTGCTTTTAGGTACCACAAGCACCGGTCGCCGTCCTCGTCGAACCCGTCAAATGCGACGAAGGGTTTATAGAACCCAAAAACGGATTTTTAGTAAAAGAAAAAACCAAAAGAAGAAACAGTAAAAGTCATTTGACATAATGCATAGGAGTTTCGGTTTAAAAACAGATAAAACGTTGGTGCAATCCAGTAATTACGTAAATTTATAATTTCCATCATTCCCATTTTTAAAATACGCTTTAGCCACATAAATATAGATAAATAAAAAGTTTCTGCCTTCCAAATTGGCTTGTTGCTTATAATAATATCGTATCATATGTCGTATCACTCTTGTCAGAGCGATCGTGATCGTCATCCAGTATCATTTGTGTGGGCAGATGCTATGCTCCTCACGAGCAATCGCCACTCCTCGCGATTTGTGGTAATAATAAGAAAATCGGAAAAATATTGAAAATACCTTTATTTAAAAAATACTTTAAAACTCGTCAGATTTCCCTTGCACTCTCTCGTCCGGCGTTTGATCTTCGCCCAAGGTCAGAACCCGGGCGGGAAAAAGGTTTCCCGCGGACAATACTACAAGCAGACTCAAAATTTCAAAACTCATCCAAGTTCATTTTTTTACCAACAATATTGGATGAGATATGTTTGGGGCCTTTTAGGCTTACAATTATCGCCAAATCGTTTTCAATTGTACTATAAAAATGTCCCCTTTAATCTAAAACGCATCGCTTCATTGTACTAATTGAATACAATTGCATACTTAAAAGTAGATACTGGCAATATGCCTTTGTCTTTGAAATATAAAAAAATATTCAAATAAATGATAAAATGGTGACCCCGGGAGGCTATCATGAACGGCGCTTTAGAGGTCAGACGGCTAAGTCTGGGCACGTATTGTGTAAATTTTCAGTAGTATACACACAAATCAAAGCCTGACCACATAGATACGTATACATACGTACATGAGTAACTTTTTTTTCCCTACCTATGCTGATATCCTTAAGAGGCTATATCAGCGTTATCCTAGCGTGTAGGTGAGCTCTCGGGGCTCAAGCCAGGAGGCGTTGCTAACACTGGCCCCGACAAGAGCAGTGCTTCGCAAAATCTACCACCGGAACGGGCACGCAACCCAGTGAGAAGATTCGATGAGAAACTCAGTGGGCTGTGTCTGTGGGCTAAATACTCGCCGAGCCCTTGAGGACCGGTGCTTGAGGTACCTAAAAGCACCGTTAATAGATCGGGAGGATCCGTAATGACGTGTTTAGGGCGACGTGGACTGTTTACCATTCGGTCCACAGGATCGGGGACATAATTTCCGGCGGCCACGACAAGATGGTTTTCGTGTCGTGTCGCCTTCTCAAAGTAGCGCAGTGATGCCGACCGTCTATACTTACTAACTGAGATACGTAGCACTCATTACTTCTACGATGAGCAAAACGACGCAATGAAAACAGAGCCGTAAGTTTTACCGCCAATTGACCGCCAATTACGTACGGTAAATTAAAAAAACTGTTTCATTTGAGATCGATTTCTTAATTGGATAACAATTTAGGAATATCTTTTCTGTTGATGAAGAGTTCGAGGACGAAATCCGTCCACTTCTTCTTAAGTCTATAAGAAGAACTGGACGGATTGCGTAATTGACGATATGTGTAAGAGGGGAGTGAGCGAAGAAATTGTATATGATAGAGGAGTATGGAAGGAGAAAACATGTTGCGCCGACCCCAGGTGGCTGGGAGAAGGGCAGGAGAATGATGATGATGAAGAGGTTGAGATACCAAAGGCTCTGCACGCGTCTTGCGGAAAAGCAACCGGGTAGCACGCTGGTTTTCGTCCACCGGGGCATCCCCGACATGCAAGGTCTAGACGTACTTACACGGTATCAAATAAAGACAGAGTGGCGGCGAGATATGTCCGGAAGATACGAGCTTGTCTGCAAATCAACATCTCAAGTCCATTAAGTCGCCAAATAAACTGCAAACATATCATTTTTTTTATTTTTTATTGCTTAGATGGTGGGACAAGCTCACAGCCCACCTGGTTAAGTGGTTACTGGAGCCCATAGACATCTACAACGTAAATGCGACACCCACCTTGAGATATAAGTTCTAAGGTCTCAAGTATAGTTAAAATGGCTGCCCCACCCTTCAAACCAAAACGTATTACTGCTTCACGGTAAATATAGGCGGGGTGGTGGTACCTAACCGCGCGGACTCACAAGAGGTCCTACCACCAGTAATTACGCAAATTATAATTTTGCGGGTTTGATTTTTATTACACGATGTTATTACTTCACCGTGGAAGTCAATCGTGCACATTTATAGAGTACGTATTCCATTAGAAAAATTGGTACCCGCCTGCGGGATTCGAACACCGGTGTATCGCTCAACACGAAGGCACCCGACGTGTTATCCTTTAGGCCACGACTACTTTGTTTACATAGTGCAATCGTATGAATTCTCGGGAACACTCGTCTTCGAATATAACATAAACATTTCAGTGCATATTTATGGCAACGCAAACAGGAAAACCCATAGTGTCAGACACTTCCAAGAATACGGCCCGCTCTTCGCTCTCAAGTGAAAAATTTCGAGACAAAGTCGCCATTTTAAATTTCAAATTTTAATAAAACTGTTTTAAATATCAGCAAAGGGAAAATTCGTTGCCAAGTTGAATACGTACTGACGGTTCGCGATTTTTTTAATACGCTTTTTTATTAGCTTCAGACGTATGTATGTTTGTAACGGAATCTTTGAACATTATTTTGACCCCCTTCAAAACGTCGGATTAACTCGAAATTTAGTATACTTATTAAGGACCGATGACAATTCAATATTTAAAAAAAAAAAAAATATTTTTAAATTCAACTAAAAAATGAAAAATAAATAATAGTTTAAAAAAAAACTAACAAAATACGTTTTTATATAAAATCCAATTAAAAAAATGGAAAATAAATTTTAATAAATTTTAATTAAAAATAGTGTAAGAAAAAACGATAAGTATGTTTACTAAATCCTTATAAAAGTAAAAATAAATAATAAAACTAACAAAATACGCTTTTATATAAAATCCAACTTAAATGTGTGCATGGTGTGTGCATGTGCAGTGCATGGTATCAGTAGTTATAAATATGTTATGAACAGATATGAGTAGAAGAGTTATTTTGATAATATCCTGAAAAGCACCCCACGCTTTTTTACAATAAAATCATTTTTTCTTACACTATTTTTAATTCAAATTTATTAAAATTTATTTTCTATTTTATAGTTGGATTTTCTATAAAAACGTATTTTGTTAGTTTTTTAAACTATTATTTATTTTTATTTATTTTATTATTTATTTTATGACATAATTTCTGTACTGTAAAAAGGGAGACCTTAGAACTCATATCTCAAGGTAGGCGGCGTATTTAAGTAGTAGATGTCTATGGGCTCCGGTAACCACTTAACATCAGGTGGGCTGTAAACTCGTCCATCCACCTAAGCAATAAAAAATAAAAATAATAATAATAATTACTGGGTGAGCTCACGGGGCTCAAACCTGACGGACGCTCGTCAACATCTCGAGCCGGGCCTGAGTTTAATATGCGTATCATTATCGTAATCAATATCAATTTGGAATTGCGTAAGAAATCATTCAATGTTTATCTTCTAAAACTGAAAGCAACATTGAATCGTCAAAAAGAAAAGCAATGAGAAAAACAAAATTTCATAGATTTTATCGTGCTCCCTATTACTTTCAGTACATTGATAGTACAGAAAAAGATCGAAACCCTGACAACGCATGTCTGATGACAAGACAGATGATGTCGCATAGACACGTAATCTTCACTAAAATAATCAATCACCGTTATCACATAATCCAACCAGGCGAATTCACGAATACTTTTAATGTTATTATTCGGGTAATAGGCTAATAGAGAAACAGTAACGTAAGCCGCTACGATGTTCGCCAATATGTTTGTAATATATCGAGAAAACACATCCGCATAAATTTTATTTAACATACTGTTGATATTATACAAATGCATAGTCAATCTACAGTTTGTAGTCAATGTCACGAGGCAACATCTGTGATGCTTTAAGATTGTCTATACTAATATTATAAAGAGGAAAGATTTGTTTGTTTGTTTGTTTCGAATAGGCTCCGAAACTACTGGACCGATTTGAAAAATTCTTTTTCCATTAGAAGCCGACATTGTCCCTGATGAACATAGGCTACTTTTTTTAATTTTTTTTTATTTTTTTTTTGGTTTCATATGTGTTTTAATGTTTCCGAAGCGAAGCGAGGGCGGGTCGCTAGTTTCTAAATAAAATTTCAAGTATTATCATATTATATTGGGTAATAAATATTACTAGTGGCCCCGCAGTAGTCGAAATTCGACTATAATTAATTAAAATTATAAAGCATTGTTTAGGTTCTATTGTCGAACACTATAATAATTCGATAATATAATCACAGTATTCGCCAAAACTGCACTATTAGATCAATAATATTAAAGACAAACAATATTAATATTATAATATTATAATTATATAAACGGCCGTCTGGTGTAGTGGTAAGTGACATGGTCACTGCACAAGGGGGTCGCGGGTTCGAATCCCGCCAAGGGAAGATATTTGTATGATAAATATAAATGTCTTTCCATGGTTATGGGTGTATATTAAATATATGTATGTGTATAATAAAAATATTATATTTATTTCCGTTATCTGGTACCTGTAACACAAGTTCTTTACGAACTTAGCACGGGACTAGTTAACGTGGCGTGATTGTTAGTAAATATTTATATTTATTTATATTATATTTATATTTATATTAATCTATTTTCAATTCGACCACAGACTTTAAACAATAATAAAAGTTTCCCAATTGACAGTAAGCAAATAGTATATTTTTATGTATGTGTTGTATCAAATACATGGTAGTATGTGTAATGTTTTCTTTATTGATTTAAAGTATCTTTTATGCTTTTATGCTATATTTAAAAAAAAATAGTATTGTGCACTCCTTCTTTTTTTTATGATTGAAGGATTACTGGTGGCCCGGAGGCCTTTCCAGTTTCACCAGGACAGGTGGGCGAGCAAAGGCCCAGCCAGCTATATTCTCTTTTTTTTTATTTTTTTTTTGTCATTTTGTTTATTATGATTAATATATTAATTAAAAGTATTTATTAAATTCATTAAAGTATGTATTTTTAACAATAGTTAGTTTAACAATAGTTTTTAACAATAATTAGGAAAAAAATTAGCATTCTGCACTCCTTCTCTATAATCTGTATAAGTGTGAGAAATTTAATACTCCTCCGTCCGCGCAATTTTCGTAAAAAGGAGTACAAAGTTTTTGCTTCACGTATTAATATATTTCTAAATAAAATTTCAAGTATTATCATATTATATTGGGTAATAAATATTATAATTATTTTTTATATATATTATTATTGTCAATGGTTTTCGCGAGTCGCAAATATAACTAACACTACTTTAAGATGAAATTTTTCGTTTTTTTCTTATTTCCAACGTTAGTGTCACTTTACGGTTTACGTGGTTCTCATTTCTTGACCATTAAAGCATTTGTTATTTTTTTATTGCGTAGATGAATGGACGAGCTCACAGCCCAACTGGTGTTAAGTGTTAACCGGAGCCCATAGACATCTACAACGTAAATGCGCCACCCACCTTGAGATATAAGTTCTAAGATCTCAGTATAGTTACAACAGCTGCCCCGCCCTTCAAACCGAAACGCATTACTGCTTCGCGGCAGAAATAGGCGGGGTGGTGGTACCTACCCGCGCGGACTCACAAGAGGTCCTACCACCAGTAAGCACTTAAACAATATAATTAAAAATTCGTTCTCATGTCTAAAAACGGCGGCATTGATTGTACCTTGCCATGTCTATGTCCTCCAGGAACAACTTAACACCAGGTGTACCGGGATAATACGCAAATAAATAGTAATAAATAAATAAGCCTTTATTGCTGTTAGAACTTAACTTATTTAACTGAACATAAAATGATAACAATAGAGGTAAGAAAACTATAAAATTAGCTTAAACTAAAATATATCTCGGCATTCGGCTTATCTCTCCTCTTAATAGTAATAAACTTTTATTGTTATATTTTTTATTCGCTATTATATTTTAAATGCCGCCACCCACCTTGAGATATGGGTTCTAAGGTCTCAGTATAGTTACGACGGCTGTCCCACCCTTCAAATCGAAACGCATTACTGCTTTACGGCAGAAATAGGCAGGGATGGTGGTGCCTACCCGTGCGAACTCACAAGAGGTCCTACCACCATAAATTATAGCAGTCATGGAGTTTCTCTTGGCAACTTAACTAGCCTTGTTAATATACAGTTTTTGTCTTGAAAAAGCCGTTATGGTTTGAAGGGTACAACAGTTGTTATATAAAACGGAGACTTCAAATACACGTTTCCAAAGGCGACGTTCGAGATGATCCCCTCATCTCCTTTATACCATCGCACCTCCCGCCATCGGAGCAGAGTTCATCCATATTATCTGGAAACGCTGCGTTCATCGATAGCGCGTTTCCAGAGGTCTTTTTTGCCACGTACCATCCGGCTATGGAATGAGCTCCCTCCCCTCCACGGTGTTTCCCGAGCGCTATGACATGTCCTTCTTCAAAAGAGGCTTGTGAAGAGTATTAAGCGGTAAGCAGCGGCTTGGCTCTGCCCCTGGCACTGCTGAAGTCCATGGGCGACGGTAACCACTCACCATCAGGTGGGCCGTATACTCGTCTGCCTACAAGGGCAATAAAAAATAAATAAATAAAAACGTTCTAATTGTAATCTCAATGGGCTCTGATAATACCTAGTGTGAAGTTTGTGGTGAGGCTATTTACGGTTAGTTGTATTGTCTTCCGGAAATATCATCGAAGCGGTCACTAAAACACTAAGCTTGTTTGGGTCGTTTTAAAATTTGCGGCCAAAAAAGTAACAATTTCATGAATTTAAATATTCTCTAATTTTCCATAAATTGTTTTGTATTTAGCCATGTTCAGAATAAAAAATGCTTCATCACAATCAAGTCAATCACTCAGTCATTGATAATCTATATATATAAAAATGAAACCCGTTTTCCGTTGTCACGACATAACATGAAAACGGCTTGACCGATTTGGCTTATTTTTTTTTGTAGTTTTCTAATACTCTGTACAAGGTTCTTACGGAAACAAATATTAAGAAAATCTCTCAAAAATATTGAAAAATATACATTTAATTTTGCATATTTATTTGTGAACTATTCCACGCGAACAAAGTCGTGGGCAAAAGCTAGTATTATATAATATTCTTTTATATTTTTCATTTTACGCATTTGATAACACCAACATGGATGACAATTTAAATAGGAGTTTTTTTAAAAAGCTTAGAAATCGTACTTCTTTTGTTTTTAATATTTTTTTAATACACATTTAGTTTTCCTTTATCATTGTATTATATACTGATTAAATAAAATTGCCGAATTTCAATACGCATTACTGAAAAAATAGCAAACAAATTAGAATTTGAATTTCGGACCAGTGATACGAATGAGATTTGGGGTAGTTTTTAATGTATAACTCCTAATTGAACAGTGTTTTCAAATATATAGTTATAGGGTCAAGTGCCTGTTGTCATGACAACAAATTTAGGGTTCTTATAATTACGGTAACATTAAGGTTATGAGAATTAAATCAAATAACTCGCTTTTGGGCCCAAAGTTGAAAACGACCCGATTACATGTTTATTCGCGTCAACGATCGCACTGGTTCGCTGCACGTTTACCACTAACCGACTAACCGCTGAGATATATACAAATAGACCTTAGACAAACAGAGACAGGCAAGTTTCAATAAAATAGATGGCGGGGGAACAAAGGGCCCATGTCAAATAGTGCTTGACACGGACAATTTGGAGTACAAAATCCATGTCAAGTTGACAGATGGTTAACAGGACATCTCAGTGGCTAAGGCTTATTCTAAAGCTGCCTAGTAAGCTAAGGGGGCGAAGTATCATCCCTACACTAGCAATCACTTAACGCCAAGGGCGGATCCAACTTTGGCGCCAGGAGGGGGTCACATAGTCAAATTTAGATGCGTTCGTTCCCAAACGTTTGCCATTATACAAAGTTATTATATTATATTAAATTAATTAAATATTGAAGGTATGTAGTTACATAAAATCTGTATGGTGACAAAATATATGTATAAATAAAATCATTATGTATATTCAATCAGTGATCCATCTAAGTCCTGGAACCAGCTTAGGGGGTGGTCATGACCCCCATGACCCCCCCCCTGGATCCGCCATTGCTTAACGCCAGACTGAACGAGCGCCAGTAAGCCAACTGATAACATTCAAATAAGCGAACCATAAACAACACAGTTAAAAATATGAGCACAATATATCCAAAAGTTTCATCACGTTGAAGCGATTATACATAAATATATAAAAAAGTTCATAGATCACTCTCCGATCACGTTTTCTCATTCCGCCAAATGTTCTAATTGCACATTCGATAAGTAAACCGAGAAACATATAAAAAAAAAATCTCATTAATAAAATTATCAAAGTTGCGATAAGATTATTTTTTTCATGTAACCAAAAAAAAAAATTGTTTTTTAAAACTATTTTATTTAAATCGTACGTATTCATTCGACCAGTATTATGTAGTATTTATAATATCAGTTAAAATTTACATTTGTATTGAAAATCCGCGGGCTTCGTACCGATTTTTCTTATTAATAATGTACCTGCCGTATTCTGAATCAGTGCTAAAATCTAAAAAATTTATAATAAGAAAATAATATACAAGTATTTTTTTAAAAATAATGGAAAAGAATGGAGAAACAAAGCCAAGGATAGGGAAGAGTGGAGCCAGCTGGAGGAGGCCTATACCCGAATGGGGTTCCAAACACAAGTTTATATTTAATTTTGTAATTTTTATTTGATAAGGTGTTTTTCTATTTTTTCTTTCTTTGTTTTTGGAAATAAAATGGGCTTATTATTATTATTATTATTATTTTTTAAAAACAACACGAACGCCATTTCTTGTATATTGATGTATAAACTATTAAAGAAAGCCTTCCCTGTAGTACAAACAATAACTGACCAAAAAGACAAAATTTCATCACAAACACGTCACGTCACGACTTGGGAATAGATGACATTTATTA
The DNA here is from genome assembly GCF_030267445.1 of Bombyx mandarina. Taxonomy (NCBI): domain Eukaryota; kingdom Metazoa; phylum Arthropoda; class Insecta; order Lepidoptera; family Bombycidae; genus Bombyx; species Bombyx mandarina. The sequence continues at coordinate 10,752,377 of NC_143226.1, forward strand.
GATATATATTATTAAATATGATATAGATATTATTAAATAGAAATATTAAAGAAGCTTCGCTGCGACCGATCGCTAAACAAACTCACGCGGAAGTTACTGTAAATTAATTGTCCTTCTATAATCACAAATGCATACAATAAACTTACAAAATTTGCTCGAAATTGGAACAAAACGGTACGAACGAACATCGATTTCATGTATTAAATATAGCGAAACGCCAATTTCATAATTAGAATTGATGCAGTGTTAATTTTTACACTGATAATCCACACACCAACATAGCTTTAGAAGCTTAGTGTTTAGCTTAGTCCCGAGTGCTATAACTTTTTTATTTATTGCTTAGATTGGTGGACGAGCTCACAGCCCACCTAGTGTTAAGTGGTTACTGGAGCCCATAGACATCTACAACGTAAATGCGCCACCCACTTTGAGATAAATTCTAAGGTCTCAGTATAGTTACAGCGGCTGCCCCACCCTTCAAACCGAAACGCATTACTGCTTCACGGCAGAAATAGGCAGGGTGGTGGTAACTACCAGTGTGTACTCACAAGAGGTCCTACCATCAGTAAAATTAACTCATCATTAAATTTGATGATTGAACCAGATTTACCTTCTTTACAGTTTGCCTACCAGTATTCTCGTATGGTACCGCCATGGGCTGGATCTCCCCTCACAAAGCGCTTCTCATGGGCGAAGACACACCATCGAACGCCCCCGTCACGGAGACGGAAGTATCCTGGATGGCGTCCATCATGTTCATATTCGCACCGATCGCCGTCTTCATCTATGGCATTGCTGCCGACAAGTTCGGAAGGAAAAATGCTCTTCTCTGCTGCTCTATTCCGATTGCTGTAAGTATTGATGATGACTCGTATTTTCGGTGCAAGAATTTTAAACTGATTTTTTTCATTGCTTAGATGGGTGGACGATCTACGACGTAAATGCGCCATCCACCTTGAGATATCAGTTCTAAGCTACGCTAAGCTTACTATAAAGTCAATGATTATCTAGTAGATTGCACAAAGTCGGAATGAGTTACTCGCTCCGGGCATTTGAATATTGCAATAATTGCTACGTTATAATACTCCTTGTAATGAATATTTAAATCTAATATTTAATCTAATATTTAAATCTAATTAAAATCTAATATTTAAAAAAAAACTCTAATAAAAATAAAAAAGACATGCCCGCTAAGTTTCTTGCCAGCTCTTCATTAAATTTCAGTAAATTTTCATTAACCACAAATTGATAAAATATAATCAATTTGTCTTTAACAAATAAAAACTTGTATGATTTATAAATTTTTCATTTTCTGTGCTTAGTCATACCGTAATTAAATGCCTTAACGTTAACAACATAAAAGCTTAGGGGCATCCGCTGCAAGATGTCGCTAGTTTCCATACAGAAAAATATTTGTCTTAAAGTATCGTAGTTTCAGAGCCCTGGCTTATACTTAATACTCCTTTAAATGTAAGATTTGTGACAGACATTACCATAATGATCGTTCATACTAACTCGCCACGTCCCACCACAAACTTACTAAGTAGGTAATTAGATACGCTTTGATTAAACTAATTCCTTTTATCTTGTAGGTCGGCTGGATGATAAAGTTAATATCGGCGCATCCAATAGCCCTGATCGGGGCCCGGGCGTTCATTGGCTTCGGTGCTGGAGGAGCCTTCGTGGTCTGCCCCCTGTACGTCAAGGAGATCAGCGAAGACAGCATCAGAGGAATGACCGGAACCTTTGTTATTTTTTCGCAGGTAAGTTTTCACGTAACTTTATATAAGACAGGTTAAGAATGGGCTCTGAATTAGCGGGGTAACCCGGAACACTAGCGGCTCTACCTGGGCAACCTTGAGAAGCCGCTACACTGCGGAGACCAGCGTCATTGGTCGTCGACGATCGCCGCAACGACCCGTCAGTCGAGCGAGTCTGGTTGTAGTGTTAACCGCGGGAACCACCTGCTCTGGCCGGGTGGAGGTCGGACTTCAGGTGAGAGAATGCAAGAGGATTAATTTGGTGGATAGAACACTAAGCACATTCTTGGGTCCGTGATCTTCTTCCAGCATCTGCAGACCGTTAAGTATCACAGGACCCTAAGCGCGAATACCTCGTACGAGACTGAGCCCTTATTCGAAAAAAAAAGTTAAACATAGGCTGTGATTCTTTTTAATACGCTTTTATTAGCTTCAGACGTATGTATGTTAGTATGTAACGGAATCATTGAACATGATTTTGACCCCTTCAAAACGTCGGATTAACTCAAAATTTGATATACTTATTAAGGACCGATGACAATTCAATATTAAAAAAAATATTGAAAAAATTGAAATTCAACTAAAAAATTGAAAATAAATTTGAATCAAAAATAGTGTAAGGAAAAATGATTTCATTGTAAAAAAAGCGTGGGGTGCATGGTATCAATAGATATAAATATTTTATCAACAGATATGAGTAGAAGGGTTATTTTGATAATATCCTGAAAAGCACCCCACGCTTTTTTTACAATAAAATCATTTTTCTTTACACTATTTTTAATTCAAAAAGCGTATTTTGTTAGGTTTTTTTAAACTATTATCTATTTTTTGTTTTTAATGTTTCGCATTGCTTATTCATTTTGTGTACGATAAAGAACACACTCTCTCTCTCTCTCTCTTTCACTCTCTCTCATTCTCTGTTGCAAGATACTAACATCCAACTTACCACGAAGCAGAAGTGTGTTCTGGCTTATAGCTTACAATAAAATTGATGTTCTTGTTGTCTTGTCTTGTGTGGTGTCTATTTGCTCCCGTGACCATTAAACAAACAAACAATACCTACTTAGTTATTCTACTTAAAGAATCTGCAGTTAAGCTTTTCATTCTTCGATGTCGGACAGGATATGACGTCGCGATGTATTACTATGTAGTAAGTAATACGACATAGTACGGTCTTAACAAAAACATCGTTTTGTTTCCGGAAATGAAATTAGACACTCGTATCCCGTGATAAGATTTGAAAAGGCGCAATATAAAAAAAAAAAAATTATTTTTTATTAATTAAACGGATAGTGCGCAAGGATGAAACGCTAAATCGTGAAGCGTTCGCCTTTTTTTTTAGGCAGCGGCTTGGCTCTGCCCCTGGAATTGCTGAAGTCCACGGGCGACGGTAACCACTCACCTTCAGGTTGGCCGTATGCTTCGTCTGCCTACAAGGGCAATAAAAAAAAAATCGAATTGGTGGATGACATTCGTGAATATAATTATGTTAGGCACGTGTTTTATTAGAAGAAAATCATACCTGACTGCGGAATTCGAACACCGACATTATTGAATCGCTATACACGAATGAACCGGGCGTCTTATCCTTTAGGCTACGACGACTTCAACGGTAAGCAGCAGCTTGGCTCTGCCCCTGGCACTCCTGGCGTCCATGGGTGACGGTAACCAGTCAACACCAGATATGCTCGTCTGCCTACTAAGGCACTAAAAAAAACATATCATAAGTGCATATTTCATTAGAATTTTGCGTACTTGGCTGCGGGATTCGAACACCGGTGCCGTTGTATCGCTCGATACGAATGCACCGGGAGTCTTATCTTTTAAGGTACTGCTACACATGCTCATTTCAAGCATGAAAGCATGCTTCTATTGAGCAGTTGTTACTTAGAAGCACGTGTGTCGGAACGTTGCTTAAAAGTAGCATGCTCATTTCGAGTTTGCTTAAAAATCAACAGGCGCGCGATTTTTGAGCACGCTACCAGCGGCGCGGGTGGAAGGGGGCGTGCCATAAGCGCAAGGTTCGGAGAAAATGATAACCGGTTGTAATAATAAGAACGGCACTAAACACAGAAACTGTAAAGCACTCCAAAACTGTAATTGTAAATTGTAAAACGTATAAATAAACAAAGGAAATCAAATCGTAAAAGTGTTTTATCACGATCTCAAAAATTACGTACGTTTTAGCTCGAATATCCTAAATAACTTACACGCGTATTTCGCACTCATTACATACTAAAATGACTCATTTTACGCGGAAACTGACACACACACCCAATATCTAACCATATTAATAATTTCATGTGGTAATAATAATTATTAATCAAACATTAATTAAGCATTATTATGCTTAAATCGAGGGACTGCTGATCAATAGCCTTTGCAGTAGGCACTTGGAAGGAGAAAATAAAATAAAAAAAATTTGTATAAAATGTATATAATGATAGTTATGTGTTAGATTTTCTTTTTTTTTTTTTTTTTAAGTTACTAACATAGATTATAAGTAATTATTACTAACAAAATGTTATGGTTTAAAAAAAAAAAAAAACTGAAATAAAGTGTTAATAATAATAATAATAATTAAATATTTTTAAGCATATTTAGCATAATTCGAGGGGTGAAAAGCTATTTGGTTTAAGCGACATTTCGCTAAATACGCGGCATTTATCTTTATAATTAAAGGTGCGTTTTATTTGGTACTAGCGACCCGCCCTTACTTCGCTTCGGAAACTGTAATTTATTATTGATTTCTCCACTATTTAATGAATGTTATTATACATATATAAACCTTCCTCTAAAATCACTCTATCTATTAAAAAAAAACGCATCAAAATCCGTTGCGTAGTTTTAAAGATTTAAGCATACACAGACAGATATCGGGACAGAGAAAGCGACTTTATTTTATACTGTGTAGTGATTAGCATCAACAATTCGATCTTTTTAACTTCAACTAAGCTTACTGCAGTCAAATAGCTGAAGAGGATTTTTAATAATGAGTTCTAAGGTCTCAGTATAGTTACAACGGCTGCCCCACCCTTCAAACCGTAACGTATTGCTGGCAGAAATGGGCAGGGTGGTGGTACCTACCCGTGTGGACTCAGAAGAAGTCCTACCAACAGTAATTACGCAAGTTATAATGCCAGCCAACTAAGCAAAAAAAAAATTATATCTTTTGCAAGTTTTAAGCTTTTAATGGTTCTCCTGTAAAGCTAAAAAAATGTTGCTTAAGCCAAATAGCCTTACACTCATCTCAAATAATCAACTATCAAGACCTTAGCCGTCCACGGCCACGTAAACTATAAATTATTCGTAATGTCGAAAATAATGTATTTAAACAAACAATAAAAAACTGTAAAATTTGTTATAATTGCCATATTTTTCTTGTTGATTTTAGTTTTAGAAGACACTTCGTCTTTGGCACCGATAAACCGTCCAGTATATCTACTAGATATATAATAGGTACGGTACTTACCATTGCCGACTTTTTACTAATCCCATCACTAGTAATAACGCAAATATATTTGCCACTGTTTTTTGGCTGAACTTTTATTTCTCCTACCTATGCTGATAGCCTTGAGAGGCTATTTCAGCTTCTCCTTGACGTGTAGGTGAGCTCACGGGGCTCAAGCCGGGAGTGTTGCTAACACTGGCCCTTGCAAGAGCAGTGCTTCGCAGAATCTACCATCGGATTGGAAACGCGATCTAGTGAGAGAGCGAGATCCGGTGAGAAACTCAGTGTGTTTGAGTTTCATTATTTATACGCAATTTTATTCCTTTATCGTGGAGGGCGTTCTTAAACACGTGCTAAGTTCGTATTTATTATGAAGAACTGACACATGTCTGCGACATCTGAGCATCGGATTAGTGGCATGTGTCTCTCTACACCGGGATCGAGCGTAATACCAATATAATGCCATCACCCGGTCTATTTCTGCCATTAACGCGTTCCAGTTTTACGAGGGGAACAGCCGTTTTGATACATAAGACTTAGACCTCATGACTCAAGATGGTGGCATTCACGCTGTGCTGTCTAAATGATCCGTTAACTTACCATGAGGTGGTTCGTGAGGCCTTTAGCCTGTAGAGAACTGATTCGTCCAGTACATCATCAGTTCATGGTCTTTTTCTTTAAGTTGATTTCAGACTACGCTATACTATAGCGCCATATAGTATAGCAGCCTATACTTAGCCAATAATATATAGTACCGTACAGTGTGAACGTGTCCTTAACAATGTATGGCGCGCGATATTGTTGTGCTACGAGCTATATACTATATGCTATTATATTATAGCGTAGTTTGAAAGCAGCTTTAATCAATCTTGTGCATCTATGCCGGCGCCGACTGCTATATTTTGGGCGTCTGACATAATCATAGCGGCGAAAATTTAATAAGGAAAAATGTGCTCACAACATACCGTATTGTATGTAAGTTTTGGGTTTTCCTTGAACAACGGACTTCCCTCGATGAAAACTACAAGAAGCTATATTGAAACTTAGAAACATGTCCATCGAAAACAGCAATAGTTTTAAAGTCTATACTAATATTATAAAGAGGAAAGATTTGTTTGTTTGTATTGTATTCAATACAGCTTCGAATCTATTGGCTCCGAAGCTATTGAACCGATTTGAAAAATTCTTTCACTGTTTGGAAGCTACACTATTCCGGAGCGACATAGGCTATAATATATTTTGAAAAAAATTATGGATCCTTACTAAAACTTCGATAATGTAACCCAAGGTGTAAAAAAAATTACCTAAAATATTATTTACATTCCGTGCCCTGCGAAAAATATTTATGATAGAATAAAATAATGTACTACGACTTCGTAGAACACATTATTATTTACAGAAAGTGACGCGACAGCATATGAGCTCGTCCACCTATCTAAGCAATAAAAAAAAAGAATAGTACATAACACAGCTTTCCGAGTAACTGACAATAAATATTCGAGACTATTGATTCAACGCGCTAATTTCTGCTGCCGTAACACAATGATGATGCTACATAGTGCTAATTTCTTTTTTCGATCCAATTTTTTCGTTTTTCCATGTCACGTCACTACTCCAAACAGACGTCTTCATTATTGTTAAAATTTTCCATACATTCTAAACTAATCTAAACCATATAGTGCACTAAACAAAAAGAATTAAAAAAATAGTGATGTAATTAAAATTACTTTTTTCATTTTTATCTCGTTTTTTTTTCAATTTCTTTCGTCCACGTCGCCACGAAAACTGTAAAGTATTTGTCAAAATATAAACATTGGCAACAATAGAATGACGTTAAAAAACCTATCGTAGAGTAAACTTAACGTAAATAATATTGTTAAAGTAGTTAAAAATTATGTTTCTTCTTCTTCGTCGCTTCCTCATTACTGAGGGTCGTGACCACCTTGGTCCAGTTTCTGCACCAGCTTCCTCCAATGTTGCCTGCATTCGGCCTACTTAATGGCACCCGGGACGCTGGTGTTTGTGGCCTCCTTGACAATGTCCGTCCACCTGGTGGGCGATCTTTCTCGACTTCTCTTTCCTTCCACGTGACCTACAACTATTAATTTTTCCAAGTTGTCAGGATTTTCGAAGTCGTCGTGGCCTAACGGATAAGACGTCCGGTGCATTCGTGTTGAGCGATGCAACGATGTTCGAATCTCAGGCGGGTACCAATTTTTCTAATGAAATACGTACTCAACAAATGTTCACGATTGACTTCCACGGTGAAGGAATAACATCGTGTAATAAAAATGAAACCCGCAAAATTATAATTTGCGTAATTACTGGTGGTAGGACCTCTTGGGAGTCCGCGCGGGTGGGTACCACCGCCCTGCCTATTTCTGCCGTGAAGCAGTAATGCGTTTCGGTTTGAAGGGTGGGAGCAGCCGTTGTAACTATACTGAGACCTTAGAACTTATATCTCAAGGTGGGTGGCGCATTTACATTGTGGATGTCTATGGGCTCCAGTAACCACTTAACACCAGGTGGGCTGTGAGCTCGTCTACCATCTAAGCAATAAAAAAAAAAAAAAAAATTTCGTTGGTCCACGTGTCCGAAGTACTTGAGGAGACGCTGAATACAGATTGTAGGTAGACGGGTCTTGACGTTTAGCTCCGAGAGAATTGACACATTTATCTCCATGATGACCTGGAACTTGACTCGGTCAGTAAGTATATACAGTCGTCATCATTGCGCCACTTTGCGCAAAAGGCGGCACGACATGAGAACCCTCTTGTCGTGGCCGCTGGAAACTACATACCCGATCCTGTAGACCGAATGGTAAACAGTCGACGTCGCCTAAAACACGTTATTACGGATCCTCCCGATCCATTAACGGTGCTTTTAAAGCATCGCGCCACAAGCACCGGTCACCGTACTTAATCCATAGACACAGCCCACTGAGTTTCTAGCCGGATCTTCTCACTGGGTCGCGTTTCCGATCCGGTGGTAGATTCTGCGAAGCACTGCTCTTGCTAGGGTCAGTGTAATCATCACTCCGGTTTGAGCCCCGATAGCTCATCTACTAGTTAAGGTCACGCTGAAATAGCCACTCAAGGCTATCAGCTTAGGTAGGCAAAAAAAGACACATTCGTTCAGCGCTCAGTCCATGATATTACGTCTCGCAAATACCGTAACCAGCACTAAAGACTCAACTTTTCTTGTTTTCACAGACAGCTGGAAACCTTCTAGTGTTCATCTTGGGTGATTTTCTACCGTTCAACACCGTGCTGTGGATATTGCTGGCCATCCCCGTAGTTCACTTCTGTGTATTCCTGAAGCTGCCGGAAACACCATCCTACCTCATCAAGTGCGGGAAAAATGAAGTAAGTCTTGTACCTTAAGTCATGCAACCAGTCTGAACCTTGTTTATTGAAAATGGACTGTTTATGAGAACGCATATTTTACTCGTGGTAGGAACTCTTGTGAGTCCACACGGGTAGGTACCACCACCCTGCCTATTTCTGCCGTGAAGCAGTAATGCGTTTCGGTTTGAAGGGTGGAGCAGCCGTTGTAAGTATACTTGAGACCTTAGGACTTATATCTCAAGGTGGGTGGAGTATTTACGCTGTAGATGTCTATGGGCTCCAGTTACCACATAACACCAGGTGGGCTGTGAGCTCGTCCACGCATCTAAGCAATAAAAAAATATTTGAGGAATTCTTCGCGGCAAATAAAGAATGATATGCAGCGGTTTGGCTCTGCCCCTGGCATTGCTGAAGTCCATGTGCGACGGTAACCACTCACCATATGCTCGTCAGCCTACGTGGGCAATAAAACTATGTTCCACCTCAAAGCATTCCCTATCAATGATCTCGTTCGATATCAGAAAACCTATTAAAAATAATACGCATAGATGCATCGATAAACACGATTTAAAAATAGTTTTTCTCAGCTGCGTGGCGCGGTGCCAGATAAGTTTTCACGGTCATTGAGACTGTCTAAGATTGAATACGTTCTACGTGTACATAAAAAATGCGGATTGTCCATTACCTGAAGTTTTGATACTGAAAAGCAATTGCTTCATTTAATTTCGTGCGAACTTGGCGTATTTTAATACGCTTTTATATTAGCTTCAGACGTATCTTAGTATGTAACGGAATCTTTGAACGTGATTTTGACCCCATTCAAAACGTCGGATTAACTCGAAATTTGGTATACTTATAAAGGGCAGATGACAATTCAATATTTAAAAAAAAATTGAAAAAAATTATTACAACTAAAAAATGAAAAGTAAATAATAGTTTAAAAAAACTAACAAAATACGCTTTTATTGAAAATTCAACAAAAAATAGAAAATAAATTTTAATAAATTTGAATTAAAAATAGTGTAAGAAAAAATTATTTTATTGTATAAATAGTTAATGCGTCTATGCTCAAAAAATGTATACCGATTATCGTTTTACGATTATATGTGGGTGTGCGTGTTTTCTTTTTTGAAAATTGCATTAAATTATCGAAATATCTTAAACTTTGTACCAAAAAACGTGGCTGCTCAAATAAAACGGTAACTACATAGCAGTGATTCTCAACCACTGTTCCGCGGCACTTTTGTGTGCCGCCAAATTTTGCGAATATATAATAATGTTAATATTATTAAATTATATCATTTTAAAAGAAAAATACGTTAAACATGAATATATATTTAAATCCACAAAAAAAAATTATAGTATATTTTAGTTTATTTCGTATATTAAAATTTTTTGATAAACTATTTATGCAGTGTGTTGTAGTAAGTAAATAATTTTTATCTTCTTTTTTTGTGTGCCGCCAAATTTTGAAATCGTTAAATACTTATGTGCCGCAACAAAAAAAAGGTTGAGAATCACTGCTCTATAGTATCGTGTAACTCAATCACACCACTCACTTTGACGACAAAGAAAAAACGAAAGATAAAAATTAACTTTTTTATTTATTGCTGATATGGGTGGACGAGCTGACAGCCCACCTGGTGTTGAGTGGTTACTGAAGCCCATAGACATCTACGACGTAAATGCGCCACCCACCTTGAGATATAAGTTCTCAAGTATAATTACAACGTCTGCCCTACCCTTCAAACCGAAACGCATTATTGCTTCACGGCAGAAATGGGCAGGGTGGTGGTACCTACCCGTGCGTACTCACAAGAGGTCCTACCACCAGTAATTACGCAAATTATAATTTTACGGGTTTGATTTTTATAGCACGATGTTATTCCTTCACCGTGGAAGTCAATCGTGAACATTTGTTAAGTACGTATTTTATTAGAAAAATTGGTACCACCGGAATGCATCGGACGTCTTATCCTTTAGGCCACGACGACTTCAATTGTAATTGTAACTGAACTGCTTATTAAAAACAGACTTTGTTGACAGGAAACAAGGAAGGTTATCGGTTGGCTCCGTTCGCTGCCGAAGGACCATAAGCTGGTCAATGAGGAAATTGATCGGCTTATCGTTGAGCAGACCACATGCGAGCCGAAGTTCTCTCCAAAATTATTATGTGAGTTAATAATTTAATATTTACTAGCTGACCCGGCAGACTTCGTAGTGCCTCCGTCGATAAATAAAAGACCTAAATTTTTGTATAAAATAAAATTAAAATAAACAAAAGGAATCCATCCGACGGGGGACACATCAAAGGGAAAACAAAATTGTTATTTTTATTTAATTCCGAGCATTTTTTATCTACCTTTTAAACCTTCTCTGGATCTCCATAAATAATTCAAGACCTAAATTAGCCAAATCGGTCCAGCCGTTGTCGAGTTTTAGCGAGACTAACAAACAGCAATTCATTTTTATATATAGAGAAGATATATATAAGATATAAGATAACCGAAATACACAGGCGATGTAACGATAAATGATATTCGAAAAACGAAACTGAAATTAAAAACAGATAAGTGTATATAGTTATAGGGTTTGAGCTGCAAAACAATGCGATAGGTATGCGGTAGGCAGCGGCTTGGCTCTGCCCCTGGCATTGCTGAAGTCCAAGGGCGACGGTAACAACTCACCATCAGGTGGGCCGTATGCTCGTCTGCCTACAAGGGCAATAAAAAAATATATATATATGTCTATTCTTATTATATATGATCAGAGTTTTGACAGCAACCCGAGTGAAGCGTCACTTGAAGTTTTATTTTAATGTTTTTTTAATAGTTTATTGTGATGTATAATATATAAATTGGGTGTTGTTTTGTGTATTAAACGTCAATAATCGTTGTTCACGATTAACGACATAAAAAAAATATAACTACGACAGATTAGGCTGTATAGGCTACTCTCTTTGCCTGCTTATTGGCGAATTTAAAAACAACAACAACAATATCGTTGCCGACTTCCGGATTTCATTTCATTTTATTATTATTATGAGGATATAATAATAATAAAATGTATGTAAGGGCTTATTTCTAGCAACATTAACCACAATTAACTTATTTAATACTGTAAATAATGATGAGAGCGATTATTGATTTCGAAGAAAACAATTAACAACTTAATTTTAGCTGCAGAAAAAAACAGATTTCTCTTAAACCTGGGTGAGAATATAAAAATCGTTTTCTGAATATGAAACGATATCTCTTTGTCTATCAAATTAAGTTAAAACCATCATGACACGACAACTTTTTTTAGGGGCCCAAACGCCCATAGAAAATGGGCATTGTCCTTTAGATACCTCAAGCACCGGTCATCGTTCTCGTCGAACCCGTCGCTTACGACGAAGGGCTCGACGGGTAAATTAACCCACAAACATAGCCCACTGAGTTTCTCGCCGGATCTTCTCAGTGGGTCGCGATTCCGATCCGGTCGTAGATTCTGCGAAGCACGGCTCTTGCTAGGGTTCGTGTTAGCAACAACGTCAGGTTTGATCCCCGCGAGTCACCTACTAGCTCGGTGAATCTAGAATAACCCCTCGAGGTTACTAGAATAGGTAGAAGAAAAAAATTGAAAACAACAGTATATTGTGGCGGTAGCCATCATACAACGCAAGATAATTGACAGATGCCTGAATCTCCCTTACGACATTTTCAAGATAAAGCGCATATATACAAGTTCCGAACAACAACATTCGGACCGTCGGTATACCGATGGCTACCCGCCACATCAAAGCCCCAAAATATTAATGATAATAGTATTTTTGTAATGTAAAACCTATCAGAAAACTGGCGTATTCGTATAATTTATAACAATAGCAATATGTAGCAATTATTCTAAACAAATATCTATGATCGTAGCTATGTATACTGTATACACAACGTTGTGTATACAGTAGTATACACAACTTGGTCTCAATGGGATTGGGTGCGTAAGCCCTCTTAAGCTATTCCGAATTTCGTCAAAATAGTTTCAGACACGCAAGCGTAATAAATATACAGAGCTAATTTCGTATTCATATCTAATAGCATGCACATTGAACAAACAAAAGTCTTAAACCACATTGAACCGTATACACAGGAAGAATATGATCGATGATGCCTTAAACAAGAACAACATCGACCATGTTTCCTTAACTATAAAACGCAGATAGAGAGAGAGAGACCAAACAAATTTGTTTTCAAAACATTTACCAGGGTACCAGGAAAACATGAATCCGCTATAGCTCGATAGCAATACGCTTAAACAACAATTGACCCGTCACTGTTCACTAATTGACATTCATAAGTCATTTGACACCGTGCAAACTCTTACAAACGAATTAATCGTTGGCTGAATTGAAAACAATGACCACAGAGCTGGGACGGTATATTTTAGCGAGCCGCGTACGTCGAGTTATTTAACGTACTTATGGCATAGTTACCCTTATTTATTTATTTATTTATTTATTTATATATTCCATTCAATTCAAAAGTCAGGCATACAGCTTACAACAAAACGTCTGATTCGTTAACACTAAATACAAGTGTATACATTCAGAAGCGCTGAGTTTCACGCTGGATTTTCTCAGCGGGTCACGATTTCGATCCGGTGGTAGATACAGCGTAGCACTACTCTTACTAGGGCTAGTATTAGAAAGTCGCTAGACTGAGCCCCGTGAGCTCGCCTATTCGTTCGGTAAGGCTAGGATAACCCCTCGAGGTTACTAGCATAGGTAGGCAAAAACATTTGGACGGTCAGTCTATCGAACAATTTCACTGGTTGCTACCGCTGATCTGCTGATCTTCCCTTTGTTGCTAGCTTCCAAACTGATGAACGCAAGGCGATCCGAACCCGTAACCTTCTGAAGATCTACCTTTTGTTGATATAGAAGTCCAAAATACCATAAAGCCTACAACTAGCTCACAGAACTGGCTTCTAATCCATCAATTTCACTGGCTTCTAATCCATCAATTTCATAACGCAATCTCACAATAATATTATAACAAACCCAAAAACGTATTAAACCACAACACCTGTCTAAAGACATATCTATATGTTTTAAACTTATGTTTATTTTTTTTACGTTTGACAACTTCCCGCGTCTTGAATTCTTTACAGTTTTCGCGGTCACGGACGTTTAGTGTGTATAATTTATAAAATAAACCCGAGATAAAACCATGACGGTGTTTTATTCACGTCTGCCATTGTATACGAAACGCGAAAATCTCATAAAATAGAACACTACATTATCATTATTCAAATCGACTTTATTGCTATTTTACTAGACAGCTTATGTTATATTTTTTTTCCTTTTTCGAACGATGGAATCAGTTGTTGTGATTAGATGATCAGATGTTTTGAAATCAATGTAACAAGAACTAAGCTGGCCAGTAAAGCGTTAATTGAAAAATTTTAACATATTTATCGATGAGTTTAATATAACAATGCTTTTAATAAAAATAACAGGAAGACATTTATTAAGCTATTGCATAGCTTTTATCGCGGGCCTTGAGCGCGGCGACCGAATTCATGAAATTCCGTAACAAAAAAAACCTTACACCCCTCACTCCGCCTACCATGTAGCTCGCGTTCAACACATTCACACGTTGCGCTTGGGTAGTGTTTGTGAATAAGCGCGTCACACTGCATGCGCATCAAGAAAAGTCTGCCCATCTCTCTCTCGCGCGGTCTAGCTTATGAGTGTGAAAGAGACAGTTAAGGTTTTGCTTTTATTAATGTTTAATATAGCGTGGTCTTGTTTTATTATTGTTTTAATATTAAATTATCATTGTCTAATTATAATTGCATAAGTTGATAAAAAATGCTATGCAATAAATAGCTTTACCGCGGCAGTTCCCGAGTGCCACACGTTTTTTTTTTTTTTACAAACGCACTTGTTGACATGTTAACACGCAAATTCCACATTCGAGTTCTACTCGGGTCAATTTTTAAAAGTAGTTTGCATTGCATAAAAGGCGGGAAAATCACTACGTTTGTAAATCGAGATTTCTACTACAATACAGTACTAATAATTAGTATGTTACAAGAAACAATAATTCGAACGCTTTTTAAAAAAATACTCCGACAAACTTTTTTTTATTTATTGCTAGATGGGTGGACGAGCTCACAGCCCATAAATGCGCCGCCCACCTTGAGATATAAGTTCTAAGGTCTCAAGTATAGTTACAACGGCTGCCCCACCCTTCAAACCGAAACGCATTACTGCTTCACGGCAGAAATAGGCAGGACGGTGGTACCTACCCGCGCGGACTCACAAGAGGTCCTACCACCAGTAATACTACAGGAATAAACTACAGGAATCATTCACGTTTATTTTCCTAAATTCCCGATTCGTTTATTTATTGTCCCAGCTCTATTCAATTGCCAGTTCAAACATCAAGGACGGGTGTCCAGTTGCGAATGATTTTTATAAGGAGGTCGCGGCTATCAATTGTAATAATAAAAAAGTTTTCGATTCGCTTCTCAATCATCATTCGCGGTGATGTCTTGAATTTTTTTTCTTTTGTTGATTTTTATTCGTTCACAATCCGAGATATTTGCATTGCTTGTTTTTAGCAACTCACTAGTAATTCTAATTAGACTAGTGATCCCTAGGTAGTCGAAATTCGACTATAATTAATTGAAATTATAAGTTTGAACATTATTATGGTTGTATTTTATACTTCTATTATCACAAATTTCGCCAAGACTACACCATAAAAAGTATTAACAAAGACAAACAATATTTAATCTATTCTCAATTTGATAACAAACGTCAAGAACAAAAGTTTGACAATAAATAGTATGCATGCGCGTGTGCGTCAAATACATGGTATGTAGTGTGTGTAATGTTTTCTTTATTGATTTAATGTATCTTTTATGCATTACTTTAAAAAATATTATCATTGTGCACTTCTTCTCTATATTCTTTATAAGTGTGGAAAATATCATACTCCTCCGTCCGCGCAATTTTTGTAAAAAGGGATACAAAGTTTTTGCTTCACGTACTAATATATAGATTAGTAACGTGTTGTTTCTTCATTAAAATTTACGACAAACTTTGATTTTTATGACACGCAATAACATCTAACTGTTACGGTTTGTTTGACGAGATATGGCGCCTTATTATGTTTGTAAATGTTAAGTAACTATAAATTATTATTTAAATAGTT
The DNA here is from genome assembly GCF_030267445.1 of Bombyx mandarina. Taxonomy (NCBI): domain Eukaryota; kingdom Metazoa; phylum Arthropoda; class Insecta; order Lepidoptera; family Bombycidae; genus Bombyx; species Bombyx mandarina. Next base: position 10,768,137 of record NC_143226.1, read on the forward strand.
ATTTACCGTTTTCGTGCAGATCATACTGAAATCAATTGGCTAAATTTAACTGTTAAATCTTTGCGCGTAATTGCGACGAAATCAAAAACTTCCAATGGACTTGAAAATTTGCACCCATGTCAATTGACTTAATAAAAAAATAACAAACTTTTCTTGCTTGCTTTTCTGGCTTGCTAGCGAAACGCTATATTGGCCGTTTTCCAATTACAGCACAAGAGCGCATTATGCGACATAATGCTCAACTAAGCTTCAGCATAGTTCGGCATTGTGCGTCACTGAGTCGCATTATGCTCTGTAATTGGAAAACGAATATAGGTAGTTTTCCAATTACATTCCAATTATGCTGAAGCTTAGTTGAACATTATGCCGCATAATACGCTCTTGTGCTGTAATTGGAAAACGGCCATTTATTCTCGGCAATCATACTTATTATAATTTAAATATATAATATTTAAAAAAAATATTACTAAAAAAAATATATAATATTTAAATTGACAATTATCCTCTAAAATATTAATGCTATTGTTGTAATAATACAATGGTTTTGCATGCATATATGCTACAAATAGTAGTGTTAGGGAAACATTAATTATAAACATCTAATCTATTTTCTTTCCATGATATGTATTTTCACGTTTTACAAAACCATGACAGCTATAGAAAATAAATACATAAGTTATTTTTCGCTCTATATATTATTATTATTATTAAATTCATTTATTTCAGATAAAATATTAATCCATATTAATGTTAGGGATTTCTTAAAAATATCTTAGTAAGGACATAGTAACAAAACAAATGAAATGTACTAAATATGTATATACCTAGTCAGGTCATAAGTATTGTCACACAGTAAAAACTTTTCTTTTAGAATGCTGGCCACAAAAAAGTTTATTGAATTCGAATTTCGAATTGTTCATGAAAATAAAAATGTATAACTTTTAGAATTTTACTCATTTTTAAATATGGAGTGGACGCTTAAAGAAGACCGTGTTGCAGTTATTGCGTTGCATCGTTGCGGTTACGCGCCAATTCAAATTTTTAACATACTGAAAATTTTGAATATAGCCAAAAGATTCGTTTATCGTACCATCAAACGATACAATGAAGACTCTAGTGTAGATGACAGGTCATGAAGTGGTCGCCCTCGGTCTGTTAGGACTCCAGCAGTGATAAAAGCTGTGAAGGCGCGAATTCAAAGAAATCCCAAACGTAAGCAGAAACTGTTGGCCCTTCAGATGGGGTTAAGCAGAACCACGGTGAAAAGGGTGTTAAATGAAGACTTAGGGCTTCGGGCATATCGAAGAAAAACAGGACATCGTTTGAATGCTCGTCTAATGGACCTGAGACTGAAGAGATGCCGCGCTTTGTTGAAGCGGTACGCGGGAAAAAAATATCGGGAAATTCTTTTTTCGGATGAAAAAATTTTTACCGTAGAAGAGAGCTACAACAAACAAAATGATAAGGTGTACGCACACAGTAGTGAAGAAGCGAGCAACCGTATTCCGCGTGTCCAACGAGGTCATTTTCCATCCTCGCTCATGGTATGGTTGGGAGTTTCTTATTGGGGCTTAACAGAGGTACATTTTTGTGAGAAAGGTGTAAAAACGAATGCAGTTGTGTATCAAAATACAGTCCTGACGAACCTTGTAGAACCTGTTTCTCATACCATGTTCAATAACAGGCACTGGGTATTCCAACAAGATTCGGCGCCAGCTCATAGAGCGAAGAGCACACAAGACTGGCTGGCGGCGCGTGAAATCGACTTCATCCGGCACGAAGACTGGCCCTCCTCCAGTCCAGATTTGAATCCGTTAGATTACAAGATATGGCAACACTTGGAGGAAAAGGCGTGCTCAAAGCCTCATCCCAATTTGGAGTCACTCAAGACATCCTTGATTAAGGCAGCCGCCGATATTGACATGGACCTCGTTCGTGCTGCGATAGACGACTGGCCGCGCAGATTGAAGGCCTGTATTCAAATCACGGAGGTCATTTTAAATAAACTTTAGTGTCATAAGAATCTATGTTTTGTTAAGTTCATTTTGGTATATGAATGATTACATAATGAATAAACTTGTTTCAATTATTTTACATTAAACATGTGACAGAATTTATGACCTGACTAGGTACATACAATTACAATTACAAGTTTACAATTACGAACACATTTTGTGGACCTCATTACAATGATTGCGAAAAGGCCCATGTATGTATTGCTACGCCGATAAGAGTGAGGCCATCGATCGCCGAATAGTCGAACGAATATCGAAGGATCTAGTAGCACCTAGAACGCTCGTGAAGTACAACGCCATCTATTGTCAGATAGCGGAAACACAATACTTGAATTGTGTGGAATATTCTCGAACATTCTAGGGATTTCGTCTCGACTATAAAAGCGTTGCAGAGATGGCACGCAGTCAGTTAGTAATCGGAACTACTCGAAGCGAAACAGCGAACGGATCACCTGAAGCGAAGCGAATTGAGAATTTTAAAGTGTTTGTGAAGTGTTCTAAGTGTTGAATACAGTGTTAACTTGTAATTCGGTAGAATTTTATTTATCCCGAACGACAGCGCGTAACAATATTACATAAATACATGTGCACTGGTTGTAGGACCTCTCGCGAGTCCGCAACGGTAGGTACCACGGCCCTGCCTATTTCTGCGCGTGAAGCAGTAATGCGTTTCGGTTAGAAAGGTGGGGCAGCCGTTGAAACTATATTGAGACCTTAGAACTTATATCTCAAGGTGGGTGGCGCATTTACGTTGTAGATTGTAGATGTCTATGGGCTCCAGTAACCACTTAACATCAGGTGGGATGTGAGCTCGTCCACCCATCTAACCAATAAAATAAAAATTTTAAAAAAATCCAAAAAAAACACTTAGAAAACATCATTTTTAATATCATAACTTATCTTTTTTTTTTAGTTTCCGACAAGACAGCCGTCAAAGCATTCTGGGTGGCACTAATTGTGAACTTGACTCGTGAATTCTGCGGCTGCATCGCGATCCTGGTTTACGCGAGCCACATCTTCACGGCAGCCCGTAAAGACCCGAACACCAGTATATCTTTGTCTCCGAACAAGCAGTCTATCATGTTGGCAGCGGTGCAGATCGTAGGCTCATTCCTGGCCTGTCAACTAGTCGATAGAGCCGGCAGGAAGGTACGTAATATCCCGTTACAATTGAATATGCAATTTCGAAAAGGGCACATGTCGCATATTTTGTCAAATATGTTTTTTTTTGCTAAGGTCGAGCTCACAGCCCACCTGGTGTTAAGTGGTTACTGGAGCCCATAGACATCCACAACGTAAATGCGCTACACACCTTGAGATATAAGTTCTAAGGTCTCAGTACAGTTACAACAACTGCCCCGCCCTTCAAACCGAAACGCATTACAGCTTCACGGCAGAAATAGGCAGGGCCGTGGTACCTACCCGTGCGGACTCACAAAAGGTACTACCACCAGTAATTACGCAAATAAAAATTTGCGGATTTGATTTTTATTACACGATGTTATTCCTTCACCGTGGAAATCAATCGAGAACATTTGCTGACGACGTATTTCATTAGAAAAATTGGTACCCGCCTGCGGGATTCGAACACCGGTGCATCGCGCTCAACACGAATGCACCGGACGTCTTATCCTTTAGGCCACGACGACTTAGACGTGTCGTCATCGTTCGCAGCCTCTTCTAGCCGTCACAAGCGTGGTGGCTGGATTCAGCATGGCTCTGCTCGGAGTCTGGTTCTACCTCCAGGGCATCGGCGTGTTCATGCCTGGATGGGTGCCGATAGCGGCGCTCTGCATCTGCATATTCGCAGACGCATCGGGACTCCAACCGTTACCGTTCGTCATAATGACCGAGATGTTTAGTTTCCAGGTGAGGTTTTTGTACACTTTAAAAATTACTTACACTCGGGTTGTCCCGCGGTTTTAATCGCTTCGGATATGCACACCTATTGGCCTAACGCTTAGGCGGAATTCGAACGGTTCCCTGACCCAAAACAATAAAAGCATAAAACTTTGTAAGCTGTTAACAGAGCAGCGTTTTTTTTTTGCTTTGCTTAGATGGATAGACAAGCTCACAGCTCACCTGGTGTTAAGTGGTTCCTGGAGCCCATAGACATCTACAACGTAAATGCGCCACCCACCTTGAGATATAAGTTCTAAGGTCTCAAGTATAGTTACAGCGGATGTCCCACCCTTCAAACCGAAACGCATGACTGCTTCACGGCAGAAATAGGCGGGGTGGTGGTACCTACCCGCGCAGACCGCGCTTTTTTTACAATAATCTTTTTTTACACTATTTTTAATTCAAATCTATTAAAATTTATTTTCTATTTTTTACTTGGATTTTCTATAAAAACGTGTTTTTTCAGTTATTTTAAACTATTATTTATTCGTAATTGTATAGGTAAATTTGATTTATAAATCACTCAGTCAATTTGTAATTATTATTTACAGCTCCGTGGTACAGTGGCGACTTTAGTTATGGCAATATCTCTGGCAACAGACTTCGCTCTGCTGAGACTGTTCGCTCCATTGACCGAGCTGATTGGCTATCACTTCACATTCTGGATGTTCAGTTTAATATGTCTCTCGAACGTATTCTATCTCATCTTCTGCGTACCTGAAACTAAAATGAGGAGCTTAGAGGACATTTACGCCGATTTAGAAGGAAAGAATAAGAGAAAGAAGAAATCGGACGAAGTGGTTGAAACAAACCACGTCTAATACTAAAAAGGATAAGTTCCGTTGGATAAATCATCGAAAGTGCAACTATGTTCCACATTTCACTAATATCGCAGTCAATAATCAATAATCTAGAACTAGAAAACGTTTAAAATATCGCCTCAAATGTGGTTCGCTTTATTTTCAGAGGCTACGATTTTTTCTAGAAATTTCTTTATGACTAGAAATTTTGTTTGACACTTATTAAATGTTTTTATTGTTTATTGTGTGAAGGACGAATGATGGCAGTACGGAGGGTAAAGGTAATATATTAATCTGCGAGTGGAACTTTGTAATAATATTATATAAAATTAAATGAATTTTAAGATGGCGTTACTATAGAAAAAATACGCAAATTGAAACCAAATTTGTCAAATTTTATTACAGCTTTTTTTATGTAACAAATTCTATGCATTTAGAATATTATTTCTATATTATTTTGTTACTTAATTAGCTTCCTTACCTAATTAATTTTGTACACGCTTTCAACTTCAGATCTTAGATTGCTATTACCGCCATTTGGTCCACCGTTGTCCAATGATTTTTGGTGAAATTACTTTTAAACAAGTATTGCTTTAAGAGAAACTTACCTCCTCCTGAGCCTCCAACCCAGTGTTACCACGAAGCATGATGCGTTGCCATATTAAAGCCAGTTATATACTTAGTGATAATAATTATGTGATATTATCATGTAAAATAGAACAAATATAGGTTAATTTAAAATTAAGTAGGAAATGTATTTTAATGGGAGTTACAATTGGATGTAGTTAAACGCGAAGAATTAATTGAAAATTGAGTTCTCTGCCGAAATCGACCGACAGAAAGTACCGAATAATGACCAAGAAATATTTTATGTACTTACCCACAAGGAGCCCATTCAGTGAACGTCGGTAAATGAGTCGACTATTATCAAAGCCGGCAATGTGACTTTTGGACAATTATTGGTAAATCAGAAAAACGAATTATTGACTTTGTATTCCATTGGCAGTCACAAAACTCTTCTGAACGACATCTTAGATAAATAACAGGTTAAGTATTAGCCTTTATTTAATGCAGGTTTTGAACCGTATTCTTTGAAGGAGACGATTATATTCAAATCAATCTGTATTGACATATCAATAAAATTTTTTGTTTAAATGCACAGATTGCCACCTTTGATAATAGACGACTCAAATAAGATGTCCCTGCTCAGAATTTAATTAAATGTTTTTAAATTTATTAATTCTAAACGTTCGAAGAATTGGTAACTACAAATTTAAATACTTAAATATATTTTATATAATTATAATTGAAGCGTTTCCGTTTTGAGTGAGTCCTTTCTGCCTAACCACGTCCAATTGAACTTAGACGACGGCACTTTGAAAAGTCGATTGTCATTATTTCTAATTTCAACTTTATTATAAGACACGAATATGTACCCGTCGAGCGCATTTGCGATTTTAACATGTCAAAATGCCTTGAAAAGGTAAAACAAAACTCACAACAGCAAACATATTTAGTTTTTACGGACCTAAAGTTCATGAATGCCCTTGAAATTGTAGATTTACCGCCATTTTTTTTATTTGTTATGTTATTAGTTTTGAAAAAACTGTAAATTCATGTGGTGCCATAATATTTGTCTATTTAATTAGAAATGTACAAAAAAGTTTGAAGCTTTTCTATAATACTATATTCAAAAAAATGTCTACGTAATAAACAAATGACACAATAAACTGATGAAGGTCCATAAAATTTGTTTTATTTGCGAGTTTTTTTTATCGACAATGAAAGGCTTATCTGTTGGATAAAATGTATACAAGTGTATATACCTACAGGCTGTCCTAGAAAGGTTATATCAAACCGACAAGTGGCTTTTTTTTATTGCTTAGATGGGTGGACGAGCTCACAGCCCACCTGGTGTTAAGTGGTTACTGGAGCCCATAGACATCCACAACGTAAATGCGCCACCCACCTTGAGATATAAGTTCTAAGGTCTCAGTATAGTTACAACGGCTGCCCCACCCTTCAAACCGAAACGCATTACTGCTTCACGGCAGAAATAGGCAGGGCGGTGGTACCCACCCGCGCGGACTCACAAGAGGTCCTACCACCAGTACCTAATTACACAAATTATAATTTTGCGGGTTTCATTTTTATTACACGATGTTATTCCTTCACCGTGAAAGTCAATCGTGAACATTTGTTGAGTACGTATTACATTAGAAAAATTGGTACTCGCCTGAGATTCGAACATCGGTGCATCGCTCAACACGAATGCACCGGACGTCTTATCCGTTAGGACACGACTTCAAAAATATATATATATTTATAGTTTATAGTTCACAGATGACCCCCAAAAAATGGGGATTATCTGTGATTGAAAGTGATTGGGGGTTATCTGTGGCTGCCTGGGTCTTGCCTAGCAAAGCCTCTCAAGTTGAGCCCGTGAGCTCACATACCCGTCCGCGCGTAGCTGGAATACATCTTTGCCCCTTAGGTTACCAGCGAACAGGTAGGGGAAAAAAAATACTACTGGGAAATTTAGTATTATACATCTTGAAACGCATCCAAAAGTTAACCTTATATTATTATAGTACATATATTTTCGAGAAAATATCAACAAGTACCCGTGTTTACTATAAAGGACGGTAGTTGGAACAAAAATAAAAAAAAAACAAAATTTTGTAGAAGATTTACTTATTACAATAAATAACCAGCATAGTTTACAAAAGCTTTTCTTTTTTTTTGTATTATTTTATACATTTTTTTTTTTTTGTAAATTGAAAACTAATTATAACCTTTCTTCTTAAAGAAAACACATTCAAAGACGCCCAACGTACAAACAAGTAAATTCACATTAATACACAGACTAGTTTTACATAAACGAATTCAAATAAAAATAACAAGACAATTTCCTTAAAAGTTAATGATATTCGACGCTATAAATAGTACATAAGGAATATTATTATTATTTTAACCGACCACAACTCGACAAGGAGGAAGCTCTCAATCGTGTTCTCAATGTCATCCAGTTGCTTATTTGCGTGTATGTAAGAAAATGTTTCTGTTTGACAAGCTTACAAAATTAAAAGCTCTCCGCTTCTCCATCATTTCATTCCATGAATTTAAAACATACTTAAGATGTGAGTATCGGGAAATATTTGATATACAGGGTGTCCCAGAAAGAGTGGATAATCCTGAAACAGAGCTATTGGGGATACAAAAATAAAAAATACACCCAAATTACGTATTTAAAAAAAAAATATTCAAATAAATGAAATCCATTTGGCTTTTTGGTGTTATAATATTCTGCATGGACTACACTAAGGAATATGCAGGAAATCGTATGAGTAGCTAGTGTAATTTTTTATAAAAGTTAATCTGAACTTAAATTTTAATCATGAAATTTGGTATTTTTTCTTTAGTTTTAATTTTTATTTTATTTTTTTAAGAATTTTTATTTTTTATTTTGATTCCCCAATAGTTCTACTATGAGGTGTTTCAGGGTTACCTATTCTTTCTGGGACACCCCGTATATATATAACATATATACGTTTTTAAGTTCCTATATTTATTTTTTATATTCATTCAATCGTCATTATTATGTATAACCCAAAACTGACTGTCATTACGAACATGTGTGCAGACGACTCTGTGTTTATTGTTAATATCATTAATATTGTCGTCACAGCCTATAGTTTCAAACATGATAACTTTCAAGACCTTTGACAGATTAGAACACAATAAATTTAAAACACTTACATTGCTTGATTTTGTTAATTAACAATTCCCAAACTCCGGCCTCTCAACATTACAAAATTTAATTATAGTATAATTTCAACAAAATTAATCTGATGAAATAAAAAATCATATACTATAATTTTTTCAGTTGTCATATTTTTGTTTTTTTTTTTTATATAATTTACATTTATATATTAAATTATAAGATTTTCTTCAGAACATTGTCAATTTTGTTTGTAAATATTACACAGAAAGGTGTAATATTCGTGAATCGATCACTGATAAAATCCGCAAGTGGTTCTTGTTAAATTTGCGACTACCAAAGACGCAGAAAAAAAAACAACATGATAAAAATTCACTACGCAAATTTAACACACTATATTTTCGACTATAGACCGTATTATATATACACATTAAGTCTATTTTCGCTTCAGACACGTGAAGACCGATACATTACAATAAACGTATGCGACGAATTGTACAAATTTTTCGTAGTTATTTATATATTATATACAAAAACTGATGTCTGTATGTATAGACAGTGAAAAGACATTCGATTTGGATTTAAATGTCCCAGGAAATATAAATTGAAGTTTAGTAACGATGAGAACGAAGTCAAATCAATCAGCGAGACGGACCGCATTTAATTACAACCATCTATATGTATAGTTTTTGAACTTGAAATTCAATTTTATAAACTTCAAATTCAATTTTGTAAATCACTGCATAGTATAAAACAAAGTCGCTTTCTCTGTCCCTATATCCCTATGTATGCTTAAATCTTTAAAACTACGCAACGGATTTTGATGCGGTTTTTTTTAATAGATACGAGTGATTGAAGAGGAAGGTTTATATGTATAATAACATCCATTAAATAGTAGAGAAATCAATAATAAATTACAGTTTCCGAAGTGATGCGAGGGCGGGTCGCTAGTATTATATAAAGGTCTCCTTTTTTACAGTAGGTACGACTGCTGCCTTTTTTTTTATTTATTTTTTATTGCATAGCTGTGTGGACGAGCTCACAGCCCACCTGATGTTAAGTGGTTACTGGAGCCCATAGACATCTACAACGTAAATGCGCCACACACCTTGAGATATAGTTCTAAGGTCTCAGTATAGTCAACGGCTGCCCCACCCTTCAAACCGAAACGCATTACTGCTTCACGGCAGAAATAGGCGGGGCGGTGGTACCTACCCGCGCGGACTCACAAGAGGTCCTACCACCAGTAATTACGCAAATTATAATTTTGCGGGTTTCATTTTTATTACACGATGTTATTCCTTCACCGTGGAAGTCAATCGTGAACATTTGTTGAGTACGTATTTCATTAGAAAAAATGGTACCCGCCTGCGGGATTCGAACACCGGTGCATCGCTTCAACACGAATGCACCGGACGTCTTATCCGTTAGGCCACGACGACGACAACGGTTCAAACCAAAACGCATTATTGCTTCACGCCAATCATTACTATACAAAGACGCGTCTTCATCTACCACAAGTTAAAAATGTAATAAACATTTAACACAATTGAACACATGAGTTTTTAAGATTTTTGAGTTTTTACATTGAATGAAGGTCGCGGAACTTTTTTAATTATTACCCCAAAATATTTTTGTGTAATTTGATATTACCCCATGGCGAAGAACAAAAAAAAACGAAATCGCTTCTTTTTAGCATATTTCATATTATAGCTCCCATGATAATTTTGAAAAAATAAATTTATTTTGTTTCATCGAGTTTAAAATCACAACGATTCTAAAGAAGTTTCACTTCAATATGAGTCGTCTATTATCAAAGGTGGCAATCTGTGCATTTGGACAAAAAAAATTTATTGATATGTCAATACAGATTGATTTGAATATAATCGTCTCCTTCAAAGAATACGGTTCAAAACCTGCATTAAATAAAGGTTAATAGTTAACCTGTTATTTATCTAAGATGTCGTTCCGAAGAGTTTTGTGACTGCCAATGGAATACAAAGTCAATAATTCGTTTTTCTGATTTACCAATCATTGTCCAAAAGTCAGATTGCCGGCTTTGATAATAGTCGACTCATATATACTTTTTAGTCACAAAAGTTTCATTTTTACCCCCCAAAATTTCATTTTACCCCGTTTGGGGTAATTTACTTCGGTTCCCCGACCGCTACTATAAAACATAATATTAGACCTTAAAATCCGGAAGTTTTAAAATTTTTAGAAATTGCAGGTGATGAAGGAGTTATGTATGAGGAAAAAGTACCATTAACAAAAATTTGTTGCCCGCTTTCTCAAAATTAACAAATTGTATCATATCCCCTTCATCCACTCATGTCTTCAATTATACATATGACATTTCGGACATGTAAATAGTCTGAAATCACTTTTACAATTCACCCAGAATCCTAACACAGCCAAATCAGTTGAAAAAACATTACGAGAATTCTTCGTATATCTATCTATATATATATATATAAATACGTTACATTAGAGAATAATTTACATCACACTTGTGTGTGTGTGTGTGTACATTGCGCCATTAGTATCGATGCTGTGTGGTATTTATTTTCCAAACTCGGCAATCGATTTTACCCAGTTGTGTGTACACAAAAAAAAAATAAAAAAAGTGGGAATCAAACAAAACAAGTCAAGGAAGCAAGGACAACCGAATGGTATGTTAATGATAATGTCATTGGCACTGTCGAAGGATGTAAACAGACTGTTCCTGAAGCCAAAAATGAAATAATCTGCAATTATTTTGTCCTTGAATTTCGTTTGTTTGAACAAAAAAATAAATACAGGACAGCTTCATGGAACAAACAAACCGAATGCAGATACAGTTTAGGCAGTTTAGATAACTTTACATTTTGCATCTGATTCCACCGATCATGTATTTGGATTTATTAAAAAAAAACGATGGAAGATTTAAATTTACTAGACTATATACTAAAAACGGTCTGTGTTATTTGTCTGTATGTTGTTTGGACCGGTATGTGGATCCCAAACTTGGAAGATCACGGTCAAGCTGGAAAATAATCCAGACTTTCTGTCAGAGATAAATTTAATGAGAAGCATTTTAAATATTTAAGACTACAAGATAAAATCTTATTCGTATAAAACAAAGGATCAAAGTTACTAAAGTAGATACGCAGTTAAATTACCAAATGTAATTCAAATCTCAATAGGTAATGTGATCAGAAGTGAGATAGTAGAATGGTCATAAGACATCACCGTGCGGTGCTCTCATGAATGAAGGGACCACAGAAATCTGGACGGAAAGTGGAATTTAAGAAAACAGCTAGACCGCTATGGGAAGAATAAAGTGGCAAATTCCAATTTGATTAGCAAATTCCAATTTTATTAACAGAACCAAAAGACTTTTTGGGAAAAATCGACGACACCGGCAGGTGAAATAGCTCGGCATGACCACAATCCACATTCATGTTCAGAGCCTGTATGTGAGCAAACACATCTCGGAAATGTTGTTAGTGGGATTCATGCGTTTATGAAATATGTATATTTTGCTCTACAAGAGTTATTAACACGACTTTCCGAATCCGAATATTGTTTAGAAAATTAATGAAATATTTATTACCTAAGAACATCCGTGACATTGCATTACTTTGGCATATTCATAGTTAATTATTATCTTCTTTTTTTTCTAGTTTCCCTGTTACCCTCTGCTGAGATGTAGAGCTCGAATCAAATTCTTCCATTTGCATCGATCTTGGGCAGTCTGTTCCAGATCCTCCCACATCACGCCCATGACGTCCAGTTGCTACTCCAAGTTGTTCTGGAACGGCCTCTCTCCATCTTGCCAGACACTTTACAGATCAGTGCTCTTTGGATGGGTGGGTGAGTATCTTAACATATGACCAATCCAATGGCACTTCTGTATAAGGATCTCCCTCTTTATTGGTGTCTACTTGGTGATCCTCCACAGCTCATTAACACTGATTGTCTCAGGCCAAAAGATTATCAAAAATCGTTGGATATAAGTTACTTAACTAACCTCATTCTCGCAACTCGGTGTGAGATAAACAAGTTTTTTTTTTTTCGTTTTTCAAAAGACAACACAGATTAACCGACTAATATGTACACAGAGGAGACAATCTGCCTAGTTTAGTTTGCGAACACAACACAAGCGATCAGTTCTGGGGGCGCGGCGCCGGTCAGGCCTCGGGCGGTTGCTCCGTCTCATTCTCTCGGCTGTCCTTCTCTTTCTCTTCCTTGGCCTCCGAAGGTCTCGAGTCCGTCGAGATGGAGCTGGACGTGAGACTGTCGGGCTGCGAGGACTCCTTGCTGCCGGACTCTTGCAAACTCCGGGCCTCCGATGATTTCTCTTTATCTAAACAAAACAACGGGTTTAATGCGTGTGACGCAGATTACTCTGTATCGTACGGCGCGACATAGATTACACAAAATTACGAAGGTAATTAATTAATTTCTAAAATACTACCAATTAAATTAATAACAATTGGCTGTTGATAATTAATTTAAATTACTAAGTGCCAACTTTTACAAAATATTATCTACCCTCTTTCTCATAACCTCTATATTATACAACCACTTTAGAGGGCTTTCTACTTTGTAGACTTTCGTTAAATTAACATATTCATATATTAAAAATATCTACAAATTTCGATTATATAAATCATTTTCTAAATATCAAAACTTAATTAGAATACTAATCATAAAACTAAAGAACCAATCACAACATTAATTAAAAGTTTACTAACAACCATTTGTGAACTTAGGACGTAACATTAAAAACTGTCTTCTTAATATTGAATCAGAATACCATCTTTGCAGTCTATTCTTCTAATTTTGTACGTTTTTATATTATGTTCTTATTCGAGGCGTGATCTTATCCACTCCTGGAGCGATAGCTTGGCCCATAGGAGTTCTATATGAAATTAATGAAATACTTTTAATGTTTCACTGCGCGACACCCCTACGAGTCTATAGAACAGCACAGAGCTCTGAATAATTTACAGGCCACTGAGTTTCTCGCCGGATCTTCTCAGCGGGTCGCGTTTCCGATCCGGTGGTAGATTCTGCGAAGCACTGCTCTTGCTAGGGCCAGTGTTAGCAACACCTCCGGTTTGAACCCCGTGAGATCACCTATACGCTAGGGTAACGCTGATATAGCCTCTCAGGGCTATCAGCATAGGTAGGGAAATAAATCTTTGGACTGTTAATAATTCCTTGGGAAGTTCAATGCATATATACACACATATATATATTGGGACGATTTCAATACAAAAGTTAACTCTGTTGTTTTTTTTAAAGGTTTTTTGGTACTAGGATACTCTAGCTGGGTGGTTGAGGTAAAGGGGCCGCGGGGATCGGGGCGGGGGGTTGGGGAGAGCGGGGGCCACTCACCGGCTCCGTGCGTCGCGGGCCAGGGCTTCCTCACGAACATATTCTCGACGATACGATCTATGTTGTCTTTCTCGGTTGAATTCGCAGCTCTGAAATAGCAATAATTATGTACTTAGCAACTGTAAATCATTTGTTTCTTTTCATTAAAATGCTTGAAAAGATAAACAAGCTGTGCCAAGCGAGTACCGGAGCCCATCTACAACGTAAATACCTCCACCCACCTTGAAATAGGAGTTCTAAGGTCTCAAGTATAGTTACAACGGCTAACCCACCCTTCAAGCCGAAACGCATTACTGCTTCACGGCAGAAATAGGCGGATTGGTGTTACCTACCCGTACAGACTCACAAGAAATCCTACCACCAGTAATTACGCAAATTATAATTTTGCGGGTTTGATTTTTATTACACGATGTTATTCCTTCATCGTGAAAGTCAATCGTGAGCATTTGTTAAGTACGTATTTCATTAGCACAAATTGGTACCCGCCTGCGGGATTCGTACACCGTTGCATCGCTACATACGAATGCACCGGGTCTTTTACTGGTGGTAGGACCTCTTGTGTGTCCGCACGGGTAGGTACCACCACCCCTCCTATTTCTGCCGTGAAGCAGTTACACGTTTCCGTTTGAAGGGAGGGGCAGCCGTTGTAACTATACTGAGACTTTAGAACTTATATCTCAAGGTGGGTGCCGCATTTACGTGGTAGATGTCTATGGGCTCCAGGAACCACTTAACACCATGTGGGCTGTGAGCTCGTCCACCCATCTAAGCCATAAAAAAACGTCATCCTTTAGGCCACGACGACTTACCTTTCAGAGGCGTGCGGCTTGACGATGGGTATGGCCGCCGTGGGGCGCCGCTGGGCACGCGGCTGTTGGTCCTGCTCCGCGCAGTTGTAATACGTCACCCCACCGGTTTGGGTTGCCTGTCCAACAAACCGGACCTCAATAAAGTTAGCCTACGTACTTCACCAATACAGTAGAAGTTATATATCGTTGTATATCGATGAATGAAAGCGAAAATAACTTGAAAAAAATCAACTTTATTATACCTAAAAACCACAAATCTATGTATTTATTAATATGCTTTTATTGCCTTCAGACTTATGTATGTTAGTATGTATGTTTGTAACGGAATCTTTGAACATGATTTGGACCCCTTTCAAAACGTTGGATTAACTCGAAATTTGGTATACTTATTAAGGACCGACGACAATTCAATATTGATAAAAATTTTGAAAAAATTGAATGTCAACTAAAAAATTAAAAATAAATAATAGTTTAAAAAAACTAACAAAATACGCTTTTATAGAAAATCCAACTAAACAATAGAAAATAAATTTTAATAAATTTGAATTAAAAATAGTGTAAGAAAAAATGATTTTATTGTAAAAAAAAAAGCGTGGGGTGCATGGTATCAGTAGTTATAAATATTTTATGAATAGATATGAGTAGAAGGGTTATTTTGGTAATATCCTGAAAAGCACCTCACGCTTTTTTACAATAAAATCATTTTTTTATTACACTATTTTTAATTCAAATTTATAACTATTATTTTTCATAAATTAAACTACGATATGACTTAAAGGTCTAGGTTACCAGGTCATAAAATCCATTACAAAAAAAAAGTAGTCCAATGGGACAAGAGATAGTCATGCACACGTACGTAGTTGTGGTGCGGGTAGAGCGGGTAGGGGGGCGCCGCGCCCTGCGGGAACAGCCCGCCGCCGAACACGGGCGCCGCGCCGCTCTGCTGCAAGCAACCACCACGCCGCGTCACGACACGTGCACATGTCACATACACGTGTAGATCCTCCTATCTTACTGGTGGTAGGACCTTTTGTGAGTCCGCGCGGGTAGGTACCACCGCCCCGCTTAATTCTGCCGTGAAGCAGTAACGCGTTTCGGTTTGAAGGACGGGGCAGCCGTTGTAACTATACTGCGACCTTAGAACTTATATATCTGGGTGGGTGGCGCATTTACGTTGTAGGTGTCTATGAGTTCCAGTAACCACTAAACACCAGATAGGCTGTGAAGTCGTCCACCTATCTAAGCAATAAAAAAAAAATTGCCTTCTCACGGTAAAAGTGGGGGGCGGGGTCGGAGTCGGTCCCCGCAATTACAGCAGCATCACATATATCACAATAATAAATTGCGTAATTACCGACGGTAGGACGTATGGATAGTCCACAAGGGAAGGTAACACCGAGCGGTCCCCCGCTGCAGCAGAGCAGAGACCGCTAAATTTATCAGTAGCTGCACCAGTAGCCGACGTGAAAATATTAGGGGATAACTCCTTTAATATACATATATGATTACCTGCATGTACTGCGCGGGCATCATGGCGGGGGGCGCGTATCCCTGCGCGGGCGGCAATTGATCTGTTCGACAAACAAACACAAAAAATTATTTCACAATGCATCGTTATTAAATAACATGGACGAGCTCGCGATCCGTCTGGCGTTAAGAGGTAAACTGATCCCGTAAGGTAGCGAACACAAAGTTTCAATCGAGAAACAAACAGAACATTTTCTGTCACATTACGTGATACTTCTTCTTCTTCTTCTCAGTCGTGTCACTCTTGACAGAGTGATACAGACATACTAATAATATAAAAACCCGAGGAGGGGGGCGTTCTATGAAGATTTGAAGGGACTGTGTAACCCTTATATCGCATTACCTTCATACACACGAGGGAGGGGTGCGAATCAACAGATCGCGTATGATAGATAGGGTTTAAAATAAATACATAACTTACTTATCGTATGAGGCTGCGGCTGTATGTTGTGTATAGGATGGTGGGGATGTGACACGACTTGTTGCGGCTGATCAATGATCCCCAGTCTGACCTGGCAACACAGGCATTGTTTACTGGCAACACAGACATTCAATTATTTATATTCGCCTATTTTCCTGTGGAAAATTTCACGTGAGGTATATTCTAGTTTAACACAAAAAAAATAAAAACATTGCCGTTCATTCATTGGCTTTGTGAAAAAGTTGTTGAATTCTTTATCTAATCTGATCTAATCATACAACACGTGTGACTGTTGCCTAACCTGCTGTTGTTGTTGTTGTTGTTGTTGTGGCAGAGCCTGGAGGGGCGGCGGCGTGTGTCCGGGGGCCGGCGCGTTCGGCGTGCACCGCACCTGAGCGACAATCAATTTTACTATTTTTTTTTTTTAATCAAAACAATAAATCCTCTGAATGATTCATTGGACTTTTTGGCGCGAACGCGAGGAGTGAAGTTGTGTGATTTGTTTTATTTTGTCTATTTAGTATTTCTTCAGATTTAAATGTGTAATAACGGTGTTTTATTAATGGTTTAGTATCGGTGAAAGTGAACGAATGTGGGAAAATGAAACAAAGCCGCTGAACCTAAGTTCTCGGGATCCTCCAAAAGGTCTGAAGTAAATGACCACTATTTTACTGAGATTATGTTTCATCTCATATCGTTTCATTTAATTTCGTTACAATTTCCTTCGTTTTTTATTACTCATAAACTGTAAATAATTAAAACGGCGAAATGTTTTTTATTGCCCTTCTAGGCAGACAAGCATACGGCCCACCTGATGGTAAGTGGTTACCGTCGCCCATGGACTTCAGCAATGCCAGAGGCAGAGCCGAGCCGCTGCCTACCGTTCAAGTTATCAAAGTCTTATTCCTTGACGCTGGCTAATGCACAAACCGTGCCAGAGCCAAAAAAGAAAGAAGAAGAATGATTCGTTGAGGTCCTTGAGGTACGTACCTGGTGCGCGAGGTGCGGCGGGTGCGGCGCGGGCGCGGCCGGGCCGGCGGTGAACTCGCTTTGACCTGACAATAAATTATCAATTAGTGCGTGTTTGTCTAATGTCTGCTAAATTTATTTATTAATTTTTTTATTGCTTAGACGGGTGGACGAGCTCACAGCCCACCTGGTGTTAAGTGGTTACTGGAGCCCATAGACATTTACAACGTAAATGCGCCACCCAACTTGAGATATAAGTTCTAAGGTCTCAGTATAGATACAACGGCTGCCCCACTTTTCAAACCGAAACGCATTATGTACTGCTTCACGACAGAAATAGGCAGGGTGGTGGTACCTACCCGTCCGGACTCACAAGAGGTCCTACCACCAGTAATAACGGCGCAATGGAGTGAGCAGCGAAATGAGAGAGCAGTGGTTCGGCCTACGCACCGGCATATCTGTGCGGCTGCTGGGTCTGCGCTGCCCCCGGGCTTGAGGTCTGGGCTGGGGTCTGCGGCTGTGTCTGCGGCTGCGGTTGAGGCGCGTAGGGCTCCGCGAGGGGGCGCTGCCTCAAGCTGCTGTAGCGCTTGCTACCGCCGCGGGGCTCGGCACCTGTTCCAACAGTTCAGAAACATAATGGCACATTCACTGTTCTTCTGCTCATTCTAGGCAGTATTGATGAAGCTGTACTATCAATTGAAACTAGTGTTCCCCCAGTAGTCGAAATTCGACTATAATTAATTTAATATGCAATTTCGAAAAGGGCACATCTCTGAAAATGTAAAATGTTCAGGAAATGAAAAAAACTGATTATTTTCTAAAGCAGGGCAAAATTTAAAATATTAACTTTTGAGATATATATTTTAGTGTTAATTAGCAATCGAAAATTACTGGAATTA
Organism: Bombyx mandarina; assembly: GCF_030267445.1. NCBI lineage: Eukaryota > Metazoa > Arthropoda > Insecta > Lepidoptera > Bombycidae > Bombyx > Bombyx mandarina. Next base: position 10,786,585 of record NC_143226.1, read on the forward strand.
TTATAAAATGGGTGTAGGTAAGCCTCAAAACTACATGTATATGAAAAAACGTATTTGACAAAATATGCGACATGTGCCCTTTTCCAAATTGCATATTCAATTGAAATTATAAGTTTGAACATTATTATGGTTATATTGTCAAAGACTATATTTTATTACACTTCTATAATTACATGTTTCGCCAAAGCTACACTATAGACAAATACTATTAAAGATAAACAATATTGACCTATTCTCAATTTGACCCCAGACTTTAAGCAATAACAAAAGCTTGACAATAAACAGAGTTTATATATTATGCGTGTGTGTTAAATACATAGTAGTGTGTGTAATGTTTTTTATTGATCTAATGTATTATGAATGCATAATTTTTTTTAAATATAAAATTCCGCACTCCTCTATATTCTCTATAAGTGTGGGAAATTTCATACTCCTTCGTCCGCGCAATTTTCGTAAAAAGGGATACTAAGTTTTTGCTTCACGTATTAATCAATTGAAATACTCGCTCACAAGCATACAATTCCGTCCGAGCTTAGAGATAAACAGACAAAATAAAGTATAGTTTATTCCGCAAAAAAATAGCAATAATGAAAAATAATTGAAGACATGAATGGATGAAGGGGATATGATACAATTTGTTAATTTTAAACGGGCAACAAACTTTTGTTGATTGTACTTTTTCTTCGCACATAACTCCTTCGTCACTTGCAATTTCTAAAACCTTTAAACCCGGAGTTTTAAGGTCTAACATGGTCTAATATAGGCACATAACACCTTTATTCAATTTAGAAACTCAAAAATCTTAAAAATGATACTTGATCTCTTCATCCACTCTTGTCTTCAATATTTAAATGTTATATATTACTTATGACGACGCTTGTAGCTGAAAGGAAAGTAAGTATTGTACTTTTTGACGAAGCATGTCGCTGATAACTCTATTTCTGTATTCTGACGAAGCGTGTTGCGGATAATAACATGTACTTTTAGGTTAGGAATATTATGTTCTTTTTTTTTTATTACTGGTGGTAGGACCACTTGTGAGTCCGCGCGGGTAGGTACCACCACCCTGTCTATTTCTGCCGTGAAGCAGTAATGCGTTTCGGTTTGAAGGGTGGGGCAGCCGTTGTGACTATACTGAGACCTTAGAACTTGTATCTCAAGGCGCGTCTACGTTGTAGATGTCTATGGGCTCCAGTAACCACTTAACACCAGGTGGGCTGTGAGCTCGTCCACCAATCTAAGCAATAAAAAAAAATTATAATAAATTTAAATGTTTAGTGTTCATAATTGATGTATTGTGGAAAATTGTTAGACATTTGAAAGCTATACGTTTTGTTTCATAGTTACCAGTGGTCTGTTGCGGGTGAGGGTGAGATGTCTGGTTCTGTGTTTTCGTTTGGGAGCCTTGCAGGGGCGGCGACTTGTTGGGGGCTGGACTCGAGGGCTGCTGGTTCTGGGGAGAAGCGTTTATCGATAACTAGCTGATCCGGCAGACTTCGTAGTGCATCAATCGAGAAATAAAAGACCTAAACATTTGTATAAAATAAACTTAAAACAAACAAAAGGAATCCGCCCGACGGGGGACACATCAAAGGAAAAACAAAATTGTTATTTTTATTTAATTCCGAGTGTTTTCATATTTATCTACCTTTTAAACCTTCCCTGGACTTCCACAAATAATTTAAGACCAAAATTAGGCAAATCGGTCCAGCCGTTCTCGACTAACGAACTGCAATTCATTTTTATATATATAGATATATAAGATAAGATAATATTAAATCGATCTATCGAACTCAAATCTGTATCGAATTTGAACAGCGCCCCTAGCGGCAAACGAAGCGATGCTTATGACAAAGATGACAATTATTGTACAGTATACCTGGCCGGGAAGCGGCTTCTTCTTGTTGATGTCCGTGGGTACTGGCCGCTGCTGCGCCACCATAGCGCTCACCTTCCGCTGCGACTGACCTTGGCTGAAAATTGTAAATCAAGCAACTGAATATATCATGCTTTATCAAGCAAGATCGAGGGACTACTGATTAATAATAGCCTTTGCAGCAGGCACTTAGAAGAAAAATTTGTACTGTTGTAATTGTTACACTTTCTTCAAACAGTTTTTTTCTCCTACCGACACCGAAAGTTCGGTTTTCCACCCGCTGTACAGGGAAGAAAGTCTAACTTTTCCACCCGCTGTACAGGGAAGAAAGTCTAACTTTTCCTCCCGCTGTACAGGGAAGAAAATGTAACTTTTCGTCCCTCTGTACAGAGAAGAAAGTGTAACTTTTCGTCCCTCTGTACAGGGAAGAAAGTGTAACTTTTCGTCCCTCTGTACAGAGAAGAAAGTGTAACTTTTCGTCCCTCTGTACAGGGAAGAAAGTGTAACTTTTCGTCCCTCTGTACAGGGAAGAAAGTGTAACTTTTCGCCCCTCTGTACAGGGAAGAAAGTGTAACTTTTCGTCCCTCTGTACAGGGAAGAAAGTGTAACTTCTCGTCCCTCTGTACAGGGAAGAAAATTTAACTTTTTCTCCCTGGGTACTGACAAGTGCGCATGCGCGTTAGTGTCTACGTCTGCTCTCACGCACCAAAAATTCTCCGCCATTGTTGTGCTCGGGTAATTTGCAATATTGTGTTTAGTATAAAAGTGAAATTAACAAAAGGCAATAAAATTTAATAGTGAAGTATTAAACAAAGATGAGTTCATCAGACAGTTCTTATTTAACTAGTGGTAGTTTATTAAAAAATTTAAAAACAGTTATATTGGTTTTTTTGTGCACCGCGGGAAAAAAGGAGTACATCTCATCCCGGGTGTTTGCCACAATGTATGTACTATATTCTCATATTTACGACAATATCTGAGAATCTCAAAATATTAAAATGATTAGTGATCACCGTGGCGACAGTACTAATAATGCTCGAATCCAACGCACCCAATACAAAACGAATCCTCACCTGTTATTGTTGTTGTTGTTATTAGTCGCCGGGGCGGTGATTGTCAAAGTTTCGAGCGCCGGTAATTTCTTGTCCTGCGGCTTCAGGTTCTTCGGGGGCGTCGTCTTTGTGAACGGCGGCTTGGGCTTCGCGGTTTTGATGGAGGCGTTCCGGCGGAGCTGGGCGGCGCGCTCCGGGGACTCGCCCGCCGCCGGCTGCGACTTGGAGCGGGGCCGGGGGGCGCGAACCTTCCTCCTGTCGCGCGGACCAATGCACAGCCATTAGGGTACCGACGCATTATGCGGCTAGTAGCACTACGAGGATAGCGCTAGTTTGCATTTTTTTTCCTACCTATGCTGATAGCCTTAGGAGGCTATTTCAGCTTCGCCTAACGTGTGTAGGTGAGCTCACGGGGCTCAAACCGGAGTGTTGCTAACACTGGCCCTAGCAAGAGCAGTGCTTCGCAGAGTCTACCACCGGATCGGAAACTCAGTGAGCTGTGTCTGTGGGTTAATTTGCTCGTCGAGCCCTTCGTCGCAAGCGACAGGTTGGAAGAGGACGGTGACCGGTGCTTGTGGTGCCTAAAAACACCGTTAATGGATCGGGAAGATGTCGAGAAGTTACGTCCAACGGCTTTGTTTTATTTTCCCACATTTGTGCACTTTCACAGATATTAAACAGTTAATAAACCACCATTATTACACATTTAAACCTGAAGAAACACCAAATAGACAAAATAAAACAAATCACACAACTTCACTCCTCGCGTTCCCGCCAAAAAGTTTAGGTACCTATTATCTCTTTCCCACAAAGTGTTGCCATTTAATTTAAATGTCGCACGCAAAAATTTTACCACATAAAATGCGATACAGGTGCATAGTTAATTAAGATATCATACCCTGGTTTCTTAGCGCTAGCTTCAAGTTCGGGGAAGTCCTCGGGGTTCGGTGGTTTTCTCAGCGGCAACGCGTTCTGTCTCCGGTACGCCTCCTCGTCTTCCCAGGTACGTGTGTACTTGTTGGGTCCACGACTATTTGCGGGTAATAAAAATATGCAATCAGTAATCATCGATACACGAATGTAATGTTTGGGGATATTCAAAATTCTCCTACGAACAAAGTTAATTTTCTTTATTATTATTAATTTTTTTTTTTGCTTAGATGAGTGGACGATCTCACAGCCCACCTGGTGTTAAGTGGATACTGGAACCCATAGACATCTACAACGTAAATGCGCCACTCACCTTGAGATATAAGTTCTAAGGTCTCACTATAGTTAGTCTCTTAGTAGTTTTTTTCACAGATAACGGTTGTACTCACTCACGATGTATGAGAATTTTCAAAATTTCAAACGTTACATTTTTGACATTCGAAGATGTCATTTTCTTCATAAATAAATGCGATAAATCACTTCTTTTTTTTTCCTACCTAAGCTGGAAGCCTAGAGAGGCTATTCCAGCGTAACCTTAACTAGTAGGTGAGCTCACGGGGCTCAAACCTGACGACGTTGCTAACACTGGCCCTAGCAAGAGCCGTGCTTCGCAGAATCTATCACCGGATCGGAAACGCGACCCACTGAGAAGATCCGGCGAGAAACTCAATGGGCTGTGACTATGGGTTAATTTTTTTTTTTTTTTATTGCTTAGCTGTGTGGACTAGCTCACAGCCCACCTGATGTTAAGTGGTTACTGGAGCCCATAGACATCTACAACGTAAATGCGCCACACACCTTGAGATATAGTTCTAAGGTCTCAGTATAGTCACAACGGCTGACCCACCCTTCAAACCGAAACGCATTACTGCTTCACGGCAGAAATAGGCGGGGCGGTGGTACCTACCCGTGCGGACTCACAAAAGGTCCTACCACCAGTAATTACGCAAATTATAATTTTGCGGGTTTCATTTTTTATTACACGATGTTATTCCTTCACCGTGGAAGTCAATCGTGAACATTTGTTGAGTACGTATTTCATTAGAAAAATTGGTACCCGCCTGCGGGATTGGAACACCGGTGCATCGCTTCAACACGAATGCACCGGACGTCTTATCCGTTAGGCCACGACGACCACTTATTTTACTAGTCGAGCCCTTCGTCGCAAACGACGGGTTCGACGAGAACGGTGACCGGAAAATAAATCACAATCGGTCATCTGACCTCAAATTAGTATTCCCTGTACCAAAGGAACTAGAAAATCTAGGCTATTTGGTTTAGGCGAAATTTTTGAAACTTTTCTAGAAGAGGCAATTAAAGTTTAAAATTTGGAAACGATATCATAACAAAAAAAACTTATTTAACTATTTGAATTAGCTTTAGCTATTTATTTGAAGTTCAATTAAAAACATCGGATTGTTGATGCTAATACAAAATAAAACGGACCTTTAATTACAAAGATAAATGTCGCTTAAGCCAAATAGCAGTTCACCCCTAGATATAATTATGTAATATCAAAAATCTTATATTATGTAGTATAATTATCTAGTTCGGAAATCTTTAACTATAACAACGATTTAACAAAATGTGTGCTTAGTGCGAATTTTTTAACTTCTCGATCGCGTAAAAGTTAACTCGAATTTGTATGGAGTTTGTACAGCGCCCCTAGCGGCAAATGAAGGAAAACTCGCATTAAGCACACTGCGATACAGACAGTCTAATTGAAAACAAAATATATCGACGCTTGAAAGGCAAACGTGACTAAGCGACAATAACTGCTTTGTACATAAATGATAGGCAATAACCATATTCGATGCGCAAAAAATATATATTTCTAGGTCTATTAAAATCATCTCAATCCTACAGCTACTAGCTAGAATCCTACAGCTAGATTCGTTAAAATATAAATTTTTTCAGGTATTTCAACTTTAAATTAGTCTACTGTAAAGTTCACGCATTGTCGCTTAGTCACGTTTGCCTTTCAAGCGTCGATATGTAAGTGAAAAAAAATCCAAAACAATTGAATAATAAACAGTTTTCTATACACAATTAGTTTTATATTAACTAGATATATAATTTTAAATTATTTAAACATACACAAACTAAAAATAATTAAAGCGTGTGCATAATTAACTATTTTAATTGTAGTGAAAATTAAATAATAAAAAAATCTCTTTTCTAAATTAAACTACATCTAAGGCTGCCAAACAAAATGTAACGTGCATCGCTTTGTTTAATGATGTCGCAGAGACGGTTGAACAAGCTCACGGCCCGTTTGATGTTAAGCGGTGAACGAGCTCATAGACACCACAAGGTGAATATCGCTTCGAAACATAAGCTGGACCCCATTACTGCTTCGCGACAAAAACAAAAGGCCTCACAGCCGACTACAAATATAAATGAATTGCTGTTCGTTAGTCTCGCTAAAACTCGAGAACGGCTGGACCGATTTGGCTAATTTTGGTCTTGAATTATTTGTGGAAGTCCAGAGAAGGTTTAAAAGGTAAAAGATAAATATGAAAACACTCGGAATTAAATAAAAATAACAATTTTGTTTTTCCTTTGATGTGTCCCCCGTCAGACGGATTCCTTTTGTTTGTCTTAAGTTTATTTTATACAAAAGTTTAAGTCTTTTATTTATCGATTGAGGCACTGCGAAGTCTGCCGGGTCAGCTAGTACGTTATATTTAAAGATCCAAAAAAAATATTTACGAATCAACATCTATATTTACTAATATACTGACTGCCAAGAAATGTATTTACAGCCTATGGTATGTTTGTCCGAAAATAATTTATTTAAGTTCAGAAGTTGTAATAGCAGTAATAAAAAGTGCAGACCGAAACCGCGTCACAAACCTAGTCGTCTCTATCATAATTTTGGATGACCAATTAAACTCCGATACTCTATAATCTCATAAAACAACCATACAGATAGAGATAGAGAAAGAGATAGAGAATATTTTACATACCTCAATTTAAAATGCTTTTCTATAAACAAAATCATTAAATCCTAAACGACATTTTTGATATAAAACTTAACAGAATAAGAACAGTGATTTTTAATGAATTCAATATAAAATATAAAAGCAATTTTATTATTTAAATGTGTTTTTTCTACGCATGCAAAAACCGTAGCTTCACTAACCGCCAATGTCGAAACCTCCAATTAGTCGAGATGAAATGGAATTGTAATGAGAACTCTTACTAAACATATTTTGTTATTATCTTAAAATTAACAAACCTGCAGTAGTATTCTAGAGAAAATAAATTATTGGAGTTTACTCCTTTAGAATCGATTTACATATATAGGCCCGGGGTATGAAAATTATGGGGACCAAAATCGTACTAGCATGTCACACGAAATGCGTTATGCGCATTTCGTGTGACATGCTAGTACATGCGCCGGCAGTCCGCCACAAAGCCTCGTACTGATCGCGCGTTTCTCTCATTATTGTATTTTCATATATTTGTTAGTCGTTTGTTTTGTGTCTCGTTAATTTGTTAATAATCTGTAGTGTATCGTGTTGTCGTAATATAGAACTATTTCTCGTATTGTTTCGTTTAATTTTTTATATCCAGTAAACTCCAGTCGTGCGTCGGAGCGGACACACACACTTTTTTTTTTTTTTTTAACAAAAAATGTTTATTTATATTCTATATTTTAATTCCTTGTCCGAAGTTATATTTTGACAGAAATAATTAATCCGGACTAGATTATTATATGTATGTTAAGAAAAACCTTTATCATATAAAACCTTTAAAACTCTTTAGTTTAAAAAAAGATTGTCTGTCATTTGGTTAAGTCCTTTATTGTTCATTCTGTATATCGTTATATGTATTATAACTTTTTCTCAAAATTTCCATCAGAATCGATTATCGTTTTGCAAACGAGAGCCCCATTATTTGGATACAATGCCAAACTAATATTAACATTAACACTGTTATTAATTCGTGTATGTAAATTTAATATTATCCAAAACTGGTTTTGTAGATACTGATATGCACTATATCTAAGTATTATTTAACAACGACAACATTGTACCATTTAAATGTGTTTTACCACAATTTTTAATTATCAAAAATAACCGCAAAATCTGAATCCGATAAAGAAACTAAATAATGAAAACTAATTTTTTTAACTGTTTCTTGTTAAATTGTAACTTTAATTAATATTCTAGCGACTTCAGGTACTCAACTTTAAACAGTAATTTTATATCGTTACTATATTGAATAATCCTGTTCCAGTCACTTCATCCGATGCAAGTTTTCAAAAAACTTTTGTTACAACTTTCTCATTGTTAACTATATATATTAATTGTCTATGACTATAGCTGAACCATTTCTGCGTGTTCTTTTTGATAATTAAAACCGAATGATATGCAAAACGAGTTAGCTGGAAATTTATAATAATATACTGGATGTTAAGAGACCACTGCCGAAAACGAAGACAGACAGATAGTACTAATGACACCTTTGACGGTGGAGTTATTTAGACAAATGTTGTAAATAAGTATTTGAGCGATCGCGCGAGTCTGCGCCGCGCCTGGGAGTTCGTTGACCCGAGCATCAGCTGTTTTTGATTTTGTGTTTCATTGCTGGTTTTTTATTTAGTAACGTTTTTTTTTTTGAAACTATCGTTTTATTTAGCTTTACTAACATGATGGGAGTGTAAATAATGCTAATAAAAGGTTTTAAAAACATGATTTTTTTCAAAATCAGTATCGATTTTTTTTCCTTCCCATCATCAAAGGTGTCATTAGTACTATCGTCTGTCTTCGTTTTCGGAAGCGGTCTCCTAGCACCCAGTATATGTATTACTTATATAAATATATGTAAATTTCTTACCCGTATCTTCTGTTGCGTCTCGCGTGAGGAGGGGCATCTTCGTTGCGTATATCGTACCCGTAGATCGCTACCAGCTCGTCACGTGATTTCGGCATCTGATCCCAAAAAAATAGTTCGTCATTTTGTTACGTTGTGTAACGACATCTGTCGAGCACAATGGGAACTACTCGGCAGTAGTTTGAACGAATCTTCGTTTTTTTTTTCTACCTATGCTGATAGCCTTGAGAGGCTATTTCAACTTCGCCCTAACATGTAGGTGAGCTCACGGGGCTCAAACCGGAGTGTTGCTAACACTGGCCCTAGCAAGAGCAGTGCTTCGCAGAATCTACCACCGGATCGGAAACGCGACCCACTGAGAAGATCCGGCGAGAAACTCAGTGGGCTGTGTCTATAGGTGAAATCTTCAAAAGACACTCCGTGAACCAAAATAAATAGCTTAATATGTTTCTAAGTGCAGTGCTTTAACACTAAACATACCATAACGGGTCAAATGACCCATTTTGAACTTTTGCATTGAAAATACACGTATCATCTTATTGCTGTTGCACATTTGACTTCATGCCTTTTCTTACCAATTAATCAACATTTATGGTCCTTATTCGTTTTTGTTTTATTTTTTATTTTTATTGCTTAGATGGGTGGGCGAGCTCACAGCCCACCTAGTGTTAAGTAGTTACCGGAGCCCATAGACATCCACAACGCAAATGCGCCACCTTGAGATATAAGTTATGAGGTCTCAAGTATAGTTACAACGGCTGCCCCACCCTTCAAACCGAAACGCGTTACTGCTTCACGGCAGAAAGAGGCGGGATGGTGGTTTTAAGTAATACATACTTATCGTATACCGTTAACTACCCGCTATTGTATAAATAGGTACCACTAAGTGTTGGTATGATTATTAGTGTTAAAGAAGCTTCACAATCACAACAATGCTCCTATGCCTTCTACAAGCAGAAAAACAATTGTACCTGTTCATTCTCGTTGTATTTATCGTGTGTCCATTTATTGACAATGTCAGATTTTCGTGGAGGGCGGCGTCGTTCGGTCGTCGTCTCGGAACCCTCCTTCTTCTCTGAAGCCGTTTCGGATGTCGTGTTGACAGATTCCTCGCCGCTGGTGAACAAACACTATCATCATTCAAGTTCAGCTCTATATAGATACGGACTGGACTACCTTCGTGCATTGTATGGGCTACGTTTTTTTTTTTTTTTTTTTATTGCCTTTGTTGGCAGACGAGCATACGGCCCACCTGATGGTGAATGGTTACCGTCGCCCATGGACTTCAGCAATGCCAAGGGCAGAGCCAAGCCGCTGCCTACCGCTTAATACTCTCCACAAGCCTCGTTTGAAGAAGGACATGTCATAGCGCTCGGGAAACACCGTGGAGGGGAGCTCATTCCATAGCCGAATGGTACGTGGCAAAAAAGATCTCTGGAAACGCACTGTGGATGACCGCAGTGGCTCCAGGTAGTATGGGTGAACTCTACTCCGGTGGCGGGCGGTGCGATGGTAAAAACGAGACGTTGGTATCATCTCGAACAATTCCTCAGAGCACTCCCCATGGAACATGCGGTACAAAATACAGAGGGAACCGAAGTCCCTCCGCAGACCCAGAGGCTCCTACGTATGGGATTATATTTGAAATAGCTCCTCAAAGGAATAGATCCTACTCTTTTGAGGAGTATCTAAGTGATTGGTGCTTTGGAGTAACGTGCCGCGAACTGCCTTACCTCCAGACTGACTCTAGAGAACAACTAGAGAGACGGTTGAGGATCAGTTACACGTATGAAGCGGACAGTTGGCTGGTAGATTTACATTTCATTATATCGACAGAAGAAAGGTGAATTGTTTTAACTTGTAAAACCCAGCTTATCTGATTACATTATTATGAATTCCTCGACTCGATTAAAAGTTCGACGAGCGAACTAACCCATAGACAGTCCACTAAGTTTATCGCTGGATTTTCTCAGTGGGTCGCGTTTCCGATCCGGTGGTAGATTTTGCTCTTGCTAGGGCTAATGTTAGCAATTTCTCTCAAGTTGAGCCCGTGAGCTGACCTACCGGTCCGGGCGTAGCTGAAATAGCTTCTTAGGCTACCAGAGAATAGGTAGGGAGTTTTTTATTTATTTTTTTATTACAAATTTTAAACTATATCTATTAATATAATAAGATTTACGAATTTTTTAAATAATTCTATGGCTCTGGTGTAAAGTTGGGTTTTTTAAGTTACGACAATTCGCTTTGTTCCGTCGATATGTTAGAATGCTAAGACTTTTTTTTTAAATAAGAACTTGGCTCTAACGCTTTTGGCATTGATTTTGCCAATATCAAAGTATGTACAAAAATGACTGGTGCTTAAAGAGAAAAAAAATAATACAAATAAATTTGATCAGTTTTTCCATACGCGAATCTGTGATTTTAATAGCAGCACAAACAAATATATGTTAGACTAACTACTTTAAAGATAAATATTATTAGCAGATAAAAATTTACACAGAATGTTTAGAATGGACTAAAGCTAATAAAGAATTAAATGCCTTTTAAAAGGATATCATAAAGGGATACAATATTGGGGCAGTCAAAGAAATGCTAAGACTTAATGCGTGCGCGTCCCCACATCAAACGAATCTCGCTAAGGAAATCTCGCCAGGAAAGGATCCGGAGTTTCTTTGGGCGCATAATGCGATCCCCATTGCACAGCCTGGAGGAACTCATAATTTTCGGAAAAATGGCGGGGAAGCGCGCTAGAGGAAGAGCACCAGCTAGATGGGTGGACCAACTCAAGGAGGTGACTGGAGGCCCGATACAGGGAGCGGTACATATCGCGCAGAACCGGACCGAGTAGAGAAGATTGACATACAGTCACGATCCTCAGCATTGAGGGAACGACCAGAAAGAAAGAAGAAGTAGAAATGAAAACATGAAATCTACGATGTATCCAAAAACAGACAGACATAGCAATAGAAGTTTTCTGCCACTATTTAAAACCTTTCCATGCACATCCTACACCCTATTAATAAATATGGCTTTATTTACATTCGGTTGAGCATGAGATACAAATTAACCTACACAAAATAAGTTGTCTGACTCGTGAGATATATAATAAAATTCTTATCTAAAACAAAAATGGCATTGTGCAGTTATAACAATACAACTTTCCAAGTCATTTTGACGGTCCAACGAACAGATCGGTCAATAGCATATGAGCACGCATTATTTACAATACACACGAGTGCATTACATTCTGATGTAATGTTTACCTATACAGTTCATTTTATATAACATAATTGTATGTAAGCCTGGCAAATACTTTTACTAACAATACAAGTTAAAGGCAATGGCGTTGATACAAGGATCAGAATGACAATAGGAAAGCATTTGCAATATAAACCTTCCGTTCAGCAGCCCCTATGGATTTAGTGTAACAAACTATTGCATATCTTTGTGTCGACATATGGAATTTATCGGCATACAATCTTATTCTAACCTTGCTGCGGTTCGGTCATCATGCTCGTAGAATGTTCCTCTCTTGGGGATATACTGAGGATTGCTCCTATCTTCATCATCATCAACTCTGCGTTCACCTTCCTGTAAAATTTAAACCTTATAATAATTCTGCTCTACATGTTTTAATAACCTAACACCTTAATTTTTTTTTAAATAAACGTTAACATAAATTGAATATACAAAATATTAATTTGGATATATTAAAATATACTATGTGTCATTTTTATGGGTAAAAAGGAAATTGTGTCAAATAGACAACTTGGGATCGGGAGCTACTGTTAATTTCATCCATTTAATGGATGAATATCAATTATATTAAACTTAAATATGCCTTGAGATAAAAATAACTACAACACAGTAATTAAAGTACAGTAATTAAAATTAAAGTACTTTAGAATTAAAAAGTAAACATTACATATAATCATTTTCTTTATCTATAATAATAACTGGGGATAAGTCACAAAGGGTCATATAGCATTGTTTACAGATACATAGTACCTTGGGTACAAAGGTTTGTAAAATTAAGACAATTTTACAATGCCCAAATACATAAACAGAGATAATGAGATTGAGTGACCAGAATATCAAATTGAATTTAGGAAAAATTTATTTATTTATTACACTTCATGTAAAATTTACATTGGCGGACTTAATGCGTAAGGCATTCTCTACCAGTCAACCAAAATTTAATGTTTTATTAAAGTCTTCAACACTAATACATTAAGAAAATTTATTGCTAATAACATTTAATTTTGTGTACCAACATTCCACTTATTTCTAAAGTATTTCATATGTTCCAAATTGAAAGGTATAAAATATGTCAGGATGACATTTCACATTCAATGGGCTCTGGTAAAAAAGCAGATGGGATGTGCAAATGTCTATAGATTAAAAAACATTTAAAAGAACCCCATCACAAACATTATTTTCGTGTTATTAACAAATTCAAATTTCTTTAACCTTGATTCAGTTTAACAAAAACCTATTTTCTGAATCTGTTGTAATAAATTTGAATTATTTTGAATGAATTAATTTTTATCATTGAAATTCACATTGACATTCAAGCTCTATAGTGTTAATAGTCTCCTCCGAAATTTGTAGTAATTTGTTTATGATCCTTTATATATTTAATAAGGCTGTCTGAATATATATTTTTGTATTTAAATCTAAGTTTTCATTCTATTTTATTTAGTCTTTTACTTACTTACAGTAATTTTCTTTAACATGAGTGAGATAGATGGAAATGTTATTTTAAATATGTAAGCTTTGAGGTATGAATTAAATGAACAAGTGAAAGCTGTTTAATATTTTTAAATAAGAACTGGATTTAAATATAAAATTTAAAAACGTAATCATGTGCCGTAAACAGTTTGCTATAATTTTAGAATGTTGTCCCTGTGAAGTAATAGCCATAACATTTACTAAATATAATATTTAGAAAATAACTTTAATGAGATGCAATCCAAAAAGGTTAAAATAAGTGATGAACATGAGGCAAGACACTTCCAATTACTGTTTTTCAAAACCTGTTTTTGTGAATCAATTCCAAAGTCCAAAGGTTTAATAAGAATTATTTTAAAGTTGTAATTTATTTAATCCTTGCAGATTATTAGCAAAATATGTCTCTGCAAGTCTAATTTTAGAGCTAAGCAATTATTGTATATTTTACCATTGCCAGCACACAATTCCTGCATATAGTAGTATTAAAATTTTCATTTTGAGCAGTTTTGTTTTTTAACAGGATATTATTCATTGATTTTGAAAGTTATTAGACAAAGTAGTTAGTTAGGAAAACTGCTATTTGAAGTTAGCTTTTGATCCACTATTTAGGCTTTTGGATCATAGGATTTTTAATTTAGCGACTAAATGTTTTTATTTTTATTTACTCATTTAACTTTCTATAGTGAATAAGCTTAAGTACTTTACAAATCTTCAGTACTTAATAAACTTAATTTATAATTTCTACCAGTTTGATAAAAGTTTTCTTAAAAATGCATGCATAAAACAATGTTTCTTAAGTTGTATAGGTAGGTGTCCATTGTATTTATATGCATGGTACTTTTTTGTATTTTGTTCACAAGTAACAAAGAAAAGTACGTAAAATAATGCACCTATAACAAAAGAGACTCCAATTTTGTTTCTCTATTTTTTTATATGATAAAAAAGCTGTCTTCTTTAATTAACTTGTCTGAAAAGTCGTTAAATTGTTATCTAAATATAATGAATGGTTACCTGTGCCTCTGGATCCCGTTCAGAGTGGTCAGAATCGCTACCCTGCGAGTCATAATCGGACTCGGGCGGCCCTTCCTGTAAACAATCGGCAACCTTCAGGGAATGCATATCGCAAAACAAAACAATGCCTACGAATTACGTGGCGCTCTTGAATTGCAGTCCATGTACAAAGACAACGTTAGAGCGATTGCAGAACTATCATGACCTCAATACAACAAAACGAAATGGGAATTCCGACACGCGAAATCGCCGGAGAAAGTAACACTGTAATACTTTATGCGCCAAAACGAAAGTGCGACCGTCGAGACCACTAGTTAACAACTCACGTTCAACGAGTTATTGTGTTCGATGTCCTGAGAAGCATCTGAATATTCTCCCGAATCGTCGTGCTCCCGTCTTCGTACCACGGACGTCATTTCGGCGTCCTCCCGTGTCACTTGTATAACTTCCAGATTGGCGGCTTAAAATAATACAATTAACTAAAACGAAGCGGCAAACGCGCTGAGTACTTTACAGTAGCGACGGTAAAACCCCCACTAGTTATTAATTAAAATGCAATAAAAGAACGTCAAAACAAGCACGGGGATCTAGCAGCCATAAAAAATATATTCCATTTCACGTAATCTTAATAATCTTAACAGCTATCCTACTTGGTTCTAAATCTGGAAATTCTGAAAATACATAATTTTCTAGTCTTTTCTACCAAATAACAAACAAATTTCTATGAACTTTATGAGTAATAGAAAATAAAACAGTAAAAGTTTTCGGCTTCTCAAAAGCTTTTTTTAGAAAAGTCTTGGTTTTTAATTTTTTTACGTGGACTGAAAAATTGTTACAAATTTTAAATGTGGCAATTTATAAACTCATACGACTCATAGATTAATCCATTTTGAATGAGCCTGTGACTACAGTGTACAACTTTTGGATGGAAACACGAGAAGGTGTATAATTTAATAATTATTTGGTGTTTCTTGGGACGCTAAAACCATGTGTATAATAATTAAATATAACAATGGTGGCCTATTAACGTATAGCATCGATGAAAGTGCGCACGTATTAGAAAATGAAAATAAGTCTTAATGTGTCTTCTCGATATCTTGTTGATCAGTGCTTCCTGTCTCATCTCATCTCACTTCATTCAATTCAGATCAGATCGTACCACTTGGTATTTTATTGAGTTATGCATACCTTGGCTTTTGTGGCAAAGGATTTCTTGAAGAAGGCTTTGATCCCTTTGCTAATTAAATGGAAGATAAAAATTCATTTAAATACAAGGGACTTTTGGCGGGAACGCGAGGAGTGAAGTTGTGTGATTTGTTTTATTTTGTCTATTTACCGTTTCTTCTGCTTTAAATGTGTAATAACGGTGGTTTATTAACTGTTTAGTATCTGTGAAAGTACACAAATGTGGGAAAATGAAACAAAGCCGCTGAACGTAACTTCTCGGGATCCTCCAAAAAGTCCACTGAAAAAGTCTCAGTAAATCATCTCATCTCATTTCATTTCATAACATCATTTTTCACATAATATATATAAAAGTTTTGATTCAAATTAAAATAAGACTTGACCTAAAAATCTTAGTTACCAGGTCATAAAATCCCTTAAAAAAACTCATCTAGACGTTTACATGTTTTACATACGGTACCGGTAAAATGGGGCGATTAGGGATTGAGAGGCGAATCGGGAAAAAACCGGGAAAATCTTTCGACGCTCAATATAAGTTTTATATTCGTTGCAAAATCTTCCATTTTTTGTAGTTTCATAGTAGAATGTTGAAAGTTCACGAAACAACTCTGAATATGCATGATAATAGCTGCTGACTTATAAAAAATTGCGTTTCAAATTAACTTCCTGTGGTGGTAATTATTTTAGTGCTAGAAACTTTGCTCTCTTTTATTTATTTGATAATAATAGAAGACGACTATGATTTATAAACGTTATCTAGTGTTTGAACCAGCATATATATTAAAGGTAAGTCTCAGTTGTTATTGGTTTTAATGTATTTGATTAAATAAAAATACATGTAAAAATCTGTTGTTTTTGGGGATATTGGGGACGTCTTAGGTATAAATAACAACGAAAAAGGGGTCAATTGGGATGAGAATACGTGAAATGGAAATGACCTAAGTATAAATAGGTACAGGTTTGTAGGGTTGTCTATGTAGTTATAACAATATTTTTTAAATTTGTTGGTAAAAATCTAGTTTATTCGAAGCGAAATTGGGAATAAGTCTTTAGTTGAAATAGATAAGCAATTTAATATAAGTAAGTCGCAGCATAAGCAAAAAAACTAAGATAAAGCTCATGAGAACCCTTATCTTCTCCATATTCTTGTACGCTTCTGAGACGTGGACCCTCAAGGGCCGTACCCGATCGAGAATTGACGCATTTGAAATGTGGTGTTGGCGCAAAATGTTGGGCGTATCATGGACGGAGCGCCGAACAAATGTGTCAATTCTCGAGGAGCTAAACGTCAAGACCCGTCTATCTGCAATTTGTATGCAGCGTCTCCTCAAGTACTTCGGACACGTGGCCCGACAAAATCCTGAGAACTTGGAAAAATTAATAGTTGTAGGTCACGTGGAAGGAAAGAGAAGTCGAGGAAGATTGCCAACCAGGTGGACGGACATTATCAGGGAAGCCACAAACACCAGCGTCCCGGGCGCCATTAAGCAGGCCGAATGCAGGCAGCATTGGAGGAAGCTGGTGCAAAAACTGGACCAAGGTGGTCACGACCCTCAGTAATGAGGAAACGACAGAGAAGAAGAAGAAGTCGATTTTGCAGAGACATGTAACAAGATCAATGAAATCTCAAGGTGGACAAAAATGTCTAAGTAATACATAATAAAATATTTAATATTTGTTCAGAGTGGGGGTATTCATCTGATTAATCCATGGAATAACCGACACACCTAATCTCTTAACCCAGATAGAAATATTAGCCCCTAAGTACTTACCAAGAACGGAGAAATATAAACCGTTTCTAAGAAAGCCTACTATATATTATTATGTATAAATAAATATATATATATATATATATATTGTTGTTAATGCACTGTCGATTGCACCTATAATTGAGGTGATGTCTGCCATGTAATTTTGTCAGTTTTTCAATTTTTTTTATTGATGATCACTTTGTTGGTGCAACTAAATAAATAAATTAATTAAAACTATATATAAAAATAAAAGTAGTGCCAACCCTAGCAAATTTCTCATTTCGTCCCAATTAACCGCAATTTTCGGGTAAATAGGGATTACACCTATTTTTGCATTTTTTGCTTAAACTGGAATGCTAGTTGCATAATTTTAAATTAGACAACAAAGATGCCCCCAAGACTCAATCATTTTGATCCTGATATAGCATTATATACATCAACAATTACCTTAAAATTGCTCATAAAGTTGGAATTTGTCCCTAATCGCCCCATTTTACGGTACCCTATATGTTTTTACATTTATTGACATACATATGCATGCACATAGAATTTATTCGAGAAGCATGCATATTGAGGATATTGTCCGTATGTACTTGTGTGAAGTTAATTTTACATAAATAATAAATTATTTCGTAAATATTTAGTGCATTATCTATGATGTTAATAAATAAGAATAAGTATCTTTCTGATTAAAGAACATAAATACTAAAGGATACATACAAACTACATTAAACTAAATAGGAACACAATGGAAAAGTAAGAAACATTTGTTTTGAAATAGCACACTGAGACAATCGACAAAGCTGATCGTACGTACTTCGTCTTGATTTTAATACTTCATTTATTTATTTTTAAGTACTAAGAAAGCAGATTTGGATGATGCGAAAACTTGTAACTTACTGGCCAAAGGTATTTTGGAGTTGTACGAACCACCATTGACAACAATAAACACTCATTTGAAGGAATTAACGTAAGTACCAGTACCTGCTGTGGGTGTTGTAAACGGCGACCGTCAGATAAACCAGAAAACGGGCAGCAGAATTCCCTGATTATTTTACTTGTACACTTTGATGTATCCTACATTCAAAACCTACCCCATGGATTGTTACCGGCATTCCCACAGCTTCAAACTTGATGCAATTATGTCGGCATAAGACGTCATTTATCTGATGTTAAGCTACAGCAAAAAAACTGCATCTTTTGTTAGATTGATTTTCAAAACTGCATTCTCAGACCTAATAACAACTGCGCCTAATATATCACAATACATAGCTTCCAAGGCAAATCATAAAAAATATATTTTAAGTAATGAGTAGTGGAATTATAATGTACTATGAAATGCAAGTTAGCTAGTTACTTAAAATTAGTTTTAAGCAAGCATAATTGCTTGCATATAACTAAGTTTTAATAAACTGAAATCTTTTTAACCAAATGCAACATACACTTAGGATGTACGTAGTTTTTTTTTTGTAAACCAATATACTGTTTACTGTAATATTGTATTTACAATATTTTTACTGGTGGTAGGACCTCTTGTGAGTCCGCATGGGTAGGTACAACCAACCTGCCTATTTCTACTGTGAAGCAGTAATGCGTTTGGGATTGAAGGGCGGGGCAGCCATTGTAACTATACTGAGACCTTAGAACTCATATCACAAGGTGAGTGGCGGCATTTACATTGTAGATGTCTATAGGCTCCGGTAACCACTTAAGTCTAATCACCAGTAACCACTTAAGTCGTGTTAAGTCATCCACCCACATATGCAATAAAAAAAAACTACATCTATAAAACTATACAAATGGGGTGTGTTGTGGACTCGTACTGGCAAGTATTAGCACCCTGCTCACTTCTGCCTGACTAAAAAAAACCACAATGACTATCAATTTATTTGTCATATTGATGGGTGAACAGGCTTACGAAAACCATCTTTATGTATGAAATATTATATATTTCTCAATTGATAGTAATGCAAATTCTAATTTTTAACTGTTGGATTGAGGCCAGCAATTGGTTCCTTTAATAGTAGTATATAATGTGTATTTTTTTCTTAAAAATCTGTGTTTTCAGGGAAAAGCAAGATGCTATACACAACACAATAAAATTTGAGAGGCAAAAGCTAGAAGATATACAGAATGATGCAATGCTGGATGCAATGGTTAGTTTTTCATAACGAAAGTCATTGACCACTGGTTTTTTAAATTGCATAAATGTAAATGAGGTCACCTGGTGTTATGGCCACTTCGAAAACCCGGCACGACACAAGAACCCTCTCATCGTGGCCGCTGGTAACTACATTCCCGATCCAGTGGACAGAATGGAAAGCAGTCGACGTCGCCCAAAACACTAATTTCGGATTCTCCCTATCTACTAACGGAGCTTTTAGGTACCTCAAGCACTGGTCATCGTAAAGTAACCTACAGACACAGCCCACTGAGCTTCTTGCCGGATCTTCTTAGTGGGTCGCGTTTCCGATCTGGTGGTAGATTCTGCGAAGCACGGCTCTTGCTGGGGTTCGTGTTAGCAACATCGTCAGGTTTAAGCCCCATGAGCTCACCTACTTCTTAAGGTTATGCTGAAATAGCCTCTTAAGGCTATCCATTTAGGTAGGAAAAAAAAAGGTGTTACTTATTGGAACCCATTTACATCACAATGTGAATCCCATTATCCACCTGTGGATGTGAGTTTCAAATTCTTAATTCTGTTGTATAATGGTTAACCCATCATGCATCTAATTTTACTAATTTTATTTTCTAATCTTACAGAAACAAATGAACATAAAGTCCTTCAAAATAAATAATGCCAAATAAATTCTTTGGCATTAGTTCACATTTATCTTTTTTACTGTTTGATTAGCTGAATATTAGCATTTTATGGAAAAATCATTATAATTATGTTCCAGTTTTTTATTTTATTCTTATTATAGTTTATGGTTCACCAGATACTGTGTAACGATTATATTCACACAATAAAAATTAATTTAATTAGATAATATTAGATCATTTCTACTTTCAGTTAGCCGATATTGCAACAAACAGAGAAAAACTATTAACCATATCAAATTCAATGATGGTACTACATAAAAGAGTGCAATCGTTACAGGTTTGTCATTTTTTTTAATATGATCATAACATGCATAATGGCTATTGCTTGGTTTGTATCTTCACTCTGGAAAAGTTTTTTGGATGACAATAATACGCCATTGAAACTGCTGCAAAATGGGGTTTCTATGGAATATGCTATATTTGAACAAACACATTATGGTGCAGGTGCTTATCAAATTTAACTTTACAGGAAAAGAAATGTGGAAAATAGAGATTAGCATAATGTCCATTGATAGAGCCCCTTAAAGCTACTTAAGTTACAAGTCTACATGCATTCTTCATATAAATTCCTTTCTCTGTAATACAATGTACCAAAATCGCATCGATTACTAAGATATCTGTCTCATTGTCTATTGCATTAAAAATGGAAAGATATAAGTATTTGGCCCAACCTCAAACTTGTCAAATCACAAAATATAAATTACTATAATGGTGACTTCAACCATGCAATGAATTTATCGTCTAATTTACTCAAAAAAGTTAATATGTCTTAATTTTCAGGTCAGGGCAGCCAATGTAGAAAAAGCAGCTAACACTAGAGCTGCTACCAGTAAACATACAAGTAATTAAATCTTATACAAGTGACAGTAACAAAGTGTCCTATAAATAAATAAGTCAGTGAGTCCTACCCTGTGCAGTAATTAAGGCAATCATTTTTTTTATTTATTGCTTAGATGGATAGACGAGCTCACAGCCCACCTGGTGTTAAGTGGTTACTGGAGCCCATAGGCATCTACAACGTAAATGCGCCACCCACCTCGAGATATAAGGATATAAGCTATAATATAATCATGCCATTGGCTGGAGCCCTTTTTATTTGAAGGCACTTAATTCGTTTTGGCGCTAATTCTGGCGCTAAGGAATAACATGTCGAGTTGTGAAAGGCAATTTGGTTTAAGCAACATTTCACTTAATATGCGACATTTATCATTTTATAGTTCGATGGTTTTTAATTTAAATTCAATTATATTTACCACATTCAAATAGCTGAAGAAGTTATGATATTTTTTTCAAATTTTAAACTTTAAACTTTAAATGGATACAGAGTAAAGTTGTAAAAACCTTGCTTAAAGCCTTTCACTCCTCGATGCTATAAATATTTAAATTTACACCATACAGTGATAAAATGGAATTTAAGGGAGTTGATGATTCCATTCCAAAGGAGCCACACTATGAGTGTTAGTAAGACCATACAGCATTCAACATAATAACTCTGTGTTCTCTCAATCACAGTGTTGGTCCTTTTTATTTTCATTGTGGCATTTATAAATCTGCTACAGAAATAAAAAATAAAAAATTCTTTTATAATCATGTAACTTTATTTAATACTTATACGTACATTAATCATACTATATAAGCGAAGTATACAAAAATAATTATTTCTATTCACAATTTTAGCATTTAATATTGAAAATTAAGTTGTAAAATTTTTAAACAATGTAGTAACTATTTTTTTACAAAAATAAACGGGTTTTACTGTTCGATTAGAAATCAACAATCTAAAAAGAATAGAATTTTTTTTCAACATTTAAAGATTTAAATGGTGGTGTTGCCAATCACTGTTTTTAATTAAACATGATTTAGACTTCAAGTTGTTATGTTCCATTATATGAAGTGAATGTCTCATGTATAACAATTGAGACATGGACTATTCAGACACATTATAACGTGCCTTTGTGAAATTATATGGACTTATCTAAATATTAATAACCTAATGCAATAAGCAAGAGAAAAGCTTTTGAAAAAATTAATGTAGTCTGCCCTGCAGAATTTATTCTTCACTCTATGATATTCATATGCATAGGTTTTACTAAATGGCTTCGTTTAGACCGGCTATCTACTCATTCCTAGTGTAGGTAGTTAAATAAAGATGAGGATTTTAGAGTTGTTGAAACATAAATAATTTTTGTCATCAATAATAATAGAAAATCTAACTCACATGATTTCCCATAAATAATAGAATAAATGAGAGTTGTTTTTCGTCCATTCTAAATAGCTCCTAAAATGTGACATCCATTACAAACCTCAACATTCCTTATTGCTGTGATTTGAAGACACAAGTAGATGAAAGTATGTATAAAAAATAATAATACACTCTTGTAATATCCGTTGCGTTAATTTCTTTTAGAGTTACTTTGAATGTTATCTGTGTAAATAAAACCATAATCACCAATTCTTGAAATTATATGCTCATAGTCATCATGAAGATAATAAATCATGTAGGCTCTTTTTTATTAATGTTTTCAAATAACTTAACCTTTTGTAATAAACTAAGTGTAAAATCTAATATAAAAAATATTTTAATGAGATAATATAGAAGACATAATATATTTTTAAGGTACTAATAATTGTACCATTGTTAATAAGTTGTGAACTTAATCTATTTTATAAATTTAATGTTACGTTTTAGTAAAGATATTTGACTTATGTTCTGTTCCAATTTTATTGATGTATTGAAAATATTCTCAAAAGTTCTTGACGCATTTTTCATACATTTTTGCTGATGGCCACTTTATAGTGATCAATAATCAAGTGTTGCAAACATTTAGCTAACACTTACACAATTTTTAGTTACCTATTGGAACAGGCAAGAAGATTCTAAGACTAGTTTTATGTTTGATAGCTGACACAGACAGACAAATGAACTAAACGCATGTAATATATTTACCTTAAATTTTAATATTCAACTGAGAAATCTGAAGTTACCTAAAATGGCACAAAACTTTATTACAAGAGACTTTGTCAATCTAAGTACAGAAAAGTTTTTTTTAATTTTACAATTCAAAATAATAAATAATAGTCTCAGTCTCTTTGGTGTGTTTGTTCATTTGTCTTCAGATATCCAAATTTATTTATAATCATTAAAACTGGCTTTTTCTGTAGCACACCCAGTTCAAGTCTATCTTAATGTAAGGCAACTAGTAAAAGTTTGTTTTAGTAAGTACATTACATGTTCATAAATAAGTTGAATATTTTGGATTTTTCTATAGTAAATAAATTTATTTCCACGTTCATATTGTTTCCTTACACCTGAAATAGGCTTATATAATATTAAAGTTACTTCACGTCAAATACACACGTTCAAAAGGTACCTCAAATTGAAAAATATCCTTCTATAATTTTGAAGACAGCTAAAAGTTAATAACATATATTTATGTACTTACATCACATCTAAGTGATCCGAGATCGCATGTACATATTTAAGGTCTATATATATTTTTTGATACACCAAGGATTTAGTCACTCGATATTTGTTTTATTTCGTTTTAATTCTTCAACTCAATGTACTTAGTTTCGTATTTTTTTAAATTTCTATATTGTTATTATTACAATGATAAACTTCAAATATCCACATTTTCATTGGGTTTGCTTGAATAATGTGTGTGAAAATTAGAAAGTCCATTGATGAGTTTACAATAGACGTATGTAGGTTTAAAATGAAAAATAACAATAACAGCTACATAATAATAATAATTGTATGCAATTAATATTTATATAAATATGGATTATTTGGAAAAAGGTTTTTTTTGTTACTATGAAAATACTTTTATAAATGAGAAGCAGCTAATTCGTAATAAAAAAAATCCTTCACTGTATCAATGGATGGGGTGAGAATGGATAATTAATACGAAACTTTTACTATCTTGTCTTGTGCTTTAAACGTTTTAAAATCCAGACTACATCAATATTTATTAAGTAGGTAAAAAAACTGTTTTGTATTAGAATAAAAGTAACCAAAACTTTGCAGAGATTCAAAAGTTTTTTTCATTTCACAATTATTATTTTTTATTATAACCTAAGTTTTTGACAACTAGTGTTGCCAGTCAAACCCTTGGTACAATTCAAGACGAAACGAATGTGGATTTTTAGTGATAACACAATAGTGTTACCATGTTGATTGGGTGTTTCATCAGGTTAGCTCACGTAAGGGAGGACGGTGAGTACAGAGGACTCAATGCCGGTGCCGCTGTGGCCGCGAGCGATGCGGAAATAGCCTTTCTCGCCCCACGACGTTCCCCAGCTGTTGGCCACGATCTGCGGATAGATATAATTGGTGGTAGGTCTTCTTGTGAGTCCGCATGGGTAGGTACCATCGCTCTGCCTATTTCTGCCGTGAAGCATGCGTTTCGGTTTGAAGGGTGGGACAGCCGTTGTCCTGTTAAAACTGAGACCTTAGAATTCATGTCTCGAGATGGGTGGCGGCATTTACGTTGTAGATGTCTATGGACTTGGGTAACCACTTGAGGTAACCACTTAAGTGGGCAATAAAAAAAATTAAGATCTCATTTGTATCGATGGTACCTTAATAATGGTTTATAAAAACCAAAGTATGCAATACGATATGATTCTAGAAGAGAATGCTCTATCCCTTCCAAACAATACAAGTTCTTTATGTACGTGAACTCAATTAATTACTAAATATAATGGCTTCTCTATCTAGTATGAAATTAGGACGCACCTTAATATTATCCGTATTTCTGGATATATATTTATTTGTTATATTTTTTTATTTGTAATGCAAAAACAATTGATACTCGAATTCAGCTGTCACATCTCACAAACACGTAGTACCTTTGATTTTCGCTAACAGCTCAATTTCACTTGGGCCGCGAGTAAATGAATTAACTTACCCAATATTTATCTTCGGCGTCTTCTCCCCAACCTACGATCCTCACGCTGTGGAGGCCGCGCATCTGCTGATCCCCGTGCCTGGTGTGACGATATATACCTTCTCTGTAGTGGAAGAAATCTTGGTACACCGTCATTATACCTGGAATGGAAGATTGTTTTGTTATCGTCATAACCGCTGATAAAATGCCCACAGCTGGGCATACACACGCCTCATCCACTAGAAGTACAGAATTCATAGAAGGAAATATAGTTTCCGCCGCCCATCGAAACATGAAACATAGACCTTAGTTGTATAGAAATAAAGTGGATTCTTTAAATATTAACAACGGCTTTAAGCCAGAACTAGATAAAATGGGTTCGGTTTGTGCAGCGTGGAGTCGTCCCAAAAACTAGAATATCACAATACACAACATACATTGAAAAGTACTCATTGATAGTACCCGTAAAATAAATTCGTATTGGAAATTTCCTAATATATTGTAAACCGGCAATATAACAAACTCAAGACACCGCGGGGCGTTGACCGCGCGAGTTAGACGATTTTTGGCTTTGTGTTACATTACGTGCTGTGCTATGGCATGCATTGATATTTATTTACGTTTTCGGTAAAGAATCTCTTACGTGACCTAACGTCTACGGAAGTGTGAACGATTGTCTAGATATTCCCTTATTGTTAATTTGAAAAGTGGTCATCGTTATTAAGAATAATTCACTCAGTAAATGATAGTTCTAATTAAATGTCCTTAAGGCAGATGCCTATGCAGCCCCCTTGTTGGTCAGTCTCCGATGCTCATGGACATCATGTCTGCCAGGGACGAAGCCGGGCCCCTACCTACCTCCAATTCAACCTTTAATAATATTTTTGTCAACAAACAAAACTAGTTGATTGCGAAATGTAATTTTCACAATTGACACAAATTCGCTATCAAACATTAAATGATGTTATCTAAATACAGAGAAGCCTTATTTCAATATTGTTGTCTACTTATTTTGAATCATGTGAAATGTACTAGGTTTTTTGATAATGAGTACAGTCTGTGGATCTTAGCCACGTTTTTATTTGTGTACATTTCCAATAAAGTGGAGCATAGCGAAATTCGAATCCCGTCAGGCTTGACCTTGTAATGTAACTGAAGTCTTGAAGTTCATCAATATCAGATTACTTCTGTTCGCTTTGTAACTCAACGGACAAAATCGATTCCATAAATATTAATACTTTTTTTTAGTATAGTAGAATTATTTTGTCCGTGCAGTTTGGGTCATAAAACATAGCCCCGCTAGGGTGGTGAGCATGTTGCGCGGGCGCAACGCCATTATCGATAAAAACAAATGAGTTATCGAAGGCAGGTACACGGCAGCGGGGTGGTATACGAAGGGTTGTGAGACATTGTTATGTTATGAGTCATTTGTGCAAATTATAGTACATTATGTCGAAGAGAAATGTGTTTTTATGCATTCGTTCTCTGAATTTCTTTAGTGACACAATGGCTACTCCTTTGTTTTGTATCAAAACTGCAGAATTTATTCAAAATAATATTTGCACGTGTTGTTATCAACAATGTGTTAAAAAATTTCACTGAAATAAGAATAGTTCTCGATTAGTTACAGAGTGTTAATTTCTGCCGTTCTCGTTAACTTGCTGCGGCGATATGTGGTGTAAGTGTTCGATTAGTGTTATTTCTTTCATTTTTATCACTAGCCCACAAAATGACAAAACTAAATACCTACACTATCGATAAACCTTTTCGACAACAATAATGCGCATCACTATGACCGTCCATAAGGCTCGTAAGTGGAAGAGAGAGCGAAATACTCGTTTCACCGCTCCGATTTTTTATGACTCAAACTGCACGAACAAAATAACTCTACTATAGTAACTAAGACTTATTTTAATCAAGTCAAGTCTTATTTTAATTTTAATTCTTATTTTTATGAAAAATGATATTATGGAGTGAAATTAAATTAAATGAGATGAGACGATATGGGATGAAATATTATCTCAGTAAAATGGTGGTCATTTACTGGGACTTTTTCAGTGGACTTTTTGTAGGATCCCGAGAAGTAACGTCCAGCGGTTTTTGTTTTATTTTCCCAAATTTATGCACTTTCACCGATACTAAACAGTTAATAAATCACCGTTATTTAACCTAAATTAATATAATAACCTATTTAAACCTAAAGAAACACTAAATAGACAAAATAAAACAAATCACACAATTTCACTCCTCGCATTCCCGCCAAAAAGTCTAATTCAGACATAATTGATGCCTGTACAAATAGTGATTCGATTATATTTTCTATCTCTACTGAAGACTTCTTTCCTGAGAAAATTTGATAACCCTAGCAGGCGCAGTGCTTCGCAGAATCTATCACCGATCGGAATCGCAGATCAGATCCGGCGAGAAACTCAGTGGACTGTGTCTATGGGTTAGTTCGTCGAGCTGACGGAAGACTAAGCAAGTTCGACTTGCACTATACCGGAAGCTAAGCGATGCTACGCTAAGCGCTGCGATAGAAATTTGCACTTTGATTGCCATGTTCCATTGCTGTTCTCTATGGGCGACTATGGTCAGTGGGAATCATGTTTGTCTGTATTTTTTATTTATTGCTTAGATGGGTGGACGAGCTCACAGCCCTCCTGGTGTTAAGTGGTTACTGGAGCCCATAAACATCTACGACGTAAATGCGCCACTCACCTTGAGATATAAGTTCTAAGGTCTCAAGTATAGTTACAACGGCTGCCCCACCCTTCAAACCGAAACGCATTACTGCTTCACGGCAGCAATAGGCAGAGTGGTGGTACATACCCGTGCGGACTTGCAAGAGGTTCTACCACCAGTGTATCGAAGGGATGGTCGGAAACTCTGACGAAAAGACGAAAACTCACCCAGCGCAGGTCCCGAAGTCATGATGTCGTACATGATGTCTTCTTCTTTGCTGATGCTGAAGGGAACTCCGACTCTGTACCGCCGGCAGTCATTGCCAATTCTACATTGAGTGACAGCGCCTTCGTAAGGGAAACACTGCTCGCTGACCAAGCTGTCGAAATTAATAAGACGGATATTAAACACTTAAAGTATTTCGGTTAAATCTTTCTTTTCGTTTCTCCTTCTCAATCGTGTTACTATTGACGGAGTGGTGATCGTCATGGAGGAGTCATACTTGACGCGTCTCACGATGTCCCGCCGTCTGTCACTGCTCGAGGTCACCCTACTGCTCTCATTTAGGGGACCTCCCAATGTGGTTTTAAGTTTGTCGGTCCACCGCATTAGCAGTTTTCGTTTGCTATGTTTTATAATATTAATATTATATATTTATATTTAACTATCTATACTAATATATAAATCTATAGTGGTTTTTATGGATGTTTCGTTATAACTACTGAACCTTGCATCCGATCGACTTCAAACTTGGTAACTATGTAGAAAATACATGTACTTAATGGATAGGCTATTATTTATATGAGTGTTGGACTCCCTACACCAGTTGCGGGGACGTTAATGATGAGAATCTATGTGGGAGTGAGAAATAATAATGTTAATTTTAAATGCCCAGCGAAGCGGACGGGTACAGCTAGTATTCCTATATAACTATATTTTATTGTTACTTTGGCCCGTGCCTCAAGGTGCCTCAATGCCCATGGGCTCTGACAGCCATCAGGTAGGTTGCTTATTCTGAAATAAAAAATATGTATATCTTAAATACAACTTACCCGTGTGTCTTGACAAAGTCAAAAGCGATGTCCAGGTTACCGCCGTTGCAACCATGCTGGCCTTTCAAATGACAAGAGAGGAGTGTCTGAGAGCTCATCCTTACGTTTTCAGTTCCAAAAGATTGAATCGAAAATCTGAAAAAAAATACGAGCTTAACTATTGTTGTATAGCACAGGATTGATTTACTCAATTATATTAATACAGGGTGTATGTAAAACGTAACTGTAATAACTGATAATAATATTAATTAACTAAACTCAGACTATCCACCAAATGCCAATATAGAGTGCTCCAATACTTTGGTCATATAGCAATAAAACCCTCTAACAACCTGGAGAGACTCATAGTGAAAGTGGATGGAAGACAATCCAGAGGTCGAAGCCAAAACAGATGGAGTGACCAAGTCCGAGCATCTAGACATGAGACTGAGCCACGCACTTCACTGTGCCACTGAACGAAATAAGTGGCTACAAATTACAAAAAAAGGTCACAGGCGGGCGCATCACGATGCTCAACAATGAGCAATCGACTGAAGGAAGAGGAGGAGAAAGTCAGTTCTAATTTAATGAGTCCAAGACTTAGGTCTGTAGCTTAGTGAGTTTTTTAACGTTCTCGATCGTGTAAAAGTTAACTCAAATTTGTATGGAATTAGAACAGCGCCCCTAGCGGCAAACGTAGGGAAGCTGAAAAAAGAGAGAGAGAGAGAGAAAGAAAGAGAGAAGTTAAAAGGCTTGCCCTAAGCTGAGGATACGAGCCCTTGAGGCCGTCGATTCTGTGTCATCCACTAGACCAAGGATGAACAACACGCGTCCCGCCAAGCATTTCTAAAATTTAATTTATTTTATCGACTTCTTTACTTTTTTTTCTTTTATATTTTTTATTCTAATATTTATTATAAATAAAGTTTCGTAAATTATTAATAAGAGTTAATATATGCGGGGCCCACCAAAAAAAAAATTAAAATTAAAATTGATTAAAAAGCCCATTGATTAAAAAGGTTGCTAGCCCCTGCACTAGACCATTTGCTTTTATTTTCGCAAATTCTCGTCGCGTATACAGCCAGAGCCGAGGCTCACTTGGCCTAGACCGAGGAATCGATTACTTAACAGGTTTATAATGATATCGATTTATAAGATTAAAATCCTGTTTCGTGTGTAATCGGCTGAGACACACGCAGCCGTAGGTTCATGTTATCATCCGTGAAACACGCGATATCGCGGAGTCAAATTACTTTATGATATAATCTTTTTATTTTTATTGCTTAGATGGGTGGACGAACTCACAGCCCACCTGGTGTTAAGTGGTTACTGGAGCCCATAGACATTTACGACGTAAATGCGCCACCCACCTTGAGATATAAGTTCTAAGGCCTCAAGTATAGTTA
This sequence comes from Bombyx mandarina, assembly GCF_030267445.1. NCBI lineage: Eukaryota > Metazoa > Arthropoda > Insecta > Lepidoptera > Bombycidae > Bombyx > Bombyx mandarina. The sequence goes on from NC_143226.1 coordinate 10,816,794, forward strand.
CAACGGCTGCCCCACCCTTCAACCGAAACGCATTGCTGCTTCAAGGGTGGTGGTACCTACCCGCGCGGACTTCCAAGAGGTCCTACCACCAGTAAGGCTAACCCCCAGTAAATCTAAGCATTGACAACGCAACGAAATATGTAATGTTACTTATAGCGATGTTGTATTTTCGAAGTCCTTACCTATCGCCGACAATGCTGGCAATGGACACGGCCCAATCAGACCCGCACCAGCCCTGGTCGGCTATGGGACTGATGTATCCGTACCATTCTCGTCTGGCGTCAAACTCATCTGGATACTGGCCGTCCTTGCTGTAGCTGATAACGGTCACGTTCAACGGGAATGTTCCTGTGATGGACAATTATCTAATTTATAAGAATGGTCATATTCATGGTATTTAATAATGTGTGTCATAGGAATGAGCCGAAATTTTGCTAAGTTGTGGGTAGGCGAGAATTAGTTTTGGGGACAATATCAAAAACCTATTTAAGGACAAGTTCAGCGTTTTAGGTTAAAATATTGTCTAAACTTAGGTGCCATATGTGCGACGCATGATACAGATATGAGACCCGTCTCGTAATAGCCTCCTCATCACCTGTCCATAGCTAAACATATGTGCCATGCATGATACAGATGTGAGACCCCTCTCGTAATAGCCTCCTCATCACCTGTCCATAGCTAAACATATGTGCCATGCATGATACAGATGTGAGACCCCTCTCGTAATAGCCTCCTTCCTAATCGTCTGTCCATAGCAGTCTCCATGTAAATTTCTGGTCAACAAACTGCTCTACTTGAAACTTGGTATACTATACTGTATTAATTTTGATTCATTGGTGGGCGAGCACTCTCAACTTGGCACAACATATTTAAGCCTTGAATAAATCACTCATTTTGGTCTAACGTTCCGGAAACCCGTTATTAAAATACAACTTAGACGCTGGCGTTACTGTTAGGTACATAACTATTAGGCGATGGGGAAATAGTTGCGCTTCTATCTTTGGTATCCTTATTGAGTCTTTGACGTTATTTGTCAAGATGAACAGAAAGTTCGTATTAAAATCAAATCAAATCAAATCAAAAAAAAATTATTCAACATAAATGAAAGTACATACTTGTTGAACGTCAAAAGAACTACCGCCAATTCACAAGAACTAGCCTCCGTCCTGAGAAGAATTGGCAAGAAACTCAGCGGGCATGTCTTTTTTTTTTTTTTTTTAAATATGAAATTATTATTTATTTATTTTTTAATATTAGATTATTATTTTTTTAAATATGAATTTTTTACAATGAGTATTATAACGTAACAATTACTACGATATTGAAATGCCCGGAGCGAGCAACTCATTCCCACTTTGTGCAATCTTCTAGATACTCATTGACTTTATAGTAAGCTTTATTGCACAGATGTTCTTTAATAGTTTTCTTAAACCTATGTATATGTAGGTTCTGAACATCTTGTGGGATGTTGTTGTACAGGCGCACAGACAAATGTGCACACGAAATGCACAGAAAAAATGTGCGTCACTAGAAATTCAGCACAAAAATGTCCTCGCTAAATTGTAAAGCAATACGCAACGGCAGTAGTAGCATCGTGACATGATCACCAATAAGCACGAACGTAACAGCATCACGAATTGAATCTATGCCTAATACTTCTACAGTTAAACTTCTGCAAGCCCACTGAGTTTCTCGCCGGTTCATCTCAGTAGGTCGCGATTCCGATCAGGCAGTTAGATTCTGCGAAGCACTGCTCTTGGTAGGACTAGCGTTAGTAAATTCTATAAGGTTGAGCCCGTGAGCTCACCTATCCGTCCGCCCGTAGCTGGAATAGCCCCTACCAGCGTATAGCTAGGAAAAAAATCTTCTGTTAATCTTCAAGTTTACTAGTGTCATGAATATGGGGGGTTAATCATCAATCAGAGATTGCGAAACTCATGCTCTGCGTGATAAAAACAAAAGTATTACTAATCTAAAGCGCCGTCTGAAGAAAGTGGATAAGCCTTCATCTCGACTTTCATTTAGTGAAAGTGAGTAACTTAACGCAAGGACCGCAATGTATTGTGCATTCGTTTTGCTTTCAAATCGATATATCGTCTTCTCGCATTAAAACTGTACAATCTCAAAACTTACTAATTTTACAGGAGAGCGTTTTAAAGGTTCAACATGTGGTATTTTTAATATTAATCATCTTTGCAGCATTTATTTTTACCAGTTACATTATCTGTCTTTTAAAGTAAGATAAAATTATGTATTAATTTTGTTAATAGTCGTCAGAGCATAGGTAAGCTAAAAACTAAAAACTAAACTACGCTCTTTTAACAGTATTTATGAGAAAAATACTGGTGATAAAAAATGTTTCCGCATATTATCTCAATTTCACTTTTACTGCGAAAAGATGATATAACCCGGTCGAGCTATCTACACTTGACCTTGACCTCCAATTGGCGCCGACGCATATCTAGGCTATCTCTTCTGGTGAATTTTTATATTGTTGTTGATATACATATGAACCCTTGAACCTGGGTCCTTGGACAGAGATTACAGACACGTGTCGTGGAACCGACCATTGCTGGAGTAGACGGGTCTTGAGTGGAGACGGGGCATCGGTAAATGTATTGTCTTTATAGCGGCCGGCAAGAAATTGATGACCGGTCTGGTGGAAATTGGGAGAGAACTATGTGCAGCAGTGAAAGACTGTGGGCTGATTGATGAAGATGGTGACAGACACATCAGGACCTTACATTTAGACAGGAATAGTGGTAACTAACTACCCGTACGAATTTAAATATACCTCTAGTAAATAACAATGCACTTTATTAATGCGTAATTTAACGAGGTCGGATAATAGGTAACATATGGGTGGACGAGCTCACAGCCCACCTGGTGTTAAGTGGTTACTGGAGCCCATAGATATCTACAACGTAAATGCGCCACCCACCTCGAGATGTAAGTTCTAAGGTCTCAGTATAGTTACAACGGCTGCCCCACCCTTCGAACCGAAACGCATTACTGCTTCACGGCGGAAATAGGCGGGGCGGTGGTACCTACCCGTGCGGACTCACAAGAGGTCCTACCACCAGTTAAAAATCTATCTAGTTTATTAGTAAATTTTTAGACGCCATCAAACTTTGTAAATGCTTTGCCTGTAAATTATTTTGTTTATTAGCGCCCAAATGATTTACGATCGCTCACAATAATACAAGTTTCTGTCGCACATTCGTTGTGATTTGTGTCGCTTTACCACGTAATAGTGATTTATATTATTTTCCCCCAGAACATAATTCTTTTAGAATCGATTTCGGGTTTAATGGCCTTTTGATGTGACCTATAGGTAGAGCCGAATCGAATCTGTTCATATATGTACATCCTTTTTAAAAATCAATTATCATTAACTAAGTTTTATCCAAAAAAAAAAAAAAACTTTGGTCCGACCAGATCTCCGAGCAAACCAGCGGACCACTTAGCGCTGCACTACACCAGGCAACTGACCGGAACCGATGGAGGCTGACAGTAGACAAGCTAAAACGGAGTCACGATCCTCAGCAATGAGGGAGCGATGGAGAAGAAGAAGTTTTATCTTATTGTGACTAGATTTGACAATGAATATTACAAAATTTTCAAGTTTACGTACTTATTGTAAACTAAAGAGAAATGTTATATCAGGTCTCTCTGCTCATAATTTTTGTTGAGTCTCTTGAGATGATATAGGATTTTATGACTGCTGTTTAATTAGTCAATACTTAATCTGCGCGAACTTACACGTGTATATAGAATGTTCGGAATCCAAGTCTTTTTCAATCTAAGCAACGAGCCAATTTAGAAATAAATGAAAATAGGTACTCTTACTGCTTAAACACTTTACTGGTAGTAGGACCTCTTATGAGTCCGCACGGGTAGGTACCACCACCCCGCCTATTTCTACCGTGAAGCAGCAATGCGTTTCGGTTTGAAGGGCGGGGCAGCCGTATATATATAACTATACTGAGACCTTAGAACTATATCTCAAGATGGGTGGTGCATTTACGTTGTAGATGTCTATGGGCTCCAGTGACCACTTAGCACCAGGTGGGCTGTGAGCTCGTCCACCCATCTAAGCAATAATAATTTAAAAAAAACTTAAGTTCAAATTACCTCCTGAAACTATGCGTTCTCAGAGCTTTCTTTTTATTTTTTCATTACCTACGAGTAATCGTTTTTTTCCTACCTAAGCTGGTAACCTAGAAGATTATGTCTGCGTAACTGAACGAGTAAGTGAGCTCACGGTGCTCAAACTGGAAGTGTTTCTAACACTGGCCCTAGCAAGAGCAGTGCTTCGCAGAATCTACCACCGGATCGGAAACGCGACCCACTGAGAAGATCCGGCGAGAAACTCAGTGGGCTCGGGACGTTATTAAAACTAGCCTTAGTAAGACAGCACTCCAGTAACCGTATCAACTATACAGCAAATCAATATGTGCATTATTTGTATACGTATTGTTTTCGTCAACATTTCGCCCCCGATACAAAACGAATACTAAATTTGCGACTCCAAATTATACATATGCAGAACGATTGTCCCATGACATTTATAAACACGTTTCCCCAATGAAGCATCAGCATTATCTTACTCGCTAAAAACTTGAATTATTTGCCTGCATTAATTTTATTTATAGCTTAGTTTAAAAATTTCAAATGCCGACTAAAGTGTTCACCGGTGAAGCAGCAACTTATAATAATACATAAAACAAATCAAATCAAATCAAATAAATAAAAAAAATTCTTCTTTTTATTCAACATAAATGAAAGTACACACTTGTTGAACGTCAAAAAGAACTATCGCCAATTCACAAAAACTAGCCTCCGTCCCGAGAAGAACTGGCAAGAAATTCAGCGGGCATGTCGTTTTTTTTTTAAATATTTGATTTTTTAAATATTATTTTTTAAAAGATGTATTATAACGTAACAGTTATTGCAATATTGAAATGCCCGGAGCGAGCAACTCATAATAATAATAAAATAGTAAGAGATTTATTCTGTCGTGAAGCATTTTCGGATTGAAGTTTGAAAGTCTTTATGCAATATATCTGTGACTTTAATGTCTTAGGTTTGGTGTACACACTGACAATGAGTCGAGTCGCGTAAATCAGAGAGCCTCTCTTGGAATCAGAATGAAGCCGCAGCGTACTAAACTTTTTTTCCTACCTATGCTGATAGCCTTGAGAGGCTATTCCAGCTTCGCCCTAACATGTAGGTGAGCTCACGGCTCAAACCGGAATGATGTTAGCATTGGTCCTAGCAAGAATAGTGCTTCGCAGAATCTCCCACCGGATCGGAAAGGCGACCCACTGAGAAGATCCGGCGAGAAACTCAGTGTGATGTGTCTGTGGGTTAATTTACTCGCCCAGCCATTCGTCGCAAGCGTTGAGTTCGACGAGAACGATGACCGGTGCTTGGAGTACCTAAAAGCACCGTTAGTGGATCGGGAGGATCCGAAATGACGTGACATTCCCGCCTGGTATTATTATGGTTATAATATAGTTGTTACCGTTGTACATAGACATGGTAACGTGAATGCTTCCACCCACCTCAAGATATGAGGTTGAAGCCTTAATTACGGTCGTTAAGCCCTTTAAGCCGTAGCGCATGACTGCTTTGTGGCAGGATATGACGGAGATCGTCGTCGAGCCCTTCGTCGCAAGCGACGGGTTCGACGAGGACAGTGACCGATGCTTGTGGTACCTAACAGCACCGTTAATGGATCGTACTAAATTACAAGCTCACCAAGTTTATATATTAGTCCGTCTTTGAGTTTCTTCTCGTTGAACTCGGGGTAGGTTGTAGCTTTCCAAGTGGTCCCTTGTTGGTTAACGTCGTTCACCAGGTCCTCGCTCATCATGCACGTGTCTTGAGTGCACGACCAATACGCGTTGTTGTCATTATCGACCTTACATGTACTGGAACAAGGTATACTATTATGTATTTCAGGTAATGACGTAACAAAAATCTAAAGGGTTACAGTCTGCAATGGTCCCGTCAATCGTCGAAGTCGTCGTGGCCTAATAAGACGTTTGGTGCATTCGTATCTACCGATGCAACGGTGTTCGAATCCCGCAGGCGGGTACCAATTTTTCTAATGAAATACGTACTTAACAAATGTTCACGATTGACTTCCACGGTGAAAGAATAACATCGTGCAATAAAAATCAAACGCGCAAAATTATAATTTGTGTAAAATTACTGGTGGTAGGACCTCTTGCGAGTCCGTACGGTTAGATACCACCACTCTGCCTATTTCTGCCGTGAAGTCACCCGCGGTATGACAATAACCGTCGGTAACATCGCGGGACTCAGCTAGTATATAATATTTTTGATATTACATATATCTAGGGGTGAACTGTTGTTTGATTTAAGCAACATTTCGCTTTATACGCGACATTTATCTTTGTAATTAAAGGTCCGTTTAGTATTAGCATCAAGAAGTTTGATGTTTTTAATTGAACTTCAATTAAGTTTACCCCATTCTAATAGATGCAGATAATTTTTTCATGTTCTATTTTGCAAATTTTAAACTTTGTCGTTCTCCTGTAAAATTGCAAAAATGTCGCTTAACCAAAGAGCCTGTCACGCCTCGATTTAAATTACTTTTTGATAAAAGCAAAGGAAACTCAGTTGAATAGATACCCAATTGAATTGAATGATTTGTTTTCATGAAACGTAAAAGTGTTTTGGGGGTGGACGACAAAAGGAAGTTTTTTTTTATTGCTTAAATGGATGGACGAGCTCACAGCCCACCTGATGTTAAGTGGTTACTGGAGCCCATAGACATCTACAACGTAAATGCGCCACCCACCTCGAGATATAAGTTCTAAGGTCTCAGTATAGTTACGACGGCCACCCCACCCTTCGAACCGAAATGCATTACTTCTTCACGGCGGAAATAGCGGAATCTTCCACCGAGCGGGTGATATTGCTCGGTAGACCGACGGTCCGAATGTCGTTGTTTGGAACTTGTATACAGGTTGTCCCAGAAAGAATATATAATCCTGACACACCTCATAGTAGAGCTACTGGGGACTCAAAAAAATTTTTTCTCAGGTAGTACCCAAATTACGTACTTTAAAAAAAATTGATGTTTTCCGTACTTGCTGTGCGTTTCTGGAATACGCAACAACTAAAAACCCATAGGGTTTTTTGGTGTTATAATATTCTACGTGTACTATATTGAAGAATATGCAGGAAATCGTATGAGTAGCTAGTGTAATTTTTTATAAAAGTTAATCTGACCTAAAATTTTAATCTTCAAATTTGATATTTTTTCTTTATTTTTAATTTGGGTACTACCTAAGAAATATATTTTTTTATTTCTTATTTTGAGTCCCCAATAGCTCCACTATTAGGTGTTTCAGGATTATCCTTTCTTTCTGGGACACCCTGTATATGCAAGCTTATCTTGAAAATGTCTTAAGAATGATTCAGGCATCTGCCAAATACCTTGAGTTGTATGATAGCTATTATCACAGTATTTATTTATTTATTACGAGTTAATCCTTGCACAAAGCAATTCAAACTTGTACGTATTAGGACAGTGAGTTTGCTCATCTACTATAGAACAGATTGCTAGATAAAAATGTCCTTGTCAATCCAGCGCGATCGCGTCTAGCAACTCTATTATTAACTGTACATTAACTGAGGTGTCCTTCAATGAAACAATTAAAATTAACGCATACGAAACTGATCTCACCATTATAATTGCTAGTTGTGTCCTAATTAGAACAATTAGTAGCAACTGAAAACAGTTCAACGCAATTCAATTTAGCGTTTGCCGTGGCCTTGGGTTGGCCGTCAAATGTGTCTGTCGTGCGAGAAATGGCTGGTTGGTTCGAGAATGTGTAGATTATTAAGCTTTGTAAGCAATTTTTTTTTTGCTTAAATGGGTGGGCGAACTCACAGCCCACCTGGTGTTAAGTGGTTACTGGAGCCCATTGACGGCTACAACGTAAATGCGCCACTCAACTTGAGATATAAGCTCTAAGGTCTCAAGTATAGTTACAACGGCTCCCCACCCTTCAAACCGAAACGCATAACTGCTTCACGACAGAAATTGGCAGGGTAGTGGTACCTACCCGTGCGGATTCACTAGAGGTCCTATCACCAGTAATTACGCAAATTATAATTTATATCATATTATTTTAATAGTACATTGACCACCGCCTTACCTATTTCTGCCATGAAGCAGTAATGTGTTTCGGTCTAATGGGTAGGGCAGCCGTTGTAACTATACTTAGATCTTAAAACTTATATCTCAAGGTGGGTGGCGCATTTACATTGTAGATGTCTATGGGCTCCAGTAACCACTTAACACCATGTGGGCTGTGAGCTCGTCCACGCATCTAAGCAATAAATAATATATTAAAATAACACCAATATCAGTTTTAAAATTCAAGTTTTCTTTTGTATTTTTAAGTACGTTCCGCGAGTTGACGTACCTATTGAAAAAAAAAATTGTAAGTAATTTGTGTCCCGGCATAAAAACTTTAACACCGGTCGTATGGCCACAAACGACTTATACATATTCAAATGGCCTTAAATATCAAACGTAAGCACTGATGTTTCCTAAATGGCTTATGTCATGTTTTCGCGGGGTCAAATATAATTAGCGTGCAAATTGTAATACTGTTGCGGTATGCCAAAATATGAATCTTGCCTAGACTCGCTAAATGCTAGGCGTGGTTCGCTTCTTAAAGCCATTTTTGTAGGTCACGGTTCAGTGGTGTACAGTTCTATCAAATTCGCTTTTGGGAACGATTGGAACGAAGTTCCTTATCGCGCGTTGTGAAAGGGGGCTAGACGGAAAAAATTCTTACGAAAAGTTGTCACGACACTTTTTAGATCCGTCATTCTGACCAATCAACGTGTAGGCGCTTATCGCGTGACATTGCTCGTATCCGATTGGTCCGCGTAATGAGTACAGTTTCTCGAGATATCGTTTCAAAAATAGTAATTTAGTTCATAGTATTGTTTTTTTCTTCTTCATAATGCTGTAATTTATTATTATAACTTTAAAAAAAAAATTATAATTCCTTCACTAATTAATCGAAAGGAACTTCGTTCCATCCGGGTGTCCCTTGACACCTCTGAAGTTTTTTTTTTCTTTTTTTTTTCCTACCTAAGCTGATAGCCTTGAGAGGCTACTTCAGCGGAACCTTAACTAGTAGGTGAGCTCAAGGGGCTCAAACCTGACGACGTTGCTAACACGAACCCTAGCAAGAGTCGTGCTTCGCAGAATCTACCACCGGATCGGAAACGCGACCCACTGAGAAGATCCGGCGAGAAACTCAGTGGGCTTCAAATTCGCAAGAACGAGATACCGATAGGCGTACATACACTTAAATGTGTAAACATAAATAAAACTACTCCCAGCAAACGTCTTGCCTTTAATATTTTCATTATATTGTTATATGTCCGACGTTTCAAATAGGTACTTTATGGTTACTGTGCTTACGAACGACTGAGATGTCGTAAAATTCTGGCAAACTTATGGTACTTTGTCTATTTTTGTCGTGAAGCAGTAATGCGTTTCGGTTTTAAGGGCGATGCAGCCGTTTTACTTGAAAAACTGAGATCTAAGAACTCATGTCTCAAGATCGACGCCGACATTAACTTGGTTGACATCCATGGACTCTTGTGAGGCGGGTCGGCCGTGAGCTCATCCTTTCCGATCTTAGCAATAAATAATAATAAACGGTCTTAATAGTGAACGCGAAACCGTAAAAGTTACGTTGATTAGATCTAAGACTCCCGAAAACCAAACAAAATCTAACATATCAACGTACATTTATAAAAATCTAACATATATTTTCTATAATGACACACGATCTTACATACCATTTGATTTAAATACCTACCATAGCCCGTTGAATTTATAATGTGGATGCCGCCCACATTTGTACATAGCTTAATGACGAAAACAGGTCTTATTCGCCTTAAACCCCATAACCTAGGCTAAGTCACTATCTAAGGCTTAGACACTTTGCCTAACCGACCGTGTTTCTCATTGGGGAGCACTTTGATGAACCTGACATCCCAAACTTAGGCTCGGGTAGATGTTTCTGGATAAATCCAATAGCACTGCGTCGTTTCTTGCGAGATCTCTACTACGCTAATACATACTTTATTTCACGTAACTTTCCTATCCATCATTTTAATGTTGATGTCCTAATAGATTTGTCATTCGTTCTCAATTGATTCGACATTCAATTGTTTCATTACGATTTACTGTCTGCTATTCGAATTTATACTCATTGCAGATGATGCAGTGCATTGCGTAAATATTGGTCACTAGTTGAATGAAATAATCATCTATATCTATACTAATATATAAATCTATAGTGGTTTTTACGGATGTTCCGTTATAACTACTGAAGCATAAATCCGATTGACTTGAAACCTGGTATCCATGTAGAAAATACATGTACTTAATGGATAGGCTAATATTTATATGAGTGTTGGACTCCCTAATAATAATGACAATAAATAATATGGTTAATTTTAAATGCCCAGCGAAGCGGGCGAGTACGGCTAGTCTATACTAATATTATAAAGAGGAAAGATTTGTTTGTTTGTTTGTATTGAATAGGCTCCGAAACTACTGAACCGATTAAAAAAATTCTTTCACTGTTGGAAAGCTACGCTATCCCCGGGTGACATAGGCTATATTTATTATATTTTCAAAAAAAATTGGGATCCTTACTGAAACTCCAATAATGTAAACCAATGTGTAAAAAAATTATCTAAAATTCTTTATATCGCGTGCGCTACTTCCCAAACGAAGCCGGGGCGGGCCGCTAGTAGTTTATAAATTGGTTCGCACGGCTAGATACCGTTGCTTGCAGATTTTTGTTCCCTGATTCTACACCACTTGACGGAAGCTTGTACCTAACTGACATTTCGAAGGCCACAGTCAAGTGTGCAAATAGCAGCTGACCAAATTCGAACCGGTGTATTGTCAATCGATCCCCTGCCTTCGATAGAAAAATATATAGACAAATCCACAGAAATAAATCAAGATATTATTGATATTATTTCTGTGGACAAAGCATACACATCGCATAAACATGAAAAATCATTTGGAAACAGAAAAACAACAGTACTCTTTTGTTAATGATAGTACTTTTCCTAGTACAGTCGAAGATAAAACTTTAAGAGGTAGTTCATTAAATAAACTAAGAAACGCTTTAGATGAATAAGCGTAGGGCGATGACCGGACTTTAGTATCAAAGTTAAAGCTTAGTGTTCATTGTTAAGTGTTTATAGTCATGCTAGGCTACTTATGTGTTTACAACTTGATATTAACATTTGTTTCTTAAACTTAGTAACACTTAGTAACACCGAAAAACTTTATATTCAAAATCCTTTAGTTTTTTGTTGTAACTTTTTTGTTTTTTAGACATATGCGACAATGGCTCACCTGAGATTCAGTGGTTGCAGATTCCACTAACAAAAAATATTGGTGGTTATTAAAACTGTCACGTGTATGAGAATGAGTTTGAAGTCCAGATCGTCGTAAATAATTACATTCCTCACCTACGACGGGGCTCTGCACTCCTAAGGGAGCGGGATTATAATCATATATCCACTTAAACACCCACTTCACTGTTCAAACCCTACAGGGTTAGGATAGAGGCCACTTGAGACAAACTCCACACTCGCATTTTTTTCCCTACCTATGCTGAGAGGTTGAGAGGCTATTTCAGCTTCGACTTGACGTGTTGGTGAGTGAGGTGAGCTCACCGGGCTCTACCCGAAGTGTTTGCTAACACAGGCCCTAGCAAGAGCAGCGCTTCGCAGAATCTACCACTGAATCAGAAACGCGACCCACTGAGAGGATCCGGCGAAAAACTCAGTGAGCTGTGTCTATGGGTTAATTTACTCGTCGAGCCCTTCGATTCAGCGAGGACGGTGACCGGTGCTTGAGGTACCTAAAAACACCGTTAATGGATTGGGAGGATTTGTAATGACGTGTTTGACACTAGCTTAAGTAATGTTCAAACGTATGCAAGTTTTTTAAAGTGTAATTCCGAGCGTGACGGCTGCTATTACTCATAGCGGAATTTCATACAGACTAACTATCGCTGGCGGTCTGCCTTTGCTGCCTACCGCGGGCTCAGAATTGTACCTTAAAACATTACAATAAACTAGTCGCGGAATACGTTTTAGCAGATGATCGATTGACAATATTATTGTCCTTCATACATAAATAAATTTAAAGTGCGGAAGTCATAAAATTACGTCATCTTTGCCGCGAACGAAAAAAAAAAGCGGACTATGGAAACGTGATTTGATGTTTCTTCCAGTTTATTTGATCATTGCTTGTGAATTAACATACGCGAGCCTTGATATTCAAATAATATGTTTTGAAAAATAAAATGTCGTAATGATGAGATGAAACAAGACGCATAACCTGGCCTGCGAATAACCCAAACGATATATTTTCTACGGTTAGTTCTGTTCAGCTAGTTCTGTTCTTTTACTGGTGGTAGGACCTCTTGTGAGTCCGCGCGGGTAGGTACCACCGCCCTGCCTATTTCTGCCGTGAAACAGTAATGCGTTTCGGTTTGAAGGGTGGAGCAGCCGTTGTAACTATACTGAGACCTTAGAACTTATATCTCAGGGCGGGTGCCCCATTTACGTTATAGATGTCTCTGTATATATCTAAAAAGATCTATATATCGATGTAGATATCTAAAAAAAACTAATATCAAGCATGACATAGAACATACATACATCATTTTCACGCGTAAGAACGGTAGGAGGTGCAAAACAATATTTATTAGGAACTAAATGTCGAGAAACGTGTAAATTATTTAAACACTTACGGTGTAATTTTGCATTTGCTCTGAATATTTTAGTTTAATACGACAGAAGGAATAAGGTTATAGTAAAACTTTAGATATTCGGAAGAATTAGTCAATTAATAATTGTTATTTATTAGCTGAGGGGTAGATGCAGAAACGAATGAGTTCACTGCGCAATTAGAAGTAACCAAAAATAAAATAGTAAATAAATGATCAAAACAAAATAAAAATGTATATATTCATATATATAATTATCCAGAACATTGTCTCCTCAGATTGTCTCAACCTGTGATATTAAAGAAACTATTCTATAAAGAAGCTATTCTTGAGTCCTGTTAATTTTTGTGTTTCGACTTTCAATCTATTCTCAACTAACACAAGAGAAGTTCTAATGGTTTCTACAAACAGATATCTATACTGATCTATACTTAATCTATACTTAATATTATAAAGAGGAAAGATTTGTTTGTTTGTTTGTATTGAATAGGCTCCGAAACTATTGAACCGATTTGATAAATTCTTTCACTGTTTGGAAGCTACACTATTCCCGAGTGACATCTTTTTGAAAAAAATTTGGGATCCTATTAAAACTCCAATAATGTAACCCAAGGTGTAAAAAAATTACCTAAACTATTCTTTTCATCGCGTGCCCTACGAAAACTATTGATGATAGAATAAAGTAATGTACTACGACTTTGTAGAATACATTATTGTTTACAAAAAGTGTCGCGGCAATATATGTCTAACTATTATAGTTATTACGCAATAAGTGTTCTTTTATTTAAAAAAAATAAAACAACGTCAAATATCGTTGAAATTTTTGTTAAAGACCCGAGCGGAGCCGGAGAGTGGGGCGCTTGTTGAATATAATTTTGGACAACTCTGAAAGCTCCGACACTACTGAGGCGACAACTTTATTAGGAACGCAAACATAACAAAGCACAAACTTTCTCAAGGTACGCTAATAATTTACGTTCAGACAAGGCCTTCAAACGAGATTGATATGGGTCCGACGTTATATGTTTTTTTTTCCTCTCGAAAGTGTGTCGAGAAAGACCGAGAATCTAGATTGATCGAAGCCGTATTTGTTCAATGCAAAATTTACTTTTCACAGTAATTTAGGTTAGTGCAAGTGATTGATGAGAGTGAAATTAACGCATTCGAGATGGATATCAGCGTATTGAAATCTTGTCGTAAAGGAGATGGTGTGACGTATTATAGATATAAAGACAGGCACTCCTTAGATTAGTGGACGAGCTCATAGCCCACCTGGTATTAACTCGTTACTGGAGAACATAGACATCTACAACATAAATGCCACCACCCACCTTGGGATATGAGTTCTAAGGTCTCAGTATAGTTACAACGACAGACCCACCCTTCAAATCGATCCACATTACTGCGGTGGTAGTAGTACTGGAGTGGTGGTACCTACCCGTGCGGACTCAAAAGAGCTCCTACCACCAGTAATTACGCAAATTATAATTTTGCGGGTTTGATTTTTATTACACGACTAGCGACCCGCCCTCGCTTCGCTTCGGAAACATTAAAACACACATGAAACAAAAAAAATAATAAAAAAAAGTAGCCTATGTTCATCAGGGACAATGTCGGCTTCTAATGGAAAAAGAATTTTTCAAATCGGTCCAGTAGTTTCGGAGCCTATTCGAAACAAACAAACAAACAAATCTTTCCTCTTTATAATATTAGTATAGATGTTATTCATTCACCGTGGAAGTCAATCGTGAAAAATATAAAGCGTGTAAAAAGCGTGGGGTGCATGGTATCAGTAGTTATAAATATTTTATGAACAGATATGAGTAGAAGGGTTATTTTGATAATCTCGTGAAAAGCACGCCACGCTTTTTTTACAATAAAATAATATTTTTTTACACTATTTTTAATTCAAATTTATTAAAATTTATTTTCTATTTAGTAGCTGGATTTTCTATAAAAGCGTATTTTTTTAAATTATTATTTATTTATCATTTTTTAGTTGAATTTAAATTTTTTCAATTTTTTTTTTAAACATTGAATTGTCCTCGGTCCTTAATAAGTATGCCAAATTTCGAGTTAATCCGACGTTTTCAAGGTGTTCAAAATCATGTTCAAAGATTCCGTTACATATTAACATACATACGTCTGAAGCTAATAAAAGCGTATTAAAAACCATTAATTAACGTCTATTATAATCCAATCTCGCGGAATCCACGACTCGCTTGCGACTCATCGAATGATGGCTTGTATCCACAATTACGTGCCTTTGTAAATTTTTCTGCTGTTAGCATTTATATTCTAACAATGTCTGTTCAACAATGACTTCCAATCTAACTTGATTCTGGTGTTTGTGTGGCTGAACAATTCTTGTTTGATTCGATATTTTTTTTAGTGCAGGAAGCGTTCACGACTCATTACAAACGAGCACACGTAATACACCGGTTCGTATTATCAACAGATTGTATATATGACAACAAATGATTCGATTACAGAGAAAATCTAGCATAGCGATTGTAGTCTAGATAAACATGAACTTAATGATTTCTATTAAAAAAAAACACGTGTCGCACTCGGGGACTGCCGCGGTAAAGCTATTGCCTATTTTTATGCAATTATAATTAGACAATAATAATTTAATATTAAAACAATAATAAAATAAGACCGCGCTATATTTTTAAACATTAACAAAAGCAAAACATTAACTGTCCCCTTCACACTCATAAGCTAAGACCGCGCGAGAGAGAGATGAGCAGACTTTTCATGATGTTCATGCAGTGCGACGTCACGCCGCGCGCTTATTCACAAACCTTACACAAGCTCAACGTGTGAATGTGTTGAACGCGAGCTACATTGTAGGCGGAGTGGGGGGTGTTAGGTTTTATTTTCGTTTCGGAATTTCTTGATTCGGTCGCCGCGATAAAGCTCGCGATAAAAGCTATGCAATAGCTTAAAAACATTGGAGATGTAGAACTTAATTTTCCTCAATATCGATACAGGTTTTCACGCGGTGATATCTGTGGGCTCCATTAACCAATAAATATAGATGCGAGAAAATGTCTTACATTTCATAACAAATTATTTAAAACTTTTTCGGGTATTTAGATAACAACATAACCATTTGTTCAAACATTTTTAAAATTCCCCAAGTTTTTGGAATTTCACGATGTGAGGAAACTCCTGAAACTTCAAAACCGTAGTAAGAATCCGTTTTAAAATGGGGTGAAAAATAAAGGCTAAAAAATAGGTGAACCTATAACGAACTTAATCCTGATTTAGAGCCACTCACAACTGTGTTGTTGGTTCGATTTGATTCATTAAATAAAGCCATTAGTTGATAATAAATAACAATGAATTGCGAAAAGATATTTTTAAAGACTTTGATAACCGTTGGTGTCATTCTATTAATCTTAATCTTAATATACCTAGTTTTGCCATAACTACTCAGACAAAGGAAAAAAAATTCTATTGCAATTAACATTTATTACTTTTACAGTGTGTTAGTTTAATACATAAATATAAAACAATTTAAAGTATAAAAAGCTTATTCGAGGTGGTCTCCATTGGCTGCAATACAGTCCTTTAAACGTTGAGGCCAGTTATCAATAGAAGCACGCACTCTTTCCATGGGAAAATTTTTCACTGCCAATCGTACGGATTGTTTTAGGAACTCCAAATTATCATGGCGTTTAGAGCAAGCCGTACTCTCTAAAGCTGACCATAAATCATAATCCAGCATAATTAAGATCGGGACTAGACGACGGCCAGTCTTCAGCTCTGATGAAGTCCGAAATGTTCCATCCAACAAGCCTGGATTGTGCTGCTTTAATGGCAAAATTTATTATTATTTAGTTCAACTAATCTGTAACACGAATTCGATACGAAGTTCGAAGGGTCAGCTAATCATATAGGTACTATTTAAACTACGAACGGAACGTTTCGCATTTTGCACATTGATAAGAATATCCCTATCCTTATCTATACCTAACTATTGAAAAAACTGCTTATTCACTAGAAGCGATTAATTTTTTTTCAAACAACTAGCTGACCCGGCAGAATTCGTAGTGCCTCAAACGATAAATAAAATAACTAAACTTTTGTATAAAATAAACTTAAAACAAAAAAAAGGAATCCGTCCGACGGGGGACACATTAAAGGGAAAACAAAATATGATATTTTTACGATATATTTTATGATATATAATAATGATTTTTTTACCTTTTAAACCTTCTCTGGACTTCCACAAATGATTCAAGACCGAAATTAGCCAAATCGGTCCAGCCATTCTCGAGTTTTAGCGAGACTAACGAACAGCAATTCATTTTTATATATATAGATAGATAATAGATAATGAATAATTCTTTCAACGGAAAAATTATAATAAAAAAGTCCTATTAATACAGGTCGAAGGTTTGAAGTCGTCGTGGCCTAAAGAATAAGACGCCCGGTGCATTCGTATCTTGCGATGCACAGGTTTTCGGATTCCGCAGGCAAGTACCAATTTTTTTAATGAAATACGTGCTTAACAATATTTCATGTTTGACTTCCACGGTGAAGGTATAGCATCGTGTAATAAAAATCAAACCCGCAAAATTATAATTTGCGTAATTACTGGTGGTAGGACATCTTGAGTCCGCACGAGTAGATACCATCACCCTGCCTATTTCGAACGTGAAGCGTTTCGGTTTGAAGGGCGGGGCAGCCGTTGTACTGTTAAAAATGAGACTTAGAACATATGTCTCGAGGTGGGTGGCGGAATTTAGGGGAGGACGGAAGTCCGGCGATTTCCTCATCACCCTAAAAAAAAAAAGTATTATATCTAGAATTAAAACTTGGTTTGTTCGCAAGGACTTGATAAAAAAAAACTTCAACAACTTCGTGAATAAGTGCCTGCGTCAGATTTTGAAAATCTTTTGGCCTGAGAAGATCACTAACAAAGAGCTGTGGAGGATCACCAAGCAGACATCAGTGGAGAAGGAGATCCTTACGCGGAAGTGGCATTGGATTGGTCACAAATTGAGAAAGCCCGATACCCACCTATCAAAGAGAGCACTGACCTGGAAAGTGTCTGGCAAATGGAAGAGAGGCCGCCCCAGAACAACTTGGCGTCGCTCGGTGGAGCAGGAGCTAGGGGTCTTGGGCATGACGTGGGAGTAGCTAGAACAGACTGCCCAAGACCGATGTAAATGGAAAAATTTGATTCGAGCCCTATACCCCAGCAGAGGATAATAGGAAAGAATGATGACCTAGAATTATATCTAGTATTATATCTAGACACATATTCTTAGATTCTAGAATGTACGTCATCTTGTTACGCCTAGGTTTTAAACAATTTGTATTCTCATAGCTCGTCTGATTACGTAACGTGCTCATAGCCTATTTACATAAATTTGCCGGCGTTTCAAATTCAAGTATAAAGTTGCATTGAAATGCTAATACTGTAAACGGAGCCTTGCAAAAATGTTAATACGTTTTCTGAGATGTGTGAAATTTTCATTGTTTCCCCATTTAAAAGGGATATTACCATCTTTCATTATTATTAATTAAATAATGATTTGTTTATAAACGCCTTTGGAGACAGTCAATCGTATGGCCCGCTTGATGATTAACGTGTCACTCCTAAGCATCAGCTGTTTTACGGCCACCAAGGATTCTTTTCAAAGCTCATTTAAGATAGGTATGCTATAGAACCATCTGCTTCTGTGTTTAATAACTTTTACATCATATAAACATAATTAAGTTTTGTATTTAACTGAGCATCTATATATGAATACGTGAAGCAAAAACTTTGTATCCCTTTTTACGAAAATTGCGCGGACGGAGGAGTATGAAATTTTCCACACTTATAGAGAATATAGAGAAGAAGTGCACAACACATTTTTTTTAAATAATGCATAAAAGATACATTATATCAATAAAGAAAACATTACACATACTACCATGTATTTGACACACACAGATATACTCTTTGTTTATTGTCAAACTTTTGTTATTTCTTAAAGTCTATAGTCAAATTGAGAATAGTTTAGTATTGTTTATCTTTAATACTACGAGTATTTGTCTATAGTGTAGTCTTGGCGAAATCTGTAACAATAGGACCATAATAATGTTGAAACTTATAATTTCAATTAATTATAGTCGAATTTCGACTACTGCGGGACCACTAGTGCGTATTTACAATTAAATGATAAAGTATATAACTTGTTTTTATATTGCGTTTTATGATAATTTTAATTCTTAACAGAACAGCATTCTTCCTATCTACATCAAAGAATGAATGATTGTATTCCATCAACGCGGCAGTAATCAGAATCCGTTACCGAGATATGAGGAGTTACATGATCTCTGCTATCTAAAAATTTTTAATAAGTAATAAGATAATATTATTTATTTTATTATTAGTACGAAGGCTATTCGGAGTGAAATGTGATTTTACGTTTTCTGCAAAGCCGTTTGAGATAGAATGAAGGTATAAGCTATAAGTAGTTATAGAGGTGTATTTTCTTTCAAGTATATTAGATACATCAGGAGTTTTTTACTGGTGGTAGGACCTCTTGTAAGTCCGCACGGGTAGGTATCACCACCCTGCCTATTTCTGCCGTGAAGCAGTAGTGCGTTTCGGTTTGAAGGGTGGGGCAGCCGTTGTAACTATACTGAGACCTTAGAACTTATATCTCAAGGTGGGTGGCGCATTTACGTTGTATACGTCTATGGGCTCCAGTAACCACTTAACACCAGGTGCGCTGTGACCCCTCCAACAATAAAAAAGAGTAGCAAACCAGTGATAGGTCACTCACTATCTTATTCATTTCTGCCGCGAAACATTCATAGGTCTCGGTGGGTCAGTAATCTAAATAATAATCCAAATTAAAGTTTGTATGTCATCGTGGCCTAAAAGATAAGGTGGCCGATGATTAGATGTTTACCAGAATTTTTGAAGTTCCTGTGGGCTAAGCAGTGAAACGGCTGACGTATTCCGATAAAAAATAAATAATAGTTGAAAATAACTAAAAAAATACGCTTTTATAGAAAATGCAACTTAAAAATACAAAATAAATTTTAATAAGTTTCAATTAAAAATAGTGTAAGAAAAAATGATTTTATTGTAAAAAAAAAAGCGTTAGGGTGCATGGTATCAATGCTTTTTTTTAACTATTATTTATTTTTCTATCTTTAGTTGAGTTTAAGTTTTTCCAATATTTTTTTTCATTTTTTAAAAAATGTCATCTGAATCAGTCGGGGTAACTTATTCGAGAAATAGGTGATCGGCGCGCCTGGTAGTGTTTCCTTCTTGGTCTTGACGAAGACACTCAGGAAAACAAAAAATCTCTAATCCTGATTATCCTAGTAAGGATAACGGATCAAACTGTTTAAAATATTGAATTGTCATCGGTCCTTAATAAGTTTGCGAAATTTCGAGTTAATCCGACGTTTTGAAGGGGGCTCAAAATCATGTTTAAAGTTTAAAGATTCCGTTACACACTAACATACGTATGAAGCTAATAAAAGCGTATTAAAAAATTAAAAAATTGGCATTGACAGATGCAGAATGTCTTCGAGAATATGAGTGTGAGTTTTAAAATGATGAAGGAAAGATTTGAAATTTGAAAACAAACAAAATAGACCTTATCGTCCGAGTAATAGATTACAAATTATTATATTCAGAGAATCTCTGTCGAACAGTTTCCAATATGAGCTATATGTGCGTCTCTAATTGACATTGAATTCGAGTTTATCGCGTTTTGTCATTTCGTAATATTTATGATTTTTCTAAAATCAATTACATACGTTGTTGATTATATTTATCAACATTTTAATTGAAAATGCGGAGATCGAAGGTTAAAGTTAGTTTATATTATGTTTTCTGGTTTTATAAGTGACTAGCGGCCCGCTCCGGCTCCGCTCGAGTCTTTAACAAAAATTTCAACAATATTTGACGTTGTTTTATTTTTTTAAATAAAAGAACACTTATTGCGTCATAGCTATAATATTTAGACATATGCTGTCGTGACACTTTTTGTAAATAATAATGTGTTCTACAAAGTCGTAGTACATTATTTTATTTTATCGTCAATAGTTTTCGCAGGGCACGCGATGTAAAGAATATTTTAGGTATCTGTAGTGGAATGAATCGAAACGCACACACTTGAGTTCCACGAGAAAAAAACTAGCTACTATCAGTACTAGGCTCCGATAACCACTCACTGCCAGATGTGACATGTACTCACCCAAATATGCATTAAAATAAAAACAATTTTAGGGTTAGCCCTACTGAATTCAGCGGACATGCTTAGCGTTAACGGCAGCGTTCAACCCTCAGACACAGCCCACTGAGTTTCTCGCCGGATCTTCTCAGTGGGTCGCGTTTCCGATCCGGTGGTAGATTCTACCGAGCACTGCTCTTCATAGGGTCAGTGTTAGCAACACCTCCGGTTTGAGCCCCGAGACCTCACCTACACTCTATGGTAACGCTGATATAGCCTCTTAAGGCTATAAGCATAGGTAGGGAAAAAAGGCAGCGTTTTACTTTTTTTTTATTGCTTAGATGGGTGGACGAGCTCACAGTCCACCTGGTGTTAAGTGGTTACCGGAGCCCATAGACATCTACAACGTAAATGCGCCACCCACCTTGAGATATAAGTTCTAAGGTCTCAAGTATAGTTACAACGGCTGCCCCACCCTTCAAACCGAAACGCATTACTGCTTTACGGCAGAAATAGGCAGATTGGTGGTACCTTTTTTTAATTTTTTTATTGCCTTTGTAGGCAGACCGGCATACGGCCCACCTGATAGTGAGTGGTTACCGTCGCCCATGGACTTCAGCAATGCCAAGGGCAGAGCCAAGCCGCTGCCTACCTAAACGCTACCTAGGTAGGCAGGCAAAACCTACCCGCGCGGACTCACAAGAGGTCCTACCATCAGTAATATATATAACCACATAATATATCGCAGAATATATAATCACATCCCTAGCTTAGAGGCGGACGTGCCTCGAAAAAAAACTACGCGGGTGGTCTTCTTACGTCACTGGAAAATTTGGAATCAGATCCCATATATTAGTAAGCCCTCCCAGTACATTATGTATTTTCAAAGCGTACAGAACTACCTTATACTCAAGGGTCCTTGAAATGAGCATTTCGCTTCGGAGTCACGTTCAAAAGCGCTCGTTGTTTTGAAGCAATAAACAAAAGCACAAACAAGACGCTTATTGAATTTTTATCGATATAACGGTAGTCCATTAGTGCGTGAACAACACTGCCCTCTGTGTGCACAATGTGAGTTTTTTAACGTTCTAGATAGCGTAAAAGTTAACTCTAATTTGTATGCAGTTGGAACAGCGCCTCTAGCGGCAAACGTAGGTAAATGTTCCAAATCCATACAAATTTGAGTTAACTTTTACGCTATCGAACGCTAACGTTTTTACCCTTTTTGACAATATCTTTATATTAATACGTGAAGCAAAAACTTTGTATCCCTTTTTTCGAAAATTGCGCGGACGGAGGGCTTTGAAAATTTCTACACTTATAGAGAATATAGAGAAGGAGTGCACAATGCAATTTTTTTTTTAAATAATGCATAAAAGATACATTAAATCAATAAAGAAAACATTACACACACTACATACCATGTATTTGACGCACACACGCATGCATACTATTTATTGTCAAACTTTTGTCCTTGACGTCTGTTGTCAAATTGAGAATAGAATAAATATTGTTTGTCTTTGTTAATATTTTTTATAGTGTAATCTTGGCGAAATTTTTGATTATAGAAGTATAAAATACAATCATAATAGTGTACAAACTTACAATTCCAATTAATTATAGTCGAATTTCGACTACTGCGGGACCTCTAGTAATAATAAATTGAGCAAAAATCTTGTAATGAACATGTTTATTTGGTCTTTGTCTGGATATTTAATGTTTGTATATTTATTTATTTGTTTATTTAAGCTTCAATAAGTTCTTCCCACAGTAAAGAGAATCCATATTTGGAATTCGATGATCGTGTGAGCTATTTATCCAAAATTATTTATTTATTTTTATCGACAATCGAAATATTCGACACTTTAAATGAAAAGACAAAAAACCTAAACACTAATAATAATTAACGCATCATAATTTTATGAACGAGATGTGTCGTAATAAAATTAAAACGTAAACACAAGCACTACAAGTCATATAGACTTGACACACATTTTTAAATTAATTGCCTTTTCTTTCCAACTCATAAACAAGGGCTGGTGTAAGTGATAAACGGATACGGGTTAATGTTAATTTTGATAAACGCTCTTCACACGCGATGATAATGTTTCGAATGGACGCTCGATATTTTACGCGAAATTTTATATAGGTAACTCTGATTCTGAATTTAGTTGCATTATTAGATATTATTAAAGAAATGGATGGTACGATGATTCCCACCTTGGACCTGGGTTGGATTTGCCATTACCACAGTCTTAGTTACTGGTGCTACTTAGCTTTTTTACTGGTGGTAGGACCTCTTTTGAGTCCGCACGGGTAGGTCCCACCACCCTGCCTATTCCTGCCGTGAAGCAGTAATGCGTTTCGGTTTGAAGGGTGGGACAGCCGTTGTAACTATACTTGAGACCTTAGAACTTATATCTCAAGATGGGTGGCGCATTTACGTTGTGGATGTCTATGGGCTCCAGTAACCACTTAGCACTAGGTGGGCTATGAGCTCGTCCACCCAAATAGCAATTAAAAAAAAAAAAAAATTGTAAATAAATTCACACAACAGCACTCTTTTTTGCCTATAAACATTCCTTTGTCTTGGCGTAGGGCGATTAAACTACCAACCCCGAAATTTAAGTCTTCGGACCACAACACACGTATCTATGCAGTTGCAATAAAACAACAATAAAAATACAAAAACGAAATCGGTCCAGTACAATAACACAATTCCATTCTTATTTTGTAACGAGTTAAAATAAACAGGCAATATTTTATTCAACAGCGTACGAAATAAAATTCACTCGTGTTGTTGACCTAATTCTATCGATATATCTCATAACATCGTTTCACGTCACTACAAAATATGGTGGGACTCGTGCCAAGATCGATTGCTGGTATTCATCTTTGACACTTATAAAGCATTTAAATGATTTCTAATGGTGAAACAGCAAATAGTGTTTATTGTAATAATTAATTTAATAACACTTCGTGTGTGTGACTTAATGACTTTTCTCATGGTGGTTTTCTTGGGAAAAATAGTAACGGTAGCTTCCCATTCCTTTCCGTCCCAGAACTTTTTAGTGGAAGGAAAGAGAAGTCGAGGAAGATTGCCAACCAGGTGGACGGACATTGTCAAGGAGGCCACAACCACCAGCGTCCCGGGCGCCATTAAGCAGGCCGAATGCAGGCAACGTTGGAGGAAGCTGGTGCAAAAACTGGACCACGGTGGTCACGACCCTCAGTAATGAGGAAACGACGAGAAGAAGAAGAAGTGACTTAATTTTAGTGATGGAGATCACGTTCCCTACCCTATGGCGTTAGGTGAAGCCTATAGACACACACATATGGAATACAAGTCGACGGGTGAAAGGCTTGATTTAAGCGACATTTCACTTAATACGCGACACTCTCCTCCTCCTCCTCGCGTCGTTTTCCTCATTACTGAGGGTCGAGACTCCCCCGCTGCATCAGTTTCTCCCGTACGATTTCCCTCCATCTGCTGCGATCCTTTGCTGCATGAAGGGCATTGTGGAAATTGATGCTTAGAGAAGATCGTATTTGGTCCGACCATCTCGTGGGACTGCGCCACACATCTTTGTAATTAATGGCACGTTTTATTTGTTATCACCATCAACAATTCAATGTTATTTAATTGAACTTCAATTAAGCTTACTTCATTCAAATACCTGAAGAAGTATTTTTTGTTATGATATTTTTTTTACAAATTTTAAACTTTAAATGACTCTCCTGTAAAGCTGTAAAAATGTCGCTCAATCTAAATAGCCTTTAACCAATCGAAGCGTATTGTGTTTGAACACTTGAAACTGATGGTAGAAGCTATCTATGCGCGTGTCATAAATTTATTCACTCTCTCCTGACATTGGCGTCAGAGTTGTGGTTGTTTTTGTAGTCCTAGGGTAGGTACTACGCTGTAGATAGGGCTCTCCCAAGTTGTCTCCACTTTATCCCATCTTGTGCTTGCCTTTTAACATCAATCCAGACGTCAGAGAACCCGTCGCTTGCGACGAAGGGCTCGACGAGTAAATTAACCCCCAGACACGGCCCACTGAGTTTCTCGCCGGATCTTCTCAATGGGTCGCGTTTCCGATCCGGTGGTAGATTCTGCGAAGCACGGCTCTTGCTAGGGTTCGTGTTAGCAACGTCGTCAGATTTGAGCCCCGTGAGCTCACCTACTAGTTAAGCTTCCGCTGAAATAGCCTCTCAAGGCTATCAGCTTAGGTAGGAAAAAAAATCGCATGCATTATTCATATTTCGAGAATGTGAATGATTCATTTTTTTTTCCATAAATAAAGTAGCGGGTAAGTGTTGCAATAGAATATCGACCTTGGCAATGTCACCGTTAAAATTGAATTGCAGAGACGAATGCTTCTCAAACTTTAAAACTGCTGGACGTATTAAACGATCAATAGTGTTCATAAAATTGCGGACTTTTACATTGTCATGTAGGTATTTCATTATTGGTTGGATTTTAGAAGTAGAAGAAAGCATAAAATACATTTGAATATGCAATTTCGAAAAGGGCACATGTCGTATATTTTGTCAAATACGTTTTTTCATATACATGTAGTTTTGAGGCTTACTTACACCCATTTTATAATAATTTCAGTAATTTTTAATTGCTAATTAAAACTTAAATATGTCTCATAAGTTAATATTTTAAATTTTACACTGCTTTAGAAAATGATCAGTTTTTTTTCATTTCCTGAACATTTTGCATTGTCAGAGATGTGCCCTTTTTGAAATTGCATATTCATTTATGTTACCAAAACGTGTTTTTTTTTTTTTTTTTTTTTTTTTTTTTTTTTTTTTTTTTTTTTTTTTTTTTTTTTTTTTTTTTTGCCACGACATCTACATATAGATAGTGTAGCCATGGCCTCTAAATTCCAAAGGCGGTTCTCATTTCGTCTATCTATCCTATGCTCAATAAGACAAAATCTAAAATTAAAATCTCTCAGAACCTCTCGGGAAGAAATTCGGCGGAATCTTGCTTGGTTTCTTCTGGCAAAAGAAGAATACACAAAGACACAACATTATTATTACCTGCTAGCTGACCCGGCAGACTTCGTAGCGCCTCAATCGATAAATAAAAGACCTAAGCTTTTGTATAAAATAAACTTAAAACAAACAAAAGGAATCCGTCCGATGGGGGACACATCAAAGGAAAAACAAAATTGTTATTTTTTATTTAATTCCGAACATTTTCATATTTATCTAACCTTTGAAACCTTCTCTGGACTTCCACAAATAATTCGAGACCAAATTTAGCCAAATCGGTCCAGCCATTCTCGAGTTTTAGCGAGACTAACGAACAGCAATTCATTTTTATATATATAGAGAGATAGATTACGAGAATCTTTATAACAGTTGGCAGTGCTATAGCGGATGTAAAAAAAATAATATTACAAAAATGACGCACACCCGAATAGTTTGAGAATAACTGTAATACCATTCTCTAGAAGCTCGGCCGCACGCCAGACTACGGACACCACCTCAAACACCTGGGTCACGTCTAAATATAAACAAACGAATCATTCTGTGTAACTAAAGCATTATCGTTACGCATAGGTGCTACGTGCAATAGAAATCTGATTACGAAATACGTCAAGAGCGTGTGTATCATTGAATTATTTACAAGTGACATTTGATTGCGCGGTGCTGTGACAAATGTCAATTGAGTTCGGGGTTTTTTTTTATTGCCCTTGTAGGCAGACGAGCGCACGGCCCACCTGATGGTGAGTAGTTACCGTCGCCCGTGGAGTTCAGCAATGCCAGGGGCAAAGCCAAGCCGCTGCCTAACTGGTATGTAACTAAGTGTAACTGGAATAACCCCTTAGGCTCCCAGGGAAATAAATTATCGCAAGGGCGTCCTCTGGAGAAAATGCCCGCAGCAACTTTTTTTATTTTTTTTATTGCTTAGATGGGTGAACGAGCTCACAGCCCACCTGGTGTTAAGTGGTTACTGGAGCCCATAGACATCTAAAACGTAAATGCGCCACCCAACTTGAGATATAAGTTCTAAAGTCTCAGTATAGCTACAACGGCTGCCCCACCCTTCAAACCGAAACGCATCACTCATTGCTTTATGACAGAAATAGGCGGGGTGGTGGTACCTACCCGTGCGGACTCACAAGAGGTCCTAGCACCAGTAAACAAGTATGTACGCTGGTTCTCATAGTACAGGGAATCCTAGTTTGAGACGATTGTGTGCGATTTGTTCCCGTTCATTTATTTATAGGTATATTAAAATTTATCTTCACTAACTTACGGAAAAAAGTTACGAGCAAATGAATATAAATATGTATGTCGGCGCAAATATGACTATTTACCTAGTGATCATCAACTAATTACTCTGTGATAAGAAATTGATGTTAAACAGTCCCTTTTATTGTAATTTCAATACTTTAAAATCTTGTAAACACGCTCACGTGTTTAATACTTGTCAACACGCTGACGTGTAAAGTCCTATAAATACGGCCGTGCTGTCTAGCGTAGAGTCATTCGTGTCCGAGCCGTAGTACAGTACGGATCTCTCTGAACGTTGTCACGCTTCTCGTGAAATATACGCAGTTATTGTGAAGTTCTGGTGAAGTTTTGTTTTGGAAGCCCAAACATGAGTCATCATCGAGAATTTAATGACCGTGACGTCAGCAATGGTGACGTCACACTTTTTACAAACAATACGGACGTCCCTACTCCGTCATCAGAAGCGGGATCACACGCCGCCTCCGCTCAGCAACAACCTGGTGACCAGATAACCATATCGGCGGATAATGACTACCCTTCAGCATCAGCCGATAAGCCTGTACCGTCTGCTTCACAAACCAGCATGGTCGAGCGACGGAATCAACAATCAACTGATCAATGAATACAAAAGATAAGTTTTTATTTTTGATTACTAAAATTTCACCACAAAATTCATCTGAAGACCATGATATCCTTACACAACAAACAACACCTTACACATTCTTATCCCACCTTCAATAAATCTACGAGAACCTCCGAGAAATCTACGAGAACCTCCGAGAAATCTACGAAAACCTCCGAGAACCCTACAATAAAATCGCATTTAATAGTCTCAAACTTACATAGTTACGAGTAACGCAAGTATAACAGATGCGCTACTCGGAGAAACTTTTTATTCCTGCAGATCAATGGGAATCAAAGAAAACCTACGAGAATCAACCAGGCTGGTGCAGAGCGCGCACCGCCCAAGTGGGATCACATGCCGCCTCCGCTCAGCAACAACCTGGAGACCATTTAACCATATCGGCGGAAGAAGACTACCCCCCAGCAACAGCCGATGAGCCTATACATCTACTTCACAAATCAGCATGGTCGAGCAACAAAATCAACACTCAAAGATAAGTTTTTATTTTTGATTACTAAAGTTCCACCACATAAGTACCACAGTGTACGCCTCGGCAAAAGTACCACAGTGTACGCCTCGGCAAAAGTACCACAGTGTACGCCCACTACATAAGTACCACAGTGTACGCCCACTACATAAGTACCACAGTGTACGCCCACTACATAAGTACCACAGTGTACGCCCACTACATAAGTACCACAGTGTACGCCCACTACATAAGTACCACAGTGTACGCCACAACATCACACTACACAACATCCTTATCCGAACACCTTAAATAAATCTACGAGAACCGCCGAGAACTCTACGAGAACCGCCGAGAACTCTACGAGAACCGCCGAGAATTCTACGAGAACCCTACTATACCCTCCGAGAACCCTACGATACCCTCCGAGAACCCTACGATACCCTCCGAGAACCCTACAATCAAATCGCATTAATAAGTCTCAAACCTACATAGTTACAAGTAACGCAAGTATAACAGATGCGCTACTCAGAGAAACTTTTTATTCCTGCAGGTCAATGAGAATCAAAGAAAAACCTACGAGAATCAACGAGGCCGGTGCAGAGCACGCACCACCTGTCAGTATGGCCGTGTCGGCGCAAATATGACTATTTACCTAGTGATCATCAACTAATTACTCTGTGATAAGAAATTGATGTTAAACAGTCCCTTTTATTGTAATTTCAATACTTTAAAATCTTGTAAACACGCTCACGTGTTTAATACTTGTCAACACGCTGACGTGTAAAGTCCTATAAATACGGCCGTGCTGTCTAGCGTAGAGTCATTCGTGTCCGAGCCGTAGTACAGTACGGATCTCTCTGAACGTTGTCACGCTTCTCGTGAAATATACGCAGTTATTGTGAAGTTCTGGTGAAGTTTTGTTTTGGAAGCCCAAACATGAGTCATCATCGAGAATTTAATGACCGTGACGTCAGCAATGGTGACGTCACACTTTTTACAAACAATACGGACGTCCCTACTCCGTCATGTATATAAATATATTTTTTTAATTACTGTCTAGTTTATCGTCCACCATTTTTAGTTTATACAAGTAATTCATTTTTACTAAAACTTATTTAATGCTTTACTGTTATATTAATATTTTTATGCCATTGTGAAAAGTATAAATAAAAAAATAATTAAAATAAACAAAAAAGTTGTCTGCATTTAAAATTCTAACTAAAAAGCGTAGAGAAAGATCTATAATATCTCTCTAATATATTTTAAGCAACCAATTAGCCTTTTTATGGTAATGATTGAAAATAAATATTCATTAAGGATATAAAAACCGCCGTATTCAGAGCTAAATCTCTACTGATTTACATTTGAAGTATGAGAATGGATAAATTTGCTATACAATTAGCTGTGTTTACAATTTACTGTTTGCGTGCCTGAATTATATTTTTTGCGTATTTTTATAAGACAATACCTATATACACTATATATAAATGTAATATCTGCGCAGAAGTAAAAAAAATGCCTCCAGTCTCGCGATTCCAAATTCACTAATTTAACGGCCGTCTAGTGTAGTGCTAAATGACATGGTCACTACACAAGGTGGTCGCGGGTTCGAATCCCGCCAAGGGAAGATACTTGTATGATAAATATAAATGTATTTTCCAAGGTTATGGATGTATATTAAATATATGTATGTGTATAATAAAAATCTTACATTTATATCCGTTATCTGGTACCTGTAACACAAGTTCTTTACGAACTTATCACGGGACCAGTTAATGTGGCGTGATTGTTAGTAAATATTTATTTATTATTTATTATTACTAATATCAATAATACACTGTTTTTCGTATTTTCAATCTGCCTAAAATACCTTTAGAAATTTTGTCGCTAGAGACTAAAGCTCTTGGGCGTAAACTGTTACGTCTCGTGTTTTTATCTATTTTTATCTCAAATATTAGAGCATATTCTTTATTTGTTTTTAAAATATCTACATGTCACTTTAAGCCTTGTTTACTGCCAAGATTCATTGCAATTATACGACTCTACTTTAAAAATAAGGTGTCGTTCTAATTTTGTTAGACGACACGAATTTTATTTAAAAAATGCGATTATATTTTTATTCTCTGTTCTAGAATATCGGACGAAGTACATAATGACTTATTTTTATGGGTTTTCCGATTATCTTGGTCTTACCTATAGTAATATATAAATCTATTGTGGTTTTTACGGATGTTCCATTATAACTACTGAACCATTAACCCGATTGACTTGAAACTTGGTATCCATGTAGAAAATACATGTACTTAATGGATAGGCTAATATTTATATGAGGGTTGGACTCCCTAATAATAATGACTATAATTGATAATGTTAATTTTAAAAGCCCAGCGAAGGCGAGTACGTCTATATGATATATGATTGGTAGACCAGCTCAAGATTCATATGGTGTTAAGTGGTTCACGAAGCCCTATGATTGAGTTTATCGTTGTCAATCTAAAAAGCATGCTGTGTGCCATGAAAACTCTATCAATAACATTACTTTCTCGCTCGGAATCTTCCGTTGAACTCACATGGCCACGAGCGAGATAACACCACTCAGAACATTGGTATACCTAGCAAAAAGATACCTAGCAGAAAGTTCGGTATAGGATCATCCTTTTGTCATTCCGTATATGAGTAATAATGAGTACTTACCACAGATTGCAGCCTTTGTTAACTTGATCATCCGGTGCATAAGTCTGTTGCTCGTATTCACACGATACTGAGGTTATCTGAGGTGGGCTGCATACTTTCTTGTAATCGGGACAGCAGTCATCGTGGTGCCTTGTGTGATCACAGAACTCGTCGCAATAGCAGAGAGTACCTATAGTGGAAATGTTTCATTTTTATCGGCCAAAACACAAGGGTCAATTAGATTAGTGAGCTATATTGGCAATATACAGAACTTAATACGCGTATACACGGTCTTTATTTGACTGTTCCTAAGTGGATACCACGCAATGATAACCGCAGCAGTTCCACTCATAAAGTGTAAATTAGACGAAAGCCGCAATGGATTCAAACTACGCCTAAAGGTCACGTTTGAAGTCTATGACGTAAACAAAATATTGCATAGACAAGTAAAATGGTTAACTAAGCACCACTTCCAACATTCTGGTTCTGTCCCCCTACCTATTCGTTTGTAGCCTATGTGCTCAACGAGCTCACGAGCTCAACCTGAGAGAATTTGCTAACACTTCGAATCCCGCAGGCAGGTACCAATTTTTCTAATGAAATACGTACTCAACAAATGTTCACGATTGACTTCCACGGTGAAGGAATAACATCGTGTAATAAAAATGGAACCCGCAAAATTATAATTTGCGTAATTACTGGTGGTAGGACCTCTTGTGAGTCCGCGCGGGTGGGTACCACTACCCTGCCTATTTCTGCCGTGAAGCAGTAATGCGTTTCGGTTTGAAGGATGGGGCAGCCGTTGTAACTATACTTGAGACCTTAGAACTTGTATCTCAAGGTGGGTGGCGCATTTACGTTGTGGATGTCTATGGGCTCCAGTAACCACTTAACACCAGGTGGGCTGTGAGCTCGTCCACCCATCTGAGCAATAAAAAAAATAAAAAACTAGCCCCATCAGGAGCAGCGCTTCGTAAAATCTACCACCGGATAGGAATCGCGACCCACTGAGAAGATCCGGCAAGAAACTCAGTGGGCCGCGGCATCCTGGCCACTTCCCTCAAGACAAATAACTGTAAATTTAAGATCAATCTGGAATACTCACCCAATATCGGCACTGAGCAATCGTCTTTTCGATTGTAGCAGCATTTATTATCGTCTGGACGCGCGGCGCAGTACCGGCCGTTGAGCAATTCTGGACCGGAGTACGCCAAGCAAGATGACAGCAATGGCAGAACTAAGACGACTAGAAACCTGGGGAATGGAGTTTTTATCTTATTACTGGTGATAGGACGTCTTGTAAGTCCGCATGGGTAGGTCCCACCACCCTGCCTATTTCTACCGCGAAGCAGTAATGTGTTTCGGTTTGTAGGGTGAGACAGCCGTTATAAACATACTTTACGTTGTAGATGTCTATCGGCACCTATCTTTTTTTTTCATTGCCCTTGTACGCAGACGAGCATTCGGCCCACCTGATGGTGAGTGGTTACCGTCGCCCGTGGACTTCAGCAATGCCAGGGGCAGAGCCAAGCCGCTTAATACTTTCTAAAAGCCTCGTTTGTAGAAGGACATGTCATAGCGCTCGGGAAACACCTTGGAGGGGAGCTCATTCTATAGCCGGTACGTGGCAAAAAGGACCCCTGGAAACGCACTGTCGATAAACGCAGCGGTTCCAGATAATATGGATGAACTCTGCTCAGATGGTGGGAGGTGCGATGGTAAAAAGGAGATGAGGGATCATCTCAAACAATTCCTCAGAGCAGTCCTATCTATTTGCTGGTAGCCCAAGGCGCTGTTCCAACTACGCCCGGTCGGATAGAGCTCACGGGCTCAACCTGAGGGAATTTGCTAACACTAGCCTCTTACCGAGATCTGATCTGAGTAATTGAATTCGACTATATTGATAATATACTCTATACTTTATTTTATTTTGTAGAAGTCGGTTTTCGTTTTTGTTATAATTTTATGTCAGTAAGTGTAATAGGGTTAGTAAATTTCTTTGTGCCTGCGTTACCATCAAACATCAATGGATCAAGTTGTCCGCCGACCGCGGGCAGGATGCGATCGACTCGACATGAAGTTTAAATTTCTATAACTTTTATACAAATTTGACACGATGGAATTATTTTTCAACGATTATCATTCGTTGGTAAAGCGGATACGTAAAGTTTTTTTCATAGCAAACTTGACGTCACTTCAAAGTTCCTTAATTAGTTCGATTACGACCTGCCACAAACGCGCTCTTTCATCGGCCGGACTATAGATAATAACACAGTTTTTGGTTATACACCCACACTCTCTCTCTCTTTCTCTCTCTCTATATATATATCTAGTATTTATCGTTAATCTTGTTAAATACGGCTAGGTTCGCCGGCCGATTTTTGACTTCAATTTAATCCGATCTTTAGGAAGCTTCAGAGACTAACGCGCTAGGATAATCTGAAGATTTCTTAAAAATTTCATCGAAATCAGTCCAGCTATTTCGGAGTCTAGAGAACATAAATATCCACACATCCACTTATAATTCAGAACACTTCTTGATATCTAAATAGTAGTTTAAATTTACACATTTGAGTGCCGTAATGAATATTTCAAACACATATGATTTTCTAAAAGAGCAATAAAATTAACATAATCTATCGATATTTTAGTTTTGTTATTCTGAATTTGGGAATAACAACAAATTAAGAATATAAAAACAATTAGGTGATGTTGTTTGTACTCGAAGTATGTACTACCACTCGTTCTAGGATATAAATTATTATATTGGTACTCTAGAACTGATGGTAGGGAATATTATGACTCCTACAAATCAAACAAGCGTCCAGAGAAATCTGAAGGTTGTGATGCTGAGAACCACCGCCGCACTGTTCGGTATTCTATGGGGTTATAATGAAGTAATTTATTTGGACCAAATATAGACTCCAGACCAGATGCCCTTTATTATCTCGATTGAAATCAGAAACTGGGGTAGACAACAAGATTAGATTAGATCCACCCCATAGCTGCTATATGTAGGAGATTATGAGACAACTTATACCGCGCCCCAGAGAAAGAATATGTCGTGTCTATAAGATACTTCTTTACTGGTGGTAGGACCTCTTGTGAGTCCGCACGGGTAGGTACCACCACCCTGCCTATTTCTGCCGTGAAGCAGTAATTAATGCGTTTCGGTTTGAAGGGTGGGGCAGCCGTTGTAACTATAATTGAGACCTTAGAACTTATATCTCAAGGTGGGTGGCGCATTTACGTTGTAGATGTCTATGGGCTCCAGTAACCACTTAACACCAGGTGGGCAGTGAGCTCGTCCACTCATCTAAGCAACAAAAAAAAAAAAAAAAATTTGCGTTCGATCCCTTTTCTCAATATGGGCATTCAGGTTTTCATTCACTCAACCTCTAAGCGTGCGCCGTGAATTTGTTTGTTTTTCTTTAAAATAGTCATTCAACCAGATCACCTACATTCTAAAAATCTTGAATCATCGCTTTTCGCTTTTGAACAGAAGGCGAATAAATCGAATCTCATTCTAGTAGGTATAAATTGTTTAAATTTGCAAATTTAATTCACGATAATCACATAACGCTATGCTATTATAATAAAATAAAAATTAAGACATTGACCGCATTTTAATGAGAAAAAAACATTTCTCGATTTTTTTTTTTTATCGCTGTAGATATTGGCGAACGATCTAACGGGTCAATCCTCAAGTGGTTATCAGAGCTCATTAAATTGCAACGTGAATGTCGCCATGAGGTCATGAGGTCACAATTGTATTGTGCCGCTCTTCGTAACAGAACGCATGGCCTCTTCAGGACAGAAATGAGCATGTGCTAAAATAAGCGATACCACCAATAATCACGCAAATTCAGAAGATATTCGGATCTGCTTTTATGACCCGTTACTGTTTATTCCTTCATCGTAGAGATCAATCGGAAGCACGTTTCCTTAGAAAGATTGCCTGGCCGCGGCATGTGTGGGTACACCGTATGGATTATTCCAATCCATTAATGGTGCTTTTAGGTACCACAAGCACCGTCCTCGTCGAACCCGTCGCTTGCGACGAAGGGCTCGACAAGTAGGTTAGTTGGTAGGCAGCGGCTTGGCTCTGCCCCTGGCATTGCTGACGTCCATGAGCAACGGTGACCACTTACCATCAGGTGGACCGTATGCTCGTCTGCCTACAAAGGCAATAAGAAAAAAAAAATAGTAAATTAACCCATAGACACAGCCTCAGTAGGTCGCGTTTCCGATCCGGGGGTAGATTTTTTGTTTTTTTTTTATTGCCTTTGTAGGCAGACGAGCATACGGCCCACCTGATGGTGAGTGGTTACCGTCGCCCATGGACTTCAGCAATGCCAAGGGCAGAGCCAAACCGCTGCCTACCGAAATTCGATTCTGCAAAGCACTGCTCTTGCTAGGACCAATGTTAGCAACACTTCGATTTGAGCCCCGGGAGCTCATCTACATGTTAGGGCGACGCTGAAATAGCCTCTCAAGGCTATCAGCATAGGTAGGGGTAAAAACGGATTATCCTTTAGGCCACGACATCCTTCGACAGTGGTATTTTGGAAGTATTTTTCCATTTAAGTTGTCTCTGATGCTCCACGGAAATACAAGGGATACCGAAAAAGAATCAGAGCTCTAACATCTGTTAAAAGCCCAGAGAAGACTATGGTAAGACTGGCGTAGCTTCGTGCTACCGCCCTCCGAACAAAAAAGGACTACATCTGCTAATCAGGTGACCAGTGTACGAGAATATTAAGCAACTATCATTATCTCCATGAATTAGCCTGGTGAAGAGACACTTCTAACTTGTTACTACTGAATACGGTTTCAAGAATTGCATATCCAGTTAATATTTTTTATTATAGTAAAGAGTTATAGTATTTTAAAATAGCTTAAAGTATATTTAAGTAGTCACTCTCACAATGCTTTCGTCTTTTCAATGGCGATTATTAAAATTACAATTACAATTCCCCATTCATATCGGTAATAAAAGGACTTATCTGCCAACCTAATTAGCCTAATCCCGGAAACGGCAGTTCTTTTTTTAATATTTTTTATTTTAAATAATAAGTTAATCAGCAAGGGAACTCGCGACCCGTGATATATCATCGTGACCTATATGTTCAGAATTAGATTAATTCCGAATTATTTTAAGCTGAATTAACAAACCAGCATAGTTAGCCAAGCTAAATGTCCATTATTCTTGATACCTAGCAGAAAACATAAAATTACTCTAGAACAATTACGTCTGCAAAGAAACTTAAGTGTCGGTGAATCTATACTAATATTATAAAAAGGAAAGATTTGTTTGTTTGTTTGTTTCGAATAGGCTCCGAAGCTACTGGACCGATTTGAAAAATTATTTTTCCATTAGAAGCCGACATTGTCTCTGATGAACATAGGCTACTTTTTTTAATTTTTTTTTTTTGGTTTCATGTGTGTTTTAATGTTTCCGAAGCGAAGCGAGGGCGGGTCGCTAGTATTTTTATAAATCTTGGACATTGTGATGTTATCATTAATTATAATAATATGTTATGTATTTTAATCGTGCGCGACCACTAAAACTTTCGAGATAAGTATTTGAAACCTTGAACTATAATAAAACGTAATTATCAAACGCGCGATTACATAAACTAGAGGTCCCGCAGTAGTCGAAATTCGACTATAATTAATTGGAATTGTAAGTTTGTACACTATTATGATTGTATTTTATACTTCTATAATCACAAATTTCGCCAAGATTACACTATAAAAAATATCAACAAAGACAAACCATATTCTATTCTCAATTTGACAACAGACGTCAAGAACAAAAGTTTGACAATAAATAGTATGCATGCGTGTGTGCGTTAAATACATGGTATGTAGTGTGTGTAATGTTTTCTTTATTGATTTAATGTATCTTTTATGCATTATTTTTAAACAATATTAGCAATCTGCACTTCTTCTCTATATTCTCTATAAGTGTGGAAAATTTCATACTCCTCCGTCCGCGCAATTTTCGTAAAAAGGGATACAAAGTTTTTGCTTCGCGTATTAATATATAGATACATAAGATAACCAAAGAAATTTCTTGAAAATATTAACTATCACTTTAGTTTTTATTGTTAAACGCTGTAAAAGATCGTGTCTTCACTTTGTCTCCCTAAAATAACTTAATCAAAACGTCTTTAGTATATCATGTTACTCCTTACATATATCCATGATACTCCTTGATACAACCATTTCTCGTTTTTAATATTTTGTATAATTCACAGACTATCCAATAGAAATAAGAAAAATTGAAGTGGTCATCGTCTTTTTTTTATGTTTGAAGAATTACTGGTGGCCCGGAGGCCTTTCCAGTTTCAACAGGTGGGTGAGCAAAGGCTCAGCCAGAAGGGGTGGGATTTGCTAACAGCTGCCCGAACGCCTCCAAAGGAGACCTAACAATTCGAGAGCAGCTGCTTCGCGAATGAATCTACTACCGGATCGGAATCGCGACCCGCTGAGAAGATCCGGCGAGAAACACAGCGAGCTGATTCATAGGTTAGGTTGCACGTCGAACTCTTAGTCGAGTTCCACGAGTACGGTTACCGGAGTCTCTTAAGCCTTTTTTTTGTATTGCCCTTGTAGCCAGACGAGCATACGGCCCACCTGATGGTGAGTGGTTACCGTCGCCCATGGGCTTCAGCAATGCCAGGGGCAGAGCCAAGCCGCTGCCTACCGCTTAATACTCTCCACAAGCCTCGTTTGAAGAAGGACATGTCATAGCGCTCGGGAAACACCGTGGAGGGGAGCTCATTCCATAGCCGGATGGTATGTGGCAAATAAGATCTCTGGAAAAGCACTGTGGATGACCGCAGTGGTAAATGCCTGCTCCTAGTGTTAGAACTGAAAGCGTCAGGTCGTGCTCTAAGTATAAAACGTATGCGTTCCGTGGCGAAAACTACCTTACATTCACGGACAATGTGCGCCCGAACTCAATCGAAATGCCACTGTTTTCTCGTGACCCGAATATAATCTTAGATCTTGCTACTTTCAAATCGAGGAAAAAACGATTGAATTCTCTGAACGTTTTGAGGAAAAACTTATCCGACCGTCACGTATTTAAACTGTTACTCAAAATAATAAGAAAAGCTCTTAATTTTAGCATCTGTTTTCAGTGTGATTTTTACGATCTCTCAGCGGTAAGCAGAGGCTTGGCTGTAATTATGGCACTGGAATTACTTATGTCTATGAGCGATGGTAACAATAATAAACAATCAGGCAGGCCTTATTCGCGGCTGCCTATCGAGACAAATAAAAAATTAATAATGTTTCTCAATAGCGAACCCCAGTAATTGAAATGCGCATGTCGCTCTTACGTAAATCCGTGAGTGCTCGTGAACTCTTTCCGTTCGTATAACTGACGTCGACAAAACGAAAAGCCTGTTTGTATTTTTTAAGTTATTTGTTATTAATAAAGAATTTGTTATGAAGTTATTGTGTCTATATTAATGTGCCGGTCATCGTCCTCGTCGAACCCGTCGCTTGCGACGAAGGGCTCGACGAGCGAACTAACCCATAGACACAGCCCACTGAGTTTCTCGCCGGATCTTCTCAGTGGGTCGCGTTTCCGATCCGGTGGTAGATTCTGCGAAGCACTGCTCTTGCTAGGGTCAGTGTTAGCAACTGTCCGGTTGAGCCCCGCGAGCTCACCTACAAACGTTAGGGCGAAGCTGAAATAGCCTCTCAAAGCTATCAGCATATGTAAGGGAAAAAAATATATATTAATGTGTCGAGAGGCTACTTTTTAAATTTGTTTCGGAGACGCGCATTGAAATGGTCCTTCAATTAATATAACATATCAACAATGCCATTACTAAATATACATGAAAGTATATAAGGAAGTTAAGACAAAAAAAAAAAAATTTTTACGGTTTTTCCAGCAAATTTCCGAAATGTCAGCATCAATTTGGATCAGATTTTCAGGGACAAATAGCTGTTGTTGCTCAGGTTACGTTTATTTTCGAAGAAGAATCGGAGTTTTGCGTTATGTATTTATAACCAATCAAATTGTGAACAAAATTTGATTGAAGTATATTATATTTAGTCGGTGTGCCTAGTACGAGTATATACTAACTGATACATTTTAATATCTATGTGTTTACGATCTTTGCCATTTCAATCTTCATCAATCGGTTTTATTACCAAGCTCTCCTTCTAAGTCAAAGGTTGGATACTGGTGGTCGGTAGATTTCTTTTCCTACCTAAGCTGAGAGCCTTGAGAGGCTATAACAGCGTAACCTTAATTAGTAGGTGAGCTCACGGGGCTCAAGATTGAAGAGGTTGCTAACACGAATCTTAGCCAGAGCCGTGCTTCGTAGAATCTACCACCGGATCGGAAACGCGACCCACTGAGAAGATCCGGCGAGAAACTCAGTGGGCTGTGTCTGAGGGTTAATTTACTCGTCGAGCCCTTCGTCGCAAGCGACGGGTTCGACGAGAACGATGACCGATGCTTGAGGTACCTAGAAGCACTGTTAGTGGACCGGGAGGATCCGAAATGACATGGTCGGTAGATACCGGTGGTGGCATGAATCGAGCTTTCCAATTCGAAGATTATATTTTTACGATTTATATTTGACGATCTTTATTACTTAGCACATTGGTAAGTTTAGTCGGATTTAGCTAATAAATGAGTATGGCTAACGAATAGCCCGAAGTAAATTATCAGGAAGTCGAACCACACAGCCAAGGGCACGTCAAGGGCAAAGAAACTTGTCTACTCGGTGAAAAGATGATACACAGCCATAAATCCATTGCTTTTGTGTTTACTTTTCTTATCACGGTGTAGACATAACTTCCTTTACGATACAAGACGAAATATTTTAGAT
Source organism: Bombyx mandarina (assembly GCF_030267445.1). Classification (NCBI taxonomy): domain Eukaryota; kingdom Metazoa; phylum Arthropoda; class Insecta; order Lepidoptera; family Bombycidae; genus Bombyx; species Bombyx mandarina. Next base: position 10,856,714 of record NC_143226.1, read on the forward strand.
AATATCACACCAACGTTCTCAGATTACGGAGATAAAAAAAATATAATTAAAATTCGAACAAGGCCCGATGCATTATTATCAATTATACTTAGCTGACCACCCAAATTGAGTGAAAGAATTGAATAATATTTATGTTTTTTTTTTATTGCCCTTGTAGGCAGACGAGCACACGGCCCACCTGGTGGTGAGTGGTTACCGTCGCCCATGGACTTCAGCAATGCCAGGAGCAGAGCCAGGCCGCTGCCTACCGAAAAATAAAATGTAAAGTACCTAAAGAAAAGTAAAGAAAAAAAAGTTGTAATTTTTTATTATTGTCAGAAATATTATGATGTTTCGAATTCAATTCAATTTAAAACGATTTTCAAGAAAACGTTAAGCCTGTGTTTTTTGATAATTTTGTAACAAGTTTTTTTTTTATGTATTAGCTCCCGTTTCATCTGGTTTTAGAGCACATCACAACCTAATTATATTTTTCTCCTGAAATGGTTTTCCTGACTTCAACGGACTATTATGACAATAACACGGCAGGTGTATAGACAGGACGATGCTACCTACACGGGCGCACTCGCGATACCTACCATTAATAATAGCCTAAAATAAATATCATACACGTTAGAACTTTTTTTTATAATTTACGCATTATTTGGTATTATATCAGTCGCGACGTCCGCCTTCGTACACATTCCATTATAAATATTCAAATATTTAAATATCACAATTTATTAACAGGTTTTTAAGTATATTTGATTATTATAAAACTTTACAAAAATAATTTAGAAGATACTTACATGTTCGCCATAGCAGTTTTACATTAATATTTTACGAAACAACCGAAAAATTTTGGTACCCCAAAAATGTCAACAGAAATTATTTAATTTAGAAAATAACTCAAAATAATTCAATGTTATGAAATAATAATTCGAAGGGTTTATTCTGACGAGTTGAAAATCGTGAATGAAAAGTAGAACTAAGTCACTTTTTACTCACGAGAGTATGCTCTTATTTTTATTTCGAAATTTTAAAATGGCCGCGTGTAGCGTCCACGCCGTTCGCGCGTCTTTTACAAACTAAAGAACCGAACGAAATTCGAAATGCGAAATGAACTCGCTCGCCGCTCGGTAAGCGCTTCAGGCGGGCCGAATGTGTGCGTTAATTAATCGACTAAGATAGATAGTTTTCCAATTACAGCACAAGAGCGCATTATGCAGCTTAATGCTTAACGTTGAATGTTCCAACTACAGCAACGCTTCGCACAATCGAGCACTCTCAAAAGTACATACTGCTCTCGCGTGATACTCGCAATCGATACCGACTCAGTGACAGAAAATTGACTAGTGTTTTTTCTTTAAGTTGGCATTGATCGAAATTTTTTTTATATTAACGTTAGTAATATTATTTAATGTTGAAAAAAATTGTAAGGCTTTCGTTTCGTCGTAGTTTCTTAGAAATAATCAATGTTAATTAAAACTGTGCTAACTTAGCGCACTCTGCTGATGCATTTGAAAACTAATTCACGTTCCAATTAAGCTTCAGCATAATTCGGCATTGTGCGTCACTGAGTCGCATTATGCGCTGTAATTGCAAAACTACCTATAGATGCACGCCCACAGAAATAAATAAATCAAATCAATAAATCAATCAATAATCTTGATATTATTTCTGTGTGCACACCACTCTTCACGCAACTTATAATTCCATTTTTAAGTATGTATGCCAATCTGAATTATATTTAGGGCAGTACCTGTACCCGCTTCTATTATAACGGTCTACGGATAATGTAGAAGTAGTTACTGGTGGTAGGACCTCTTGTAAGTCCGCACGGGTAGGTACCACCGCCCTGCCTATTTCTGCCGTGAAGCAGTAATGCGTTTCGGTTTGAAGGGTAGGGCAGCCGTTGTAACTATACTGAGACCTTAGAACTTATATCTCAAGGTGGGTGGCACATTTACGTTGTAGATGTCTATGGGCTCCAGTAACCACTTAACACCAGGTGGGCTGTGAGCTCGTCCACCCATCTGAGCAATAAAAAAAAGTAGTTGTAATTGCTCACAAAGCCAGGCATGGCTATCAATATGACACAAGCTGGAGGCTGAAGTTCACTCGTGCTCACCTCCTATTAAATAGTTATAGGTATCCAAAGAAATCACGATTATGAAAATCCAGAAAAACAAAAATATTACGAAATTTTTATCTTTTGGTAATTCCAAATCTAAATTTTACCGTAAATATTTAAAGTAATAGAATTAGTGAGCTTAAAATGAAAAAAGAATAAAATAAAAAAGACATCAAAAGAAAAAAGAAAAGTCCTCCCATGTGGCACGTTGAAATGGATATACTAGGTACTGAAGATATAATTAAAACCCGGGGGGTTGTAAGGAACAGGCGATTGGTCATAAAGCTCATGCCAGACCTTATGCGGAATGATAAGAGGACATGTTGCACCGACCCCACATGAGACAAGTCTTCTTCTGAAAACCCATAGAAATTACAACTTAAAATCTGCTACCTTGATACAGATTCGCGGAGGACAGTGATTCTGTTTGAAGCTCAGAAAATGCCTTATTATTATTATTATTATTATCAGCCCACAGACGTCCACTGCTGGACATAGGCCTCCCCCAAGCCTCGCCACAAAGACCGGTCCTGCGCTGTCTGCATCCAGCGGATCCCCGCGAACCTCAATAGGTCGTCGGTCCTTACTACCAATAAATTTATTATACTAGTCGCCCGCTCCGGCTCCGCTCGACTCTTTAACAAAAATTTCAACGATATTTGACGTTGTCTTCTATTTTAAATAAAAGAACATTTATTGCGGCATAACCAACTATGCTGTCGCGACAATTTTGTAAAAAATAATGTGTTCTACAAAGTCTTAGTACATTATTTTATTCTATAATGAATAGTTTTCGCATGGCACGCGATGTAAAGAATATTTTAGGTAATTTTTTTACACCTTGGGTTACATTATTGGAGTTTTAGTAAGAATCCCAAATTTTTTTCAAAAAAGATTATAGCCTATGTCACTCGGGAATAGTGTAGCTTCCAAACAGTGAAAGAATTTTTCAAATCGGTTCAGTAGTTTCGGAGCCTATTCTATACAAACAAACAAATCTTTCCTCTTTATAATCTTCTATATATATAAAAATGAAACCCGTTTTCCGTTGTCACGACATAACATGAAAACGGCTTGACCGATTTGGCTAATTTTGGTCTTGAATTATTTGTGGAAGTCCAGAGAAGGTTTAAAAGGTATAAAAATATGAAAATTCTCGGAATTAAATAAAAATAACAATTTTGTTTTCCCTTTGACGTGTCCCCCGTCGGACGGATTTTGTTTGTTTTAAGTTTATTCTATATAAAAGTTTAGGTCTTTTATTTAGTTTAGGCACTACGAAGTCTGCCGGGTCAGCTAGTATTAGTATAGATATAGATATGTAGGCTTAAAGTGATCGGGCAAATGACAAATGACCAAGTGATTACTATTCAACACAGCTTTGGATAATTTAAGCTTTTAATTAACCAGGTCAAAATCAAACATCTTAGACAATGTTGACCCGGACCAAAATGTCTATAGGTCCTTATGCGTCCCTGTTTTAGTCTGTACAGCCCTCATCCAAACGAGTATACCGGCTATCTCTGGCATAACTTACTACCTACATCATCATACCATCCCTCCTAATATTTCTTATTTGTTTCATTTATTTATATACTTACTAATTGAAAGATTGCCAACAGAATTTATTATCGAAGAACTGAAAATTTGTATAGTACCTATTAAAACACTGATTCTAATAAAAGACAATTCCCGCGAGCACAAAATATAATAGCGAATAAAAAATATAACAATAAACGTTTATTACTTTTAAGAGGAGAGATAAGCCGAATGCCGAGATATATTTTAGTTTAAGCTAATTTTATAGTTTTCTTACCTCTATTGTTATCATTTTATGTTCAGTTAAATAAGTTAAGTTCTAACAGCAATAAAGGCTTATTTATTTATTACTATTTATTTGCGTATTATCCCGGTACACCTGGTGTTAAGTTGTTCCTGGAGGACATAGACATGGGAAGGTACAATCAATGCCGCCGTTTTTAGACATGAGAACGAATTTTTAATGATATTGTTTAAGTGCTTACTGGTGGTAGGACCTCTTGTGAGTCCGCGCGGGTAGGTACCACCACCCCGCCTATTTCTGCCGTGAAGCAGTAATGCGTTTCGGTTTGAAGGGCGGGGCAGCTGTTGTAACTATACTGAGATCTTAGAACTTATATCTCAAGGTGGGTGGCGCATTTACGTTGTAGATGTCCATGGGCTCCAGTAACCACTTAACACCAGGTGGGCTGTGAGCTCGTTCACCTATCTAAGCAATAAAAAAAAGTGCTACTATACTCTTCGAACTGCAACCCATGAATGACTTATGTCAGAAATAGGCAAGAAGATGGCGTTTATTTGTGTGAGCTTACAATACGTCCTACCACCAATTTGTCGTCAGGTTAGAGCCCCGTGAGCTCACCTACTAGTTCTGTGAATCTAGTATAACCTCTAGAGTTTATTAGAAGCGGTAGCAAAAAAAAAACTCCAATAAATGCTAGATGGCGATCGCATTACGCCGCTATAATACTTAGAGAACGCTGCTGTCCATTCTCTGGTTCCCATCTCGACACCTGCGCAAAGAGATGGATTGGTATTTAGTAGTAATGTTGTGAAATATATTGAAGTTCAACGACATTTAAGTAATTTATTCTTGCATCTAGGGACCGAATCCACAAATAAGGCAAGACATTCCAGACGAAATATTTTCATTTTAAACTAGCTGACCCGGCAGACTTCGTAGTGCCTCAATCGATAAATAAAAGACCTAAACTTTTGTATAAAATAAACAAAAGGAATCCATCCTACGGGGGACACATCAAAGGAAAAACATCATTGTTATTTTTATTTAATTCCAAGCATTTTCATATTTATCTACCTTTTAAACCTTCTCTGGACTTCCACGAATAATTCAAGACCAAAATTAGCCAAATCGGTTCAGCCGTTCTCGAGTTTTAGCGAGACTAACGAACAGCCATTCATTTTTATATTTATAAATATCTTTCCGAATATTACGTCCCCATTAACATTCTGAAGATTCACGCAATTATTTTGAAGCGATGACTAGATCCAGATTAGTAGCAAAACCACATTCTTCTTAAGAAGGAAGGCGAATTAAAATATCACGTCACAAACAACGCGCCCACAACTCTATGTGTTTGTATTCTATAAATACACTGTAACTGGTATTCATAAAGTAAATCTTTGAAGTCGACTGAGATTTACTGCTGCAAAGATAATGGACGCGATAAACGTTAAAGGGTTATGGGGATTTAAGCGCATTTCCGAGTCTTACGTATGGTACATAGGTGATAAGACCTGTTTTTTTTCGGTCGACAGGAAATATGATGAACATAACGTCGAAATTACGGGCGATATGTGAGTGGAACAGGAGAGTGGAAGCTGAGAAGTGCGTGTTTGGGATGGTATGGACATGTGATGAGACGAAATGAAAATGAGGTTGGTAAGAGAGTGCTAACTATGAATGTGGAAGGATATAGAGGAAGAGGTAGAGGAAATGGATGGGTTGCGTGAAACACGATATGGGTAAGAGGAGACAGAGCGAAGAAATGGTATATGATAGAAGAGTATGGAAGGAGAAAACATGCTGCGCTGACCCCAGGTGACTGGGAGAAGGGCAGGATAATGATGATGATGATGATGTGATAGTGGAACATGAACTAAAAGTATAATCTAAGCAGTTAATGCGTTCTGATGTTCGTAATCTAAAACAATTGAGTCTTCAACATCATGTCTCACGGTGGATGAAGGAATTGAATATGGCCAAACAGAACATATGAACAACACCAGACCTTGAGCTGATCTCGAGTCTAGAATAACAATAAGTTTGGCCAACACTATAAAGTCCGACCATGTGTCCGAATCAGCTCTAGTTGCTGCTGATACATTTATGCCACGGTGATAGTATCCGTATTTATTTTTGTACTTAAATTCGTTCTAAGCTCCTTTTTTTTTGAGTTGAATCGACTAAAAACTCCTGTCGCTCAACAACCAGCATCCAAACCTCGCATGAGACAGAACTCATGAAAAGGCAAATGGGGGAAAGTGAAGCGTTTAGTGCGGAACACACCTCTCCCATAACCCTCACGGGACACCGGACCGGCGGTCCTCGGCGCCACGACCACCAGCCCTCTCGGTCGGCAGTCCTAGCCCCTAGATCCAATTTCAGTGTTCGGCAATTACAACCAAGTTGGAATAAAAATAATAGAAAGTTGGAATAACATTGATAGCGTATTATTTTAACGTGTCACACAGCTCGTAACTTATCCTTAAAAAATAAAAGCCTTGAAATGTCACAGTGCTGAGTTTGCGCGGTAAAAAAAAACCACAGAATATATTCAAGCGCCTGAACACTAAATGCTAATGGTAGGGCATCTTGTAAGCCCATGGGCTATATTTCTGACGGTAAAGTTTTTAAATTACATTATGAGTTCCGGTTTGAAAGACAAGACATTTACGCTGTAATCTGCATGGGCTTCGATCACTTAATTAATTTAATATATTTAGGTTATTTAGTAGTTTTAAACTATTCTGATAATTGAAATATATTAAAGTGCATATATAGGTATATGAATAAAAAAATATCACTTAATTAACATTAGTTGGCGCGTTAATTCGATTGATCGTTTTAGCTCTAATAAACATAAAAATTATAATGAAACTAGCGACCCGCCCTCGCTTCGCTTCGGTAACATTATAACTCAAATGAAAGCAAAAAAATAAAAAAATAAAATAAAATAAAAAGTAGCCTATGTTCATCAGGGACAATGTCGGCTTCTAATGGAAAAAGAATTTTTCAAATCGGTCCAGTAGTTTCGGAGCCTATTCGAAACAAACAAACAAACAAATTTTTCCTCTTTCTAATATTAGTATAGATATAGATTTAACTGACAAATTATGGAACACGTATTCATATTGTTCTGCATTTTGGGGACTTGGAATTCTTGAAACAAACTTGGTTTTACAGACTTTACTTACTTGTCTCTACCTAGCCGACACTAGTAAACAATGTATTTTCAAGAATCTCGAAATAGGCCATGGGCACACCTGTTTGACTGTCAATCGACATGTTTAAAGGCCCACTGACCTTGCCGACACACCTGGAAGTCGATTTACGATGGCTTCAGTTGCCAAACCACCATATATCTATTTGTGGACAAAGTGCTACGATAAAACATTTTCGCGCGCTTTGTTTGACATTCCAAAATCCAAGTGACGCACGAGTTATAGATTATCCAAATTAATTTCAAAAGAGTAGGTATCTACAGAGTTCATGTACACTGGGACAGTATTCCGTTTGTAATTTATCCTTTGATCTACTTTGGGACTGTGGGATCCTGGATGTCAAAGTTTTAATAGACTTTTTTATGAATTAGTTGTTGTTCAACCATTGCTAACGGTAAGAATTTGCGACATAACATATCATAGCTATTTTATTCTAAAAATGACTGGATTACGTAATGAAACAAGTGAGAATAACTTTAGGTACTAAGTATGGATTATGTAGAAGTCATATAAGTTCTAGCCAAATAAATCATATAGTTAATACTCACGTTAAGTACTCTCTGCAAGCCTCGTTTGAAAAAGGAAATGTCATAGCGCTCGGGAAGCACCGTGGAGGGGAGCTTATTACAAAGCTCGATGGTACGTGTCAAAAACATCTCTGGAAACGCACTGTGGATGAACACAGTGGCTCCAGGAAAAGCTACATACGAACCCGAATATTTAAAACGTTTTTTGCAATAAGTAGACTAATGTCTCTGCTTCCGATAAAATATCGTTAATCGGCACGTCTCAGGCTGAATCATCGCCACGTATTATCGTTACGAAATTGTTTTGCTGCAGACCACTGAGCGAAAGTTTATTTTTGAAAAGGACACAACCCAGAAATAAACATAAATATAATATATTCGGGTTTTTGGGACGATGCACCTAAATCACGGGGAGGCGAGACATTTATAACGTGAAGCTATAAATAGAAATTTTTTTTTTTTTTTTGTAGGTATTGTAATGTATTCGCGAAAATCATTACTGAGGTTTGTATGTAAATGAATCTTCGAGCAGGGAAGGGGTGGTTTTAATTTTACTAAATATTTATAAATAATATACATATATTTTAAAACGAATAAAATTTAGATTCTTATCTCTTTCTATCTGAAAATCTATTGCAAATTTTTATTTTAACACGTTGACTGCGGGACTATTTTAGGGATTTTTAGCCAGTACGTTTGAGGTCATTCCGAGGCAGGATGGAACTTATTTACGATATGAGACCTGATAGGCTTAAAAAAATACCGTTTTCGAATATACCCATATCTATAGAAATGTGGAGTTGAAAAGTTTTTACTGCAGCATCAGGAAATAGTGGCGTGTGGGGCTTTAAAGTCGCATAACGCAGTTAACGTGTTAAAATGCAAAACGTAGAGAAACGTAGGAATACAATAAAGAAACACAAAAAAAATAACTAGAAATATCCCCCCCCCCCCCCCCCCCCCACGACATGTTGCAATGGATATACTTAGGGAAATATAACCTAAAAAGGGGTTGTTGTCAGGGAGGCGGCCAGCCGTTATAACTCATGCCAATGACCACTTAACACCAAATGGGCCAAGAGCTCGTTCACCCGTCTAAGCAATAAAAGCTTGAATGCTTTTAATTTATTTTTACCTTCCGCCTTCTCTACCTTATGTTCCCATGGTGTTTGTAGTTTTTAGGGTAGACTATATGTCATCTGTGACTGTCCCTTGCGGAGAGAGAAGTCGGAATCTAAAATCCTACGCCTCTTATTGTCTTTTGGTTAGCTCCGTTCCTGGTTCTTAGAGTTAGAGGAACAAACAATTCGACTAATCTCAAAGAAATCAGTCAAAAATTTGTTAAGTCAAATAATAAATCAAGTAAGGACGTTTTGTTATAATACAACACTAACTAACAAACACACAAACAAACACAAACAAACAAACAAAGTCTAAGAATGCCTACACCTCTGCAGACCCTACTCAAAACCTTGAAAGATTTATACCTGCAAAACGAAATATTTATTGCCACTGTTAAATTTTATTTTCCATTTAATTTCAGCAGCCATCCGTCAAAGCTATATTAAGCCGGCCCAAATACTTTTAAAAATGTTCGCGGATTCTATCTTGTGTTTTGGTACAGCATGAAAATATTGTGTTATATATTTGATGCGAATTATTAAGATTTGTGTATTTGGGTTAGGATTCGGTGCGCGGCAGCTTTGTAAATTGGAAATAGATCCACCAAATGTCTATATAGAGTGCTCCAATACTTTGGTCATATAGCAAGAAAACCCTCTGACAACCTGGAGAGACTCATAGTGACGGGTAAAGTGGATGGAAGACGATCCAGAGGTCGTAGCCGAAAAAGATGGAGTGACCAAGTGTCTGAGTGTCTGGACATGAGACTGAGCCACGCACTTCACTGTGCCACAGACCGACATAAGTGGCTACAAATTACAAAAAAAGGTCACAGGCGGGCGCATCACGATGCTCAGCAATGAGCGATCGACTGAAGGAGGAGGAGGAGGATGCCTTGTCTCTTACTCTAAACACGTTCACGTCCTAAACGTCCATGTTCCTATCTACGCGGCCGACGATAGGCAGGAGTAGTGCAGGATAATCCAAGAGAAACTTATTAGAGGAGGCCACGATCCATTGTGGATTATCGACACAAGGAAAAGGAGAGGACGCCTTGTGAGTACACACGGGGTAAAAATGACCTTAGAACTCATATCTCGAGGTGAGTGGCGACGTTGTTGATATCTATGAGTTCTGTTAACCACTAAGTAGACCATAACACGACCATCCATCTAAGAAATAAAAAAAATGAAAAGGGAAGAACCCAAGTCCTCGCTTTGTTCAAATACATTTGGCATTTTACTGTAAATCGGGTACCTCCTAATTAATATCAGCACCACTTAAATTGAGTACGCATATAGAAGAACAAATAAGAAAGGCTTCTAATTACAGTTATTGGCTTTTATGTTTTTTAAGATAGATATCTCCGTGAAAACAATACATTCGGAAGATATGTGTACAAAGGCCAGAGGTACAGCGAAGGTGCAATATACTAACGTTTGAAAAAAGTACACCATCTTTAGCGAGATTAACCGTAGGCAACAGCTTAGCTCTTCCCTTGGCATTGCTGAAGTCCATGGGCGACGGTAACTACTCGCCATCGGATGAGCCGTATGCTCGTGTGCCTACAAGGGCAATAAAAAAAAGATCTCAACCTCTGTTCTGTTTAGTATTCTAAGGTTTTCACGAGTCGTCGTCACAATTAAAACTCTGAGACCACAAACGTGGTCTGAAAATGAAAATGGTCGCATACACTGGAACAAATCATATGTAAATTCACTTAGAAATGTAGTCCGAGTTTATTTTTTCAAACACGTATACTATTTTATTTATTTATTACATTCTTCTTCTTCGTCGCTTTCTTCATTACTGAAGGTCGTGTCCTTGAAACTTAACCGTGGCCGTCTCGTGAGCTGTTTCCACCTCGTCCGGTCCTCAGCTTCTCGTAAAGCGGTTCCGACTGGTAGCCCAGTTAGAGTAGTTATTTGGTCACACCAGATGATACATTACATATATTACATTATTGAACAATTTTTTTTGTTTAACCCCAACCTTTCAAATCGCTCCGTTCAAATTTAGGCTCTTTGACTCCAGAGTGTCGGTCACTCCTGTCACTATACAATAAACTACTTCTTTCACAAGCTCAGGATGTGAAATCTATCCTGTGCTCATATAACATAAGACGGCTAGCGAGCTCAACTATTTTTTTTTTTATTGCTTACATAGGTGGACGAGCTCACAACCCACCTGGTGTTAAGTGGTTACTGGAGCCCATAGACATCTACAACGTAAATGCGCCACCAATCCTGAGATATAAGCTCTAAGGTCTCAAGTATAGTTACAACGGCTACTACAAGCCCTACCCTTCAAACCGAAACGCATTACTGCTTCACGGCTGAAATAGGCAGGGTGGTGGTACCTACCGGACTCACAAGAGAGCCTACCACCAGTAATTATGCAAATTATAATTTTGCGGATTTGATTTTTATTACACGATGCTATTCCTTCACCGTGGAAGTCAATCGTTAACATTTGTTGAGTACGTATTCCATTAGAAAAATTGTTACCCGCCAGCGGGATTCGAACACCGGTGCATCGCTTCAACACGAATGCACCGGACGTCTTATCCTTTAGGCCACGACGACTTCAAAACTGCGCAACTAGTTTAAAAAAATCTTAAATCATTCAAACTTCTTTAACAAACAATGCAACAAATTAATAACAACAATTCGTTGGTAATAATCTTTGAACAGCTGCTAGAAGACTTCAAAGAAAACGAGAACGCGCAGTGTGTCAAAGGAAACATTCCTTTAAATATCCACGTTCGATTGTTTGAGCAGATGTCATTTGCTTTGTAATTGTGGCTTTATCGTAGTGTACACGGAACGTGTAGTAGGCAAGGGCGGATCCAGGGGGGTCATGGGGGTCATGACCCCCCCCCCCCCCCGAGCTGGTTCCAGGACCTAGGTGGACCACATATTGAACATAATGATTTTAGGACCACGGTTATGGAATATAAACAAGCTGCCTCATTCCGGGCGTGATAGTGCTTCTCTGGATGTCTTCAAGAGAAGATGGCAATATGTACGTGTATATGTACAAGTTATTATGTGTTAAGTTTTTCAAGTGTACAATAAAGAATAAATATTTTTAAGTACAGTACTTACGTACATTAATAAAATACTTACTTTTTACTTGTATCTATTGTTATCAAAATTAAATTATAAGTTCTTGACTTGACCATGACTATGTGACCCCCTCCTGGCATCAAAGCTGGATCCGCCCTTGGTAGTAGGTCCGTTTTCTTAAATAAAAGTTTTACATAGGATTGTTAACGCTTCGATAGTTGTATCTGATAGCCTTGAGAGGCTATATCAGCATTGCCTTAACTAGTAGGTGAGCTCACGAAGTTCAAACCTGATGACGTTGCTAACACTGGCCCTAGCAAGAGCAGTGCTTCGCAGAATCTACCACCGGATGGGAAACGCGATTCACTGAGAAGATGCGGCGAGAAACTCTGTGGGCTGTGTGTGTGGGTTAATTCGCTCGTCAAGCCCTTCGTCGCAAGCGACAGGTTCGACGAGGACGATGACAAGGGCGGATCCAGCTTTGGTGCCAGGAGGGGGTCACATAGTCATGGTCAATTCAAGAACTTATAATTTAATTTTGATAACAATAGATACAAGTAAAAAGTAGGTATTTTATAAATTTTATTAATTAAAAATATTTATTCTTTATTGTACACTTAAAAAACTTAACACATAATAACTTGTACATATACACGTACATATTGTCATCTTCTCTTGAAGACATCCAGAGAAGCACTATCACGCCCGTAATGAGGCAGCTTATATATATTCCGTAACCGTGGTCCTAAAATCATTATGTTCAATATGTGGTCTACCTAGGTCCTGGAACCAGCTCAGGGGGGGAGTCATGACCCCCATGACCCCCCCCCCTGGATCCTTGGACGATGACCGGATATTTTAACGATAACGCTTTGCACTCGACATTTTTTTATTATTATTTTAAATTGGTAAGATGGGTGGAACAGCTCACGTCCCGTCTGGTGTAAATGGTCCAATGGTCTGGCCGCTATATATTGATCTAGGTACTCTACAATACAATACGTGTTTCTATTATAGTACCGAAAAACATGTCATGAAATGATCTAGCACATCTAGAGTATACTTTGTTATTATGCAAACGGTGGGTTTGCTGTTAAAAGGTTACCGGAGTCCATACAAATCGACTATGTTAATGCCGCCGCCCATCTCGAGACATTAGCTCTAATCAGTACATCGGCTGCCCCACCTTTCTAACCGAAACGTATTACTGCGTGTTACATTTTATATTGTTATATTTTTTACGACGTGTACAAAAAGAAATTAGAGAGGGTCCAGAAGCGTTTTCTGTGGCACCTTGCTTTCTCCTGCAATGTTGCTAGAACCATTCAGAGTTACCCGGCGAGGTTAAAGTATTTCCACATGAGCTCTCTTTCGGAGCGGAGACGCACTCTCGATCTATTGTTCCTGCATAAACTTGTTAACGGAGAATACGATGCCCCTGATCTCTTATCTCTTCTGAACTTTAACGTGCCGCTGACGTCGACAAGGGCTTCGAAGTTGATGGTGTTCAGGGTTCCCAGATTCTACACCAACCTTGATAAGAACGCGCCTCTCAGCAGACTAGTTGGGGAATTAAATAATTTGCATAACAAGTATTCTCTGGACGTTTTTGCTGGCACTGTTGACAGTTTTAGACGAGAAGTCTACAGCCTTGCTCAATGAGCTTTTTCAATTAAGTAATAGCGTATTTGGTAGTAAATGTGTAATAATGTAAGGTCTTCATGTAATGTTATATATAGTTTTTCTTTGTTTTTTATATAATGAACCGCTTTTTTTATGCGTGCAGTCGGTACCTGTAATTGTGTTAGCATTTAGTGTGAAATCAATGTATATGATACCTGTAATGTTCTGTGCTGATGTATAACATGTTGGTACCCAATAAATAAATAAAAAAAAAAAAAAAAAAATACTGCTTCACGGCAAAAATAGGCAGGGTGGTATTTCATTAGAAACTCTGGTACCCGCCTGCGGTATTCGAACACCGGCACACCGGCTGTCCAGTTTCAAATCGGACCGTCTTGTGCCATATACAACACCCGCCGCCTAGACGCAGGGACCTGGTGGGAGGGTCTGCCAACGGCCAAAAAAAGGCAGTGGACTGGCTGGAATGATTGTTATTCTTGAGCGACGCTAACCGCTCATTACCATTGTATCGCTTTTTCTATATAAATTTCATAACTAATCACCTCAAATCGAACATGATATTCGATTTTAAGTGTACGCCTTTGAATGACTGAAAAAAGCATGTGTAACCGGGGTACGACATGGCCTTAATACGAGGAAAAAGGAAAATCGAAGATCCTTCAAACAATGAATCCTAACAGAACTTCACAACGAAATTCCCCAAATAAATCACAATCAAGTTAAATTAAAACGATGAAATCGTCACAGCGTTGGCTTTCGTCGACAATAAAAGTCATTCACGATTATTGTCTCTGTAATTTTTTATTGATTTATAACTAACCCTTCGACGCTTGCACGACTGGTCACATATTTTTTTTTGAAATAGCTGAGCTTTTTTGATGATGCGACGTATTATTATCTAGTTTGGGTAGATGTCTCCGTCATATCCTGCCACGAAGCTTAGCCACAGGGCTTAACAGCCGTAATTAAGGCGTCGACTTCATATCTAGAGGTGGGTGGTAGCGTCACGTTATCATGTCTATGTAGAACGGTAACAACTATACTGTAACCATAATACCAGGTGGGCATGTCACGTTATTTCGGATCCTCCCGATTCACTGACGGTGCTTTTAAGTACTCCAAGCACCGGTCATCGTTCTCGTCGAACCCGTCGCTTGCGACGAAAGGCTCGGCGAGTAAATTAACCCACAGATACAGCCCACTGAGTTTCTCGCCGGATCTTCTCAGTGGGTCGCGTTTCCGATCCGGTGGTAGATTCTGCGAAGCACGGCTCTTGCTAGGGTTCTTAGCAACATCATCAGGTTTGAGCCCCGTGAGCTCACCTACTAGTTAGGTAAGCTGCTGTTAATAAAGTTAAGCTGATGTGGTCTCTCTAGACCATCTGATTAGGAAGGAAAAAAAAGGCGGGCTGTTAGCTCATTCGGCCATCTAGCAGCAATAGCCGTAATAGCAATATTTTAGGAGCCTACCCTTCCACAAGTTCCTTATTAATTTTTGATTGACATGTTAGAGATTCAATTTAATGAACTGATTTATTCTTACTATACGTACATACATAGCATTACTTAGCTTACATAGCTATAGATCAATTATCGCTAAATTGGACTTTGGTAAATATTTTAAAAACGGAAACTATTTTTTTTCTCCCCAATGTTTTCAAGGTTTTCTAATATCTCAAATAAATAATTTCTAAACCACGAAGGCATAGTTTCTGTTGGGGCGTCTCTGCATTGCTATGGCTCTAGTAGCCCGTCAAGTCAAGTGCCAAGCAAATCCGAATGACAGCAGTGATTCTCCTCCAAATTATGTTTTTTTTGCAAAATAATTGAGTAGGTACTTCAAAAACCTACGTAAATACATGAAATATTGAATGGAGTTAATTGTTTTGTTAACTTAGATCACTCACTTAATCACTTAATCCATTTAACACTGCTATCAAAGCCATAGCTTTTAAAAGAAATAAAATTATAAAAAGCAAGCCGTTACCGACAATGACAATTTGTGATCATAGTCCCAGGCAAATCCGAATCACAGTAGCCAGTGTCCTGTTTGACATTTCAACAAAAAATACCTTTTCCGATCAAAATAATATGACTCGAACATTCGATTGTGATCTAATCTTTTAAATAGTTTATTCTTAAATGACACATATAAGTATTGTGACTCACAGAGAATGAGACACGGTAAAGGCAGTGTGGGATGCACAAGGTTGACACCTTACGATATTAAGACACTTCACAATAAATGCCTGATACAGAAACGACAGCTATGATAGAAGATTCAGTAAGCGGTTAATGTGTTGCAACTGGTTCGTTGATGGAAGAAAGAAACGTCACAATAAATCATAATATAATATGTATAATACATAAATCTATATATATAAAAGAAAGTCGTGTTAGTTTTTTTATATTTATTTATTGCTTAGATGGTTGGACGAGCTCACAGCCCACCTGGTGTTAAGAGGTTACTGGAGCCCATAGACATCTACAACGTAGACGCGCCACCCACCTTGAGATACAAGTTCTAAAGTCTCAGTATAGTTACAACGGCTGTCCCACCCTTCAAACCGAAACGCATTACTACTTCACGGCAGAAATAGGCAGGGCGGTGGTACCTATCGGCGCGGACTCACCAGTGGTCCTACCACCAGTAATTACGCAAATTATAATTTTGCGGGTTTGATTTTTATTACACGATGTTGTGCCTTCACCGAGGAAGTGAATCGTAAACATTTGTCGAGTACGTATTTCATTAGTAAAATTGGTACCCGCCTGCGGGATTCGAGCACCGTTGCATCGCTTCAACACGAATGCACCGGACGTCTTATCCTTTAGGCCACGACGAACTATTTATAACTCAAGAACGGCTGAACTGATTTGACTGAAAATTTGTGAGGAAGTATCTTAGAACCAGGAGAAGGACATAGGATACTTTTTATCACGTTCCCGTGGGACGTGACATAAAACGTGGTATAACAAAACGCAACTGATATGGAATAACAAAACGCAACTGACAGCTAAACATAATGTAGTCTATGGTTAATTAAAGTAGAATCATAGAGTAAGATTATATATAACCTTTTGAAGTTGACCGGCTGATGTGTTTGTTTTGAGTTTCTATTAGCTCGATGTGCCGAGATAGGTATTCATTATGAAAGCCATGCCGCGACCAACACGATCAAATCTTTCCCGACGAAGCTGTAATGCAACTAGGATTCGAAACATTGCGAGTGAAAGGACTGAAGAAGAACAAGAAAATACAATAATAATAACAACTGAAATACATGGCCAATAAAGAATCATTAAAATATTGCTTTTTTAATATATGTACATTAAAATTATATCCAAATAAAAAATTTACCTTGATAAAATCAAAAGTTTGCTCATTTATTGCCTCTAAGGCGAAATAAAGTTCGCCGGGTCAGCTAGTTATAAATAAATACTTAAAAGACGTATGCATGTAACAACACATTAACATTATGATATAATAATATGTACGTTGTTGTATGTTATGTTTATATATGTATACTGTGTGTGTGTTTTGTTTATTGCCTTTGTAGGCAGACGAGCATAGGGCCCACCTGATGGTGAGTGGTTACCGTCGCCCATGGACTTCAGCAATGCCAGGGGCAGAGCCAAGCCGCTGCCTACCGCTAAATACTCTCCACAAGCCTCGTTTGAAGAAGGACATATCATAACGCTCGGGAAACACCGTGGAGCGGAGCTCATTCCATAGTCGGATGGTACGTGGCAAAAAACACCTCTGGAAACGCACTGTGGATGAACGCAGTGGATCCATGTACTATGGATGAACTCTACTCTGATGGCGGTCGATGCGATGGTAAAAACGAGACGATGGTATCATCTCGAACAATTCCTCAGAGCACTCTCTACACCACCCTTGATTGACTGATAGAGAATGACTCAGGCATTAAGTCCGCCATTGTATAATACTTTTGTGCATAAAGCTATATAAACAAATACTATGTGAAACATCACGACTATCTATGACCACTCTTTTGTTAGGGACCCAGTTTGTTTTGGATATTCGACGGAACTAACCGCAAAGGCAGCCGTCGCCAGCGTTCGCTCCAGACTGCAAACTTCACGTGTTAGAGAATTAATAGCAACAGCTATCGTTCGCCCTAAGCACGTTATTACGGATTCTTCCGATCCATTAACGGTGCTTTTAGGCACCTCAAGCATTGGTCACCGTCCTCGCCGAACCCGTCGCTTGCGACGAAGGGCTCTACGAGTAAATTAACCCATAGACACAGCCCACTGAGTTTCTCGCCGGATCTTCTCAGTGGGTCGCGTTTCCGATCCGGTGGTAGATTCTGCGAAGCACTGCTCTTGCTAGGGTCAGTGTTAGCAACACTCCGGTTTGAGCCCCGTGAGTTCACCTACACGTCAAGGCGTAGCTGAAATAGCCTCTCAAGGCTATCAGCATAGTTGGGAAAAAAAAGCTGTCGTTCTTTTGTTGATACGTTATCGTGTCACGGGTCATCATTATCTGGTTTCTCTCGCAGGAACGGTTGCAATGTTCCCGTTCCGTTTGTTTAGACACTTCTGTTACAATTTTGAAGCGTGCAATGAGGCGTTTTGCAGGCCGCATGTTATTTGGAATGTTGATGGATATGTTTTTGTAATGAGAGGAGAAGAGGTAATCCAAAATAGAATGTGGATTGCTACGTGAACCATGATATTATGCAGATGTGTTGTATCATTTTTAATATCGTAATTGTGTATCTCGCCTACGCTTCGCTGTGGATGTAAATAAATATGTGGTAGGTACACGCCCATTTTTTTGACGAAGCGTGAATGAGCGACAAAACCAACTTGTAGAATAATTTGTAGAAGTCGGTTCTGATATCTCCGCGGGGTTTTCATAGTATACCTTAGAGCTGAATGAAGTTGGCTGATAGCTTTTAACGAAGCAATGATTTAGTGGCCACGTGCTTCGCTCTATCCCTGATATTTCAATTTGATAATTATACAATAATTGATTGAAGCATTTACTCAAAGTCGGTAGTGCCATATAATTTGTTCTGATGTGGTGAAAAACATGAGGTCGATAAGTAATATGGCTAGTTTCCGCAACTTTAAAAAGTCTAGTGGTGTCTTTAATTCTATATACAGGAGAAGAGTACGAGCCTGGTTTTTGTCTTCGGTAAGTACCGCCATTCTCAGATAACGTGAAATTTATTTCTTTTATTCTATTAGGTGGTGTCGGTCCAATGCGTAATGCAATTGAGTTACAGCTTATACGATGGTCCGCTTTTTCGTTCCCAACCTTCCATGAGAATAGTCTTGTGAGTCCTCACGGGTAGGTACCACCACCCAGCCTATTTCTACCGTGAGGCAGTAATGAGTTTCGGTTTAAAGGGTGGGGTAGCCGTTGTAACTATACTGAGACCTTAGAACTTATATCTCAAGGTGGGTGGCGCATTTGCGTTGCAGATGTCTATAGGCTTCAGTAACCACTTAACACCAGGTGGGCTGTGACTTCGTCCACCCATCTCAGCGATAAAAAAAATCTAATATAAGCCCCCGGATGAATGATAGAGAGGCAGTCCTTTTAGTAGAAGTAGCCTACCTCGAGACATGATTTCGTAGTCTCAGTTGCATAGCCCTGAGTTCTTATCAGTTCTGGTCCTCAACTAAGCTATGCTTCCAAGGATGCCATCGCGATAGACAACCCATACATCGTTATCAAGCATCAAAGCCGTTGTTACTGTTACGGCGTTTCAGATACTATTGGTTTTTTTTATTATTTTTTTATTGCTTAGATGGGTGGACGAGCTCACAGCTCACCTGGTGTTAAGTGGTTACTGGAGCCCATATACATCTACAACGTAAATGCGCCACCCACCATGAGATATAAGTTCTAAGGTCTCAGTATAGTTACAACGGCTACCCCACCCTTCGAACCGAAACGCATAACTGCTTAACGGCGGAAATAGGCGGGGTGGTGGTACCTACCCGTGCGGACTCCCAAGAGGTCCTACCACCAGTGATTACGCAAATTATAATTTTGCGGGTTTCATTTTTATTACACGATGTTATTCCTTCACCGTGGAAGTCAATCGTGAACATTTGTTGAGTACGTATTTCATTAGAAAAATTGGTACCCGCCTGCGGGATTCGAACACCGGTGCATCGCTAAACCCGAATGCACCGGACGTCTTATACTTTAGGCCACGACGACTTTTTGCTTACCGCAAAACACTATCGCCTTATTCAAATAAAATCAAAAAAGTTTTATTCAACATAAATGAAAGTACATATTTGTTAAACGTCAAAAGAACGTCTTGAAAAGAATTGGCAAGAAACTCAGCGGGCATGTCTTTTTTTTTTTTTTTTAATATTAGAATATTTTTTTTAATATTAGATTTTTTTTTTAATATTCATTTTTACAATAAGTATATAACATAACAATTTTACAATATTGAAATGCCCGGAGCGAGCAACTCATTCCCACTTTGTGCAATCTTCTAGATAATCATTGACTTTATAGTAAGCTTTATTGCACAGATGTTCTTTAATAGTTTTCTTAAACCTATGTATATGTAGGTTCTGAACATCTTGTGGGATTTTGTTGTACAGGCGCACAGACAAACACCCGAATGAATTTCGTATCTTATGTAACCTACTCATCGGCACAACAAGCTTGTGTTTGTTCCTAGTATTTCTATTATATATGTCCGACATTTTAGGAAACTCCTCAATATGTTTACGAACATACATCAAATTTTCAAAGATATACTGGGATGGCATAGTGAGAACTTTAATTTCTTTAAGTTTTTCCCTCAGGGATTCCCTTGAGTGCATGTTATAAATAGCATGTATAGCTCTTTTCTGCAGAATAAATATCATTTCTATATCGGCCGCATTGCCCCATAGTAAAATGCCATAGGATATGACACTGTGGAAGTAACTAAAGTAAACTAAACGAGCCGTGTCCGCATTTGTTAACATTCTAATTTTTTTTACTGCGTATGCTGCAGAACTGAGCTTACTCGCCAATTTATGAATATGAGGTCCCCACTGCAGTTTGGAGTCCACTGTTATACCAAGAAATACGGTTGACTCAACAAGCTCCAATGATTCCTCAGAAACAATTACATTACTATCTACTTGTCTCACATTTAAAGATGATTCAATACATTTTAAAGTAAATTTAATACATTTAGTTTTTTTTTTTTTTTATTGCCCTTGTAGGCAGACGAGCATACGGCCCACCTGATGGTGAGTGGTTACCGTCGCCCATGGACTTCAGCAATGCCAGGGGCAGAGCCAAGCCGCTGCCTACCGCTAAAAGTTTTCTTACTATTCAATAATAGGTTATTGATACGGAACCAATGAACCACACACGAAATCGCATCATTCACTTCGTCATAGACTTGTAATTGTCGTTTAATTTTAAATAATAAAGATGTATCATCTGCGAATAATACGACCTCGTGTCGGGACTCAATAAAACTAGGCAAATCGTTTATATATATTTGAAATAAAAAAGGAACCAAAATGGAACCCTGAGGTACACCCATCCTCAAACAGGGTAAGCTAATAAAAATATAACCCAAACAAAAGATCCTTTTGTGCCGAATTATAAACAGACTTTGTCCAGCTGATTTATTGGCCATTAAAGCGTATCAATCAAACCGTTTGGTTCCACGAAGCGACTTCTCAAGTTATTCCCGTCTTAAATATTTGGTCACAGCGCTTGTCAATCTGTAAGCGTTGTTTGAAAGATATTTTATGGACGCCGCTTCAGACAAGGCCAGTTTGAGAACAGAATGCTTTCTTGTGGAGTTTGTTTTTTAATGCCCTATATTTATTTACGAACAAATATGGTCGAAGGCCATTCGAAAGGCATAATAACTATTTCGCGGCAGAAACAGGCAAGATAGAGTGGTTACCATAAACTTTTTTTTTATATTTAACCAAAAACAATTAAAAAAAACTTTAAAGCTCGTCAATAACTAATAAATAAATAAATGTAAAGAAAATCGATTGACAAAAAAACGAACAAACGGTATTTGGCTGTTTGCCTGTTTATGTATATTGAATATGCATTCGGCACATTATAATTTACTAGAAGTCCTGCAGTAGTCGAAATTCGACTATAATTGGAATTGTAAGTTTGTACACTATTATGATTGTATTTTATACTTCTATAATCACAAATTTCGCCAAGACTACACTATAAAAAATATTAACAAAGACAAACAATATTTAATCTATTCTCAATTTGACAACAGACGTCAAGAACAAAAGTTTGACAATAATTAGTATGCATGCGTGTGTGCATCAAATACATGGTATGTAGTGTGTGTAATGTTTTCTTTATTGATTTAATGTATCTTATATGCATTATTTTAAAAAAATATTAGCATTGTGCACTTCTTCTCTATATTCTCTATATGTGTGGAAAATTTCATACTCCTCCGTCCGCGCAATTTTCGTAAAAAAGGATACAAAGTTTTTGCTTCACGTATTAATATATAGATAGTTCGTTACAGAATTATAGAATAGCAATGACTTCAGTTATTTAGCGTTCCAAAAATAAACTTTGTTTTTAAGATGGTACAGTAATTGTTAATAATACCAAAATAAAGTAATAATACTCATATATACTGAGGTATGACAGCCTTAATAGCTAACCGAGCATGCTCAACTGGTGTTACGTAATTACCAGAGCCCATAGAAATGGCAGCCTAAATGTCACTTTAAATCATGAGTTTAAGGTCGTAATTGTACTGGCAAAACGGTTGGCTTACACTGATCCTTAAGAGCATCTCGATTCTGAACTATATTAAACTTCTCTATATATATTTACACTCGTAAAACTCACAACTTAATTTTATATAAAAATACTAGCTGACCCGGCAGACTTCGTAGTGCCTCAATCGATAAATAAAAGACCTCAACTTTTGTATCAAATAAACTTAAAACAAACAAAAGGAACCCGTCCGACGGGGGACACATCAAAGGAAAAACAAAATTGTTATTTTTATTTAATTCCGAGCATTTTCATATTTTTTCACCTTTTGAACCTTCTCTGGACTTCCACGAATAATTCAACACCAAAATTAACCAAATCGGTCCAGCCATTCTCGAGTTTTAGCGAGACTAACGAACAGCAATTCATTTTTATATATATAGATTGCGATTTAATATTATTGTTCGTAAATTCTAAAACTTTTTATATATAAATTATGCAATTCCTGTATCGTTGACTCATAATACTTGGCACTTGCTAGTCGAGTATTTACCTGCATTATAAAGTACTATAAAATCTGACGTCAGCGAACTGAATATTTGTAAGACAGTGATTTAACCCAGAACCGTTAAAATGATGTCACAAGAAAAACAAAAGGAATGATCATTTTTATTCGGTACAGTGATTCATTGTTTCCAAAAACTTTTTTTTATTTTACCACGTGTAATGTATCTGTAATCTGTTTTTATGTTATGTTTGTCATTTGTTTGTCATTGCTTTATCTCTTGTTGGAAACACTATAAAATTTAAATATAACGAGAAACCAGGCAACGTACCGCAGTGATCAGCGTTAAATGTCTGGAAAAAAGATGTGGTGTCGTGGGACACCAGGTAGGAACGAAGTTCCTTCGGCTAATGTAGAATCGACACAATTTGCAAAAAAAGAAATTGTGCTCAATTTTATGTAGGTTTTC
This sequence comes from Bombyx mandarina, assembly GCF_030267445.1. Lineage (NCBI taxonomy): Eukaryota > Metazoa > Arthropoda > Insecta > Lepidoptera > Bombycidae > Bombyx > Bombyx mandarina. The sequence continues at coordinate 10,879,890 of NC_143226.1, forward strand.
TTGGTTTTTCTCTTAAATTTTGCTGATTAGTTTTTATTTAAGTACGGGAAAGTATTTAGGAAATATAAATTACGTAAAATAAAAAAAATAGTAATTCAAATTATCAATTAAAATAACAAAATATATCTCTTTATTTTTGATTGACAACATAAAATTACATAGAAATAGAAATAATTACTAAATAGAGAGAGAAGGGATTAGAGAACGAAAAGAAAGAAGGAGAAAGAGAAAGGTGTTATAAACTAGTCGCTTGTGTATGCGACTGTCGCGCCTGCGCACGTCTCATTTAACGGTTTTATTCCACGCACTTTTTTCCACGGATTTTTCCACGCACTTTTTCCACGGATTTTTTCTTACGGTTTTACTATCACATTTTTTTCAGTTCGGTCGCGCAGCAAAATCAATATCCCCTCCAAGCCTGCCGTAAGGAACTTCGTTCCAAAAACCTAATTGTTGAAACACACCCTCTGTTTGTGACAATCGGATGAATAATTTAAGATGCCTTAGAGGACAAACAATAATTTTTAATAATATTCAAAACATCGTTTAACCAAAGTTTTCACTGTCCATTCTCAATGGCTCAATAAAGAGAATTTAGTCATTTACGCGCACTTAAAACAGTCATATTATAGTTGTTACGTCACTTATTTTTTTTAAAAATAAAATTACTCTGTCATACAACCCATCTTAAGAATGCGTTACTAATGCTAGCAATGTTCTTACAATTGGCAAACGAAACATAGCGGAGCGGGTATCTAATTTTCCTCAAGTGGCATACCTATCGATTTCCTAAAACATCATCCTATTGAAAATTAGGGATCCTTTTTTTAGTGCTATCTACACCGTTAATTCATGCCGGTCATGTAATGTAGTTAAGGTTTCGGATCCTCGTATCCTTAGGATGCCGATATCCACATCATGGCCTCTACAAACTTCGATAGCGACTTTATACTAAATGAGACGAAAGCTCGTGTTCAGCTATAAAACTTTTGAATTATTCTAATATATTTAAACCTCTTCGGGGACATTGGCACCTATGTGTAGGTTTTTATTTATTTATTATTTATATACAGTCAAACCTAGATAAGCGAGAGTTCAAGGGACAACAATATCATTCTCGCTTATAGAGGTTTCTCACTAACGCGAGTTTCTCGCTAATGCACCTTCTGAATTTCATTTCGCGATATTCCGGATTTAAACGCATTCACTATTTTAAGTTTATTACTTAATGACAGTACTTTAATTTTCCGTTTTGACATGATGCAGAACAGAACTTTCTTTCGAAATTGATTAACGATAAACTGAGTAAGTCCAACAAACAGGACGGTACACAGGCACACGTGTCCATTCGAAAAGAATGCGATAAAATAACAACGTTATTTAGTTCCACGAAATAGAATAGTTTCAATATTGACGAGAAAACAATACAAAAACAATGGTAGGAAGTTCCACGAAAGTTAATAGCAGATGTTAAATTTGTAATTTGTTTTGTCATTTGTTCCTCCTAAATAATGTAAATAAATAAAGCTCAACTGTCGCTTATAGAGGTATAGATAAGTAGCAGTCTCACTTACGGAGGTCCATGAGGGAAAAACGAATCTCTCTTAGAGAGGTTTCTGTTTTTCGCTAATAGAGGTTTTGTGAGCTTAAAATGACGGGTCCTGACTATTACTCTCACTTATAGAGTTTTCTCACTTACCCAGGTTTGACTGTATTTAACTCTACGGTAAAAGATCACATATGCGGACTTTTTAAAAAAAAGGATATTCCCTAATTTATTTCACTTGTTTAATTGTTTTCAATACATACTAGATAAGGAAATCGCAATAAATAATAAATTAATTAAAAAATTTTTGTACTTTAAAAAATTCGTCCCTGATGACGTTAAAACCCTCAGAAACTTTGAGATGCACTGTCCTTTGAAATGTAAAATTAGCACATGGCCCACTTAGTTCAATATTGACATTTATAACGCAAGGCCCAGGGGTTGATGCGTCGTTGACCTAAAAACCTAAATTGAGAAAAGGAATTGACTCAAGTTTTTTGTTTAGATGTAATTTTTACGTCATTAATTTCAGAGAAAACGAATGATCGGGTTTTTTTTTATTGCCCTTGTAGGCAGACGAGCATATGGCCCACCTGACGGTGAGTGGTTACCGTCGCCCATGGACTTCAGCAATGCCAGGGGTAGAGCCAAGCCGCTGCCTACCGCTTAATACTCTCCACAAGCCTTGTTTGAAGAAGGACATGTCATAGCGCTCGGGAAACACCGCGGAGGGGAGCTCATTCCATAGCCGGATGGTATGTGGCAAAAAAGACTTCTGGAAACGCACTGTGGATGACCGCAGTGACTCCAGGTAATATGGATGAACTTAACATCAGGTGAGCCGTCAAATCGTTCACCCACGAATACAAAAAAAGAAAAAATCTAATTTTTTTTTTATAAAAATTCGTCAGCATCTATCCACAAATCCCAACTAGACATACCAATATTCCAGCTTAATGGTCGCTAAGGTCTGATCTTCTCCTGTATACTCATCTTTAGCTAGTGGTAGAATACATTTTGATCGGGAGCATTCCACGATCCATACCAATCTCTGTAAAGTTAAACAAATCAAATGATAACAATTTAATAAGATGCTTATCGAAAATGTATTCCGCATATTTTCTTATTTCAATTTTAGGATACACACAGTAAATATAGCATCAATGATATGATGATACTTGAATGATTAAAATTCTCTCAGATTTTGCGACACAGACTAGACATGATCAAAACTATTTATCTTATATCTTTAAACTAGCAATTCTTGTATATATAATATAATATCAATATGTAATTCGTATTTAAATATAATTTCTAAAAAACACATTTTATCAAACTCATCATCAGCAAAGCTCGGTTATCCTCTAATAAAGTTTAATTAAACAAGAGATAGAAAGAGAGAAAAGCGATATTTCGCGATTCATAATCTATATTATTGCCGATGTTTCGTACATTGTGTTTTGTGTTCTATAATATTCGAAACGTCAAAAATATTAAAATTTCAATCAAAACCGTAAAAATGGATTTATCATTTAATTGAGATGTTACGCTACCTAGCTGGATCTCTGCGGCTCATCATATCTTATACCTTTAAACGAGAAAATCTGAATCTCGGAAACGGCTCCAACGATTTTCAAAAAATTTAGTATACAGGGGATTTCGGGGGCGATAAATCGATCTAGCTACGATTTATTTTCAGAAAATGTTGCTTTGTTCGTGTTTTCAATAATCAACTTTATCGATAATGAACTTTATGACTCTTCCCGACATCTATTGGCGAATAATAATACTATTTTTCTTTATTGAGAGCAGCTAACTGCTTTAAAGACACAAAAATATGGCGTTATCAAAAAAAAATCGTCTACTTAATCATTAAATACTCTCTGTATTCGTATTGGACTTTTGTAAACGAACACATTCCCGATCCTGCGGACAGAATGGAAAGCAGTCGACGTCGCCCAAAACACGTCATCTCGGATCCTCCCGATCCACTAACGGTGCTTCTAGGTACTCCAAGCACCGGTCACCGTTCTCGTCGAAACCGTCGCTTGCGACGAAGGGCTCGACGAGTAAATTAACTCTCAGACACAGCCCACTGAGTTTCTCGCCGGATCTTCTCAGTGGGTCGCGTTTCCGATCCGGTGGTAGATTCTGCGAAGCACGACTCTTGCTAGGGTTCGTGTAAGCATCGTCGTCAAGTTTGAGCCCCGTGAGCTCACCTACTAGTTAAGGTTCCGCTGGAATAGCCTCTCTAGGCTACCAGCATAGGTAGGAAAAAAAAAAGAAAAAAAAAAGTAAACGAACATTATATGGTGTCAATACAACCCAACTAACAATAACCGATTGAGTCAGTTCAAATTATCATGAAAAACATTCGCCCACGCCGACATTGGAATAAACCTGAAAGTTCTCCTTCGATGCGAGAATGCACCCGGGGAATGTGCGGTTAAAATAACACGAATTATTTACAAATCCATGAGAGCCACATCCGAAAATTTGAAACATACCGTTCCATCGAATCGATGTAATTCATAACAGATTGTGACTCTGCAAACGCGCGACTTATATTTTTTTTCAAATTGTTTTCAATGTTGTTTTCAAATTTGTTTCAATGTCTTAATGCGATTGAAGGCAAAGGTTTTTTTTTCTACCTAAGCTGATGGTCTTGGGAGACCATTTCAGCGTAACCTTAACTAGTAGGTGAACTCACGGGGCTCAAACCTGACGATGTTGCTAACACGAACCCTAGCAAAAGGCCCTGCTTCCCAGAATCTAACCACCGGATCGCAAACGCGACGCCTCGTCGAGCCCTTCGTCGCAAGCGACGGGTTCGACGAGAACGATGACCGGTGCTTGAGGTACCTAAAAGCACCGTTAGTAGATCGGGAAGATCCGAGATGACGTGTTTTGGGCGACCCTGACTGTTTACCATTTGGTCCGCAGGATCGGCTATGTAGTTACCGGAATTCAAACGTGTCTGCCGTACTCTTGATGCCGAATTATATCCACAATAGACAAACGGAAACAAAAATTAGAGGAATATAAAAAGTTCAAAATTCTATTGATCATTTAATTGCGAAATATTAACACACTAAGCGATATACGACAAATGGGAAGATCTTCCACTGAGCAGGTCAAGTGGCTCGATAGACCACCAGTCCGAAGGTTATTGTTCGGAACTTGTACATAATTATACAAACATATTTTGAAAACATCGTTCACAAGATTCAGGCATCTGTCAAATATCTTGTGTGTTTTATGATGGCTGCCGCCACAAACATTTTCATAGCGATAGATATAGAAGAATGATTTTTGTCTGTATTATCATCATACACCCTCGACACGTGTGTAAATTTTCTGGTTAATCCAAATACTAATATAATTAAAATTGTTGAAATTTACGCGTAAAGTATCTGATAAGCTTTTAAATAGACTAGCTGTCACCGGCAACTACGCTCGCGTGGTTAAGAAAAATTGTGGCACTGTAGTTTCCCGCGAGAATGAGATTTGTTTTCGGCATAAAATATAATCTGTCACTCTCCGGACCTAAAACTAAATACGGGTGAAGTTAATAAAAAAAAATTATAAAAAAAAGTACTACACTGATAAAATATTCCTTGTCGATCTGGCTAAATGGAATGATCACTGATTTCTTATCTCGTCTGCCGAGCACGACCGACTATAAATAATAATCGAAGTTCAATCGTTTGAGTAAAGGCCTGATTTAGCTTCGAACGTAATTCGTTGGGGAATTTTAATTGTTGCAAACATTGGCATCATTAGCAATTTCCGAACATAAGTGACTATGTGATATTGAAACACTTATGATCGGCTGCCCTACTCATGACTATATAAAAACTTGCCAAATTCCATACACTTCAACTTATCCTGTATTATCTATACTAATATATAAATCTACAGTGGTTTTCAAGGATGTTCCGTTATAACTACTGAACCATGCATCCGATTGACCTGAAACTTGGTATCCATGCAGAAAATACATGTACTTAATGGATAGGCTAGTATTTATATGAGTGTTAGACTCCCTAATAATAATGACAATAAATAATAATGTTAACTTTAAATGCCCAGCGAAGCGGGCGAGTACGACTAGTTTAATAAAATATTCGGTTTTATTTCGAAGATATTATAAATCGAAGACAGATTAAAATTTTAAGTAATTATATTGCGTGAGACATATAGATTAAGTTTACATTCCTAAGTTTTTACAGTGATCCAAATCCCATTGTTCTACGACACCATACATATATGTCTATGACGATACACTGCCTCCACTCAGACAACCTTCGGCTCGATTAGGTCGCGAGTGTTGCCGAAATGCTAACTCGTCCTTGATCATAGTTAGGAACATTAGTGTAATAAAACCAGCTAAAAATACATCATAGTTCATCATCACTCTTAAATAGCACTTCGGTGCATTCTTAGCGAATCCTAAAAAGGCGTAACTACAAATACTAGAGGACCCGCAGTAGTCGAAATTCGACTATAATTAATTGGAATCGTATAATAAGTTTGTACACCATTATGATTGTATTTTATACTTCTATAATCACAAATTTCGGGCTACACTATAAAAAAATATTAACAAAGACAAACAATACATAATCTAATTTCAATTTGACAACAGACGTCAAGAACAAAAGTTTGACAATAAATAGTATGCATTCGTGTGTGCGTCAAATACGTAGTGTGTGTAATGTTTTCTTTATTGATTTAATGTATCTTTTATGCATTATTTAAAAAAAATATTAGCATTGTGCACTTCTTCTCTATATTCTCTATAAGTGTGGAAAATATCATACGTCCTCCGTCCGCGCAATTTTCGTAAAAAGGGATACAAAGTTTTTGCTTCACGTATTAATATATAGAAACGAAGATACATATATCCTTGAGAATAAGCATAATGATTCATTTGACTTCAAGCCGAAATTGGTGTTAGTTTATGAGCATTGTATTTTATTTCGTCTGAATAAGATATAAATTCCCATGAAGCATTCTTATAAATTAATGTTGGTACAATACTGCAGTTGGAAGTAGCGGTACCTACACATTATTTAAAGATTGATTGCGCTAATTACTAACAAATCGGTTCACTTTGGCATTGTATTATAAATTCGAACAGACACGGTGATTAAATAAACTCTGAACTTAGAGGGAGTATTTCGGTTATTTAAAAAAAAAAAAATTGTATGGATGGATTCCATGGAGCCCATAGACATCTACAACGTAAACGCCGCCACCCACCTTGAGATATGAGTTCTAAGGTCTCAGTATAGTTACAACGGCTGTCCTACCCTTCAAACCGAAACGCATTACTGCTTCACGGGCGAAATAGGCAGGATGGTGGTACCTACCCGTGCGGACTCACAAGAGGTCCTACCGGTAATTACGCAAACTATAATTTTGCAGATTTTTTTATTACACGATGTTATTCGTTCGCCCTGGAAGTTAATCATGAACATTTGTTTAAGTACATATTTAATTAAAAAAATTGGTACCCGCCTGCGGGATTCGGACACCGGTGCATCGCTACATACGAATGCACCGGACGTCTTATCCTTTAGTCCACGACGACTTTTTTGTGGTGTATGATGATGATTAGTAGATACACGGTCAATCAACCCCTTTGCTTGCCCCGTATGTGGTAAGCTTTTCTCATGCATCTAATGCGTGTCTTGGCAAATCTGTACTTTGAAGGGTGAGATAGTTTTTCTAAAATAAGCTCAGTGTGCTTAGTGCGAGTTTTTAACGTTCTCGATAGCGTAAAAGTTAACTCAAATTTGTATGCAGTTGGAACAGCGCCCCTAGCGGCAAACGTAGGCAAACGTTCCAACTCCATACAAATTTGAGTTAACTTTTACGCTATCGAGAACGTAAAAAAAGTCACAATAAGCACACTAATTTCGAATTCGTGTCTCAAGGTAAGTAGCAACTTTCATTTAATTACTTAAAACCAGGCAGTTCGTTAATCATCCGTTAAAAAAAATCCTTTTGATAGACTTAAGACTTAAGAGATTAAATGCGTCCTAATACCAAACTTATAAATTACACTCCTTCAAAAATGGTAGTTAGTGTTCACACAATTATTTTCATACACAACAATGGATTCACTGCATTTATAATCTGTAATGCGTTCAGGACGGTCTTTGTGGCGAGGCTTGGGGGAGGCCTATGTCCACCAGTGGACGACCATGGGCTGATAGAATAAAATAGAAAAAAATGCGTTCAGAATAACTTGAATAGTTTTTGCCCGCCGAGATCATCGAACGATAACCCTACTGACTAATGTTATTATTTGGAGTTTTACTTCAACGAAACGTATCTACACATATGCAGACGAAGTTAGTTTCGGACACTGTTTTCTTGAATTTTCTTATAATAACACAAATATTGCATTCTCGAAAAATAAAATACGCTATTTACTGACCTTTAAACTTTTTATTGCGTGAGTAGAGACCCGTGCTTGGTAGTGGAATAAAAGATACTCTTAATTTCTACTGTTCAAACTATCCCTTTGACTAATTTCGTCAAAAAAAAACCGCTGAAACTTTGACAGATACTACTTTCTTCATTATATTTCATGTTTTATTATGGAATATTATTGTTTGATACATGTATCCGATATTATAAAAATAAATTCCAAAAATGTTTAACGACGATCTCTTTTTTAAATTTAATGAAACTAACCAAAATTTAATTTTCGATGTAAATCGTGTCTATCTGTGAACACTACATATAATTATGTTTAATGGTCCCTTAGATGTAGAAAATAATAGAAGAAAATAAATAATAGAAAATAATTCTTAAAATCGCTAGATTATGTTCCCTTGCTCTTCTTGAGTTACCCTTTCTCTATTTTTATTATTTATACTCAACACACATATATAATTCTACTGTTACATTTTAAGTACACATTTATAATGTGTTCATTGATAGGTCTATGGTTCATTGTTATCTATTGCAAATATATACTATTGTTACCGAATCCAGGCAACCCCCGACCGAGAGCCAGCGCTAAAACTATAAAAACGATCCCTCGCTGCGCCCACCCCTGCCTCGATAGGCGGGGAGTTACATGCCCGGGCAGAGGGGTTTCCCCGAGGCCCGCTCCGTGCCCCCGCAAGGGGGTACGACGACCCCGACTGCTGCCTTTGCCTCTTTTTTGTGCGTGGCGTTCGCGTGTGCGGTTCTTGTTGAAACATGTTTGGGACTTGTGTAATTTTAACAGTTTTCGTTAATAGTAAATTGAAATCATTTTGTTAGAAGTTTTGTTAATTCAGTGAAACATAATTAGGCCAGTTCTGTATTATTTATTTCTTTTTGTTAACTACCTCACTTCTGGTCGATAATACTATTATATACCTACCTTTAAATACAAATAATGTCAGTGCCACCACCACAGATTATATACTACTGAAAAAAACCGCGAAAAAGTCACAACAATAGCTTACAAATTCATCGCTAAAAGGACAATGCCCAAAAGTGGGCCAACTTTATGTCAAAACTATTTGTACTTGAAAAACTATGCCTTATTTTTTTCACGTTGTTTAGTTTATGTATCGACATTTCTTTCAACCTGGCATTGTTTTCCAAAAAAATAAATTACTTAGTTGATAACATCCCAAAACTATCCATGCCATAGTTTTTAAATTCGCCAATAGGCAAAGGGCTTAGCCCATACAGCCTTATAGCATACCTATATACTGTCAAACGAAAGAGTTGTTTGTGACTTGAACAACAAATTAAAAAAAAATAGCTAATGCTTATAATTCACAGGCTTCTTAGTTTATTTTTGTTCAATTCAATATTTATTGTAATAATAATTATTACTTAAAACCATGAATTATTTAATATTTTTAGATATTATGATTCCATTAGTAAAATATCAATGGCCTACCATTACTCTATTCTTCTATACTAATATTATAAAGAGGAAAGATTTGTTTGTTTGTTTGTTTCGAATAGGCTCCGAAATTACTGGACCGATTTGAAAATTTTTTTTTCCATTAGAAGCCGACATTGTCCCTGATGAACATAGGCTACTTTTTTTTTTTTTTTTGTTTCATGTGTGTTTTAATGTTTCCGAAGCGAAGCGAGGGCGGGTCGCTAGTATTATATATGATCAGAGAGTTTTCGCAGCAACCCGAGTGAAGCGTCACTTGAATTTTTATTTTAATGTTTTTTTAATAGTTTATTGTGTAATTTGTATTATTTGTATTTGTAATATTGTGTATAAAAGATCTGCGTAAGCTCATGCTCAGTCAATGTGGTATTCATCGAGTTGACGTCAAAACTCCCAAAAAGCAATAAAAAGAGATACACCGGCTTTTTATTGACATAAAAAATATATAACTTCGACAGACAAGGCCGTATAGGCTACGTACGCTCTTTGCCTGCTTATTGGTGAATTTTTTTTTTTTTTTTTTTATTGCCCTTGTAGGCAGACGAGCATACGGCCCACCTGATGGTGAGTGGTTACCGTCGCCCATGGACTTCAGCAATGCCAGGGGCAGAGCCAAGCCGCTGCCTACCGTTTAATACTCTCCACAAGCCTCGTTTGAAGAAGGACATGTCATAGCGCTCGGGAAACACCGTGGAGGGGAGCTCATTCCATAGCCGGATGGTACATGGCAAAAAAGACCTCTGGAAACGCACTGTGGATGACCGCAGTGGCTCCAGGTAGTATGGATGAACTCTACTCCGGTGGCGGGCGGTGCGATGGTAAAAACGAGATGCCGGTATCATCTCGAACAATTCCTCAGAGCACTCCCCATGGAACATACGGTACAAAATGCAGAGGGAACCGAAGTCCAAACGATCCGTGAGAATGGGATTATCGACAATCCGAACGGCCCTCCTCTGTATGGAGTCAAATGGAAGAAGCTGGTATTTGAGAGCCCCGGCCCAGAGATGGGAGCAGTACTCCACGCGAGGCCGGACTTGTGCTTTATAAAGCAAAAGCCTTTGTCCAGGCGTGAAGTACCGCTTCGCTCTGTTGAGGACTCCCAGCATTTTGGACGCCAACTTGGCTTTGCCTTCCAGATGACTCCGAAACTGGACATCGCTCGAAATCTCGACCCCAAGTATCCCAATACTCTCGGAAGGTTGCAGGGATACTCCTTGGAATTGCGGCGCCATGACAAAGGGGTCCTTCTTCGCAGTGAACGCGCAAACTTGTGTCTTTAAGGGGTTGAATTGAATCAAGTTCAATTCACCCCATTTGGAGACTCGCCCCAGAGAGTTCTCCACTTCAGACACAAGTTTTGATCGTCTCTCCTGCACCACGCTCCGAGAGAGACTCTGATGGCCGATATATCGCGCATCCCCCGTGCTGTCATCCGCATAGCAATGCATGCCATCAATAGACAGCATGTCATTGATATACAGGATGAAAAGCGTGGGGGAGAGCACCGAACCTTGTGGAACGCCAGCGTTAATGGTCATGGTATCAGAGCAATCGCCGTCTACAACGACCGTGATGCTCCGCCCATCCAAAAAGCTAGCGATCCACTTGCAGAGACCCTCGGGGATTCCGTAAGATGGTAGCTTCGACAGAAGTGCCCTATGCCAGACCCTGTCGAAGGCCTTCGCGATATCAAGGCTCACAGCAAGAGCCTCGCCCTTGCTCTCCAAGGCTTCAGCCCACCTGTGAGTAAGGTATACGAGAAGATCGCCAGCTGAGCGACCGTGACGGAAACCGTACTGTCGGTCACTGATCAGCTGGCGATCTTCAAGATACTTCAGGAGTTGTATATTTATTATTCGCTCCATCACCTTGGAAAGCAAGGAAGTTATCGCGATAGGCCTATAGCTCGATGGGTCCGACCGGTCACCCTTCTTGGGGATAGGGTGGACGTGGGCGGTCTTCCATGAAGACGGAACCCTGTTAGCGCAATAAGAGAGGCGATACAGACGCGTTAGCGCAGGCGTCAGCTCAGGGGCGCACGTTTTCAGAACCACTGCGGGGAATTTAAAAACAACAACAACATCGTTGCCGGCTTCCGGATTTTCATTTCATTTTATTATTATTATGAGGATATAATCATAATAAAATGTACGTAAGGGCTTGTTTCTAGCAACATTAACCACAATTAACTTATTTAATACGGTAAATAATTATGAGAGCGATTATTGATTTCGAAGAAAACAATTAACAACTTAATTTTAGCTGCAGAAAAAAACAGATTTCTCTTAAACCTGGGTGAGAATATAAAAATCGTTTTCTGAATATGAAACGATATTTCTTTGTCTATCAAATTAAGTTAAAACCATCATGACAGGACAACTTTTTTTAGGGGCCCAAACGCCCATAGAAAATGGGCATTGTCCTTTATGGTCTTGAATAATCATAGCCGATCTATGTATTAATTTTTTTAAGAGATTTTATGACCTGGTAACTAAGACCTTTAAGTCATATCTTATTTTAATTTACATTATTCATATTTTTATGAAAAATGATATTATGGAGTGAAATGAAATGAAGATGATTAATTTGAGACACTAATCAACTGGGATGAAATTAAATGAAATGCATTGAGATGATATGCGATGAAATATAATCTTAGTAAAATGGTGGTCATTTACTAAGATTTTTTCAGTGGACTTTTTGGAGGATCCCGAGAAGTTACGTCCAGCGGCTTTGTTTCATTTTCCCACATTTGTGCACTTTCACAGATATTAAACAGTTAATAAACCACCATTATTACACATTTAAACCGGAAGAAACACTAAATAGACAAAATAAAACAAATCACACAACTTCACTCCTCGCGTTCCCGCCAAAAAGTCCTATGTATTAATCGTATAATGCCTTTACAGACAGACACCTTCAGAAAAGTTGTTATGTGACGGAAGAATTTCGTTCACACTCCACAGAACTGCGATTCATATCCAACAATAAACCTGGTAGATTATAAGTATGAGTCTTCTAAGTACGGCAGTACGATTTATTCGAAATAATTTCTATTTATTTATAACGTATTTAAGGAAATTATTAATGTAAGCCTTATTGGGATTTAGAATTCAAAACTTATTGTTTGATAAACATGACCCTCGGAGTCCTGCTTGGTCGAAATATCGAAAAAAAAACCCTAAATTTTTACTACTCATTGTCAAATGAAACATTGTAAAATATTTATGTCATTTTTATTGTGTACTCTTACTTTTATTACCTTTAAAATGGTAATTTCCCGGCCCGTACGCACCGAAGAAATTTAACAGCACAAAAAGAATATTTTCCATCAATCATGCATTCTCATCTTGGCTTATGATCGCAAACAGAGATTAGGTCATTAATTATCCTACCCGGGCACTCAGTCAAAGCTTAATTGCTAATAATCAACAAATATTTGATCACGACCGTAAGAGATTAAGCGCCGCACGCATTTTTGTTTGCTGATCTCATGCTGTTCGCGAAACATCGACAATTGTGTTAGCCTTGACTTAGTTTTAAATGCACATTGTATAGTTTAGATACTTAAGCGGAATGTAGGGGATTGGCTTCCGAAATGTAAACAATAATGAGATAGTTTTAAATGTATAGATATTTATTTAAGAAGCAAAAAACATTTTTTTCTGTATCTCTATCACGGTTTGTGTTGGTTTGTACTGGATGTAGGTACGTTTCTCGAATCTAATAAAATCATTTAAATCAATATCGATCCACTTAGAAATTTTTATATCACTAAATCTGGTAGATAATAACTTCGCAATACGACACAACGACAAGGTATTTTTCTATAGCACTAATTCAATATTAACGGTCATCTGGTGTAATGGTAAGTGATATGGTCACTACACAAGGGGGTCGCAGGTTCGAATCCCGCCAAGGGAAGATATTTGTATGATAAATATAAAATTACTTTTCCAGGTTTATGAATGTATATTAAATATGTGTACGTGTATAATAAAAATCTTACATTTATTTCCGTTAACTGGTACCTGTAACACAAGTTCTTTACGAACTTAGCACGGGACCAGTTAACGTGGCGTGATTTTTGGTAAATATTTATTTATATATTTATTATTGTTTATTTAAGGTTCTAAGACCCCACAGGTGGATCAGAGAGAAAATATTTCACCGTCGCGGTGATCTAAGGGGTGATCATCGGTCTAAGTGCTTTACTATCAGGTTAGTTAAATTGTTTTTACTATATTGTGATTAGGAGGCCGATATGTGGTTGATTTGGATTATTGTCGCGGGCTTTACTGGTGGTAGGACATCTTGAGTCCGCACGGGTGGGTACCGTTACCCTGCTTATTTCTGCCGTGAAGCAGTAATGCGTTTCGGTTTGAAGAGTGGGGCAACCGTTGTAACTATACTGAGACCTTAGAACTTATATCTCAAGGTTTTTTTTTTATTGCCCTTGTAGGCAGACGAGCATACGGCCCACCTGATGGTGAGTGGTTACCGTCACCCATGGACTTCAGCAATGCCAGGGGCAGAGCCAAGCCGCTGCCTACCGTTGGGTGGCGCATTTACGTTGTAGATGTCTATGGGCTCCACTAACCACTTAACACCAGGTGGGTTGTGAGCTCGTCCACCCATCTAAGCAATAAAAAAAAACAAATCATAGCGCAACCTTCCAATGATTGCAATATATGGTATGTCAGTCTCAATTGAGATTTACCTTCATCCTTGTTAATACACATCCAAAAGCAAGACATAAAACTAATTACAGTTGAACAAAACATAAACATAATTGATTTTTTTAATTCAAATACACTTTAATCTTTATAAAAGTACAAATATTTATAAAAATGCATCCCTTCGGCGTTCTTCATTAGATATTTACTGATGGCCGTAACCATCTGTTCCTTTGACGAATTAAATTCGTCTAAGTGCTGGAACGTATTCGCAACTTTCAAGAAATTCAGAGCGGTTTCGTCGTCCGGTCGTACTTCTAAATAATACCTGTAATGTAACGAACTATGGTTATACTATACTATATATTATTTATACTAAAGTGGCGGATGAAAGGCGATTGCATGCAGCAGAGATACGAATGTTGCGATGGATGTGTGGAGTAACGAGAATGGATAGAATACGGAATGAATATGTTAGAGGAAGTCTGAAAGTGCCACCTGTGACAGAGAAGCTGAGAAGTGCGCGTTTGGGATGGTATGGACATGTGATGAGATGAAATGAAAATGAGGTTGGTAAAAGAGTGTTAACTATGAATTTGGAAGGATACAGAGGAAGAGGTAGACCTAAGAAGAAATGGATTGATTGCGTGAAAAACGATATGGGTAAGAGGGGAGTGAGCGAATATGATATAAGAGTATGGAAGGAGAAAACATGTTGCGCCGACCCCAGGTAACTGGGAGAAGGGCAGGATAATGATGATATTATTTATACTATTATATATATATGTATATACTATTATTTACTATTATATATCGGTTATACTATACTATTATTAATCATTAAATCAACGGTACGGTCCCTTCTGATGTCGCACGGGTCCTTTCGGGCTTATTTCTGAGAATCATGCAAAAATGCATAATTAAATAGCTTTTAACTTTGACATTGCTTCGGTAATCGTTTAAGATCAAGCACGTTGCCTTATTATTATTTTTTTGAATAATAAATCTTCCCTTCCGTTAAATGACACGCATGAAATGTACCCATGCCTTTTCAGACACTGATTTTCGAGAATAGTGTCCGAGATTATCTCTCAAACAATAATGCTGAAGTAACTTTTGTGTGTATTTTATTAGTGGTACTTTTAATTAATTAGATACTTTAATTTATATGTATATCTTTGTTATTAGCTTTTTTAATAAATCCGTAAATGTAAAATTACAATTTTTGGAAGTTTTTTTTTAAGCAAAGTAAAGAGATTAGCTGCCACACCATAGTCGATGTTTGCTACTAATAACATGTCGTATTGTAAGCTAGCACGCGTAGGTACCAGCATTCGATCTGTTTCGGTTTGAAGTTGGGGCAAGCGCTGTACAATAAAATTGAGATTTCATTATTAGTTTCTTAAGAACTATAATCGCTTAACACTAGGAAGACCCTGAATACTTTAACCCGTCTACGCAATCGATAATGAAAAAATTAAGACAAAATCGTAGGCGGGAGATGTACGACCGGTCGTTAAGTCGGCCACTGACATGCGCGCAAATATTCGTACATTGTACGAATGTTTGCGCGCATGTGAAGGGCCGTCAAACATTCATTCGCAAACCTAGCGGCTGTGCAAATGGGTTTGCATACTCAATTTGCGAACCCGTTTGCGCTTCCTCCTACACTTGTTTACGAATGTCTCACGAATTTCTCCTCCTTTTTAATTCGTCAATAGAACATTGAAGAGAAAAAGAGTTTTTAATTCTTTCCCAGACATCATTAACAGCCATGCTGTTTTTATGGGATTTCTTTTGATGAAGATACGCTACACAGTAGACGTCACGGACTATGAAAATGGCGTATAGTATACGTCCGTTACCTTCGCAATCGTCGGCGCAACTGGGCAAGCGAATGTGTGGGAGACTACGCGAAGGTTCGAGGTTTGCGCGCTTTGATGTCTGTTAAAAAGCCGACACAGCTTGTAAAACCACGAATGCAGCGAAAACTTTGCATAATCATTCGCAAATGTCGTCCTGCACTTGTGGGTTTGCGTATTCGTGCGCATGTGAGTGACCGGTGTTATGCTTAGATTACGGTTCAGGGTATAATCACATATGTTTGATACCAAGTAAGCTGGAAAAGAACGAAAGAAACTCACTCTAAACAGCTTTTCATGTAAAGAAAATGATCTAAATAGCAAGTACATTGTCCGCATTGGACCAATAAATTAGTATCCGGAGTGGATTCGTCTAACACCTCATTCTTAGATGATTCGCTTATCGCCGGCGTTGGCTTCATCAAGCATTGGCTTACTGGCGCATCCATGTATTTCCTCAGATACAACTTTCTTATGAGCGTTGAAGTAATAACCGGCATTTGTTTGTTAATGTCGTATTCCGATGTTCTCCTGTTAAACTCTTTGTGGTATCTATCTATGGCGACTTCTCGTTTGACTTCGGTTATTATAGTCTCTAAATCGTGTGTTTCCGATAATTCGTTTATCTTACTGCACAATGATTGGATGAACCATGATCCGTAGACTTCGTGCCTGGAAATAGAAATATTTTTTTGTGTTAGAGAAAACGGATAATTCGAGTGAGTCGCCTAAAGATTGATAACCATATCGATTTCAATCGATCCTATTTGGAGATGCATTCACTTCATACAGAAGATATTTCCTCCGCGTGAATCTGAGAGTAAATCTAAAGATGAAGCCGTCAGCCTTAGCTTACCATAGCAAGTATCGAGATAATGAGGTCTGAATTTAGTTTTACACTGCTTCGTAGGCAAAAACAATACGCGTTAAAATAATGTTTACAAAGCCATTTGTTATCTATGGGCAAAACTAGGGATAGGCCGGTTTTGCATCAAAATTCATTCAGTTTTAAATAAATTGCAATATAAATAGAAGCACGAATATGAAAAATTGTGCGTTATGTCACTTTTGCGCCGACGGCCTCGTATATTGTATAGACGTAATATCACATATATTCCATGCCTACAGCATGTCATGAATGCGCAGAAGAAAAATCGTAATGGCGGTCACCGATACTTGTGGATTACCAGCATTAACTACTAAGCTTCGAAGCAATCGCCGTCGTCAAACACTTTGCCAGTTCGTCCTCTTAAAAAGCCGACGATCCATTAGCGGATTGTCACAGCAGAAAAGTCCCGAATGTAGGTTAGTTAAAATGTCGTTAAGGAAATCTATGGGATTGGTGATGCGATAAGAACATTTATAAAAGAGATAATATCGCGCTTCCAGTTCAGCCTATCATGCGTAAATACAGAATTAAACTTTTTTTTATTGCATAGATGGGTGGACGAGCTCACAGCCCACCTGATGTTAAGTGGTTACTGGAGCCCATATACATCTACAGCGCAAATGCGCCACCCACCTTGAGATATAAGTTTTAAGGTCTCAAGTATAGATACAACGGCAGAAATGGGCAGGGTGGTGGTACCTACCCCCGCGGACTCACAAGAGGTCCTACCACCATTAATTACCATTCATTTCAAGTTGTTAAAGAGTCATATGTTAAAAAAAGCTTATTCACGTGTGCTCACAGTCGGACAATAATGTGGGATATTGCTGAGCTCAGTCAAAGTAAGCTAAATATACCTATGTGATGGTTTCCCAGAGTAAGAACTGTGCAGTATCAGCATATCCGCTTCAATTGGCAACACGTAAGGCTCCAAGTCCTCGTCCAAGTCCTTCCTTAGCTTTCCCGACCTGAAAACTGCCGCTCCCTGCATCTCTTCTTTGCCCCTGCATGCCTGGATTCAAAATCATGGAGCAAAGTTTTAGAATTTTGGGTTTTATAGAGAACTTATCAAGTTAAGCTTTTAATATGATAAGAAACGGGGCTATAGCTACTATTCATTCATTCGTGCCGATAAAACCTAGGAAATATTGAAAATACCGGTAATTGTAGAACAATTTATTAAAAATGAAATAAACGGATCCTCGGACCTTGGAAGTCCCACAAGTACTAGAATCAATAATCTGGATTTACGTTAATTATCAGAACGCGTCAGAATAGATTCGGAGGCACCGTCTGTAAGCGTAGCGGGATGTTAATTCTCGCCTAGGCAAAGCTCGAAAGGAGCTAGGAAAGCTCGTGAGAGGTCACCTAGATGGTGGTCTTACTGGTGATAGGACCTTTTGTGAGTCCACACGGGTAGGTACCATCACCCCGCCTATTTCTGCCGTGAAGCAGTAATGCGTTTCGGTTCGGAAGGGCGGGGCAGCCGTTGTAACTATACTGAGACCTTAGAACTTATATCTCAAGGTGGGTGGCGCATTTACATTGTAGATGTGTATGGGCTCCAGTAACCACTTAAAATCAGGTGGACTATGAGCTCGTCCATCCATCAAAGAAAAAAATAAATAAAAAAACCTAGATGGACTTCCATCCTCTCACAAAGCGTACTGGCAGCTAGCCAGGACTCTTAAGTCGAACCCCGGAGTTACAGACTGATACACCTCCTCTCAACTATAGGCAAACTTTATGAGCATCTCCTTCTTAAATGCCTCTGAAACTTTCTCATCTTAAAAGGCTTCTGTTCAGTTTCGATTTCGTACCAAATACTTGTGCATCTAACAAGGGCACCGCTTCACGGAGCACATTTTAGTATGGTCCTACAGAGTCCCTCCCCACAGGAGCCCTCGTCTTCCCTTCAACTCTTCGTTACCGCGAAGAAGTTTAGCTAAGTTTTGATTTACAAATAAAAACCACTACTACATGTGAGTGCCCAACAGCCTCGAGCCTTCTTGTCGAACTGTACGTTACGTTAGCTAATTAAACAAACCCGTTCTCTCCCCTATCTAATATCAGCTAGAGTCCCGCAAGGTTCCATTCTTTCCCCATTGCTCATTAGTTTGTACATCAATGATCTATCCTGATCGCCGGCGACCCAGCTAGCCATCTTCGCCGATGGTATGGCCCTGTGGTATGGCCCTTCACTACTCCAGTAGAAATATGTCACTAAACAACCGTAATTCACAGTAAATTGCACCCAAATCGCGTCCACCAGCTTAGGATAATGTTTCGGACGTGGCGCATGGACATCAAGCACATGAAAATTCATTTACTCGTAGTTAAAAATCTCGTTTTCAAAATATTATTAGGCTGTTAAAATATGTATATATGTTTATACTTAAGAAGGAATACGAATATGACGTTATCGTTGCAATATACACGGATATCCTCTTGAAACCAGATGTAAAACTGACTCATCAGGAAATAAAGAAGTACGCATTATCAAGATAAACGTCCAATATCATTGTAATCCACAAAATATTATCATTCCATGATAAGGGATAATTTGTCTTTATTTATAGTTAATGTTTTGAATGTCAACGCGCATTAAATCGAGCGGGAAAAAGGCGTTTTTCACAGGATGGATTTCACCCACAAGCTTGGCAAACAGCTGATCCATCGCAACGAGGCCTAACAGCTCAAGGGCAACCTTTTCAAGTGGATTAACCAACAGATCAGAATCGCGACCCCTGATAAAATCTGGTTATAAGCTCAGCGGACTGATTTTATGTTCCACATTGAAGTTTTAATGTGAACTGACTTATATTTGAATGCTATTAGCGTTAAAACGAGGTGCCTCCAAGAGCATTAAGAGTGGATCATCAGGCCGTCAATAGGACGTTGATAATACGCGGAGAGAGATAGCGTATCGCGTTTCTGTCTTAAACTAAAACTCCATCGTGAACTTACTTTTTTACAGATGTAATGGGACCTAAATCGTCGAAAGATGGACCTGGAGTGACTTTGAATTATATTATACACCCCTAATGGTCCACGAATTAACTCTATCTGTCTCTTAAACAGCTATAAGTATTTCCAAAAACACGCAGCAATGAATTTTAGCGGCAAAAATACGTATCAATAAAAATATCCGTAAATTTCGCGATTAGGGTATTATACTCAGAGATAAGTACTACTCATTTTCCGGTAAATCCCTTGGTCTCATTTTACGATACCCACGGGTAATTCCAAATCAATAGTTGTTTGAAACGTTTTGTCCTCACTAACCTGTATTATCAAGAACTTCGGTTTTGTGACCAAGAATGGTTTGTCGTGTACTTTAAAATGCCGTAAAATCTCTTTTTCGCTATACTGCATGTCCTTAGCTCTCAGCATACCGTCGCTCGATCCGTGCGTAAGTACTGCTATCCCGATGCAGCCGTAGTCTCTGAGATCTCTGGATGAGACTGAAAATTAAAAAGTTATTAGATGATTTTTTTAGTTTGGCAATTTCGTTAACGACTGCCTGCCAACACAAAACGCGTTTGAAAATAAGATTAACTAAGGTACATATTGTTGACCGGTGCCTTTTACCGCGCCTCTTTATTAGCTAAGATTTGGAAGAATGGTTTTTTTCGTTAGAAGGCAAAGGGTTGTACAGTTCGTCCGATTACCAGTACCCTGACGGTCTTATTCTGCAGGCCACGTCGATCTCAAACTAATAATGCAATTTAAAACGAGTTTGATATGAAGCAACAGTATTACTGGTGTATTTTACTGGTCCACGGTGGGCTGTGAGCTCGTCCACCCATCTAAGCACATCTACAACGTAAATACCGCCACCCACCTTGAGATATGATTCTAGGTTCTCAGTATAGCTACAATAAATTATATAAATTATAGAGTATTTTCTTCGGTTTTCGCAAGACGTAAACATAAATTTAAACTGCGTGTACGGTTTAATCTCGAGTTTCCTGTTTTTATTCGTTCGTGACCACGAAAACACTATTCGAAACGTCCGAAATAATATAAATAAACCCACTGAGTTTCTTGCCGGATGGTAAACAGTAGACGTGGCGCAAAATACGTCATAATATTTTAATGAATCGTCCCGAACCACTATCGGTGGTTTTAGGTACCACAAGCACCGGTCATCGTTCTCGTCGAACCCGTCGCTTGCGACGAAGAGCTCAGCGAGCAAATTAACCCAAAGACACAGTCCACTGAGTTTCTCGCCGGATCTTGTGCACTAATAGCACAAAAATTACTTTAGAGCTATTGAATGTTCGTATTTTATATTATTATGCAAATTTTATTTAATAATAAAAGCAACAAGACTGGCTGTATATTTTAGGCCCACTGAGTTTATCGTCGGATCTTTTCAGTGGGTCGAGATTCTGATCGGGTAGTAAATTCAGCAAAGCACATATGCAAATTCACGCAGGTTGAACCCGTGAAATCATCTACCGGTCAGCAAGAAGTTGGAATAGCCCCTTAAGCTACCAATGAATATGTAGAAAAAAAAATTAAAAATACCGTAAAAGTAGTCCTAATTAATTATTAGTAGAGCATAAATGTGCTACATATTTTTTGAATAAAAATATATAAAAATAGTAGGTGTGATAAAAATGTTTGAAAACATTGTGTAATGTTTTATTTTTTGGGAAGATAAATTACGTTGTCATATTATTATCAGTTTTTTTTTTAAATGGAACACAAAGAAAAGTAACCAATTTTGTGGTTAAAAATAAAGTTATTTAGGTTATTTAAAATATGTACTTACATTCTTTAATTTCGTTCAATACTTCGTCTTTATTTAGGTCCTTATGTTCTACGACCTCAAAGCCAAACTTTTGAAATGTCACTGTCAAAGATTCAACGTCCTTCTCTGTACCTTTCCTAGGACTATAACCATAAATATTTTCTTGATTAAATATTAACAAAGCGTTCTTCTCAAATTTTTCTAATTCGTATGTCGTAGCGTATTTCGTTAACGCTCTATTATTGTACAATTTACTTTCACTTTCTATCTCCTCGACTTGATCTGTGATTTTTGAATCTGATACCCTTTTCTCTTCGATGATTTTTGTCTCTACAGGTGGTATTTCGACAGGTTCTGGATAGATAACATTTTGCGGGTGAAGCAATTTTGGTGGTGTTTTCATGATAGCGTCGACGAACACGCTTTCAACAGCTTCATCGGATGTTACATTGTCTTGTTCGTTTTCAGTCAATTCCAACGCTTCATCGAATGCTTCTACAGCATCTTTCAA
Organism: Bombyx mandarina; assembly: GCF_030267445.1. NCBI lineage: Eukaryota > Metazoa > Arthropoda > Insecta > Lepidoptera > Bombycidae > Bombyx > Bombyx mandarina. Next base: position 10,902,063 of record NC_143226.1, read on the forward strand.
ATCATATTCAACCTCTTTGCTGCGTTTCAAATATTTCTTACGCTTGTTCTTTGTTTTAGAATTCGTTTGTAATTGATTTTCGTCACTGTCCATTTCGTGGACTTTTTCGATTTAATGTAACTATATTTTTCATTTAAAATTCAATGAGACTGTTTTATACGTGTAATGAAATTGAACTAACTATTGGTCCTTTATCGAAACTCTGCCTACTGCGGTATATCTTATCAAATTCGATAGCGGTTTTCATCGGTCGTTCTTTTGTTGATGACGTAATTTAAAATAAAAAAACAGGAACTAGGTAGGTATGCTTTAAGTTTGCTTGAAAATTTGTAAAAAAATCTCATTAGTTTTTGCAAAAATCATTTTTTTACTCATATTACTTACCATTTTCTTGAGTTCTTTTGACATCTAAACTTGAATGCTATTTAAAGAAATTTTATTCTTTGAAACTTGTTGCAAATATAGATAAGACTAGAACTATTCGTGAATATCCATCCGTCTTTATGTGTCTAATATCAGCAATTAGTATGTATATATTATGCTAAGTTGCTAAATACTAAGTTGCATTTCAATTATCTTTTCCAGATTGCGCTTTTTTTCCTGTGTATGGGTGAATGAACTAAGACATAGACATCACTATGTATATGTCGCCATATGCGAGATATTAACATATTTATTTATTGCTTAGATGGGTAGACGAGCTCACAGCCCACCTTGTGTTAAGTGCTTACTGGAGCCCATAGACATCTACAACGTAAATGCGCCACCCTTGAGATATAAGTTCTAAGGTCTCAGTATATTTATAACGGCTGCCCCACTCTTCAAGCCGTAACGCATTACTGCTTCACGGCAGAAATAGGCGGGGTGGTGGTATCTACCCGTGCGGACCCACAAGAGGGCCTTCGACCAGTAAAAAACGATGAAGAATTTTTAATTGAATTGTATAGTGACCACGACTGGTAGATTAATATAACGAAATAGGATGTTACTGCCATCACATAATTGCGATATAATTTATTTTTCCTCAATAAATGTTTTCGTTTAGTTTATTCGCGCTATTGTTTTGGGATTGGGTTTGTGTATAAATAGTTGCGATACGTGCGATATTTTTTAAGCTTTAAAATTCGAAATTGCATGCGGAACAGGTAATGGCTCCCCCGTTCCCCTCACGGCCAAGCTTGGTAAACAAAATAAAGCCAAATGTGATACGTATTGATACGTATTATAAATTTTAAATTAAGTCACCCAGGGAATGTGCATCGACTGCTAAAATGAAGATCATCAGCGTCCTAAATACTGTCGTGGCACATGGTCATATATGGCCATGTGCACATGGTAATATATATGTGGCACATGGTAATTTACTTAATTCATAAAATTAAATAAGAATTTATAAAAAAAAGCTAGAAGTGGAGTTACCTAAGCTTAGAGCCTTGAGAGACTATGTCAGCGTAACCGGGCGAGTAGGTGAGCTCACGGGGCCCAAACCTGACGTTGTTGCTAACACGAACCCTATCAAGAGCTGTGCTTCGCAGAATCTACCACCGAATCGGAAACGGGACCCACCAAGAAGATCCGGCGGGAAACTCAGTAGGCTGTGTCTGTGGGTTAATTTACTCGCCGAGCCCTTCGTCGCGAGTGACGGGTTCGATGAGAACGATTACCGGTGCTTGAGGTACCTAAAAGCACCGTTAGTGGATCGGGAGGATACGAAATGACGTGATTTGTTACTATCTTCTACAGGAGCAATGAGAAACTAATCGAAGCGAAGCTATCTAGTGGCCGACGCCCGTAATTTTTTTTGTTGTGTGCCTGTGTTTCTTAACTATAATTATAATGTATGTGTATTATCCTTTGCTAGAAGTAATAGTGTTCTGTGGTATTATCTATGCACTTTTTGCGTGATAAAACTGATAAACCTGACATCAGGCTTTCATAATAAAATGTTTATTGTATGTTTATATTCCTTTTGCCCGTTCGAAATCAAGTTTAAAAAATTCAGAACTGTCAAATTTTTTCGGAAAGAAACATTTACATTTTCAAAATGATTTAGCTTTCAATAAAATGTATTTTTATTGCAACTCGTAATGTGTTTTAGATAGTCTAAGTGTACTTAACTAGTCTTAACATATATTTCGTTATAAAATAACGATAAAAAACATCGAAAATGTTCAATTACAAATATTTATCACGCGAACACTTGGAGGGCTTCGACAATTACAAGGTAAAGTTAGTAAAAAACTCATAGGATCAATGCTGTATGTTGTTTTTAGAACTAAAACGCTTTTTAATAATTAGCTTTGTAGCTGTATTACAGATTTAACTTAAATTGTATGATTTACGCAGTAAAAATCAATTAAAATGTAAATCGCTTACATGTGACATTAATCAAGTTACATCTATTGATACTTTTTAACTATAAAACTGGTTTGTTACGTGTAGTTAGGCCTTCTTTAAATTTCTACAAAAATGTAACAATGTTTTTTAGTGACCATAATACGACGACTTTAAATTAACTGTTTAAACTAATTTCTCTTTGTTGCTCTTACATGAAACAATAATGTTAACATAAGAAAATCTAAATTTTATATTAGTGTAATCTTTTTGGAGCCTGTCATTATAATCATGATCATTAACACTTTACTGTCGTTATTCCCTTGGAGTCCGCACTGATAATTCAGATTACTTGGATTGTCGCCGGCCGGTTTTTTGAGAAAATTGGGAAATTATAAATTGTTAAGTTTTGCTAATCTTATTACTAGCTCTCATAAGTTCTCAATCCTGCTCCCCAACATTGATGAAATTTTGAAGATATGCTCACGATACTACTTTGGTTTGCCGGCCAATGGATGTAATTTTGTGCATGACACCACTGTGGTGTTTGCTGGACGCCAAAGTTTTAATAAGTAATTTACTTAACATCCAAGTTGATATAAATGATTTTGTATTTGTGTAATCCTTAACAATCATTCTTAAATTGATGTGCAAATTTTCGCAGTGAAACTTCTTTGTTGAAAGTTTGAGAGTAAAAGTTACAATTTAAAAAGAGTGAGAATGAGAAAATAGACAGTGCATTTCACGAACCACTTGACTGTGGAGAGAAGGAAAGGACAAAGAGAGCGGGGTTGTTTCTCTTATATACAGCATTCCAAGATAATATTATTACAAGATAAATTTGATTTAAGGATGAAAAATGAAGAAAACCACAATACTACATACCGCAAAAGAAGTTTCACTTCTTTCACATGCACCAAGTTGTTCAGACACCTTTTTTTTTGTAAAGTGGCTAAAGCAGCTAGTAGTTTTGTTGTTTCTATTGCTGTCAAAGCTATCATTTAATAAATGATTGCAACATATGAAAATGTTTTGTAAGAAGTAGAAAAAAGATGTGGATAAAAGGTATCGACGTATTTTTTCTGTGTATAATAATTATAAGATTACAATTATTGTTTTAGTACATGGCGATCGACACGAGCCCTCTCAGTGTTTATGTAATGCACCCATTTTGGAACAAAGTTGTGGAAGTAAGTATCTTTCTAAATAGTAACATAGCTCAGTATGACTTTAGAAGTAGCAAATAGTACAATGTCTGACATTTTGTGAAGTTGAGGAATAAATTTAGCGTAAAGAAAATGTAGTGATAGTTTTTATTTACAATTTGAAGAGAAATAACGAATAACAAAATACTTATTACACCTTAAATAATTTCCTGATAACTTTCCATATAATAAATACCAGTAACAATATAAATACTATATGGTTTTGCTACTCTTTAGTATTGTAAATATATGTGAATAAACAATGATTGCTGTAATTAGATATTAGTTAAATTATTGCTGGCAATCGGTAAGTGCACATAGGTTTGTTATATGAGACTTGATAAACATTTAAATGTAACTGCCTTTTTTTATTGCCTTTTGTAAGCAGATGAGCATAAGGCCAACCTGATGGTAAATAATTATCGTTGCTCATAGAATTTAGCAATGCCAAGGGTACGGCTAAGTTATCTTCCTGAGTACTCTCTGCAAATCTCTTTGAAGAAAAACATGTGATAGCAATCAAAAAACACTGAAACAGTGAAAATACTCTCAGTCAATACAGTAGTTCCAGATAGTATGGATGAACTTTTCTCTGGTGCCAGGAGGGATGATGGTAAAAAGGAGATGTAGGGGACATGTCATTCAACGTGAATAGTAAATAATTGTCTCTCTGTGAAGTCAAAGTAAATTTCTTTTGAATCTCACATGATTACTTCTACTACTGTCTACTTGATTTAATGACAAACTTTATTGGGAAATCTGAAATAGCTAAACCAATTCTGATGGGACTTTAATGGGCAAATATAGTATTTCTCAAATAATATTTTAGGTTACTTTTATATAAAACTATTTGTTCATGTACACTGAATAATATTACATTAAGTAATATCTGTTTTTATAGCATTTAGGGGCACATTTAAATGTCTAATAAAGTAATGTAATACATAGTTTAATAGAATATTACTGTCTGTACACAGCTTGTGCCAAAATGGATTGCACCAAATGTACTAACGTTTGCCGGATTCATGTTGGTTGTGCTCAATTTCCTGATGCTGTCATACTATGATTATGATTACTATGCTGCCAGCTTCTCAGCTAACAATGCAACATTGATTGATGCAACTACAAATGGCTATGAGGAAGTCATACCGAAATCACTGTGGTTCATAATTGCCATATTTCTATTTCTTGCTTATACCCTAGGTAAGATATTATTTTTAATATATTTAATAACCCTATGTAGTCTGAAACATTTTTTTATTGTGGTAGAGCAGCAGATGGTTGACATATCTAGCAATAAGTGATAGATTTTTTTTCTTACCCATATTTACTGGAAGCGTAAGGAGCTATTCCAGCTATGCTATGACTTGCAGGTGACTTCACGGGGCTCAACCTGAGAGAATGTGACTGCCCCTAAAAAACTAGTGCTTCTTAGAATCTACCACCAGATCGTTCTAGTTCAACTCACCTTGCTATATATAACAATTTAATAATATTTTGTAAATTTGTCGTTTTGATGTATAAAATATTATATTTGATATGGAGCGAGTACTCTGTTTTTTGGCAATTTTTCTTAGTGGTAAAACTACATTCGATAGTAAAATCACAATGATTTTTATGCGCCTATAAATATGCTTTTAAAAAAGGAAAAAAAAATATTTTGATACATTTTAGAATTCGAATTCCACTGCCTGTTTTGAAATATAAAAGTCATATTTATTGTGCTGCAAAATCTATCAGTAATTTAATAAAAAAATTGTTGTAATAATGCTTTTAAACAGTAGGAGTTTTTTGTGGTGCAGTAGGTGTTGAGATAATAATTTCTTATCACAATGTTTTATTTTTACACTATCAAACTTCGATCAATAATAGTACTAGATTACGGATCAGGAACAAAAATAAGACGCTCCAGTGGCCACGTTTGCAGACACGAAAACATCTTCATTTCTTAGAAAAAAGTTTAATAATGTTAACGACTTCAGTTTATTATAAACCTTAAAACTTAAACATAAAGTTTAATTACCATTGCAAAATATATGTATTTAGGTCCTTTCGTCAGAAAAAGAATATTATGGAATAAATTTAAAATGTCACTTGAACATAAAAAGTCATCAGTACAAAAATATTTATTCTAAAATGATACTTAAAGCCTAATTTATAAGGTTAAAAATATTTGTTTAAAATTTCGTGCTTATTGTATTGTGGAACTAGATGTAGTTCTTGGTATTACATTTCAATGCTCAGAACACAGTAAGTATTGAAAGACATAGAGTTGCAGAATATACATATTTGTTTTAGGTTTGTTTTGTATGGTCGCAACTATTTTTGACCGATTCAAAAAAGTAGTAGATAATATTTTACATTGCCGCTATTACAATAAATAGGTGATAAAAAATAAAATTGAATAAAGTAAAAAAAATATGAAAGGAAACACGAAACATGTTTTCCACGTATTCTTTATACAGAAGTAATTAAAACAATAATGTAGGTTTAATTACCTTTAAACAGATTCAGTTTGTTATGAAGCTGTCTTTTAGAAGTCATTTTTATATGAGCGGTTTCTTTTTACAAATATAATGTAATCTTATATCAATGAATTTTTCTATAATCAGTTTAATTTAGGCTTATTTTATGGCTGTGTTCGTTTCCCCCAGAAAACAAATCCTTTTCAGCATATACGCTTAAAATATTTACACATACATATAAAGTTTTTTTAATACTTTTTTGCATTGATTTGCCACCACCATTGAACAATTCTAGAATTTTTATAAGAGTTCTATATTTCTTCTCCTCTTTCTTTCGCGACAATATATATCCATTGTGCACAGCGACAAGGGGCTACTAGGAAATCTACAAACAAAAATAACATTATAAAATAACAAAACTACTCTATGCATTCCCTGTCCAAGAATAGTGATGTTTGTTACAATAGTTGGTGCCTTGTCGCAAACATTGGCCAAACAATTACAATATTCGTAAATTGTGTTTTATTTACAATATAATTGTGTTTATTATTTTATGAAAAACACTTAATAATATAAATTTACCAAAAAAAGATATTCCTTCCAAAACCTTGGTGTTACGGTGGTTTTTTACTCAGTTTTTGAACGCGCATTGCAGCGTTTTGACGTCTTAGTGTTGGCTATGATTGGACCATACTAATTTGAAATAAGACCACAAATTTATTTGTGGTCTTATTTTTCGGGCCGCTTTTGAAGCGCTAATCGCGAATCTAGTAGTATTATTGATCGAAGCTATCAAACATAATCTAACACGTTGAATAACATATTTCTTTTGAATGTCTTTTTGGGCAGATTCCTATGGCCCACCTGATAATATCCACATACCATCTATCATTGATTTAAGTAGTGCATGGAGCACAGTCCAGCTTTTTTCTTATTGCTTAAGATGGGTGGACGAGCTCACAGCCCACCTAGTGTTAAGTGATTACTGGAGCCCATAAACATCTACAACGTAAATGCGCCACCCACCTTGAGATATAAGTTCTAAGGTCTCAGTATAGTTACAAGGGCTGCCCCACCCTTCCAACCGAAACGCATTACTGCTTCACGGCAGAAATAGGCAGGGTGGTGGTACCTACCCGCGCGGACTCACAAGAGGTCCTACCACCAGTAAAACTAGCTACCAGCTACCGAATTATAGCTAATGATGGAATCTATTTAGACATATTAACTTAAATATTGTGTAACATAGTGAAGGAAGATTCCAATTTTATTACAGACGGTATTGATGGGAAGCAAGCTAGACGCACCCAGACATCAGGACCGCTTGGGGAACTATTTGACCACGGTCTCGATTCATACACGGTATTCTTCATACCAGCCTGTCTATATTCTATATTTGGTCGATCGGATTACTCTATTCCGCCTATTAGGTAAGATATTCATAAATATGCATGCATACAAGTAGGTAAGTCTGTTAGCAGAATTAATACTGTGTACTATAAGTATATACAGTTAGCTGACGGTTTGTAGCATGTAAAATCTTTAGATCTGTTAGATTTTTGGCTACATGTTGTCAAATTAACAGACATTCTTCTGTACAGCTGAAATTAGTTGAAATTACCCGACTATCAGTGAGCTATTTGTTATTATTTTCAGAATTTATTACGTGATGTGGAATCTCTTATTGAATTTTTATTTGAGCCACTGGGAGAAATATAATACAGGGGTTCTGTTCCTGCCTTGGGGCTATGATTTTAGTATGTGGGTGAGTTAACTTATGCATTCACTACAAAATCTTATTGTGTTATCATGGAAGATGTTCTTGAACACCTAATATAGTTGTGTCTTACCCATTAGCCTTCTGATGGTTCTATCAATATATGAATCCATTAGTCTTTTGTGTATTGAAAATACCACACATTGTCTCGTAGCATGTTGCAAAATTTACCGTTACTATTTTTCTGTCTTTCAAGTCAATTGTGAATTGAACAATTTGCGCTAATGTTAACTATGGACGGTAAAAACACGGCACGTTATTACGTTTTCCAGGCTTCAACCCTATGCTTCATATGGACCGGTGTTAACGGTACCTTGTTCTACAAGAAATACATCTACGGCAGTATGACGCTGGCGCACGGATTCGAACTGGCGATATACGGAACGGGAGTCGTCACCAACCTGCCAGTGGCGCTGTACAATATTAATAAGTGAGTTATACGTTCCCTATTACAATACAGTAGATAACGGTTCGATGGATGCCCATATAAAGTTCGGTCTGAAGCTTTTGCTATAATTGAGGAGTATCGTCTTATCGTCGCTAAATGTCTAGGGAATAAGGGACCATGTCCCATTTGGTGGGACCTTCGATGTATTTACGGTTTGACTTAACGGCAGTCACCAAGTTTTCCACATATTTTTTAGGTTATTATTTGTCTTGAAGCTATAACACGTTTAATTTTAAGTGTAGGATAGTCGTTACTATAGATAGCAGTCAACCTCATGTCTCAACTTGGAGGTGGCATTCAGGTTGTGAGGTCTACCGGTTCCAATTTACCTTTTGACGTGCAGACCGTGGACACATCCGGCTGTTTGTCTGTAACTACTATGAATGGCCTTTTTGGCACAGCATTGCTGAGATGCCCGAGGTGGGAATTTTGATTAACTTCTCTGACTGTGACTGGTTTGCCCGGTAGGAATTTGTAAATATCACCATTGAATAAACCAATAGGTTTTCGAAGCAATATCATCTGCACACACACTGAATTTAAAATAGCAACACGTAACAGTTAACGTTTTCGTGATAAGATGAACCCTATACATGGAAGTGCTAGGATGTCTGAGCACCAGCTCTTTGCCGGAACACAGGCTCTTTGCCGGAACACCTTTGACATACAGCACCTCTGACGTTCCTTTTTCCTTTTGTTTTTTTTTAATTGCTTAGATGGGTGGACGAGCTCACAGCCCACCTGGTGTTAAGTGGTTACTGGAGCCCATAGACTTCTATGACGTAAATGCGCCACCCACCTTGAGATATATGGTCTCAAGTATAGTTACAACGGCTGCCCCACCCTTCAAACCGAAACGCATTACTGCTTCACGGCAGAAATAGGCAGGGCGGTGGTACCTACCCGCGCCGACTCACAAGAGGTCCTATCACCAGTAAAAAAACCTTCCTCCTAGGTCTTACAAGGAACGAACGGGTAAGATGCGTTCCCTCTCTGAAGCTCTAAGGCCGCTCTGGTCCTTCACATCCGTGTTCGTCATCAGCTCCGTGTGGGTGCACTGCAGCGCGCGGCTGCCGGACTACGACCTGAGGATGCTCTTCCTGTTGATCGGAACTCTGTTCAGTAACGTAGCGGTGAGTTTGTAACTAAAATTCAACCCAATCGTAATGTATATAGAGCTCTCAATTGTACGTTATGCATTCTTTACCGCTTGAAAACTCGCCTTTGCTATGGAATACGCATCTCTATTGAATCATCAGGCTCGACTGCGGTGCTATTCCAGAACATAGATAGTGATAATACACATAAATTAGTTATAGATAAGCAACTAGAGCACTCAACAAAAATGTTTACGGGCGTCGGCCACTAGTTCGCTTCGCTTCGATTAATTTCTCATTGCTCGTGTAGATGGCAGTAACGTATTACCTCTCCTATATTTTATTTTTAATGAAAGAATATGTTAATTTCCAGAAACCACAAATTGATAAAATGTAATCAATTTGTTTATAACAAATAAAGACTTGTATGATTTATTATTTTTTCTATTTTCTGTGTTTAGTTGTACAAGAATTAAATGCCTTAACTTTAACAACATATAAGTTTAGGGGTATCCGCTACAAGATGTCGCTAGTTTCAATACAAAAAAGATTTCTCTTAAAGTATCGCAGTTTCAGGGCCCTGTTTCAGAACGCAATGGAAACTTCTAGAATGTTCAACGCTATTTCAATGTACATCCCACTAGGTGGCGTTGTTAGGGTGACGTTTCTGTTAGTGCCGCTCTTAATCAAGAGATGGCTCTGACTTAAAATTAACAACTAAATTATCATAATGTATCTTGCACCCCATTTCTAATTACCTCGATTTAATCTCCAGTGCCGTCTAATCGTCAGTCAAATGAGCAATCAACGGTGCGAAGCTATCAACTGGCTGACGTGGCCCCTGCTGGTCAGTGCTACGGTGTCATTGACACTGCCACAGTACGAGCCGACAGCGTTCTATGGATTCACTATGCTCACTCTATTCGCTCACATTCACTACGGAACCTGCGTTGTAAGTATAACAACTTTTTTTTTTTATATGTTTGGATGGTGATTAGGGACCGGTAATTAGGACATTGACGAAATGACAATGAGAGAGAGAGTGTATTGTTTTATTGTACACCAAAAAAAATGCGAAACAATAAATACAAAAAAGTACAATTAGCAGTCTTATCGCTTAATGAGGTTGTTCAGAGAGTCCTAATTATGAATGTGGAAGGCTTTAGAGGAAGAGGTAGACCTAAGTAAAAATGGATGCGTGAAAGACGATATGTGTAAGAGGGGACTGAGAGAAGAGTATGGAAGGAGAAAACATGTTGCGCCGACCCCAGGTGACTGGGACAAGGGCAAAAGTAGGATAGGGACCGGCGCTAAGCAATATCACAAAATGAAGAAGCTCATTTAAGTGAGCTTTCATAGGCGCTTTGAAATCGTCACTTATTTAGCTGCAATTCGGAATTAATCGATCGCCATCAAGTTTGTCGTATAGTACTAATAGCAATAAACAAAATATACACATGCTATAAAAGCTTCATCTTGAAACTGCACAAGTTAATGGCCCTAAGCACCAGTGGTATTGTCTATTTATAATTGAAAAGTGGAAATTTGTAAATAAATTGCTTTCGACTAAGTATACAAAAAAAAAAATGCTTGCCAAATTCCCAATAAAACGAAGAAAGCTTTAGTTTGAAGTTAATGACTACACTACAAGCCATACTCGTGAGAATCTGAGAGAACTTGTCAGAATCGGCAGACGGATAATAGAGAGATTGAATTCTGGATGTGTAACTCAACAGGTACGCCAGATGTGCGAACATTTCCGGGTCAACTGTTTCCACATAAAGCAGCGTGCGGATTGACTCTTAGACGACAATGCGTGCTAGACAACGTAACATTACCGATTGTTACCTTTTACATTACCCATTGCACACGGCAACAATGTAAAGAAAACTGTTCAGAATATTAACGTTTGTAATGTAAAATGTAACAAATCAAACATGATGATAGTGTACTCAATTATAAAACCCCGTCTTCACCCTTCAAGTTTCTCATTAAATTTTTTAATCACTTTTTTTTTGGTATAAAAACATCACACACTATGTGTATGTAAATACAGGGTGTTAGATAAATCAAACCTTAAAAAAAATGTTGTTATACAAAAAAATTTATTAAAAATGTTGCTTATAAGCTCAGAAATAAAGTTCAGTTTCCCTTAAAAGTACATTATCATACTATAAATGTTGTGTTTTTAATGTAAAGACGTTACACGTACTACTGATACACAGATACCCTAATAGGATTTACCCACAATTGAACATCAACAAAACCTAAAAATAATATATTACATATTTGATTAATGTATTAATTAATCCGAGTTATCTTAGTACTGCTGAGTATTGGTGAATTTATTTGTATTTATAACACCGTTTTTAAATGAGCTATATATTTAATAATATACTTTAAAAATTTACGTTTTCTTAATTTTTATCAACAAATACTCATTTCTTCTTCAGAAACTAGGGGTTCTGAGATTCAAATCGTTCACTGTACGACAAATTCTAAGTATATTCAAAACAACTCGTGTATTATTGTTTTAAAACCAGCTGTATCTATTAAAAATATTTTTCTTCTGTCCTTACCCAAGATAATATGTTTGGGATTCGTTCTCCTACAACATTAATATGCAGACCGTACTTAAAATATATTTTTTTTGCAATGCATATTTAAAACCATTAAAATTGTCAAGTATTCAGATCACGTGTACGTTTTTATTTGTCGGCTCATAGCTCGCATTGTCTAACAGACTTTTTTTCTGTCATTTAAAGTAAAATGACTAATTAATTCCGATTCACAAATTTACAAAATAAAATATTGCATTGTTTTCCTTCGGTAGGATAAGTGTTTTATTAATATATTCTGAGACTTATAATTCAAACAGAATAATTTGTCAAGTTTAATAGGTACTGTTTGCTAGATACCATTACAAAACTAAACTTATATACAAGACTAGCGACCCGCCCTCGCTTCGCTTCGGAAACTGTAATTTATTATTGATTTCTCCACTATTTAATGGATGTTACTATACATATAAACCTTCCTCTTCAATCACTCTATCTATTAAAAAAAAACGCATCAAAATCCGTTGCGTAGTTTTAAAGATTTAAGTATACATAAGGACAGAGAAAGCGACTTTGTTTTATACTATGTAGTGAAGAGACGAAAACGAATCATAGACTTAAGAAAAACATATTAATATGTATATTTTCGAAACCTTGTGTTTTTATCATTTAGATATTTTAAATTGTGAATCGGTCTATTATTTATAATGTACCTTTTACTGATTCAAGTACTATTTAATTGATTTTTATGTAGAATTGAGAAATGAGAGTTTAAGAGTTAAGCATACACAAAAGCTTCGTTTTCATGTGTGTATATATGTTATAAACCATAATTCATTATTATAATGTACCATTGTATAAAATCTCATTTCGATACCTCTACCACATTTTTTTTTCTTGAGCTATTTATAGTCTAATATTTTGTAAATCTCCCCGAGGGATCCCAGGTAATGTTAATTTTGTGACTGTGTGATTACCTCGGTAATGGAACAACTTAGACTTAAGTAATAACAAACATTCTTAATTTTTTTATTTTATTAATATGAAGCATTTAATTGTTTATAAACTCTTATATATAATATACTTTTTTAACCCACCAATTTTTTTTGTAGACGGTACCAGTTATTTTCTTTTTTTCTTATAATAACGTGATTATTATTAAAATTCGATTTAAGTAATTGATCTAAAATTGGAACACTGTTCTTGTAGTTTGAACAACTACACACATGAGTTGACATTATTATATATTTATTTAGCAATACACTTGGTACTTAGTTTTTTTTTTTCTATACCTTTTGCGCTATTCCAGTTACTCTCTGACTGGTAGGTGAGCTCACAAGCTCAACCTAAAAGAGTTTGCTTACACTGGCAAGAGCATTGCTTGGCAGAATCTACCAACGGATCGGAATCGCGACCCGCTGAAAATATCCGACAATAAACTCAGTGGTTTTAAAAATATATAGTCAATCTTGTGCTTGTATTATTACATTGCATTTTAATAATAATAATAATTAAATGCGAACGTTCCACTCTCAATGGCGCCAAAATGTGTTTTTTTTTCTTTATTGCTGCACTGGTAACACTGGGACAAAAATGCATCCAGACTTCGAAAATTAAATAATTATTTTATTGACTGAACTGTTATTTGGAAAATGTATTTTAACGACAAAGCCGCCTGTTGCGATTCTCAGTTCTAATAATATTTCGGTAGTGAAGTTTCAGCGGCTAGACTAGTTCGCTTTGTAGAAATTACTTTGATTTATCTGATTCTTTTTCTTTCGAGAACTTATCGCAATTAGCTTTAGCAATTTCAAAATTCGCTAAAAAAAGAACTAAAACTACTCAACTGAGCTTATTTATTGCACACGAACGTCGTTTAACTTAAAGATTGCAATTTTTTATAATATTCAATATAGATAGATATTTTATTACACACTTATATTAGAAAGTTATATTTTTAACATTATAATTCTAAAGTAAATAATTTCAACTGCATTTTTAACTGATAATATGAATAATTTTCAAAATGTATGTGTTTGATAAAATGAACTCAATTAGTTGTAGTTTGGACATTTGGTAGACGCGCTAATTCGTGAGGAGTTTCTATCGATAGTAATCGACAGTGCGATGTGATTTGTAACAAGATAATGAAATCGAATAATCGTTCAGAAAAGAAAAAAATAGATTTTATAAAATTACTGTAACGAGTGAATTGTAAAACCAAAATCTTCCAATGGTTGCCTTTTAGCTACTTTTGTATGAAGGGATCTATTGTAATATGAGTTTCGATGATTTACGAAAGCTTTGCGTGGTTTAGCTTTACTATACACGCATCTGGGATAAAAATAACATCATCATAATCATCATCAACCCACAGTCGTTCACTGCTGGAAATGGCCTCTCACCCAATTTACATGACAATGCTGTAACACACTTTAAAATTCGTTTCAAATAAGAATGTGCATGGACCTGCGCCATAATTTAAAGTTATAGCTGTCAAATAAAAAAAAAAATAGGTAAGGTCAGTAAAAAAAGGCAGGAATTTTTAAATATTAATTTATAATCCAAATCTTCGAGTTTGCCGCTTCCACTCATCCCACTGTTTGAGTAATCATCATCATCGTCGCCCATCCATAGATTACAGGGCCCGACAGTATTGCCGCCTTGATTTTTAAATAGGTGGGTTTTCTTTTTGTAATCTAAATTCATGTTTAATTTACCTCGACCAGTACTCAGCTAATCAATAAAATTATATAGGTGAGTACGGTTCATTAAAACAAACATTTAATTAAGTCTTCATAATTAGGCAAAAAATTCACTAAAACAATAGAAGATACAAAATTATTACTGTCCGTACTTTTTTATCGAACTTTGACAGATCAAGGTCATTGACGTGCACATTCAAAATTGTAACGCAATATGTATTTAAACTTTCAGATAGATTTAAAAATGGGGGCAAAATGAGAAATCGATATGAAATCGATTGTTTCTGTTTCGATCACAGACCAATTAGGGTTAAGTTTTCCAGGTAGCGTTTCGTGATCCACAGCTTACGAAGACCGTCGAAACTTTTAGTGGGATCCCTTTTTAGCTTTACACTATTACGCGTAATCGATGCCTATTCGTAATGAAAATCACTAAATAAATGTTTTGTGCAAAACGATATTGTTTTATTGCACACCTATCGAAGGATGATCAGCTTGGCCGACTTAATAAACTGCGTTGGATGACACTGAAGGTGACACAAAAAACAAACACGAATATATATTTTTTATTGCTTAGATAGGTGGACGAGCTCACAGCCCACCTGGTGTTAAGTGGTTACTGGAGACCATAGACATCTACAACGTAAATGCGCCACCTACCTTGAGATATGAGTTCTAAGGTCTCAGTATAGTTACAACGGCTGCCCCGCCCTTCAAACCGAAACGCATTACTGCTATACAGCGGAAATAGGCGGGGTGGTGGTACCTACCCATGCGGACTCCCAAGAGGTCCTACCACCAGTGATTACGCAAATTATAATTTTGCGGGTTTGGTTTTTATTACACGATGTTGTTCCTTCACCGTCATTCGAAATCAATCGTGAACATTTGTTGAGTAGGTACGTATTTCATATAGAAAAATTAGTACCCGCCTGGGATTTGAACACCGGTGCATCGCTCAACACGAATGCACCGGACGCCTTATCCTTTAGGCCACGATGACTTCAGACTTTTATGCTAATGTACTAAAACTAGATAACACTAGTGTTAAGTGTTTAGCGAGCCCATACACATAAAAGCGAGATTGTCACCAACAATTTTGAGACATTTAATTTTCAATTCTTAGTATTATAGTATAAAGACTGTCGTCTTCCCTTCATCTTGGAAGTTAGCCCCCTGAGTTTCTCGCCGGATCTTCTCAGTGGGTCGAGTTTCCGATCCGGTGGTAGATTCTGCGAATAGTTCTGTCATTTTAGGCCAAATTAGGTGAATAACTCGGAAATTTGATTTACCCAGTATATTACCACGTAAAAACTTGTATTTTGGCATCCTAAAACTATTCTCAAAATTCACATATAATTAATTTTATTCGATGGTTGCAAGTTTTAAAGTCAGGGGTTAAGGTTAAATGTAAAGGAGACAAAAATCGCTTTTTTTATAAATTTTTTGCAAATATCCCGTTTTATCCGTCCCCGTTACTATCAATATTATAACTTTTCTATTTAACATTTTTTTATACCTTGAACTGTTTTCGAGATAAGAGGGCGTAGAGCGCGCGGTCAGAGAATTAACTGAGGTCAACTGGTAGTCCCGATCAAAAACTCGTAATATATGTACTTGGAAGGTTATAATTTATTGCTAAATAAACAATTATCATATTTTATTAACGGGGGACAAAGTTGTTCGCGTCCGTAGGAGCTACCTAACCACAACCCTACACGTGTCCCCTGGGTGGTGCTAAAGAACAACAAACGCCGAGTCGTAGGCGGCGGTCAACTAACCTACTAGCGGGCTTAGCAGCTAGCTCCCGTAGAAGTAGGAAATGACTTCTGCAAGCCGTAAACTTGCGGTCATGTCTCGTGAGAACGGTGACCTTGGCTTAATTGCCTGGGTTAAGAGGAAGACAACCTCCATAAAAAATAACCCCAATCCTAAGGTGGGCACCGCGCCGATAGGATGAATGGCTGAGGGAATTCAGTCTCTAGCGCCAACCTCGATGGACCTGGCCACATCGTTGTATAGTGTCTTCTCACAGGAATGGGCGTCACCCTGTGAGCTACCAATAATTCGACCCTTCTCGTGGGAACAAAAATGAAGTTAAATCCCTTAAAAAACCCTCAACCACAACACAAACTGCTTACTCAGCAAGCACTCCTTCCAGGCTTGTTTGACAGACAACGTTCGTCATCCCTTTCCGACCTGGGAAAGTCACCACAAGATACGACCAATGTAGATCAACCAAATGTAGCCAGTATCACACCGGTAGCAACCTTGCTGGAAGACATTCCTCAACCCCCTGCTCCTCCACCATGGCAAAGGGTACCATCACCCAATAGCAGAAGCAGTAAGAAAAGAAAGTACTCCAGTTCCTCACCAGAGGCCCCAAGTACCACTGTGAAAAACCGCTTCAGCACCTTACCTCTAGACGCAACGGATGAACCATGCACTACCGATCGCCCTAAACCCAGCAAACCTCCACCTATAGTACTCAATGGTATAGAAGATGTTACAGAGCTATCGAAGTTACTTCAAACCGTCAGCAGCAAAGACGATTTCAAATTTAAACTAATTAATAAAAACCTACTTCACATTCTGGTTAACAATGCTGAGGAGTATAAAAAAATCATAGCGGTAATAAGAGCAAATGGACTTATAGGACACACATTCACCCCTAAAGATATCAAATGCTATCGCATTGTCATAAAAGACCTCCACCACAGCACACCCCATGAAGCGATAACTGAAGCCATTGAGGCAACTAACAATAAAATTAAAGGCGAAATCATCAATGCACGTTACGGACCCGACAAGAAACCTACATCTACATTCTTTGTAAACATTGAGCCCAGCGTAAATAACCCGGCAGCCAAGAATATAACCCATATATTTAACCAAAAGGTCAAGATAGAGGATCCTCGCAAGTCAAAAAGCATTGTTCAATGTCAACGTTGCCAGCGCTACGGCCACTCAAAAAATAACTGCATGAGACCATATAGGTGCGTTAAATGCGGTGAGGGTCACAAAACTTCAGAGTGCCAAAAGAAAGACAGAACCACACCGGCTAAATGCGCTCTCTGCTTGTGTGACCACCCGGCTAACTACAAAGGCTGCGAAATTTACAAGGAAATCCTTGCCCGAAGAAACAAAAACTTAACTCCAAGAGAAAGGCAATCCGCTCTATCTATCACAGCCTTGCCTATTAATCCAATCAGCTTCACATCGACAAAAACTGAAGGTATCGAAAGACTAACTCAACAACGAACTTATGCTGAAGTCGCCGATGGGAGGAATTCCCAATCTAATCAACAATCCTACAACAAACTGGAAAATATCCTACTCAAACAAAGTGAGAAAATGGACCTCCTATTACAACAAATAGGCTCCTTAGTGAGTCTTATTACTTCTCTCGTCTCCAAGCTTCTAAAATGACCTCGCTGCATATTGTCACTTGGAACATCAACGGCCTAGCCCCTAATAAAAACGAACTAGAGACGTTCATCAAATCTAATAAGCTTGATGTTTGTCTTGTCTCTGAATCGCACACCACACCAAGAAGCAGAATATGTGTTCCAGACTTTTCGGTGTACATCACCTGTCATCCTGATGGAGGGGCCCACGCTGGCACCGCGATAATTATCAAGAACAGTATAAAGCATTACCTCCTGGAATCTACTGCGGCTCCCTATCTCCAAGCCACAACTGTAAGGGTGGAGGATCGTTCCGAACCCCTAATTCTTTCTGCAATATACTGTCCACCGCGCCACGCAATAAAGGAGAAAATGTTTACTGAGTTTTTTATGTCTTTAGGTAACCGATTCATTGCTGGTGGCGATTGGAATGCCAAGCATACATACTGGGGCTCAAGATTAACAGTAACTAGAGGTCGGGAATTAAAAAAGAGCATTGAAAATAATCACTTGTTAGCTATGACAACTGGAGAGCCGACATATTGGCCTACGGACAGTAACAAAATACCTGACCTCCTGGATTTCTTTGTTACTAAGGGTATCAGCGCACAAAATACTCTAATAAAGGCAAGTCTCGACGGCAGCTCTGACCATTCACCTGTCTTGCTTACGCTTAGCTCAATGGCCATGCCCAGCGATACCCATACCGTCTATCTCCACAATTATAAAACTGATTGGCAATGTTTTCGGGAATTCCTCGAATCAAACATAAACCTATGTATCCCACTAAAAACCAAAGATGACGTTGACGACGCATGCCTCTATATTACAAACCTTATTCAAGTGGCGGCTTGGTCTAGTACACCTGAACTGAAGGGTCCTTCGAGAGAGGCGCCGGTTCCTCTTGCTGTCAAGGAAAAAATCGCCGCCAAACGTCGCCTTCGCAAAATTTGGCAGACAACCCACCGATGTGCGGATAAAACCAAACTAAATCGAGCTATTAAAGAACTCAAAGATCTTCTGGATTACGCTTCAAACGATTCACTCAAGCAGAGATTGGAAAAAATGTCTCCAAATGCAAATGGCTCTCACAACCTCTGGAAGGCAACAAAGTACCTCCCACAGCCGCAATGGTGCTCTCCACCTTTAAGATCCGGTAATAAATGGGCGCGAACTGACCAGGAAAAATCTCAGGCCTTCGCTATATACCTGGCTGAAGTATTTAAACCCAACAATACGGATAGTCCAGAGGATCCCGAAATAAATCGAGTATTAAAGCAAGACTTGCAATTATGCCTACCCCTGAGTCCTACTACACCAAAAGAGATTGCTAGAGAAATAGTCAAAATGGACCGTAATAAAGCGCCTGGATTTGACTTGGTTACCCCCAGACTGTTGAAAAAGCTCCCCAGGAGGTGCATTCTCTTTTTGACCATTCTTGTCAATGCTACATTGAGAATATCGCATTTCCCTGCACTCTGGAAAACATCCCAAATTGTGATGATCCAAAAACCTGGTAAACCGCCTAGCGAGTTGTCTTCTTATCGCCCTATAAGCCTGACACCGGTTTTGTCAAAGTTATGGGAAAGGATCATCCTGGCACGATTATCTCCTTGCCTAGATACATGCCATGTAATACCTGACCACCAATTTGGCTTCCGGAAGCACCACTCAACCATAGAACAGGTACACAGAGTGTATTGCACAATAAGACATTGTCTGGAGAGGAAAGAGTACTGTTCGGCTGCTTTTCTCGACGTGCAACAAGCTTTTGATCGGGTTTGGCATAAAGGACTGCTCTGCAAAATTAAAAAGCACCTTCCACATTCCTACTTTCTGCTGTTAGAGTCTTATCTCAGTGACAGAAAGTTTCAAGTCAAGCTCCGTGATGCCAGATCTTCTCTTTTTGCCTGCAGAGCCGGAGTGCCTCAAGGCTCCGTACTTGGTCCGGTCCTTTACAACATTTTTACTTGTGATCTACCCCAGTCACCAGAAATAGCGATAGCAACCTTTGCCGATGATGCAGCCTTCCTCAGTTGTAGCAGTAATCCCAATGAAGCGACCAGACTGTTGCAAACCCAGCTCGATGTCACTAACACTTGGATGACCAAGTGGCGCATAAAAACAAGCGCCCCCAAGTCTCACCACATCACATTTACCCTAAGACGTGATACTTGTCCTCCAGTCAAACTCGGCCCCGATACATTGCCGCAATCAACCTGTGTTAAGTATCTTGGATTTCTCTTGGACCGAAGGATGACATGGAAAGACCACATAAAAACAAAGCGTAATGAAATTAACATTAGATTTAAAAACCTACTCTGGCTTCTTGGTAGACAGGCTGCCTTATCGCTATCCAACAAGTTAAGGGTGTATTGCTCAATAATAAAACCGATCTGGACGTATGGAATCCAACTGTGGTCGACAGCCAGCAAATCCAACATTATGTGCCTCCAGAGAGCTCAAAACAGTATCCTGAGGGTACTCTCGTCGGCGCCTTGGTATACTCGAAATTCGGAAATCCACGAGTACCTGGAAATCCCAACCATCTTGGATGAAGTTAAACGATACTCAGCCAACTATAAGAACCGCTTGAAAGCTCACCCAAACCCGTTGTCCGGCTTACTATTGCAGCCAAATCCAATTAAAAGACTCAAGAGAGCCGACGTGCTACCCTACTAAGGCGAGACGGAGCATTGGCTCTGTCCCTCCAAACCATAAACTCTCGCAACTCACCTGATTATAGTCTTGGCGACTGATCGCAGGTGTTAAAGTAGAAGAAAAAAAAAAAAAAAAAAAAAAATTATTTTATTAACTTTAAGTTTTTTTTTTTTGTTTCTTATCTATTTTTAATACAGGAAATACCGTGGAGAGAAAATTCGTTTCGAAGCCAGATAGTGCGTGGCAGAAAATGCCTCTGGAAACGCATTTTGGATGAACCACTGAAGTAGGAAACCTATCTATGGGATGAACGCAACGAACGTAGTGTCAACGAACTCGGCTCTGGTGCGGTGGTAAGAACAAAAACGATCGGATCATCTCAAACAATTCCTCAGAGCACTCCCTATGGACATAGAACATACGGTATGAAACACAGAGAACCGAAGTCCCTCCAGAGGTTCCAAAGGATCCGTTATTTATATTTTCCGATAAATCTGTTGTTTAATTTATAAAATCGCAGTCCTTAATATCGCAAGCTTTAAACACCTTTATTGGAACAAGACATGTTATGCATACATATTAATTTGCCTGTCGTACGTTATCATTAACTATATTATATTACAAATACTGGTGGCTTAACATCTAATAGTATTGGCTTACGATCAGGAGTATCTTACGGAATCGTATAAAAAAAGATTATCCAGAATTTTGTCTAAGGCTGGTACAACAAGGTACATGGTATATGAAATATTTATATTTTATTAATCAATTAAATTTTTACCATTAATATTTTAACACTGCACTAGTAATGGTATCCTTTTTAATCGATCTAGTCAAAAAGCACCACTTGTAACACCAGCATTTGCTATACCCTACCTTTTGTGCAAAAGGCTAACATAATTAAATAAAAGCCACAGAAAACACAATATAAATAATTTTCATTTTTATTGGAAAAATATTTTAATAGAACTTTGTTCTAAAATTTTTAATAACACAAACTATTTCTATGATTAATAAAATACATTTAAAAATCACCTAGACAAAGAAAGATTTATTTTTTATTATTCTCCTTTAACAGCCTTAAAATAGGCTGCTTTTATTTCTTTCCTCTCTTCAACCTCTGGCAGGTATGGTTGTATACCCTTTGCTTTTCTGTCTTTGTACACTTTTCCCTAAAATACAAATTAAAATTATGATAGTTTTATTATTTTCTATAGATGCAATGGTGTTCGAATCCTGCAGGTAGGTACCAATTTTTCTAATGAAATACGTATTTGAAAAATGTTCACAATTCACTTCCATGGTGAAGGAATAACTTAAGTAGTTTAATTAAAATCAAACCCACAAAATTACCTCTCGTGAGTCCTTACGGATAGGTACCACCGCCCTGTATATTTCTGCCGTGAAGCAGTAATGTGTTTCGGTTTGAAGGATAGGGGCAGCCATTGAAACTATACTGAGACCTTAGAACTCATATCTCAGGGTGGGTAGCAGCATTTAAGTTGTAGATATCTATGGGTTCCAGTAACCACTTAACACCAGGTGGGCTGTGAGCTCATCCACCTATCAATGCAATAAAATAAAATAAAACTGTTTTAAAATTTTGTTACTATTACTAATTTTTATTAACATAAAATCTATTATAGAAAAACATGTTAAAATATTTGTAATTATAAAATAAATTGTTAATAACTTTTAAATGGTAACTTGACTAGGATATTCAAATACTTGCTAGTGCAGGCTTCTTTGGTAATCATGAGACTATATTTCCAAATTTTTTTTTACTGGTGGTAGGACCTCTTGTGAGTCTGCGCGGGTAGGTACCACCACCCTGCCTATTTCTGCCGTGAAGCAGTAATGCGTTTCGGTTTGAAGGGTGGGGCAGCCATTGTAACTATACCTGAGACCTTAGAACTTGTATCTCAAGGTGGGTGGCGCATTTATGTTGTGGATGTCTATGGGCTCCAGTAACCACTTAACACCAGGTGGGCTGTGAGCTCGTCCACCCATCTAAGCAATAAAAAAAAAAAAAAAAACATGTCCCATTTTTTGCAATCTAGTATAGATAAGTTGTATGTTAATAGTTTGTCAGACTATTAACTTATTAGGATCATTAGGTTATTGTATCTACTAAATAATGTCCTAAATAACTTTCATTGTGGTAAATCGATTAACCACAATGTTGTTAGTTCGAGATAATGAATACTACTGAGATAGAGGTTGAGGTTGCATTTTAAAATAAAAAGTTGTAAATTAATAAAATTAAATTACCCAAAACTTTTTGCAGGTGTTGTAATTTTCGAAATACTCCTCGCATTTTGCGTGATCAAAACCATTTTTATCCAAACATTTGTAAGACTGTTCCTGTTCCTGAAACACATATTTTATGATTAAAAAAAAAAAGTTTTAATTACATTACAAAAACAAATAAAATAGTATATTGAAAGGATAATGCAATGAAGCTAATGCACCTATACAAATAATTTATGTCATAGGCAGTTTTAAATTATTTTTTAAACTAGTTATCCAGTGATATCTCAATACCATAGCATCTTTCTATTGCATATGTGTACATGAATAGGGACTGTGGTAGGTAGGTAGTGTTTAAGTTTATATTACAAAACTTTAATAAAGACCTATCTGATGTTGGGAAGTGGCGTAGCATGATTTGTTATTGAAATTATTTAAAAATTAAAACATAATTCAAATTACTGTAAGACACGGATTCAGTCTCTCGGCGTTTTTATTTATTAATTTACTCATTTTAATGTATTATATTTGACCCATTAATCTTATATCTATGAATATTTAGTGTACAGAACTTTTTAGGGCAATTTACTGAAGTTTATTTTAGTTTAACTCTCTCTCTTTAATATAGGTTAAATTTTGACATTTTAGACATTTTTTATTTTCTTGTTTAATCAATCAATTGAGCTAGCAAAGGGAAAATAACCTATACCGTTGAATAAATACTATGTGCTAAAGGTTAATGTTTCATGAAAACTGAAATTTACACAGGGTTTGGAAAGTAAATGAAATAAAATACACAATCTCTCAGTAAAATGGTGAGAATTTATTCAAAGTTAAATTAAAACTTCGGTACAACATAAAAAACTACGTTTAGCGGTTTGTCTCATTTTTCCACAAATGTATGTTATACCGGTCACTCACATTCGCACGAATACGCAAACCCGCAAGTGTAGGACGACATTCGCAAATGATTATGCAAAGTTTTCGCTGCATTCGTGGTTTTCCAAGCTGTGTCGGTTTTTTAACAGACATCAAAGCGCGCGAACCGTGATCCTTCGCGTAGTCTCCCACACATTCGTGTGACCATTTGCGCTCTCAAATATATTAAGTGTATAATCTATGAGTTGCGCCCAGGATTGCGAAGGCAACGGACGTTTTGCTATTTTCATAGACCATGACGTCTACTTTGTAGCGTATCTTCATCAAAAGAAATCCCATAAAAACAGCCTGGCTGTTAATGGTGTCTGGGAAAGAATTCAAAACTCTTTTTCTCTTCAATGTTCTATTGACGTATTAAAAAGGAGGAGAAATTCGTGAGACATTCGTAAACAAGTGTAGGAGGAAGCGCAAACGGGTTCGCAAATTGAGTACCGAGCCCATTTGCACAGCCGAATGAATGAAATTTGCGAATGAATGTTTGGCGGCCCTTCACATGCGCGCAAACATTCGTACAATGTACGAATACGCGCATGTCAGTGGCCGACATTAAACGATGAAGAAACATTAAAATATAAATATATATATATAAATATATAATATAAAATAAAATAATAGTACATAAGTAAATTTTCAAAACACCTTTTTCTGAACCACACACAGTAAAAAAAATTGTAAGCCATATGGTGCCTTCAAAAAACCAACATGAGTTTTTCACAGCGTTTCAAGTTATTTAAAAATGGTGTGACAGTAGACTAGCACCATTTTAACTAAATATTTTTAGAGACGCTACTAGGTTCTAATTCATACAAAACCTTTATTTTTTATTTTTTTATAATAACAGACCTAAAAAACACTACCTAGGTATATAAAGATATGGACTTCATTTTTACTCCTCATTAGGAGCAGATAAAAAATTCTGAAGTCAAGCCAAAAATTCAGACTTTTTGGCGGGAACGCGAGGAGTGAAGTTATGTGATTTGTTTTATTTTGTCTATTTAGTGTTTCTTCAGGTTTAAATGTGTAATAACGGTGGTTTATTAACTGTTTAATATCTGTAAAAGTGCAAAAATGTGGGAAAATGAAACAAAGCCGCTGGACGTAATTTCTCGGGATCTTCCAAAAAAGTCCACTGAAAAAATCTCAGTAAATGACCACCACTTTGCTGAGATTATACTTCGTCCCATATCATTTCATCTCATGTCATTTCATTTCGTTTTCATTTCACTTCATGCTGTTTCATAATAATCAACTTCATTTCATTTCATAATATCATTTTCATATCAAAAAGTTACGTATCATTAAAATTAAAATAAGACTTGACTTAAAGGTCTTAGTTACCAGGTCATAAAATCCCTTAAAAAAAATACGAGAATTCATAAAATATAGAACTAAATCTGTTCTCAACTGTAATGTTTCGCAATTATCCAATCAAAACTTAGACAAACAAAAGAATCAGTTTATTATTGGTTAGAGAAACGTCATTTCCAAACAATTTTGACACTAAGTGTCAAAGAAAACCTACTGGAAATTACGACGCGAGCATGACGCGAGTCGAATGGTTACCGTCAATTAAATTATTGTTATGTTAAATTTTACAATGTTGTTTCGGAAATCAAGTGCCTAGATGTATTAAATAAATTTTTTTACAAGTGTGTTAGTTTTGTGATAAATGCCTTCGAGATGTCTAAAAATAAGATAGCAGCTCGGATTGACAGTCAAACTGTCGAGGTGAAGACGAAGGTAAATTTAACGTTTCTCATTTTGTAACTCGTTTAGAATAAATAAATGGCATATTTTGGGCAAATTTTACATTGTTCTTATTCTAATCTTCACGTACGAAGCACTCAATTAGATTAACTGCATTACAAATAAATAAGTTTAGAAATCAAACTGCAAAACTGGGAAGATTAATATTAGTTTTTTTTAAATGTATCTGAGGGGGTACAGTAAATAGAATATTACCATATTCGTGCTGTTGATACAATAAATTTTTAAAGTAAATATTGAATTTAAATTATCATATACCTTGTTTGTTTACAATACAAACTACATTAATGAATGCAAAATGACAACTTCCATTTTTTTTTTCATATCAAGAAGGTCCGTTGTTTCCTGTTGTTGTAATTCATAACTAAATCTATAAAATGCAAATGCGGTGCTTAACAGTTACATACCTAAACACAACCTATATCAGATTCATCAATCCAATTAATGATATTCTCTTGTGTCAAGAATATCATTATATTGGTCTGAGATGGCTCTTATTCAGAGGAAATTATAACAATATACCATTATTGTTGTTGCTTTTTTGTACAGTGTTTTTTTTCTCTTGGTGACATTAGTAAGAAATTGCATTCATTAATTGCAAAAATTAGGACACCTATAAATAATTTTTAATGTTTGGAACAAGGTATAGGTCAGTTGAGTCAGTGTTTTAGTAATGGCTAAACTTGCTATATAAAATGACATCAAGGATTCCATGGCATATTCACATTTAAAAAAAAATTGGCCACATAAGTGTAAATATACACTATGTAGACTCTTATAAGTGTAAAATATTCTACTATTTACACATAACACTGATAGCATGAACAAATTCTCCATTAATACTTATCTATTTTATACACCTAAAACAAAAATCTTAATAAAATAAATTGAGACATGCATTTTTTTATTCCAAAAAGTGTTTTGTGTTTTAATAAAAGTAAAGCGATTTAACCATGAACACAATAATTTTCTAAAACAAAGAGATCACATAAAAATCAATAATAAAACTTGAAATTTTATGACAAAATTAAAAAGTTAAAAAAATAACATTTTTCATATTACAGTTCGATGCAGAGTTCCGTCGTTTCTCGCTGAATCGTACTGAGAAACTAAAATATGACGATTTCAAAGCGCTAATTGAGAAACTGCATCGGTTACACGACGTGGCCTTCCTGATATCATACACCGATCCTAGGGACGGCGATTTACTACCCATCAACAATGATGACAACTTTGCGAGGGCATTGCTGACAGCCAGACCACTGCTCAGGGTCATAATACAAAGGAAAGGTATGTTTTGTTTTTATTTGATTCGTTTTTTGTTTAAGTCCACTTTGTGGGAATGCAACCACTTCGATAAAGCGACACGACACGAGAGTCCTCTCGTCGTGGCCGCCGGAAACTATATAACCGATCCTGCGGACCAAATTGTAAACAGTCGACCTCGCCCAGAACACGTTATTTCGGATCCTCCCGATCCACTAACGGTGCTTTTAGGTACCCCAAGCGCCGGTCATCGTTGGGCTCGGCGAAGAAATTAACCCACAGATGTGTCTTATATACTCATATAATACTCATATAATATAATACTCTTATAAATATAATACTATACTATACATATAATACTCTTATAAACTCAGTGGGCTGTGGCCCACTGAGTTTCTCGCCGGATCTTCTCGGTGGGTCGCGTTTCCGATCCGGTAGTAGATTCTGCGAAGCATTGCTCTTGCTGGGGCTATTGTTAGCACGTCCTCAGATTAGAGCCCCGTGAGCTCATCTACCTACTCGTACTGTTACGCTGGCATAGCCCTCTAAGGCTACCTACCAGCTGATGTAGAAAAAATAGATGGAACGAGCAATGCGAGTAATACCAGTGTGTATTCATTTATCACAATAAATTACGTTCTTCTTTTTAATACAGATCATCCAGAAATCCGTTCAAAAGCTGAGTCAATTCAGTTTTTTTTATTGTGTCCTAAAAAAATCAATTTCACCCAATAGCTATACAGAAAATTAGTCGTCAACTCAATGAGGACAAATACTACAACGCTATGTGCCTACGAAAGTAATTTGAAACACGAAAATATACTTTAACTTCTTGAAAATAATGATGAAAATCTCTTATACGTGGATTTAACTTTTATGCTAATTCATATCCTTTGACAGCACAATGGGTTTGTTGTGATTGTTTTTTTTTTTTGAACAATATGGTCAAAGCGTCTATTGTTTCAATCAGCCTTAAAATGTTAAGGCCTATTTGACGTCATAATTCGGGTTAAAGATATTCTTTATTCTCAAAAGAATTACATAAATTCGCTTATATGAGAACATTAAAATAGTTATAATTAATTCAGATCGTGCAGTACCTACATGGAAATAATTTATAGTAACAACATGCGGTGCTATGACAATTATTTAACAAAAACTATAAAGATTATTTTCTTAAAATAATATAGATTCTTAAAATAATAATAATTTAGATTTTTATGTGTGCAGATTCGGACTGTTTGTAAATGAAGTCTAAGATCGACTAAGTAATGAAAGAATGATTACATGGCACACTGAAGTAATGATGTTGACCTCTGTAACTAAGCGCCAGATTGCCTAACTTTACCTTCTTTGGTTTTTAATGTATGTGTTAGTCTTTTAGGTATTTTAGAAATAGAATCATTCTCAGTATCATCGGATTCGTCTTTCCCAGAGTCTACTAGTCACTACTAGATATTCCGGCGCCTTAGTGACAGAAATAGACGTAATTACTTCAATGCGCCACGTAGGATACCGGTGACTTACATGGCAGCGAAGGGGATAAGGAATTTTTATTGCTTAGATGGGTGGACGAGCTCACAGCCCACCTGGTGTTAAGTGGTTACTGGAGCCCATAGACATTTACAACGTAAATGCGCCACCCACCTTGAGATGTAAGTTCTAAGGTCTCAGATAGTTACAACGGCTGCCCCACCCTTCAAACCGAAACGCATTACTGCTTCACGGCGGAAATAGGCGGGGTGGTGGTACCTACCCGTGCGGACTCCCAAGAGGTCCTACCACCAGTAAATATCATTAATTTCAAATGCAACACGTGTAGAATCGCGCGACAAATCTAGTGTATCATAAATAATAATTTCTCCCCTTAAAAACCACTTTAGGATGGCATCGTAACACCCGGTTAATGTATGGTAAATTAACAGTGGTCACGCAACGGTGACGGTCTTCATTCGATGGTTATGATGCCGGAACAAGGTTGGTTGATCCAACGCGGCATGTGAGCTTTCACCACCACGCGTGTGTAATACGTTAAGTTCATTAGGCGATATTAATATTATGATATACTAGTGGTCTCGCAGTAGTCGAAATTCGACTATATTTAATTGAATTTTATGTTTAAACATTACTATGGTTCTACTGTCAAACACTATTATCTATATACACATATAAAAGAAAGTCGTGTTAGTTATACTATTTATAACTCAAGAACGACTGAACTAATTTGGCTGAAAATTGGCGAGGAGGTAGCTTAGAGCCAGGAGAAGGACATACTTTTTATCACATTCCCGTGGGACTTGACATAAAACGTGGTAACTATAACAAAACGCAACTGACACCTAAACGTAATATATTCTATGGTTAATTTTGTTAATTATAGTAGAATTTTGAAGTTGAGTGATTGATGTGTTTGAAACAAACCGTGTGGCGGAACAAAGTTCGCCGGGTCCGCTAGTATTTCTATACAAGTAACATAATCACAGAATGACAACAATATAGATAAATAATATTAAAGACAAGCAACATTAATCTGTTCTCAATTTGACCGCAGACTTTAAACAATAACCAAAGTTTGACAATTGACATTAAACAAAGAGTGTGTAATGTTTTTTAATTGATTTACCGTATTTTTAAAGCATAATTTAAAAAAAAATAGCATTCTGCACTGCTTCTCTATATTCTCTATACGTGTGGGAAATTTCATACTCCTCCGTCCGCGCAATTTCCGTAAAAAGGGGTATAAAGTTTTTGTTTTCACTTATTAATAATTTTTTTTATTGCTTAGATGGGTGGACGAGCTCACAGCCCACCTGGTGTTAAGTGGTTACTGGAGCCCATAGACATCTACAATGTAAATGCGCCACCCACTTTGAGATATAAGTTCTAAGGTCTCAGTATAGTTACAACGGCTACCCCACCCTTCAAACCGAAACGCATTACTGCTTCACGGCAGAAATAGGCAGGGCAGTGGTACCTACCTACCCGTGCGGACTCACAAGAGGTCCTACCACCAGTATAGATAGTACGTTCGCATTAAAAGGTTTTGTCACAAGAACTTTACGAAAACGACTATCATTAATTTAGCTTGAGGTTGGGTGTACTCTAACCGCTTCTGAAAACGAAGGCAAGGGATTCCTGAAAATTACATTTTATGTTCTACTGTACAGCATGCAATGTAATTAAAATTAAAATTCGCTAGGGTCAATGGTCTCGTGGCAGTTATCTGGCTTTACAGTCACAAACGCAATAGGACATTTTAATTTACTAACAGAACAAGTATTTGTGCTTGACTAGTTTATTTTTATAGTTTAGATTGGTGGATAAGCTCACGGCCCGCTTGGTATTAAGTAGTTACGGAAGCCCATAGACATCAATCACGTAAATTCCGACGCCCATCTTGAGACATGAGTTCTAAGGTCTCAGTTATTACAGTACAACGGCTGTCCCGGCCTTCGAACCGAAACGCATTGCAGCTTCACCGCAGAAATAGGCAGGGTGGTGGTACCTACCCGTGCGGACTCACAAGACATTTTATCATCAGTAAAAAGTTGATCAACGTAATCGTTTTTAAATTAACCAGTGCTCACACGGCACACGTTCCATGACCGTGACCTAATGCAAGTGGAAAATAAAGTCTAACAGCTCTATGTATGGTGCAAGCTATGAGAGACGAATGATTTACTAATTACAGAATAAGGAGAATTTTTCGAACTAGAAACAGCGACAATTATAAAACTATTATAACAATAAGTCAAGTACAAATTCTGATGTCTGTATATAGACAAGGTACATGATAAATATCACCTCTTTTTTTTCTATCTATGCTGATAGCCTTGAGAGGCTATTTCAGCTTCACCCTAACGTGTGTAGGTGTGCTCACGGGGCTCAAACCAGAGTGTTGCTAACACTGGCCATAGCAAGAGCAGTGCTTCGCAGAGTCTACCACCGGATCGGAAACGCGACCCACTGAGAAGATCCAGCGAGAAACTCAGTGGGCTGTGTCTATGGGTTAATTCGCTCGTCGAGCCCTTCGTCGCAAGCGACGGGTTCGACGAGGACGGTGACCGGAATATTACCTCAATATAGGTACAAATGACTATGGAAATTGTCGTTTAGTACAGCTTTGTTCTCACACTATGGTGCAAATACGTTTTGTGGTACTGGTATAATTAGTCATATCATGGTCGACTATTGCTTCTAATAAAACAGACACGAGCAAAAATCTCCATCACTCCATACTATTGTAAATGTGAAAATGGGTTTGTTTGTTTTTTGGTCAACTTTTAATGTCGAAAAAAAATTGATTAAAAGTTATAATATTAGGTTAGGGAGTGAGTGAGTGACACAGGCTACCTTTTATCGTGAACATCTCATTCCCACGGGAAACTTCACTAACACTTTTTATTGCCCATGGGAGCGAATCGGCATGTAATAGCTAGTTCGATGGTCAAAGTCACTTAAGCTCTTCTCATAATTTTTTGCTTAAATACGCAATCTAAGAAGGAAATGCAATAAAAAATAAACGATAAAAAATTGTGAATTTTAACACAAATATTTATAGTTTTTTAGTAACATTATTCATAGTATTTTAAAACTGTACACACATATATTTAAAAAAAACAATGTGCAGAAACTCTGATGTTTAGCGTAAATACATCTGGTAACTGTAATCGCTTCGCTCTGCGCTTAATTTTGAATCAGTCTGTATAGAGTATAGAGCGTCACGCATCGTAGATCCGAACTGATGCGTGTCTTAAACCTGCCCGGTCATTATGTCGGATATTCTCTAATTAGTATTACCTGTTGTGACCGTACGACTGTAGACCAGGGGAAAAAGTTTCATCGCATTTTTTAAGAAATTTCACATTTTCTAATATAGTTTATTTACATTTAACTAAAGTATGTAGGTACCATTTTGTTCGATAACTTTTTGCCATCTTGTAGGTAGGGACATGATCCCATTGCTATAGAAATTTTGGAGCTTCGGATCAAAATACCGCGACCGTTGCTTTTGGCAGTCCTCTCGTGATGTTAACCTGACATTGCCTAAAGAATTTTGAAGAGACCGAAACAGGTGGAAATCTGAAGGTGCAAGGTCAGGACTATACGGCGGATGCATTAACACCTCCCAGCCAAGCTCTCTTACTTTTTGCTGAGTCGCTAAAGATGTGTGAGGTCTATCGTTATCATGATGAAAAACCACACCCCTTCTGTTGATTAATTCCGGCCACTTTCTCTCAACGTCTTGCTTTAATCTCATCAGTTGTTCGCAGTAGAGTTCAGAATCGATGGTCCTGCCTGGTGGTAACAGCTCATAATGAATAATACCCTTCCAATCCCATCACACACACAGGATCATCTTGTTGCGAGCTAACCCAGCTTTCGCCAGTCGGTAAAGCCTGACCTTATTCGCACGTTCTTGTCGTACGTGATCCACTTTTCATCACCAGTTATCAGATTCTTCAAAAATGGTTCGGTTCATTACGTCGTAATAAAGAATCACAAATGAGTACACGGTTCATTAGGTTTCTTTCAATGAGCTCGTGAGGTACCAAAATATCGAGCTTTTTTTTGTACCCAGTTTTTTTCAAACGCACCAAAACTGTTTTGTGGTCATTTCCCAGTTCTTCAGCTACGTCGTAACTACTGATATGCCGATCTTGCTCCACTTTTTCAAAAACGGCATCCATTTTATCCGTAATAGGGCGACCAGAGCGACGTGCATCTTTGATATCAAAATTTCCGGATTGAAAACGGTTAAACCAAATTTGTGCTACTCTCACAGACACTGCGCTAGGTCCATAAACATCAGAAATATTTTTCGCGGCTTGCGTTGCATTTTTACCATTTTTGTAGTAAAATTTTAAAAGTATCGAATTTCTTCATTAAATTCACTCATATTGACAGTACGAAAAATAAATCAAAATAATATTTTCCTAATTTGAATTTGGAATTATATTCTTTAAAATTTAAACTTTTAATTATACCAAAACCAGCCAGATACAAATAATATAGTCAAAGAGATTTTATTACAAGTTCATACATACTATAATGCGAAAAGACTTTTTCCCCAACCAATTTGTCTACTGCCCACTTTAAGAATAAAGTATTTTTTAGCGCCCCCATTTTTTTACCTACTTAAAAACCACTATAGCGAGAGTTTAAGGGTTAGATGAGAGTATCCCAATCCTCTACACCAGGCCGCCATTTTTTTCGGGGTCTCTTACCGCCCCCTCTAGGCCTGCAGTGCCCACAAGGGGGCGTTATTGCCCACTTTGGGAAAGGCTGCTTTAGATGGTTATGTTATGATGGAGGGGTCGTCCGAAAAAAACTCGTTTGGTCTGTGTGAAAGAGGATTATGTGAGTGACAGTGAGGGATAAGGACAAGAAGTCGACGACCGTACGACAACAGTCGTGATCCGTGTGCTTAACCGCGATATTTCAACTATATTAATTAGTAATCATTTCGTGTTCGCCGACAGGAAATGGACTCTCTCTCGACTCTAATCACGACTCTACTCTAATGAGATGTCAAGATCATGTCATATTTTTTTTGGGCTTAGATGTGTACCAGGAATCTCGCGACCCTCTGGTGTTAAGCAAGTTACCATCTTTATGAGCTGCGATAACCACTTAATATGAAATGGTTCGCGCATATGGTTATCATAAGCATGTTAAAAAAATCAACTTTATAAATTAAACATTCAAACGGACATTAAACACCGATGTTGTACATAAATACTATATACATCATATGTATTTTTTTATATGTATATCATACAATATTTTTGTGAATATCATTAATTTTTGTGAATCTATATATTAATACGTGAACCAAAAACTTTGTATCCCTTTTTACGAAAATTGCGCGGACGGAGGAGTATGAATTTTTCCACACTTATAGAGAATATAGAGAAGAAGTGCACAATGCTAATATTTTTTTTAAATAATGCATAAAAGAACATTAAATTAATAAAGAAAACATTACACACGCTACGTACCATGTATTTGACGCACACACGCATACATATTATTTATTGTCAAACTTTTGTTCTTGACGTCTGTTGTCAAATTGAGAATAGATTAAATATTGTTTGTCTTTATTAATATTTTTCTATAGTGTAATCTTGGCGTTGAAAATACAATCTTATTAGTGTACAAACTTACAATTCCAATTAATTATAGTCGAATTTCGACTACTGCGGGACCACTAGTATCATTAATTACACATTTTTGTCGACATTCGTAAATCTTTTATCATTTTAATCTTGAATGGAACTGGAATAAAGGCATTCTAAAATCGTTTAATTTATCACAAAGTAAAAGTATAAACGTGCTTCGTAAACATATAAGAATGTTCGTTCATGAGAAATTTTCTAATAAGGTAATAAACCGACCTCTTATTAGATCGAGAATTGCTTTGTTTGGTTAACTAGAATGCGTACTTCAGTCTCTCAGTAAAATAATAGGTCGTTAATGTATACTTATTCTCTTTAAAGGTATAATTGCTGTTTATTTAGCTCGCCCTTAATTTACGATGTAGGTATTTTAAAGAACCACCCAGAAAAACCAAGAACTAACCACTACCATAGTGTACAGTAAAACCTCTTTATTTGCGCTTCCTTCATTCGTGTTTTCACTATTACCGGGTTTTTTTTATTGCCCAAGCAGGCAGACCGGCATACGGCCCACCTGATGGTGAGTGGTTACCGTACTGCTTAATACTCTCTACAAGCTTCGGATTATAAAAATGCGACCCAATTCTTATATTTGCGGCTAAATATTTCTTTATTCGCGGATCTAATCGGTACATACACATTGATAAAAAGGAGCCCAATATGTAGGTATCCAACCGAACATCCTTTGTAAGCGCTTCGTTAAATGGACTAATAAAAAAGGAAAATTGACCTTACTACAACTATGCCTAAAGTATGTTATTAAATGATATCGCCGCTGTATTGATTCCGCCTTTGATAAGCCGCCTTCGCCGCGCCATCATGTAGGTATATAAATTACCATTCCATATTCATATTTCTGTATTCGTGGCACAGTTACGGAACGTGGAACATCTACCCCGCGATTTATTTACTGTTCTTCATTTTTTGGAAATTTGTTTACAGTGCTGCACGTAATGTAACACACTGGCGCGCGAAGTCAACTACCCCGTGTATAGCGGAATTTCGTCCGCTGTTTTAGCTTTACATTGCTCATAAAAATGAACACTCTAAAGCGATAGATATTTATATTCATTTAATATATTATTATATTCACATCAAAATAAAGTTTAGCCTAGTAAAACTATAACACAAACTGAGTTGCTCTTTAAAGAGAAACAACATTTAAAGCTATTATATTGCTTCACCAGTTTTTATGTTTTTTTTTTATATTTCAATATTCAAAAATGTTTTAACATTTCTAATGTTTCGATATTCAAAATACCATTTATGTCACCTGTATATCATATTATAACCTCTTTTAAGATTTATGTCCTATATCATAATATAGAGGTTACATTCATTTAATCCCCCGTATCCCCTTCCGTCTTTAATACCCGTTTCCCTTTCTTACCCTTAAATTTAACTTCAATAATTAAAATAATCTTGAAACGATCTCATTGTTGCAGGCGACAGCTTAGAAGAACTAAACGGTTATGGGACTATGCGACCGCGAAACATAATATCGTCGATTTTAAGCGGTACCCCGGCGAAGAACAAAGGACTCGCCATATCAAACCCACATGACTTTAGAATGGTGCGTACCGAGTGATATTAACAGTAGCCGGGGAGAAGGTAGGCAGAGAAAAAATTAAAGATGGATAAGAGACTTTTTGGCGGGTACGCGAGGAGTGAAGTTGTGTGATTTGTTTTGTCTATCTAGTGTTTCTTCAGGTTTAAATGTGTAATAATGGTGGTTTATTAACTGTTTACTGTCTGTGAAAGTGCACAAATTTGGGAAAATGAAACAAAGCCGCTGGACGTAACTTCTCGGTATCCTCCAAAAAGTCCAATGAAAAAATCTCAGTAAATGATCACTATTTTACTGAGATTATATTTCATCCCATATCATTTCATTTCACTCTATATTTATTTATTTATTATAAATGCACAAATCAAAACTTGTACACAGGCGGACTTAATGCCATGGGCATTCTCTTCCAGTCGACCATAGGGTGGTGCAGAGATAATGCATGGTAGGTGCATTAACAAAAGAATAACAAACAACAACAACAAAACAAAATCATATTATCATTTTTCATAAAAATAAGAATATAAAAATTAAAATATGACATGACCTAAAGGTCGTAGTTACCAGGCCATAAATTCCCTTTAAAAAAAAAAGGATAGGGAAATAGTTATTCGATAAGCGAAGTATAAACATTAGTCGGTTTTAATAAGTGTACAAGTTCAAAACGTGTATAAAGAACAAGGATTTGTTGTAAAGCTCATCAGGCGTCTACCTGATTAGGGGTGCAATAATAGGGGGACATAGTAAATGGGGCTTATGATGAATGAATTTGGGGATCGCCTTTTTTATTGCCCTTGTAGGCAGACGAGCATACGGCCCACCTGATGGTGAGTGGTTACCGTCGCCCATGGACTTCAGCATTGCCAGGAGCAGAGCCAAGCCGCTGCCTATACCTCATGCGTCAACCCTATATAAAATAGTAAGAGTCACATTACATTTTCAGGTGTCGGCTATAATCGACGTGGACATCGTCCCGGAGACCTGCAGGAGGGTGAAGCTGCTGAAACACGGCTCCGACAGACCATTAGGCTTCTTCATTAGGTAAATCAGGTTTTTGTCATGTCATCTTCATGTTATTCAAGAAGCAAAATTATTATTATGTTACATTGTATATTTATAACTGTATATATTATGTAAGGAATTTGTGTATGTATATCGACGCTTGAAAGGCAAACATGACTAAGCGACAATAACTGCTTTGTACATAAATGATAGGCAATAACCATATTCGATGCGCAAAAAATATATATTTCCAGGTCTATTAAAATCATTTCAATCATACAGCTACTAGCTAGATTCTACTACAGCTAGATTCGTTAAAATAAATTTTGTTTTCAGGTATTTCAACTTTAAATTAGTCTACTGTAAAGTTCACGCATTGTCGCTTAGTCACGTTTGCCTTTCAAGCGTCGATATGTATGTATGTGTGTGTATGTATATACCTAGTCAGGTCATAAATTCTGTCACATGTTTAATGTAAAATAATTGAAACAAGTTTATTCATTATGTAACCATTCATATACCAAAATGAACTTAACAAAACATAGATTCTTATGACACTAAAGTTTATTCAAAATGACCTCCGTGATTTTGAATACAGGCCTTCAGTCTGCGCGGCCAGTCATCTATCGCAGCACGAACGAGGTCCATGTCAATATCGGCGGCTGCCTTAATCAAGGATGTCTTGACTCCAAATTGGGATGAGGCTTTGAGCACGCCTTTTCCTCCAAGTGTTGCCATATCTTGTAATCTAACGGATTCAAATCTGGACTGGAGGAGGGCCAGTCTTCGTGCCGGATGAAGTCGATTTCACGCGCCGCCAGCCAGTCTTGTGTGCTCTTCGCTCTATGAGCTGGCGCCGAATCTTGTTGAAATACCCAGTGCCTGTTATTGAACATGGTATGAGAATCAGGTTCCACAAGGTTCGTCAGGACTGTATTTTGATACACAACTGCATTCGTTTTTACACCTTTCTCACAAAAATGTACCTTTGTTAAGCCCCAATAAGAAACTCCCAACCATACCATGAGCGAGGATGGAAAATGACCTCGTTGGACACGCGGAATACGGTTGCTCGCTTCTTCACTACTGTGTGCGTACACCTTATCATTTTGTTTGTTGTAGCTCTCTTCTACGGTAAAAATTTTTTCATCCGAAAAAAGAATTTCCCGATATTTTTTTCCCGCGTACCGCTTCAACAAAGCGCGGCATCTCTTCAGTCTCAGGTCCATTAGACGAGCATTCAAACGATGTCCTGTTTTTCTTCGATATGCCCGAAGCCCTAAGTCTTCATTTAACACCCTTTTCACCGTGGTTCTGCTTAACCCCATCTGAAGGGCCAACAGTTTCTGCTTACGTTTGGGATTTCTTTGAATTCGCGCCTTCACAGCTTTTATCACTGCTGCAGTCCTAACAGACCGAGGGCGACCACTTCTTGACCTGTCATCTACACTAGAGTCTTCATTGTATCGTTTGATGGTACGATAAACGAATCTTTTGGTTATATTCAAATTTTTCAGTATGTTAAAATTTTGAATTGGCGCGTAACCGCAACGATGCAACGCAATAACTGCAACACGGTCTTCTTTAAGCGTCCACTCCATATTTAAAAATGAGTAAAATTCTAAAAGTATACATTTTTATTTTCATGAACAATTCGAAATTCGAATTCAATAAACTTTTTTGTGGCCAGCATTCTAAAAGAAAAGTTTTTACTGTGTGACAATACTTATGACCTGACTAGTTATATATAAATTTCAATTGATTGGTACACCGAGTGAAATTAGTTTCCAAACGATTCTTGTCCACCTGATGGTTGTCTGAAAGAGATCGCTCTTAGCGATAATACCGCCAATTGTACTTTTTTTCGTATTTAATGTTTAGCATTGTTTATTTTTGTACACAATAAAGCATAATCTCTCTCTCTCTCTCTTTTTCTCTATTTCTCTCCCTCTCTCTTTCTCTATCTCTCTCTCCCTCTTTCTTTATCTCTTTCTCTCTCCCTGTCTCTTTCTCTTTTTTTTTTAATCTAAATTACGAAATATGAAAAGTTGCAATTTGTTAATGTGATTAAATCTTCTACCAGGGATGGTACATCAGTACGGGTCACACCGAACGGCGTGGAGCGTTCGCCCGGGATATTTATATCGCGACTAGTGCCAGGAGGTCTGGCGGAGTCCACGGGTCTCCTGGGGGTCAACGATGAAGTGTTGGAGGTCAACGGTATTGATGTCTCCAACAAAACACTTGATCAGGTAATAAGTCATTCGTATAGTATTAGTATTCAACGGCTCATAGTATGGTAGGGATGAGCAGAGAGAAATCGATTATAATAACGGCTCATTTGATTGTTCTATCGTTAGACTCTCGCTCCCCGAGGGACCTTATATAGGGGGGAGACAGAGAGAGAGAGAGGGGGGGGGAGAGTATTCTTGTACACAAAATAAATAAACATTGCGAAACATTAAATGCAAAAAAAAGGACAATTATATTGACGGTCTTATCGCTAAAGGTGCCTGCTTTTCTGGTTCCCTAACATATTGCAGTCATACTCATTCTGTTCTTATAGGTAACGGACATGATGGTAGCCAATTCTTCGAACCTGATTATAACAGTACGTCCCGCCAATCAACGCGCCGCGCCGCACGACGCTGCGGCACACGACGCCACGCCGCACGACGCCGCGGCACACGACGCGCACACGCCCCCCGCCGACCACGACGACGACAGGTGCGACCCGCTTGAGACATGAGGTCGCAGTCTCAACTGTATTGTGTAGCGGGTGTCCCGCACTTTGATGGATAGCAATTGTTATATTCGTTCATTAGTGGATATTTGTGAGCACGTGTTAAAGTACGTATTTCTTTAGGAACTTGCCGATTTTGATCCCTCATATAGTCGGGGATTGTTCGATATGCATACAGCGGATGTCTTATCCTTTAGGCCAGTGGTGCTCAAAGTTTTTTCGACTAAGGCCCTTTTAGTAGAGAGAAATTTTTTACACTTTTGTTAGCCCGCTGAGTTTCTCGCCGGATCTTCTCAGTGGGTCGCGATTCCGATCCGGTAGTAGATTCATTCGCGAAGCAGTTGCTCTTGAGTTGTTAGGTCTCCTTCGGAGGCGCTCGGGCAGTTGTTAGCAAATCCCGCCCCTCCTGGCTGAGCCTTTGCTCGCCCACCTGTCCTGGTGAAGCTGGAAAGGCCTCCGGGCCACCAGTAATCTTTCAATCATAAAAAAAATATGATTTTTTTGTCAACGCCCTTTATAGAGAAGGAGCGGTGTATTACGAGTTGCTAAATCGATAGAAAAAATTATAATTAATTAAATGGTGACCCCCCAATAACCGTTTCACGGCCCCCACATGGGTCGCGACCCCTAATTTTCGTTTCACTGCTTCAGGCCATGACGGCTTAAAATTTTGTACTTTTTTTTTTTGTTGAATTCTTGTTTAAATGGCACAGTTATATTATATTGCTCGCTCATCTCACGCCGTCGGCCATGACGGGACTGAAGCCCAAAGCTCGCGAAACGCTTTGTCAATCTGACCGTATGAAGGATTGTGACAAATATAATAATTTTATTATTTAGACCTTAAAAAAATGACGTTTTATATTCACTTCGCTATTAAAGTGTATTGCATAGATGAGTGGACGAGCTCACAGCCCACCTGGTTTGAAGCAGTTACCGGAGCCCATAGACATATACAACGTAAATGCGCCATCCACCTCGAGATATGAGTTTAAGGTCTCAGTATAGTTACAACGGCTGTCCCACCCTTCAAACTGCATTACTGCTTCACGGCACAAGTAGGCAGGGCGGTGGTACCTACCCGTGCGGACTCACAAGAGGTCCTACCACCAGTATTTTAATAAAGACAAACAATGTTTAATTTATTCACAGTTTGATTTAATGTATTTTTTTATGTATAATTAAAAAAAATTAACATTCTGCACTCCTCTATATTCTCTATAAGTGTGGGAAATTTCATACTCCTTCGTCTGCGCAATTGTTTTTGCTTCACGTATTAATATATAGATTGCATTATTATTTTTTGGGAACTTTGTGAATAATCATGAAAACTCTTACCCAGGTTCGATCAAGACGAGCAAGACGAGATCGTCGATCTGACCGCCGTGACGCTGGAGGAGTACCCGGAGGGCGGCGCGCGCGGCCCGGCCCGCGACGACGGACACGTGCTGCACCTCTAGCGCGTCCGCCGCCGCACTGGGACACGACCGCGGGATAGAGAACGTTCTGATGACGTAAGACACTTTTCATAGCCGCCATGAGCGGTCACGGGAATCCTCATACACATATTATTATTATCGTCTTCTCGCATTAAAGCTGTACAATCTCAAAACTTACTAATTTTACAGGAGAGTGTTTTAAAGGTTTAAAACATGTAATATTTTTAATATTAATCATCTTTGCAACATTTATTTTTTGATTTTTTACCAGTTACATTATCTGTCTTTTAAAGTAAGATAAAAGTATGTATGTATTAATTTTGTTAATAGTAGTCAAAACATAGGTAAACTAAAAGAAAAAAACTAAAACATTCTTTTGACAGTATTTATAAGAAAAATACTGGTGATACCAAATGTTTACGCATAAAAACTCAAATTCGAATATTTTTTGGAAATTGTGCACTTTTAATGCGAAAAGGCGATACAGAAAAACCTTATCAGAATTTTACTGAACCAGTCAAATTTGTTTAGGTTTTTAGTTGAAAAGTTTAAAAAAAAAATTGTGAGTGTAAATACGTGATGCTTCCGTAAATAGATAAACGGAACATATGGCTCCTATGAAGTTTGATTTTAACGTTAAAACTGTCTGTCTGTCCGTGTACTGTCGCGAAAGCCTCAAATATCTCAGTACTAAATCGATATTGTATTTATTATACCGGTAAGCTTGTATTGTGTCTCTATCCCCGAAACTAAACTCTGTTCCATACGAAACAAGTGTCAAATTCCTAAACAAACATTCCACTTAGGATACGAGTGTGTTAAATTTTAATGGTGCGTATATTTTCCATGTGAAAATTGTAAAA
Source organism: Bombyx mandarina (assembly GCF_030267445.1). Lineage (NCBI taxonomy): Eukaryota > Metazoa > Arthropoda > Insecta > Lepidoptera > Bombycidae > Bombyx > Bombyx mandarina. Next base: position 10,943,734 of record NC_143226.1, read on the forward strand.
GACAATAATTATTAGGGGAGGTCTTATAGCGTGTGTACTTAATCATTCCGTTGTATGCCTTATATCGTAAGTGATAAGTGTCAAATTAGATAAAACTTAGTTGTCACAATTATTTAGAAGCAATAACACGTTATTGTTTAAGTTTTTTTTTTTAATTATTATTATTATTAAAAAACATTTATGAAGTAGAAAAATGTATATTATTATAAGTTGGATATGTTAATAAAGTGAACGAATGGATTTTTTGTCATTCTATAACATTCGCCACTCCGAGCGAATGTTTATGTTTTTGATTGACCAGTAGGATTCATAGATTATAGACCCGAGAGATCACGGTTTAGAAACTAGGCAAGTTTCTAATTATTCTGAAATCGATTAAGTAAAGTATACTCACGAACGCTCAAGGTGGCCTGGGCGATGGCACGAGCAATGAAAAGTACTCCAGGCCTATTTTCGGCCTAGTAAGTTAAGATTTTCACATATCAAATGTTCATTTGGCATGGAATATAATAATGAATTAATAACATTCTTAAATGGTGCTTAAAAAACACTTCGAAAATGTCCAAGTCGTAAAATGTAAAGCTAACTACATAATATATATTATTGTGTCATAAAAAATAAATAAATAAAAAGATTAAAATTTCTTGCTACCCGCTTGAGTCTTATAGAATTATTATAAATTGTCAAATCAAAAATATCAATAAACATGTTTAAATATATTTAAATAGTATTAAACATAAGTGCCTTTATGACAATATGTTTTCCATTATTACAAATAACATTCCATTGTAACTAATTTAAAAAAAAATATTAGTGAAACACTATTTGTTCATTTTATTACAACGTCAATTATGTTCCTGATTATTCAAATTGAAAATTTTCAAAGACGACGACCTATTTAATAATAAAATAAAAATAAACTAAAAATATATTCAACAAACAACAAGAAGTAAATAAAAAATGAATTTCAATATCGCTAGTCTATTGTTGTTCCTGACGTTTGGCGAAATTCAATTTGTCTATGGTCTATCGTTGAAAATATCGCACATATTATGGTTCTTTAATATTAAAGTCACTTATGCAATTTTTTTTTAACAGTGAACTGATTATGAGAAAATACATTTTTTTGTTATTAGTTATACCTAGTTAGACGAGAGAGATGTTTGCTTTTACTGATGAAGTTTGTAGTTTAAATATTATCATTTTATTTCTATAGCCTAGAAGAACTATATAAGAATTATATAGTAAGATGTTGAATTTTCCAACGTTTCTCCTGAAAAATTACATAATTTGCATAAGTGACGTTATCGCACCGTATGTGCGATATATCAATTAATATTAATATAACAAGGACATAATATATCGAAGAGTGAAAATGTATTTGCCTTAAGCGACATATTTGCAACTTTACAGGAGAACCATTTACAGGTTTAAAATTTGGAAAAAAATATCTTGACAAAAAAACTTTTTTAGCTATTTGAATGGAGAAAACTTAATCGAAGTTCAATTAAAAACATCGAATTGTTGATGCGAATGTCAAATAAAACTTTTAGTTATGTACAGAGATTTATTATTATTATCTCGCGTATTAACCGAGATGTCGCTTAAACCAAAAAGCCTTTCACCTCTTCAAAGATATCTTGATCAACGTTGAACAACGTGGTATTAGAAGTATTTAATTATTTCATACTTGATTCACGAAGTAATTGTCAGTAATAATCGAATTGGCTATGAGATATTTTTATGGTGATGGAAAACAGAATTGAAAATCATTGAAAATATATAATTTTCTATTATACAAGGATATCCTGTTTTTTTTTTCGGTGTTTGGCAACGGAATCTAACATATCGTCTATCATATCCGAATTATTGGAACTGAAATATTTTTTATTAGCAATCTCCTAAATACAATGTAATATTAAACTTTTCCGTCTATATATAAATGATTCCATTATTGTTAAATTAAATAAATTAAATTAAGTATAAAAAAATAAGAGAAAAAAAAAACTTATTTATCGCGAATCCATCCATTTTGTGTTTAATGAATTTTAGTACTTGAGTATATTGTATGGGAATCGAAATTGAACCCCGTATCTTGCAACTGACTTCTAAACTAACGTGGCAATCAATCACAATTAAATTTGATCTAAGAGTTTAAAAAATTAAAATTAATTGAATATACTTACTATATTTTTATTAATGTTTTCCGATTTGTAATAATTACTCACGCGAGAATAAATTATTTCGAGCTTAACATAGATCACTTTAGATAACGTTATTTTAGTGTTTAGATCTTTATATTGTAACATATATACACCAGTAGTATTAAAAGAATTTTGGACCTAATTAATATAGATTGGTATGTATACAGTATTATAAACATTTTTTTCTAGATTTTGTTACTTAAGGGTAAAAAGAAATTTATGATGTTTGATTTTTTACTGTAATTTTTTATATATATATATATATAAAAAATCATGCTCATTCAGTGTACACAGAATGTATTTCAGAACCTAAAGTATTTCTAATGTATTCTTTTATAAAACTATTCAAATTGAAAACATTTTTTATTTATTAAACTGAGATGTTGATTCACGCATCCCTGTGCCTCTCATTAAATTTAAAATTCTCATTTGTTGAAACGTTCCCCGAAGTGCCAACAACTGCATAGTAACTTGATGTAATAAAATGTCAACGAATGCATACAATACGAACGAATACAAAAATAAATTTAATTAATTCAAATTACATAAAGAATAAACGAAACAAGTTATTGAATAAAAATGTAGACACGTTTTTATCATTTCATGCTTCATAATTACGCACTTCCAGGCACGTGGCATTCTGCCAGTGACCAAATTTTAACAAGAAATATCGAAATAAATAAAAATCCTCAAAAAAAAAAAACGTTTCAGTGAAATACGTATATCAGTAATATAGTTAGTTAGAATCACGCAATTACTTGATCTACGAGTAATTAACCGCTGACATTATTGATTCATAGATATATCTGCATTTCCTAACGCATCCGTCTAAAAAAAAAAGAGAGACGTATCGCAATGTATCTGTCAAATTGACTTTGCCAAGGAACGCTCATGTTTAATTTGGAAACCACTCATTTTGATTGTTACGTTTGGAGCACATTACGGGTTATGGAGGCTTGAAATAAGGACCACAATAAACAAAATTGTATATAGGAAAGCGGCAAATTAGGATGGCGCCACCGTCGCAAGTGGTGTAATTTCAAAGATAACGCCGAAAGTTTCAATAATACATAATATATTTTAACTCTTAACTTCACTTCGTCGGTTTCCAGTTGCAATTTGCTGCAAAAAGCTTGGCAGTTTTCAACTTCTTCCCCACATAAGAGACCTTATCTCTACCCACCATATTGGCGAGCTTCAAGTCATTTACATTACCTACACGAACTCGAGACGAATGATGGATTAAAATAGTTTATGAGCCTTTAAACCGTAGTATTTTTGTCTTTGCTTTTAAAACGTCTTTTCAACCCATCTTTCCCGACCCATTTTTTTATATCAAGAGTATACATTGCAACTGTAAATCGGTGTTTTAAAATATTGTCATGTTTTGCAATATTATATTGAATATTAATTCCTTTACTTTCATCTGCTGGTTGGCTCAAAACACGACGACCCAAACATTGATTGTATAGTCAAAAATGTATTTAATTTCATATGTTAGTCTATGTTAACTTGTAACTATGGAATATACATATTTAAAAGAAATTTTTGTTTTATTTTTATCACGCCATTGTTGGTGTCAGTGATGGTGAGTACTAGAGATGACCAAGGACTGGACTGTATTTAAATATATGACGGCGTTAACAATATTTCTAATAAACATCACGTGCAACAGGCGTGACTCACACAAGCCGGGTGCGCCGGCCGTGTCGTTCCACTCGTGCAACAGAAGTGACTCATAAGCCAGCTGCGCCGGCTAGTATAAAAAGGCGGCGCGTGCCTTGCGAGAAACATTCGTTCGACTGCGTTTGCCCGGTGCACTTACTATATCGTTGTTACGTTGTGTGATTCAGTGACTGTTGTACGTACTGGTTAAAGTTGGACAAGTGTTAAAGTGAATTGTCAAGTTAACATATTGTTGATTAAATCAGAAACCAAAGGTGACATCGTTTTACTTGGTGTTCAACAAGATAATATCTACCCTCAAGCTTACATCAGAAGTGGGATCAGGACTCTACTCTCACTGGCGTGACGTGTTTGAACATGTTCGAAGTACAGCAAAAAAAAACATGATGCAGATCAGAATACTAGTAGTGGTACGCCACAAGAGCGTGAATGCAGCATACGTAAGTCGTGTAATAACGTCTCTGTTACCTCGATGGAAGATCTGAGCCACGAAGAAATCGTCACATCTTACGTTCTGGCTCATGTTGCCCAGTTTGACTGTCGACTTCATCACATGGCATTTACTAACGGAAATACAACACGTAACAAGCTATTGCAAGAAATTAAGAATCTACTCGATTCAATACCAATAACACTACACGTTCGATGACTTCGGGCTCCAGCAAGCAAGCAAGCAAGTTTCCGTGGGGAAGAAAAATTGACACATCTGAAGTCGTCGTGACCTGTAAGATGAGACGTCCGGTGCGTTCGTGTCTGGCGATGCGGCGGTGTTCGGGTTCCGCTGGCGGATGCAGGTTTTTCCGGTGAAGTGCGTGCTTGTGCGTGCTTGACATGTGTTCGCGGTTGGCTTCCTCAGTGTGGGAGTAACATCGTGCAAGAGAGGTGGAACCCGTAAAATTGTAGTTTGCGTGGTGGCTGGTAAGATTTGTTGCGGTAAGAAGTTTGCATGGCGGTAAAATGTCTTGTGAGTCTGCACAGGTAGCCGGAGGTGAGACTTCCGCGGTCGCGGCCCACCTAGTCCGCGAGAACCGGGCAGATCGCCTCGACGGTACGGAGGCCGGCCGACGGGTCCGCCAAACGACGAGACCACGCCTCCAGCACGGACTGCCGATATTGGAGCCCCCGCGCTCCGGCTGCACTTGCGCTAGGGCGCGCCGCCTCGTAGGAGACTGTGAGGTATCATTGAATAACTGCGATCGCGCGCTGCCGGCGTCGCAGCGCGGCAACGTTCTCGTGGGTAAGGACGTGGCACCAGACGGTTGCTCCGTATAGTGCCATCGACCGCACGGGTACCATCACCCTGCCTATTTCTGCCGTGAAGCGGTGGTGTATTTCGGTTTGAAGGGTGGGGCAGCGGTTGTAACTATGCTGAGACCTTAGAACTTCTATCTCAAGGTGTGTGGTGCGTTTGCGCTGTGGATGTCTATGGGTTCCAGTAACCACTTAGCACAAGGTGGGCTGTGAGCTCGTCCACACATTAATACGAAGAGCATAATCAAACGAAATTAGATACGAAGTTTAAAGGGCCGTTTAAAGTAGTTGAAGTATTGGATGGTGTCGATTTAATTTTGACTCTCACACATTCGCTTAAGGCTCGAGCTACTACTTGCCTCACAAAAAATACAGCCTGCAAAACCTGAACAACCTCCTCATCCGTGGGCGCCCGGCTCTCGCCTGCAAGTCGGCTGTTACGTGTGCGGTGATGCGAGCCATGTAGCTTCTGGGTGTTCCATGCGCTACAAGAAGAAAAACGACACTGCTCCAGGTGCTGTGGCAGGTCCAACCAGAGACGTCAACGTGTGTTCCAGAGCTTCAGTGTGTTACAGATAAGTGGTTTTGGCTTCCCCTTTATGTTCCATTCAGGGTCAGAATGTAGTCTTATAAAAGTCATAGTAATTTATTCAATGGTAAGCGGTTTCATGAACAAGTCACTCTTTGATCTGAAAGTAACTTAGACCAATCATGATGGCAAGAGCACTTAGGGGATATTCAACTCGCCCTTAATAGTGCACGTTGTCGAGTAACAGGGTTTACTCCAATAGAATAGACGTTTGCCGTTCAGGGTAGTTCACTTGAAATATCTAAAGTTTCAACAGAGTGATAATCCCTCTAGATTAGATCTTGATTTAGCACAGTCGAAGACCGGCGAAAACATAAAAAAAGGGCACAAACAGAAGCTTGGTTTAGTCGAGGCAAAGCTAAAGTCAAACTCTTTTCCGCTGAGGATTTTGTTTTCGTAAGTTAACCGAAAATGTAAAGGTCCCTTCAACATTACTGCAGTTTTGGAAAACGATAGGTATAAATTGAGACATGTAAATAGTTCTAATAGAGTGTACAAATTTCCCCATGAAAACTTACGTGAAATACCTCGAGGCCCGTCAGGCCTACTAGAAATTTCTGAAAATTATAGTGACGATGACGTGACGGCGTACACAGATGGGTTAATTAATCTTGTTCATGAAACTGATCTTAATGATGACGACTCTATCACTGACAATAGAAGCGACATTTTTGTCCGCAAATAGCGATACAGCAAACATAGTCTGTGGGTAGTGATACAATGTCTGTAAGCTCAGGCACCTCAGGTGCAGGTTGGAAATGTAGAAAACGATGGTCGGTCTCGCACTATTTCTGAAGAAATTCCGTATAAATGTTCTGGTTTAAGAAATGTTTTAACAAACGCTACCGTACACGCAGATAAAAAAAAAAAAAGAGAATTGTATGTGGCTAGAGAGATGTTAATCCGGACTAGCAAAAAAAAAAAAGAGAAAAAAAAAAAGAGTGTTAAGTCATTGAAGGGTCTGTCCGGTCCAATGGCTTGGCTATAGGGATTTTCATCCAGATTAGCCACAACAATTAGCTACAGGGATTGCGATTCGGTCTAGCATTATCCGGTCCAGTTCGAAAAACTGAAGGGATAACAATTCCGATTTAAGTTAAAAGGGACATACTTACATACCTGAAGAGTTTTAAATGAACTGGCCCAGGTATGTAAGCAGTCAGTATTTATAGCCAGTATAGGATTTTCTGAAGAATTATGCGAACCGAACCGTATTAGATTGTTAATATCATAGACCACGTTTTAAGTTGCATCCGTTAATGTCAGGATGAACGAATACGCTTATTGTCTACAGAACAACCATAAAAAGGCGCACGAGGACGAGCGCATGTCAGTATGGCCGTGACGGCGTTAACAATATTTCTAATAAACATCACGTGCAACAGGCGTGACTCACACAAGCCGGGTGCGCCGGCCGTGTCGTTCCACTCGTGCAACAGAAGTGACTCATAAGCCAGCTGCGCCGGCTAGTATAAAAAGGCGGCGCGTGCCTTGCGAGAAACATTCGTTCGACTGCGTTTGCCCGGTGCACTTACTATATCGTTGTTACGTTGTGTGATTCAGTGACTGTTGTACGTACTGGTTAAAGTTGGACAAGTGTTAAAGTGAATTGTCAAGTTAACATATTGTTGATTAAATCAGAAACCAAAGGTGACATCGTTTTACTTGGTGTTCAACAAGATAATATCTACCCTCAAGCCTACATATATATGTCGGCGCAACGTCACCATTTAATTAACTAAAAATAGTTAAAGTTAACTGTTTCCTTAATGTTACGCATGTCAAAAACTGGTTAAGACGGTATTCAAGAGAATTCATTACTAAGCTACCCCCTACTTTGTACTATAAATACGAGTGACTATTGTTGCACAAAACGTCAGGTTTGAGCCCCGTGAGCCCACCTACTAATTCGGTGAATCTAGAATAACCTATCGCGCTACTAGAATAGGAAAAAAACACACACAAAACATTCCGGCTCGAGCAATCGAACGGAGCGGAGCTCTCTGCTGTTATCATTGTACACTTAGAATGTAATAAATGGAATTCATAGAAAAAGTTATTTTTGATTACTGTCACTATGGAAGGCATTGATAATGATGAAGAAAATGGCGTCGCAACGCTGACGTCATAATTTAAAAAAACCACGGAACTGGCCTGCTCCGTCATATATATAATAAGTTATGTTGCTTATTTCTACAGTGTGATGTGTACTTATTTCTGTACAAAGCCTTTTCTCTTCAAAAACATACTTGACGCCTTTTCGAGGGCATATCCCACCCGTATCATGAGTTTTGGTGGTAGGTCAACTTGTGAAGTCTAGTAGATAGCCTTACCTAGTTTCTGTTTGAAGGCTTGGGCAGCCGTTGTGCTATTTAACTGTCACTTATAACTCATGTCTCGAAATGCGTGGCGATATATTTTAACTTTGATAATGTCTATGAGTCTATGAGGTGATCAGTAACACTAAGTGGGTCCTGCGCTCGAACTAAGCAATTTTCAATTATTTTCTGAATTTTAATTTGAAAGCAATTTAAAATTATTTTCTGAATTTGAAAATAATTTAAAATTGCTTAGTTCGGGTACATTTAGGTACCGCTATTTGACCTATCAGTAGAGGCAGTCATGCGTTAAAGATTTCAAAGATGAAGTAGGCGTTGGTGATGCCACTTGAAATTCCACTTTTTTTTTTATTGCTTAGATGGTTGGACGAGCTCACAGCCCACCTGGTGCTAAGTGGTTACTGGAGCCCATAAACATCCACAACGTAAGTAAATGCGCCACCCACCTTGAGATATAAGTTCTAAGGTCTCAAGTATAGTTACAACGGCTGCGCCACCCTTCAAACCGAAACGCATTACTACTTCACGGCAGAAATAGGCAGGGTGATAGTACCCACCCGCGCGGACTCATAAGAGGTCCTACCACCAGCACAACCACTTCGCGGTTCAAGGAAACCATGTTGAGATGTCTATGGACTCAGGTAACTGCATGACGCTACGAAATCCGTGAGCACTTGGTGCAATAAAAACAATCGTCTGTCGAGTAAAAAAATCTCATCCCAACACGTGTTTGAAATAGTACTGAACTAAAAAAAGTTATATTAACATACGCAATATATCCACAAGAAATATATATTTGAAAATATATCGAATCCAACGCGTCCTTGTCATTCTAGTAATTGTAGGTGGCGGTCGTTAGCTCAGACGCGCGACTCTGATTTTTATCTCTTACAATATAGAGAATACAATCGAATAACGCGAAATGGCGGAACTGTAGTGTTTTGGTAAATATCATGAAATATATAAAAGTATATAAGTACGAGGTCTACGATTCGTTAATTTCCCAAAGATCAAACGAAACTATTTGCAGACTCGATCGAGTAGTGGATGTTAATTGAATGCCGAATGTGATGGTAGAAAGATAAAAAGTATGCAGACGTCTTATTTGTGACGACAGAAACTGTGCTGAAGGCTGAGAATAGCTTAGATGTAAGCCTCCCGATCCGCTATCGGTGCTTCTAAGCATTCCAAGCACCGGTCACCGTTCTCGTCGAATCCGCCGAATTCGACGAAGGGTTCGGCGAGTAAATTAAGCCACAGATACAGTCCACTGAGTTTCTTGTCGGATCTTCCCATAGGTTCGCGATTTAATATATTCGCCAGGTTCAGCATCGTGACCTGGCCTAAGCCTTCCCTATTATAACCCCTCAAGATTACTAGCAATAGGTAGGCAAACACACAATAGATGTAAATGTCGACTAAGAGACCCTTTTTTTATCATTTTTTTCCCTACCTAAGCTGATAGTGTCGAGAGGCTACTTCAGCGTAACCTTAACTAGTAGGTGAGCTCACGGGGCTCAAACTTGACGACGTTACTAACACGAACCCTAGCAAGAGCCGTGCTTCGCAGAATCTACCACCGGATCGGAAACGCGACCCACTGAGAAGATCCGGCGGGAAATTCAGTGGACTGTGTCTATGGGTTAATTTAATCGAGAACGATGACCGGTTAGAGATTCACCGGAGGATGGGCGACAGTGTTCTCAGAATATTACAGAGTACCAGCGCACTATGATCGTCAACATTTATCACGGCTAGGGCATACTGCAATGCACACAATGCTTCCTATATCTGTCGCGAAGCAGCATGCGTTTCGGTACGAAGGTCGGGACGGCCGGCAGTTGAGGCTTTGACCACTTCAATGAATCAACTTCATGTCCCGAGGTGGATAGCTGCACGTTGTGATGTTTACGAGATTCGGTAACCATTTTACTGATTAAGCAGTGAACTCGTTCGTTCACCTTCAGTTAAAAAAAGGATCTTGCTTTACTTTTTTATTCTATTTAGCTTGCAATAAGTATTTGTGTGAAAATTAACGAGAACAGGTATGGTCACGTAACTTGAACATTCTTCAAACGAGGCTTGGGAGAGCATTAAGCGATAGGGAGGGGCTTGGCTCTGCACCTAGCATTGCTGAATTCCATGGGCGGCGGTAACCACTCACCATCAGGTGGGTCGTATGCCCGTTTACCTACAAGGGCAATAAAAAAAAAAATATTGATATACAATTCTAAGAAAAAAATGCTCTTTCATGAAATAAATTGAAATCAATAAATCTTACGGCGTTTACATGTTATAAATTTTACTATAATAAGTTTAATAAAATTTATAGTATGCCTATCTTTGTAACGTATGTATTGTATTTAGTCTGTTTTTTTGTTCGTTCAATTTCAAAAGATGTCGGCCCAAAAAAAAAAAAACGATCGTAAAAATCCAAAAAACTGATGCGCATTTAATTGTGCGTCAGCTTCCTTATTACTGCAACGATATTTTGTTCTTGTATCTTGTTATGTATTTTAGTTTTCTGTGTTTACAGAATACGCTAAAAGCGTCATTATGACGTCATTTATAAAATTAGTTGAACATCGAAACGCCTTGGAACATTTATCACAATGTCAAATAAACGTAAAATAGGTTATGTCCAATTTTATTTCCCTGAATCTATAAATTTTTCAGGCTCTTTCTTATATTTGTTATGAGCCGTTAAAGCGTATTTCACGTGTATACTTATAACAATTATAACAAACAAATGGTTGAATATTAAAAGTCTCCAGAAATAAACATTGCGTTCCAGTTTATCTTGCTGTGCCAAACTTTTCCCGCCTTTACCACGGTCAGTCAACACGCGGAGATCGCACGCTAAACCGGCCAGTGTTCGATAAAAAAACTTTTTTAAATCAGTGATAATCAAACAAACAGCCATGGCAGACGATGAATACCAACATATAGTGACTAGAGTAGAAGCAATAACGGAACAAGACGATAGGCATTTAGCTGGTGCAACGAAAGAAATAAGAAATGATTTAACCGTTATTATACCAGAAAATCCGTTTCCAGATATCGAAGTCGATGCGTATCCACCTCTCAAGTTTTCGTGGGTCATTCCCAAAAAAATTTCGGCTATGGCCTTTCCTAGGAACAAGGAGAATTTAAAATTCTTAGTAAATCAAGGAATAACGCATTTGGTGACATTAACAGCTGGAAAGAAACCTCCTGTAGACGATATTCCTAGACTGAAATGGACAGAAGTACCTATTGAAGAGTTCGAGTTGCCGTCGGTTGAACAAATTAAGAAGTTTATGGATGTATGCAAAAGGGCTGATAAAAATGGAGAGGTGAAAATGCTTTTAATCACATTCCAATGTTTAATTAATTTTGACTTAGCCGTATGTTGTTCTTCTGAGCCACTACGAGAGTAACTTTGTATAGGTATTAATTAGTAGAAAAAACATTAATACAAACCAACGTTTAGTCAGTGTATACTTTATAGAAAAACTATCTTTACTAGTTCGATAAACACTGCTTACAAATATCACAATTCTGTGAATATTCACAATTTAATATTGATTTATGTTTACGTCCACTTCAGGCGCTTTTACTTATTTATTTTAATGAAATTTAATTGTTGGGCATGTTAAAAATAGTGCAAAAAATTAATCGTTTGAATAGTCTTGACTTTTATCCTCAAAACTAAAAAATCTTTAACGTAAACTAATTAGAGAAACATGATCAAAATGTTTACAGAACTACCTCGTATATCAAAGTAAGCTGAAGAAAATATTTTTCTGTACAGGTATTGGGGATCCATTGCCGGCAGGGTCGGAGCAGGTCCGGCGTGATGCTGGCTTGCTACTTGGTACACTTCCACCGTTTCCTACCAGATCAAGCTGTTAATGCTATCAGAATGATAAGACCTGGTCAGTTTTTTTTATTCTTTTATTGCATAGATGGGTGGATGAACTCAAACCCACCTGGTGTTAAGTGGTTACCGGAGCCAATAGACATCCACAACGTAAATGCCGCCACCCACCCTGAGATATGAGTTCTAAAGTCTCAGTATAGTTACAACGGCTGCCCCACCCTTCAAACCGAAACGCATTACTGCTTCACGGCAGAAATAGGCAGGATGGTAGTACCTACTCGTGCGGACTCACAAGAGGTCCTACCACCAGCAATTACGCAAATTATAATTTGAGTTTGATTTTTATTACACGATGTTATTCCTTCACCGTGGAAGTCAATCGTGAACATTTGTTAAGTACGTATTTCATTAGAAACATTGGTACCCGTCTGGGATTCGAACACCGGTGCATCGCTCAGCATGAATGCACCGGACGTTATCCTTTAAGCCACGACGAGTTCAAATTCTAAAAATATCAACTATTTACGATTATGTGAGGACGGATCATTGTTTTTGTTTTATTCGTTTTAAAATTGTCAACATAGTGACCATTGGAAAAATAAACAGCAACTAAGACCTCTTTAATGTGGGGAAGTAGCCCTTTGCCAAACTATCTCCAAAAAAACCGATAAAGTACAAATTATAATTTTGCCTTTTAGTAGATTTTTTTTATTTTGTTCTCCTTTTTAGGGTCATGTGACTTTCCTGAGCACGAGGAAGCTGTGGGTAAATATTTCGAGTATCTCACTGAGGACAACCCTCTAAAATTCGGCGTCGGTGGAGATGTCATGGAGGAGTTCATTGACGCCGCAAAAGAAGCCACGAAGAAAGTTCTTAATTAATGTTTTTGTTATCTGTGATCCAATGTACCTGATGAGATTGTCTTTTTGTTTTAATTAGGTATTATTAAACGAATACATACACAAACAATATATAAATTATTGATTTTTTTTAACTCTGGTATTTCTAATTTTAGGTCTATTGTCAAAGAAAAACAATCAAGATGTCGGATAATACAAATCTGTTGTTCATTAAATTTGCTAATAAATTAGGCTATAAGCAAAGAGATTGTATTATGTTACTTGTTAGATATACATAAGCAATACATTTAATAAACTATTACGGTAGATAGGTACGTTAAAACTTAGCATCGCAGAAGTTATAACCAACAAGCCAACAGTTAATGGTGAGAGTTTTTCTGATGTATTAAAGATCCTATGAAAAAAAATTCATATTTTTATCACTGTTGATTCTTAGCGTCATAGAGCTATGTCCTCCATTGCTATTTCGATTTTACGGATCAATGTCATGTCGCGCTTTCATTTGTCTCACACTTACTCAAAGTCACAATTGGATTACGATACATAATATTGATATACGCTCCCATGACACTGTACTCTAAATACCCGCCACAGGTATTACCTGCCAATACATCGTGCCAATGTTTAGCTGTTGGCGCATTACCAATTCAAATGTCTCGATGCGATCTAAAACAGTAACGCAGACAGACTGGCGACGCGTAAGGTCGAGATATTGCTTCAAATTACATTTAATATAATCATAATTCATAGAATTTTGATATTTTCGAAGTTACAAGCAAATTTTATACGACTTTTACTGGTAGTTCTAACCTTCATTTTGAACATAGCTTAACAGCCTGATTTCTATACTAATATTATAAAGAGGAAAGATTTGTTTGTTTGTTTGTTTGTTTGTAGGCTCCGAAACTACTGAACCGATTTGAAAAATTATTTCACTGTTTGGAAGCTACATTATTCCCGAGTGACATAAGCATCTTTTTTGAAAAAAATTAGGGATCCTTACTAAAACTCCAATAATGTAACCCAAGGTTTAAAAAAATTACCTAAAATATTCTTTACATCGCGTGCCCTGCGAAAACTATAGATGATAGATTATAATAATGTACTACGACTTTGTAGAACACATTATTATTTACAAAAAGTGTCGCGACAGCTTATTATGTCTAACTATTATAGTTATGCCGCAATAAGTGTTCTTTTATTTAACAAAATAAAACAACGTCAAATATCGTTAACATTTTTCTCAAAAACCCGAGCGGAGCCGGGCGGGCCGCTAGTCGTTAAATAAATGTATTGTCTATGGTCTAAATATAAATTCTTGGATTCTTGGATTACGGATGCTCTAAAAGTATTTCTAATTGCAATATTCGTAGGAAGTGTAAGTATTAATGAGACACGTTTGTTGCCAGTCAATCTGCATCGAGCAAAGCGCCGCAGTTTATGTTAGTATTGTTAGTCTCCTTCTAGCCAAGGAGGTTTGGTGTTTACAAAATAAATATGAGTACAGTTTCAAAACGGCCTAACGTTAAACTAGCAAAACTGTTTTACAAGTATGCAGACGAATGTAAAAAAGAAGAAATAAAAACCGAAATGACGCAAGAAAAAAAGGAATACGAATGTTATCCGCCATACAATTTTTCTTGGTTCGTTGAGAATAAAATAGCGGCAATGGGCTGGCCGCAAACCGTTGAAAATTTAAATTATTTAGTCGAGGTGGGAATTGATCATTTGATTACACTGTCCCCAGAGAAATTACCGCCCATCTTAGATTGTGAAAGAAAATTGAGGTGGTCCGAAATTAGAATTAAAGAGTTCGGTGCTCCATCTTTGAAGCAAATTTTGAAGTTTATTGCACTGTGCGAACGAGCGGAAATGAGAGGGGAGGTATGTACTGGTCACTTTATGAATACTTACGGAGTTATCGATTCGATTCAAAGCTGCTTTTAAAATGATAGGATGTGGTCACGTGTATTGACATCAGTGCTTAGTGCGAGTTTTTCAACGTTGTCGATAGCGTAAAAGTTAGCTACAAATGTCGCTCGTTTGCCTACGTTTGTCGCTAAGGGCGCTCTTCCAACTTCATACAAAATTGGGCTAACTTTTAGGCTCTCGAGAACGTTAAAAAACTCGCACTAAGCACACAGAAAACAGATGTAGCCTAGAATAGAATCAAGATACACCGCATCTTTTTTTTGTAATTATTTAATTAATTATTGCTTACATGGGTGGACGAGCTCACAGCCCACCTGGTGTTAAATGGTTATCGGAGCCCATAGACAACAACAATGTAAATGCCGCCACCCACCTTGAGATGTGAGTTCTAAGTCTCAGTACAGTACCATGGCAGCCGTTGCCGGTTGTACCATAAAAATTAAGACTTAGAACTCACGTCTCAAAATGGGCGGCGACATTTGTATTGTTAAAAATTGGATCGTTTTTTACTTTACCTATAATAATAGACATAGTAACGGATGTTGCTATATTTTTTCCATGAATGTAGCCATAATATTCTTAGGTATCTTTTTATGGTTGCAGTGTAGACCTCGGTAGCCCGTTTACCCCGCCCGGGTTCTGACCTCAGGGGGGATCGAACGTTTGGGCCAGAGTACAGTGGAATCATTTAGTGGATAGGACTATCCTTGGGGGCGCGATCCGCTCCAAATATCTGCGGATTGATCAGTCCCACATACACCGCGGGCCCCCTAAGCATGTGAACCTCGCAGAAGGTTCGGATTCCTCCAAAAGAAAAAGTTTTTTGTATAGCTAATTTTTACTTTCGTTATGTATGGTTATAAATAGCAGATTCGGAGTTTTTTTTTACTCGGTTTTGTGGAGATCTTCAGAAAATAGGAGGATAGAGTTATAATTACTAAGTACCTATATTCTTTGTTACTTACCTACGGAAACGAGAATTGCAGGATTTTGCGGGTACACTTGAGTATACTATGACTTAAGGAGTTGAAACAATTTTAGTATCAGTGTGCTTAGTGCGAGTTTTGTAACGTTCTCACTAGCGAGCCAGTTTGCTCAAATTTGTATGCAATTGGAACAGCGCCCCTAGCGGCAAACGTACTCGGTGTTATTTTGTGAGTGCGAGTTCATATTAACGTTGTGATCTCGTAACCGAGTAATTTTACCGAAATGAGTACTACGAATGACATTTGTGCGAGTGCGTGTTACAAATTAGTGGATTTTAACGTTTCGATCGAGTATTTCTTTAGTAGTTTTATTTTTCCAACTAGAGAGGCAAAAATATCATGCCATAGAGCCTAATCTTTTTTTATGAAAAATGATAATATGGAGTGAAATGGATTTGATTAATTTTAAGCATTAATCAATTGGCATGGAATGAAATGAAATGAGATCAGATAATATGGGATAAAATATAATCTCTGCAAAATGCTGATTATATACTGAGATTTTTTTCAGTGGACCTTTTCGAAGACTTCGAGAAGCTACGTCCAGCGGTTTTGTTTAATTTTTTTAAATTTTCGCACTTTCACAGATACTAAGCAGTTAATAAACCCACGTTACTTTGTTATTGCACAGATGGGTGGACGAGCTCCCGGCCCACCTAATCTTAAGTGGTTACCGGAGCCCATAGACATCTACAACGCAAATGCCGCCTCCCACCTTGAGATATTAGTTCTAAGGTCTCAGTATAGTTACAACGGTTGTCCCACCCTTCAAACCGAAACGCATTACTGCTTCACGGCAAAAATAGGCAGGGTGGTGATACCTACCCGTGCGGACTCACAAGACGTCCTACCACCAGTAATTACAAAAATTAATTTTGCGGGTTTGATTTTTATTACATGATGCTATTCCTTTACAGTGAAAGTCAATCGTAAACATTTGATAAGTACGTATTTCATTAGAAAAATTGATACCCACCGGCGGGATTAGAACACCGGTGCATTGCAAGATACGAATACACCGGACGCCTTAACCTTTAGGCCAGGACGGTCTCAAAATTACACTTATACACGAAGAAATATTAAATACGCATTAACTAAGAAACATTAAATAGACAAAATAAAACAATTCACACAATTTAGCTCCTCGCGGTCCCTCCAAAATGTCTGTTCATCTTTTTTTCCTAGTTGTTCAATTGTAAATGAATAAATCAAAATCAAATCGAGTTTACGTTCTATACGGTGAAAAATGAAGAATTGTGAGTGTGAGTTGAGATATGCTACTCGCTTCGCAGGGCGTTTATTCACCGAGAGCAGCAATAATATTATTTCTCGTATATTGGTAGCACGTGATGTTTTGGCATTAGACCGTCTAAATGAAATACAACGCATTTTAACAGCATTTTAATGGGAACCAACTACTTTCAAAATTATTCGGGTAATGTCACGTGTTCAATACTATTTTGTACCTTTAGAATTAAAGTGGCTCAACCCAAAATTCTTAGTTTCTGGTAAACTTCAATATTGTAATACAATAATTGTATTTTTTTAGTTTTTCGGTTTAAACACTTTAAGGCATGCCATTTTATTTGAAAAAGACAGAAAGAGTACTTTGTCCTTTTCTAGACTAAAAGAGACTGTTTAATTTTATAAGCTGATAGAATAATATAGAAAAGAATAATAGGATACCCTCTAATCGTCACATTGGAAAAAGGTATGGCTTTATCATTTTATCATTTAAATTATTTTTTATTGCACTTATAAAACTAATTTAATTTACAATATGTAACTACATATATCTATAACTAATCCGTACTTGTCAAATTCCTCATAAATTGTCAATATTCTTAATAAAATTCCTATTAATAATATACAAGTGCAAATGTTGAGCTGCTTGCCAGAAATGATATAATAGTGTTTTGTTTTTTTGTTGTTTCCTTGTAGGCTGCCTGTAATAATCTAAATCTGTGTAAAAGGCAATAAATGATTTTATTATTATCTACTAATGGTAGTCCAGTGGTCGAAATTTTACCATAATTTATTTAAATTTTAAGTTTGAACATTATTATAGTTCTATTGTCACCTTTCTATTATCATCATTTCTATAATAATCATTGCTCTATGTCGCCAAGGCTACATTATAGAAAAATAATATTAAAGACAAAAAATATTAATCTATTCTCAATTTGACCACAGATTGATAAATCAATAAACAAAAAAAGTATAAATGCATGTGTGTGTGTGTGTGTGTCAAATACATGGTAATGTGTGTAAGGTTTTTTTATTCATTTAGTTTATTTTTTTACTGTTTATGCACAATTAAAAAAAAAAATTTGCAATCTGCACTACTTCTCTATATTCTCTATGAGTGTGGGAAATTTCATACTTCTCCGTCCGCGCAATTTTCGTAAAAAGGAGTCCAACATTTTTGCTGCACGTATTACCTACTTAAAATGTAGGTTCTTAATAATAATACATAAGTGTTTTGAAATATAAAACTAATCTTAAATTTTTTAGTTATACCACTTCCATTCTAAGGGTGCAATTTCGTAAACAAACTTTGCCGTAATGGCGTAACCTTTAAAATACACGAAAACTGCCCAGCATAAACATATTTTTTTAGTAACTTTAATAGAAGTATTAGAATTAGAAGTTTATTATAGAATTTATTTAATTGTAATTACATATTTAGACATACTTAACATAATTAATCTTGGAATAGGTAATTATTTCAGCTTTTTTTAATTAAAGAAATTATGTTTTACATAGGTTTAATCTTTTACCCGTTGAACGTTTATAAAATGATTGTATTTACGGTAATAGTGTTGATGATCTTCATTAGGTGGCCCAAATATACTAAAATTATTACGAGCATCCATCCTTATTTATAAATGTGTAAAGAAGCAAAATTATTATTACATTGTTCAAATTTCTATATAATTTATAAATATAAATCTGTATGTATGTACCTGTAAATATGTATATTGCGCGCGTGTGTGTGTGTGTGCGCGTGTGTATGTGCGTGTGTGTATATATTTCTATAATAGATAGATACACAGTGTGCAATTCATTTCGAAATTATTCTTGCCCATCTAATGGTTGTCTGGAAGAGATCACTCTTAGCGATAAGACCAAGAAAAAATGTTTCACAATATTTATTCATTTTGTGTACAATAAAGAATACTCTTTCACTGGTGGTAGGACCTCTTGGGAGTCCACACGGGTAGGTACCACCACCCCGCCTATTTCCGCCGTGAAGCAATAATGCGTTTCGGTTCGAAGGGTGGGGTAGCCGTTGTAACTATACTGAGACCTTAGAACTTATATCTCGAGGTGGGTGGCGCATTTACGTTGTAGATGTCTATGGGCTCCAGTAACCACTTAACATCAGGTGGGCTGTGAGCTCGTCCATCCATCTAAGCAATAAAAAAAAAACAACTCTATCTCGCTCTCTCTCTCTCATCAAACAACTCTTTAAAAAAAAGCAATGATTTAATAAGAATTAAATGAAAAAGCAAAGAATTAATATGTATTTACAACTAGCTAGACGTCTATAAAATTTTCTAACCGAAAAAATATATTTGTATAAACCATTAGAATAGATAAAACCTTAAAAAACAACATTATTATTAAAAACGAAAGAAAAAATCTTGATATTGTATTGGTTTCACGGCAAAATTTTTAGTGACTACTTAACTTGCTTGAAAGTGAAGAAATACTCTCAAAATCCATTAATTTGTAACTCGCACTCGCACATACAATAATCGAGAGGCTCACTTCGGTAAAGCTATTCGATACATGAGACAGCAACATAAACAAACCTTCTCTCTCCCACAAAATGAGATTCATAAGCTTATCACTAGGTGGCACTGATACAAATTCACACAAATTAAACATAACATTAACATCGACTGAGTAATTAAAAAAACTCGCACTAAGCACAGGTACATTACCCATTACCCGACTAATTATAAATATCGTTAGAAAGCTTGGCATTTCAATTAAACGCCTTAAAAAAAAACTTGCATGCTACCAATATAAAAGAAAAAATTATTGCTTCTAAAGATGAATAAACGTCCTGCAAATCGAGTAACTCGCACTCAGAGCTCCGCACGTTTCACCGTGAAGAGCGTACACTCGATGCGAGTCATTCGATTCGATTTTTGAAACTCGCACTAAGCCTACAGAACTATGATAGCAACTACTAAGGACTTCACTCATTATCAATCAACAATCAACCTAATTGAAATAATATTATAAAAATCTTTAGGTTTTAGGTGTCCATTGTCGGCATGGTCGTGGTCGCACGGGTACCATGCTGGCGTGCTATCTCGTTCACTTCAAGCGAATGGCGCCAGAACGAGCTATTCTCACGGTTAGATTGCAGAGACCAGGTATTAAATAACTTCATTAACATAAAAAATTAAGTGAAAACCATAATCGGGAGACGAACAGATGATCCTCGCGATCTATCTATTGTCAAACTATTATCTGAACACGTAGGTATATCAGATAAATTAACCTATAGACAAAAAAAAATCACATACTAACACATGAAAAGCAATTAAATATTTTAAGCAAATGTATTTAATGATTTATATTTCTAATGTCGGGTAATGTACATTTAATTTTTAAGGGTCATGTGAAACCTACGAGCAAGAAAAGGCAGTCTGTCACTACCATGACTGCGAGAGGGGCACTATAACAAAACCTGACTATCAGATGGTGGACAGCAAGCTTTATTTCGATTTTTCTATGAAATATATGTTTGATGATGACGAGACTCCAAAGCACGAGGGTAACCTGACCGACGAAACCACTGAGGAAACCAAAATAGTGTGCAAAGACCAAACCGTGAAGATTAAGCTACCCAAGAAAAAATCTAAGGCTATGGTTATCAATCATAAAATTTATTTTTAACTTCACTTTTGGCTCTAAGGCTTAGTTGACCTTTGACTTTTTTTTTCATTTTTAATTCCACAGACTAACTTACCGCCACCCTTTTTTTATTTGCTGAAAACGGTGAACGAGGCCTCTTGATTAATTCGAAATTTCGTCCGGCTCAGTTACTGATACGGTACGACATGCCCTTTTCGTGTATAATTACGACAAAACGTTATTTCACTAGTTGGCAAGAAATTTCACACCGAAACTGTAGTATACCACTGAGACACCGCAACGTGTTCTTTAGTATAAGCCGCGCCAATAAAGAAACTAATCGAAAATGGCGTCTATGTACCTGAACTGACAGATGGCAGGGTCAAAAAAAAAAAAAAGGGTCAACAAATAAAAAGATAGAAAAAATTGCTTATTGTAAAAAAATATAAAAAAAAACAAATGAGAATGTACTTTACTTTGTGCCCTGGCAGAGGGGGAGGTGTCTCATCTGGGATGCAACTTGCGTAGATACTTTTGCTGCCAGTCATCTAAGTAGCACAACTCGAAAGTGAAAAAACTCGAACTCAACAACAGTCAGAACTGATATTTTTTTGCATGCAGTACGCGCCGTGTGCGACTAAAGACAGCAATAGTTTAGAGTGAGAGCGCATGATCGCCGCCGCCATTTTAGATTCGTTTCTTTATTGGCACGGCTTATAGTGACAGGCCGACCGTGCCTTCTCTCCGTAAATATCGCGCCATATCATTCACTTAGGACAGGCCGCATTAGGTAACATAATAAGTAAATATAATATAAAATTCACGTTCATAAGAAAATATTTAAAAATAAAATGTGTATGATTATGTAATATTTTATTATTGATAATTTATAAAGATTTTCTACTGAACAATAAATATTAATTACGTTTAAAAAGTTTCATTTCTCCAATAGTTATTCAATGAATATATTAGTACTACATACATTCTGAATACAGGAACAATACTTAGACTTATGAATGATCAATTTTCGATATCATACCTCACGAAAACTTTTTCTTCATTGTAATTGCTAATTAGAAAAATGTTTATCATAAACTTTTATATTTTAGAATTTCATATAAATACTTATAAAACAGAAATCACCTTTCTCAATTTTAACTCACATTCTGACAGACATCGTCACCCAATATACTTTTCAACTTTTTTAGACTACTACCTACGTAAACTACAAACAGTCAAGCTGTGTCAATTGAAATCGATTTTTATTCTCACTAGATATAATTCATCTCAAGACTTCAGGAAACACATAATTTTTTTTCTTTAATCTATAGGTATAGATGTATTTCTATTTGTTCATTATCTAGTGTACTACACTATGTATTCTGTAAAAGACATCAAGTTAGCACATCAACTTGTGCTTGAACATTTAACTACATATTATCGAAAATGAATATTTTATTTAATGTTTTAATAATATAATCCTTGCCTGTAATATGTAGTTGAAAGAAGCTACATGTAAATGGAAATCCAAAACCTACTACATTAATATACAAGAAATTTAGAGAAAAATATTTTAAAATACGACAGATTAAGAAGTGTTCTTTGTTTGTATCTGACATCCCAGTAAACCCGGCTTAGCCCAGGGTTTTGGCACAAGCTCGAAGGTTAGGTCAGCATTTTCCCTCCTAACAATAACTGTGATGCCATAATTGATAGAGTGTGACACAATTCTCATAATCTGCGAGACATCTTTGAAGTTCTTGTAGTTTACTGAACCAAATTGGACCAGTTCATCGTGAGCACGAAGACCCTGAAATCGAAAATAATATTTCATTTAAAAAACCATTTTAATATATTGAATCCAAAATTTTATAGTAAATCATTGCATTCCAGTGAAATCTTTTTTCGAACATTCATATGTTGTTGATATAATCTAATTCAAACTATTTTAGTGATTCAATTTCATTTGATAGTGAACTATGGTCACAGCATAATACCCGGTCATTGTCTAGGTCGAACCCGTCGCTTGCGACAAAGGGCTCGACGAGTAAATTAACCCTCAGACACAGCCCACTGAGTTTCTCGCCGGATGTTCTCAGTGGGTCACGTTTCCGATCTAAAGGTAGATTCTGCAAAGCACGGCTCTTGCTAGGATTCGTGTTAGCAACGTCATCAGGTTTGAACCCCGTGAGCTCACCTACTAGTTAAGGCTACGCTGATATAGCCTCTCAAGGTTATCAGCTTAGGTAGGAAATAAAAAATCGTAACACAACTAAAACTTACTTTGACACAAAAGCTAAGTTCCTTTAGACACACTACAACTATATGCATTCTATGACCATTCTACATAGATGTCTATTATTGCATAGGTCTCACTCAACCAATTTTTCCACACGACATAAGGGCAGTACACAGCATTCACATTTTAATCAAAGAAAACAGTTAATAAAAAATAAAGCACTTTATAAATCTTAAAAAAATTAAGGAACAAATTAATGAAAAAAAAAAACTACTCACAGCTTCTTCAGCCGGTGATCCTTTATCCACAAAACTGATAGTAGCAAAAGTTGGATCATTGACAGTCTCATCCTTCTTAAATACTGGATAGCCATTTAAGCATGAGTTTATCTCTTCACTGTCAATACCGGGACTGTCAATTAAATCTTCATAAACTTTAGCAATACCTCTCTCAATCAATTGCATTACTTTCTTGTGATCATTTTGCAGGCCTGAAATACATTGCTATTAATCATAATGTTTAAATTAAGAGTCATGTGTCGGTATGGTTCATAGTAGTGAGTGAAGTTAAAAATTAAAAATTCAAAACATAATCCAAATGAAAATCATGAAAGAGATTAAAACTTATAAGAAATTTTAATTATGATGTGGTTCATTTTCTATATTACATGTTACATTACAAATTCATTTTCTATATACATTGTTGGCAAGGCAGGTTTTTCTCACATAGGTTGTGATCTACTGATTTGAAAGAATTGTAACGATTTTAAATATATGGATTTCGGATAATTTACTTTAGCAGTCTACTCAAGATTAAATAGGATGAAAATCAGTCTTAAAAAAATTCTAATTCAATGAGTAGATTCTGCTGAAACTCATCCTTGCTTCCTTGCTAGGCACCACTTTTGCTACTACAGATGTTTACAAAGTTTGTATGGCTCAGCCCCATAAGCTACCAGTCCAACTAAGTCAGAATAGCACTCAAAGAAAAAATATAATTCTAATTTTGTTTGTTGAATACATATCACTAACCAGTTAAATAGTTTTAGAATTGTGCTATTTAATTTATAAAATCATTAAATGAAAGTTGTGAATAAAAGTTCACTAAGGTGTTGTGATCTTCAGGCACCTCATCTCAGAAGCTGTGTAATATGTAAAATTAATCAACAAGTTTAAAGACCATATAAAATTATGTGGTTGAAATTGTTGAATGAAATGTTTGACTAGCACACATTTAAATAAATTAATTTAACTAAAAATACAAAAATAAATAAATAATAAAGCTACAGAGTGTCACGATCCTCAACAATGAGGGACCGATTGAATAGACAAAGAGCACACATTTTTAGTTTTGGGAAATAGGCATTGTAAATAAACAAAAATGTTTAGTCATTCATTAAAATATCATAATTACAAATTATCTTGTGACGCGCGTGTCTCACTTCATATACGTCTATGTCATCACGAGGGTATCCGAGCTCATCAACTAAAGAACCCTTCAAGCCAACATTGTTGGACGCTAATACGGCGTAATGACCACGAATCAAATGTTCGATTCTATCTTTTTCTTCCATTAGCTTCATCACGAATTCTCTTGTAGCTGGGTCTATTTTGTAATTAACCATTTTCGCTTGTAATCTTCAATTCACCGAAGCTTTCGACAGCAGATTTGTTGAAAAATCAATAATGTTGGATGGGCACAACTACTGCAACTGCAAATTTGCTGACCTAATTATGTGTAATTGTATTGATTTTTGTTTTGAAAATGCACTGCAAAAATATGAAGTGTATTTAGGATGCACTGGTACATAGATAATTATGCAGTTTTTTTAAGGGATTTTATGACCTGGTAATTAATACTTTTAAGTCATGTCATAAATGATAGGCAATAACCATATTCGATCCGCAAAAAAAATTATTTCTAGTTCTATAAAATAAATTTCAATCCTACAGCTAGATTCGTTAAAATAGAAATTTTTCAGGTATTTCAACTTTAAATTAGTCTACTGTAAAGTTCACGCATTGTCGCTTAGTCACGTTTGCCTTTCAAGCGTCGATATAATATTCTTCTTTTAATGAAAAATGATATGGAGTGAAATGAAATGAAGATGATTAATTTGAGACATTAATCAACCGGGATATAATTGAGTGAAATGAGATGAGATGATATTATATGGGATGAAATATAATCTTAGTAAAATGGTGGTAATTTACTGAAATTTTTTCAGTGGACTTTTTGGAGGATCTTGAGAAGTTACGTCCAGTGGCTTTGTTGCATTTTGCCACATTTGTAAACTTTCAAAGATATTAAACAGTTAATAAACCACTATATACATTATACATTTATTATACATTTATTATATTATACATTTAAACCCGAGGAAACACTAAATAGACAAAATAAAACAAATCACACAACTTCACTCCTCGCGTTCCCGCCAAAAAGTCTGATGCAGTATACTAAGTACATATAGGTATGGTATGTAGTACAGTTTTTTTTTTCCGTACTGACAAGTGCGCATGCACGTTAGTTTCTACGTCTGCTTTCACGCACCTAAAATTCTCCGCCATTGTTGTGCTCGGGTAATTTGCAATATTGTGTTTAGTGTAAAAGTGAAATAAACAAAAGGCAATAAAATTTAATAGTGAAGTATTAAACAAAGCTGAGTTCATCAGATAGTTCTTATTCAATTAGTAGTAGTTTATTTAAAAATTAAAAAACAGTCAAAAAGTTTTTTTATGCCCCAAACCCTCACCAGGGCTTCGCCCCTGGATCCCGGATCGGTACTCCACGGGTGCTAAGTTTTTTGCAATGTCGAACTTTCAGCCTTGTAGGAGAAAAAATACTATGTGCACGGCGGGAAAAAAGTAGGACATCTCATCCCGCGTGTTTTTTTACACGCGCGCAATAATTTCACACGCGGGAGGAAATGTCCAACTTTTCTTCCTTGGTGCACAATGTACTATTTCATGTCAACTATAACGTTGACCTCTATTTGAACAGGCCAATAAAGGTAAATCATAATGAAAAGCATTAATACTTAATAACTTATTTTGACGTGTGATAACGTCTTAATCGATGAACACCGGCTGTACGCATGACAAAGCGTTGTCCGCCTGAGGCTGTGCGTGCAAGCGAGAGTGCGGAACAAGCCTTACACCGGTCACTCACATGCGCACGAATACGCAAACCCGCAAGTGTAGGACGACATTTGCAAATGATTATGTAAAGTTTTCGCTGCATTCGTGGTTTTTCAAGCTGTGTCGGTTTTTTAACAGACATCAAAGCGCGCGAACCGCGAACCTTCGCGTAGTCTCCCACACATTCGTTTTCCCAGTTGCGCCGACGATTGCGAAGGTAACGGACGTATCGCCATTTTCATAGTTCGTGACGTCTACTGTGTAGCGTATCTTCATCAAAATAAATCCCATGAAAACAGCATTGCTGTTAATGATGTCTGGGAAAGAATTCAAAACTCTTTTTCTTTTCAATGTTCTATTGACGAATTAAAAAGGAGGAGAAATTCGTGAGACATTCGTAAACAAGTGTAGGAGGAAGGGCAAACGGGTTCGCAAATTGAGTATGCGAACCCATTTGCACAGCCGCTAGGTTTGCGAATGAATGTTTGACGGCCCTTCACATGCGCGCAAACATTCGTACAATGTACGAATATTTGCGCGCATGTCATTGGCTGGCATTAGAGAGTAGTGATCGGTCCAAGCGTTGGCTTGTGAAACATTTATCTCTCTTCTCTCGTGACGTCAGAGCTAACAGTTCGACTAGTTCTGCTACTGACGTTATCACGTAAAGCTATCGTAAACCGACTTTACAGACAACTAATTATTCTAATTATGTCCAACGGCAAAATTTTTTAGTAAAATAAAAACAAGCCTTTAAAGTTACCATACAAAATTAACTGATCATTTTAATTTACGCACTGTAAGTGAGCAGTGATAACGGTAGATTGAACGAAAAATAATATCCCCTTAAGGGTCTAAACATGAGTCTTCATTTTTTAAATATGTTCATAACACAGCTGACCATGTGGTATCGGTGTCGGGAAAGAAAAACACTACCCGTCTATGGTGTCGTAAAATGTGACTAAGAGATTTTTCAGGCACAGAAGCGCTTTCCACTATGCTTCGATAGCCAACCCACATGCCAAGTGTGTGGTATATGGCGAACCTTCAGAATCCATCTGAAGGTGGACGTATTTGGGCTAATGATTTTACTAAAGCAGATTACTAAAGCAGGAGTGAAAAAGAGGCATACGAACCAATTTTAACACTGATTGTGATAATTCGAAATTATTCTCCCCGAACACATTGGAATATTAAGGGCACCTGTGGTACCCTTTAAGCGGACTCTAGCACCTACGTTCCCCTAAAGTTCTCATTTGTAGGTCCGTAAAATGAGATTCATAAGCAAAGCGTTGACACCTTTGGTCTACTTTTTTTAATTAATTTAATTTAATTTAATTGTGACCTGGTAATAAGACCTTTAAGCAAAGTCTTACATTTTCGTAAATTCTGTTGTATTAGCTGAAGTGGAATTGAAATGAAGTTAATTAATTTGAAACTTTAATCAATTTGAACGAAATTATGTAAAACGTGATGAAATGCTAAACAGTTAATAAGCCATCGCTATTTTACATTTAAACTATAAATAAACAGAATAAAACAATTTTCAAACTTTACTCCCGGTGATCCCACTAAAGTAGGTATTCCCCTTTTACCTAAGGCTCTGTACCTGAGCCTTTTATTTCACAGCAAACGATTATACATTCACAGGAAATTATTAATGAAAAAAAAAAACAAACACGAGCCAAGATAATTGTTATTCTTTATTTGATATTGAAATCAATGTTATGAGATTTATTATTATTTAAAACAGTAGCTTTTCACGATCGTTATTTTATACAAAAAAAATATAAGCTTTCATAAATGATTTGCTTCGTTTTTATATTATAAAAACAACATTCGATTTAAACGAAATGACCAGATTAATAGTTTTTTTTTAATTTTATTTCTAAAAGTTTTAT
Source organism: Bombyx mandarina (assembly GCF_030267445.1). Taxonomy (NCBI): domain Eukaryota; kingdom Metazoa; phylum Arthropoda; class Insecta; order Lepidoptera; family Bombycidae; genus Bombyx; species Bombyx mandarina. The sequence continues at coordinate 10,971,598 of NC_143226.1, forward strand.
TACAGAGTCCGATTATAATCAACAGATATATACTTAAGTGACGGTTAACATTATAAATGAGAAAGATTACATAATATTAAAGCGCTTGTTTAACAATGTGAATGGTTAGCTTTTTTTTTATTTTACAGTAGTCGTTTCCCGACGTACTTTGCTAGCCATTTTATTAATGCGAATTTCGACACGATTGGCGTGATCGTGCCTGATGTCTAAAAGTATGGACTCCGTTGATTGTGCCAGAAACGCAATAGAACATACAAAATAATGTATACATTCAAGATAACTTTAATTCTTAAATTAAAGAAAACAAGAAAAAAAATGAATGAAAATGATGGGAAACATGATTGTGTATTACGCAAAAATGTAAAATATTCATAAATAAATTCTATTATATCACCTTAACGTATTGCCGATAATATTTTTAATAGGATCATTTCGAATACGTAATCTGGCGTTATCACGAAATCGAAACGGATCCAAAAAAAAAAAAACATTCACCGGCAATAACCTAGAGTCTCAATTAACAAAATGGTCCCTAAAGAAAATTATTCCACAAAAAAAAATTGTTTCAAGAAATCACACTTTCCTTCCCGTCTCCTTCACATCGAGACTTATACGTATCATAAAACATACACTAACAATTATGGCAACGTCGACAATAAATAAGAGACAAAGGGGAATTATACAAATCGACTTAATAAGGTATATAAAAAAAAAAACATTGTATGAACATAGAAAATAAAAAACAGCACAAAATAATTATTAGAACATTGAAATAATCCTGCAGTGCAACATTTGCATGTTCAGTAGAAAAAAATATGTATACAAGGCAACTAGTGCAGACTTCAAGTTTTATTACTAACGTCTATTACTTCTTAACTAAAAAGCCGCATCCGCGCGTATTACTTCGTTTTTTTTTTATTTATTTTTTTATTAAGCTTGGCTTAATCGGCGAATCGGTTAATAAATGTTAGTATAATTTTAATATAAATATATCATAATCGGCAATTGTTGCTATGCCGATGCCAGCCGCTCTGTTCTCGCACAAAGCCAATTAATATTAAACTATTATCGGTTTGAAGTTTCTTAGTGAGCGGCTCAAAAGCGTCAAAGCGACTTGCATTGCATAGATTACATCTGTCATCTGTCATTTCTCAGTCGCGTGTGTCGATGAGTTGTTTGTTTACGTTCGTTTACAATCGGAATGGTTCGCGTTTCTCTGTGGTTTTGGGCGTGGCGGGGGCGCGGCGGGCGGCGGGCGTCGCCGGCGTGCCGGACTCCGACGCGTCCGACGGCTTCCGCAGTAGACGAGACACCGCGGTCTGCTGTCCCGACCGCACCGGCGTCGTGCTGCCCGACGGAGTCCTTTGTCTGTTCACGATAAATCATTTCAAATTCACGTTTCATCAAACAAAGATAGACCCATGCAAACACTACATAACATAAAAAAACCAAACCAACACAATCACTACGGCCAATGTATGTGATTTCTATGTCCTGAAACTTTTGTCGCTCGAAATGTAATAGTAACTACCTCTAGAAAGATAAAACACAAAATTGCAAGTCAACTCCGACGCTGACTAGAAATTAAACACTTTAAAATTTTATTATCGCACTATGACAGATTATTTATAAAATTAAAATTGATGATGTTAATTATTCATTCATGCAGCATCACTGCTATCTATGACTTTTTTGCCATTGGTAAACTAAACTAACTCAACAGACAATTCAATTAAAAACAAAAACAGATTAAATGGGACTTGACAATTATACATTTTGATGTTAAGTGCTTTAGGATAAATTCCATTCTAAATCAATGAGAACACAACAATTTTTGTTTTCATTTATAAAATTAACTTAAAATTAAATCAAATTCCGAAATTTGTTAAGACTTTCATGACAAATGATTTATTTGTTTTCGTTACATTCGGGCGGTACAAAAAGCACTACAACATTACCTATTCAGAGTACTGTTAGTATGTTGATCCTTAAGGACTGGGATGCGACTTCGTCCAGGCGTTTGTAGATCGTTCGAAGTAAAAGACCCACTCCTATGATTGTTAGCGAGCAGACAGACACAGAATATTAGTAACAAGACGACAGATTAATACAAAGATTAAATGAGGCCTATTAAAATCAAAGACAGCTAAATCCAAGTCTGTCAAATATTCAGGTAAATTACAAAAATCGGCCCTAAACACGTCATTACGGATCCTCCCGGTCCATCGAAGTACTGCTCTTGCTAGGGCCAGTGTTAGCAACACTGCCGGTTTGAGAAGCTGAAATAACTGTTACGATATTCTTTCTTTTAAAGCAGATTTATAAAGAATGAGAATATTACTAATAATCTGAATTTTAAATGATAACACTTCGTTCATTAGTACTTAGTACAGAGTAAAAATAAAATTTTTGAACTGAATTTGTTAGAGAGTTAGCTGCATTTGTAATAACATGAAAACATTAAGGCGTTTAGCTGCCTTTGATTTTATAGGCCTCAAATATCTGTTTGTTGCAGATGTTATTAATTCAATTACAACAATCTTCCTAAGAAAAGTGAAATTTCCACATCGATATTAAGAAACGATAAAATTACGATGTATAATTCAAATAGCATTTGCAACATTAAGGCAGATATAACAAACATACATAAACAATAATAAGTGATGGTTTATTACCGACGTATCAAGATATTTACGAGAATGGAAATGCACATTTCAAATCCCAATAAATTGAAAAAAAAAAAATACATGTTTTGTTTTAAAGATTTTTTTATGTATTTCTTATAATTAATGGTGGTACTACTCGATACGTCGTAATAAACATAAGCTTCACACAGTTGTGCTGTCAGATCAGTATCGACTGACAGGAGTGTTAATGGAAGAATAATTATTTTAAAAGCGTGTAGGTGATTTGGTTTTCTAGCATAGCGTTTTATGATACACGTGACGCAGATTACGTTTATTAGAGTAATGTCATGTGTGAGGCATAAAATTTAATGTTATTCTAAGCTTTCCGTTCCCTTTAAAACTTCATTTAAAAATTGACATCAGGCAAAGCGGTTCTTGATGTATTGATGTGAAATGATTTGGTGCATGATTTCAAGACATAATACATGTGGTACGACGGTGAATGTAACGATGGATGGAGCCTTGCAGTTTTTTTTTGATGACAATGACAGTTGACAATTATAGTGACAATCAAAACTCATGTTTTTACAGAACAGCAGTCCAAATATCGAGCAAAACTGAAGCTTGCATTCTACTGGCTTGTACCATTTGGTGCCACGTTGAGTCGGCTTAGACGCTTCGCCGCTAGACTCGCTCATATTACTTTCGTATTCATTGTCACTCGTCATTCCAGATATGCTGAACAATGATGAGTCGTCTTCGGGACTCCTCTGCTCGGACTTCCTGGAGGGATCGAGGGAGGTAGGACTGGGCTCTTGAGAATTCTCACGGGAATTAGATTTTCTGGACAGTTTTAAACGTCTCTCGACTGAGGGAGTTCTCTGAGATCTATTGCCAACGTAAATAGGGATCTTGGTCGAGCCCTGAGTTTGGAATGCGGGATGATTGTGGGACAGTGACTTGGGATGTTCAGATGCCATGGAAGATGGCTGGGAATGCGTCGGGCTGTATTATATCCAATCCATTTTCGTATCGCATGGGGGAAGAAAAAATACATTAAGTCAACGTATGTATCGAGATTTCATATTGTAATATTAGTAAGAAACGAACATAACTCTGAGGTGAGTGTTAGGTATAGTAAAGACATGCTCTGTTTTCAATAGTTTCATTGGCGCACCCACCACCCGTGAATAGGCATTTGTCATTTCTTTGTTTAAACGATATGAATTACGGATATCTTCGAAATCGCATGATATTAAAGTGCTTCTCATGTCTCTGAAAGCGAAACGGCCCAAACGACACAAAATTTCCCCGAAAACCTTCGTAAAGCAGACGTGCTTCTCCAACGCTATGTATCTTAAATATTACAACCGAAATTTATTTTATCTTAATCTTTTGTCTCTGTAAGGTTAATTTATGATAAATAGTTATATATTTTTTTAAATTTATAATCAAAAAAATATATAAATTTTCTTAACTAATGTATTTAAAACAAAAACAAAATATTATTTGGTTAGATCGATTCTTATGAGAAGATTATTTTTCTTTCGCTCCAAAACGCTTGACACTGACAAGTCATTAAATGTCTGAACAAAACCTTTAATAACATGGTGGACGTTGACGTAACAAATTATCCAGACAACACAAACATAAAAAAAATATATTAAAGAGACAAAAGACCAACAAGACGAATTCACACGGAAGCTTTAAATTGCGGCCATAAAGATACACGTATATACAAAACAGTGCGTCAAACTCATTGTGTACCTCGCTAGGGGCGGCACGACCATCAGTGTCGGTATACTTGAGGTGCGATACATCCCTCCGCTAGAATACCTGTTCGGGCCCATCAGTTCCATCAAGTATAAATAACATAATACTTAACACATCTATAAACAGTCGCGTAATTTTTTTTTGTCAACCTATTTGCTTTATTTTATTTAGTAACAACTAAAGAGCTCAATGTTATCAACAAAAAAAAATATTTTTTTTTAATATAATGACAAAACAAAAGAGAAATTGTGATATTTAATATAACTCGAAATAACTGAGCGAACACCAGTGTTTGTTGTCAATTACGATTTTTTTTCCTGCTTTAAAAACGAACGAAAAAATTGTTTTTTTTTTTAATAATAAGGCACCTTAGAAAATGTTGCTTGATATGAAAAAAAAACTACCTATTGCTAGTACCCTCGAGGGGTAATGGTAGCTTCACCGGACGTTTGCTTGATAAATAAAGATCAAACTTTGTATAGCTCACCTTCCACTAGCCGGCGTCAGATAGCCGGTGGGCGTTCTCGGACGGGAACCGTTCGGTGTGCTAACTCCAAGCTTGCTTGCATTGGCGGCAGCACGCGCGATCGAAGTCTTCGTATTCGTGACTTTCCTCATAGGAATGCGGGACGGCGTTGTCGCATCGTCTATAGAAAAAAAAACTTGTTATATCACAATTCGACCATTGGAGCCGCGTACATAACCCAGCGGTGTAAAGCCCGAATCCCATTGTGCAAAAATGGCCCCGCTGTATGTAGTCAAGGGTATATATACAGGGTGTCGCAAGCGATGACGATAACCAGCATAGGGTTGAGGGTCCTCTTATGATGAGCCAGTAAAAAAAATCGGCGTTATACACAGTAATCAATACCCTAGTGTCATTTGATTACTAAATATTATATACTAGCGGGAGCGAAAATTTTCGACATTGTTTAGATTGTTTCGACATTGTTGTTTACAAGTTTTTAAATTGTATTGGCTGTATTATAGAATTCATGCTAAAAATGCCCTGTACAAACCTGTACTATCCAAGGATAAATTCGATCCATGTCTCGAAGGGGGTTTTGATCCTGCCCTCGATCCAGCTCGAGAACCGGGTCGAGATGTTCCCGGTGTCAAAGTGGACCTGTTTGATTTGAAACATAAAAGGTAATTTCATTTCTGGTATCCTTCGTAAAATGTTCAACTATGACCGAATACAAACCTCGGAACGCTGGGCTTCCTGTATCTTGTTCCAAGTCCGCTCGCCGCTTCGTTATCACTGAGCGAGTCTGGTGTTCCTGCACTCAACGAAGATCTGGAAGCGCGACCGGCCGCTCCCGCTCCAGCGGACATAGGCACGGATCGAGCTGTTCTTTCCCTCACCTGTATCATAATACAATCATTACGTATTCTCTTCTACTCCCCGTTAAAACGGCAAAATAAAAATAAAAAACAGCCAGAAAATTTAGGATGATGAAGATTTACTGTTATTATCAACTAACATAGATATTATAGTAAGTTATCTTGGGTATGATATGAATGAAAGCAATGTCAAACGGAACACCTTTATTACGAATCGATACGTATTGCATGCTAACTAAATAACTTCACAAACGATACTCCTATGTATCTGTTACTACAACAAAACAAAAGACATCCCACACAAAATAAAAATAAAAAAAACATCGAAACCTAGTTATTGACTTGTTAGTGAACGACGGATCTAAATCAATCATTTCACTTCCATGTAACTAAATCATTACCCAATGGTATCCTGGAGATGGTTGGTATCCGTGATGGTGTGTATAATGATGGGCACCCGGCGTCGTGGAGCCCTGAGATCTTGAATGGCCGTAAATGAACGCCTGCTTTGTGCCATGTGTAGAACCGACGTGAAGTGGATATGAGCACGGGAGCTCTTCCCGCTGTCTCAAAGCCTCAAATATAGGCCTCAACTGCTCCATAAATTCTTCAGCTAAACGTACCAATGCAAAACCGGGAAGCTCATTAAGGACAGCGAATATCTCCGTAACGAAAAAAGCTCAAGGTTTTTTTTCCCTTTCATAGTGCCAATCGTTTTCTCCGGAACGCGCGCGAAAACTGGTCATTTTATTATTTGTCCACACGAAAAACAACGGTACGCGATTTGTTTTATGAAATACGAAGGACGGGAGGATCTTTGGGATGGGATGGCTTATACTGTACCGTCTGTATGCCATATTGTGCAACCTCTCCAATGCAGTGATTCAATGGAAACTAACAAACAACACCAAGAACTACACGAGCCTGTGCTTCGATGCAATAGCATGACCACAACAATGCAATACGACAAAACGCTACGAGCTCAACACATGCGTACTCACGACAAATAAATCTCCTATGTGAACAGCGTTATCCACATACAAGTGCATAAAAAATAAAAAACAAAGCAAAAACTTAAAAACCCAAACCGATTGCTCCCTCCAACAACTACGGTGCGCTCTATGGTACTGGTGCGGTCTTAGAAACTAATTGCTATCCTGTAGGGGAACAAAAAAATGGGCGGAATATATGTATATATAAAAAAAAACTGGCGTTTATATTACTTACCTTCGTGATGGGTCCGGTTGATGGAGGAGTATTTGTGTTAGAGCGAGGCGTACGCGGCCTGAACGCTGCCATGCTCTGGGATACACCGTCAGCCAAAATAAACTGTTCCCGCAGTTCGATGTTGGTGCGTCCCTTGGCTGCATGCGGCGGCGTCCGGTGCGTAGATTTGCAAAGGGGGCAGGACGGAGTAGGATTAAAGAAAACCGTTAGGTAAAAGGAGAACAGGAACGAACACCAAAGTGTTGAATTACGGGACAGCGTGCAGCGGTAAAGGAGAAAAGAAAAAAAAACAACAAAAAAAATCAGAAAACATCAAACATAAACAAACAAAAAGGGGGAGTCCACAATTAAGTGCAGTTAGGAATAGGAATTGTAAAGTACAATTAGTATATTCTCTCACCAAAACTATGCTTTTATATAAACCAAAGGCAGTTTCTTTTAAATGTACGTTATTAAAATTTATATACAAATACCACACACTATCAAAGCATCGTTTGTTCAAAATGGTAGTTTTTCATTTACATAAAACTGTTCACACTAACATATCAAAAAGTGGACTGTATGTTCTGTATGCCTTTGCTTCATATGTATTGCGTAATTAGTAACTATTTATACAAATGTAAAAAAAATCTATGCAAATAAACTCCATCATCATGCCAGTTAAGCCACCATTAAGCAGATTACTTATAAAATATTTGTATTTCCCTTTAATATTGTAATGAAAATTTCATATATTAAACTGTTGTCCAAGTTTAGTTTATCTACATATTGATAGTTCTGATACATAATATAATACAGGCTATTTATACGATGGCACCAAACATGTATAATTGCATAAATTCAAAGAGTAGCATAAACTTCATTCATATTGCAAAAAAAGCCACACCAAAATATAGCGTTCTGCATCGGAACCATTTTTTTTATATGTGATTACTAGCGTATGTTATAAGTTTTTTTTTATAAACTAGGTACCGATACAGATCGTATTTCGTACCGAGCGGGCAACAAGCTTCATGCTGCTCTGGCTTGCTCGGATCAGGCAACGGTAGCACTAATGACACTACTTTATGTAAGGGAGGTTTCATAGGAATAACCGAAAATAATTAAACAAATTTTCAAAAGGGTCAAAGGATAAAGGTTGGACAAAGCAAATACGAATTAGTAAATTAGTAGCAACATTAAATTTATAATCGTGAACGCAATGCTTACTTTAGCCGAACTAGCTTTTGTTTCATAGTTGCAATGTAATGAAGAAAAGTGAATTCACAAGTGGTGTAAGGTAAACAATGAAATATTACAGTTTCCTGAACGTGAGATTGTTTTTTGTTTGTAGTGTATATGCTATCAACCATTTTAAAACATAAGGTTGATTTAATTAAGTAGTATGGCAGCCCTGTCTTTAAAACCAAAAAACAATTAGCGGTAGAAATAGGCAAGACGGTATCTCCGAACCGCCATATCACCAGATCGCGTAAAAATTTTTGAAAAAAAAAGATCGTCTATAAGAATATTATTTTAACACCTCTGATCGAATCGCGGACATAATAACATTTTTAATTTTCAGCATTATTGGTAGTTCGTTATTCCGTTGGTAGCTGGCAACACTGAGTACTGCGCATGTCAAAAACATCGCATCGACACGAAAAAAAAGAAAACACGAACAATGGAATTCGCCGCCGGTCGATTTTAAGTTCGAGGGCTGAGTCAGTTTCGTCTTATTACGTGTTCAAATGAATCAACATCTTCAAGATGACTGGGACGATAATTGAGAATTTGAGTGGTCGAAAATTAGCTGTGTTAGTTACGTTTCTACTGTTGTGTCAATTAACATGTTTTTTGATTGGCGGCTTGGTCGCACCCATGCCAGCTAACGCCCAAATGATGATCGCTACCGTATGCAAGGATACGACAACTGTGAAAAATGATACGACAAAGTGGTTTTACAATCGCGGGAAGGGCGCCTGCCAGAACATTGGCCTCGAGAATTTACACCATGACCTTTCCGAAACGGACTTCGTTTTCGCCTTTCAAATGCCGTTACCGCGCGAAAACATGATTCTAGACTATTCGAGATGGCAGCAGAATCTCATCGGTGTGCTCCAAATCGACATCAAATATCATTCTTTGATGGAAATTCAGCCTCGCAGTGTAATAACGATCGACGCGCGCATGGCATACAGAAACAAAGGAGACCCCGAAGAACAATGGAGGCTATACACTCGGTCTGTTGAGAAACGTAATTTAGACTGTGACATAGAAATAAAAAGTGAACATCATTTGTACAACTGCTCAGCTATGCCCCTCTTTGAGTTAGGGTCTTTGTTCCATGACTATTATTTACTAAACATAAGACTTCCCGTTGAAACCCCAGATATGAACTCGCACATTGGACACATCCATGACATGTCGCTGATTGTTATCAATCAAAATGGTGGCTTCACCAAAGTTTGGGTTTCACTGAAGTCAGTTTTCTTCCCTAGTATCGTTGCTATACTTGTTTGGTTTTGGAGAAGAATACATATGTTGCAGCGCAAGCCAGTTCTGTTAGAAAAGATGCTGTTAAGCTTAGGCTTAGCTCTTTGTTTATTGAATATGCCACTGGAATACCTCACCTTGTATTTCGATTTACCATTCATGCTTTTACTTGGAGATATAAGACAAGGAATTTTCTATTCAATGTTGTTCTCATTTTGGTTAGTATTTGCCGGAGAACACATGCTGATACAAGATACATCAACACAAAGTTCTCTTAAGCAATATTGGCGACATTTAAGTGCAGTTGCGACAGGCTGTGCATCCTTATTCATTTTTGATATGTGCGAGAGAGGAATGCAACTAAGGAATCCCTTTTACTCAATCTGGGTCACTGACATTGGCACTAATCTAGCTCTGACATTTATCATTTTGGCTGGAATATCGACTGGCATTTATTTCCTATTCTTGTGCTACATGATTTGGCAAGTTTTCATCAATATATCTCACAAGCGGCAGTCTTTACCGACCATGTGCTCTGTGAGGCGTTTGCATTATGAAGGCATTATATATCGTTTCAAATTTCTGATGCTGGCTACATTGCTGTGTGCTGCACTGACTATAATAGGATTTACATTGGGACAAGTTGCTGAAGGTCAATGGAAATGGGACGAGAACATTGAATTGGAGTATACTTCAGCATTTTTCACTGGAGTTTATGGAATGTGGAACATCTACATATTTGCATTGTTGGTTTTGTATGCTCCGAGTCACAAGCAATGGCCAGCCGTTGAGGATACATCTGATACACAGAATTTGAGCGAGGAAATTGAATTTACTCCATTGCAGGAGCGGTCTAGTGAGATTTCATCTCTCACTTCATTCCTTAAAAAGGCAACTATTGATTGAGCTTTGAATTACAGCTTTTATACTTTTGTTTGCTTTGTACTATTGTGATTTAAAATGACTGATTTTTCATACTAATTTTTTTAACAAAAATTATGTTTCACTTATGTACTCTTTTCATATTAAACATTTCTAATAATATAAGTACCTATTAAAATAATATTTTTGTTTAAGAACTTATTAAACTTTGCAAAAATCGTTCAATCCTTAGATTTGTATAATCAAATATATAATGTGTAATCAATATTTAATCTTATCTCTTGCTAGTTAAAACTTAGTTTTCAAGCAATAGTTTTAAAATGTAGACTTATGGTGTATTCAAATTTAGTGTTGAGCTGATTCATTCTTGAGATTATGAACAGGTTTCAAGGCACTTATACTGTAGACTAAATAATCATTTCCCTAAATAGATTATGGCGTAGGCGTGTTCTCATTTTACTTAACTGTGATATGTTTTTTTTAAATGTAAGTCTGCCAATTATTATACTTATGTTTTTTTAGAAACATGTTTACATAAAAACATGATGTGTTTTAAGCTTGCCATGATTATTCTTATAGTGTGTGTACTTAATATTAATATTTTTTAACTTATGCATTTATGAAAACAGTATTGATAGTTATGTAAGGAAAACTACTGTTGCCAGCTACTTCATTAGGTATTTCGTGAGTTTTGTAGTTATTGATATAGTATTATAACCATTTGTACCCGTAATAAATGTGTTTTAAAATTATAAAATTACTGGTTTTGTTATTTGGACACGTTTTTAATTATTATTTTTAGTCATTAACGAATATTAGTAACCCAAGTTTCAGGGTGTTAACACTTCCCGACACGTTTTGATTGACACTTTGAATAATAAATAGGTAATAAGTTACTTTTGGTACATTTTGAAATTTGAACCTTAATGTTGGTTCATACAATTAAAAAAAAAACGGCTTTTTCAATGCTTTTCAGATCAAAGCAGCGCAAAAGTCGTTATAAAATTTGAAAAACGCAAGTTGGCACCTTAAGTAAATGATCAGAGTATTGGTATTATGCGAAAATGTAACAGTACACGTCATGTACATTATAAAAAAATAAATATTTGAAAACATCAGAACACGGCCAACTTGATTTTTAGATACCTAAATTGTAAAATGAAATTGTTATTCGGAAATGTGAATGCGAAATTGCATTAGAAAAAGCTTTGGAAATTAGAAAAAAATTATGGAAAGTACCACTTATGAGATGAAACGCCATAGTAAAAATTTATGATCTATCCAAATATTAATCATATGAACTACAAGAATTACTATTGAATGAGAATGACATTTTCATTTTACAATTTATAATTTAAGTTTCTTACATTTAAACTTATTTGTTATACATTTATTCTTTTTATTTGTTGAGAAACCACAAAAATTTAATATCAATATTAATGTCATAATATAATTTACTTCAGGGCAAATTGTAAGTTTTTCAATTTGTTGTAATTAAATATAAATGTATAACAAATATGCACAAACATGATTTACCATTAGGTTTAAAGTTTATAAATTCATCTGAATTTCATTTATGACATATAAAGGATTTATTATTATAATACAAAATATTTTATACAGTGCTTGTTAGATTATAGATTTGCACAGGTGATGCACTTTAAGGAGGATTTTGTTTGTTTTTAAAAATAATTTAATTGTTGCATTCTTTAAAGTCGTTTAATGAAATTTTAAGTTAAATAAATTTATTTCAATTCATCCCAGTTCCTGACGTAATTATAACTTAATTTTTTTTATTAATTTAAAATTTAACTTTTTAGGGGAATTCCGTCTTGTTTTGTCACAAGTCAAATATACCTTATTAAGATTTAGGGACACCAGTAGAGAAAAATCATTGTTTTCCTTAGGGTACAACGACCGACGATGCACTGGCTTTAAAGTTCAGTTCAGTTAAGTTCTAGCTTCAGGCTGTTTTTTTAGTTCATTGTGAGCTGACTGGCACTAGCATGAGCTATTTAACGAGTAAAATTTGGCCCTTTATTCTCATTAGGCAAGCACAGCCTTTTACCATCTGTATATATTAAAACCCACAAAATTCTGTTATTCAAAACTAATACGGATTTGTCCCAAAATTGGGGCCAACGGTGAATCATGTTTGTCTTAGAGAATGCTCCAACATCTGGGAGCTCAGCGTCGCACTTACCTCTGCAGGGATCGTTCTTCACGAGGAACTCGTCGAGCGCGACCCAGCCCCCTCCGACCCTCACCATGACGGTGGAGCGGAGGATACGGACTAGACGCAGTTTCTGGGAGTCCCCGAACTGTACCGGACAATTATTTGATAGGGTGGGGGATTGTTTCGAAACTCCTTTGCATTTTTGTTAATTGACCTAGCTTATAAATTGGCTTTAACTTTATCTGTGTTTCTTGAGCTAACAGTTACCACTTAAGTTATTGGCTGTTTATATAAAATAACAACAACAAATCAATGTAAAGGAATGTAATTTGAATATTCTGAAGAATAGGAAATTTAACAAAATTTGAAATTGTTCTAATACTTTTCGGTCAATTGACTAGTAGCCGGAAGTCAACATTATTTTTTGACTTGTGTCCTTGGTAGCAATATCCTTCATTTTTTACGTAAACAGACCCTGTATAACGGCGAAAGAGCAAGGTACTATGGTTTTACACACATGCTTACACATATTGTATTTATTACTTGATCAAATCAGTTGATACTCAAAATTATGCTTAAATATTTGAATATCAAATATTTGAGATTAAATATTGTAAACACATCCTGTATTACTAGAGTAAATAAATGATTACTAATAATTATTGAACACGATTAAAAAATATTTTTGATGCTTCAGAAAATTAATTCAAAAATAAATAGATGTGTTCTTGAATATTATGTTTAGAGAAAAGTTGTTTATAAGTAAGCACTCACCCTGTATTTCCCTTCTCCGACCTGGAACACGCGGAACTTCTGTCGGCACGTGCACAGCATCACGAGTCGCTTCACCTCGTCGTGAATTTTGTCCGCATCGGTCGGGGGTCCGCGGCGTTCCACCTTCAAACGAATTGATGCTTTAACTCATACGATATAAGAGCGAATTTAGCATGATTATTTATTTTAAGTATTAAAAAAGCAAGTCTGTGTATGTATGTATATATATATGTGTGTGTATTTGTATGTATATATATTGTTTTGTATCTTGTAATATACATATATTATTATATGTAATGTTTACTATATGCACTAGGTTTGTGTTTCTAATTCTTCTTTCCTTTTGCGGGCCTACTGGAAGAGATTTCAACATGAAATAAGTAGTGCCCTTGTACTCTGTCTTTTTGTCGTGTTCTTCTAACAGCTGTGTGTACAAAATATATTAAATAAATAAAAGTCTATATAGTTATTCGAGACCATATCTAATTATATACGAACCCAGTCAGGGCGAAGCGCCGCAATGAACTCCTCCCAGTCGATGAGGCCGCTACCGTTCCTGTCGAACAGATCCGCCACGGCGCCCATCTCCAGCCGGGATGTGTCGAATTCTGGTTACGAAAAGAAAGAATTGAATTTCGTGACATGGTGATGCGAAATTATTCGCTTCAAATAATTTCTAAAATTCGCATAACACGATTGATACAGAAATTCAAAAATACCAAAGAATATAATGTGAGATTTTTTTTACTGCTTAGATGGGTGGACGAGCTCACAGCCCACCTGGTGTTAGATGGTTACTGGAGCCCATAGACATCTACAACGCAAATGCGCCACCTACCTTGAGATATAAGCTCTAAAGTCTCAAGTATAGTTACAACGGCTGCCCCGCCCTTCAAACCGAAACGCATTACTGCTTCACGGCAGAAATGGGCAGGATGGTGGTACCTACCCGTGCGGACTCACAAGAGGTCCTACCACCAGTAACAAAAAGAAATAGAGAGTAACCCAGAGAATTGGGTCAGAACGAAAACAGACCGTTCTCGAAATGTCTACAGAATGTGGATATAACAGCATCATATAAAAAGAACTGGTTATAGTAATACCACAATCCTGGCTATTTCTGCCGCAAATCGGTAATTTCAGTTCCAAGGGCGGTGGTGGTACGTTACTGGTGGTAGGACCTCGTGAAGTCCGCGCGGGTAGATACCACCGCCCTGCGTATTTCTGCCGTGAAGCAGTAATGCGTTTCGGTTTGAAGGGTGCGGCAGCCATTGTAACTATACTGAGACCTTAGAACTCATGTCTTTTTTTTATAGCCCTTGTAGGCAGACGAGCATACGGCCCATTTGATGGTTACCGTCGCCCACGGAGTTCAGCAATGCCAGGAGGAGAACCAAGCCGGTACCTACCGTTGCCGCTGCTGTCTCAAGGTGGGTGGCGGCATTTACGTTGTAGATGTCTATGGGCTCCTGTAAGTACTTAACACCAGTTGGGCTGTTATCTCGTCCACCCATATATGCAATAAATAAAAAAAGCCGTCACACTACAGAATTCATACTTCAAGATCATGTCTTATGTCGATGAAGGGTTTCGCGTTGTCACGCCGCAGTCCCGGCGCCAGATCGCGGCGCCGGGTCGGATCGGAAGTCTGCACGTCAGTCACTAAAGTACTCACTGGTGTTGACGATGCCATCGATGAACTCGTTCCTCGGTATCAGCCCGTTGTTGTCCTTGTCCATTTTACGGAAGAGATCTGTCAGGCGGGACTTCTTGTGGTTCATGAACTTGAGGAACTGGTGGATATGAGATAAAAAATTTTAAGTTAAAAATTAATTATATATCTGCTTGTCTGTCTTGCCTGTTTGGGACTGTGGCTATGTGTTTGTTTGATTTTGATTCGAACCGTATAGCCACGGCTCAAATTAAGACGGGCCTTAGAATATTTTTGGAACGAAGGTCCTTATGGGACGATGCGGAGGGGTACCCCCCAATCGGGAAACAGGCTCATGGTACATCTCAACGGTGATATTTGATATTTGTTACATATCCTGCAGGCCTCCGTCTTGGATAAGTCACATGGGGACCGTTGAGATGTACCGATAGCTTGTTCACGTATGTGATTCAATTTTTTTTATTGCCCTTGTAGGCAGACGAGCATACGGCCCACCTGATGGTGAGTGAGTGGTTACCATCGCCCATGGACTTCAGCAATGCCAGGGACAGAGCCAAGCCGCTGCCTACCGCTTAGCCATTAACCAAGTGAGGTTCGTACCCTCTTCCTCCAGTCGTCCCAGCTGAAGTTGGAGACGCGCTGAAGTTCCTTGAGATGGGCGAGACGCTCATGCAGCCTCCGCTGGCGCTCCCAGGCGAGCAGCCACACGTTGCGCCACCTGTCCCACAGCTGCTTCACGCGGGGCGATCTGAACTCCGGCTCTGCACCTTTGCTGTTTGAGCATAGAACTTGTTGAGTCTCTATATCGGGCATGGAGTTATAAGACACGTGTTCAGTTAAGTGACTAACGTATATTGGGATTACAACGTTTTTTTTTTTCGGGCCGTGGGCCGAACCTCCTACGAGGTCCCCGCGCATAAAGGGCGGGGTATGTGAGACTCAACGATCTGCATGGTGTTGTGAGCAGACCGCGGGCCCGAGGATTGGGGCCCACTCACTAAACGACTTGGGATTACAATCTAACGTGCTATCGCCAGCCCGACAATCCCGAGACTGACGTAGCATCATTGCATTATTGCATTATAATTACCGCTAACACATAAATATGATTATTAGTTGCTGTGGAGACATTTGTACAACAAACAAACTTCATTATTATGGAAGCTTAGAGTACCTACTCTATGGTCGGTGATGTTACCGGTTCTAAAGACCCAAAAGCAATATGACTGGCGTCATTGACGTTGAGGCATCAGGTCGTACTTTCAATAGAATCTAAACAGCTACATCTTAGACTTCAAGCCGCGATATTTAATTAATAGGCGGCAAAACGGTGTACATTTGGAACCAATTTTTTATTTATTTTGTGATTCATAATAGTGAAAAATATTTTTTGGTCCGATACAGGGTAGATAACAAAAAAAAATTACAAAATCCAAAGTAAATATATCTAAATGCTATTAGCTATACCTATAGTCTAAGAAATGTTTATAACAACATCTTCAGTATGTACGTGTTTGTGTATTATTCCCATAATATGTTCAAATTATACTTACGTTGGTATTTGATTAGAACATAATGACAAACATAAGCTTATTGCCAGTTAAAAAAAAACGAGCGGGAAAACAACACAAAAAATTAAAGCTTCCGTTTTGATGCAAAACCCCGATGATGGAATGTATCTTAACAACTAATTGTAAGCATTGAATGAAGAAGTACTAGTCGATATATATTACTTAACTGAAATGGTAATTGAAGCCATAAAAGTAAGAATGTGAGGAAAGCAACATAATTAAAGTTTAAGTACTAAAACATCGACTAGAGACCTCTACTTCCAAAATCGACAAAACAGTGGACTTTAATTCGAATTAAAATATTTTCGAATATTTTTCATCTGGTAACCCAAGTAATACTTGACTTGAATTGCCAGACCAAACGATTAAATTCCACTGTTTCTTGCACACAAATTAGCGAAACTTACCTTCCCTTCGGCGGGAATCGAGGTCCGTAGTGGGGCAGGTTCCGATCTGGCGTCTCCCGTCCAGGGCTGATACGACTATGAGAGCACACGCATATTTGTAATCAAACGAATGACTTACATACGAGAACCATGTCCTGTTAGAAGCGCGGCGTACTAGCGGACTACTGATCTTCGATAAATCTATTGAAATTTTCAGCCATTCTGAGCATTACTATTATTATTGAGTTACAAATGTCTTTAAACAACAAACAGTTTTTTTGGAAACAATGGAAAATCAAATTAGAATACAGGTAATCCTCCTATAACACGGTATTTTACAACACGGTTCCACTCTAATATGAAAAGAAAAAATGCCAAAAACCATCTTACAATATGGTACTTCTACAACAAGATAACGAGATTTTTGTTTAAAACTATTTAGAAAATTACATTAAGCACTATGAACACACAATATATGGGAATAACCGAAAATTTTCTGCTTATTTTTTATATAATAGGTACAAAAAAAAACATACAGATATAATTGAGATGTTTCATTCAGAAAAATTACCCTCCTTTTTGTACTGGCTTCTAGTCTCATACAACACGGTTTCACACAACACGGGACTTTGTACGAACGTATCTACAGTGTTATAAGAGGGTTGCCTGTATTTGAATTCAATCCGAATTCTCAATTTTTTGTTTTTAATTTTTTTTTCTTGATTAGTGCCAGTCTATTTAAATTTTAGATTCCAAAAATCAGTAGACCACACTCCGTACAGATTAGTCTTCAGCACTCGCCCTGTTAGTCGTGCGAATCTGACACGCGAACGTGAACAAAGAGTTGAATACCTGTTAGTAGTCTGTGCCTGACCAGCCGCCACTGTGCCCGTTGTTTTAAAAAAAACATGCAGAAACGCAACATGCAATCGACAAAAACATTACCAGACTCGGAATCGCGTTGAATTTCTACCACACTCATTTCTACCATGCCATACTAGTATTACATTCAAACCCGATGCTATCCATACGTACAATTAATGAATTGTGAAAAGGAGAGGTAGTTGATTTTACTAATTAATATATTTATAATAAAGGTTTGTAAAGTGTATCAAATTGTTATAAATAGGTCGAATTATTTGAACATTAATAACTTTGAGATACTCTTGAGAATTTTAGGGGGGAAATTCGAAAACTGATATTCAAAATTGGTAAAATTTTAAGTATTTTATTTTTATATTTAAATAAGGAACTGTATTGAAAAGATCGCAAAAAACTTTTCTTATCATTACATTGTGACGTACATTTTTTTTTAATTACTAGCAACACTCACAAAGTTTAACTATCAATCTAAAGTGCAAAAAAGCTACTCAGGGTAGTGCTTATCACAAAATCCAAAATCGCAAACTATTCAATTACTCAGAACCCGTATTGAGAAACCGTTACGACTATTTCACTACTATGTTTCAGCAAGTTTCTCATACAATATCATATATACTTTATTGTTAAAAAACTATATATTCATTTTAACGTTCGTCCAATAACATTTCGAATACTGCGTGCTTAGTGCGAGTTTTTTAATGTTCTCGATAACGTGAAAGTTTTTTTTATTCTTTTTATTGTCGTACAGGCAATTGAGCATACACCCACCTGATGGTGAGTGGTTACCATTGCTAATGGACGTCAGCAATGCCAGAGGCAGAGCCGAGCCGCTGCCTACCGTTTACTACTCTCCACAAGCCTCGTTTGAAGAAGGACATGCCATAGCGCTCGGGAAACGCCGTGGAGGGGAGCTCATTCCAAAGCGGGTTGGTACGTGGCAAAAAATATATCTGGAAACGTAGTGGCTCCAGGTAGTATGGATAAACTCTACTCTGGTGGCGGGCGGTGCGATGGTAAAAACGAGACGATGTTATCTCAAATTTGTATGGAATTGGAACAGCGCCCCTAGCGGCAAACATAGACAAACGTTCCAACTCCATAAAAAATTGAGTTAACTTTTACGCTATCGAGAACGTTAAAAAAACTCGCACCGAGCACACTGTACAACGTTACAACATTGTAAATAGTCTAGTTTCGAAATACGGGTCCCTAAAGCTAAGAACACACAACATGAACGTTGGCATCGAACCTTCCTCTCCTACTTCGCGAGTGTAGTCTGGACCTGCCCGTGTGAAGCGTGACATAGGAACGAGACAGAAAAGCAACATTTACATGTGTTAAAGCGAAACGAAGCTATCATAACGAAAAGTTTCACTAACTTAATGTAACACACAACGTACATAGAAAGTAGAAGATTAAAAAAAAACAAAGTCAAATTGAACTAATTACATAATTTGGAAGAATTTTAAATCTATTCGATTTATAAAGGTTTAAAAATTAAAAAAAAAATAGTTTCTTGTGTATATTTTTTCACATATACTAATTTTAAATAAATTATTTTCTTTATAAAAAAAACTCAAATCGGTTAATTGTTATTTATATCGTTAACATTTAAAGCGCAGGTATTGATGGGCACAAGTTAGTGTTGCCTACAAAGGATTAATACAATTAGTTTTAAAGCTTCATTCGTCTACTTAAAAAAAATAATCAAACAACAACTTTATATCTATCTCACATTTCATATATTTAGTTAAACAAAGACAATACTATTTCAGTTGTTTCTTTTTTTTTGTATACAAATCGACGCTTGAAAGGCAAACGTGACTAAGCGACAATAACTGCTTTGTACATAAATGATAGGCAATAACCACATTCGATGCGCAAAAAATATATATTTCTAGGTCTATTAAAATAATATCAATCCTACAGCTAGATTCGTTAAAATAGATTTTGTTTTCAGGTATTTCAACTTTAAATTAATCTACTGTAAAGTTCACGCATTGTCACTTAGTCACGTTTGTCTTTCAAGTGACGAAATACTTAATTCGATTTAAATTCAAATTTCACGTAAACGAATGAAGGCGCTATAAGGTACGCATTAAGATTCATTTTCCAATAGCAAACAGACCTGAATCTTCTAGATCCGTAGTAGTCGGGCGAGACCGAGCGGTCCCGGTGCAGGTCGTGCTGCGAGCCGCGCCTGTCGCGAGCCAAGCGGTAACAACATGCAATGACGTCACGAGATGGCGTGCGCGCGATGACGTCACGGTACAATGAAACAACATGGATGATGAGCAACGCGCAAAACAATACAAACTACTGTACCTACCAAAACAGTATATCGCACGTACATACAGAGCTATAATGTCACTTATGAGATCCTTGTTAAAACTGAACTGAGTTTGAGAAAATACATTTTTTACTAGTTACTAGCCGACCCGGCAGACTTCGTAGTACCTCAATTGATATATAAAAGACCTAAGCTTTTATATAAAATAAACTTAAAACAAACAAAAGGAATTTTGATTTATCTACCTTTTAAACCTTCTCTGGACTTCCACAAATAATTCAAGACCAAAATTAGCCAAATCGGTCCAGCCGTTCTCGAGTTTTAGCGAGACTAACGAACAGCAATTCATTTTTATAAGTACAGGTATAGATTAGTGAGATGTTTGCTTTTAATAATAACGTCTAAAGTTGTAATTTAAATACTATAATTTTATTTCTTTAGTCGAGAATAACTATACAATTGTATTAGGATATTGAATTTTCAACGCATCTCCTAGAAAAGTACATAATTTGCATAAGTGATGTTATAGCACCGTAAGTGCGATATATAAAAAAAAAAACTTTTGTTACTACCGGTCCAATGGAAGGGCCTTTCACAAAAAAAATATTATATTCTGTTTGCCGCATAAAAATATATATTATATTATGTATTGTGATGGCTTCAATTATAAATAGACATAAACTTAGGACAATACGAAAGCATTATTGAACATCGGATGGTAGCGAACATATAATGCATTTGTTTGGTGAAGAAAATATATGATGGAAATAATAAATGCGGGTAGTTCGGTGTTGCAGCAGTACGTACCCAGGAGTTCCTTTCGTGGCGCTCTTCGCTGATACCTTCCTTGGCGTAGATTCTCTTCCTTGGACCTGACTCTTCACCTTTAAATGAAAAAAGATTTACAATATTTTTTATATTTTTTATTGCTTATATGGGTGGACGAGCTCACAGCCCACCTGGTGTTAAGTGGTTACTGGAGCCCACCAGCCCACTGAGTGTCTCGCCGGATCTTCTCAGTGGGTCGCGTTTCCGATCCGATGGTAGATTCTGCGAAGCACGGCTCTTGCTAGGGTTCGTGTTAGCAGAGTCATCAGGTTTGAGCCCCGTGAGCTCACCTACTAGCCACGGTTACGCTGAAATAGCCTCTCAAGGCTATCAGCTTAGGTAGGAAAAAAAAAAAGAAAAAAGGAGCCCATAGACTATATTAAGACCTTAGAACTCACATCTCAAAGTGATTGGCGGCATTTACGTTATAGATGTCTATGGGTTCTAGTGACCACTTAACACCAGGGCTGTGAGCTCGTCCACCCAGTTATGCAAAAAAAAGAATAACATAAAAGATTTACGAAATATATAACAAAAGTTTTTATAGTTTAAAGTACAAGTTGTTGTAGCAAGTACATTACATAGGTATATATCGACCACTCGAAATTGAAAGGTGTTGCTAGGTCCATTCAACAAAAACCACTCACAAAGTCTATGCCTTAGATGCTACATAAATTTGATTCCAAGTCGTCGTGGCCTGAAGGATAAGACGTCCGGTGCATATCGGACGACGCGACTGTGCCAAGGTTCGAATCCCGCAGGCAGGTACAAATTTTTGTAATGAAATACGTACTTAACAAATGTTCCCGATTGACTTCCACGGTGAAGGAATAACATCGTGTAATTAAAAATCAATTTCACAAAAAATTTAATTTGTGTAATGAGTATACGATTGAGATTTACATATCGGTATCCACATCGTTATATCCATGTGTTTCGGTTGCTACTTAACATGAAAAGTATCGTGAATTCTTCTATCTGTACGCCAATTAAAAAAAAATTTTTTTTTTTCAAACATATCGCAAATAAATAATAGTTTAAAAAACTAACAAAATACGCTTTTATAGAAAATCCAACTAAAAATATAATTTTTTTTTAATAAGTATAACAAATTTCGAGTTAATCCGACGTTTTGAAGGGGGTCAAAATCATGTTCAAAGATTCCGTTACATACTAACATATATACGTCTGAAGCTAATAAAAGCGTATTAAAAAAAAGTATCAATTTTTTATTGATCCTTGGACGATTCTTATGCTCACTAAAACTCAACTAATAAACCACCGAAACCGTTTGTCTCCAAGGTCGCCCTTACCTGGTACGCTTTGCAGACGCGGTCTACTTCGTTCTGTCTCTTC